>NC_090981.1:59643644-61117394 GCF_040807025.1 Struthio camelus | reverse complement strand
ATGATTTCAGATCCATTAAGTCTGTTCAAATATTGCATCCTAAATGTCCATCTCTATTGCAGGATTTTATCTTAGAGTCCAAAAAAATAATACTTAAAAAAACCTACACTCAGAAAAAAGACAGTAATAATATGGAGGCTTACTGTGTTTTTTCTTTGACTGGAGTCTTTTTTCTTCCTTTTAATCTTTATTTGACACTTTATTAAAAGTCTACAGCTCAGAATATCAACCCATGGTTAATCACCACTTAATCATTTGGCATACGTTAAATGTCTATCTCTGCTGCATTGGTTTTCCTTCTGCAATATTGTCCTGATTAAGCATCAGGCATTACTGTTCATTAACATTGGCTAAATCGGTTCTTTGAGAGCTGCCCCAATAAGGCATCTATCTTGACTTTAGCACATTCACTTAAGTGAAGAACACCACATAACAAAATCTGCTTTAAAACGAAGCTATAATAAACTTATTTGGGGGACATTTATTACTCAACAGTCCAAATAATGAAATGACTCTGTTTTATTTCTGTCGTGAATGAGAACACTTTTCAGTTCCAGTCTCCTAGATCCTTTGATGTCACTCAGCATCTTTTTCTCATTGTGTCTTTTCTGCCTCTCTGCCTTTTCCCAATCATGTCTCTAGCTTAGATGTGGCCAATCTACCTTCTAAAATAGCATCTCTTCCAGAAGGTAGAAAATGACATGCTAAACACAGATCAGCCTTGAAAAAGGCTATGGCCATTTCCAAACATACTGTTGCACTGTCCTACAGAAGACGTTCTGATGAAGTAGATAAACCTCTAGCTGTCAGTGGCTTTCCTCCATAGAAGAGGACTGGAGTTTCACTGGAAAGAAGCTTTTTGTACATCACCATTAAATAACACCCTTGCAATCTAGCCATTAGCCTAAACCATTTTGCAAGGACCAGAGTAAGCATATAGGAATGGATAAAACAGGAAGACCACAGAAAATTCAGTGTCATATAATCTTGTTCACAGTGTTTCGCATGACTAGTGGTTAAACTTCAGGGAACTGATTGTGCCATGATTCTGGTGTTGACTAAGCTGGATAAACTGAGAAGCCGTGTGAGGCTGGGAGGTGTTTCGAAACCAGGAATTAAATCTTGGAATAATCCTTCAGTGAGACATACTTAAGGTGACTGAAGTTAATAGCTGAATATAAAGAAACAGATTTTCCCACAGCACTACATGGTATCTTCAAAAGAAGTACTGGAGCCAGTTTTCTTTCTACCTAACTGTTATGATCTTGTCGACAATGGGCTTCCTCCTTCTGTGAATTACGGAATTAATCACAACAGTGATGTGCAAGCAGAGACGTACAAAATCATTGAGCCAAGATGGATGCTTGATATGGGGAGTCTTATAGCAATACCATGGAACCACCAACTATGATCATTGCCTGGGCTCCAAAAGCAGGCTGAGTGTTTGGGATATTTTCCATAAACATACACATCTTTATTTTTCCATGTGTTTTGCAAGCCCGTATGGTAGAAGGCTTTTCACACTTTTAGCCTGCAAACTTGTATTGAGTGTGGAAGCAGAGTTTATAAATAGGCCTCCTCTTTTTTTTCTTTTAATGCCATTTAGATCTCATTTAAGCAGAGTTTATAAACAAGCTACATTTGTTCTTTTTATTGGCTGAAGAGGACAGCTGTCTATCAAGTGTTCCTGTTTACACAGTCTTTTATGGCAAGCCGTGCTTAGAGACCTTCTGTGGGTTATCAGTAGCTGTTTTATAAATAACAGTGTATTGGATCAAATCTGTGACATTACTTTATGTGCATTTTCCCCCCCTACACTGAAGTTCTCTTGTAGGCAATGGTCCAGAACAAGATCTATTTACCTCTAAAATGTCTCCCAAGTCCTCTTTTAAGGCCCTGTGTCAGATCTTGGCAGACAACGCCCTAAGGTTGCACAGATCAGATGTCGGCAATCTGTAGAGGACTGAATTTCAACCTTAATGAATTAAGTGATCTCTTTCTTCAAAAAGCAGGAGACATTTGACAGAAAAGCTAAGAAATACAGTGCCAAGGAGGGAGGTCTGTGCTGTCATGAGGTGTCAAATTGACAGAGTTGGAGACCTAAACCTTCTGTTCCCCTACAGGGAAAAACAGATTTCAAACCACGTCACACACTAGAAGCACTGGCAGTGGAAGCATTCTTGTGTGTTAGCCACGATACAGAGCCACCAGCTGCAGAGATGGGAGAAGACTTTAGGTGCCATCCCCCTTTCAGCCTCAACTTCAGAGGTCTGGAGATAAGTTCCCCAGAACTTTGCCCAAGGCAGCATCATTTATTTCCTCAACACTCCCCAAACCAGTACTCCTTCAAATATGGGCTGTTAGTTCCAAAGCATTTGAAGATTCACCTTCCCTTTGCCCAAACATTCTATAATTACACTAATGAAGGAAAGCTTTAAGCACATGTTTAACTCCATTCTTTAGAAGAAACGAGTGTTCAAATTCTTATGGGCACATTCCAAGTCAAACATATGTTTAAATAATGTCCTGACTCAGTTGTTGCCCTGCACGTAGGGGCTAGACGAAAAAATAAAAAAAGAAATCCTGAGTGTAGTCCTGACTTTTGACCAGGATTTTACTGCAATATTTATAAATAAAGACACGATGGCATTTAATTATTTAAGAAACAAATTGGTTCTGGAAATCTTTCTGAGGTGTAAGGTCCTTGGACTTGTACAAGAGCTAAATTTGGCCCACTTTCCTGTGACTAATATATGTATCTAGCACAGAAGTTGAGAAGGGTGGAGGTAAACCCTTTTTCTTTCATAACAGGAACATACAATATTAAGGAAACTGAAAACTACATTTCTAAAATTGTTTCCATTTCAGAGTCCTTCTGCCTATGGAGAATCAATACGCCAGAAGAGCATAGCCTTAAACGTTAATATTACAGAATAAAATTCATTTTTGATGGATTGATGGGCACATTTTCTTAAGGCCAAGAAATAATGAATACAAACTTTTTTCCTGATAGTCTATCTTTTCCCTCTCCCCCAGCAGAAGATGTAGAGAATAACAGGATACCACTTGCCTGTATATAGAAACATCCATTATTAGGCACCAAGAGATTTTACTGAGAAGCATGTCCTCACTCCCATATATCCATTTGTAACAGCAAGAGGAAATCAGAATACAGGAAAATGCTGTTGTTTGCTCTGCAGCCTCAGAAACCCAGTCAATCAAGAAAAGGTTGGCCAATGTGATGTTGGCTAATAATTCCCAGAGGATTTTGCTTTGCCCTAACTACACAGCCCCTAAGCACGCTGAGCTTAAAAGCAAATCCATGTATACCCTAATTTCAACATGCAGTTTTACATCATGTCACACTTGCTTTTCTTTCAGAATCAGCAATAACTAGCAAGTGCTTTCCTGGTACATCTGATCATACACATGGTCTGGTTTTGAAAAATAATCATTTAGTCAGTGTTCTGACAGTCTAGTTCTTTGCAGGAGAGAAGTATGGCTCCACCTTTCTGGGGCACCTCCCGATCCCTGTGGCTTTAAGAGATGCCTCCAAGACCACTGGGAAAGTATTTATGACGGGTTTCAAATTGAGCATGTTTCACTGTCATTTTATTCCCTTTTATACTTACAGAGGGGAAATTTTGATTCCATAAATTCCTCTTTTTCCTTCCTACTCTCCTTCCCACTTGTCAATGATGTATTTGGTACCTGGAGTCAAATCCCAGTATCCTTTATAGGAAGCAAATGCCACTGGACCCCAGTAAAAAGAACTTGTCTTGAAGTTGTTTTCCCATTCAAAATGATGAGCGCGGAAGGGCTTCGTTAAGCAGAAAAACAATTCTGTTCTATTTTGGCTAAAGCCAAATACGTGAAGGACACGGTGTTTGTACACTTGACCGTGTCCTGTTTTATTCTCTCGTGACATGGTTTATGGAGAAGATAGAGAAAAGATTAATCTTTCATTGAATGGCACACTATCTTCAGCTAATCAGATTTTGAAATTAGGAGGAAGAAAAAGTATTGTCAGTCTGGTTTAGCGGCAGAACATGAAGGCTTGTCTCAACTCCCTCCAGCATCCTTGGTCTCACACAGCCACTCTTGATAGAGTTGAAATCAGTATAATAAAAAAAGGGGGGAAGATAGGAGCCTTCTAAAAAGTCAAAAGTTAACATCAGTGCAAAAGTCCAGTCAGACAGCTGAACTGTGTGAAATCTGGAGCAACTTTGCCCTCCCCTGAGATTCTTGACAGCTTATCTAGCATCTTACAGGATTCATGTTCTAAACAGGTACAGGGCAGAAACTTGTAATCATTTATTGTAATTTACTATTATATTTTGAGTGCTGGTTGAGGGTCTGCATTAGTGCAACAAGCATTGAAATTAGTCCCTGGTAAAGCTTATCCAAAACTTGTCATTGACTTGGATGGGGTTAAAGACAGCATCCACATTACTGTTTGTGTTGAATACTGCTAAAAAGCCTCAGGCCTTCAGCAAGCTCCGGTATGCTGGCTTGTGCATGCAACACGAAAAGAACTTACCCCTAGGTCCCAAAGAGCTTACAACATAAAGCTTCCTTAAGGAGCCTACAAGCTAAAAATTAATGCTACAGTATTACATGTTGCTTTGCAATAATGTGAGTGTTTGCACATTGTAATATGACTTAGGATAATGTTATTGATTTTCTTTCCTTACCATTCAATGATCAACATTTCTGCTAAGGTTCCTCCATCTTCCATATGTCGTATAGAGAGTCATTGTGCCTGTACTGAACTGATGCTTTCTCATTTCTTTTTTAGGTTATTGCAGCCCCCAAACTGTGCCAGGTGCTTCCCAAACAACAAAGCTTAGCAAAGAGCTTTGAGGTCTATATAAAAGCTCATTATCATGATATTTTTTTCATTCTCCTTTATATCGAACTACATCTTTCAACTAGTGTAAATCATCAGCAGCTAGCAACTTACACGAAAGACTCGTCCCTTATTAAACCTTTACGAATTTTCTTTACTCCTTATTTTGACTGGAAGACGATAGAGATTACTTGGTTGGCTGGTTAGTGAAATTCTATTCATCTTTTTTTATGAATCTTTTTTTTTTTTTTTTTTTTTTTTGCTTGAGAGGAAACAGATGTCTTTGTAGCTAAAAATATAGTGCAACACACCTCTGGTGAAAGTCTCCTGAAACATATTTCTACTTATTATTTTTTTTCTTGACAATCATAAAGATCCCAAAGACTTTGCACAAATCACAGCTGACTTGCACCGTGGGAAAGGGGAATGAGATTTAACTGAATGCCTTTGTAGGTCTTTTTATTTCTAACTACTTTGACTCTGAAGTTCAGAGGCTCAAAACTAAGATATCTCCTATTTCGTAGAAGCTCCTTCCTTCAGGGCCTTTATTCCCAGATCTTCTGACTAAATAGCTATTTATGTTCATGAAAGAATGATTTTCCCTTTCAATCTTTTTCAGACCAAATAGTTTATCTATTGTTAGCAGTTGTTCATTTTCCATACTACTCACCACCCATTTCCTGTGCCCCATAGGCCCATTGCACACTGAAACGCAGGTAATCATGGGAGCAGAGTTTCTTGTGACCTTGAAATTAATTGGAAAGAAAGGACTTCTCTTTTTCTTTCTTACACACATATATGCACAGAGAACATCTTAGTCAAAAGAAATACTTTAGATCAAGCTTGTTCCCACTGTGAGACTTTTAGTTTAGCTGGAGTTAAAGCAATGGAGGAGAGGAGCCTCTAGTTTGGAAACCCCTAGATCTCATATATCTATATGTACATTTATTTATTATTATACTTCCAAAGATCTTTACATTCACATAAATTTCTTACAAGGGGAAATGTTAATCTTGTGTTCCAAGAATAGGGCTGGGAATCATTTCATCTAGCTTCTGCAACCAGGATTTATTCTATGACCTTTAATAAATCACTTCTTGATGGCTCAGTTTCCCCACCTGTGAGATTTTGATTAATAATGACCCTTAATAACACTTCTGCAGTTCACAAGCAAGATGGTGAAAGTGCAGGCCCAGTCCTGACCACTTTTGCTTCAGAGGGCAGCACTTATTCCTGAGAGCAATTTTAGCAACTTCAATGGAATTACTCAGCTGAGAAGTTTACATGATTAAGGATGACTCATTTAATATTTTTAAAACTTTTTAACTCTTGAGATTTAAGGTGGCATTTAAGTGAAAATTGTTTTTTTTTATTTACAAAGGTCTCATTTTAGCCCAGAATGCCTATTACCCCCCCAAATAATTAAACACTCTCCATAAGGATGGAAGAGCTGCAGAAGTTTGAAACCGTGTAACCTGACTGAGGTTTAAGTATTTGTTTATTTGGAGGTGGGCTAGGTAAGGACTTGTCCTGTTGGTGTAAATTTTGCCAGCATGGGTTTGTACTTTCAGACAAAGAACCAAGCTGACTGATGACACTCTCAACCGGTGTGGATGGCAAATGTCTCTCCAAAATCAGACTCCTGTACAGTCAGATAAATTCAGTCTGACTCATCCTTTATTACAGTAATGCACAATAATGTTACAAGGGCTATGGTAGGGGCCCAGACAAAGGAGCATCACTGTGCACTCACACCAAAGGAATTTCTCCGTGAGTACAAAACACTATTTGTCTGAAAATTAAAAATATCCATTGCCTGGATATTTTCAGGACTTTCAAAAGATCTCCCCTTCCTTATGAGGAACCCGAGACATTTTCCTTTGGCATCTGAAAAATGTCACACCTCAGAAATTGTGACACACATTTCTGTTTTGAAAAATGCGTGTTTAACTGCTTTATCGAAATGCATAGCAGAGGAATTTTGACGTCAGTCCCTCCCATAGCCTCAGGCCGCATCCTACAGATGGTTATATTGGCAATTCAGAGGAAATTCTTGACTTACGAGTGGCACGAATCTGTTTTTGCTCCGCTCTTGCTGAGTGAAAACTATACTAGGTGCAATGCAGTGAGGATTCAGGCTATGAGTCTCTCCAGTATTTTTCTTTGATAAGCCCCGTGCTTATTGCACTCATAAAATTATCTGGAAGTTTCCTAATTATTATTTTGTACTACACGGTCCATTATTTCACTGCAGTTTTCAGCTGGGCCTAGAAGTGATAACTACCATGATCATTCTTTTTCTTTTTTCTTTTCAAAAATCAATACTATACTAATTTTCCTCCCTTTCTGTTACTTCCTCAGATTTTCAATTACTTTTCCCAAGTATTTTTCTTGGATAAAATTAAACCAATTACTGCTTCTCTTGACAAGTAATGGCACATGCCCTGTGAACTAGCCGTCCTCCTTATGCTCTGACAGCAGTCTTTCATGAAGTAACCCTATTTTTTTGCTCTTTTAATACTTCTTTCTCCAGGAAATAGTAAACTTAACTATCATGCATTTTGATATATTAGAAACGTCATCTTCCAGTGTGTTTTCAGTATTATTTTCCATCCAGACAGTGCTCATCACTATTGCATTATACTATTAGACCTAATTCGGCAAAATTTCTTTGCAAAGACTCTTCGCCAAGCGAAGCCCTTAAACATGCGCTAAACTTAAATCATGTAAGAGCCAGTACTGAAGCCAAAGATACCACCTCACAGGGTTCCTGCCAGAGACATACATGGATGCTTTCTGAATCTGGGTTTGGTATCTCTGTCGTACTGCCATCAGTTAATTCCTCATAGAGTCACAGAGCAGCTTCTTTCTCCTGTTTTCACTCTGAATTTAGGGCCATTCGGGGAGGTCGGTCGTGATAGATGAGTAGAACCTCCTTCAGGAATGACAGAGCCTCGCTCGGCGCAGGAGAAAGGCCTGGGTGACTTTCCAAAGGCCTTGGGCAGCAGGGGGGCTCCACATGAGTCAGGGCCAGGGTGGGAGTCAGGGCGGCCCATGCGCAGACAGGAGCTGGGCTGGGGATGCTCCTCACGGGTCAGGGCCAGGGAGCTTTGTGTATGGGCTGGGCCGTGGTGGGGCTGAAGCCTTCCCAGCTGTGGTGGGGTGGGGTGGGATGGCGGTGAGGGGAGGGCCGGGTGGTTGGTTTCGGTAGTTGCTTTCAGCCCCAAAAGCCCTCCACGCTCTTACTTCTAATAACCAGCTGAGGTAAAGGAGCTGTTAACGCACGGAGACACAAGAAACGCCAACGATTCCATGCCCCGCAAAATGGAGAAAGTCAGGCCGTTTCCTGTACGTATTTTCAAACTGAAATTGAAACTTCTGTTTGTTTAAAAAAAAAAAAAAACGGGGCTCCTTCAGTCATTTAAAATGAGTTAACAGATACGAAAACTAAAAACAAGTTGATCTTTTGTTCCCCTCCAAGTTTTCAGGGAGGGGTTTTTGTTTTCATTGAGGAGAAGAAAAAATCTTTTGGGGGGTCTACCAGCCAAGTGAAAAATCAATTAGTCACACGGGTTTGTCTGTTTGGTAGGATTAGCTACCAAACAATGCACGCCTTTTGGTAGTTATTTTTTCCTCATAATAGAACATAGCACAGACTACAATGGCACAGGATTTTTTACACCTCTCCACTCAAGGCGGCATTTTTAGCACAACCTTACAAGATGCAGATAAAAAAAAAAAAGGAAAAAGGAAAAGGAGAGGCAAATGCACCTACTGTGAGAGAATATACATATAGCTTTGGGGAAGAAAAAAAAAAAGTGATTTGAAGATAATCCTACAAAATCCAGGACTCAGAGTTCCTTTTACGTGAAACCTCAAAGTCAAAACCCATTTGACCCCTTCACATAACAGAATTTCGTTTGGTCACTGCAGAATTCAGCTGCTCACTAAATTGGAATGGATTTATTTTTCCCCCCTAACAAGAAGGTAATTAGAGGGTAAGGAATTTCACATTCTCTCCAGATAGGGCTTGGCTAAGCATTACGTACAATTTTTCTCTGCCCCTCTTTTTCGAATAGCTGCAAATCCCTTCCTAAACCCCATTTTTTCTAGGATGCTCCTAAGCTGCAGCCCGTTAAGTATTTCAGCATCAATACATTCAGGTAACCACTAAACAAAGAATTAGTTCCAGTTACATATATGAGCTTGCTAGGTGAAAAGGTAAATGTGTGGCCATACCATCAGCTGGTGTGAAGTAATCCAGCTCCACTGACTCCAGCACAACAGTTTCTGCTTGTAGCAGATAACGCTTTGGTGCAAAATCTCATTTGAGAGGGACTCAAGAAAAGAAACCTGAGTACAAAATGCATATTCAAGAGCAGCCTGAGGAAGGCAGCTTACAGGTACAGCGTTAGATAAAAAAATCATCATCTCACTGCTGCCACCCGATCTGTTGGCTAAAGAAAAATAACAACTGATGCACAGGAAAGTTGCCAAGGCAAAAAGGGAAGCACAGTTTCTTATGCACACTGCCTTGGAATAGTTAATATTCATCGGCAGAAGTCAAGGCCTTAAACAGAAAATACGTTTCAGGAAATTGTGTGGAATATCAAGAACCAAAACAGCCTGAAAGTGTTGAACTTGGAATTTGAGGGTCAAAGTTTCTAGCACCCGAAACATGCATGTGACTAGATAGATATTCAGGTGTTAGATTTTTTCTAGTTATGCTAATTTTTCCTGTTTTGTTATCCAGGTACATAATCTTAAGAAGGTACATGGCTGAAAAGTGTGATTATTAGTTACCAGGAATCCTATTTATTATTAATTTGTTTAATGCTAGTGCACTGTACTGTGTGATGGATAAAGATAGTCAAGTAGCAGTGATTGGCAGGAATAAACCA
Source organism: Struthio camelus (assembly GCF_040807025.1). Taxonomy (NCBI): domain Eukaryota; kingdom Metazoa; phylum Chordata; class Aves; order Struthioniformes; family Struthionidae; genus Struthio; species Struthio camelus. The sequence goes on along the minus strand of NC_090981.1, from coordinate 61,107,644 downwards.
GCTTCCCCAAATGGGGACAGGAAGGATTTTATTTAAGGAAATGGCAGTGAAACCCATCCTAATAAATAACTGAGCTGAGTTGACTTAAGCACTTATAATGCCAGTGTCTGTGATAAGCAATGGAAACATTAATATAAAATGCTTCACTATAAACGAGTACGGCAGAGTTCAGAATGATATATTGCAGCACAGCCGTCCCTAGCATGGCATGCTTTTAAAGTGATGTTTATAATCATTATTATTTTGGTAACAATAGCAGGAAAAAAGAACAGAACAGCAAAAATTGTTATCTGCTAAAGAGGAACTGCAATAGCAAAGTTTCCTGATAAGAACCAACACGAGGATCTAGCCACAGCGAGAGAAAAACTGTGCTCAGACACAAATGCAGTAACTAAGAATGTGGTTGTAGCTTGTTCATTTCTAATTCTAGCTGTATGTTACAGTCAGATGGAGAAAGCAGTCATTTCATGAAATAACTGAAATTTTCAGGCGTTTCATGAAATGACCAGCATTATGGCTGTTCTATTACACTCTTTGACTGTTTCACTCAGTCATTAAGTTAAATAACTGGTGTTATAGTGAGAGTCACATTGGTGTGATTTTTATCACTTACATTTAGGCATCTGAACTTAGACATACAGGTCAGCCTAGGCCCTCACAACCAGTGAAGGAAATTTGGCACTTCCAAATGGCAATCCATCAGATCTGTCGTCAATATCTGTGCTTGACTGAGATGAACTATTCTCTTTTCCTTGATGATAAAAGAAACTTAAGGTAATAAGGTCTGATACAGATGTTCACTTTTTGGTTATTCCACATGACTCTCATTTACTGTGATGCTTAGTACTATGGATGCTCACCACTTCTGTTAAAAGTATTTATGTTATGCCATATTCTTGGGAATAGTCAACTTTTACTACCTGCGGAAGCCTTGGCTCTTTGCCACGGGACACATAAACACATTGGAGCCATTCGCTGGCTCTTTTTTTGCTTAGATTTCCTTTCCCCAGTGTGCTACGTGGTCTACAAAGTTGAATTATTATTATATTCATTTTTTTTGTTTTGATCAGAACTAATATCTTAAGACATCTTTCTTTGAGCAGTGTGGGATATTTATTAAACTTCTCCACAGTCAGGACTTTCCTAAAATCACTAGAGTTTAAAATCTGCTCCTACTGTGACAGTCAAATTCTAGTGACAGATGAGCATGTTAAATGCCTTACTGCCTTGAAGAAAAGCTGCCTCATATTCCTAGTAAATGCAGTGCTTGTTGGTCCTTCCCCTTCCAGACCAGAAGAGACTAAGAGCCTGTCTTCATAACTTCCTCCCTGGAAAGTAAAAGGGTCTCATCTTCAGACAGACATGATAAAGTGATATCATTGACAGGGAAGACAATATTGGATGGAGTATGGATGTGGTGAATGTCCGTGAAGCTGTATGAAAGGTTCACTCTTTCCTAACAAGAATCTGAGAGGCATCTAGGGATCCTGCACATCAAATCTGGAAAGCCCCAAATGGTTCTACTAGAGCTGAAAGGCTGGAGGCTGCATCTCAAAAGCAGTTATCTGGTTGTGAGCACATGCAATTGCAGAAGAGGTGCGTTTGCGGATTTTTGTGGCTCCTGGGAGGAAGGCAGAGCAGGCACCTGCTGCCCAAAGGGGAGTCTGCAGCTCCGAGAGACTTAGCAGATCCCCTGATGCTGGAAAGGATGCCAGTCTCATCCCAGGAAAAAGCATCATTTCATGGGCAGAAATGGCATCCATCTGCTGCCAATTTGAGTCTTTCAGGTTTTTTTCAGCTGCAACGCATGGACAGGATAAACATAGGTTCTTGCTTTACCTGCATGTAAAAATCAAAGCCCGTCAAAAGCCATTGACTTTCACACATATTCGCACATCTGGGTGCTGTGAATTTCTTAAAAACTGGATTTTCAGGGTATATGCCTGTCCATTCTGACAGCTCTGGCATATTGCACAGAAGTAAAGTCTAGAAAACAGGAAGGGCTCAGCTGTTAAGATCTACTGCCCTTCCTGTGTGAAGCCATGCCAAAAAGTCATACTCCGGAGGGCTGCAGGGAAGAGCTGTAATGACATAATGAGTGACCAAAAGGGACTTTTACGGCATTTCATAACTTCTGTTTAATGGACAGTCTGGGCACTGAGACTTTAGAAGGAATACTAGTTACTAAGTGGCAGTGTTTCTCATTTACTTTATTTCATTCTGCTTTGTAAGCTGTGGGCCATCATCATGAATATGTGCACATGTACCAGAACATTTTTCAGCTTCTGGAATATGTGAGGACATAAGCAAATGCTAAGAAAGCAGTAGATCTTAACATCTGAATAGTCTCACTAAATACACTGCCCACTAAAAGGTGCAGAAGCAATTCAAAGTCACTTGACAGAAAAAGTCACATAATTCTGAGGCAAAACACAATCAGTCTGTGCACTAGATTGTTCTTTCCTGGTCCTGATCCCATAAATTCTGAAAGGTTCTCCGTCTCCATAGTCAAAGAAATGAAGAAAGCCTTCAATTTCCTTCTGAATTGGGTCCTTTCTTCTTTTACACTCTGCCTTGAGAGACATATGATCAGCTGAAACCTCCTTTACAGGCTGCATAACTATGAAGCAGAAGAGAGACCTGCTCTGAACTGCTGAAAAACTAGATATTAGAGAGAAGCTGAATTGCTGAAGAGGGAATAGCAATCTGTTACCAGACAAGATACAGAAATTGTCTTCCTGGTCTGGGTCCCAAGGAGGTGAGAATCATTAGTTATTTGGACTTGGTTTGTTGTTGCTTTTGTTTTCAGGTATCATCCTGAGTTAAGAAATTTTTGTCGTCTGAGTCTGGTTTCGATTTAGTTCTCTAGTACATTTCTTTAAAGGGTGAAATAGATTATTTACAGAGTAGATATTTTAGATTAAACTGCAGATTGCATATTTTTGCATATAATATTTAAAATCTCCTTTCCTAGGTGTTTTATCAAAAAAACTTGAACTGTGATTTCATTATCTATTTTTTCTCCATTCTATTTAGTTGAATATTGTTTTAATTCCTCTGCTAATATAGATAGAATTTATTCATATTGTTATCAGAATGCTTTTTAATAGATTGTCTACTACTAGACCTTCAAGTGACTACCTGTGAGGCAGGATAACCTGATTTCTGAACTTCAGGAGATCATAGAATCATAGGATCATTATGTTTGAAACGTACCCCTGAAGGGTCATCATGGCTCAAAGCAGGGTCACCTTAGAAGTTAAATTATTTTACTCAGGCCCTTGTTCAGCTAAGTTTTGAATATCTCCGGGAATTGAGATTTCATATCCTATCTGACCCCTTCTTTAATGTTCGGCCACCGTCATTGTGAGAAAAGTTTTCTTAATTTCTAATCAGAATTTCGTATGTTGCAACCTGTGTCCATTGCCTCTCATCCTTTCTCTGTGCAGTTCCAAGAAGAGTCTGGCTCCATCATCTCTATAACTTCCTAATAGGTACAAATGAATGAACAAATCCAGCTCTTTCAGCTCCTCCTTGAATGTATTTTACCCTGGGCCCCCCAAACAGCTTGCTAGCTCTCTGCTAGACTTGCTAAGTTTTTGAGATGTTGTCTGCAGCTGGGCTGATGACCTTCAATATTGATCCAAAAACAGAATAAATCACCGAAAAAGTCGCTAAAACATGAAATAACGAGTTCAAGTTATTTCTACCAAAGCTTAAAGCTTAAACTAGGCTCTTAATTTAGGAGACTATATGGTCTAAGTTCCATCTCTAGTCAACACAGAGAGATCTGATCCTCTCCAGAGGATCCTTCTCTCCTTATATCATCTAAATTGCTGTATGACGGTGTCAGTCTTTCTCCAGTAACAGAGCAAGTGTGGATGACAGGGTTTCTAACTGAGACACCTCCGTTATATGCATTAACATAGGGTGAAGTCAGGTCTTTGCTTCTGTAGCTGGCACAAAAAGGACATATTGACTGATTGTGCTATGACTACAGCTGCTCAGCAAATGGCTGACAAATTGTGTAAAGAGAGAATACAGGCTTCCATTAAAATTGAAATGCTTTAGAAAATTGAACTGATTTTATTTACAGTTCAATTTTAAATAATATGGGAGGGGTTCTGATGGAATTCTAACATCACTGTTCAAATTTTTTTGAGTAAAACACTTCCTGTTTTTCTTGGAATGTGACTTTTAATGTTGATAAAACATTTTGCCATGGATTTTAATAGAGTATATATGCTTTTTAATGGTTGGAATAAAGATAGAACTTTTTTATTTTGTTGAAATAAAGTATTCTGTCCTGAAAAAAATATTTTCTCCTGAAGAACTTCAAATATTTGCATAAATATTATCCAATTCAGAAAAAAGTCAAAAATTGTTGGTGAAACAAAATTTGTTTCTTCTGCACACCTTTAGGTTAATATTACTCAGTTATGGCCTTATTTTTCATTCAGCATCCTGCAATCCAGGATTGCAGTTGAAACTATACAATTCAACTGCAGTTTCCAGTTGAAACTATACAATTATTTCGTTGTCCCAATGCTTGATTACTCATACTAATTATTGCTATTCTTTTGCTTGTACTCCATATGAAAGAACCAGCAGAGCAAACCAATGCATTTTGTCTATTATTACCTTTATTATGATTATTTATGTTATATTTAGGGAACATATGGATATCATGATTCATAAGGGAGTTAGCTGGTCCCAGATTCCCCAAATTTGCTATCTTTGCTGTCAGGATAAACTAGTTTCCCTGTTTTACAGATTAGAGATGGATGGAGACAGAGATTACAAGTCTTAACCAAGGTTAAGGAGAGAAATTGAGTTGGAGCAGTGACACATATCCAAGGCTTCTGACTCTAATCTTTACTAGAGCAATATGTTTCATGAGATTAATAAAACTAAACTGAATTAAGGGTTGTAGAAGAAAAAAAATCCTAACGCTACCTAAATCTGGTATATGTAGTCCTGCAGCCTTTCCACCAAAACAGATTGTTTTTCAAATAGCAAAGCCGATCTAGGTAAATGTTAGGCTGAAATCCAGAAAACCTGGGTACTGCAATAAATGAAGAATAAGCTAATTCTCAGGGGAGTCAAAGGGAACCTGCCAGATAACCTCTTTGGGTTAGGGCGTTGGAGTTTTTACTTTCATTTTAATTGCATTTACATTGTTGAATCTGAGGGTAATGAAAGAGACCTACTTGTATTGGAGATGAGGAGCAAAAATCATAAGAACTGCAGCAAATTTTTCAGAAACACTTCTCATATTTTCTTCGTGACTTGGGATCCATATTACCACAATGAAAGCACAGAGATTTGATGAGATAGTCACAGAATTACATTTTAAGCCTTGAACTCAGGATGGATCCAAAGATAGAAATGTAAGATCCGTTTGTAGTGTGTGGCAAAAGAGAGTTATAACTCTCAGTAAGGGAGGAAGACAAGTGCCTCCAGTAAGTCATTTAGCTCATCTGCTCTGTCTGTTTGTCTCTCTTTGTCTCTGTCTCTCTCTCAGACTGGGGTTAAGTTTTAAAAGATTACGTTAGGAGAGATGGATCCCATTCCACAGACTGGAACTGGAGACCGCAAGGCTATAAACAGCGCACCTAATGGTTAAAGAAATGCAGACCTAGAGCTAGGCAAAATCAGGTTTAGGTATAACAAAGAGAAGACAAAATATCTAACAAAGGCAAAAGACACTATATATAGTAAACGAGGAGTTGCAAACTAAGAAGGAAAGAAGGTGGTGTGAAAGCGAGTTAAAAAATATAAAAATAGCCCCGTGTGAATCCTCTCCAAAAAGAAGGAAGGAAGAAGAAACCCTATTAACGTCACACTTCCCAGTGGAGAACTTGGTATACTGATGACTGGCTGCAAACTCTCCCTTACTTGAGGAATAATGGTGCTGTTGACCTTAGGATTCAAAAGGGCAGAGGAAGGGTGAGCATAACACCCATAAAAAAGATAGATACTAAGACTGTGTACAACAATTTTAACTTTATTATTATTATTGAGGGTTTTTTTTTTTCACTGTAGTAGTATTCCATATTATCTTTTTTCTTTTGTAATAGTTAATTCTAGATTAATAATAATTGTCTCATTAGATTGTTAAGGTTTCAATTATATTAATAATAAATTATCGGCTTCACATATAAGGTGCGTCACCTTTTTCCCCATAACAAGATTTTAAGCATAACAAAAGGCTTAAAATGTCAATAGAAAAATGGGTTCCCATTTAACTGGTTCTAGCACAACATCTTTGAGGAGCAGCTAAGACAACCAGTAAGTAATGTTTTTGTCTCATTTTTATTTCCTTTTAGAATTTACTGCTAGCCAGGAAGAAGAGTTTCTGATCATAGTCAGTTACTCTGGAAAGAATGTTTTACTACTTTCAAAAAAACCCACTTAAATGAAGGGAATTATAAAATCATTTTTACAGTAGTCTTTAGATAATAAATTTGTCAAGTCTCAAATATCAGCAGATTCTTTTATCCGAGTTTATCTTATCGAGTTGCTTCAGAATGCTGTAATCAATCACTCAGCTTAGCCATGAAATGGCTTCATCATACATGTGTATTCTCTTCAAAATAAAGTTGTAACATTTGCACATAATAACTTATTGGGTTGCAAGGTTAGACCAAGCCTGTGTTCAATATTATCTGACATTTCATTGGCTACTACGCAAACTTTTGCCTAATGCAGTCATTTTACTTAGAAAAGTTAATTCAAAGGTTGCCTGTAATAAAGCATTTTTTTAGTATAGGGAAAGTAAGGTAAAGGAATTTGATGAAAGGAAGGAAAAGGGGAGAAAGGAAAATGTGGGAGAGAATGAAGGAGAAACAGGAAACATTTATTCTAAGGAGAAATAGAATTGGAAAGGGAAAGGGAAGTTTCACAAGGTGAATTCATTCTCTAAGGGAGCTTAGTCTGCATCTGGTACCTGGAGCAACACGTCTTCCCAGGTGAAAAGTATAAATCACAGAGTTAACATGATAGGTAATGTTGATTTAGAATAAGGCTTGTTAAAGAGGTGCTTAGAAGTAAATAGACATCTTTTCTTCAGTCAAAGAGCTAGGCTTTAATGCAGGCATTCAGGGAGTACACAGGAAAAGCAGTAAGCATACTAGTAGATGAAAGCCTCAGCAAAGGGAAAGAAAAGAGCTCCCCTCAACTTGTGAGCATCTGGGCCTTGCCAGAGGGATACGCAAGCTACAGAGAGGCCACTACAGGAGGTCCCAAGCAGAGGAAAAGAACCAGTTTACACTTGGAACTTATATTGACCTGTTTTATTTCAAAGGAATGAAGCCTTCTGAAGAATAGAATAAAAGTTTTAGTCTGCTTGGAGCTGCTTGAGAATCTAATTGATGTATTGGTATATAGACTTGTAGGAGACAGCAATCTAGGCAGAAAAACAGTAACAGCTAAAAAAAAATGTTTCCTCATGTAACTGTATTTTTTTTCTTTTCTTTTTCTTCTCTTTTTCATGTCTTAGAGGTCTATGACCATGTGGAAGAAACCTTTAAAAAGCCTTATTTTCACAAAGTTGTTTCTATCTATCCCCATTTATATATCTATCATAGAAGGAAGCCACACTAGCTTCCTAATTCTGAAAAAAAAAAAAGTTTGAATATATATATCACATATGTGACATTGGATGTGTATGCTAATAGATACATATACTGGCAAAATATTGTGAAAAACAAACCAATAAAAAGAATGAATGGGCATGGACAGTATTGTTAAAGCTGGGTGTCTGTGCCTCAGGTGGCCCCTAAATTTATATTTAGGCAGCTAACATAGAATAGCAATAAATTTTTAAAATTGCCTAACCTCTAGAAGTGCTGCCTCCTCATTATTGCTCATTGGAAATTCTCCAAGGAATGTTATTCCCTCAAGAGGTGATGATCCATAAAAATATAAATGTTTTATGAGGTCTGTTGAATGTTGACAGAGTTGAGCTGGAATCTATGTTTGGATTCCATTAAAAAGTTGCCTTGTCTTTGGTCAGTGTCTCTTTTCAGTTTCTCCAGTGTTAATAGGCTACAGAGATGTCCAGGAACCCACCATGCCACCCTACATGGAAGGGAAGATGAAAAGGCTTGGAAGCTTTCAGAGTCTCAGTTCCTAAATACCTTGACCTCTCTTCATGTTGCTACTCATCAAGTTGACTTTCCATTTTAATGCTTAGGATGAGAGAAGCAAAAAGCTTGTGGAGCCACTCTCCAAGATCTTCCAATATTCATAGCTTCAGGATGGCTCTTCTTGTGGGTTTCTTTAGGACTATGACTTTTTTTTTTTTTCTTTTACACAAAGAATTTGAAATGTGAGGTTCTCCTTCAATTCAGAACAAAGTCAGCTATTCTGAAATATCAAAGCCCCTTTATGAACTGGAATGACCTTTCGCCGGTTAGCTCCTGCCCTTTAGCAATGGGTGCTGCTGTTTGCTCAAAATTCACATACATGACCACTTTTTGCAGAAAAAAAAGCTATGAGAGGGCAAACTTTCTCCAAAAGGTCTTTAATTTAAAAAAAGTCAACCTCCGGCATGAAAAAAGAGAGCAAGTTCTGTGGGCTATTCACCTCTTGGCCTCTTTACTGAGACTGCCAACAAGGAGAGGAGCTGTGATGAAGACTATTCATTTTTCTCTGAAAATAATGTTGAATATCTGTCACTACTTTGGGAAATGATTGACCTGATCATGATAGGTTTTATATCAGCAGGTCCTGGAGTGTCATTCTCAAAGTTTCTTATTTGGTCTGAAAATTGACTTCCAAACGGTGACAGTCCTGTGGAACAGAAAGGAATTGCATTGCAGATGAGTTTTCTGATGCAAGCAGATTATTTTCCCTCTCCTCACACTGATGCCCATGTGCTAGGTGGTTGCCATGAGCAAAACTGTAGGAAGTCATAGCACAATCACATTCCATTGAGCCAAATAGCTTTTATGCCATGCAATAATTTACTTATGAGTATATAGCTTGGCCTGAACAAGAATGTCTGAATTTGTTTTCTGTTTTTCTAGTTTCATTATGGTCAAAGTTTCCTTCCAAAGAAGCTTCTCACAAAGGTTGATACAGACTATTGGAGATTAAGACTAGCGTTTGCAAAAGTGATTACTGCTGGCCTAAGTCTCATCCCACTGCCTTCAGTGAATTACTGTTGAATAGAGTGTGAATAGAGCTAGTCAAGTGTCAAGAGCTCTTTGGAAATCCAGTATGAATTAGGAGGTTATTCAGACAACAGTGAGATGAGAATAGAGTACAGGTCCCTCCAAGTGGGTTATTTCCCTTTCCTGTCCTCTTTCTCTTCTGTGAAGCATGGACACTCACTTTTGGGAATCATATAATGGCGATGATACCAAGCAAATAAGCATGTATAGAAAGAGGAGAAAAAATGAAATTAATGAAAGTAAAAGGCCAGGAGAAAAAAAGGGTTGATAAGGATAAATATAGATAAAAGTAAACAAATCCAAATTCAATGAGATATTGCCTGGGAAAATTGCTACCTAATTTATTTCTTCATTAGCATTTTTGAAACTTAACAAGGCCCAATTTCATAGTGAACAAGAAAAATGAATTGCAGATCCCAATTCTGTTTATGTTCAGTTTCTACGACGTGTTTTGTTCCTCCTGAATTAAAGAAAAATATCCATCTTGTTTGTTCTTGAATTAATATTATAGTAAATGCAACATCCCATGGTGCATGCAGTTTGTCACTATTATTTATTAGATGTAGTATGATAATACCTACAAAACAACTAAAATAAGTGTTCCATTATGACAGGCAACACTGAAACACTACCTATTCCCAGGTCTGCCTATTTAAATAGTTCAATCTAAATGAGCAAAACAGACAATGGATTTAGGGGGTTGGGGAGAAGAATGCATATAATATACAAGAAAAGGGATCAATGTTATAATTTGTAGATCTCAGGTTATTCTTACATTTTTTGGGCAATTTGGGCAGATTTTTTCAGTAATTTTACCCGTGGCCTGATTTCTTAAGGAAAGGCGATGATTATGACCCTTCAGTATACGCTTCTGATATTCAGTCTCTGTTTCTCTCATTACAGTTGTCTTTGAATCCGTTAGCCTGTTCCAACCAATTTTGCCAGAGAGATGGTAGTAACAAAAATGATAATTATCAACACATTTAAAGAAAATAGATGGCCCAGATACAAGATAGTGCAAGTGAAGACACTACCCCTCATTAAACACCAGGGAACCCGCACCAGGCAAGCTGCAGAAGGCCAGCCTTTGTCAGAAATACTGTTCTTGAAACAAATTCTCTTGAGCAACGTGTTTATTTGATGATGGCAATTAAACAAATACCAGTGCATTAGTCCATGACCTTGTCTGAATCTGTGGGCATATATCACATCTATTACACAGAGTTTTCAGAGAAACTAAGGTGGGACTTACCCACGGATAGGTAGATATCTCCATCTGTGTTAGTCATAGAGACTCACTCCACTGTCTGCGCAGAAACAGGCACCTGTATGCTGTTCTTAACATCTACAATACAGCAGATGAATCACAGCCTATGAGATCATACTGCTCTCCATTGAACTATAGAGAGGGTATAGATAAGTCGTTCAGCTGGAGATGCCCACACTGTAGACACCAGTTGTTCTGTGAAATAAATCCCACTTACCCGTTCTTTTCTGCCTACAAAGCAGGCTAAACACATGCAGTTAGCGTGACTAACTGGTTTAGCTATACTGAAGTATGGTATTTTGTGCAAAAAAGTGTTTTTTCTTTCTAGCATATATACGTTATGTTGGCAGCGTGTGCAGTCATCTCTAGCACAATGAGCCAGGTAGAGAACTGACTGCATATTCATGCAGAAGGAACTCCCTGTAGGAGAGAAGAGTATGTGGACTTTGAAATAAAACCAGCTGTCCAAAGGTTTTTAGTTCGCCCGTATAAAGAAGATAGTTGCGTTTGCTGCAGGCCAGGGCAAACCATAGGGTGCCTGGGGTACTGGGCATTTCTAGCAAGCACAGATCCAACATAGCAACTCAAAGTGTGCTGTGCTTTGTACAGAACAACATTACCAGTAGTCTTTGGGAGTAAAAGCCTGAAGCTAGAACAATCTTTAAGGTTTCTGGTGTATTCAGAATCTGTTTCCCCTCTGCGCCCCCCCCCACCACCAACTACCAACCAGCCTTAGTTATTTCATTTAGTTACATACTGAGCTTATGGACTAGAGGACGGTTCTACCTCTCTGTTACTGAAACTTAAATTTGTATGGTACAGATGATCATACAGCAGTTGGACTTTAGGTCCTAGGACAGCACAGTATGACCCTATTCTTAAATAGGTGCTGAAGTCTATCGTGCTTGCTTGTTCTGCGGCTTTAGGCCTCAGTCCTGCATAGGTGAGCGCACACGTACACAGGTAATATAGTGTATTACATTATATAGTCTCATTAAATCAGTCACTCAGTTCCTGATGCATGAACTCAAGTACTTATACAGTCTTTCAATATCAGATCTTTTGGCGGAGATTCATCTTATCTATGCTGTGAATAATTCTTGTTTGGTGACTGTTGCTCTCAGATAGCCATAGAGGGTATCTAGGATGACTGTGCTGCTAGCACGGGTGCCGTAATGCCTAATACATGATGGTATGACACTGTTCTAGTGAAAAGGTTGTGCATTAAATCAGTGTGGACTTACGTGTACGTTTTGTTTGTTTGTTTTAGTGGAATATATATTCTCCCTCCGCCAGACCTAATCTGTTTCTCCTGTCACGGTATATTTTTTCCCCAGTTAAATCCACTAGATCAAACTTAATATAAACGCTATAAAAATATATTTCATTTTAGAAAAAAATCAAAATAGGTTAATAACCTTTTTGCTGAACTGTTGCACATTAAATGTAAACTAATTCATTTACATAGCAATGACTTTTATTAAATATAAATGGAACTCTGTCCTAGAAATTTCAAAGCAAATATTGTTTTTTCACATAACATAAGCATTTATTCTCCCAAATACAGCAAGTCCGCTTACAAGCACTCGTCCCCTATATGATTCACCTACACTGGCATTAGCCTGTCCAGAGGCTGCCACCTAGACATGCTAAAGCACTGAAAAATATTAGGCAAAGACTTACAATTGATACTGCTGACTGGCCACGGATTTTCTAAGATGAATTTTGTTCCTCTATATCAACCTCACCTCTTTATTAGGACACTCTTGTTATGCATTTTTTTCAGGCTGACAATTCTGTGGAAAATGAGTTGTATCACTGGGTTTATTTTGTGGTTCTAAATATGTTTGTATGTAATTAGTGCTATATCAGTGTAAATACTAAATGGCAAAATCCCTATGAGATTATTATTTTCTACTCAGATAAAGAGATATTGAAATAAATGAGTAAATAAGTGACTACCCCAGGATCCTTTACAAATCAAGATCAGAAATAACCTTCCAAACTAAAGTTGGTCAAGATTCACTTTCAAGTCACGGTAGGAAAAGCATGTTTCTCTAAAAGCACTAGTAAGTGGGTGCCATCATCCCACATATGCAACCCAGGGTACGTTTTGCCCCAGACCAGTTCAGTCATCTTAAAGTTAGACATGTAATTTCCCTTTACATTAAAAGGCGAGCAATATAACTTTACCTGAAGGAGAGAAGACATTGGATCAGAGGAACCTTTCTGTGGAGTCCAACAGTCGAGCAACTAGAGTTTAGAAAAACAGATCGTGGATATTCATTTGCGTGTAGATAACTGAAATTGGTGAAATAAATCGCAAATTCATAAAGTTTAGATAGTGAAGTTATCTTAAGTGCAACCTAGCCACTATGCTGGGAAATGTGATAATTTCTGACCAGAGAATTCCAGGACTGGAAGATGTTGGCTGCTAAAGTTCAGGAGCATGTTATACAGAGCACAGTGGAGACCTCACACAGGACTTAAAATGGGACAAGCAGATGCTTTCAATCTATGTGCCTCAAATCTATGTGAAAGAAGGTATTTTGGGAATATAAAAACTTTATGCTAGCACCAGGATTATGCAAACAGAACTGGTTGATATTTTGCATATTTTCAGCTTTTTTGAGAACTGTATTTCAGATTTCCACCCTTGAAAATGCTTTTACTAATTGTAGCAAGGAACTCTTTGTACTTAAAAAACAGAAATGTTCCTTACTCCAAAGAGCATAAGGCAGAGATCTGGATCAAGAAATGCTTAAAGAGATTATTTTTAAAGAAGACTGAGAAAGACTGTCAGGATGACAGGCCTTTGCATGTGTTCCGTCCGTATGGAATAAAGTACTGAGCAGCAAAAATTATAATACACATACATAAGATAAAAAATATATACATAATAAAAAAGACATAATAAGGAGCATTAGAAAGAACTGTAATGCCATTCAGAATATTAGTCTGATGCAGTCAATGGAAGAGGAGGGGAAGAAAACATTCGGATGTGCCTCAAGGAAAAAAGATTTTGTTTCAAGCCAATTGCATGTCAGGAAAAACATTTTTTTCAGTTGAAACTGTTTGAAAAATGAGCAAACAATGTTCACAAAGTATTTGAAATGCTGAATATTTTTGTGTTCTAATTTTCACCCTCCTGCATATACATGTAAGGTCAAAATATTGAATGTACTTTTACAGATATTGGGTTACAGCATTTTTTTTTTTTAAGCTGAGAAAAGTTGGAATAGTTTTGACCCCATAACATTGGTTTTTTTCCAAATAAAACTTTCCTGGAATTGTAAAGCGCAATAACTGGTGACCATCTCTAAATGAACTAGATTTGCACTTTCAACACAAATAATGAGAACTCCTGACTTCCTTTGTATTATGCACTCTGACCATTAGTATTTTGAAAGGAACAATCACTTTCAAGAAAGCCATGAAAGCTACAGGTCTAGTTTTCCTACTTATGTAAATTGCTGTAAGGCTTCCTGACTTTAGTGGCTTTACGATCATCAACATAGCTGAAGGTTTGGCTAAACTAAACCTACATTATATCGACTTGGTAATGCAAAGATATGAGGGCATTTCTGTGCATTAAAGTTAAATAGCCTGGTGCCAAAATGGATCACTAAAGGGTCTCAGACCTGGTCTGAACCTGTATAACTAAATATTTGAGTGGCTAATCTTGGAGATGTCCGCTATTATGATTCACTATCAGCAAAGTGGTTAGCTGGAGCCGCAAAGCTGAGATCACAACTTAGAGCTGTAGAGGAAATGCACATTGATAGGTGAACTTTTATAGATATTGCCAAGATACAGAGAGTAGGGGACTGCATTACAGAGCGTAACTCCTATACTTGACCCCATATACTTCTGTGACTGCTGCAATACATATTAAACAAAGGCAAAAGAGAAAGGAGGTAAAGTCATGTGAACACGTAGCCAAAAAAGAGAGATTTCACAAGTCTTTGTTGCAGTTAAAAATATTTGCATGATCCCTAAGTAAAGAATGTCTGCATCACTAAGATATAATTTTAGTCTTCATATACCTACACGAGCAGAATAGCAGTTATTGTCTATCTAAAGGTACCAGAAGTCATATTTTCCTAATCCTGGAGTTGTTTTTTTCCCTCAATAAATATAACTGAAATAATAACAAAGCATTTTCATTCCACCCCTACAACCCAGTAGCAAATACGAATCCATCAGGGTAACAATAGGATTAAACTGTGGGCACTGTTTGTTTGTTAGACTTCTCCCTTAAATAACTACCATATGAGATGGTAAATTAATGTTGCAATAAGTTGGTTCCTGTTGCGGGCCCAACAATAGAGCTGGCAATCCTCTTACTGTGGAGCATTACTTTTGCCTGTGTGTTGTCTGGCTAAACTGTTCAGTCACCTTTTGTTTCCACAGGAGAGCAATGTGCATGTTGATTTGCCCAGTCCCAAATCTTATATTTAATACAAAGCCTTGATGTCATGTGAAAAATAAAGTTTAACTCTCCCCGAATGCTATTAAGAAAATTAAAAAGGGAAAGGGAAGAAATAGGGGCTGGAGGTGATATACAGGGACTTCCACATCCAAATCCAGACAAAGACCCAAGATGTGTCTTTAAAAAGTAGGCATGAGCAAAGGAAAATATATTAATTGCACCATTTGAGGAACACGTCTTGAGCCATCATGGCTCATCTTCCTCCATGGCTTTTTCTTTGCTTTGGTGTAGGACAATTTATTTGCTGACCTACATCAGCTCTAAAGGCAAGTGGATAAAAAAGACAGGGCTAAGATTATGTCTATTCCCTGTCAATTGTATTGGGTTTTGTTTGTTCCTAGCTATTGAATCCAAGCCCGAATACATCTCACCTGTAAAAGTATTGATAAAAAAGAACCATGTGTCCTAAATCTTCATGATGCAAAGGGCCCTATTGATAGAGTAATCTGGAGACATGACTGTGACTTGCGCCATACCTTTGCTGGTGTTCCACCTGGTTGGCCAGAATACTGGTAGCTGTGGAGTTCACACCAGCTCCGCAGGTTTGCTGGATTTGATGCATTCATGAGTGGTAAGTGAAGCTTATATTGCTACAGTTTCATTTCTGCCGGTATGCAGGAAAGCTTGATCAAAGCTTATTCACTTTCAGTGAGCTGAACCCATTTCCTAGTTACACTGAAGGCATCCCAATCTCTTACACTCCTCTGTCAGCAGAGGAGACAGGAGAATTAGATCTGAGGGTCCTCAGTTGCTTTTTGGATGTGTTTCTTTCCCTCTTTCCCTCCAAGGACTACAGAAATCTAGAGTAACTGCACTCCTAAATTAGATGCCTGAAATTGGGCAGGATGTATCAGAGCCAAAGTCATTGCCATTTAAAGCTGCTTACAGTGATGTTGTCAGAATGCTTGCCTGCTGATGAAAATGGCATATTTCAAAATGCATAAAAATGTATTGTTTTCAAGCAAATTTCATGTGAGAAGGAAAACAAATGAAACAGAATGGTGATGACAAAATATTCCATAGCAATAATTTCTGCATGGGATAGTTTGATTTTAATTTCAAAGTAGCTTTAAAAAATCATTATTTCAGTGCATTAAAACAGTTATAGATAGCTGTACTCTGAGTGAAATGCTCTGAGTTTACTACAGCAAAATATTTGAACTGACCTTCACCTCCTCCTTTTTTTTTTTTTCCTTCAGAGAATTTCACCTTGCAGGAATAGGTTTATTTGTTTCTTCTCAAGGTTTGTTTGTTTTTTACAAATAGGAAAAAAAAAATTAACTTTCTGTCACACAGGAAAAATCTGTGTCCTCTGTCCCTAGACAAAGGATGGTAGTTCTACTACCATCTCACAGTGTTTCTAAAGTAAATTAATCTGTTGCCCTCGATTTGTCTCCCATTAGAAAAAATATATGTTCAGAACTGCCCCAATATGCAAATGGAGAAAAGTGGCATTTGCAATTGCAGAATTTGTGTTTATTACCTGTGTTCCACCTAGAAATTCCCACTCCCAGAACATGGCTCCATGGGTGTGCTCCTGCAAAAGCAAATTACAAAAAATTCTCAGAATTTACAGTTTTGTTTCAAAAGGGTAGGGCAGGTGGGCTAGGCAGGAGCAAGGATAACAGAAAAAATAAGTTATGCTTTGGCTGGAAGGTGGTCAGCTTTTATTGCTGTTTGCATGACCAGTGGAGTTTACAGATCCTGAGTCCTCCTCTGAGGCCATCCCTTCGTGATAGAGCTCATGGGACAGGAGAGATTCTTGGGCTGTCATTACTCTGTGCCAGAGATAAATACATGAGTTCAATTACCAGGGCTGTCAATCTGCTGCATCTCATCAACACTAAATTTACTTTAAAGAGAGAGAAAAAAAATTGCACATAATTTATGATACAGAGGGGGTGAGGAATGCAAGCAGCATGAATCTCAGCTCAAAGCGCAAGAGATAATTTCCAATGTGAATAAAGAGAAGGTTTCTGGAGCAGAGGTGCATTCTCAAAGTGACTTTATAAAAGCTTTCTCCCCACTCCAGCCTTCTCCCCCGCTCAGCAGCCTCCTTGAGATCTCATGTATCATTGTTTTGTGCACACCGCTTTCCATGAGATGAGTTTAATAGCATTATAAAAGTCACATTGTGCACAAATTGGGAACTTCAGCGCCTCGGTAACTGCTCTGATGCATACACACTTGCAAAGTTTTCAAAGCAGAAATGTTGAAGGCACTTCAAGGCACAAAAACATCCTTGGGTAAATTACTTCCTATTAGTATGTCACATATATCTTATATATGACTGTGGTTTCATGAAGTGACAGCCGCGCTTGACAATAAAACTTTGCACTCTTTTTTATTTATATTTTTCCTGATTTTTTTTTTATTTCTTCCAAGTATATAATGTCTGATGCTAAACCACTCATCTTCCTGCTACCAGTGAGACCAGAGCTGCTTACTTTGCTTACCAATAAGCTGGAGCATTTCCACCTCACCCTCCACTTTAACTCAAGAAGCCACTTGTCTGAAATATCAAGTAATTCTAATCACTGTGGGTTATCACAAACAGCAGAAGGAAGCACGGACAGTTTTAAAAGGTGGTAGGTTCTAATCCTGTGACCCATATAACATTAAAAGGGAAGAACATGAAAGTAAAGCCGAGTATCTAAAAAGGAGATGTTTCCTTGTCTGGATAAATTCCACCTCAGATCACAGAATGTCATCCCAGTATCATGAAGCTATGTAGCAAAAGCCAAAAAATACCAAGACTTTGCTCTTACCTACAAAGGAAGGATAGGCATAACGTATCCCTGTACCAATCTGTCAAATTATCTGCAACCTTCCCCCTTTCTGGATAGTGACTCCAGGTGTGCAATCTGATTGTCAATTTCTGAATGAAAAATCTGATTTCCTTTTTTTGCTGTGTTTTGTGTTTCTGTCTAATGGGACACCGAGATTAGA
Organism: Struthio camelus; assembly: GCF_040807025.1. NCBI lineage: Eukaryota > Metazoa > Chordata > Aves > Struthioniformes > Struthionidae > Struthio > Struthio camelus. The sequence continues at coordinate 61,089,757 of NC_090981.1, read as the reverse complement.
AGGATCTGTTTCACTTCAGGTTTACAATCTATTTCACTTCCTCATTTCCAATTACAGTTTTGGAATATTTTGTTGTTTGCATGTAAGACCTCACGTGGAGATATTTAACACTTCAGATCTAGTAGATTAAACGAAGCTTTTGATGTACTGACGGAAACATTGGGAAATATATTGAAAACAGAGGGGAAGAAGATCCTGCCTTTCCACTTTTCTTCCTCATTCCCCTTTTATATGCCACTTTGAAACAGAGAAACCACATCTTCTTAACAAGTTTTGGTCATTTTGATGGCCCTGTATAATTTTCACCCGAATATATTTCTTAAATTTTATGACTGAGAGAAAGATGGATTATATATAGCTAAATTGCAGAAAATAACCTGTATATCAAATACACATTTTAATCCTGAATTAAATTTACAAAGTCCATTTAACTGAGCTATAAACACTGCTTTTACAACTAAGGGAAAGGTTTTCTAAATGGATCTGTTTTCAGTTAAAAAACTAAAAATGAACCAATCTGGAGGGAAGGGAGGGTGGGAGAGGAAGCTTAGTACTCAGTCTCTTTTGAAAATGTAGCCACAAAGTCTGATCTTTCAGATTCTCAGAAAAATGTTCAAATATGAATCTAGGAATGAACTTCATAATTATGTTTCGTTTCCAAATCTACCTTTACCATAAAACTCTGAAATTCATATCCCATTCAAAAGCTCATGCTAACTCACATTAAGCCTTAAAAGATTATTTCATCACCTTCGCCATCATCAGAAATGGAAGCTGAAAGGTATTTTCTAAAATTTTTTTTAGGCACACAGTGCTCCATGTTTGTACTTACTAAAGAATACAGAAAGTGTATTATTTATATATGCTTTTCATATTGATTTGAAGGTAATAATGCATTTAAAATACTAACAAAAATTAAAGCAAGAAAACAGATAAAGACCATTAGCACTCTTTGAAAGGCAGAGCCCAACTTAGCATTGATGGGTCACAATGGTTGAAATCATTAAAATATCTTTTTCTTTTTTCTTTTTTTTTTTCTTTGGAGGAAATAGGCAGCTATCCAATGCCAGATCTTGATCTGTAGGAGTTTTATTTTTTCAAGATTATATTGCATCATAAATCATATATAAACCAAATATCCGAAGTATAAAACATTTCCTGTAGACACACTGAACAACACAACTTCCTTAGACAAAGCTACGAAGGTTTAATTTTAGTTCCTTTTTAGGTAGTGACTGTTTAAGTAAATCTTCAAGAAATGGTTGGCAAACCTAAGGAAGGAAGGAAGGAAGGAAGGGAGAGAAAGAAACAAAGAAACAACAAGAGACAGAGAGAAAGAAGGAAAGAGAAAACAAGAAAAAATGAAAGAATGAAAAAGAAAGAATGAAAGAACAAGAAAGAACGAACGAATCTCAGAGGCATGGTTGAATCCGGGGGGATTGTAATGGACTATAAGGCTCAGTTTCATCAGAGAAAGTCTTATTCCCAATGGGAGCTCCATTGAAAGGGAATAATTGACTGCAGAATAAAAAGAACTGATTCGTATTCTTTGAAGTCAAATCCAATTCCTTATCCTGAAAACTTTCTTTCACAGATTAAGGGCCAAGTTTTCTTCTGCATTCTATGAAGTACGATAAATTACCCTAATATGAGTGAGAGGAGAACCTGTCTACAAACATTTGATTCTTAAATCAAGGAAACAGAATATTTTTATATACATCAATTATTCTGTTCACCATTTCACTGCCACAAATCTCTATGCAGTAATTCCTAATCTCCATTTTTTTCCATCATAGTTATACTCATGTTCCCCCTAAAGCATTTTTATTCATTCCAGCAGCACCTTAAGGAGTGTGACCAGTAGGGTTAGCTACATATAAGTCTTTCTTACTCTTTCTTCTCGGAATAAAATTGCAATTTTTTTAAACTGACTATTTTATATCAATACAGTGCAAGTTGTTTGTAAGAACAGTAGAAGGTATCGAGAACTGCACTTGACACTCACAGTGGAAAGTGTTGTGATCTATACAATAGCTCTTTCTTCTTGCAGAAATTTGTTCCACAATCACAATGTGATTTCTAAAAAACGTCCTGTCCTCAGTACAAAAAGCTTCACCGTACAAAGCCTATATCTTCACTGAGGACAGTTCCTTCTTTCGCAAGAAGAATTTTTCACTAATTAGCTCAGCGTGTTTATTAATCCTCAATTTACCTTTTCAGATTTTATAATGTGAGGCTCAAGACTTTGAACTTGACCTGACATCTGTAAGAAAGCAGAATAAAGAACAGCAGACAGAGCTGATTTTCTTCCAGCAGCAAGGGAATGGAGGATGTGGTGGTGATCCTTCTCCATGAATTTAGGACATAACTGTCAAAAAAAGCTGGTTATATACACTTGAAATAAGGCAGGGATGTTCCCGCTTCCACATTTCCTGCATTGACTTTGACAGGACATCCCGTGGAATGAGACATTGCTTCATGCAAGCATGTCAAAATCTGGGCCAACACATCACAGCAAAAGAAAAGGGAGACAATCATCTTGAACAAAGTCAGAATAACATTACTGAGCTCTGGTCTTTGGGAAATTCAGTCCTTTTCCTACTGTTTTTGTGGCCTTTGATGTTACAGGCTCACCTTTGTAAAAGGCATTTTGCAGCAGGCACTTCAGATTGCTGTCCTTTTAAATCCAGACATGACAGCCAGCCGGACATCTGCAGTGACCTCTTCCATGGCACAGCAGAATAAATCAGTGACCAAATCACTGCAAGACTAAAAGAGATCCCTCCCTCTTCTGGAGCCTGTGAGTACTTTCACCTCTTTAGATGGCATTCAGATTTCCTTACATAGGCTGCTAAAACTTACACATCTTAGTCTAAACTAGTCATTTAGGAGTCCTTAATAATCAACGGAAACAAATACATACCCCCAAAAGGACAGTTCACCTTACCCTAAAACAAGCCTCTGGAATGTATCAGCATAATTGCCCTTGGAATTGCTCACATCTTTCCATTGACTATAAGGGATGCTTAGGATAACTCACATCTGTGAGGTTTAGATATCTATATTTATATATGAGGAGTCCCAATTTTGTTATGGTATTCCAGTTTTCATTCCTGCAGAATTATGCATCAAAGAGAGGGAACAATGAAGGCCACATATTCAAGTCCTACCTCTTATAGGTACTTAGCTAGGTAACATAATCACGGTATGAGTTGAGGACTGACTTGAACAGAAGAAAGGACTTAGGTTCGTCACCTTAGTTATTATGGAAAAAATATACTACAAACATAGAGCAATAATATCAATCTCACTTTTATGTTCACACTCACACGTGCATACACACGCATGCACACACGCACACGCACACACGCACGTAGGAAAGGAAACAAGGTAAATTTGGTCTCAATTTACGTAGATGGATAATAAGACTTTCAATTATTGTTGCATTATTTGTTAGTATGTGGATGAAAGATTAGGTGACAATATGCAAAATATATTTTCTGCATATTATAATATTTAGTAATGTCATTTGATTTTTTATATGTTTCATTAAATTGTTTTGTGGCTTTATTATCTACCCAGATGCACAGCTCAGAAATACAATTATTCAGATTTAGAAGCTATAAAATTTGGCATGCATTTACTTGTATTCAGAATTCCTGCATGTTAAAGAGAAATTACTGCATTCTCCCCACATAGCTCTGTTCTCATGCCTTTGCCGAACCATTCATTAGGCGGAGCACATTATAGAAAATACACCATTTATGTTAAGGAACCCTCTGATAACAGATGTATTTGTACAAAGCAAATATTTCAATATATCATAGCCTTTTGATCATGACTATAATAGAAGCAAACCTATACACATTTTCTGTAATGCATATCTCTGTTATATGGTTATTGAGAGGGGGGGAAGTGAGTGCTATAGATTATATGTTGTAAGAAAAGGTACCTGCAGACAGAGGTTGACAATCCTTTGAAAACATTATTGAATACAATACAAATTGTTCTGTTCTATAATAAATGTTTTGAGGCTGCATTTAAAAGCATGTTTCCTAGCTGAAGTACAGGGAGTTTTCCTTTGGACAAGTTGTTCCAGCTTTGCTTTGCCGTTGCTGTGTTTCATAAATCAAGCACTCAAATATACAACGCGTTGTCCTGCAATTTGTCCTCTGTCCCCTGTAGTTGTGGCTGAGTCCACTGCTGATGGAGAGCAGGGCAGAGAGCAAGTCAGCAGGTCTCTCCTGGCAGGACGGGTCTGAACACCAGTGTCTGCTATGCTCTGCGAGGCCACCCCACGGCTATGGATCCAGTCTGGGCCACGAGCAACAGTCCTGAGCCACAGACCAGATAAAGCACTCCACATTGCATCGTATACGCCTACTAGGTCTGAGATTTCTACCAAAGGCTGAAATGAGCCTCAACTGCTTATGAATGTACACATAAATACATTAAGGAGAGGGTGTTATTGCTCTACTTGCATCCCTTTCATCTCACTGTACCTACTTCAGGAACCACAGCACCACCATGCTTTCCTTTTATCGACGCACTCATCTTTGCACCATCCCCATCAGGCAGATGAGTGCTGTGATCTCTGCTTTACAGCTCAGGAGCTGGGCTGCAGACTGCATCACTGCTACTATGCTCCAGGAGCATTAGCTCCGTGCCGCATCACGGTGCTTGCTCCCCGCTCTCTCTTTGGGGCCAGCTCTGACCCAGCTGGCACTCCTGCAAGGAAAAATACACATTTTGCATTTCAGGGAGTCCCCAAAGGCACTTTTGCAGGCTACCCCGAGGAGCCCCAGAGCTCTGGTCCTCCAACTGTCCCAGTAAGAGTGTTACATGACTGCTGTTACTGTAGATTACACATCTCCAAATGGCCCAGGCGTCTCCCATCCCTATATACACATTATATACGCAGGCAGACTGCATGTTGTAAATGTATATACCAGCAGAGTCAAGGACAACCTGTTTGAGTGCGCTTTAGGCTTCAGATCCCCAAGAGACTGTCCTAGTGATGCAGGAAGCCTGTGGAGCATCAGCAACTGAGGATACAGGAACTGCTCATCTTTCTACCCCTTTGTCCTAAAAGTAAAGTGGCCTGCAAACAATGAAATCGGACTGAATATCTCTACTTCATAAAAGCCAGGGAGCTGGTTCTCCCTTTTCTTCTTCTGCTGGAATTATTAACATGTAGAATAGCAATTTGTTGTAAATGAATACCTTCTGCTTCAAGGCTTCTGATTAGGGTATAAGAACTTTATTACATGAATGAAATCAGTATAATCTTTTTTGCCTAAATGTACACACACAATACAGATCGCTTTAATTCCTGTTTTTGCAGAGGTATAGAAATTTTTTTATTTATCCTGATGGATAGAATTTCAGGTAATTATGTGGTTTATATTTCATAGTCCAAGCTCTATTTTTTGTATGTTAATTTAGAATAACTCCATTGACTTCAACACAGTTACACTGGATTTACATTACCATGAACGGCAATAGATGTGGGCCCTTAAATGACTATGGGGATTTTGGATTACCCAATGGATTTGGAAAACCACACTCAATAATTCTGCTAAAAATGTCTTTATTCCTGAGGCCATTTAATATTTATGCACTTGTTTCAAGCTTGTTTCTACACAGTACGATGATTTATTATGAACCAACACTTAAACAATAAACTATAATAAAACAGCTATTTAGGTTTGCTTATGTTTACCACAGAATCAGTGCAAGGCATCTGAGAATCCTCTTTGGTTAAAATCAAGTATGTCCAACATAATGGAGAAATCTGACTTACTATAACCCACAAACCTGCAGGACTGACAAACAGGCTGTCCTGGGCTAACAGATGCTGGTAGACATTTTTTGCCCATCTTAATTCCTTTCCTTCCCATTTCCTCCTCTCCTTCCAAATGCATTCTCTTTTGAAGGCTAAGGTTTACCAATAGTGAAGAGGAAGGGATCTCTCTCTGTCTGTCCTGGCACAGAGCTGAGCTGGGTTCTGGGTGTTTCTAAATTGTGAGAGAAGCAGATGCTCCTCACTTTTGTAAGCTTTTCAATTTCTAGATTATATTCTTTCCATTTTTAACTAGAAAAACAAATTCTGAATAGCTCTCAACTTTTTCAAATCATGAATCACCTCTTTCAATGTCTGTGCAGCTTTGCTTAGACAAGCATGTTGTTTCAAGGGAGAAGAAACCTTGCTCTTCACACATAAAACTATCCTCCACTTACGTCATCCAATATTCTCCTATTTACACTGGATAACTGACTGAAGGTTGAATGAGGCCCTTAACGCTGAGATCAGAAAGTTTTTAAACTATTATTATTTTTTTTAATTTAAGAAAACTCTGAATCTAAATTCTGTAGATTCAGAAAAATATCATATTGATGTATGGCATTTAAACTGAAAGCATTAAAAACTAGGGGCTCCCAGATTCCCAATGTGTTTTCCTCCTGATGCATGCTGTCTTTCAGTAACCAAGATGCCTTTAATTTAACTTTTCACTATGTTTTATTCACTCTATTTTGTTCTCCATCAAGAAAGAAATGTTAGTCATCACCCTATCAACCACATAAGAAGTGGCTAAAATAAATATAGGCCTTGATATATCATCAGCTGCTGTTATTCGTGTTTTAAATCAAAAGAATACCATTTCCACAAGTGTGCTCAGACTCAAGTCACAATATGCCTCATGTGCCCAGAGCTACATCCAGGGTTTCAAAGCCACGTCATAGCATAAGCCCTGTCACTGGCATGAGAGGAGAGAAACAGGACTAGTCATCAGCACCTGCATCATGTATACACACTCCCTCCCTTTAGTTGTAGTAACGATGATCAAAACTGATTCGACTTTCTGAAGGAAGTGCCCTGGTTCAGCTGTACGTCTGTGAGCTCGGTACAGCAATCACTGGGAGAAATTCTCCAGCCTCATTCTATGCAGTAAGACCAGATGGCCATAATGTAAGTTTATGGTCTATAAATCTATGAATTATTATTTCTGAATTCCTATATTGCAGAGTGAGAGGGAAGAATTAGCAAGGGCTTATATATGTGGTTAGCCAACAGGACTTTGAATGCTGTAACTTCCTGTTATTGACGCATAACTGCGTAAACGATAGTTTTTATTTTTACCGTTTAAGTGCGTACATTAATTGAGCTCAAAAAACAGTAAAAAGCAAGTACTGCCCCACCTTTTCTTCAAAGTATTCTGCTCTCCATTTACCATGGAGCCATACAAGCATCACATTCAACTTTTAGCAGAAATCCCTGACAGTGATAGCTCTGGGACAGGACAGTAGAATAACATAACTGAAGGCTTTGGGCTGCCTCAAAACAGAGTAAAGTTCTCAAAGTAGCAAACACTGTGCCACAAAAACAAGCATGCAAGTTTGATTCAACAAGGTTTTTAAGTCAATCCCAGTAAGTCATCAGTAATTATCCTGTTGCAAAAGAGAGGGAAAATATGTGGATGAGCAATGTAGAAAAATATCTGCCAATCTAACTATTCAAACCAGTGCCAGGCAGAAATGTTCCATGAGTATGTGATGCAAATCTCAACAAAGGATTGCAGACACAGAGCATTCATTTAAAAGGGCCCAGCCATAAGGTGCTATTACAGTAAGTGTAAAATGCTGTTGCTCAGGGAGGGCGCTACTATTATCTCTTACAGCAGCATGGTCAAAACCAAAGGTGGGTCACATAGGGTTCATTGGTGCAAACAAAGAACAGCACTGATGCACTTAAATGGAGAATAAGGCTTTAGTCTTGATATATAGATGTAGCAAATAACATGTATTTATTTCTAAGAGGCAGTTATTCTCCATCTTGACCATAAACCACAGGCAAACATTTTGTGGCCTCCCACTACCATGCTGAAAATACAGTTTTCTGTTTTTGATATGATTTGCAAGTTAAAGACAGACTTGGCAGACAGCTAAAAGCTTCAGTCCCTCTCTCTGCAACATCTATGCCAAGTGCAAAAGAGCACAGTGCAGAGCTCTGAGCGTATTCCTTGGTTTAGCACAAGCAAACGCCTATCATCTGACAAAACTCAGACCATGCTTGCTAGATCTGCCGCTCATCACAAGACCCCACAGATGTGGGCAGCTACAGCATGATATCCAGTCCTGAAGAGGCATTACCAGGGTGACCAAGGAGGCAGAGTTGCCTAGTAACACTACCTAGCGAGGGGCATATAGGATAAGAGTAACCAGCTCAGAGCACTTCCTGATCCTGCGGGTTCATGGCTGCATCCAGATGCTGCAAGCAATTTTAAGGATCTACGAAGGCCAGTTAAGAATTGAAAAATCTAAGAAAAAAGAAAGACCTAGAAAAAAATGTACACTAGACAAATATAAAGTGACATTTAAGAAGTTGTCAAGACTCACTATACATGCCAAAAATATAAGCCCAGTCTAAGTCAAAAAAATCCAATGTCAGTGACTCAAGAAAAAAAGAAAAAAAGCTCTCTGGAGCAAAGCCGACATAGGTCTGATTATGCTGACAGGAAAAAAAATGTACTTGTTCTAGAATATTATTCTCACTTCCCTGAGAGCTTACTAGGAGACACTATGGCTAAACAGGTAATCAGGCATGCCAAATCTATTTTTGCTAAATATAGTACACCTGCCATCATAAAGTCTGACAGTGGGCTACAGTTTAGTAATTTACTGATGGGAATTAGTTGTCTCAAACAGTAAAGATGCCCCAAGCGTCCATCCAGTGGTTTAATGAAGCTGCCACCTCGGGAAGACTGAGCAGGAGACATTTGCAGATGAAGGGGACAGGGGCCGGAGGGGAAATAAAAGGGACTTTTTGCCAGAAAAGGTATTGCACGAGCACCAGGCACAGCAAGACAAGGTGAACTCGGAGATGCAGCACTCTCAGAGCAGCTGGATCAGATATCTCTCAGTAAAATCAGTATGTTAAAGAAGTTACTCCCTGACATTAAGGGAGAGTAGCAAAAATAACACCAGTGAACAAGCATGCTTTCTAACTCCTGGTGACAATCCCAATAGCAGTGACATCTCAGGAGAAATGTAATCATTTAAGCAACGAGAGACAAATCAATTAATTTAAAAATGTTAATGAACTGAATATGATGGTTATAGATGTTTTTGATTGCATGCCGTATACATGCTTTCCACTAAGTAATTCTTATTTTTCGACTAAGAAGGGAAAGTAAAACTAGTGTTGGGAACTATGCCTTTCAACGACATAAGGGGGGTTGATTATTCCTATCTTAGTTACCTAAAATTAGGTGCCAAAATCTAAGGTAGTCAAACAAGATCTATTTCTGGTCAGCAGTAAGGAACAGACGCCTTCACAGGGGGATTCATTTCACCTAGAAGTAGGTATCTAAGCCTGGACAAATGTTTTTCTTTCCGGAGAGGTCTCTGCCTCCCTGCTGGCTGTGTGTGGGACATAGATAGCAATTTAGGCTTAGTGTCTAAGTTCTAGACATTTAAGGTCAGAAGAGTTGAATCTAGCTTCAAGGATGAAGCTAGACTAGAAATATCCATAGTAGAGGGTTGTTTTCAACGATATTGGGCCCGGTCTTCAGTAAGAAAGCTTTCTATCGCTTCAGCATGGACTCGTACATGCTATAGGGACCCGTCCTTTGGCCCTTCTGCTACATTAGATCCATTTCCCAGAGAATCTCTATAACAGTTAGCTTCAAGGTCCCGAGTTAATTTCCTGCTACTTTTATTCCTGACCCCCTTAGAGCCCTTCTTTGCAGCTGTAACAAACCAAAACCCAGAGAACAAAACCAGGGACAGGACATCTGCATTTCCCTTGGGCTTCGTCTGTTCCCTCAAGCATGTGGCTATTGGCTACAACTCTGTGCATATAAGATCAGATTGTTTTGCATAGAGTCTACTTCAGCATTAAAACTGCCATCTGCAGTTTTCGTGTCCTCCGAAATGCTAACATCAGAGCACTCTGGAAAGGCGACTGGGTGGCTGCAGGGACAGGCAGTAACGGCCTTGATTTCTGCATCTGAGTTTGAAGCCAGTTCATGGTAGATAGCAAACAAGCATTGCTACCATCTGATGGTTGCTTGGGGAAGTGAGTTTAGATGCTGCAAATGTTCATCTCAGGAAAAACACCACTCCCATTACATCAAGAAGCACTATGCTGGCAGCTTTCTGACTTGTAAAGGAAAAGTTTCCTAGACTTACTTTTACTTCTAGCTCCTCTCATGTGATTTTAAGGAAAACAGGCAGAAAATATGGCTAGAATTGAAAACAGGAGTGTTTTGTATAATGAAATACTTGCGTGAAGGACAGAGATGTACTAACTTAGTCAGATATTTTTCTCCAAGGGAATTTAAAGAAACATTATATTAAAAAATTATTTTAATAACAAAGTTAAAATGCCGCTATTTTAATAAAATAGTTTCATGGTGAAAAAATAACTTTGTTTTCACTTTAAAAGTTTTAAAATAATTTTGCTTTCATTTTCAGTGCATGGGTAAAACCGAGATCACTTTACAGTGTTTTGTTTATATGTCCTACACAAAGAGAAACTGAGGCACTGAGATATTAAGTCTTAAAATTGCGGGTGCTGTACTGAGATAGCCAGTATCTGATCTTTCAGCATGGCTTACCTTATGTGATATTTTGTATCTTGAAAACCCAACTGTCAGTGAATTATTTTTTCAATGAATACTCAGAAATTTAGTAAAAGAAAAGAGTTAACCTCCATGCAAATATTCTCTGCCTGCAATGGGTTTTGTCCTCAGCATCCACCCTCAGCCTCTTCTTGTTTCTCTGCCCCATCCTCCCCCCAAACTTTTTATCAGATGCATCTTCTCATTTCCCGCAGCTGTCCAGTTCAGTGCATGCCCAGTTTCCCCCACTTTTCTTTCCATCAGTACCTAATCCAAGTTTCCTTTTTTCACTTCTTCTCCCTCCCTCTCCCTCTCGACCCCACTCTCGTAGTCTAAAAATTCCTTATCCTGAGCTACTTAAACCATTTTAGGGCCAAATCTTTTCTTATCTGCGTTTGCATCAAGTAACTTCCTCCTTTTCTCCAGCTACACACATCTGAGGAGAGTATAAAGGAGAGAGGACCAGAGAAAGCAGAGGGGAGGACCTGTGTTCAAGTACTGAAATCATAAATCCATCCCAGCCCACAGCAACCCTGAACTGCAGCTGGGGTTAAAACGGAACTTAGTTGTTGAGATATCTCTAACAGGTATCTCTAACAGGCATAGGGAGTCTGTGAGTTTTAAACGCCTGTACCTCAGTTAAATCCTGAGCACAGCAAGGGGCACCTCTCCCAACCAAAGGTCGTCGCCTGAGATCTTAAGTCCTAACTCCAGTATCTCATAGTGCTACAGCTTAATTAACAAAATATTACCAGAAATTCGCAGCTAGGACAAGTAACATATTTTTCCGTAGTCATATTCTTGGGAAGAACTAGTGCTTTTAGTCTATATTTTTCTACAAAGGCAAATACTCAAGACAGAAAAGCTAGAAGGGACTGGATAGAGGGCCTTGTAATGGGAAATGTCATGAACCTTAACAGGAAAGAGAGCAACCAGAGCTGCCTTTCTGAGAGGAAATGCCCTACTTTTTAGAGGTGGTAAGATCCCACAGTATCTAATGAATCCATTACCTAGGACTATTATCTGCTGTATAAAGTGCCAAACTCTCCACTTAAGAAACATTTAAAGTTGCAACTTGGCATTGTTTGCATAGTTTACAAATCACACAGTTTAGAAACCCTATATAGTGAAAATGCTGAGACTCTCCCATAGCCCACAAAATAGGCAAATGCATGAGTTATGTTAGTTATCAAGGAATGGACATTTGAAATGATGCAACAATAAGAACTCTGATTCAAGATTTGTCTTATTTCTCAATCTAATTTTGATAGCTACATATATTCTTTACAGATTAAGAAATTTATATAGTATAAATTAATAATAAAATTAATATATATGTGAAATCTCATTTGAGGCAAAATAATGTACTTTTTCTACCTATAAAGATTTGTTCTTGAAGATAAATGCATTTCCTTATGAGAAGAAGAAAAAAAAAGGGTAGTCATTGCAAAGCATTCCTTTGCTTTTGCATATCTGGAACTTTGCATGTACTCTGAAAGGTGTCACTGCTTCAAAATTTGCTGCAGAGTGGTTATCCTTGCCATAATGGTACTTATGCATCTTATCACTTTTTAGTACCATTATGTAGTTTTAATTTTTTTTTCTCCTTACTAGGTCAAGAAACCTTTTTCTCCACGTACCAGAAAGAGGAAATTTAGACAAGAGAAAACTTAATGACTTACCCAAAGTCCTACAGGTAGCATAGAAGATAACCAAACAGGGTTTTCAATGTAATCTGTCTATGACAACATGGACAATGATTGTTCTCTGCTCCACGTTGCCTAGAAACAAAGTGATGTATCTACCCACTGACAGGACTCAACACTTTTCTGGGCTACAGCGATGTCCTCACTTATTGGGTGCTGAAGCTCAGTGGCTGAGACTGCAGTTGGATTATGGAAAAGCAACAGTCCCTGCACAGGAGCCCGCAGATCTACAAACTGACTAAAGCGTAGTTCTGGGAGTCCCAGCATAGCACTGACGTTACAGAAAGAGCTGCTACTTGGCTCCTTTACAAAGACCATCACTTCAGGTATCATATTCTGTAGTGCCTTTTACAAACTACAATCAAATAGCAGAAGAAAACACAGAAAAATAAGCAAAAAGTTAAAGGTAAAGTCGTTTCTCTTGAAAACAATATGTGAAATGAACTCCCTGTTACGTGAAGATGGTTATGTTTCAAGTGTTAGGATTTAAACATTAAATCAGATTTCAAGATTTTATTTCTTTCTAGTTGACATTGTCGTTACATTTTCCCTATGTTTTTCAGTCAATTGTAGGTACAATTCAACTTCTGTGACTTTCTCAAATACTGTTCTTTGAAACTTAAAAATAGAAAAGCTTTTTTTTTTACTTTTAGAAAAAGGTCAATACTGAGACTTTTCTTATTTTCTTAAAAAACAAACAAATAAACTTAAAGTAATGACTTAGACCCAAATGCTGCATAACCCGACTACTGAAAAGAATTGTTCAGTTACAATTTATGTCTTCAGATACTGCAAGCACATGGATTATCAGAGAGATTCAATAGTGCAGGAAGTTAAATGATAGCAGCAAGCAATTTTTTTAAGTAGAAAATGGCAGACATCTCTGACAAAATTCAGAAACAGGGTAATACTTCCTGCCTTCCTGCCTTCCTCCCAACCTTCCTTTCTGCTGTCCTCTGTGACCTAGTACTGGGGAAAAAAAAGGGGGGGGGGGAGGGGGGAATTTCTCATTCTTCTCTGTTTCTTTCATATTAAATCTGAATAGTCTAAGCTGAACAGGATGCTAAAAGTAAAATAATGTTAGAACTGCACTTAAGATAGCAGCTGACTGGATTCCGACTTGTGTGAAGCTCATGGAGGATCAGCTTCACTAGTGAAAAGAAAAACGGAGGTAGAATGTACAATAATTTTTAAATAGGAATTAACACAAATATGATCCTAGTGAGCAAAGGACAGTCAAGGATTGGACCAAAAATGGCAGAACAAAATCAGAGCTCTGGACATAAATCTGCTGTTACACTGTCACGCCGTACCTGTCCCGTTTGTTTCCAAAAGAAAATTTGAGGAATGGATGCAGTTTGTCTAGAAAGGAGGAAACTAGTGGGGGACAAGGTGATGGTTCTGCTGTTCGAAAGCTGCCAAAACAGGTATGATTAATTGTTCTTTGGAGTCACTGTGGATAGGAAAAGAAGGAATGGACTTAAATTACAGCAAAGCAGATGTAAATTAAACATGAGGAAAATATTCTCCTGCTAGAGAATAGTTAAGCAGCTGAGTAAATTGTTCAGAAAGCTTGTAACATCACCTTTGTGGGAGGTTCTTTGACACAGGATGAACAACTATCAGGCATGCAATAAGCAGAGATAATCTGCCTCAGAAGGACCAAAAAAGAGATTGTTTTATGTTTCTGCATTCACTAGAGGCTAACCCTGAGTCAGTTCTCAAATGTCACTAACCGAAGTTAACTTTTTTTTTTTTTTCTTCTCAAAAATATAAATTCTCCATAACGTACGGAACCAGGAGATAAGTGAATTCTGGACATCAGAAAGGATGGCTGCTCTTCATCAAATAGTATCTAGTTGTTTGATTGTCCTGCCTCCAAGCTATTGTTCCCCAGAGTAAGGACCAGCAAAGAAAATAAAACAGCCAGTTACAAATAATGAAATAATCTAGTAAACTGGAGACCTCGTTTAGAAAATATTCATAAGATTTCAAGGCTAGGATATCTGAGGCAAAAATAGAACCATTCTCTTCAATGATTTATAATATTGCTTTAGAGAGACAGGGTAGAACATATACAGTGAGGTAGTGAGTGAAAACATCAGTAATTGTTGACATGTTGCATTTTAAAGAGCAGCAGCACCATTTGCCCTCCTGAATTTTGTATCAGTACTTCCATGAGCTTTCTGATCAGCACAGATGTGACTTTGGTGGGCATGGGAAAGGCATGACCTCAGTTATTCCCTTGACCTAGAAATGTCAGGGTTAATCTGATCTTCCACTTAATATCTAGGTTGCCTGCCCTTCTTTCTGGGAGTACAGCTTTGAAGACAAACACTAAGCAACAGTGATCTAACCACTAAGCTTTCAATTCAAAACTCTCAGCTGCTGCCTTATCCTCTTTGCCAAACTCATGAGTTTTTTATGAATGTAAGTCTTACTTTGATTTTTGCCTACTGCATCAAGCCCCTCGAATTAAGGGTTACTATTTCATGAGACTAAAATAGCCCCATAGGAGATAGGTTTCCAGGAGCACAGCACAGACAAAATGGCAGCTCTCCTCCAAATGCAGGCCTGGTAGAAGACACAGAGTTGTTTAGGCACGTTATAGTAAGAGGATTATCAGATAGTCTGATAGCAGTATCAGACTGAATGCTGCTTCATGCCATCTACAACAGCTAAGCGAGGTTTTGGATTTTTCCCCTCAACTTACGGTTTTGTCTCTTATCTTAAGTTGCTCCTTTGCCATTTGAACAGTAGTTTGGTTGTCATCGCAAGTGAGAATTCAAGTGCTACTGAAAGTCAGTAATCTTTGTGTTTTGTAAGCAACGGGAATCTTTTGAATATCCCAACAACTAATAATTAAATTTCTTCACTGTAGATGTACATAAGAGACTTCTGGGTTTTCTGAAAATCTTTGCTAAAGGATCTTCAGCTTTTTGAGAAAACATTAGGCCAGTGTGAATGTGTGGGAACATTTATTCCCTAGGTCCCAGCAGCAGTACAGGAAGCAGTACAATCCATGTTTCATGTCTAGGACCAAAATAGGTCCACTACTAAACCCTGTGTCCATTGATTTGAAAAATGAGACTGGAAGAAAGTGGTTTCTGCTAGTTCTGCCCAACATTTTATGTTGTTCTCACTGAGCTTGCAGAAATCTGTGGCAGACTTTGGGAGTCAGAATAGGCCCATTTCTAAAAGGATGTTTTGAAAGGAGGTCTGTGGGGCAGAGTAGGAAGGAGAACAGAAAGAGTAAGTTTGGTTACTTTCCTAAAAATCTTAAATCTCATTAATAGCTGGGTCCTTGCCATGCTCAGAACCTCAGCTTTTTTGCACATTTTTCTTCACTGATTAGTTAGTTGCATTGTCCCACTACCCTTCTTCACCTTTCTCTGAATTCTCCCACTTGATGTATCAGCATCCAGTGCCTCAGTGATGTCTCAGTAAATTTTGGGAAACCTTTTCTATACCCTTGGAGAGCTCTCAGGCATTCCTCTTTGGTCAGTAGTTCTCCAGTATTTAATTCTGCTTTCCCTCATCTTCCCTTCAACACTCTTGTAATTCATCAAATACTATTTAATTATTGCTTTCACTGCTGTGCTAGAGTTCAACCAAGAGCTGAACTTCACTGTGCTGTATGAACACTTAGAGAGAGTTTCTGTTACTGAAAAAGTTTACAGTCTACAACAGACAAAGAGTGGGGGAACACAGTATTTTTATCATATTTTACTGAGGGTGAGTGGGAACATCAAACTATTGCCTTCTGTTCACACAAGAAATCTCTGGTGTATTTAAAATACTCTGAGTCTCCGCCTAGAGTCTAAAAGCACCTGCCATTTTATCAAGGTTTCATATTATGCAAATTATTTATCTTTAGAAGACTTTCATATTTTAGAAGTTTCTTTTAATTCTCAACCTTTAACTTTTAACAGATTTATTTGTTATTGTTGGTGGCGGTGTTTTTTCTCAGCTTCCAAAGTGGTTTAATTTGATTTCACGGTGTCAAAAAATCCACAATCACCTTTGCATAAAATTGGCCTGTACTCATGATTTGACTGTATTCTTTGTGTTTTGGCCACTAGAGGGTAGCACAAACAGCCTCCTGTAGAAAGGTGCAAGTGCCCCCCCCCCCCCCCCCCCGGGAAGTTTATGGGATACAGATCAGGCCCAGCAGGGTAATGAAGCAGTAGTGTGGAGCTGAGAACAAAGGATCAAAGCTCACTCCTTGCTTCTGTGCAGTTCAACAGTGAGGCTACCACTGAAGTCACCAGATCTAGGACATGGATGATCACCGCCGATTAACACAGCTATGGTGTTTGAGGGCTAAAGAAAGGTGCATACGCACACATGTTAATGAGATGCAGCGGATGTTTGGTTTTGTTTGAATGAACAATGATATATGTTTAATTCTTGGAGCAGCGCAAATGCAGGCCTGAATAGAGCGCACACAACACATTCTGCGATGTTTACAGGAAGAGACAGGATAAATGCAAAGATGGTTGATTTAATCGGTGACATATTGAACAAAAACATATGTAAGAAGTAGGTATAACAATAATGTGCCTTTATAAATTCAAGTCTACAGTGGTCTAGGTGCTCTGAAGTGTTTAGAAAGCTTACTCACATTGATATCCCTTTGGCTCCTAAGTCTCATAAATGCCACTTGACTTTGCCTTGAGAAAGTCACAGGATTGAGACCATCAATATAAGAGTTTCTCTGCATGAAAGGTTTACTAGCCTGCCTAACCTAGGCCTGGATGATCACCCAAGACATGGGAAAAGACTGGAGATAAGTACTCTGTTGATACAGAACATTTCATTTGCAGATACTAAGAAATAGCTCAGACCTACTGCAGCAATTTCCTGCATCCTAATAAAAATGAAGGGCAATAGAATTTCTAACATCCCAGATTGGGTTCTAGTTACCTTGGCTGTGCTGAACAGAAAAGAAGGTAGAGAAGCCTAGTCAGAGAGGGTGAAAATGCAGTACAGTTACGGTGTACACTGACCTCCAGATAACGCATAAACTGGAACTGCCGTACAGAGTATAGAAAGTAGCAGCAAAATACTCAAGGAGTGATCCAGTACAGAACAGGATGCAACAGCTGAGGAAGGCCTATTATAAAGCAATTTTCGTAAAGTCTCTACAGTAGGCCAAGGAACTGGAAAAAAACAGATAAGAACGACAGACGGGAAAATTATATAACAGGTTGTAGATCATCAGTGATTTTTTTTTTCTTCTCAGCAGTAATGAATCTGGTAGTAAAATCAGCAGAAAAGCAGTGTACAGGTCCACTGATGGCAGGAATAAAGCAGACCCAGGGGAAAGCCTAAATGGACAATAATTGCAGGTTATTATATACTGTGCTACAGTACAGCGGAAAGCTGGTCAGCTATTAGCAAGGTTAGAAGGAATAATCAAGAGGACAGGGAAGAAAGTTTATCTTTCAGATACAGCAAGTCAGAGGCAAGGCTCTGGAACTGAGAGATGGGAAAAGAAGCCAATGATATTGGAAAAGAAGTCAATGATATGGAGAGGGAATGGCATTATACACCAGGGGCATATCTCCACTGATGAAGGGGGAATTTTTTGGCGTTTCTAAATATAAACTTTTAAGACACTTTGGTTCCAGTGCATCCCACATGGCTTTAAGCTAGCTGAGGTGCCTAGGTTAGGTGCAGAGGTGTCCTAGGCATGTCTAGAGGGGATTCAGCCCACCTTGGATCTGAATCACTGTCTGGAAATGTCTATCCCTCTGTGGACTTCACAGGGAGCTTACAACAACCGGGCTATTAGTTTTAGTTTCTTAAACAAAATCTACAATCAACTTAGATAAGGAGGTTGCTCAGAGGCAAGAAGGCCCATAGAAACACCCACAGGGATACAAATATGAACAACAAGCACAGGAAATATCAGTCCAGAGGGATTTCATGACATTCCCAAGAATGATCTTAATTTTTCTGTGTGGTATCTTTGCTACCACTTACAGAGCCTGCTGCAAGATCATGCACATGCTGCTCCCTTATGCATACTCACTGGCACAGGAAAACCACTGAGTGACAACTGTATGCCCGTGCACACACAGAGCAGCTGTCAGTCTGGGAGGAGAGGTATAGAAAACACTTCTTAATATGCCTCCATGTTTTTCAAGGCCAAGAGCACCTAATGGCCGGAAGCTGAGATGAAGTGCGCAGTGTGCCATATGGTCTGCAGTAACGTCAGGAAATACCACTGCTCTAACACTCCGTTGAAAAAGTCACTATGCAATGTATCTTAATTTTACCCATTTCATTTTTTCAGGAGTCCTTACACCTAACCAAAGTTATAGGTAACATAGAGTAGGCGAAACAAAAACTGGAAGAAGAGAGCTAACTGAACAGGAAAGATACTTCTTAGGTTTGACACACTTTCCAAGGTGGCCACGATATTATATATCAGTAGAAGTCTTTAACAGGACGTCACTATGCCTAACTGAAATTTTCTTTTCAATTCCTAAGCAGCCTTCATTGTTCTAGTCCTCGAGGCCAGATATATTTACCTATGTTAAACACTGAGCAGAATTCTGTTGTCTAAGCACAGGCATGCAATGTCATATTAAGAGCTGTGGGACATCCCACCCACCCTGCCTCTATCTACCACTCCAGAAGGCTGCAGGCCTCCTGAAATCCTGTGTCATTTCTACCTGCCCCATGCACGTGTCTTAGGTACTGTAGGGCACCTGAGATATCACTCGATACCTGTATTCAGACAACCACATGCCATCCCTAGGTTCATAGTTGCCATAGCTTCAATGGAAAAAGAAAAACAGTTCCTGAAGGTGACTCATATCTCAAGCAGCCTGAATTGTCTTCTACAGATGCCTGTCCTTCTGGCTTGATTCTATATAGTTTTGGATAACTAAGCTGATTCTTAGGTACCTCAGATAGGTGTCAGAGTTAAGTGGGATGAGTCTGGACCTGAGTGTCTCCCAGTTCTCAATGTATTTATCCTACCAGCGTTCCTGTGAAGGAAAGAGATGCTATAATTCTTTCTTGACATATGGGGAACTGAAACAGTCACGCAGAGAGTTCGTGCTTGAGGAGGAAATCAGCTCTCCATCTCCTAGATCCTAGCTGTTGAATTGTTCTGTTTTATGTTGTTATAATTGGTTACCCTCACAATTGCCGAAGGTTTAAAAACAATATTATTATTAATTTGACTCTGGTAAATTAATTTAGTTCAACAGTGTAGCCCACTTATAACTTTTTTTCTTCATCTTTGGCAAGTCCCTCATTTTCCTTGGCATATCTTGATTCAGTTATAACATTAGGAAAAAAAAAAGAAAAGAGACAGAGAAGCCCAACTTTTCTGCTGATTATTTCAACTCCCACTGCACAGCATATGACTGAGAAATCCTAAAGATGAGTCAGAGGGTGAAACAGGAAGCATGAAGAGATTGTCTTAAATTAATGGGGACATTGGAAAATATATAAGAAAACAAAAATAAACATTTTTAAAGGAACTGTCTTTAAAGGTTTTCTCAGTAAAAGCACCAGAATATTTGACTTCTGAAGAGAGAAAAAAAAATGTTAAAAAATATATTTTTCTTTTGATGAATTTGTGCCAAATTTGGAGAAAGAATTCAATCACTAAAGTGTAGTGCAGGAGGAATTTACATTATAAGTTCTCACAACTCAGCTTTAATTATGGCATTGCCACTAATGCAACCTTATAATAATGCTTAGATGGGAGACCTGCAAGGGAAACCCGAGTGACTCAGGAAATGGGAATGAGTCAGTAAAAGACCTCATTTTTCTTTCCATTTCATGCCAGTTAACAAACAGGGCTCCACTGAGGTTACAGAGGGCATTGTGCTTCTGCAGAGGCCTTCTTTCAAACGAGATATCAAACCTTGTCCTGCCTACTTACAGTTACTGAAGATCCCACGATTTTTACCCTTATGTCCTACCCAAAGTCCAGCTAGAATGATCACATTCTGTCTACATATAATGCTGCTACAGTATCACTGAAGGAGAGATTTTTCCTTTATTTCCAGATCTAAAAGCTTGTCTGGTTGCTAGCCAGTGTTAAACAGATGCTGTGCTCAATGATCTCTGGCCTTTTAGGATCAGAGTCTTGCATCTTATCTGGAAAAGACTGAATTTCACATTGTGCTGCTGTCTAACACACTGTTAGGCTACTGATTCAGTACAGAGAACTGAAACTTCGTCACCTTTTCTACCGCATGGAAGCTTTTCTTGACAATTTGGGCACCTTTCACTGAGAAGTTCTTCCAAAGGGCCTGGTATGTTACAGGTAGTATTTTGGATGCAGAAGCTGAACATTTCAAGATGTTCCTTTTAGATGATAAAAAGTCAATAGTTTGGTGCAAGATTTTAGTCCAGGCTCAGAAGGATGTAGGAGCTAAGGAGTTGAGGGTGGGTGAGAAATATTGTATTATTCATAGGAAGGAGGCACACAGGGTATAGTTTGCCAAAGAATGCTTTTCATCAGTAAGCACCTGGAAGAGTTCAGGAGAGGCTAGGAAGTGGGCAAGTATAGAAGTGTATTTCTGTCAGTTGTGGGAGGAGTGGAGGATTTTGTTGGATATGTAGTGCAAGGCCTTGGAGCAAAGTCTTGGAGATCTTATTCCCAGGTGACTGCTTGTTGTATGGCTTGAGTGAAATCATTTAGCCTACCTGGCCTCCAAGAGGAATCAACTTCCCGAACTTTTTTTGCAGGGATGCTTTGAAAGTCTTTTTTTGGAAATGTTTGTCACATGCTTTAAGTGTTTTTCAGAATTACCCACTCCAAAGAAGACAGTAGTGTCTTTGCCTTTGTCTGCTATGAGATTCAAAGGAGTTTTGCTTGGTTGAGGACTGGTAAGATAAGCTGATAAAGAGACTAGATAACTAGATTAGGACAAATAGGATATAGCTGATAATGACAGTAAGTGAGAAGGCTGGCAACTGGGCAGGGATAACGGGATTTATTGGGGAAGTCAAATGTGAGTTGACATGTTTTCCAGCTACTGAACAGTAAAAAATAAAAGTCCTCAGCTAAAACAATAATGCAAGGGACAGCAAACTAAGCCTTGAGACAATTGAATTACTGGGTCTGAGATTACAGAAGAGAGGAGCAAGATAAGAAGGAGTAGGGGAGGAGGGAGATGAGAAGAAATGATGAAAGCTGAGCAGGAAGTGAAGTGGAGCAAACCCTTTTGCTTGGGTTCTAGGCTAGGTTGTGGGACATGGGTAAGCACCATATTGTTCAAATTAGAACTGGCCATGCTTCATTATCTGCATTTTTCCTTGACTACAGCAGTGCTAGAAATAAGAGATCAGTGTTTGCGTATTTATTTAATTGGAAACTCATGAATGTGCAGTGATTTCAGTGCCCCCTTTTTAGGTGAAAGCTGTGCAACTCCTACCATAACAAAGGTGGCATAAAGCAGATTCTGGGCCCGGAGAGGCATCCAAGCTTTCTTGTTCAGCTCTACGCAAGTGAGATCGAGGTTCACCTGGGTCCGTTGGTTCTGGAGCAAGAAGAGCTCTTGTCAAGCTTCTTTAGCACAGAGGGGAGGTGACAGGCTGCATCACGTATACTATCTGTACGTGTTTGTGCTTTTGTAGAAGAAAAGAAAAGTTGATTCCCTTACAGACTGTTCTGTAGAGGTGAGGGTTGCATGTTTCTTTTTCCAGGTGGGCGATACATTATGGTGATACTGCTTTTATAATGAGGAAGACTTAAGCATAGGAATTAGGTGAGTTTAAGTACAGTGTGGAGAACCCTTTTATTAATCCAACCATATTTCTTAGGAAAAAAACTCTAATAATAGAAGAGTTTCCCCACCCATGAGCATTTTTGGAGGCCTTCTTCAAGCTCCTATGCCCAAGAGCTTGCCTACTCCCCTTCCCCCAGTCCCATCTGTTGATCTAATATAACTTGCTTTGGTATTAATGTTACAGGGAAGGCCAGAACACTGGAATACAAATTGCACCGTCACATTCAGAGGGAGCTTTTTCTTTCTCTGTTGGGGGTATAGGATCACACTCTTGAGACAATCAGTGAAATTCCACAGGCAAACATGCGGCCTTGAAAAAGACAATGGTTTTCTATTGAGTTTCATTGAACGACTCTGTGTGTGGCAGAGAGGTAAGGGGGAAATAATACTATTCCCATTTTAGAGCTCATGAAACACAAAGCAAAGTGGCCCACAGTCACACCAAAGATCAGAACCAAGAATGGAGTCCAAATCATCAGACTCCAGGTGTGAGAGACAACAAGCTACGTTGCCTTGTCCTTTTACTGAGACCGTTTCTCTGGCATCTTTCTTTCTCCAGTATTAAATGCACAAGGAGAAGGATAATGAAGAGCCTAAGTGGAAGGATATAATGAAGAGTTATGAGGTTTTGTTCGGTTGTAACAATCTCACATGTTTATTAATAGAAGGTCGCCGTGTATAAATATATAATTTTAGCTGGATATGGGCAGCATCTCTTTAATTATCTGAAGAAAGAGGGTACTCATTATGTAGATAGTACAGGAACATCATTCAGCAGAAAAGCTACAGAAAATTCCAAGCAAAAAAAAGCATGAACTGCTTTTTTCTTGTCTCTTGCTTTGCGTTGTGAGTCATTTCTACAGAATCTGTATGTGTATGTATGTGTGTGTGTGTGTGTGTATTTACATATAAAAATATAATATCTCTATGACATATATAAAATCATGTGTGCGCTTTCTCGGTAACTCTGAAGACAGGCAGAAGCTGTAAATTCAGAAAAAAAGAAATGAAATGAATGCAGAGCTGACCCAGCTCAGTGTGCAGTGACTGAGGGTAGAATAGAATTTGGTTTCACAAATTGAACTTCCTTTCATAGCCAACGTGTCCCAAAGTGCTTTACATACAGTACAATGAGAGTGATGCCGGGAGTGGAGGCAAACACAGCAGTCATTGTAGGCACAAAAATAGCTCGTATGTAGCCTTCTATATTAGAATCTGTTTCAGCAAAAGAATGCTGGCCTTGGGAACATTATTAACTCTATATTCATCTGTTTCCTTGTTGCCAAGGAATGCTGACCTTCCCCCTGGACAGCCCCTGGGAGGATGGATTCAAGAAAGAGTTGTACCTCCCATTCCCTTTAACAAATCCTGCTATTAACATGCCCAGGCTCCCATTTTGCACTCTGTATTTCTGAATGTATTGGTCTTTTTTGTTTTATTCTATCTTGGACCTTGTCTGATTGAACATGTACTGGATTTTAGATTGTTCTTAAATCAGAAACTGGAAGTGAGCCAACAACAGCATTACGTTCAGCCCTTTGCATTCATTGTAGCTACAGAGCATTGAGTCATATTGCAGAAGAGTATTTCGTTGTTGCTAAGATTCCCAGGGACCTCAGTCCATCTTCATGCAAATTATCTCCAAGAAAATTATTGTATCCAGGGGAACTCCTGTGTCATACAGTATTTACTCACCACAGTGACCTTTATTCCATGCATTCATGGACCATTTATGGACTTAGGACTGAGACCATTCCACCTAGTTTTAGGAATTCATTTGAAACAACGTAGTTAGGAGACTAGTCATGATACACTTTGTATTTGATGGATAGGCAGAAGCACCACCACTGGCCAGTTTTGACCAGTCAGGAATGAGAATGTCCTCCAGGAATTCAGCTGGGGTTTCACTTCCTGACTTGTAGGATCTTGTCACTTGTATGAGGTAAAATATAAATTCATCAGTATTAAAAATACAGAATGACTCTCAGTACCCAATCCATTGTACAGACAGGAAACTGAAGGTCAGCACAGATATGTGATCTCCCTATTGAGATCAGTGTTAGACATAGGAATGAAACCTGGTTGTCATCATTCACATCCCTCACTTTTAGCACAATGCAAATGTTGGAAACCTTGGGAAGTCTACTGAGTGCTTTAGGGTTCAGGGTAGGCCAACGTATATCAGGACTGCGTCCAAACTGACCAGCAAATAAACATTTTTGTCACATCATCGTTGCTCGAATCCCCTGATTGCCCAAACCAGAGGGATCTAAACAAAGTTCACAATGGTTCCCATCCAGACTACGAGTCTCACCTTTTCCCCTGGAAATTGTGACACAGGAATTTTGATCCAGTCCTGAATCTGACCTTGGTAAGAGCTCAGGTACGTGGAAACAGTTTGAGGTTCACAAGCTCTCCTGGACTCAGTTAAGTTTAGGAATTAATACTGCTCAGCCTGGCCCCTACTTGCAAGTAAATCTATTGATAACAGAGTGTCTTCCAGTTTACACAGGCTTAAGGAAAAGAAAAATATTACCCTACTAATATCACCTAGAAATTAAAAGCAGTCAAAAGCTAGCTGTGGCAAAAAATGTTCCAGAATGTTAAGGTCAATATTAGGGAGTATGCTGAGACTGTTCAGCTGATGACCTGATTCTTCAGAAAGCACATTGCCCTCCCCAGCCCACCTGACTTTATTGACTTCTGATTTTCAAAGCTTCGATATGCTCTATTGCAGGAATAGCAAAATCAATGAGATGTCATAACGTGGGATAATTTAGTATAAAATCTACTGCTTACCAAGTCAAGTGCTTTGAAAGGAGGGAAAGGGGATATGACAGCTGGAAGAGTTCTTTAAAAATATATATTTTTACATTTTAAATCTCAGGGAGAGATAATAAAGAATTCCTGGAAACTTTCAATGCTTATAAATATTTCAGATGAATTTCAGTGTTTTCAAACAGAGGTGCATGCTGGGGGCTTTGGTGGCTTTGGGTCTTGTGTGTTTAGGCAGATATTTCCACTTCACACATTTCTTATTTTAATAAAAAATAGAATAAAGGAACTGAACAGCAGTATGGTTTCTTATTCAATTGTTTGGTATGAAGGAGTAGATCCTTAGCTAATATAGGCAAAGATACTTTACACCAGTCAATGGAGATAAAACTCACATTTGCTTTAAAGAGTTTTTCCCTTCAGATGAAAAAGCTGAGGTTTCCTGGGCTGGGCTGTGTACCCTGATCTAACGTTTCTGTAAAGCTCAGGAGATGCAAAGAAACTGGAAACTGATGGCCCTTGGACAGCATCACATGTTCCCTTGGGAAGCAAATTCCCTGCAGAATACGGGCACCAAAAATTTCATCCCTATCTTCAGCTAAGCACAGATTCCTATGTGTTCTCAAACCCAGATCAGCCCACTGTCTATAATGGAAACTTAGGGGCGAACAGTGAAAGCCTTAGTTTGACCTCTGGAGATGACTAGGGAAGAAAAGCAAGCTCACAAGCTCTTACAGCTTGGCTAGATCAAACGTAGGTCAGACTAAGCTTACTTGGACCTGAGGCACACAGGAGTAGGAGTGTGTGGATGGAAAGAAGATCTCTTTGGTGTGCACATCTCTTTTCCAGGACTATTTTTTCTATAACAAGCTGGATCCCAAAGATACTGAATATGTTGATCTGTGCAGGGGAGTAATCTCATTACCTGAAGTTTTTCACAGATATTAGACCCATAATCTACCTAATCCCCGAACTGATTCTGGCTCTTCAAGGGAGCAGAGTTCTCTCTCAGATACTCTCCTAAGAAGAGCACCTGGCCATACATCAGCAGAAGTACAACATGAGCCAATGAATGGAAGCAAAGCTACGGGACAGGCGCCCCCAGTTTTGATTCTATTTCTTAACTGATCCCCTTTTAGATATGAGCAAGTCATTGGACTTTTTCCATGGGTTTGAGAGGACTTTCTATTTAGATCTATAGGAGATCTTCTGCTTAGTCCGGTGGGAGAAAGTTTAAACTCTGTGCCTCATTGCCTCATATTTTCACAGAAAAAGGCTGAAAGCTGCCTGTACATGCAACATAATATTAGCATTTCCTAACTTTCAAGTACCAGCCTTTTCATTCTTCATTGCATTATTTGACTATTAAAATGTTAATAGATGTATGCAAATGTTTGTGCAAATCTCTCTGTTCATCTTCATGTTTGCTTTTGTTTTTTTGTTTTTGTTTTTCTATGATGTGCATAAATTCACATGGGTCATGACATCTTCAGACTCATTGCATTACTTCCTGTCACAACATTTCAGACTGCAGCAGAGAGCAAGAGAAGGCTTCCAGCCTCCATGAGAAACTGCTCTAGATGGAGCTAGAACATTTTGCCAGTCTCCTACCTGAATCTGATAACACTGGAGATATGACATGGGTCAGAGACCTCTTATTCCACTATGGACACTGGAAAAGCCCACATCTTTTTGGCTAATTCTCAAGCTTGACCTCTTTCATTTTATGCTTTTACGCTTCCAATTGATCTAATCTCTGATGACTCCCCATCCTAACCCTGTGAATCTAAGTGCCTTAAATGTCTGTTAAGATCTTCCTCAGAAAGGCCTCAGCCTTCTTGCCCCCGCCCCAGTTCTTCTCTGACACCTCCGGACTTCCTATCCTAGACCATTTCCTTACCAAGACGTTTTCAGTTTTTCCAGGAAACTGTAGCTGTTTTCCCCCCAACTGCCTTCTTTGTGAATCAGTTTTCTCCTCTTCCATATTTCCTCTCGATTTCTCATTCTCCCCCTTCTCCAGATCCTCTTTCACTCCTCTCTAAGTATTTTGTCTCACCTGCTGCATCCTAGAGAGACTGGCACCTCTGCTTTCTGATTTCAAATCTAGCATTTCTTCTTCAGCTAGAGGTTTGATGGGAACAAATGGCCCTTGCGATACCACCTATCTTCCAGCATTAACTACAGGTATAACTGGGGCTCCAAAATTAAATGGATAAATGCGTAAAGCACAAAGAATGGACAAATCTCTGTTCTAATTGCAGTGCTGATCCAAGGCCTAGCACAACCAATCAGAGCTGGACCTGGAAATACAGGAAAAGATCTGTTCACCCTCCTTTTACAGTCAACTGGACAAACAGAGTCTGACTCTTCGTATCATGCCATCACTTACACTACATCTATTGCTTTAAGAAGATCCTGGGGAGGTACATGCAATGTACAGTTTCCCTGAGATGCTGGAAGGATGTCTGAGATGAAAACAACTCCCAGCTGGAAAAGACATTTTAAAGTGATCAAGACCCTACCCTCTTTTAGTGAATTCATGCTTGTGCACACACAGCAGCTAGACAATCTCCTGTTTTCATTCCATAAGCTTGTTAAAATCATGTAGGCTAAACAGTAAACTAGAATCATCAGTAGTCTCTACCTTTCCTGTTGAAACCTTGGACAGTTTGTATACCCTTGGTTATTTCCTTTAGAGGCTCCATCTGCATGTCTGGCCATTACAAGACAGCCAAAAGTATTGGAAATTTACCATTCTGGACAGAAAAGGACAAGAGTTATAAGGAACAGAAATTAAAAAGGTACAGGATCAGATCTAAAGTTTATTACATCATAAATTCTAGGGTTGATTTAGAAAATTGACAATTAAGGAAAGGGAGAATATTTGCAACACAACTAACAAATAACACAGGTAGAGATATTGCATATCAGACAGCAGATACTGATTGATAGGTAGATATACCCATAGACAGAGAAAAAGAGAAGAAGAGAGATTAAGAGAAGTAATATAGAATAAGAAAAAAATTATTTTCTTTAAGGATACCGTGAAATGCTAACAAAAAGCTGGTGAGCATTTTTGCATACTTGGCTATAGTATCCCCTTCTTCTCTGTCTGTAGTATTTCCATACGTGCATGTCCACACATGCACACATACACGCGCACACACACACGCACTGTCGACACGCGGTCATCTGCCATGCATCTGCATTAGAATGAGGCTACACGAAGTTGGCAGTGTTGATGCTGGACCCTGACTGACATTCCCTCCGGCTACTTTGAGAATAAAATAGGAGCAAGAATGGGTTTTGTAAAACAAGTATTCATTCATGCAAGCAAATCCAATATTGAGACTGTGCCTACAACATACGTTGTTCAAAGTGAGACTCGGCATAGCTTCGGAACTAAAATATGCCACAGGATATCAGGACATTCTGGATCTTATCACTGACTTTGCTGTTGTTTCCCTTGAGGCTGTAAACTATCGCTTCAAAAGTGGCCACAGATTTTGGATGTTAGCATCACACACCTAATCTGCATGCTTCGTTGTCTATAAAGTTCAGTGTGTAGCAAGGGGCCTAAATACAAATTAGCTGCTTAAAGTCCTTTGCAGACGTAGGCCTGATTTTCAGGAATATGCACTGGCTGTAACTACAGTTATGAGATGACAACACTCATGATTTAAATCCATCTTTAACCTAAATTAAGTTAAAATGCCAAAATCCCAAGCTGAACAGAACAACAAAAATAACAAAGCCCAAAACAGTGAAACTTTTTCTCCTTGCAGCTTTCTATTTCATGCTCATCATCTGAATAAAAAAGATAACTATGAACACACGTATACGGACTCATAGATGGCCGCACAGAAAAAAACCATACACATAAGTCCTAATTAGAAGAAAATTATTCTGATTGCAAAGACAAGCACTTACATATCAAGAAACCCCAGAATGGAGGTTGTGTGTACAATCTGAATTTGCCTTTGTCATATAGATGCATCCTAATTCAGGCTTTAATTACATGATCACTCATAGAAAGGATGGCATGTGTATAGCCATTTGTTGGCTGCGGCCAATGAGGTGATTCTGCCTCACATTTCAAGCACACAGGAGAGCGGGCTTTGCTGGACAAATGTTCTCCTCGAGGCAGGAGGTCTTGTGCTTCTAATTCATCCCTATCTCAGACACATCCCTTCCTCATTCTGCACTCTTCCTCCCTGTCCCAGTCCTGTATCTGACTTCCTTCCTTGGACTTCTCTCAATCTGTCTTTTTGTCTTGCCTGAGCTTTCCTCTGCCCAGTCCCTGAGTTTTTCATCCTCACAAGCTCTCAGCCCCATATGTTTTCCATAGTTTCTTCTCTGATATTTTTCTGCATTGTATCCCTTACAATAATTTCTCCCTGGCCTCTGTTATTCTACCACAGCCAGCTCTCCGTTAGATATCTCCCCTCCCATTTTACACTGCTTTCCTACTTTTCTCCTGCTGAGAAGCAGACTGACATATCTCAGCACAGCCTTCCCTCCCAATCTCTCCATGGCTAAATGTGTCAATGCAAATGAATAATCAGGGAATTTTTTAACCCTGGGGCCAAATGACATGGCACAGCATGCCCATATGGCTAAACTCTCTTTTTCCTGAGAACAGGCTGGCCTTGTCCATATTGCCTATTGGGAATACCCTATTGGCCTGGGATGACCTCTAAATTGCACCCAGAGGGTGTCTGGGAGACTGATAGTTTGCATGGACCAAAACTATGCCAAGAACCTGCTAAGATCGGGTAGTCAGCACTGTTCTTTACCCAAAACTCTGGACCTGGTTAATTTGCTGGTATAGATACTACCCCTGAGCCTGAATGCCAGTCTCTGTTCCCTATCCATACCTATCTTCAACCCCTTTCCAGCGTACTCTGACCTTCTTTCTCTTTCCAGCTTCCCCGAATCCCCACAGCTGTCGCTTTTCATTTTCTACTCCAGTCTCATTCTTGGACCTGCTTGACAGTTCCTGAAAGCACAGAAAAGACCAGCTCCCTGCTTTTCTCTCAGGTATCCAGGCCTCAGTCATTCTTGGTCTGTCCCAGGCCAGTGCTGCAATGACAGGAATAACTCTTCTCTCTGCTGGCGTGTACCTGGTGAGAGCAGAGTCACTGGGGAATCTGGCTTTGGAAATCTGCATTCCCAGTGAACGTGTGAGAACTGCCATTTTCCCAAGGCTTTTAATTGGCCACTTTGGGGCAGATTTTCCCAGAGATAGCAAAAAGACTTGAGAAAGAGCTTCACCTCCTGTCAGCTGCTAGTATTATGCTGTAAAGCATGGGGACAGGAGAGCTTTACAAAGCATCTCATTTGACGCGGTTCAAACCAGCCCACTTCTCCTCTGGGTTGTTCTCAGGAAAGGACATACAGCTATGGCTGAAATTTTCCAGAAATAGTTAAAGAACTTGAGCATAACACAGGCATCCAACTTAGAGAATTTCAGCCAAAATCTGTACAGCTTATCAAAGCTGAAAAGGATTTTATTATAGGAAGTCTCAGGCACCCTTTATAATTGGTGATTCTACCAGATCCTAGTAAACTAAAATCTCCCTTCCTCACAGGGGCGCTGTGAGCATTAATTTGTTAATGATTGCACAATGATTCAATGATGAAAAGTACCATATTAACGTGAAGCATTATTGTCCCTACAATACAAGCTTGCCTGCTTGCCTGCTTCCATTGCTGATTGTGTACAGGGACATACATATGATAGAAAAGGAATGGGGAGATAATAAGCCTGATATTCTTTTCAAAGCACTATTGCAATATGTTTACCGTGTTCACAGCATGGATAATAGGAATATTCCGGAGGTCTCTGTTTAAGTAGGAGAATCCATTGGGTGGAATTTAATGACATGTGTTTATGTATCTGCACAAATCCTATGTCTAAACATATATGTGAACACACAAGCACGCAACGTCTTCTATTTTTCTATCGTCTATTAACCCTGAGTTCATACACAGCCTTCCCTCTATCATCTGAAATTCACCAATACTACTTTAATAACAAAAGGCCTCGATAAACAAAGCTCCCTTTTGTGATAATGATATCTTCTGTTGCCTATTTCTTTGACTATCAGCCTATACTAAACTCCTTTTGATGCAAATAGTTTTTCATTTCTCTCCTCAATCAACCTTCTTGATTCCAACTAACGCATAAAAAAAAAAAAAAAAGAAAGGAACACCCATACTGATTCATATATTAATTCAGGGACCAATTGTGCAAATGTTCACATGAGTAAGCCTTCCTCAGATGAATAATCCCTCTAACCACAGCAGACTGATTAACAACAATGCAGATTACATTTTTCAGGATTGGGTTTATTCCCCAATGCTTGGGTTCTCACCCAAAGTTCAGTGGGTGATTTTTTTTCTCATTTTATTAGAGGTATTAGAGGCCCACATGCAGCTCTAAAATATTTTATCTAATTACTCAGCTAATAGGATCTGATTCTGTCAGCACTCCCTAGAAAGCCTAACAACCTGAAGTAAAAAATGCCGTTTGAGTTAGAAGACTTTGCAGGACTTGGCCCATTGAGAATGGTTGAGAGGATTACATTCACCTTTGACTTGTGACTAGAATGTTTTATCTTTTCTATGAATGGTTTGATATTTCATTTGAAAATCCTCAAAAAATAAGCAGATGGAGATAGCTACTTAGCTTGGAGATAGCTGATTTAGCTACACAGGTCTAAAGAGGGATGGATCTTGATTTTAAAAAAAATGCATATTTTGTCTATTTATTTGGAACACAACTTTTCAGCAATGCATCTGATGTTACTCAGCTGGTGATGGCTGCGTGTGCTATGTACGGGTCCAGGCTTTTGAAGTTCAGCAGAAGAATCCCCCTCCAGCAACCTTTCAGCCTATTCCTGCCTTTCTTCTCTACTTGCTAGTTTCCTGGAGAACGCAGATATTCAGGACTGATGTGTTTCCCCCTTCCCCTTACCTAACAGCGCTCATTAAAAACTTACTGCTAGCAAGGGCCCGATCCAGCCCTCCTGGAAGTTGGAAAGCTGATTCCTGACGTCATGGGGACGAGGAGCATACTAATGCATGCAAGTACCTTTACTAATGCGGGCGGTCCTGTTAACAACGCTGGAGTTGTTCACAGGATTAACAGCAATCAATCAAGCTCTTTGAAAGGAACATTAAAAGCCAAAGCCGGATCCTGCAAACCCTTTCTCACATGAGTTGTGCATATACCTGTGGCTGGTATATGCCAGCCACATCAGCGACACTGCACCAGTCTCTTCATGTGAATGGCCTAGCAGTGTCAGGGCATTTTTCCAGCTGTGCTGAATTGGTGTAGTGTTTCTCCTGAGGAGGTTAGAATCGCTGACAGCCTATCCCAAAACAGTGTGTGTATGCCTCAAAAAAGATACTACTCAGAGTGAGGAGCAAGAGCTAAATGGGGCTACAGACAGGTTTGGAAAGGTTTGTTCATTTTCCTGCAAGCAGATACACAGAAGAACATTTTTAATAATAATCTTGGCATATTTATTTTAACTCCTTTATCTCTGTTCCAAGCGGATAAATGATTTTCACGCTCCAAGAAAAACTGGATCCTGTTACAAAAGACCTTATTCTTGCAAAATTCTTGTGGGCTCCCCTGGTTATGGATTGCTGGACTGGTCCTACTGTGATTACACTGGGAACATTTCTCACTTGGGAATGGTTTGGCAAAGGCTAGTTTCTAGATGACAATTTTAGTCCTCCTTTGCCTATATCTGTTTAAAATCCAGCACAGCCCCTTAATACATGCAAAAAGGTGCTTATAGGGTATAGCTTATTTCCACTCACAGCAGCAGCTGTGTTCATCTCAGAGACCTTGTAGCAATATTTGTGTCCATATTATTTCATCCTGCCACCCCTCACAGCTGTGCCTGTGCATCAGGGGGCTGTACTTGAATGGCATCCATTTCTAAATGACTATACTTATGGCTCTGTGAAAACAAGGCATGGATAAGACCAAAGTTTTTAAATATATATATATATAGGTATAAAAAGGCCACCCTTACTGAGCAACAAAATAATTCTTTTTGATGCCCTGTTCTTTTAATTGATTTTCATTTGGGATAAGCTGTGATTGCAGGCAGAGTGGCCTGCTCATGGGCAAGGTGTTAAGAGAGCTGTGTCTGGGATGGATCAGTGTCGGATGCTGTTTCACTTTTGGCTGTAGAGGATATTCCTTCTTTTAAAAATTCTCCTCTCAGTGAACCTTCCTAGCTCTATCACAGAGCTGGTTTTAAGGTTCGGAAGGAGCTGATATTAAGATTTTCAATGGCCTGGTTCGGGGTAGGGGGTGCCGGAAGGTTTTGTTTCATGCAGGTTTTATTGTTGTTGTCGTCTTTTTTTATTCTTTTTTTTTTTTTTTTTGGTTATCACAGTCCAAGGTACAAGGCAGGATTTGAAAGCAGGTGAGTCACAGGGCTGGCAATTTGGGAGAGGGGCTGTCTGCGGGTTTTACCTTCCCACAGCTCCCGGGCTGTCAGATCTCCACACGCTTAGCCTTTAAATATCGTTACCAAATGGCCAGAAAGGGAAGACAAGCAGATCCCCCCTCCCTCCCCCGCCGTCAGCCCCAACAAGCAGCACACCCGGCCGGGAGGCAGACAATGCGCTGCGCCTGCCACCGGCCCGGCATCAGGCGCCTGACAGCAGCTGCCGCCCCATTAGCGGCGAAAGATATTTAAAGAGCCGTAAAAGGCGGCGAGAGGCTCCAGGGGCTGCCTGGGGCTGGGCTCGGGCGGCGCCCCCAGGTGCCGGCCCCCGGGGCGGTGGAGGGGACCCGAGCGGCGGGGTCCGGCGCTGCTCGCCGACCCCTCGGGGCCGCCCCCCCCCCCCCCCGGGGGCTGTCCCCCTGCCCCGCCGCCGCCTGCGGGAACCGGCTCCGCGGCCGCGCTGCCGCCGCCGCCTTTCTCCGCCGAAGGGAGGCGGGCAGCCGCCGCCCGCTGTCCCGGCCCGGCCCCGGCCCGGCTCCGGGGAGCTCCCCCGCACCCCAGATCTGGCCCCTCCGCGCTCTGCACCTTGCGGGGGCGCCTCGTTTCGGCACGGCAAGGCTCGCAGCCGCTGGAGTAGTGGTAATATCTGAGTCACCTGCATCAGGCTGTTATTTTGGGGTTTTTTATTATTATTATTTTTAGGGGAGCGGGGGTGAAGGGGAAAGGCAGGGCGCCGTTTCGCTGCTCTATTATTAAAGCGAAACCCAAATAAATTTGAAAAGTGCTCCTTGCTACAAAGGGTTGGGTTTTTGTTTTTGTTTTTTTTTTTTTAATAAAAATAAATATATCCTGGTCAATAAAGCGTGCGGGAACGTTGCAAATTTAAACTAATAACCTCCCTCCTCCACGGCTGCCCCTTCCGTCTACAGTCCCACGTGTTACCGGCGCCCTCCCCGGCGCTCCCGGGGGACGGGCGGCCCCGGGGGGGGGGGGGGGTGTCCTGCTCCCAGCCCGCCCTCCCCGGGCCCCTCCGCCGCGGCAGCAGCCGGCAGCTCCGGGAACAATGGCTCGGAGCCCGCTTTGTGCCCGGGGGCGCCCCACGCCAGGGGCCGGGGGGGCTGCGAGTGCCCCCGCGGTAGGGGGAGATAGTGCCGGAGCCGCGCAGCTGCACCCGGCCGCGTCTGCCGGAGCGGGGGGGGTTCGGGCCAGGTAACTTGGAGGCTGCTCGGAGCTCGGCTGCTGGTGTTTCTGCGAGCTTCATCCCCACACAGATTGCACGGGAAAACGGGGCGGGGGGGGGGAGATAGCTCTGAGCACACGCAGCGCCTTGTTTTGTTACTGTCCGGATTACTGTTATTATTATTTGGGGGACAAGGGGGAGTTGTGTCCTTAATCCGAGCCTCCTGGCCCTCCCCACCCCAGACGCTATGAAAGGAGAGCTGATTTCATTTCCACCATACAGTACACTTTGTCTGGAGAGCATTGTTCGGACAAGCAACTCCCGATCCCTGATGACTACAAAATACGATTTATGTTTCCATCAGAGAGAGACAGAATATCCTGATGGCTTGAGAGTCGGGCAAGGAAATCTTATCTAATCAATCCCTTCCCAATACACACATACATACATGTAGCTAGTATAAGAGATAACGCCCGCACTGATTGTATGTACAATAAATATCGGCAGCATAAAAATTAACAATAGCCATCTCGATTTTTTCCTCTCTCTCCAAAGACCTACAATAATACAATTTGTGCCTTTCCTAGCTTGATGTCATCAGCAGCAGCATAATTAAAGAAAAAAGCTTAAAGAGCATGCATTTTTTTCAGATGCAACAAGAACAGATATAGTAAAGAGAGCTGGTAACATCACAACCACAACAACAACATCAAACGCAACCTCTGAGCCCGAGGATTCGTCCGTATCTGAACTGCTTTTATTATCAATTGCGAAATCATAATAAGAGTAAATAATAAATAAGAGGCATCATCATAATAGGAAAAAGTCAGAACACCTTTTTTTCCCCCTCTCTCAAATAAAAGGCAGTTTTCCCGATGATCACTGAAATTATAACGACAGCGATTGATCAGAGGGCTTGCAAAAGAAAAGAAAAAAAAAAATCATCATCATTGGTCCTAAAAACGCAACCGTTCCCCTTTGCTCACTTGGCACAATAGAAATTGACTGTCTCTCAAAGAGCCATGCGCCTAGTGCTATTTATAGCCAGGGGCTGTGTTGGAAGATACCATTAAGCTTCTCCCAGGCAGACAGACAGGGGGGTGGTTGGTTGGGAGGAGGGGGTTTAGCCAGAGTAGAGGCAAAAGCAATCCCCCACCCCCAGCCTCCCTTCCCCACACACACACACATCCACACACTCACACCCCACCCCCTAGTCTGGCTGGGAATTTGAACCGATCCAGCCTGTTTAAACGGAAAGGACACAGATCTTCAATGTAAAAAAAAAATCAGATCAGACCCAGAGAGAGAGAGAGACGGAGAGGGAGGAGTGTGTGTGTGTGTGAGTGTGTGTGTGTGTGTGTGAAAGAGGGAGAGGGAGAGAGAGAGAGAGAGAGAGAGAGAGGGAGGGAGAGAGAAAAGAAGAGGGGGAAAAAAAGGAAAGAAGATTTTCTCTATGTATATAAAGATGGCCACGTTAGCAAACGGACAACCAGACAATACCAGCCTGAGTAGCAATCACAGCAACCCCAGCACCAACGGGCATATGAACGGATTAAACCATAGTCCCGGAAACCCATCCACCATCCCAATGAAGGACCACGATGCCATTAAGCTCTTTATTGGGCAGATCCCCCGTAACCTGGACGAGAAAGACCTCAAACCGCTCTTCGAGGAGTTCGGGAAGATCTATGAACTGACGGTGCTGAAGGACAGGTTCACTGGCATGCACAAAGGTGAGTTACCTCCTGAACTTTCCCGGGAGAGATCGGGAGAAGAAGGGAGGCTCTCGCTCCCTCTCTGGCTCTCTCTTTCTCTCTTTTCTTTCGATTTCATTTCATTTTACTTCATTTTCGGCTGGCCGGGGGCGGAGGCGGCTGTCTGGGGCGGAGGGAAAGAAATCATAGACCCTCTTGGAAAGAAAAGAAAGAGAGGCAAGGAGGGGGGTCAGCTCTGTTTTATCTCTTTATTAGTATTTTTATTTCTTTCCCCTCCTTTTATTTTGCTGAGACGCAGCCACTTGAAAAAGCCGGAGAGTCCAGGCGAAAGAGAAAGAGAGGGAGGCTCGGCTGGCAGGCAGCTGTCCACAGACTGGTGGTGCTGAAAAAGATTAAGAGGATTTCTTTATTTATCTTTGGGAGCCGCACATTTTCCACCGAGGGGTGTGTGTGTGTGTGTGTGTGTGTATCTGTGTGTGTATGTGCGCGGAGCTGGGAAGCCCCTATTTTACAACAGTTGTGTGTTAGGCACCGATGCTTTTTTTTTTTCTTATTTTTAATTTTTACTGTTGTTAGTAGGGTTCTTATTTTTAGTCTGTTTCAAAGCCAGAAGTGGAGGAGAGTGAGTTGCTCAGGGGCCTTATTTAATTTTATTTTTGTTCAGCGTGGGAATAGGGATATAAACAACAATAAAAAGCCCATTTCAAGCGGGGGGGGGGGGCGGATGAAATTGCAAAGTGTGTAAGTGTTGGAGGGGGCAAGCCAGGAGGCATGGGTTGCGGTTCAATTCCAGAGAGAGAGAAGTCTCCAAGCAGACATATTCAAAGCGTTACTTTAATGTGCCCGAAGTCCATCCCGGGAACTTTTTGGGTTTTCTTTCAAGGAAGTGGAGACGTGCTCCCCGTGTGATGCCTCGCTCATTCTGGCTCTGCCTGCTCCTCTCCCTGCTTACACTCTCCGGAGGTGCATTTCAGACAGAGAGTGCTACGTTTTAGGAGGTGGGGGAGGGTGTATGCAATGGGGGGAGATGCTTGGATCCCCGAGTAGGAAAGTAGGACTTACAGGGAGGAAGTTGAAGGTAATTTGCATGGTAGCCTTGCTTAGGAGCAGAAGAGACCTGGGAGCTAAGCAAGCCACGCTATTAGCTCAGGTTCTGTAAACGTATGTATGTGTTTGTGTATCTATTAGAAACCTAGTATTTAAAAAAATAATAATAAAAATAAAAATTGGACCCTGAAGTGAGTGGGGTGTGACTGCAGATCTAGTTCAGGAGGAGATATGGTTTTTCAGGGGGCTACGGGGGAGTGCAAGTTGCTCTGTTAACAGAGAGGTTCAGTACCAGTTTCTACTCCAGCCTAGTGGACTCCTGGCAGGGGTAGTCACTGGGAACGGCATTATTGGCTTCCCAGCTTTCCAGCTGCCTCGGCGAGTTGTAAATCTTAAACTTAATGGCATGTTTAGGAGGCATCTCTTCCCCCTTCCTACTCACTCCCCTCCTCTCTTCTACCCTCAGGAAACGCGAATAAAAATACCAGACTGTGCAAACTACCAGTATTTCACAGGCTAGGGAAAATATCCAGGGATCGGAGATTGGGGATTCAGTCCAAGTTATAGGGTATTTCTTCCTTCCTTCTTTGCCGGTCCCTCCAAACACCCGTCTCATATTTGTAATGATCAGTGTAACCCTTCAGAATCTTATTTTCCTTTCAGACTAGCTTCCTAGAAACAACATCAAGGTCAGATGGGTACCATTTAAACAAGACATCCATACTATAATAATTATTAATAATAACAATAAAAATAAT
The DNA here is from genome assembly GCF_040807025.1 of Struthio camelus. NCBI lineage: Eukaryota > Metazoa > Chordata > Aves > Struthioniformes > Struthionidae > Struthio > Struthio camelus. The sequence continues at coordinate 61,051,716 of NC_090981.1, read as the reverse complement.
AGTGAAAGGCGCAAGAAAACAGAAGTCCTGGGAGGTTCTGCCTAATACGTGAAGCATAGTGAGAGTAGCCACTGAGCCTGTGCCTGTGCGCATGTGTTTGTAAAAATTATCTAAGGTTTCCTTAAAATAAAAAAAAAAAAACAACAACAGTAAAAGCTACACAGAAGAGAATCACTTCAATACAATGTAGTGGAAGCCTCTGAGCTAATACTTAAATAAGAGATTTCTTGATGGAGGGGGGAGGTATTTGGCTTTGTTGATGAGATTTTATTCTTTTGTTTTGTTCTGTTTTAAACCTGCAATTAATCAAGCTATGCGCTAACTTTAATTTCTATTTCATAGATGTGATTCTGCCTCTTGCAGTTCAGTTTTTCTTGTACTGTATGTCTGCGTTCATAGACACAAACTCAGGAATGGGGGGAGGGACAGAAAGAGAGAGGGGGATCATTTATCTTGCTTCGATGTGTTTAACACATATTCCTGAATTAAGCAAGATCCTAACTTCATTTCCCTTCATTTCACTCTGTTTTAAAGCTGCAGCCTCGGAAAAAAGCCAGGTGGGAAATCTTGTCACCTCATCAAACCAAATTGCATGAGTTAATCTTGAAAGAAACATAGACGTTTTTAACCTCCTAGAAGTTCTGGACTTTGGAGGGAAAAATGATGATGACAATTGCTATATCGTAGGCGAGGGTTTGAGTGAAGCTTCAACAGACACCGAGTTGCCAGCGTTTCAGAGATCGGTTTTATTTAGTACATCCGAGAAGAGTTTGAACTCCTTTCTAGCGATGCCGCTGATTTATTAGCTAATCCTGATAAAAATGTGCCTCTGGCTACCCGGAAAAAAATTACTTTCTTGCCAGTAGTGATTAATTACTATTAAGTCAAAAAGCATGATGGGGCTTTGAAGGATGAGGTTTGTGTTTGGCTTTATTTTATTTCATTTCACTTCATTTTTAATACATTTTTTCCTTTTCCCTTCTCTAAATTCAGTCATGTGGAGCATAGTATTCTCTCAGATCTCCTTATTTTTGCTTTTTTTGGAGGCATAGATGAAGAATTGCATAAAGAATAGTCCAGCTTGGCTCAAAGAGGGTAGGATGGCAATGTGAACCCCCAAGATGCTTTCAATAACCGACGCAAAATGTTTATACATTAATTAATCCATCACTCTCAGTTGATTTCACTCCTAATCCAGTGAATGAGGCTGTGGCAGCGGTGTACATTGAAGGGTTAACAGTGGTTAATAGTTTATTTAAGTGTATGGAGAACAAGCTGGGGTAAGGGGTAAGGTATGTTTGTGTTGGGGGTAGGGAAAGGAGAAGAGTTAGCTCAGAGTAAAAATGTAGCAATCATCAGAGTAATTTCAGGTGTAAATCCATTGAAATGAGAGTGCAGGATGTGTATGATTCAAAACATTTTGAAGAGATCCTATGGTGATGCTTGTGTATAGCAGGAGGAAATTCAAAATTAAGAACCTGAAAATAAAGTAAATGATTATTCCCACCTCCCAGAAAACTACCGAAAAGGGAAAGTGAAGTCTCAGGTTCTGCCACCAGCAACCCTGCCTGATACCAGGCCAGATACCAGGGAAGAAGCAGGGGAGCTCGATCCTTCTGCAGATACAAGAAGACAGAAAGGGGTGCAGGGGAAGCAGCCTGCGGGGGAAGGCGGGAAAGGATTGCCAGATCCCTGAGAAAAGGAGCTTTCATGGCACAAGCTTAGCTGTTACATATTTCTCCAACCCTCGCTTCTCTCCACACGGGGCAGGAACGCACTCCCGCTGTGGTACTTTGTTTTAGTGTTGGGAATAGGCTGCGTGCTAAGATCTGCGGGTAGGAATCTACCGGGGCTGAGCTGACCCACCCACGCGCTCACAAACACACACACGCGCGGAGTTAACTAATCATACTTGAACAATTTAGCAAGCCATTCATTCATAACTTCCCCCCTTCCTATCTAGCAGTGGAGTACGCTTAAAGGCTGAGTTACTGGGAGACATAAAGGTTAGTGCTCTCAGGACAGCCATATTATAATGCATTATCTTTGAAGTCATTTAAGGCCAATTTAAGTGGTATTTAGTATAATATTTATGAATTAATGTAATCTAAATATAGGACTGTCCCCAAAGGTTTAAACAGCCTTTTCTATCGAAGCATACTTGTACCCAAGCCGTGGAATGTGTTTTAATTTAAAATACACAGGTCTCCATAATATTCTATTTAGGAAGTCAGAAGAAATCAGCATTCCACACTTAACTGAGATTTACTGAAACACACGCGGGTGAGTACACTTAAAGAGTGGAGGTAGTGTGCAGTGAGAAAGCAAGAGTCGTTCATAGACCTAAAAGCGACAATGTTTTTCGACCCTCGTTTAGGAGGAAAAAAGTATGAAATGCATAAAACCTCCGCAAAATCCACCACAGCAGTCCTGTGGTTAGGACGGTGTACCTATCTGACCCAAGCCTCGCTCGATGAGCAGTCAATGCAGCTAGAAAAATGCAGTACAAAAAGAATAGTTTAGTTCTTCTATTGCTTTACCCTCTCAAAAGTATAAATAATTCTGGAATTTGAGACACCTGGGGGGTAGGTAAGCAAAGCTTCCATTCATTATATTCTGTTATGTTTGATTACAAAGATAGACGATATATATATTAAACCCTTATTAATTCTAAGCATGATTATGAAGGTTTTGGATATCTCAGAAATTCAAAGATGCGATGACAATGAACAATTAAGAAGATCTATTTGTGCATATGTATAAAGGTATAGATTTGTGTGTGTATACATACAGAAAAAGAGGGATGTATATATATTCATGCATATAGCCTTTGGGAAATGGAAATTTAGTTGAAAAGAAGCACAACGCAATACAGGTGCTGAATAAACTCCTCCATAATTGAAACATAAGGCTTTCCTGGCTGAAAGCAACACATATAGCATTTAGTATGGTAGTAAACCAAACAAGTTTTAGGGAGGCAAATGCACAAATAAGCTGGAATAAAACAGAGGAGGCTTTATGCCTTAGGTCTGAAGAACGACCCCCTAAAACAATCAAAATGCAATTGGATATCTTGATGGGAGAGAGAAAGAGAAAAAACAACCCCCTGTACCTTTATAATCTCTCGTACAGATGAGTGTCTATTGGATAACATCAAACAGATAGCCCAGATTGCTTCATAAATCAGCAGGCTATATGTTGACTCTTTTTTAGGGGTCTGGACATGGATTCTGGTATCTAAAAGCAGCTGCAGCCAGTTATGATGCTGTTGTTACGGTTGTGTCAGCATTTCCGATATAAACTCAAATTTTCTGGGATCTCTCGCTTGGCTGTTAAGTTTTGCACTCAGCTGAAAGCTGTTCTCCAACTAGCCCCACTACCATATCAACTAGGCATCTTACAAGAATGTATTTGTTTTAAAGTTGCATAATGTGGAGGAAAGAAAGAAATTAAAGTTTGTGCAACTAGATCTTTTGTTTCCTCTTTTACCCATCTCCAGCTTAAATTTATATTTTGTATACCTTTATACCTTAATATTGTTCCTGCCCTTCAACATCTACATATACAGGTGCCTCTGGCCATTTTATGGGAGGAAAAATATATACTTTCTTTTAAAGAACTCTTTGCTTTAGGAAAAAAAAATAGTGACGACAACCAAATCTCATAGTATTTACCTGGTCAAAACAAGGTTTTAATTAGAGGGTGGAGCAGGAACTTACTAATTCCTGAAGAATAACAACTGAAACACAGGGGACTTTATTTGAGTTTTTTGTTTGTTTGTTTTATTTTTATTTTTTGTCCTGTGTTCAGCCAGAAGAGAACAGGAATGTCAGCACTAAAATAGGGAGAAAAAATAACAAGGCTCCTTTCCACCCTGGATGAAAAGTACAGTTCACCTGGTCCTGCATCCTGCATCTGGCAGTGGCCAGTACCACAGGCAGGACATTCTTTAGTAGGGAATTCAAATTGCATAGTATAATAAAAGCCAGGCAGCTGATGGAATAGTTTATGGAATAAAGTTGTCAGAGAGTAACTGGAAATTTTGCCTGCGTAGAGAGTGAATGAGACTGCGGAAAGTGTCTTGCGTTCAACAGAAGAGTGGATTGCACCCATCAAGAAGGGAAGACATAGGACTTTCTGTGCGTGGTGTAAAAAGCAAGGAGCAGAAGGGGCTAGAGGACCGAGGAAGGCCTCGCCTAGCCTTAAGATCCGGAAATATGCAGCCACATTCTTCAGCAAGACGTCAGGGTGTTTTTTATCATGCATACCCTGTGCGCATGCATGCCAGCCGCACTGACCCGACAGACCATAACGACACTAAAGGAGCTGTTACCATCCCTCCCGTCAATCAAGTGTGAACCGAGGCGGGTTTATGCGACAGGCAGTAATGGTTCCAAAGGAACAAAAGTGGGGGAGATGATCTAGGCTATTGGGCCAGTTACCTGCATTTAAAACAGAGCAGAAAACATCAGACATCCAAAGACTCATGTAGGTGTTGGCTATAGCCTTACAATAATATTCCATAACAGCAGGAGGCTGTAGAGCTCAATATGACCTGTCCACTGAGCACTGTCAGGTCTGTGCCCTATAAGATTTTGCACTAACAGGTGAGGTGTTAAGTGAGCTAAGTTGAATCCTGGCCTTAACAAATATAAGCTAGTGTTTCATTAATCCCAGCATCTTCCTTACATAGGAAATGAAGGCCTGCTGCCTGCTTTCTGGGCAGAAGTCTATGAGAGTCTTGCCATCACTTCAGCAGGTTCATATCTGGAAATCCCGATGCAGGCCTGCGCTTACTCAATGTTTCACATGTCCTTTAAAATTCAGGACTGTGGAATTACATAGCAAAGAACAACGCTTTCAGTTGATGCTGTCAGCTTCAATGCTTGCTGGCTTGTCCCTTAACTTAGCCTTCCTTCAGTAAGAGAAACTAAAACTTAAACAAAGCGGAGAAACTGGCAAAAGTCAGTCCCCTGCCACATTTCTCACTCACTTAACTGCTTCACCGATGCCTGTATGACTGTTGCTGGGGCTTGTCATGGTGGACTGACCCTTATGTATTAAAAGCTGCAGCGGAAAGAGGGAAAAATAATAACCATGGCAAGTGAAAGTTATAGCTTTTCTTCCACCCTCGCTTCACTGGCTGAGCTGGGGTATATATTATAGGGACCTCTCTCTCTCTGTATAGCTCCTTGAGATGCATCGTGGCATTCTGGGGATCGCAGGATCTATTGAATCACTTTCTGCATGCTCTGTGCTGCATCGCTTGGTGTGGGCTGGAGTCAGGATGTCACCACAGATATTGCATTTGTTTGCTTTTGTCACTGTGAGCCACAGCCTGAATGCGTACACAGGTGAATGCAGCTTTTAATATGCATTCATTATATCCAACTGACATCCCTTCGAAGGAAGAGAAGGCTTATTATTGTCGCACCTTAAAATAAAGATGGATGAGAGCTCTAAACCTCTCAAATAAAGTGCCTGACCATACATAGTAGCTAAAAATAAATCATATATGGCCATTTATTCCATGCAAATGAATGGCAAGACATATAGATATAGACATTGTGTTAAGTTTGTCAGGCAGAAGCAGCCAAAAATATTGATCAAGGCAAGGGGGAAAAATTGATAATGAACTGGACTCCAACAAGACTTTAATTGACAGTGACTTCTGTGAGCCAGCTTTGGACAGTATATATAAACTGACCACGATGTAACTTTATTGCAATGCACTCTCCTTTAATTAATTGTCACCTTTGTTAAGACTGGCTACAGATCAAAGGTTTAAAGATACTTAACAGGTTCTTAGTAAAAAACCCTTCAGAAGCATTAGAAATATCCGACAGCTCAGCCAATGAGGCATGCAGATTTCGATCTACCTCATCCTTATCTGTTTATTTCTCCCTCCTTTGTTGAACATGGACAATCATTGTTTAACATTAACTGTTTCATAGATGGCTTTGCTGGCAACGTTGACGCCGCTAGGGATGTGTAGTCGCCAGTGAGAGGGGCCTTCGCTGTCAGGTCTGTCAGTATTTTGCCACCAGAAACTTGTTTACAGTTTGGTAGACTAAGGTGCAGTACAGATAGTGTTTCTACTATAGGCTATCCTTTCCCCATTCCATTACTGAGATCTGCAATTTCATTATTTAAGTTTGGAAAACATAACGAGACATAGTTTGCATGAAAGGTGTGATCGAGAATGAACTTTTATGTGAAATGTGCATACGGAGAGAAATACAAGTGTGTCTATTATGTTTTTATATCACACACACATGCACATGTATTCATTTACTACGCACGCATATTAACAAAAACATTCATTCAATACAGATATAGATGCATAAAGGCTCAAATACGTCTCTAAACAGTTCCGTCCTAAAAGGCAGTACAGAGATCATATTCTTGCATGAAAGTGACAGGTGACTTGCAGGCTATTCCTGCAATTATTTTACACAGAGTTTAATACGATATGTAGCTGTTTGTTCATTATACTAAATTAATGATACAGTCACACTTAATTAATCCATGTCTGGTTTATTTGTACATTGTGTCTGAGTCTCCGAAATATTTTAGAGACAACCCAGCTGACTTCCTAGTGCGCTGGGGTAGACAACTCTGGACATAAAGCTTCTTCAAACAGAATAAAAATGGAGCATTGCAGACAGTTGGTCTGTGAGATCTGACTGCATATTTGGCCTGTTTCTAATTCAACTATCTATGTATATGACACACAGAGACCGTGTATGAACACATGTATAGAAAGGGTAGGCTTACATTTGCGCATAGTTCGTCTTCTTTTCAGTCCCTAAGGATAGATTCGCATCACATAATATGCATCACTCACTGCAAACGCACACAAATATCTTTGTCGGATTTGGTAGCTTCTTGCAGGTAGATGTATAAAGCAGCATCAGCCTAATAATATCCCTATAAAACAGTTCTTCCTTCCTAGGATCCAGAGGGATGAAGGTTGTCAGAAGATCAAAAGATATATCACAGTGTGCTTGTAGAAATCCCCTGATTATGTTTCCTCTCTATAATGCTCTAATTCACTATTTGATCAATTGTAAAAGGGCCATTGCTTTAGGAAGAAAAAAAAAAGTATTAACTTACTAGATGCTTGAGGGTGAGTGAAAATCACACCTAAAATTATATGTAGCAATACAGTAATGAGCTTATCAATACTTCTTTAAGGAATCTGACAGCCCTATAGGAGAGATTCAGTTCTGTGAGCAAAGGTCACAATATAGATATTGCTTATTAAGACTATCGATAGCCCGGTTGACCAATCTAACCAGAGACTGTATAATGTACCTGCTGTTAACTGGCAGGGAGGAGAACTATGAAGAATTTACAGAATTGCCCACATGTAATATTAATAATATTGATTGATTCTAATAATATAATAAGGTAAAGATGCACTTCTTTGAAATGGTGCATGAAAGAGAGAGAGAGAGAGAGAGAGAGAGAGAGAGAGAAATACCTTAGCTGAGTACATTGAACTGGCTTGCAACTCTTTGAAAACTAACCCAGAGAAAACTCAGTTTTATTGCCTCTTACAGGCTCTGTTCCTTGCCCATTATTTCACCTGACCCAGACAGAAATGGGATACGTCTTTCTCTAGGACTGAGTCTTTGCCTGGCAGCTGCAGAGAAGCAAGAGGCCGGGAGAAACTGAACAATCATTTTGGTTGACCAGTTCAGCCCCTGTCAGGACAGGATTGATCCCAGAGATCATCTTTCTAAAAGAGCTTGTTTTCAACACAGAAATGCAATGAAAACACTTTATTTATTTTATTTTCCCTACTTTTAACAGCATTTAAGAAACAAGGGAAAAAGAAGGTAGAAGTAAAATATACTCCATGATGCATATAATCTATAATTGATGGAAAAGGACTTTGCAAAGCAGCTAGAGACCTCTCCAAAGCTAGCTGAAGTCTTCAGGAAAACTCTTCCTTGCCTGCATCAGGGTTTGGATTGAGCCCTAAGTAACAGACAATCCTGCGAGATATCGCTCGTTGAGACAGGAACGACCGATAATATGCAATGTGACAGCCTTAAGGTTGTTACCCATATAAATCTAGGTGCACAGACCTGCTCGCTTCAGACTCTCCTAACTACTCCCTCTTCAGCAATAGGCTGCCTTATCCAGGTTTGCTAGTTCAGTCCTTCCGTTATACCATTCAGCTTGAAGTGTCTCATTCCAGTTGCCATACGGTAGTTTCGAGATGGTTTGCATTTCATTATTCTTTCTCTCGGTTTACAGGGCAAGTGTTTTCCTTTTGTGAGCATTTAATTGCTTTTAAAAGCGATTTATTTGATTGTATTCCCTCTTCAATAATACGTGGATGGAGATGCAATTTCTCACCCTCTTTTATAAAGATATATTGTTACTCAGTTATGCTATTCTGCGGGTTTTGTTCTGTTTTGTGTATTTGAATGGAGATTGGTCATTCTTTTTGCTTTGTTTTTCTTCTTTCCCTTTTCTTTGGACAATTTTTTTTTTCTTTGGAGAAAACGAAATCTCATTCAAGACACTGGCAATAAATGAGAAAAGTGGGAGCACGGGAGAGGAGCAGGCGAGACAATTAACAAAAATCTGTTGACAAAGTCTTTAAAAGCATACCATTGCTGCATATTTATTTGTAAGAGTCTGAACCCAGCTGATTTTGATACCAAAGAAAAAAAGTATCTTACAAATTATTTAACTCCAAGTTCAATCATTGACAGAGAACAAAAAAATAACAACAACAAAAAGCGTATGCCAATCTATAGGTACCCTGGAAGTTAATTTGCACTTAAAGATCTTGCAGGAGATAACAGTGATATAGTGGTGCTAGGTTTTATATCCTGCTATTGGGATAGTAAATGTTAATACCAAATTAAACAAACAAATGAAAAAAAAAAAGCTTTTCCCTTCTGGATTATTTGCTAGTGGCTAATACATCTCAGAGCTGCCCCCTTTAAATTGCTTTCTGTGCCTGCAGGTTCATTCAAAGGATACGAATTCAAAGTGGATGAGGATGGGCAGTGAAAGGACCAGGATGCCTAGGTCCTAATCACAGCTTGGATAATTACTCACCAACACACTCTGATGGAGTCACTTAAGCTCGGTGCCTTCAGGCCTGATCTGAAACCTGTTGAATCAATGGAAAGAATCCCATTGGCTCCACTGAGCAATTGATCTTTCATTTCCTCATCTGCAATATTAGGCTGGTGAGATTTTTTTAGGAGGGAGGAGTTAACAGCAGAAATTTGACATTTATTTTCTTTCAGGAAAGGATTTGGTGCATCTCTGCTGACGAGTGAGTTACATCAGAGCATTTTTCAGTACAGATCAGGAAAATATGCGGTGGGGAGGTGGAAAATTAGCTTTTCTCATTTCATTTTTAAATAACATATTTGGCCCTGTCCTGCCATGAAAGGGTCAACGGCAATTTTGCCAGTTTTCTTTACGTGAGTAAGATTCAGCCTTTGTCATTGCTCTGTCTACAGGAATATCATCACTCACTGATTCAGAATCTTGATTTTTTTTTTCTTTTAGTGAATCACATACGTACTCTGCATTGTTATGGCAACTGAGGGAGCTGCAAGGCTCAAGGATTTGGTGAAGGGCCGCATCCCACATTTCTCCTCTAAGAGCATGATCCAAACCGATTAGTCTGCAATATGATTTGGATCAAGATGAAGGAATCTGCCCTCACCAAGCCAGTAAAAAGAGCAAGTTCTCTCTAGACAAGTGCATTTCTGCCCTTAGCATGGGGAGACCGAATCAGTAGCTGTTGTCCATTTGCTGAGGATTGACCCAACACACTGTAGAGTCAATAGCTAGACTCTAACCCAGCCTCACAGACACTAGACACCGTATGAATCCTTAAGTACATATGTGAATGAGCCTGACTTCGGCAGAGCAAGCTACGCTGCAGCCCAAGAAGTTGCTTATTTGAGGGAATAAACAAGATTCCAGTGACCTCAAGAATTCAACTAAAATCAAATTTATTTAGAAATCTTTTCATTTTAAAGGAAGTTTTCATGTTATCTTGTACACTAAAGAACTGGCCACTGCCAAGAAAATCAAACAAGCTCCCATGTTCTTTATTTCATTTGTAGTTTTAGTTGATCTGTCAATAGCAATGTTGGTTTGTTTACATCTGATCTATGCTTATGGTTTTTATACCATAAATGGAGGAGCCAGAATGTTCATGTGTGTACTTGTGTGTGTATAGTCAATTATCTAACCCCAAGTCTCTCTGAAATCATCACAGTGCACTCAAGTCAATGATATTCTGCCAAAGGTGGAGGGGAAGAGTGCGCGCAGTGTGAGCGTGTGAACGTGATGCTGTTTGCCTGAAATCCAACTAAGTCTCAGTTTCAAAGGCCTAGGGGCAGCAGGGAAAGTGTTTGTTTGTTTAATTATTTATATATTTACTCAGCTTTACTGATAGTGTTTGCAGATGGGGGAAAAAAATGAGGAAAGAATATTGGGTTCTGGTTTGGAGGGGAGCGCGTGTTGTATTAGCCTCAAACTGTTCTCCCATATAACGGCTGCTTTGCACTGTTAAATGATTATTTGTTACTGACCAGCTCATTGCAAAAGGCCAGAGAGGAGCTGGTAGAACTAGAATTTACAAGTTTATTCATAAAAGGAGTTGCACAATAGGTGTGTCATTCCCCTATCTTCTCCCCTACTCCGATCCAGGGGCAGGATTCCTGGCAGCAGCTTCCTAATTCAAAAAAACAGCCGAGCCGCAATCTGGCCCACTGACCCTGCTCTGCGTTATGAGGCAAGAGACCTCGTTCTGCTTGCTGGGCAAGCTGCTTGCTCCCCAGGCTCAGTTTTCCAGTCCTAGCCCATGTGTTTGCTTTCCAAGTGCTATGCCTCGGATTTTGCTGGCTGGGTTTGAAACCAGGTCCTGCTGCTCATCTTCACTTACCTAGCTTCCTCCCCAGGTAAATCTTGTAAGTCCAAACGTGGATGTGTGGACCACAGGCTCAGATCTGTCTTCAGGGTCTGATCTCTTCCTCAGTCTCCTCTCTGGACTCACAGGCCAGCTTCCCATAATTTCCTTCTCAATCTACGAGTCCTCATGAGTTGTTTTCCATAGTCACCCTCTCTTGCTATAGACCTATTTTCCCCGCTCTTCCTATCTCTCTTCACACTCCCATTCCTTCAGTTCAGCTTCGCACTGACATTTTGCCCTCATGCTGTCACTGGCTGTCACCCCCATAGAGGCCTTCACTCATTCATGTCTTGAGTCTGCTCTCTGGTTCTCCCAGTTCACGTTACCTGTCTTTCCTCTCATTTCTCAACTCTTCTTCAAATAGAGAGAGCTCGAGAAAAGGGAGTCATGATGACCATATCACAAATAATACCATGGCTAGTAGCAGAAAGACCCTCACCCATGGAAGGTATGCATACACACAACCCGACACACATGCAAACAGATACACAAACATATATGTTTCTGCACATGAACCATTGAGAGCATAGAGAGAAAAGGGGTTTTTTGAGGTTCAAAGCTTGGTGTTCTCTTTCAAAGATCAAAAAAACAGTGCACTAAGTCTATAATTTCACCAAGGCAATTGCACTTTTTTTTTAACTTTTCTTGTTTCATTAAATCAGCAGCAGCTTTCTCACACCTGAGTAAAAATCATGCATGCATTTTCCTTTGAATTCTTAAAATCCTGAGCTTATTCTTAACTATTCCTGGCAGCCCTTCTGGGCTTCTTGCAAAAATATTTTTCCCTGCTTTTGAAACAGAGCTACCCCTAGCCCTCAGCTCTAGGACTCTTCTCTGGCAACCCCAAATTAAAGAAGCTGAAACGAGTCTTTCACATAGAGCAGCATCAGAGTCTTCGTTCAGAAGTGGGTAGGAAGGGATTAGGAGCCCATTTCTATCATAGCCTCTTACTAGCCTTCTGTGTCATGCTAGATCCTCTTCCTAGACCTCACTCTTCCTCAGTTTTCTATGTGTAAAGAGGAATTTGTGATATCCATCTTTGTAAAGAGCTTTGTGTGTATTTAAGGTATAAGTAGTGCTGTTGCAGTAGAAAGGATGGTCTAAGGTTATAAATGAGACAATATCTGTAAGGAGAGGTAATATCTTTTATTAGTCCAACTGAGATAGCTGGAGAAAAAAAGAAAAAAAGAAAAACCCAGATAGACTTCCTTGCCTGAGAGCTTGTCTTTTTTTTTTTTTTTTTTTCTCCAATTATATCAGTTGGTCTAATAAAAGATATTACTTCTCCCGGCAAGCCTTGTCTCATTTGAGGTGTAAAGCATGTATGATGATTATTTAGGCCTGTTTTTTGTCTGTGTTGAGGGGTTAGACATTTCCTCATCTAGGAGGCCAGGATAAAGGGAACCTTAGCTGCGGTTCCCTTCTTCTACCTTCTGCGGCCAGCAACAGTGGCCATCTCACAAGCATTGAAAGGCACCGACAACTCTGACAGCCCCTATTTTCTGATCCTGGAGATGTCCTTCCTTTTTTGCTGCTCTGCTCCCTTGTGAAGCACCACATGCCCTCTCCTAACCCCTATGACTGTGATTTATTTATAAAATTGCTGTGTGTATATGTGTGTATGCGCTTGTGTGGGCAACCACACAAATATCCCCAAGCTGCCGAGCAAGCTGATGAGCATTTTCTAATGTATTTAGCGAGTAATAATGCAAACCACAGGCAAAAAGTACTGAAAGGAGAACAGGTAAAATACTTAAGCCAAGGAAGACTTTGGAAAGAAGGGTTTTTTTTTTTTTTTTCCCTCAGCTACTAATAAATCACATCCCCCTTCATAGCCAGAGGAAGGCTTTGGGGTGTTCTTGTTTGATTTCGTAAAGCAGGGTTGAAAACATCAAGCAGCTGAAAAGAATCCAGAAGCAGGTAGCAGGTTTTCAGATGTGGCAAAATCCTACTCGTGTGCAAAAGGCAGCAATAGTCAGAGGACAGCTATTACTTATGCTTGGCTTTACTACCAGGGAAAGCATCGGGTCATCTATTCAGATCAGGATAGTCAGCTATGCCAAAGGTTTAATCAAATATTAAACATGGTCAGTAAACTTAAACCAATGTTGGATGTGTAGCAGTTCTGCTCCTTTTCAAGCAAGCACTCTAAAGGAGAAAGTTTTCTCCCGTCTCTCTCCAACGGGGATTTTTCGTGGCTGCAGAGATACTGTTTCACATAGAGACCCTCTCTGGCGTGTGTCTAGATAAATACAGGTGCAGGCAGGTGTTTGCATGTGTGTCCTTTACGCTGTCAGGTAGAGATAGAATAGTTTTTTCCCACAAGTTCACATCTCTCTCCGATCAATTCCCATACGCTTCTAATCATCCATCCTGTACACTTCTCTATGTCTGTCTTTCCGTCTCTCACCAAACATAATGATTTCTCCCTATCTCTCTTATAATCTGTTCAACAGAGTTAGCAAGGTGTGCGTGTGTAGATGTGTGTGCGTGTATTTGCAAACCTGTGCAGTTATGTAGATGGGCGTATGTGGCTGCTTATTAAGCAGCACGTAATATATGTACAAAGCCGCATCTGCTTACTTCCTATGCACATTTGGGCTGTATTTACACCCTCCAGTCCTTATTTATTCTGACCAGGGGCACTCAGAGACAGAACGTTTTGCTTGGAGTTATGGTTTATGATGCTACCTCTCCCTTCTATTATTCATTCTCTCTGATTTTTATCTAATCTCTCTCTGATTGTCCTGGTGCAGCTTAAGAGACAAAGTGAATTTTTATTACATCATCAATATAATCTCCAGCTAATCAGCATCTGTGTGCATTACCATGCCCCTTCTGGCTTTTCATCTCTGTTCATAAATAATAAGAATAATAATTGGAGCCTTTTTGCGTGTGCGTGCGTGCGTGCGTGCGTGTGCTGGTATCAGGCAGAGAGGCACAGCTGCACTTTTTCATTTCAGCCAGCTTGTTTTAGCAACATTGGACCTGACTTTGTGCAGATTGTCTTGACTATTGCCCAGATTAATTTCCTGGTGCCTAACGCTTAAATCATGGAAACAATTAAAGTGGACGAACCCATGCACATCTTTCCGCAGCAATTGAACTCTGCTGTTAACTTGTGTACACATTTTCATGGCTTTACAGGCAACATGTCCACTGACAGTGGAGTGTGGAACAGTTAAAATATCCCCCTATATGAGTTTTTAACCTCTAATTTTCTAGTATGCACTAGCTAGTATTTCTTGGGTATAGGAGGGTAGTACATCCTATGTCTTTGAACGGGAAGCTCAGAGACCAGGTTTTTGGCTTTTGACTGCTAACATTTTTCCATGGCTTGCTGTGTAGCCCTTAGCCTGCCACTCAGGTCTGCAAATTCTGCAGGCTGAGCTCCTATGTATTTTTTTCTCCTCCCTTTCCAGCTCTGGGAGAACAATGACCATAATACATCCGCATAAAGTAAGACTTGTGCCGTACTTTGAAATTCTCATCCTTGGTAGAGATGTCTTGTGCATTTTAAACAGATTTGCTCTGCTTTCTCTTTAAAATACTCTGATTTGGCAAAGTAAGGCAATGACAGTGCCTCTTTGTTAAGCAGGCAGATTTCATATTGGTTTCCAGTATTTAACATCAGAGTCACATCTGATACATAAACTGTAATGATTGTATTTGATCCTGGAGTGCCAGGATTAGTCCGTTTTTGAGTTGACCAAGACTGACCACAGACACTGTGCCGGACTCGAATGAGATACAACAAAATCTTTGATAGAAAGGCACATACAGTCACGGATAAATTTTTGAACGATGTACTAGACAGCAGCGAACCTCTTAGGATGAGCTTATGTTTCTTCCAGAAGAAATGTAGTCATGGTATAGGGATGCTTGTACAGCAAAGTATAAGCCTAATTCATATGGTGGAAAGCCTCCCAGAAAGCAATAGGTTCTTAAAGTTGAGCAGGTGCTTAAATGCTTTTCTAGATTCGTGGAAATCTGCAGTTCAGATGAAATAATTAAGTGTAGGGGTATTATCAGAGCTAAGTGAAAATTGTAATTCTGTGACTCAGAAATAAACACTCTTTTATAGCTATGATAGGACATTGAAATCATGAAAGAAACATCAAGTACCTTGAGTAGCTTGCATCGTGAATGGGACCCTTTTCTATATTTTTAAATATTTCCATTCTGAAATTTCTTATGGAGAGATCCTGATTAGACTTGGGCTGGGAATGGGATTTGCTCTCAGCAAAGAGAGAAACACTGAATATTTTCAGTTCTCATCTTAAGTTTTCATTTTTTATATCAAACCTTTTCCTGCTCCTCCTCCAGCTCCACTCCTAAATTTTGACAAAGCAGCTCATTCATCATATGGAGAAAGAGAAAACGGGGGAACAAGAATATTTTGGTTGCTTCTGTTTTACGTGAAATAATCCCCCTCTTCACTTACTCCCTCTGGAAATAGAAGCTCTCTGATCTGAAAGCAGCTGCAGCTTCGGGTTCGCGGGACTAGATCAGATCTGGCCCTGAGTCTCTGGTCTCTGTGAAAAGTGTGTGAGAGAGGAAAGTTTTACACTCTGGACAGATAAAGTTGACACTTTGTGTAGCATCTCCTGATTTGCCTGGCACTGCTATTATTTTGCTTTCTTTCTCTCTCTCTCTCTTTTTTTTTTTTTTTTTTTTTTTTGCACATGTATTTCTGGGCCCCTTTTTATTGCTTTGCTATTTATTTATGCCCTCCTGCCCCTGTTCGCACCCCTTCATGTCCAGCTTCCCCAAGCCCAGAGGCTAAATCCCCTGGGTAGGTGTGAATTCAATATCTTTCCTGGATAAAAATCCACCTTGAAGGATGAAGAGTATCCCCCGTTTGTAACTGGAAGGCATTGAAAAGAACACATCACTTATCTGAATTTGCTGTTCATCCAAGCACTGTTTATGGAGATTTACAGTACCTTGCCTGTGCAAAGAGCTCTATTGCATGGTGACTGCTGGAGGATTTTAGGTGGCAGTATTAGCTGCGGTATTAAAAATGCATCGGAAGGCACGGGGTGGGAGATTAGTTGGCTAGTAAGACCCATGAATGAAGGGTTAATTACATTCAAAGAGGCCATCGTATGGAGCAGAAGAGGCAATAGGTTTCTTTTCTTCAAAATTTACTAAATAGCTGGAAACACGGTTTAATGAATTTTAATGGGATCTTCCTGAATCCTATGCATATTGCATCTGCTGACTGTAGGAAGTCAAAGTATTGTTGAAAGGGAGGGTATTGCCCTACTTTAGGTTTCACAGTTCAGTATTTAAAAAAAATATTCTGCAACAAGCACTTTATTCAGAAAATATATATTTGTCTCCTTATTTAATTCCCCCCCTTGCAAGCAGAAAAGACTTTCAGGATCCGTGAGCTCTCAATACCATAGATTATTCTGCTGTTATATAACACGTGCTTTACATTTATTGAGCCATCTTGTGCCGTCAAGATAAAGGAGGCCTTAGTATTTTTCCCTGCTTAGGAGCCATCTATGAAGACGCAGTGATGAATTCTGCTCTTAGTTATATCCATGTAAATCTAGAGGAACCGACTCCTGTGAATTTCTTCCAGGCTTACTGCAATATAAATGAGACTAGGATTTGGCCCAGTCGGGTAGGAAGAAGAAAAGAGAGTCAGAGCTCCCTTTTTTCATTTGCAGTGTGCATGGACTGGGATAGGATCATACGCCACACAACTCATTTCCACGCGGGTTCCAGCAGGGACAGCAAAAAAGCCTATCCATTTAACTCCAAACGCAACACAAACCAGATATTTGCACTTTAGAGAGAGAAGGTCATTTAACAGCGTGTCAGAAATCTTGACTGCAACACCTTCATCATGCTGACTTGCGGTCAGCCAGCCTCTTTATCATCCTTTAAAACAAAGGGAAACTGAGGCAGGAAGGTTATCCAACGCATGCAGTGAGCCTGTGTCAGAACAGAGGTGTTTGTCTCCTGCCTGTAATTTTATGACTACCTTCACTATGTTAAGGTTGTCCATTTTCTTGGTAACTTGCGGTTTCTCTGTCTTTCTGGGCACCCTCTCAGATAGCAAATAATATAAGGCTACCCTACGTTTTGTTAACCAGGGACCTGGTTCTCTGCCAGGACCTAGGGAGACGTGTGAGGGCCCTCGCAAAAGATGTTTTGAGATTCAAAGTCAGCAGGAACTGGCAGGGCTTACCACTCCGCAGGACTACGTTTATGGTGTGCTGAAGGAGTAAAGCTGTACTGCTTTAACTGCATCAGCATGATCCAGATGACGAAACTTTTCTATTAGGGGCACTATAATACCTGTACAGAAGTGGCTATACTGACATATAAATACATATATGCACACACACACACACACGCTAATAGAAAGGAAGTAAAAGCATGCTGTCACCAGGCTCCTTTATAGAGGTACAGCCGTGCCCACACTCCAGGGTCTCCCGGAACAGTGCTTTCTGTAACAAGGTGACGTTACATCGGCTCTGGGCTGCAGACGTGGAGGGTATCCCAAAAAGGGAGCCAGAGCTCCTTAAGAGTGGAGACAATCTCAGATCTCAATCTGAAGTGACACTTTCCAGACTGAGAACAGCAGGACAACTTTGCATCAGGACTTTTGTAAAGAAGAAAGCCAGGTATTTAAAAGTACTTCTGCAGGACTCCAGGCTGCACTGCTCCCCAGTATGTAGTAGTTGTTGCTTTTTCCCCTTGTCTCCCCAGTCCGTCCCTCATGTGTTTCAGATCCTTCTCTACTTACAAGCAGACAATGTGATGCCTGCTTGAATGACACAGATAAGTTAGCCATGCAGTTCGGTGCGCCAGCCCTAAACCACCTAGCCTCCCTTTGATCTGAAATCAAAACAAAAGACGGCGGCATCAAAACGATCCTTTGTCAGGTAACGGTTACTTTGTGCGCATTGCCTAAATTCAGCTGGAAGGAGCTCTCATCTCTTTGTATCGGGCCCAGATCTGCGCTCGTCTTAATACTTTATCAATGCGCCAGCAGGCTGCTTCTATCGTGGATACAGCTGTGCAGAAGCTGTCAGCGTTTTTAAGTAAAGCATTAAACAATACTTCAGGTGGAAGCAAATTGTTATTTCCTTACCCCAACCCCAATTCTACCCTCTCCCCGCCCCTCACCAAACCCAGATGCTGCAGCCCTTGTTTTTAAGTCAGCTTTGTGCTCAAATTATACAACCTGAATGCGTTTTTCCTTGTTTTTCCTGATGGGAGCCAGTCTCTCTCTAAGGGCTGGAGAGAGAGAAGCACAGAAATCGTTCTGAGGAGATGCAGACAAAATGAATCTCACGAGCAAGTGGCCTGATCTTGGTGGATCATTCCCTTTCCATTTAGGTTAGCTGCTGGGGCCTCCTCGGCCATACTACCCCCTTGCCCAGGTTCTGCCAGAAAGACGGTCTTTGATTCTCAATGCTACCGAGACTTTTAATGCTTCATTACAGCGTTATTGAGAGCTGGGAGTTAGGAGAGCTGGCTTTTTTTCCTAGCTCAGCTGCTGGTTCACTCCACAGACGCTGAGCAAGTCATTTCTGGAGAAAAATTAAAACTGGCTGTCATTTTTTTTTTTTAGTGCCTACTTGTTTTGTATACTTGTTTTGTAAGCTCTTCAGAGGGTGGGGGAAGAGGAGTCTGTACTGTAACCAGCTTCTCAAGCTGGACATTGTAAATTCGAGACTGCTTTTGAAAACTTTAATATTTAGTGTGTCATTGTGTTTCTGATTCTTGCTCTACAAAACGAGGAAAATGATAGTACCCAATGACGAACTCTGAGCTCCTCCACGAAGTTACGCAGTTCACATTCACTTAAAGTATCAGGGATCAGGCCTTGCTGGACCTGCACGTACTTTGTTAATAGACACCTCCTAAAAAATAGAGCTTTGTCAGATTCTTGCCCAAGGGAGGCCAGCCTGTTTTGGTGAATAATAACCAAGTCACCCAATTTTTTTTTGTTTCTTTTTCCCCTCCTCCAGACAGGCATAATTACTGAGGCACCAGTACCTGCGAAAAAACTTTGCTCCTCAGATGTCTCCTTCAGCACCGACCCTCTCCCAATATATCAGCTGGGATTTGATATAGGAAGGACCAAGGTCAGCCTAGCCTGACTCTCCCTGTCTCTCCTACACACCAGATACAATGCTGCCACATTGTGGCTCGTTCCTTGCTGTTCTGCCGAACACACTTGCCTCACGCTCAGATCCTGCAAGAGAGCATCCTGGCTTTCTCTCCAGGGAAGACTCGTGGCACTCTGACTTGCATGCCTCACGTTCAGAGATGCCCCCCAGCCCAATTTGCCTGTACGGACACACACACAAAAAAACCCTTGCCAGTCATAAATTACAAGCCCCTTGCCCGCTCCCATAGTTTGCCTCAGCAAGTCTGCTAGTGCTTTCTACGAAGACGCTCCGAGTTGGAAGGGAGGGTGTAGGGATGCCAAACTTCATTTCTCTGATAGACTTTTGGCTGTTTTAATTTTCACCCCTTCTCTCCGGATCCTGATGAGGGTGGCTCGTCCTTTTGGTTCAAATAAAATGTGCTCATAGAAATCCTGGCAGGATCAAGCCGCTCTTTTCCTAACCTCCCTTCTCTTCACAAGTTCTCATTTCTCTTTATGTTTATTTTTTCCCTCCTTTAGTAAAAAACAAAAGCAAAACAAAAACAAATAAACAAAAACACACTACAACAGGGCAGGAAATTAAACCTTTCCACAAAGATGCTTTGGTGAGATGCTGGCTTGTCACTCATTTATTTTGCAATGATTACTTTTTATAGGAGAGAAAGGAAGAAGTCAGAGCAGGGGGAGCTGACAGAGAGAAGAACTAAGTAGAGGAAAGAAAGTCCTTCAATTTATTTGGAGAGATCTGTCATTGATTGTTGCCATTTTTTTTTTCCTGTGCACGTGTGAGAAAACCAGAAGAGCTTTAAACCCATCAGCAACATTCACATGAATTAAACACCAGGTGGAACTGCTCCCATTTTCTTGGATGCAATAAAGATAATGGCCTCCTCCCGGCATCTCCCCATTTCATCCTGGGTAGGCAAGTGTTAGGTGTACTGCAACACCACTACGCATTTGAATGCTCCTTTTAATTCAGGAAATAAATTAATTGCTTTGTCCTGAAAGGTTGTTCTAAAGTAAGGCTGTCACATCCCCTCAAAATGTTTTTGTTTTTTTAGGAAGATGTGAGTCCATTACAGACAGCAAGCACTGGATGTCTCTGTGGTTCCCCGCTCATTCTCAGTGCTGCCCAGACAACGTGGTTTGCTTATGCGCAGTGAGCCCTCAGTCGGGATCTTGCCTTTGAGGATTTTGCAGCTCAAAGAGTGTGAGGGCAGTGCCATGAGTTCCACCCCTGTGCTTTTTAAAAACCATGTGCATATCAAGGAGAGCTGCTATTTCTGGAGATAACATGCTCCCGAGAAGAGAAAATCAGTGCTCACATATGGCAGTGTCTCACTCTTCTTGGAAGGAAGCTTAGATTTTGAGGTTGACTTTTCATGTTCAGGAGTGATAACATCCAACTACGCCAGGGTCCCTAGCTAGATCTGCAAACCCCAGACACCGATCACAGCTGGAGAATTTCCTCTCAACTTGTACCGCTTGGGTTAGCTCAGAGTGAGAGTAGAGCAAACTCTCCATCATTCCTCCATCTCTTCCCAGTGGTAACTAGAAAAGGACACAACTGCAGTCCTCTTGCCGTGCAGACGCTGCCTGATCGTTTCAGATGCACCATCAGGTGTTTAAACTGTGCACAGTAAGCACAATCTTGCAAACCTCGCACCAACAAGGTTTAAACAGTTTCTCATTCAGAAAGGCTCCCTGACCCATTTGTAACCTCCAAAACAGTTTGTTCTCTGTAGCTGCTCGGTTTTATATTCCTGTTTGCCTAAAATCACATGAAGGACCCCACATTGCCTGCTTTTACAGAGGGAGAGCGATATCCTTAGAAGGAAGAATGATCTTATTAGGAGAACAAACCTAGTGAGGAGGAGAAGGAGAAGACAGAAAACAGTGGTTTAGTAATCAGAGGAGTTCAACCAGGACTTCCCTTCCCAGAGAGCTAGTTAAAGCTGGGATGCTCATAATTCTCACCAAAACAAGGGGACTACGAGCCTGTTTCAAGCCAGCATTTACTGGCATGTTTTGCTGTATCAGGACCTAGATCCCCATTTCTACTTTTTATGTACCTTCTGCTTCAGGCAATTTCTCCTCCAGCTCTGTGACTCAGTTTCCTGAATTGCTAAGTGAGCAGGGTGGGATATGAGGCCTAATTCACATCTATAAAATATTCAAGATATTTTGAGGAAGGGTCACGAGAATGGCCTCAGGAGATTAATACTTGTGTGCAAAAGACATCAGTTTTGCTAATAACCTTTTAAAGCACAAGAGCACATTCCAAAAAGGACTGTAATGTCAAGGTTCTTGCGTGATTTTCTTGCAGTTTAGTCTTCTCTATATTTTTTTATTGCTGTTATGCATGTATTGCATTTTTCCAGCAACAACTGAGATCAGGACCCCACCATGCTAGATGCTGTACAGGGACATACAAGCCTACCATATTCCAAACGGGCACGGACAAGCACACAACCAGTGGGAGAAAAGAAGTATCAGGCCGTGATCTACTAGGTCAGGTTCCTGACCCTGAGGTGCGCTGATATTAAGACGCAGATTCTTAAAAGCACTTAGAGCCCAACTCCCATTGAAATCAATGGGTGTTAGATACCTAAATAGCTTTATGGATCTGAGCATGAGTGACTTATCCAAGGGCAGAGAGGCAATCTACAACTGAGTTGGGAATTAAATACAGATTATACAAGTCCCAGTCTAGTTTCTTAATCACAAAATCATCTTTGCTACCCATATTTTGTGCAATAAATCCCTGGTATTCACATCACAGCATGGATACATAATGTCCATTCTATAAAATCACTGGAAATCTGTAGTGACACAAATGGGTTTCCTCAAACCAAGCTGAGCTACGGATGCAGGTGTACACTTAGTCTAGGTTTGGGGTTGGCTTCTGCCTTCCCTTACACCACGGAAACTGCATTGCCTTCAGAGGAACCTCCCTAGATTGACACCCAAGTGGCAGAGAGCAGAATCCAACCCCAGCACTACAAGTTCAAACATTTTTCACCCGGCTCTAGGGAGGGGATGGATTAGAAAAACTGAACTTTCTGAAAAGATCAATATGGAACATCTCTTTCAATTACTCTCCAAGGTACTAAGCCTGTGAAGTCTGTTATGGTGCATTTATAAATCTTTCCAGGAGGGGTTGTCTGACATCCTCTTCTTCCACCTTTGCTCCTCACAAGCAATCCCTTATCCCCTCGGAACGGCTGGCAGGGCGGCGGCGCTCATAGCGAGTAGCAGGGACGCATCGGGCCCGAATCTCCCAGAATCAGGCCAGACGGGGACCTTCCTGATCTCGGGCTCCCCAGACGCTGACCTTCGTGCAAGCAGAGACGCAGCCACAGAACAACAGGTGGGGCCAGATCCAAATCTGGGGAGGGCCACTGTACCGTCATCGGGGCCAGAAGGCATTTGAGAAGTTGAATATATACGTTATGCCCTCCAGAAAGATCACAGCCCATGACAGATGACTCGTTTGGATGCAGTTATAAAGGGGGATGGGGTGGGGGAGCCCTTATGCCAACAATTTGCTCCTTCAATTTGCCGAACAGGTTTAAAGCCTGCCCACAACGTGTGTGCTGAGGATGTTGATTCAGCCATCTCCTACAAGCCTGCTGGCTCCTCGCTGATGCTGCCGGCTCGGCGCGAGGCTTTGGAGCGTGCGGGGGGGGGAGTTTTCGAGAGGAGCGTGCGTCACTGCAGCGTAGCGAGAGCTCTCTGTGCATTTCCCTGCCTGGGCACTGCGAAGTCTGTCAGCTAAAAGAGCATCAGGGTCACTGGAGGTGCCACCTGCCCCCCCCTAACTCTCCAAACACCCCGGGCTTAAAACCGAACGGCCCAAAACTTCGTTTCGTTTTCCGCCTCGGGGTCTGCTTAAGACCTGCTCTAGGCAGCGTCCGCTGCAAGGTGGCAACGGGCTGGTGCAGTCTTCAACGCGCCTTAGCCAGGTGGACGTTGCTCCCGTCAGGCTGCAGGATTAACCCAGATTGATTCCCACCTTCCCGAATCCTCCTGCGGACCAGGCCTCGAGAGACGGCCACAGGCGGCCGGCGGCCTCGGGCAGCCCCTGGTTTGGGGGGGAGGAGGGGGGAACCTCGGCTCCGGGCCACACAGATGGGGAGCAAAAAGCCACCTCCTGCCGCGAGACACCGGGCAGCCGAAACAGGGGCCGAGAGAGAGCAGACGGCGGAAGCGCGAGGTGACGCCGAGAGGCCGCTCGGCGCCGCGGCTGGCAGCCATCTCGGGACGTGAGGAAGGGCCCGAGGGCTGCCAGCGGGCTGGCGAACCCGACCAAAGCGGCGCCCTCCGGCAGGTGCCTTTCAGCCGGGCGGCCGTTCGTTTTTCCCTTCGGGCCCCTCTTTTTCGGGCTGAGGAAGGGCAGGGCGGCGGGCGGCCCTGGGGGGTGCCGGCGGCCTGGCCACCCGGCAGGGTCGCCGCTTTAGCTGATCCTGAGTCGCGGAGGGAAACGGCTGCTGCAGCGTTTCCCTCCGTTTCCTCACTTGGAGGGGACCAGCTCCCCCGCGGGTAGACCTGGTCACCCCCCCCCCGTCACTTTGAACCACTTTCCCCCCCAATTTTAGTAGCCAGAAGGGTGATTTTAGACACCCCCTTCCCCACCAAAACTCGCTCAGGGAGGCCACCAAAGCCTCCCGCGGAGGGGGACGGGGCGACGGGGGGGGGGGGGGGGGGGAAACGGCGCCGCAGAGCAGCCGAACGGCTGGCGGCGGCGACGGCCGCGCTGCAGCGAGGCCGAACGGGGCCCGGCCGCGGCCCTGGGCGCGTTGTTTTAGCCCCATCGCTACCGCTAGCGAGGGAACCTATAGGCACCGAGGGGTTTTGCATGCAGCAAAAGGATTGAAGCCCTCGGAGCGAAATTCCTAGCGTGAGCCAGCCTGGAAGAATTGATATTTATAGGCAGTTTTAGCTGGGAATTTCTATTACGGAGGTATATTTGCATTTCTGGAAGAGAACTTTTTAAGAACTTTGTTGTTGTCGTCGTTTTGCTCTCCCCAAAGAGAAATAACTTGTTGATCTACAGCACACGATGTGAAAGGGTGATTACCTTCGCATTTACAGGTATTTGAGCAAAGTGCACATAATAGATGTATTTTACATTGTAGTGGTTACATTGTCTGGAAAAACCAGAGACATGCACACGACTGCATTAAAGATTTAGGGCTTTATCCTGCACCGTTTAAGTCAATGGGAGTTTGCCACTGATTTTAACGGAAACTAGATAGGGGCTTATATGCCAATGTAATGCAGCTGCGACGGAATAAATATTGACACAAATGGGTCAATATATTGGTGTCCTTTAAGTGCTAAAACTGTACATTTTGATACCTGTTACAACTTTTTGGCACGTTCATTGTAACCGCAGTGCAGCCACAGCGCTTAGGAGGCGGCGGGTATTAGTATCTATTGTGCAGTAGTGACACCTTCAGGTGGTAACTAAAATCAGTCCCCTTTGTGCAAGGTGCTGTACATGCTTGTGCGGAGGAGGAATTCTCTAGGGAGAAATCTGGTGACTCGCCCAAGGACGCGGGACACATCAGCGACAGAGATGCAATGAAACCCAGGGACTGCAGGTCCAGGGAGAAATCATAACTCCGGCTGTGCAAAACGATGAATGAATTCTGGCTTGGGAGGTCTGTGGATTTCTCTTTCACTGAACAAAGAAACAAACAAATAAAAAGTTGACCTGAAATATGCATTTGCTTTATTTTTCCCCCAAAATCCCCTCCAAAACTCAAGGTATTTTTACTTTGGAGTGCTTTCATGATGAGAGCCTTGCATCTCTACCCTTCTTAAAACATAATAGCAAAACCATGTCCCGGCTGTTTAAAAAAAGAAAAATATTGCCACAGATAATTTTTTTTTTAAGATAATCAGACAAAAGTGTTTTGACTTTTTCCTTTTTTTTTTCTTTGTCCTGCTTGAAACAATTTGCCAAGTTTCCTCCAAATCTGTGAACAGCCTTCCTTCCTGCTAAACCATTTTTCCTCTGCAAATATCAGCTGACAAAAAAAAAAAAAAAAAAAAAATTGTGCAAGTCTGGTCGTCAAGCTAAGGAGCTACCCTCACGCTCTCCAAACTAAGCAAAAAGTAGACAAAATAGAAAACAAATTAGGAAAGAGACAAAGAGGCCAGAACAAAACCATAAAGGATTTCTCCTCTTAAAGCTGCAGCCTGGAGTACTGGAACATTACTCCAAGATGCACAAAACCCACTAGAAACAGCCACCTTCATATGAACAGAGAGAGTGCTGTACTCTGCCTCCATCTAATACGTGAGATTTATAAGTGCTTCAGCTCCCTAGAGGCACTCAGGCATATTGCTATATATAGGACCGTTCCCAGATTACAGAATGCCTTCCCTTGACTGTAGCATTTTAGACTACTGGGATTTTTTTTTTTTTTTTTTTAAACCAGCTCACTCCAAGCTATTTTCCTTTGTTCGCTCTGTCACCAGTGTTAATCATTGCATGGAAACGAGTTCAATGTCCAGTTCAAAAGCAATCCTAGGCAAATATAGATAAATATCTCCTCCCGGGAAACGGCAATATTTGTGCAACGCGTAACGCTGACAATAGATTTGTTTTCTAGCAGGGTTAGCTGGAAAATCTGTTAGGGCCCTGTACGGACGCCGGCAGGGCTCTGGCTGGGCGGCGGAGGGGGCTGCTCACGCCAGGCTCAGAGCTGCCAGCGGCCTCAGGGGGTAGCCTGCAATCCCCGCGGCTCCGGGTATGTTACGCACATCCCCCCCATGCCAGATCCATGCGGGAAGCGAGCCTGTCACGGCTCCCAGCTACTGAGTCAGGCTGCTGAGCTCGAGAAGTCCTCGTTCTAATCTTAAGCAGTCACTGGGGTGGCAACCATCGCTGTTGCAAGAACAGTAAACTCTGCAGAGCCTGTCAGCGGTCTCACAGGGAACGTGTTTTTATACCTACTCTTTTTAGGGGGAAAGGGAAGGACTGATCCTGCAAGGTCACCGATTTTCCTTTTCCAGTGATTGACTGGGAAATTTGGTTGCTTGACCTCCTTCACGTTTAAACCTGCAAGCATTTTCATATGGTTCTGCTTCCACCGTTGCCGGCCCCTCCTCCATTTCTTACATTTTTTTCCATGCTTTCCTTCCCTGTCATTATTTTTGTCCAACAGCTATTTGTTCAGTAATCTCCCCCAAGAGATTATCACACTAATAGGCAGTCAACAAAATAAGAAAGAAAGAAAGACATAGTACTTAAAGGATGAATACTTGGGAGAGAGCATCCATCTTTTGATGTCCAGATTTCAGTCGGGTTTATTTGCTATATATATGTCTATAATAACTATACATCTTGGTACGGCTGTCCTACTGCTCAGACAGAGATTTCCAGCTGCTTTGCAAACCTTATACCTCTTCGGTGCTTTTGTGAAGGAGGAAAGCAGTAGCCCTCCCATTACCCACAGGAGTACAGAGAAGGGGCAATGCAGCATCATCCCAACCGTTGCACTTTCCTGCCCTTTATGTCAGCAGTCCCCATAATGCAAATGTCTCCACACCTTCCACTTTTTAACCGCACAATCACTCCCGTTCCAGGTACCAGGAATCCTCATTTCTGGATAGCCAGATAAATAACACTGTGCAGAATTGGGGCCCAGTCTCTAAACACAGATGTTTTATTTCTCTCAGTCATGGCTGGCTAAAAGGGTATCATCTGATCTTTAGTGACCCTACTGTGCTGAGTGGATAATAGCCAAGCATTTAATGCACATGCCGAAAAAGACAGGGGAGTTCTTGGGGGAAAAGATGGCATTTTGTGGCATGGTCTGGCAATGACAACAATTACGCTTTTTAAAGAAAGTTTGGTTTTATAGGCACGTTCGTTCTTTGGTAGTTGCTTGTGATCTGCTTTTCCTCAGACAAATTCTTCTTTTAAACTGGCATTGAAGACTTACTTAGGACTGCATTGGGGGCTCTTGAAAACATCCTTTTTTTTCTTCCCTGGAAATTGATACCACACACTTGGACGATTTTATTTTTTTTAACAGATTGGTAGGCATTCTTTTCATTTCCCCCTTGTGATTTTATACAGAACACTTTTTCAGGCAGATCTTTTTGCACCCTTTCAAAGCAGTCAATGAAACCATTCGCGTGCATACAATTAAGCACAAAGGGGGGGAAAAAAAGCCACGACAGCCTAATAATTTCATCTGAAAAATCCTCTAGATTTTAAAATTCTGTTCAAAAGGATTTGTTACCTCAGAATATTAACAAAGTCATGCATGCCTCCAACAGTCATTTTAAATACTCACAAATTTGGGAGCATGTGGAAGCTAATAATTTTAAAGTGATAATAATATCATGCATTCTGCCCTCAGTTAGGCCCTAATTCTGCACAATTGAAGCCAGTAGGAGCTTTATTATTGACTTTGTTGAGCATGTGATGAAGTCCTTAATCGTGTGCAGCCTCACTCGATTCAAATGGATTGCACGGGCATAGCTCAGGGCAGAATTTGCCCCCATACTTCTGGTAAGATGTAGCAGAAAAAAATGCCTAGCGGACTACAATATCCAGAATCCATACAGGAAAAACAGCTGGACCTGTGTTGGGGCAGTGAAAATAAAGGAACACGAACTAGCAGGAGTAAACCTCAAATATTCGCAGTTACAGGTAGCCTCCTAGGATTTCCTCTCAAAAGGTCAGGGTGGCATAGTTAAATCCTGCGATTCTCAGTGTACACAGAAGAGGGAGTTGCTATTAGACTGGTATGCCATGGAGTTGCTGCTTTTGGTTCCAAGGATTATAGGAAACTGAAGTTTAAAGGTTAATGGTGTTTTATTGCTGGTTGTGATGCATTCAGAAGGCCATTCTGAAAGACTCTCCAAAAACCCTCCAGAATTATGAGGTTGGCTTAAAATCTTGAAACATAAGACGTTAAAACATTACGTCTCAAAGCAGTACACTCTGAGATCTCTAATTTTTGCTGTTTTGCAATATCATAATCTTTAAGATTCAGATTTTTTCAGCAAACACACAGGCTGGAAAATGTACCTAAAAAGAAAAGTTAAGATTCTCATGCATTCTCACACATTTTGGAGCTGTGTATGAGGAAGCACAGCAAAGAACGCCAGGCTCATAGAAACTGGAAGAGATAGCAATACCAAAAAAGGAATAGCAAATTGGTTATATGAGCATGTACATGGTGGGTATCACAATTATCCTGCAGATCTGCTGTATTTGCTATTCATTACCACTCACCTTCTCCTGAAGTCCAGTGAACACCTCTCAGCTTTAAAACAAAAAAAAAAGGTTATACTTTCCAGAATTGCAGAGAAAAACTTGCAAATGTTAACCTTAAAGATGCAAAAGGGGGAAAAAAAAAAAGGGGGAGGAAAGAGAAATCATGCTTTGTTAAGAACGTAAGTACAATTATACTGATTCAGACTAAAGGATATCTAGGTATGGAATAAGCAGATGCCTACGGAAAGGTAAGAGCAGGGCGAACATACCCGCCATTTCCTTTTAACATTCTCCCAGCACCTCACCATTCTCAGCTCAAGGGATTTCCTAGGCCTGATGTGGTTAATTTCTCCACGTCCTGAACTATAATGAGCAGTTGTATCATTGCGTGGGGGGGGGGGGGGGGGAGGGAGGAGGCTGACCCACAGCTGATGAAAATTTAGGACCATATGCTTGCTGCATAGTCAACAGGGAGGAGAAAAGTAATTCTGAGGACATAATAAAGCCTTAAGCAGGGAGTCTTTTGGAGGCAACGAAGAGGAAATATCAGTCCAGAGACCTAGCTGCAACATATAAGGTTTGAATATGCCTTTTAGGACTGGCAGTAAGGATATATACCCCTTGTATAAGAAAAGGAACTATCACATAATTCTTTGGAGAAACGGTACAACTGCAACCAGATCAAATGCCTGCAATAAAAGCTGAACCCATGTAAAATTCACCCCCGTTTAACATTTCACTCTAAGCTTCAGGCTCAGCCAGATTAGATTTAAAGTCCATCCAACCTTTCAGAGGAGCCTGCAATTTGAGAGAAACAGGACAGACTTTTGCTTTTGCAGCATTATCCTGTGGATGAAAACATTGGTGGGTCTTTCACTTGAGACCAGCCATAAAAATAAGTACACAAAATAAATAAATTTATTTAAATGTTATTCATATTTTTGCAGCGACTGTCCAGCGTTTTCCGAATGAAAGGCTAGGACATTAAAAATAGTGACCAAGCTTATCAACAGTGCTGTAATAAAGTCTTTACACCACCCGGCATACTATAAGCAAAGATCCATTTCTATTATTACTTTCAACAGACTGTGTTTAAAAGTTTAATTCCCATTTTGTGCCTGCGAATGATGCAATAACATCCTCTTGCTATCTGCGTTTTCTGGCCCAGGCCAACATCAAAGGCAGCAGTATGAAATTAAGGAGTGCTTTGGATTTATATTCAAATCATTCTGTATTCCAAACCGGAGCCCCTGCCTCCCCTCATCCCAGGTAGACATTTGCATCCTGTAAATGATCTTGTTTATTCTATGTGTCGGAATATAGTTATCTGAATATTAATTATGGTTTTAGTGAAGTTCATCGGTTGAGTGCAGGAATTGAGAATTCTTCCTTCAGTCGCAGCCACCTGCTTAGATTTCTGTGTTTATCTGCTTCACTGAGTTTAAATCAGTTTCTGTAAGTGAAAGTCTGTTGCTTTGAGCAGATGTTAATGCTCAGAAATAGTGTACAGTCTGCCATTAGCATATGTAGCATAATGCTAATAAATAGAGGCATGTACCACCCTTGAAGGTGATTCTGATTTCAATATAAAGTCTCCCCCCATTCTGCGAACCCCTTTCCTTAGGGAAGCCTTTGGCTTTTACAGCTGTTTATGAGTAAAGGACCTTCCTCCCACCCCCAGCAAGACCTTAGCAAATGGTCCAGTCTGTTTATGCTACATTTGGATGATTAATGATATTGTATATTGTAACTAAATTGTACTGCTATTATCATCAGGTCACTGCTGACAACTAGATATATCATCTCTGGGGTTCACATACAGATAACAGTTTTAACTATGTGGATAAGTAAAGGCTTGATGGTGTCCTAATGCTAATGTAAATATTACCGCATATTGAAAGTCAGTATATGGGGACTGCATTACACAACAGAAGCCGTTGGGTAGCTGAAGCTAGTGTGACTGTTACAACAGTGGTTTTCTGCTTTATCCTCCTTGTTAATTTTTTTCCCTTCCCTAAGGATTTGGAATAATCCATCTGTAAAACATGACAGCCGTTTAGACTCAGAGGAACCCAACAGCTCTCAAACAAAACTGTAATCAAACTGATTTGGGATGTCTTGGGTGTTGGGAGTGGGGGCGGGAGGGTGGTGGGGGGGAGACTTCAGTTGCCTCCATACTTTCCTGGCTCCCAGTGCAAGGCGGTCGGTGCTTCGAGCTCCGGCACTGAAGCAGATTTATCGGAAGAAAAGTTGTCGTTAGAGCACGGCCAGTTTAGCAAAGATCAGGAAGGTTGGAAATCTCCTGGGAAAAGCCAGGTTCTGAAAGCATCTTTATGTTTTGTCTCAAGAGTAGATCAACACTTCTAGTACTGACAGCTGCAAGTAACCATTTGAGGGAGTAATCACATTGAGTCAGGAAGAAATACTTGAGTGAGAAAGGACTTCTTGCAGAAATGTAATATCAGAGCTTCTGGCTAAAGCTGGGAGTAGATTGAAAAGGTTTGGAGAAGCAAGAATTCAAATTGAGTGAAGTCTCCACCCCTTTTACTACTCATCCATCAATAAATGGCACATGTCATGTCAGGGCTCAGAATAGAAATTAATTATTCGTGTTAATATTGAAGAGTCTTATTGTACCAACCCTTATCTTCATAAATCCCGAGATATACCAGGAGCAAAGAACGTGGAAGTCATCGCAATGATACCAGCAGAAAACTGGAGCGTGATAAGAATCACCTTTACAGGCCTTACATTTCCATGAATCTAATTCCCATTTCATAGGGAGGAAAACACAGCAATCTGCAGTCAAAAAGAGAAGAGAATAGCTGGATCAGAGCCCCCAACTGATTTATACTCACAATTTCCTCCTGAGATAGCAGCACAGGATGTAAAAAGCAAAGTCTTCCAATAATTCTATTCTCCCACCAGCATACGAAGGGAAGATTTTCCTAAAACTAAGAATGACTACAGTCAGATTTAATCAGACAGTAGTTATTTTCAAATGTTTCCGCTCCCAACTTCCATTATTTCAAGTAGGTAATGCTTCCCATTTTCTGCAGGGGAAGATGAGAAGTGTTTGTACAGGAAGGGGAGAAAAAAAAAAAAAAAAAAAAAGGTACTCAGCTGAGTTCCCAGCTCAAAGATTGTAGTGTACTCTGTCTGCTAATTAGATGAGATTTTTGTAAAACAACAACAAAAAATGCAAGGCAGTGACAGTTCACTTTCTAAGGGAGAGAGCTGAGTTCATGCTGCAGCAAACAATCTCTTGTAGGTAGATTTTTATAGACACTCAGAGCCTGAAAACCAACCCAAAACGGGTCTCAAAGTCCCCAGGACTCTGCTGTATGAACAGTGAGGCAGTAGCAAATGGAGCCTTGTGACATTAGCTTACCACGAATTACCACAGATCAGTGGATATTTTCACTTGGCGGCCTGCACCTCCTGGGCAAGGTATTCATCATCACAACAGTGTTCACATCTCCAGGCAGGAGCACCAAGTATTTGTGGGCTTTAAAGCAAAAAAGCAGAATTGCTCCCTCCACCCCAAGCATACCTTCTCTATTAAAAAAAGCCCATTCAACACCTTTGGAGACATAAAATAGGGACTGAGATGTATCAATTCATTTTTATTCTACTGATGCTCCCCTGTCCACTATTTGCATTTATTGATCCCCAACTAAGGGAAAAGGCCAGAAACAGAACAGAATAAAGGTGAGCCCCGAAAGTGCTGCTGCTCTAGAGCAACATAAAACGTAACTTGAACCTGGGGGGCAGAGGAGGGACAAGGAAGCAGAGCAGCAAGAGAAAAGGAGAACAGAGAAAGGAAGAGAGAATTAGAGGCCACACAAACAAGATTAAGTTTCATCTGACTTATTGGATGTACACTAGGAAAGCAAAAGGCAGGGAGAGGAAGGGCAGAAGGAGAGAACATGAACTGCAGCAAGTTGTGTCCTGAGGCTCCATGCAATGGTTTTGTCAGAGGCTCTCTGAGGCTGGTGCCACTTCGTATGATATGTAGCTTTAATGAAAGAAGGAGGGGGGTAGGAGCAAAGGAAAAAAAGTAAAAGCAGCTGAGACTCGCTGTCTCTTCCTCAGTCTGCGTTTGCAGAGACCTATTGGCCATAACTCTTGCAGGGCAAATAACAAGCATTCCCCATCCAAATGTAAGCACATTGGCACTTAATCCTATTTTATAAAGGTTATAGTTTTACATAAATCACTTGCTCTAAATGCACTTTAGTCATCCTCCTCGTGTTAAGTTTCCCTTTAAGCCTAACTAGGCAAGGAGGATTTCTCCCACTGGCCCTCTGGACATGACGCCACCAAGATTGAACTATGCTCTCCATCTTTAATATCCCTGGAGGGATTCATCTATAATGATGTCAGGGGCTAAGTATATTCCCTTGTCAGGGCGGGGGAATTAAATCCGTCCTTCCCCTGTCTCGGTCAGGTCCAACAGAGCTAAAAACAAGTTCTTTGGAGAGTAGGAAAAAAAAATGATGATGCCTCACTTCTGATGTCTCAGTCTCCCATGCAGATTCCCTAATGTCTGCTAAAGGGTGAGCTTAGCAGCCTTCTCTTCGGTGATTTCACTATCGGTTACCTCTCTAATGTAGTTTAGAAGAAACAGTTTCTGAGATCTCTCCTCTCTGTCAGATTACACTGAATTTTTCCAGGGAGCTTCAGAGTTAGACAGGAAGGACAGACTGAACCACCCCTAGGTAG
Organism: Struthio camelus; assembly: GCF_040807025.1. NCBI lineage: Eukaryota > Metazoa > Chordata > Aves > Struthioniformes > Struthionidae > Struthio > Struthio camelus. The sequence continues at coordinate 61,018,644 of NC_090981.1, read as the reverse complement.
ACTGACAGCATAGTTGCTTAAGAAGCTTATTTCCTTAAGAGATCAGCTTAGGAAGTACCCACTGGCATAACTGCTGCAAGTTATCTTTTCCCCTTTTTCATGCAGGCACATCATTGATGATGAAGACCCATTCCCAATCCAGTATGTTTTCGTAACATGTTCAGTGTTTGTTTCCTAGCAGGGTGTGCAAGGCTTCGAATTAGACACCCAAGGAACTTTATGAGGTTGGACTGAGCTAGATACAGTGATTTTAGAAACCTCAAAGAAGAGGTACACTGCACTGGTTCCTGCCTTTACTCTTTTAAGTCCATCAGAACGGACAGACAGAAGCCCTCCTGCTGACACCGGAGTATCACGTGGCAATTTGGAGTTAGAGAAAGAATTAAACATTTCTTGAGTTTCTTCAGCAGTAGATCTTGACATTTTCTTGTGCTTCTGTCATGTTTACTTTCAAGTGTCTAGTAGTATGTTTTGCTCTAGAGAGAGACCAAACTGATAGCTCACTTTAAATTTAAACTTCTTTTTACTACCCAAACACCTATTTTCATAAAACTTCATCTAGTTTCGTCACTCAGATTTTTGACACCGTCAGATTTGTCTGAAGTTGGCCAGCAGGTTCAGAAGTTACTGGAGAGAAGGGAGGAAGGAGGGGAGAGAGACAGAGGCACTGACACCACCATCACTAGGCCTCATCTTCTTTAAACTAAGCTAAAAATATGCAAGGGATAGCCTTCTTTTCATGGAGAGAAAATAAATGAGTAACACCAGCTGGCAGGCAGGCTGCCCCATTCAAGCTCTCTTGATCCACCTCCCCCTCTCCACAGAGGAGCACAGTTTCTGGTAGTCTGCAAGGATACACACTGCCCTGAATTTCCTGTAAGGAATTCAAAAGGTTTTTTTAGTGCTGCAGTAGCACAGAGAGTCTAGCCTTTGGGTTTAAGATATGATTAGTAAGCTCTGGGTGCAAACCAGTGCCTTTGTCTAACATCAGCAGAACTGCTGAGATGCAACAGGAAACTCGGTCTTTTGGTCTTTCTGGCCTTACGGCAGGCAAGAAACACTATGTGACTTCCAATCAAATGATGCAGAACCAAAAGTCATTGAGCTAAATTCCCAGTGTCTTATTCAGGACACCACTGCAAACAGATGATGCCCCACTGAAATCAATGTTGTCATAACTCTGCACACCAACTCTGATTCTAACTTCAAACTCCAGGTGATTTGAACAGACTTATCACCAACGTACCCCATCTTAGATGAAAGCTAATAGAAGATAGGAGATGAAAAGCTTGAACCCCTGTGTAAAGGGCAATTGCATGCCTGTGCACTCCTTCAGCTCCCTAAGTCAGCCTCAACTTAAAAAGCCACATAAGCTTATACAGAGAGGAATGAATTTCATCCATAAACAAGCATGAAGGGAAATTCTCCTTGCCAGTCAGTGACGATTCACGCATTTGCAAATTCATGGGAAGTTCAAAGCTCCCCAGTTCTGTCACCAGTTTTGCACAGCTGGGAGAAATTCCACTTCCTTGCAACAGTAATGATATTCTACTACAAGAGTAGGAATAAATTTGTTTTCTATCAGGCAATTGATAGCAATAATTCATATTTTTGCCTTATGCGATATGGCTGTGTTTAGAAAGCTCAGCTGTGTTCACTGCCTCACAGTGCAAGGGGCCGTTCGTACTTTAACAAGAATTGCAAGTGGGAAGAAAGAGAAAAGAGGAAGTCATATGCTCAAGCCCATACAACAACTCAGCAGCCAAGGAAGGAACTGTTTCTAAATTTTTGACCACCAGCCCAGTACCTCATCTGCTGCGCCATGCATTACACTGTCAGCAGGGTCAAAAAAGTCTCATACACTTTTACACTTCCCACCGCCATCCTGCAAGAGCACCCCATAACCTATAGCTTCATTTTGCCCCTAGAAAGTAAGAAAGTACTACTGTTTCAAGCTATATAAAAGGAGTTGAAGATACAGAAAAACTTGGAGCTACATCCACCAAAAAAAGAAAAAAAAAAGTCTAGACTATGATTTGTGGTGCTAATGTCCCAACCTCAAATGCTCTGCTCAGTTTCTAGCCAGCCCCCTAAGTACATATTCCATCAGCGTAAAAACATAAATACTCCTCCTCTAACAAACCCATACTTTGGAGCTGGGCCCAGATCTGAAGTATCCTCTGAGTCACGTAAATGCCCTTACCAGAACATCATTCTCTGCAGTCCAGAATCAAGACACAAGAAACGGCAAAATATCATTCTTTCTTACTCATGCAGCATCCAAAGCACCAGCTGAGTTTCCCTTTGGTGCATATCTTTTGTTTTAGGATGTAGAGTAGCTGTCACATCACATCACTGCCATGTGCACAGTGGGGTATGCACTCACCCGGGCTGATCCAGAGAGCCACCTGCAGTACCAGCACCCCCTAGCTATACTCAGTGCACCCATGTCAGCTGCCTGCCCTCCAGGAAGCCTGACATTCTCTCTCTGATGCATATATGAGGCAAATATTCACCTGAAACATTCAGGGTTTTGTTTTCTTTGAGGGCTTTCTGTTACAATTTCCTTGGCATCAAAACCAGGCTAGGCCATGGAAACACATAGATAGTAGTTGCTCTTACAGTTGACAGAGAAAACATTGCCTCTTTGGAAAGAGGACACCAGGCTGGGTTCAAGAACAAAGAAGCAAGATGCTGTTTTCTACTACAAACCTGTTTTACATTTTCAGCCAAAAAAAAAAAAATCCTAAGAAAGAATCAGCAACCAACACACCCATCATCTTAAAAGTTACGTAATTTTACAGTAAATCTACACACACTTCCATCACTTCCCTCACGTTGAGGTCCTCCTGCTGAACCAGTCTTGGAGGATTCCTCTTCTCCATGGGATGACTCAGTTGCCAAGGTTAGCACATCCCCCTCCTACAAACATCTCTGGAAAGCATCTCAGCTAGAATTTTGACCTAGATTTCAGACAGACATACAGACAGGACTGCCCACAAAAAAGAGCCTATGCAGTTCTAGAGACAATTCACACCTGCTCCAGCTCTGCACTTGCAGGTCCCAGACTGCATATAAGCTACATACAACCACTTCTATTTTCTGTTCCCCTTTTCAGCTGCACAGCCACAGGCACTGCCCAGAGCTGCAAGGCAGGGCAGAACAGTGCACGTGCAGTTTTGAAAACAAAGTAACAAAATCACAACTGTGTCAAAAAGAAGCAGGAAATTCTTCAAAGCAACTAAAAGGTGAGCAGTGAGGGAGTCTTGCTCCTTCCCTCCATGCTAAGACAGCACTGAGGCACTTCACTGCTCCACAACAACTGTAGAGCAAGGAATATCAATTTTATGTGGTCACCAAATAAACACCACTTTCAGAAGGCACCAATAAAAATGACATTGCCTACATCTGATCAACAGATGCTTCACATCTGCACTCCTCAACACTATTAACACCTGCATAGGCCTCTCCCTTCAGCTATCTCCTCCAAGCCAAACAGGTGTAACAAAAAGTTAGAGTCAACTTCGTATAACCTCATCTCCCTTCTGGGATAGCACCAGCTAGGCAAATGCTCTCTTTGCCATGCAAACACTTTCTACTGTTACCTCTGAGAAATGGCAGGCTATTTCCTGAAAATTGCTCTTCTGCGTATCAGCATTACCCGAAGGAAGGACAGTAGTAGGAGGTTAAGACAAGAGAGGTTTACTGCAGGTAGCTAGGAGAGGGGATGCACCTGTTTCCCACAGAAATGAAGGCCAAGTTGCAAGGCTCCCTGTCCCTGGGCAGCTCTTCAAGCTAAAGTGGCTCCACCTGGGGGCAGGAGCTCATTGCAAGCTCAGGCCTGGTTCCCATCCACTGCGTTTGTCATGCAGGGTCCCAGCTGGTGTAAATTAGCATTGCGTTACAGAAGTTAATAAAGCTTCCTGCATTTGCTGCAGCTGAGGGGCTGGTTGCAAGGCCTTTTTGGGGTTTTTTGGGGTTTTTTGGGGTTTTTTGGGGTTTTTTGGGGTTTTTTGGGGTTTTTTGGGGTTTTTTGGGGTTTTTTGGGGTTTTTTGGGGTTTTTTGGGGTTTTTTGGGGGTTTTTTGGGGGTTTTTTGGGGGTTTTTTGGGGGTTTTTTGGGGGTTTTTTTTGGGGTTTTTTTGGTTTTTTTTGGTTTTTTTTTGTTTTTTTTTTGTTTTTTTTTTCTGAACCAGTTCTTTCCAGAACTGTTTTACATTAATGGATGATCGGCAGGTCAATGAGGGTGATGGGGAGCTGTATCTCAGAAGTTATCAAGCTATTGAATCTTCTATTGAAATCCCTTTGGAGTTAAGTTTTGGATTTGGCTCTCTCACTAAGAAGTGAGTACTTTCCATTTCTTTGTTTATGAGTGTAAGCTTGTATCCTAATTATGTTTCAGAGATTGTAGTATTTTAACTTATTTCTTTTTAGGAAGAATAGGGACTTCCCTTGGAAAGTAAAAGCTATTGGGTAGTAAGTCTTTTAGCTGTTTAAGTAAGTATTAGCTTTGAAATCTGTTTTTAACAGAAGCAAACGAGGATCAGAGAAGTTGAGGAGAAGAAAAGTCTGTGCTATTTTATTGGCAGTAATATTTAAAAAGTGTAGTTATTACAGTAGCTGCTGTTTGCCATCCCTTTAATTTTTTTTTTTTTTAGGTAAAAAGCTAATGGAAATTTTAGAAAACTACAGTGAGCAAAAATAAATATAGTAAGGTTTCCTTATAAGCTTGATGGAATCACTTGTTTCATGAATCTTTTAGCTTTGTCACTATTAAAGTATCTGTTTTACTGAGAATAATTTTTTTTTTTAAAGTGCAATTATTAAAAAAAAAAGTCTTACCCCCACCCCTCTACTAGGAATAATAGGAATCATAGCAAATGCTTTCTGAGAATGCTTAGAAGCAATTTTCTCAATGCTTATTAATAGTTTATATTTTATATTTATATTTAATTTCCCCTAAAGACATTTAGAAAAGCAATTTACTTAAAAACAAAAAAGCAAAAAGAAAAAAAAAACACACAAGTTTAGGACAACCCCATAAGCATCGTGTAATAGCATCTAAACAAGTCTCCCTCTGTCTTTTCTCTCACAATTTCTGTCCCCTAAGCTTTATCTTGTTAAAGTTTCCCTTCAGTAGGAATGTTTTTCTAGCCTGCTTTTCTGGGGGGCTGACCCTTTAAATGAGGGAAAGAAGCATACTGAAGGCCCTAAAAGGTCCATTTTGCAATAGGCAGTAGACTGCTAAATCTCCTTGTTCCGGATGGGGAGTAATCTTAATTCTTGTTTGTGAGCTTTGAGTTGGATTGTGTGTTCTCAAACAAAAGCTAGTTATTTCTTTTTTTCTTCTTTAAAGCTTAGAAATTCTGCTTTTCTTTCCTAGCTGATTTTTTTTTTCCTGAAAATTGTTCCAACCCACCTCCCTAACAAATCATCTCTGAGCAGACTTCAAACATGGTTTTTTTGTTTTCTGAAAGCCATAGATAGACTGTTCTTGCACAGTAGGTTGAAAGTAGTTCTCATTAATACAATATGTTAAATCCTGATCTCGTGTGAAGACTTCCTGATGTGTGGGCTTAGCAGCTCTTCAGGATGGGATCTATCCTTTCAGAAAGGTTTATTAGGGGTAACGTAGAGATGGAATCTGTTCTTTAAGAAGTGCTTGTGTATCGAGGCCTAGAGCTGTTAGTTTAAACACAGGTGATAAGATGAGGTTATTCCCATATGTAAGTTTATATATAGGAGTACGTTTCCAGGCTTATGCTTTTACCTATGTAACTGTTTTACTCCTAAATCCCCGTGCCTCATTCTCGCACAGTGCTGGGGCACTGTTTTCTCCCTCTAGGATGTTAATAAGCCTCACTGGCAAGCAACAGAGCATTAGTCTTTGATGGGTAGGTAGATTAAATATGCACGCATAATAGTAAATATTTATTTAGGTACCTGAGCTATTCTGATTAATGGCTGCATTTTTCTTTTAAACGATTTGAGTACTTTTTAATGGCAATTAATTAGTATTTATGGCATGATTATTTAATTTATTTCACTCTTCTGCTGCTAGTACTGTCAGCGAAGCTGGAAACTCCAGGTTTTTACCTTTTTTTCAGGTTGGTAAATATTAGAGTTTGCTTCTGTCTTCCATGTGCCTGGGGATGCACAAACCAGCATGTCTCTGCTCTATTTCCTGGCACTTATTTACCAGCAGCACAACTACCATCCAGGGAAATAGGTCTCTGATCCTGCAAGCAGTTCATGAAGCTTTTTTAACTTCAAGTATACAAACTTGTTGTGGTCAGCAGTGGCATAAGGATTACATGCATAAGTTTCCAGAATTGGGACCTCTAGGTCTCTCCAGTGACCTGCTTAGCTTGCAGTATTAACAGGGCAGCTCTCAGTAGACTATGTTGAGAGATACCTTATGCTATAATTTGGCTTTGTAGGCCCTAAGTAAATAGTGGCAATATTCTCCCTGCCCCCCCACCCCCAATTAAAATACAGGGAAAATAAACCAGTCTTCCCTGAAAAAGGAATCAAAAAAACCTCTGTATCAGCTGTGTTACCTGTGTCCATTGCAGAAACCATGCACAAAGAGAATATAGCAATATGTATTTCCTCTCTTTTGCCAGAAAGGTTAGCTGTAATGACTGCAGACATCTGTGTCTGAGTCTTTATGCAGGGTCTTGATCGTCTAGCCTGAAAAGCATCTCAGGTGATTTTATCTTCACAAAATCCTAGTGAGGTTAAAAAAAATCATTGTTTCTACTTTGTGTTAGGACCTGGAAGACAAATGGGGTTTGCTGTAGGTCACATAAGAAGTTTGAGTTTTCCCTTGGCTTGAGAAATGCTCTAGCAGTTTTTTTTCTCTCTGGGGCATGTAGATTTGTAAATGAGACCAATCTGGTAGGATGTGAAAACTTTGGAGAAGCTAGTCCTAATTTTGGATTCGCCGTGATGACTTCAGAAAAGCAAGGCTCTTTAGCTGGTCTATTCACAAAAGCTGCTAGCAGCCATGGGAAGACTTTACCTCCTTACAAAGGCAGTAGAAAGTAAGGAGAGGCTTGATGTCTTGCCTGGCTCCAGCAGGTTGGAGGTTATCAGCTGGGAAGGAGTTGATGGGAGAAGTTCTAACGAAGGAGTGGGTGAGACAACTAGTGCCAATGGATAAGTCTTATACGGACGCATCTTTTTTTCTAATCCTTCCCCCCCCCCACCCCCGACAGCCTTGAGTCAAAGAAAAGCAAATAGATGGGAAAATACGATTAGTTGCAGAGCCACCAAAAATCCAGACAATATTCCATCACGGGTTCTAGGCCAGCACACTAATTTATCGAGTGCGTGGTGCTATTGGAAGTGGCCTGGTGTGCTAACTCGGCAATAGGTCATGATAAAAAATGCAAGTGATCCATTATCGCCAGGTGAATGTGCTTTACTATGCAACTCTGCCAGCTCGACAGAAACATCTTTACATAATGATAATGATGCTCCACAAACAGAAGCTGGAGGAGGGGGGAGGGAATGAGACCTCAAACTCCGAGAGGAGTTGATATTGCAGAAATTCTTGGACAAAAGGGACGGGATTTCAATTTGTTTAAAAATAGGAAACTGAAGCAAGTCAGGGCTAGGAAAGCAAAGATGTTAAGGAATCGTTAGTTCAAAGTAATGAATGCTTTTTTTTCCAGTTCATCTGCCTGATTAGGAGTGTTGATAACCATGAAATTCACCAGATATTTGCTATTGTTTCATTTCTCAAGAGCTGACAGGGCTGTTCAGATCTGGATGCACTTTGCTGATAATGTGGATGAATCAAAAAAGAGTCTTCCTGCCTGGCACATGTGTTTTTGCAAGCTTGGAAGAGAGACTGATGTAGACAGGCAGGAAGAAGAGAGAGGAAATGCAGATTATGCACAGTCCCAGGGACTTGAGTGCAGGGAGAAACACAACAGCATGTACGAGAGAGAGACAGAGGAAGGTAGGGTGTTGGACACTGAGACAGTGACATAAATGAGAGGCAAAAATAGAGTCCGGGAGCACAGTACTGATGGAGCGTGTGTGAGCTCAGTGTGAGGGAGGACATGCAGGCAGCGCCCTGGGTGAGACGAAATGCTGTGTGTGGAGAGTCCCCGTGTGTGAGGAGGAATACGTGCGTGACAGCAAGCAAGCACAGAGCCTGCTCTGAAAGCCTGCGCAGTTGTAGTGTAGCAAGTGATGTGGGCGATGCTCATGTGAGAGATGGCACAAGCATGGTGCTGGGGGAAGGCAGCGTGCAAAATTACTGCATGAGCAGAGGCCAAGAGGAAAGCTCTCCTGCTTTTGCCTTTCCTCACCTTTGTTAGGCTCTGGGTGCAGGGCACAACCCTGGTCCCTCTTAAAGTGCATTGCTTCACCCTGTCTTGTTTTGCAATGTCTGGGTGTGACATGTCTCTCTGGCACTGTGGAAAGCGCTTGCAGTTGATATGCTTGCCTGAGTATTTTTAGCAGGTGCTTTGCATTATAAATCCTGCTGGCTTTAACATTGCTGGGTAGACTTGGTATAATTTACCTTTGGTTTAACAAGAAATAGGAGCTGACTCAGGGATTAAGGCGTGTCAAGTCAACACAAATAAAAAATAAAGTAGGGGAGGATTAGTCAGAGATGAATGCAACACAAGCACTGAGTGTTAATTGTGAGAATGGTGCAGGGTAAGAAGAAATGAAACCTCCTTTTTTATTCCCCCCTCCTCCTCACACAGAGGAGACACAGGAGCACAACCTATGTCTTGAGGTCAATGCTTTCCCTTTTAGCCAGAGGTGGCAAAGCCAGTCTTTTCAGGAGTGATTTCCTGTTGGTACCTGTTTCTGGATGGTTTGTAGAGATTGCAGGCCTTCCTGCAGAGCTCATTTTTGCTTATAGTTCAGGCTTCTGAGTTGCATCTCAGCTCAAAAGTTCCTGATTTGATTCCTAGATGGCAGGCAAGGTGACAGCTCTCACCAGGCACCTTGTGGTGTGCAGCTGCTGTGTGGTGCAAGGCTGGCTCCTGGCAGAGTGGATTGATAGATGTCTTATTTGACACAAATTTCCTTCTCCAGGAGCAGGATGTTTGTAACAGTGCCCAAAAAAACTTGGGCATGCCAGGAAAACTTAACCATGCTTCTCCATGCAAGCCTGTGCTGGGATTGGTGGAGAGGATGCTGTTGAGTAACTCTTGATGCTGTTAAGTCACTTTAGTGAAAGACGGGTAGCTCCGGTTGCAAGATACTTGTGATGTTGTAGTGTCGGAAAAGCTGTGGAAAAGGAGATTGGTCTTCCCTGGCCAATCCCTGCTCCTTTTTTGAGAAGTGAAAATCCCTGAGGGATTCAACATATGAACAGGTTAGAAATCTTTAGTCTTCCCTGAGGATGAGGCGAGTTACTCTTTCAAACTGAGGGGGTTCATACCTTTGCTATATACTAAAGGCTCAGTGCTTTATCCTTCAACGAGCGTGCAGTAAGGTGCCTTGCATTGTCTCCTGCTCAGCAGAGTCAGTCTGTGTGTATGGGCGGTTACAGAGAAGCAACTGTCACACCTGTACGTGCCCTCGAAGTGCTCTCATGCTTCCCTGTTCATCTCCCACATCTACTGGCCAGCTTTGGACAGAAGATAACAGAAGTAAAGATGGCTCAGCATTTTCTGATCTTTTGCTTCTGTTCTACCTGTGCCCTGCCCTTGTCAGGAATAAACAGCTATAACAGACCTTGAAACAATAAATTTCATAGCCTCAGGTCAGTTTCTCGTAAATTATTATCCTCATTGAAAATCTCTTTATATTTCCTTTCAATTCTTTTTCTACTGGCAAGAAGATGCAAGGATTAATTTAGAAGGAAATAATGAAAGCAGTTGTATGTGCGTATGGATGTGCACACCTTCTCTCTCAAGGTAGTATAAAAATTGTGATTAGTTATTTGGATTAGTTATGCCTCAAATTCCCAATCAAAATCAGATGTTTGTTGCGCTGGTCACAGCACTTCCACATAACAAAACACAGTTCCTGCTATTACAGACTTGCAGAAGCTTCTGATCAAGGCAGCAGAGGTACAAAAGGATGATGGGCTGAGGGCTATGAAATGTGTTAATGGTAGCTCTGGTTAGTCAGGCTTGGGTCTCTTTGCTTCGAGTGTCACGTTCCAGCCTGGGAACGGTGTTGCCTTATGCTGTGTGTGTGCGTGGAGTCCTAACAAGCAGCAGCATAAAAATAAAGAAATATCTTGTTACCAAACTTCTGAGCTTTCATGAGTACAAAACCATGAGATGCCATGCACCGTGTCATAGGATGGAGGCGGTAGCTGTGATGTGGGATTGTGTGACTATTGGGCAAGAACGGTCAGGGCACTGCTCTGAAATATTGTTTCACTAGGGCTGTGGTTCCTAGGTTTCCCACGCCCTGTGTGAGTGGGCTGGCACTGTACAGATCTGAAATCCTGACAGTGTTCCGGATGTTTGGTGACCTGTCCATTCATTTAATTCCTCTCCTGGGTTAAATCAAGCCTTGCTGCTGTGAGCTATCTCCTCTGGCTGAATACGTGAGTCTCACGGGAGGCATTGCTAAGATGCCTCTGAGAGAAAAGGGGTTTTTATTCCTTTTCTGTAGGAAGTGCAAAGAAAGGGTGGAAGCATTTGTCTCTTCCTTCCCTCCCTCCCTCCCCCAAACATGGTGCCATGAAGAGGAGATTGGAGAGACGATGCTGGTGCCGAAGGAAGCCCCTACCATTGTACTTGAAGACTAAACCAATGAAAATCTCAGTCATACAAAATGCTTTATATCTGATCTTTCATTGTAAATGTCATATAAAGAAAGGATCTCTCTGATATTTCAAGGAGCAGCAAAGTCTGTGATGACACACTGGTATCAAGATTTGCATATTTATTATAGATAAGCTGTCAAAATGTATGTTGTCAATTTCACCTTATACTCAGAATTTAATGATGCACATAAAGGACAGAAAATCTTTAATATTAATATTAATATGATTTTAGATTATAAGACTTCATTGTGGATATCAATCACCTAACCCTTAAGGACATGTCATTCAAGTTGATATAGTTTATAGAAAATTAATGTAATCCATTCTGTATGATCTATTGCAGGATCAGGGGGCTCGGGAGGTGGTACAAGGGGCAGACAGAGTGTTGCCCATGATTGGTTTGCCGTACTTTCTCAGGTATTCCTTGAGTGAATTAACTCTGGCTGACCTAGGGCATGTATTTGCTATCTTTCAGGCATCTACTTAGGCAATGTGTAAATCCTAACATGAAGGAGTTTCCCTCTTTGCTAGTGGCTATGTTGTTTTGTCAGTGTTTGCAGAAGCAGATTGTGTTTTATCAACAAGACTTATTCCTGGAGAAATATTTCGCTTCTGCTTGCTGTTTAGTAGCTTTAAAGGGGATGGGCATTACAGCTTCCAAGTGTCTGATGGGGAAGAGCAAGGAGGAGAGTAATAGAGTAGAGTAGCTTCTGTGATTGATATGGCTGGAAGCAGCAGCAGGAGGGGGAACCTGGAAAACAGGGCTGAGGCTAACAGGTTTCTTGAAAGTAATTATCACTAAATTATGGAAAAAATCACCCTGATGTTTGGAGGAGACCCTTATGGATCAGCTTGCTTGTACCAGTTATGGTGCTTGTCTCTTTTCTTGATCTATTCTTCCTCATCTTGTAAAAGATCCATCCATTCAAAGCACTACCAAATCAGTAATCTTATACTTCCTTTGTGTGGACAGAAGTTGCCAGATGGTATTTGGTGATGAAGAATCAAGGTGTGCATCTTCTACTAGGAGATGATGTATTTGTTGTTACTGTCTTCAAATTCCTTTACTCATTACAGTTGACACCAGTAGTACCAGCGGAGTCCATGTGCAGGACCTTTAGGAGAAGACAAAACTCATTGGAGCAACATAAGCCAAGTTGGTTTTGCTTTGGCAGGGGGGAGAGAGGAGGGTGGAGAAGTTCATTGCCTTAAGGTCTCTTCCAGTTCTTCTGACTAGAAGAACGAATTTGTGGATAAACTGATCTAGGTCCAGTTTTAAGTTCTGCAGACTGGGTAAAAATTAAACCCCCCTAACAATGCTGTTCCTCCCTATGTACAGCTGGGTCATAACTGCCTGCCTGCCCCTCCTTTGCAGACCTTATGTTCAGGCCATGAAGTTGCTGGGGCAGGGCGCTTTTATTGCAAGTATGCACAGCACTTAGCTATTGCCATTTGCTTCTATTTTAACTTTCTATTTAATTACATTGCATGTCTGATCGTCTCCCTGACCCTCTTCTCCCTTGACATCAGTTCACAGGGAGATGAGTCTTAAGCCTACTGATGAAATCATGTCTTCAGCTTGTTTTAGTATCACTGGATCAATTCCTCTGCGGGCCAAGAGGAAGCTGCCCCAATGTTAAAAACAATCTCCTGTTTTGAATTAAGTAACTTTGACACAGTCTCTGGGATTTTTAGGAAGCAAAACTGGAAAACACCCACCTTTTCCAGTACCTGCATAAGCTGTAAGTTCTCTAGGAGACACTAACTTAAATTTATACAGGATGTCTGGACTCTGGTATAATGGGAGCGGGGCGGGGAGGGGAGAAGGAACTGGACGTTGCCATCCTAATACACCTCTCCACTGCTGGGACTACTGTGAAAGTCCAAACATGAAACGAACGTGGTGTGAATCTTTTCCCACTTCATAATACCTGCAGCAGACAGGTAGGGGAGCTCTTATTTAGCATGTGAAAGTGCAAGCAAAACCTGACTGAGAAGACTGGATCGATATAGATAGTTACTACTGGAGTTTTTACACATATATACATACTCCTCTTATCTCTGAGAAAGGTAGTCTGCACAGGCTCAATAAATCAAAAAAAAAAAAAAAAGTAGGTGGGAATGATGCGGGGGGAAGAAGAGGATGGACTGAAAGAACTGTAGCGGCAGTGCTTCAAAAGCACCCTCCTTTCATCATGAGTTTTAATGGAGCTGAGTTTCCACAGATCCTGTGTTAGTGGTTTGATTCCTCTCTGATGTTGGAGGGCAGGGGAGGGGGTTGCAGTGCATCTTGTTTGTTTAAATCAGCTGACACGTGAACACCCTGAGACTGTTTCACTCTTTTAAAGAGTACCAAAGCTTAACTAGTACTACTTTTTCCGCACAATAGCGAAATGCTGAACTAGGATCTTTCAACATATTCATGCCTTTAAAGCAATCGTGAAAACGACAAATCCCAAATTCCGTTCTGTTTTATGACTGCAGTTTACCTTTTCTCCCTTCCCCCTCACTACCCCTTTCTTGCTTGCGTATTTAGGACATTTATGCCTCTGTGTAACTGTCTCCTCTATTTCCTGTAGGCTTCTTTCATAGTCATATAAGCAATGAAATAACCTAATCAGCCAAACACGTGTGCTCTTCCTTGCCTTGTGCATTTTCTCCTGGTTGTATCTATCTCCTTGTCTCCAATATCTGCTTTTATCTATTAGTATGTCTTCTTTCCCATGTTTTATCCGTTAATACCTCTTGTTCAGCTGAGGATAAACTCAGTAATAATTGCACTATAAAATGAAGAGTACACTACATGTCTCTTATTGCTCAGGGGTCTGTTAATTGGAATTTATAAAGTTCAATAAACAGTAATCCAATAAGACCTAAACTCTTATTCATTTATCTTAGAGGTAATATCCAGGCTGCCAGCAGCAAGCTGGAAGTGGCTGAGCCACATGCCTCGGTAGCACATGCAGAATGGATTTGTCTTTTTGCCTCTCTGTAGTAGTATCTGCAACTGTCAGTCTCCCAGCAGCCATGTCACCCCTTGGATGGTGGGAGATGGTTTTTTGTCTGGAAGGCTTTGAAGGAATGCTATAATAAGCAACTTTGCAAAGCAGGAGATAATACTGTTTTCCTCTGTGTCTGGGCCCAGCTAGTACACCCATGTGGTGCTAGTCAGTCCTGTGACTCCAGGCGTTTTCCACTCTTCTTTTTCAGATGGATGCTGCTAATGTACAGCTATTTAAAACTCCATTTTGTTTTTCCCTCTGAATTCCATCTTTAAATGTAACCAATATACTAGTAGTATCTGATCTTCTCCTTTAGTCTGGCCTAAAACTGTTTTTGAATCACTCTGAGCATCACTGTTGTGTTTCAGCTCTGAATGCCCATGTTTTAATGCAGAATGAGTATGCTGAGCTACTCTGACGTTTTTGGATCCTGCACTGTGAGCTCTGCATGTATGAATGTCAGGTTTCCTTTGGCCTGCTACAGTTCCAGATGGTACCAGAGTCCAGAAGCCACTGATGTGGTACTGGTCCCAAATGAGTCAAAAGTAGTGGAGGTATGGGATCGGATAGGGTCAAGTTTCAAGGCCTCTTATTGGCTAACATGGGATAGATTGAATAGCCATGCATTTTTGGTAGCAAACAATTAAGTGTTATGTAACACAGTCCTAGCGGATGTTGTACCAAATATATCTCGGTGATAATGCAACTTAAGCAGCGATGTATTGACTGGGCAAGCTAAATAGATAATATGATACCTCATTATTGGATCAATGTATGAGTTTGGAAATAAAAAACACAAGAACTTGAAACTCTGCTCTATGGGGAATGCTGGGAATTTTAGGCATAATAAGGGAGTTGTCCGGCTGATTAGCTGTGAGCCTTTTGAAGGCTGATAAGGCTGCGTGAGTTCTGCTGGTTGAAAAACAAACAGTGGAAATACAAATGTTTTGTCAAACAACTTTTCCTGAAAACATTCTGTTCCTTTTCTGTAGTAACTTGAGGCTCTCAAGCTGAATGTATAAAGCTAAGTATGTTGTTTAGAAAACTCTTTGGAAAATAGTATTTCAATGTATTAGTGTTTCCCAAGCAGCTCCAGAGAAATCATTCCAGTATGTGCAACAGTGTTTTTTCTCCTGATATGTAGTTGCTGTAGGTCTGATTATTAGGAGATGTCTGGACTGTGGATAACATAGCTGAGCGGAGGATTGAGTTTGTGGTCATTTTCTAGCTTTTCTGGGACTTCAGGCCAGACACTCTGAGCCCCCCGCCAGCAAAATGAAGCTAATGCTGGTGGCTTCCCTTGTTAGGAAGGTATTGCTTCTGCAGTATTGGGTTGCCTGAAGGCTAGAAAAGTAGTTTGATCTTAGTTGTGTGGGATTTCCACCTTTGATCCCAGAGGTTGGGGTTCCCCTGGATATTTTTTATACTGCTACCTCCTTGCATTGGGATAAGAGCATCCTGCCAATATTTTGAGGTCGTGATATTATGGTAATGGTTTGTACATCATTGCCTATGCATTGATGAGCTCAAAATGTTTATTTGCACTTGCTTTGAAAAGGGTCTTATTTCTTCTTAGCTGTTTTCCCTAACCTAAGTTCATCTCACTCGTTCACCTGAGTTTGGCTCCCAAAATAGTTAATAGAATGGCATTGCCTGGAGATGACTGAGGGGTTAGGTGGTTCTTGATCCTTGATCTCAGAAGGGGCAGATGAGATGCAGAGACGGGAGACAAAGGGTGATCAAAGCATAGAACAGCGTTCTTTTATAAAGAATGCCTAAATACACTAGGACTTCTCTGCCTGTAAATTAGATGTCAGGGTTGGGAGGCTATCAACATCTATAAGATCATAAGTGCTTTGGAGAAGGAGATTAGGGAACAATCATCCCTGCTTTGTCATAACTTCATTTAGTGCCTTCTAGTTCTTGTATTATTAGATCACCAGTCAAAAATGAACAGAAAACCTTAACAAAATGGATAGTTAAACCACAGAGCTCTTTGCACCATTGCAGTGTTGGCAGAAGTCCCTCAGCACTCACACAGTGACTGGACAAGTGTCCAGATGATAACCCCATTCAAGGGATTTTAGTATGAGGTTCCTATCGGGGGGTCAGCAAGCCTTTGAGATGTGCATAGCTAGAGGTTGTGAGTATACCAGGGAGACAGCATCACACATCTGTCCTGTTCTTGTGCTTTTTCACTTAATATCTGTTATTGACCTCTGCCAGAAACTGTTTACTGGGATAAATGGACGCTGGGCCTGACCCAGCAGGGCTGTGGTTATAAACAGCATTCTGGAGACCCCTCTGTCTGCCTCCACTGGCTGCATAAGTAACTCTGGGCTGTTGTGCTCTGCTCTCAAGTGCCATATCCCACAGGTGGAATAAATCTGTATCTCCAGGTCTATTATAGGCAGGTAAAAACTAAAAACATGCTGGACGACAAGTGCTCTCCAATAACCAGACGCAATGTTAGGCAAGGCAGTATACTTAGTACTCTCTTTCCCCACTATTGATAATGGAAAGCTATTTACTGAACAAAATGAGACTCTTAAATGAATACATCCTTAGCTCGTTGTAGAGTGTCAGCTGTAGCAGTATCTTCAATACTTTAATATTTTAGTGCTGTAACAGCTAAATATTAGGTGTTAGAACAACATGTCCTTGATTCAAGAGTACTGACTTTTTTAGGGCTGTGTTAAAAAATGAAGGCTCTGTGGTGAGGAGAGAAGAGGGACCTCAATTTGGGCAGCTTTAGTACAGAAATGGACAAAATCCTACCCTTGATTCAAAGCTTCAAAGTTATAAAGTGAAGGCTCGTTATGACCTGTTCTGTCAAATGAAGCACTGTAGTTGTTCAAAGATAATATCCCCATATATTATCATGCTTAAAAACAGGCAATGTCGTAAACTTTTTCAAGCACCAAACATACTATAGAAGCTGTGCAGGCTGGTTAAGTCACTAGTTAGCATCCCTAAATCATGTGGAGCTGCCAGTGCTATATTCTCTTCTGATATTTTCAAGGTGACCTGCCATTCTCACTATAAACTGGATTGTTTTTCCCCCTCAAGTAGGGAAATCTACCCTGAGGTGTTGCATAGCACCGAACATGGTTGAAAAGTTGCTATATTTTAATATTAACTACTAGCTAATGACACATGACCTGACTGGACAAAGGACCAAATAACTTGTTGTTAACCATCATAGTATTGATATCTTTGTTTAAGTAATACAAGCAGGGAGCTTTCATAACCATGTTCAAATCTAGTTCTTTCATAACCATGATGTGCTGTATTAACCTGAACACAGGTAGGTCCAGGCTACCTTCCCAGAGTTGTTTTACAGCCAGAGCAATGTAGTGAATGCTACTTTTGCAAAGAGGGCAGTAGGATCTGTAATGACAGGAGCAATGCTTGATGCCCCCCCCCCAAGGATTTCTCTGGTTTTCTCAAAGATGGTATTTCCAGGAACAGAGACTGAGATTTCTGTATCTTGTTTTTAAATAGGTGTCTAAAGTTAGACTGTTAAGGCACTGAAGTGCGTGGCCTAGCTTTCAGAGCTTTTTTTACCAAATTCATAGCATAGCCCACTGAAATGAATGGGGCATCTCTCTGCTCAGCAGTTTTGAAAAATCATGCCACTTTTTAAGTTGGGACTGCTGATTTCTAGTTTCCGTAACTTGCCAGGATATGATATGCCTAGGCCAGGCCTATGTGGAGCTCAATGTTTTGAACAGAACCTTCTCTTCTGTTTCTCTTCCTCTGTGTATAGTGATTTGCACCAATCCATCCCCCAAACCTCCCTCCATGAACTGTGGTGCTACTCTGACTGTGTCAAGGGTTCAGTCTGTTCCTGTAGAAGTCTTCTGCAGTCTAGTTATGTTGCTTGCTGTTTGGCTGTGGTGTTTGTTTTTTGAATCAGATTCAATGTTTTCCACGGCAAGTGCTTTAAGAGCTTCGTGATCCAAGTGTTCTAAATATTGTCATTAAATGTATTTCTTGGATAATCTTTAGAGATGTTTGTGGTATGGTATTGTTTGCTGCTAATTGCTGTGATTTGCTGAGGAATAGGACAGCTGACTGATTTCATTGTAAGCTAGGGGAGGCAGGAAAATGGTAACTTTTCTTCTGAGAAAACTGCAGGGAAGCAAAAATGCATTGCAAGCTCTAATGGGATTTTCTTTTTTATCTAATAAAAATATTTTGAAAAGGAACTTCTTGAAGATGAATAAAAATCATTTTAAGGTTTAAAAATAACAAACAACCTTACAAAAAAACTCATAGTTGCATTCCATAACTCTTAAGGGTAAGAGGTGCCTTTAGAGGGAACTGGAAACACTTGAAGTGGGTATTCAATATTTGACAATGTGACTGTCTTCCAAACTGTCTCTTAGTAAAAATTTTTTGTTAAAAATTATTTTCCTCTGAAAAGCAACAGTTTAAAAAAAAAAAAAATCTAGAACTGTAGCTAAAAATCTAGCTCCATGGCAGCTCAGTTGGCCCCTGCAAAGCTTAAGTGAATTTATAAGGAGTCTCCTATTCCTTGTCCTATTGAGAAAAAACCTTCCCCTAAAGATCCTGTATGTACTGAGTAACCTGTTGTACTGACCAGGCTGTCAAAACTGTGCCTGATGCCAAGATTCATCTCCAAAAACAGGTTTATCTCCTTCAGTGAGCAGAAATCTGGTTCTCTGACATGTTTTCTCTCAATGGATCAGTATTCTTAATGTCTGAAAGCTGATGGTTTCGGACTGAAGTCTTGGGATGTAATCTGGATTACAGTGCTGAGAAATTGGCTGGAAAAGTGCTATTTATGGAGCACTGGGGTAGAGTGAGGCTTTCTTCCAAATATTGAGGAAAGCACACCTTGTGTGTTCCAGCTGCTGATAGTCATAGAGATTATGTTCATAATATAGATACAGGCATGGAGTTGGATATCTGAAGTGTCCAGAATTTCAGTTTGGCAGATTGCTATGTATTAGTAGCTTTTTAATTTCGGTCATATTGTTGTCTGCTTGATATATGTAAATTTGATAGTGTGCATCTTTCTCACTCTCTGCGAGCTCAGGGCTGCTGCCAGTGTGGTCAGGGTGATATACTACAATGATGTTCTGGGATGGCTGCTATTGTTCAGTTGATGCATTTTTTAGTCTGTCAGCAATTCTTGGGGTTCCTGGTCTTGGCTTCTTGCCTAGGCTCCATCTTTGATTTGACTGCTGAAATACCAGCTTCATTCAGAGACATGTTCATCTGCAAGCTATTGTCTGGAGGCTATTTGGTGGAATTGTTGCATGGGCACTGCTCAGTTTTGAGCAAGCCTAAGCTATTTTATGGGTATTTCCTTTCATAATGTGAAAGAGATGCTCTTTCTCCTGTCTTGAACAGTAGGAACAAAAGACGTTGAGCTGTTATGGGCTTTCACACAGGCAGTACGTGTCAAGAACAGAAGGAATGGAAAGTGGGAATCCTGTCCCTTGGTTTAATGTTTTGTTTAGTGTGCTATAAAGAAGGTTACTCTAGATTGCTAATTTGCCAGTTTAAACAAAAATGTAACAGCTCTTCCTCTTCCTCCTCCCCCTTCTACAAGCTCCCTCTAGTGTTATCAGGTATGTATCGCATATACTGTCTGCTGCTCAGGTAACGTTTGTTACACTGGAACAACCTGTAAATATCATCGGTACTTCGTGGGGTTTTGTTACTGGAAGAAATTCTAATGGTAAGATTTGCAAGTTGTGCTGGGAATATTGTGCCAATCCCCTTTCCCTTGCCTTTTCTGCACACCTGCATGAAACTCACCCTATCCATACCCAGATAATCTGCAACTCAAATCTCTTTTGTGTATCTGGAACAAATTGTGCTGGCCGTTTGCCATGCAGTGAAATCACACAGTTTTTCATTACACTCTCAGAAGCCTTAATTAGTGAATAAGGCAGCTGTATGCTCTCAAAAATACATCTATCAGTACAAACTGCTGCCTGATGGTCCAAAATAAAACATGCCAAAATTTCTCTCATGCTTTCAGTTGTCTTAGAGCTCATGTGCAGGTAATTACTGAGGGGAGAAGCAAGGTTTTGTTACCTTTGTGATGTATGTTCATTCCCAATAATGAAAAAAGACAAAATGTATCTTTAAATTGACTGTCTGATTAGAACGATCTGTCTTTGCATGAAATTACATTCTTTTCTGTCTCCTCTAGTTACTCACCTGATACTTTAACTCATGGCTTTATGGGCCCTACCTATTTCGATGAAAAGGTTTCCAGTCTTCATCCGTTAGTTCCCCTGTGCTGTTTGCAAGCAGAGTGGAAAAAACAGTGCTGGTCTTGAGGTTTTTCTAAAGATTGCCAGGCTGTAGGGGTGGCCTTTACCTGTCTGAGGGAAATAGCCAAAATATATTGTTTGATTTTTTTCTAAAAACGGACAGCAACAATAAACTTGTGCTGGTATATCTTTTTTAATGGCTCTTGGATTTGTTGTTGAATATATAGGGGGCGGGGGTGGAGAAAGGGCACAAAACAAATTACTATTTATTTTTGGAGCTTTTGCTGGAATTTTTCCTTCCCTTGTGGAGCAACCCTAGAAATGAACTTTTTTTTTTTTTACTTTAGGGAGCAAAATAGTTCCTTCCAGTTCAAAAACACTTCCCATAGAAAAGTTCTACTAGTTTTGAGTGTAAGCTGCTCAGACATCATAGGGTTTTATCCTCTTCAACTTCCTGTGTGGTAATGAAATGCTATGCTTGTTTTGTGAAGAGGGAAAATAGAAACTGCTTGTCACGTGGGAAGCTTGTGGCAGAGATGGGAATTGAACCCCAGTCTTCTACATCAGCAGGCAGCGTGTAGTGTTCAGCATCTTGTGCAGTGCTTGACTGGCGCAGCTTCAAGGAGGGAGAGGGTTGGTTTAGGATGGCACCAAGGGGATGCAAATTTACAATGACCCCTCTCATCTCCCTTTGCCAGGAAACTACCTAATGATGCAAGCTCACAGGAAGTGACAGAAAGCCCAAGGGAGAGGTGTAGAATTGGTAGAAATATTTCAAAGGTCTATATATAGAACTGAAAGGATGGGAGACATCAGTCATATTCTGAGCATTTTGTTTTGCTCATGCTGTTTTCTACAGTGGAGGCTGAAACATAGTCTTTGAGGGGCAGAGAGAGAAAACTCATTTTTGTGTGATGTGGGGGGAGAGGTACAGAGGAAGAATGGAGTCTTGCCCTGCTGCTTGTCTACACCAGGAACGTACCTGTTTGCTATGCCTGTCTTTCAGGAAACATCCATAGATCCCTATTTCCTTGCTCATCCAGATGATTTCTGACCTTTATCAAAATTCTTGGTCTCCTGTTACAGTCAGCCATCTGGACAAGACCCTTCTAGTTCAGCCCATCAGTCTTGCTTGTTTGAGGTGGTAGTATGTCTCATAGCTGCTCTGCATCTCAGTTTTGGAGACCTGTAGGTGGAAAAAAAGTCCACTGAGAGACTGCTTATAACTATATGGCAAGTTCAGCCTTTTTTGTTCTCTTTCAATCTGTATTTGAGTGCATATTTCCTAGCAACTTCTAACCCAAATGGTTGCAGAGCCTGGGGAACCTGGTGTTCTTTTGTAATACAGTACAGGTAGAAAGATATCAAGTACCTCTAGGGGAACAAAACATCTTGAACAAGACTAGACCTTGATTTTTTTTTTTCCTCATTTCTCATCTTTTTGATTTCTGGTCAGTACTTTAACCACTTTTAGTGGTTATATGATATGAACAAAGTCTACAGGGCTGACAAATAGACAATGCTGTTAATTGTAGTGTTCTTACCAGTGAATTAAATTCAGCTCATCTGAACTTCTCAATGTGAAAGAAAATCTTCTGCTCTGCTTTCCTGTCCTTTGGTAGGCGTGCAGCCTCTCTGAGGCGTTATGTTCCTGTTCAGAGGTCTTCATACTTCAGTGATGTTGGGAGGAGGTCTGCAGGTAGACTTTGCACAGGTGGTTTTTGTCTGCAAATGTGGATCTTCCTGCCTGAAAGAGATGCAATTTATAACATCAGAGTTTTTCATTATGGCATTAATGCTATTGCTGTCTCAATGGCCTATGGGAAATGAGTGGGAGTGTGTTTCTCACTGTGGTGAGCAGGGACATCAAGAAGAAGCCATTGACGGTTCCAGTGGCTCCTGCAGTTTAAATAGTCCATGACGTGTTCATCTGACCTCCAGATGAACTGTCTGGAGTAAGAACTGAAGGAAATATGTTGCTTTGTACTATTCAGGGGATGGATGGGTGAGTTGGACAGCAGGCTGAGGGCAGGTGGATTGCATATGCAGCTTTGCTACTCCTGTTGATTGACCTTGGGCAAATTGTTTCTCGTTCCTCCAGGACTCTGCCTCCATATTAGCAAGTGACAGTAATGACACTGACCTCCTTAAGTGCTTTTGAGATTTACTGATAAAAATGCTGTCCAAGAGCTGGATGGGACTTTCATGAGAGGTACGGGCAGCCGTAGTTCCAACTTTTCGGGATAAATAGGGTGTCATTCTCTCAGGTTGTCAATACAGTAGCTGTCACTTGTCAGAGGCACTAAATTCAGATGCAAAATATATAAAAGAAAAAAGTAAATGTACCAGGGTCAAAAGAAGGGGGTGGTGGGAAAATGAGAGAAGCTGTTTGTGTAGAGGGAAGGTGTGTGTGTGGGGGGGGAGTGTTTGGTGAACTTCATAGACCACCTCTTCCCCATTTCTGAGGGACAGAATTGCTTTGCATGAAGATTTCAACTGCTAGCTCTCAGCAAACAGCATTAGCAGTAAGAGAAGCAAAAATATATATTATAGAGCTGCAATTTCTGTAATTTCTTCTGAGAAGCACATTTGTAAACACATTTAAAATTAGAGTTCAGCATCAGAACAATGAGTGCTAGCTCTTATTCTCTGCTCTTAGATTTTGATGGTTTTCTTCCCCTCTCTGGATCATAATATAAGTATGCGTATATAATTTATTTATATTTTTAAAAGGAACTTTCTATATTTCCATCTGTTCCAATTAAACTGAATGGAACAGCTTTTGTAAGTAAATGGAGGGAGGGGAGGAAGAGAAGGGAGTAAAGATGAGAAAATGGTTTAAAGCACAAACCTTGAGTGGAAGAGGAGGAAACATTTGTTGCTTAGCACCAAGATGAAAAGTATTATCTCCTCTGCTAAAATCAGGAAGAGAGATTCTTGTCCCTTCTCCCCCACTCTCCCTTCTCCAAAGCACTTCCACCTGTTAGCAAGGAATTTGGTTAAGAGACCTGAACGTGCAGTGTGTCACACAGGGCCTGAATGTAGCATTGCTCTGTAGCAGGTGGGGTTTTCCATCATGGTGAATACTGTCAGAGTTAGAGTGGCCCCTACATCCCTTGTCTGCTTGGTGTGAACTAACGTGAAAGAGAAGACGCTCACTTGTTTGATTTTGAGGGGCTTTAATTTTTCCTCACTGTCTTGGTGACTTGCTGAATCCACTCAGTCCTCTGGAAATTCCTGGCCAGAATCTTCTGTTTTGTGGGGGCACATCTGAATCACTCAGTCAACTTGACTCGTTGGGTGAAAATGAGGCACGACCAACCGGTTCTCTAAGAGGAAATCTGTTCTTCTCACTTTTGCTTTTGTGCTTGTTTCCCCCCATCCCATTGAACGCTCCTGAGCTGTTATGATGAAAAACTTGTACTGCTTTGTCTCTAGGTTTTTCTTTCTTTGTACCTCCAGTTGCAGGTGAACTGAGGTTTGCAGACCTTATAGCAGCTCCTCTGGATTCTTCTCCCTGTATTGCCTTGTTGAAGGCCTCAGCTGGGAGCTGAGCACCTAGCAGGGCTGGAGGCTTCTCCCATCTGGTGTCACTCCTGGGGTGCCTGCCTTGCAGTGGGGTGTCCTGAAGGTGCCTCGACATCAGTTCTCCCACTTGGCTGAGGGAGAAGCCAATCTGGGCTGTTCAGACAGCCCTTGTCACCCCTGAAGAGTGACTGAGACCTCCTTAACAACTGGACAGAGCAAGTAGGTGGGAACCTGTGTGCTTTTTAGGGCTACAGACCTCCTTCCCTTTTTCCCCCTCTTCCCATGTCAGTATTTTGTTGCCATGGAGACAGTAATTACTCCAGGAGGTTTCTAGACTCTGCTGAAGCTCCCATCAGTCTCGCCTCCCACCTGGGGAGCTTCTGACATTGAGTTAAAGGTCAAGTCCTCATGTAAATGTTTTCCTTTCCAAAATGAAATATTTTACCTATTTTGGGTGACTGTGGCAGCAGCACAGAAAACAATTTGTCAAATCGCTTACAAAGCCAGAGCTGGGACACTTAAATTCTATTCCATTCAGGTACGTGGGAGTAGGGGTGGAAATGAACAGCCTTGTAAGTCGTATTTTAGTCCAAGTTGAACGCTTGCTTTCCGTGCACCAAACATCGAGTGCGTGCTTTGTCGTTTTCTTCTACCCTCCTCCCTCCAGCTTTTCAGAGCTGCTTGTTCTCATTAATTTGTTGTTTGCTTCCCTGCCTACACCTAAAAGCTTGGATGAAATCATTTTTATTGACATTAGTCATAGGCTGACACAGCCCTGGAAAGGACCCCTGGGGTCATTGAGTCTGCCCCCCTGCTATTGCAGGCGACCACGTCATTTAATTCCTTTCATAAACTACCTGTTAAAAGCCAGAACAATCTCCTTTCAAGTGATTGTGAGGAAGGAGGAGGAGGGGAAAAACCCTCAACCCCTGATGTTTCTAATAGAGGAGTGTAAAGAAATGGAGATGTGTTGTTAGAGCAGTTGGAATAAGAAGCTGAACAATGTGATTCTTTTAATTTCCTTTTCTCCTTTCCCAGTTTACCTCTTGCAGTGACCTGCTCGCAGGCATCGTTTTGAGGCGCTATCTGCATGCGTCAGGCTAGTGAGGATCAAACACAAGGTCTGGTGCTCTCATACAGGTCCTTTCCCAGGAGAAAGGCTGGTGTGTAGTCTAAGGCACCACTAGAGTGAGATTCATGTGACCAAGGCGCTGCTTCTGGCTTTGTCCTGGACTGTTCCTAAGTAATCTCGGATAAATCATGATCTTGTCGTGGTCTATGCCCCCAGCCTAGCCGTGCTGCAGATTACCTGCAGCTTTTCAGGGAGGTCAAGGCAGAAGCAAGTTTGTGACTTCAGAAGGAGAAGCTCTGGCAAGCACTTCTCCATCCAAGCTGCTGTTTGTGCTCTGTGCTTCTGGCATGAGCGACACTGAGGTTGACTGCGCTCTTGTCAGAGGCAGACTGGAAAGCAGCAAGTGTAATTTATGAAGGCTTGGCATGCAGTTAAGTGTAAAGTGATGGAAAGTGTGGTGGATCACTGCACTGGTGCACTTGACTTGTGCATCAGGCACCTATCTATGCAAGTTCACATCCAGTTCAAAGCCAGTCCTGAAAGTATAAAAAATGGCAGCACTCACAGCTACAGCATTGTCAGTGTCAGAGGATGCCATGGGGTTTTGCTCTTGATACCTTTCAGAGCTTCTCAGCAAAGCGCACGACTGTAATTAGTTGATAAGCTGGCTGTGAGGAAACTCTATGCTTTCATAATATCCTTGCATTTCACTGGCACCTTTGATCCTGAAGTGCTTTACAAAACTCTGTATACGCACAGAAGAAACCTTTAGCCTTAGCACTGACATTCAGCCACTGCTGGGGTGATGCATAGTAGCTGTTTAGCAACAAGCAGCAATGTTGCCCAGAAGCCCAGAGCGGATGCTGGAGAGGGAAGCAGCCATGCACTGAAGCAGTAGACGAAAACTGGGTAGGAAACCCAATTGAGTTTGGCTAGTGTGCCTGTGTGAATGCCCTTCACTTCTGAGAAAGTCTTTTGGAGTATGTTAGTGCATTCTTTTCAAACCCGGATTATGAACTAAGATGATTATGATCAGGAAAGGTAATTCTGGAGGATCAAGTGTACTTGGCCAGCTTCTCTGAGACAGTGACTTTTGTCACTGCTAAAACACAGGGCAAAGTGTAAGCTTAGCCAGTGAGGTTAAGCTGTTTGAGGAAATATGGCACTTTGCAAACAAATCTAGTCTAGGCTATATAGGAAATCTACTCTAACATTAGCTGAGTTCAAGATATATTGGACCAGTCCAGGGGGAGGAGGGGACCTAAAAGAGCAGCTATTTGGTAGGAAGCTGACTTTTCTTAATTTGGACTACCGTCCTATTTGCTGTCACTTCTAGCATGAGGTCAAAACTGTGTTTTCTAGGTTATTTTCCCCCTCAGTATTTTGTTTATTTGAAACGTGCTTCTGAACAGAGCCTTCTCATGAAGGAGTGTTTCCTCTTGAGCAGAGAGGCTTCCAGAATGGTTGTGAGCATTTAAACCCCTGCTTATATATGCAAATCTATTTTGTGCATCCGTTTGTTCTGGGCACAAATAGACGTAACACAAAACAGTGTTAAATAGAGTGCAAGTGTCTTTCTTGGAGTTGACATGAAAGTTGTCCACCAAAAGAGTATATGTTGTCAGAGGTCAGGGTTTGCTGGTCCAGCCAAGCAGGCTTCATGCCTAGCTGTCAGGGGCAAACTAGCTGGTCCCACATTGCTGACTCCTTCTCCCTCATCTTTGTGTGCCTTTGAGACATAACGGCAGGAGACGAGTGCAGTAGCTATGGATTCATTTCCCTGCAGCTTCAGCCTTTTTGTGATCTTTAGTGTGCTTTCCAATTAACGTACCTCAGTTTCCCCATTTAGCAAACAAAGATAACTTCTTGATGCACCTGTATGCTCTGAAGAAAGGAAAAGGACCTTGGGTATGAACAGGTGTCTTAAGCTTGTATTGCTGATGGAGACCATACTTTAGCTCAGTGGAGAAGGCCTGCATTTTTTGAAGCAGAAAGATGACGGTTTAATTCCTGTTACTGGTGACTATCCGGAGGGTGAGACATAGGGTCTGCTGAAAACTTAAGCATTGCTTCCGCAGGGTGATGCCACTTACTGGTACATGTACCTAATGCCTGGGAAGGTGGGTGAAGAGGTAGACTGAGCTGCACAATTCCAGAGGATATTATCAACAGCAGTGCTGGCTTGGAGATTTTTGGGTTCCCAGAGCTGCATTCTGAAACCTTGGCTTCTCCCTAAACACAGTGTAAAGTCATGGGACTGGACACAATATTAAATTCCTGCTTTGCAAGCCACGATCTTCTCTGTTGTGTGGAGCCACAGTGCACCACAGCAGCAGGTCGCTGTGTAGTAAATTCATTGTGTATTGTGCAAGGGACCATTAGTTAGCTTATTATTAATACATGTGTGGGCTTTAATATACCGGTACTGTATCTGTCAGCATCTCTACCAGGTTTGCTTTTGTCCTCTGTGTTTTCCCCAAACAAGCTTATACAATTAGTTTCTTCTTGTTTCCTAAATTATTTTTGCTGCTCCTAATTATTTCACACTCCATATAAAAGAGTTATTGGGGTGGGTAATGGGAGGCAAGGGATCACCTCACCATTGCACTGCAGGCGGTGTGGCATTAAGGCAGTTTGGATTTGTGTTTGTTCTTATTTATATTTGGTTGGTTGCCTAAGAAATAGGGAAAAATTGGGATCTGCTTTTGGAGGTCAGGGGTTTGGGCTTTTCAGCAGGGAACTAGAGCTGAGTCAGATCCCATTGTCCTTTACACCTGAGGAGGACACTTGTTGAAATAGATTTGGACTAGATCTCCTCACAGTTCATTCTCAGATGGTTGTGCTTGCCTAAGAATGTGGAGTTTTGTTTATACTGCTCGAACTTCAATTTTTTTTATAAAGCATTCTCATCTTTTGCCATGCTTAGCCATGTGTAGCTAACCTCTCAACAGCCACGAGCATTTTCCTTATGGACAGAGGAGAAGACAGGAGTCTGCTGAAGGTCATCCTCTAAGTCTCATGCAGACAGTGGAGGAGAAATTTGTGAGGAGGATGTGGATATGATGAAGTTTTCAGTTAAAACAGATCTAGCTTCCTGGTTGCTGAGAAGACAGTCAATGTCTCTCAAGTGGTATTTGACAGATAGCTTGCTTGGGCTGAGTATTACTTGTTTCTCAGAAGCTGATGCACCCATCAGCCATCCTTGTTATGATACAGTATGCAGACTCGTGTCGGAATCACATGTGGTGAGCTTGTGCACTGCTGCAGTTGAGGCTATCTCTTGCCTGTCTACAGTAGTTACTCTCCTTAGCTCCGTCCCTGCTGCCATACCTGTGCCTGGAAGTTTCTACCAGAACTGGAGTAGCAGCTGCACTGTCCAAAGCTTTAGGGTAAACAGGACCTCCAGTATATTCATTGCCAAGTCATGCTTGGCTTGCGATGGTTAAATGCTCAAACACCATCTGCTTATATACTCTTGCTGCCTTCCACAGAGCAGCACCCTTGCTAACGTTTGCTTTCTGGTGGAGACGAAGCTATGAAGTACAGCATGTTTGCCCATTTTTAGAGGAGCAGCTAGAGCAAATGCATCCACTTCTCCAACAGCTATTAGCATCACAAAGATGCTTGCTTAAAATTTAAGGGGGTCTGTCTTTCCCTCAGTGAACCTTTCCCTTCTAGTTGTTGCATCTTGCCCGCCTCATCTGTAACCTGGTGCAGCAAGACCTTTGAAAACTCCAGTTCCTGGGAGGTAGGATCTGAGTGGGGGGCCATACAGAAGTTAGGATAAAACTAAATGGGGTGGAAAACCTATGCTGAACACTACGTGAGTTTGGGAAGACATATCAATGATAATCTGATAAATCTAATGAATAAAACTCTCTTGGGGGGATGGAAAGCATGGCTGGATTTTTCTGTGCAGGGTGGAGAGGCATTGCTAAGTGGGATATAGCTTACTAGACTATTCAAAGCACCACTGAGGGCTGTGGGGAGCTGTTTTGCCACTGGCAGAGGAATGACTTGTGTTGCAGGGCCTTTCCACAACAAATGACAATAAAACTCTCATGTCCCCAATATGAATGAGCCCTTCTTGCGGGGGAAGGGACACCACAGAAAAACGAGGGAGGAAAAAGCGATTGAAATCTGTCTAAATAGAATATTTGTCAGTTTTACATGAGGCACTGGTGGGTTTTTAAGCTCTTCCCAGCTTTGAACAAATTAAGACGGAGTGTAAAGTGTAGATACATTAATATATATGTTCCATCTCTTTTGGGTAAGTTGAGGGGCCGGAGGAAGACTCATCAATTCAATGCATGTTCCATTAGAAACTTCTTGGGATTAGATCAGGTTAATGAAAGGAATAAATAGGGCTTTGACATGTTGTTTGGTTTTACAAGACTGTATTGTTTTATGATGTTTTATGAGAAGCACTTATACTACTCTTCAGGCAAGAGATTATTGTGCCTTTTATAAAAAAAAAAAAAAAAAAAAAATCCTTTTTCTTTCTGTT
This sequence comes from Struthio camelus, assembly GCF_040807025.1. Lineage (NCBI taxonomy): Eukaryota > Metazoa > Chordata > Aves > Struthioniformes > Struthionidae > Struthio > Struthio camelus. The sequence continues at coordinate 60,989,520 of NC_090981.1, read as the reverse complement.
GCTAAGTAGATGCTATGTTTGTTTGCAGATGTCATTTCCCAGTAGAAATGCTATGTTCTGGAGCAATGCCTAGAAAAAGAAGTGGCTTCAGAGCACAGATATTGGTGGTGGGTGGTACCCAGATCAGGAACAGTCAACAAAATCTGAGTAGCAAAGTAGTCTTGGAGAGACGATGAATGAGTAGAGCCCTCAGAGGAACACACTCAAGTCTAAAAAACCCTGTTGGGTCCTATTCTAATTCACTGCTCTGACAATGCTTTTTGTTTCTTTAGCACCCTTGGATGTCACCAACACAGTTCAAAACATTATTCCAGCACCAAACCACTGGCTCTGCAGAGAACATTTTGTAGTGATGTCAATGTTAAATTTGAATAAACTAATTTCGGGAGCTGAAGGGTTGTCATATGCACTTTCAGAGTTGGTCTGTAGGCCTTTTAGGTATCGTGCTTAAAATGGGGCACTTAACTTCTGAAACAAATCAAAAGATTTGGAGACTGCCATCCCAAATCAGCAGGGAGGAGTTATTAAGCTGCTTTGCCACTGACATTGTACTATTCTGTTAGGATTTTAATCTTTTCTGCTAGTATTTTAAATGAAGACATGGTAAAAGTGTAATACTGCATCTGAAGCTCCATCCCCTCTTGCTACTTTCCTCACACCAACTCAGCTGCTACATCCCAGTTTTTCATATACAGTGACATCATTTTTTTCAGATACAAGCACTGGCATTCCCACTTGGCAATATCCTCTCTGTTCCCCATAATGACAATCTCCAAGCATCATTTTGCTTAACATACTAATCCTTCCCACACCAAGGAGATGTACAGGAGTTACTATCCCATTATGGGTGGGAGGCAGGGCTAAAAAACTAAACAGTGTGCCCAGTCACCCACTCTGTGGAGAAGTACAGAACTGAACAGGGTCCCCTCATAGCCTCGGATTTGTCTGAGATTGGGTTATCCTCGCAGACTGTTGTTGGTTTTGTGATATGGACAAATGTCAGTTAGGTCTGTGTGACCTACTTTTGCTTGTAACCTAATGAGGCTTTGAGTACAGACCTTTCCTCAGAGGCAAAAGGCCAATGCACTCGCCCATGAAGCTTCTTCTCATTCTCCCATTCACCTTTAATATTTTGTTGTTAATGGATCATGCTAAAAAGGATTAGCCATTTCAATTTACATTCTGCTGCTTTCTGCATTTAACATTCTCGCTGTAAGTGATGAATTATTGACTATTTAAATGTGACTACAAACAGTCTGAAAGAGGAGCTCTGGCTTACCGTTTGTAATGCTGAACTAGTACAGTATAGGTCAAGGTTTTCCCTTCTCTTTTTGGTTATCCATGGATGGGCTGCCTTCCCAGCTTTCACCTGCTATCCCAGTACCTCAGGCTGGTGTACTGCCTGGTGTTTAACAGCCCAAGAAGAGGCCCTAGGGTTAAATATTTTTAAGCATGTGAAATTTAACCTATATTATTGATACTGGGTTCAGACCAAAGTGTCTGCAAAGTGGCTTAAAAGGAAGGGTTCATTATAGAATAAAGCACTTTGGCAGAAGACCAATTCCACATTCCCTTAAAATTGCTCCTGATTCCCCCTTCTTATTTAAATGTACATAATTACCAAATCTGCCACAGTGCAGAAATGAAGATCTGTCCTTTGAAAATAAGTCAGAAGGGATCTAGGTGCAACACAGACTAACATTATCTAGGATTTGAAACGGTCTCCTGACCAGTGGTAGCAGTAGAGCAGACCTCAGACAGTAGTTTCCCAGGGGCTGGAGTAGTGCCACAGAGGGAAGTCATGAAAGCACCAAGACTAAGACCAATGACAAGTCCCGAAGCTGCAGGTAGCACAAATTTTACAGTCTGTACAGAGGTTCCAGATCCCCCCTGGAGGGGGGAAATAGTTGTACTTGATGCACTCTCTGCAAATGCCTTGTACAAGACGTAGCAAGTCAATTGTGCGTGGCCTCTTTGTAGAGTAGAGGTGAGTCATGATGTTTGCTTTCAACGGCAAGCATTGAATTCTGTTGGCCAGGACCTTTTTTCTTTTGCTGGGGGTGATGGGGGGGACCAGGAGACCCTGATCCAGTCTCCAGGTAAACAGATCTGGGGAATAATAAATCCTTCTGATAACTGGCCCATTCTTACCTCTAGATGATAGTGTTGGAGAAGCTGGGTGACCTCTTGCTGTGGATATGTGAAGTGTCTAACATACAACAACCTGTCTTTATAACTTTAATATAATGTGTACTGTGTTTCTTGAGATGGGGAGTAATGAGGGACAATTATTCAAGCAGTTAAACTGGGAAAGTTCTTGGCTCAGCCACCTCCAAAAAAACAAGACCCAACTAGGGTAATTTCACTTCTCTTCTAACTATTCACTTGAAATAAAATTTTCCCTTCTTGAATTCTGTTCCCACTGTTGTCCTCTCAGCTCTGCACCATGGGAGACTGCCAATCTCTGGGAAAATAGGAAAGCAGCCACCACAAAGAGGAAGACCCAACTCAGGCGGACAGAAAACTGAAAATTTTTTATAAAAATAAGCTGCATAAGCCCCAGGATGACAGTAAGACGCAGGCATGTGTTGGTGGCGTAGGCAAGCTTTTACCCTCCAATGTGTTCAGCCATTTAAAAATAAAACAACTTTCCCAGAGCAAATCCCCCTGTCGCATTATGGCACTTGTGCATCTGCTGCTTTTGGAAGATCTGTGCAAGGGGGGGTTGGGGGATTGGGGAGGAGGCACACATCAGTATGTCATGTCATCTTCTTGTTTCACTCCTTTATGGCCTTGTGAAAGGAGCAGTGCATAAACGCATGCCTCAGTTTGAGATGGGTTTTGTAAGCCCTGTTAGAAGCAGTGGGAACTGGAGAGTGTGTGTGGGGGGGGGGGGAAGGAGGGAGAAGATATTTGCCTTGGTCAGGAGAGCTTGAACAAATCAGACAGCCTTCTGGGTAGATATGCATTAGATGAACTCTTTAAGCGCTGACCCTTTTCTGTTTTAATCCCAGCAAATATACTGGAGAAACATCCTCCTGGTTTGAGCAGGAGGTGGCTGGTGTACTGCTGTGAACATGAGCACTAATGAGTTAGGTGAGATGATTGAGTATAACCTGATGGTTAGTACTGGGCACAGGACTTCTTGGCTCCTCTTTTTACAGCTGATACCTAGTGCTCTGAGGCTTCTTTTAGCTTTGGAGAGCTTTTCAAAATCTTTGAATAAAAGATACTAAGTGCTAAGCATTAATTTTTTTATATAATGTTGCGTATCTGTGCTTCTGCACGAATTCGTATGCCTGGAGTGTCATGCATATAAATTCACAGGCATACAACATTACACAGCACTGTTAATAATAACCATGCAGATTCGTGCAGGGCCTTTTGTCTAAGGAGATCAAAACACTTAAAACAAAGAAAGCTTCTCTCATGCGCATAGGAACCTGATGTAGGAAGGTAGAAATGTATTGACAGAGTTTGAAATAATTGGATTCCATCTCTGGCTAAGTTCTTCTTGAATTAAGGAAACAATCCCAAATGAAAGCTAATAATGTTTCTTGAACTGTAATGCAATCGGGTGTTTTGAATACAACAGAATATCTTATGTAGCAGAACTTAAGAAAATATGCTTTTTGTTTTATATTTACCCTTTTTAATGTTCTAAATTATTATTTGGTGTAATAACACACCATCTGAAATTAATGGGCCCACTGTACTAGCTACTGGAAAAAGTCATTCTAAAATAATTGTGTAAATTGAAAAGACAAGGAGAGCCAGTTCATAGGATTAGAGACAATGTTCAAAATGTGGGGTGATTTGACAGTGATTACTGCAATGGATCCATGGCAGAAACAATGTTCTTGTTGCTGTGGGTTTGGGTTGACTCATAACCATAACAAGACTAGGTGTGTTGAAGAGGAAGGTGAGAATTATCTGCCTACAATTATAATTTATAAGTACTTTTTTTCTCCTATGAGAAGAGGAAGTGGAGGGCCTGATATCTACTGGAACAGACAAATCATTTTTTTGAGAAATATACTGGTAAAAATAGTTAATTTTGCAGGTTTCCCTTTATCGTGTGCTTCTGAAAAACATAAATTCTTTTGGTGATGGAAAACTTAATTCTGAGTTTTTCATCAGTTATGAGAAAGGAAAAATGACAGACTCCCAAATCTTTTTTGGACCTTTTAGATTATGACGTGTGGGGGTTTTTCTTAGCATATGGCTACAGGAAGAGGGTCTGGGTGTGTTCTGGAAAAAAGTTTTTCATAGGTAATTGCCAACTCTGCAGAAGGACTTCCTGAACAGAGACTGAAAAGACGCTTCTGACTCTACTCAGGGTGTTCTCTTTAATGGAAATGTCTAACGCTCTGCAGTAAAGCTTCAAGTCCCTATGAAAAATTCATAGTGGAGAGAAAGCCTAAGGACTTGCATAGTCCTGCAGGAGGAGACTGGTAACAGAGGTTAGGTGACACGAAATCCTGTGATTCTGCCAGGTGGTGCTACCCTGGGTACTGTGCAGCGCCCTGGAAATAGTGAGGAGTCCAACTCCCATCGTGCTCTTGAGCTCTGCTGAGGTGGGAGTAACATACTGCAGGATGAGCCAAAGCAGGCTGTGTAATTTGACTTCCTTTCCTTTCTTTCGGTCTAGCTTTCTGTCTCGAAGTCCAACCACGAGAACAGCTCTGACATTTGATGTGAATGGTTTCTTTTCCTTTTGGAAGGAAGCCAAATGCAGTGCCTAGCTTCTAATCACAGACAGTTCCTGTATCTTGGAAAGATGGCTGTGTGCCTTCTCTTCTGGAAAAATTCTTGGTTCTGGATGTGCATTCAGCTGAAGAATTTCCTTTTGATGGAGATAAATGGGAGAATTTCCTTTTTCTTCCTATTGAAGAATAAGACGGTTGTTGAATTTTGCTGTTCTTTTTCTTATGTAGAGTGGCAATGGCTTGCCGCTTTTTCTTAAAGAGATGGAGTCTTAAAAGCAAAGTAATGATGCTGCAAAGCACAGTGGGTAATTGTATGCAAATGGCAGTAAGGCAATAAAATTGCTGGAGTAGCAATTTGAGCAGTATGACCCTTGCATTAAGGAATTTGCCTTTAAAACTTTACCTAAAGAAAATAAATCTAATTGATGGATGAGGAGTGGAGTGAGACTTGAAAGTATGTTTAAAATAAGTGAAATATTTGCCGTTCATCTCCATTTATGGGCAGTTGTGGGGGCTAAGCAAGGCTTGTTCAGCAGCAACAAAGTTGGGGTGGTGGCAGCCCTGTTCCTTCCAGAAGAGGAAGGAAAAGGTTTTTGCTTGTGTTGCCCTGGCACATGAAAAGTTAAGAATATCTCTAAGGTCCAGTGATTGACATCATCAAATGCACTTACTGTTCCTAAGCTGTTCTTGTCTGTCTCAGGCCTATTTGACAGCAGAGCCAAAGGTCAGAGAGAAATTAATCTGCTGTAAATGAAACTAAATGGATTGCAGGGTGCTGTTTGTGACAAGAGTAAGTGGTGGAGGACTTCAGCATGCAAAGGGCTGCAATTTAGACCTTGCTAGTGGACTGGGTCATTCGTATTTTCCATGTAAAATGAGATGAATGTAATCTTTCCTTTGAAATAAGGAGAACAAGCAAGGAGGGGGGGGTGTCTTCAGCAATTTAACCCTGGGGCAGCCACTTGCTGAAGTAACTAACCATTAACGTGGCTCTCCTGCCCCCTACCAAAGAGAATAATAATAATGCTAATATGAAAAAATAAAGTTAATTGTCGTCATTCCAGTTACTTCAGTACTAATTGAACCCCTGGTAATCTGTTCTCCAAAGAGTAATGCTTGAATGGCAACGAAAGCTGAGAGAGGGGTACTGTGGATCATTGTGGAGTGACAGAAAATGGGGGTCCTGTTTTCCACTGGGTGACCTTGGGTGAGACATCCTGTTCATGTCACAGCATAATGGATCTTGGGGCAGGGTTCCCCCAACTTATTGGGCTTGGTTTGAGGTCACATCCTGCTTGTCTCAATTCTAGTGGAGTCCTAGGTGTTTCTTATTCACTGTCTCCCCATTCAGCATTCTACTTAGTCCTCTGAAAGGTAATTGAGAGACAGATAAGCTTTGTGATTAAAGCTTCTCTGAATATGGCCCCAAGTATGCATGCACCGCTTGGCATGAAAGAAGTAGCAATTCTGGTTGGGGCTTCTAGGTATTAGATGGTATAAATAAAACTCCTTTGGCAATGGAGTGAAATAAATGGGTGTGCATGTAGGGGAGCTAGCTTTCTATTGAGGAATGTGTAATGATCCTGACTTCTGCAGCAGCTAAGCCAAAGTGTGTGTGTGTATACAAATGAATGTATATCTCAGTGCTTAGACACTCGAGTGATGGATACTCCAGGAGAAGGTAAACTAGCCAGAAAGGTATGAATAAATGTCTTGCTGGTGCCTATCAATAGGCAGTGACTGCTGCTGACATGCTGTGTCTCAGTGGGCAAACTGTAAGGGCTTTAAGTAAAAACAATTATTGAATGTATGATGTCTAAGTCTATTAGTTGTATACTATTATTGACTGACGTTAGATTAAAAAGCATGTCCTTATTACTCTCTCCTGTCATTAACTTGCCAGGAAAGGTCAGTCCAGAAGTATATTATTACTAAATTGTAGACTCACACATTTGTAGCTGCAGTAGGAATAAAGCCATGGAGGACCAGAGCCAAACCTTGGGCAGGCCCAGAGCCTAGTTTTGTTTTCGCTCCCCATATTTTGTAACAAGGCCAACTGCTCCCCATCCAGATTCACTGTTGCTTTGTCTATTTTCTGTGCTGGAATCAGGAGGGTTTGTCTTACTGTAGCTTTTTCTCAAACGCCTCAGGGTCCCTCTGTGCTATGCAAGAAACCTGGATCTAAGCCTGCACTTGAATCCCAACCTGCTGGTCATCAATGCAAGGCATATGCAAGCCCATGGTGTGTTTGATCTAAGGGACAGAGGGAAGAGGAAGGGAATAAAGGCTTTGTGTTCAAAGTGCACATTTACCTGTGTTGTGGAGGGACTGGTCTTCTGTGTCTGGCCTATTCCTTTCTGTTATTTAACGTTTCCTGCAGCCATACTGGTTGATCAACATCAAACAGTGGAGAAGATGCTGCCAAATCTTTCCTGAAGGAGTCTGATATCTACTACTGCAAAGCAGACAGCATCTGTAAGCAACCTGACCTTAAGCAAATCTCTGTGGATGCCAGGAACGAAAGGCCCAAGGGAAGGACACAAAGGGTAGAGTGAGGGCAGGGAAGGAAATGACCATAAACCTGTTTGCTAATCTAGACACTGTAAAGGCAAATCAGCAGCCTCTGTGATAGAGGAACTAATTTTCATTGATTTTAGTGGGAGTCAGTCCCAAATGCCTAGTTTTAAGTACAAGAATTCTTTGACAAAAACATCGTTGAACTTCATAGAATGTGACAGTGCAATGACTTATTTTGGATAAGTGTATTTGCTTATGATGTTGGTGTAAAATTATAAGGTTGGGGGAGTGGGTGGACTTTCCACTGCTTATCCCTACTCCTAGGCTTAATGAGCATACTTTCTTGAGGTGGTCCAGTATTCCAGAATAGGCTTGTCTTTAAAACCTCGGGAGTATTATAAGGCAGAGATAAGAGAGGTGCGGAAAACTGTTGCAGTGCTGAAGTAGACAGAGGGGAGAAGCTGTTTGTCCTTCACAGAGGGTTTTGAATGTTCAAGAACCGTTCAAGTATTTGGGAAATATAACCCCTGTTCCACTGCTAAAACCCGAGAGACTTGGTTGATCTCCTGAATGAGGGCTGATCATGCATCCTGAAGATACCCAAGGGCAGATTTTGCTGAGGAATGGATTTCTTTTCTCAATAGGTAAAGTCAAAGCAGTGGAGACAAGAACATAAGACACAAATGTCTGTCACTTGATCGTTCTGTTTAATTTATCTCCTTCCAGAAGCACTGTCTGTGCTTCTCTCCAGCATATCTGTATTGCGTCTGGCATCAAAACTCCTCTTCCTAAAAAGGTTGAGCTTTGGAGAAGTTAAGTTTTTGAAGCTAATCTTGAGGACTGTCTTACTACTCTTTTAAATATCTGATCTCTAGTCCTCTGTGTTCCACAAGCTTTGCACCAAATCCTGAAGCAGAGAGTGAGAACACCAAGCTCTGCATAATGCAGGAACTCAGGAGAGCAGTAGGCAGGCTGGTTGCTGTAACAGCTTGTAGTTGTAGAGCCTCCTCCATTCCAGAAAAGATCCCAAATCACTTTATGGAGTAAGCTGAGAGAAGGCAAAATGCACTGTGGACAAGTTGGGCAGAACTGACATGGGCAAAATGATGTCTTTAGCCCCAGATCTAAGGTAAACAAACATGACCTATTTAGTATTGTTTATGTGTAGATGGGAAGGGTAGTCAAGTGTCTGCTTTTTTGCATTGTTTAAGCACCTGTGAAATGAGGATAGTAATTCCTCCTTTTTCTATAGGACTGGTTCAAAACAAAGCAAACAAAAATTGCAAAGGACGCTTCCAGTATAACTAGAAAACCCTGTGATTTAGGATGTTGTTTAATACACATTGCTCATAGCTATTGCATTCCTGTATGGAGAAAAGGGTACGTTGGGCAAAGGCTGAGATGAGGACTGACATCCTTGACCTTATCCATGTTTTCCTCCTCCTGGCAATGATAGACATGGCAGAGGAACTCTCTGTGTCAAAGGTGGTCCATCTTCCTAGTTTTAATAGCCACCAATGCATTGATCTAATTAAGATACTGAAATACTGGAGCGTTCGGGCAAATGCTCTCTGAATTGTTTGGTAAATCCAAGATGCCTTTAAGATCGCTTGAGGACCAGAGGTACTTGCTCCATGTTCTTATCAGAAGACACTTTCTTTTGCTGTGTGTTTGAGACTGCTTGGCATATCAAGATGCTGATCTTCCCTGGGAACTTTATCAGTCATCTTAAAATAATGGCTAGTATTAAGGCTGCTATTGGGGCAAACCTGAGACAGCTTTAACTTTGTAGAGACACAATATGAGTTCTTATTGTTGCTGTGAAATGAGGAATGGTTCCATCTAGATCACCTCCACATGCCAGCTTTAATGCTCAATAGATTCGAATTGAGGCGATGTATATTGCATAGATTGAAAAAAGTGGATTTTCATCTTGTTTCTAGGAATGGATTAGACAAACATGTTAGAACTGGTTTACATATGCCATGCATTTTTTGATAGCTGGTGAGATGTGCTGACCTCCTAAGCTCCATTTCATTGCAATTGCTGTGAATTGACAATTGAGAATCACCTACTACTGCTATGCAGCCAACAGTGCTGCTCTCAAAAATATGGTATAAGCATAACTAATGTGCTTAACCAGATATGCTGTCTCTTACAACAAAAATTACAAATTAACTGATTTTTATTAAATATCAAAGTAGTTTTCTGCTTGTATGATTATTTCTCAAAGTAATGCAGTACTTTGCCCAAGTTTTCAATAGAAAACTTTTCCTTCTTCCTGTACTTTCTTTTCAATTGGTGTTCAGTTACTTTTTTTTTTTTTACTTTTGCTTCAGGCTAGTAAGAAATTTGTAAGTTGAAACTTCGTATGCTCTTTTGAAAGTGGAAGCCAGTCCTATTTTGGAGTAGGACAGTCTCTATAGTGCTTGGTAAAACATTGCACTGCAGCTTGAGTACTGGGAAAGAGCAGCAACCTGGCAAGCTGAAACCACATAAAGAATTTAGGTTGACAGGATGCAGTTTGGAGCAAAGGGCTGGAGGGGAACTCCTGGATCATCAAGACCTGTTCCCTGCTATTGCAGGCAGCCGCATCTTATAATCCCTTTCATAAGCTTATCAAGCCGCATCTTTAAACTAATTAGGTCGTTTGCTCTCACTATCCTTGTTGGAAAGCAGTTCCAGAGCATCACTCCTTTGACGGTTAGAAACCTTCTACTAATTCCCAGATCAAATTTATTCATGGTCAATTTATACTTACTTGCCCTTGTACAAAATTGTCCTTTAGTTTCAATGCTGCTTCTTTCTCCCTGGTATTTACCTTGGTGATGTAGTTAGCAATCATATCTATCTAAGCTTTTATTTTTGTTAGACTAAAAACCAAGATCTTGCATAAAATAGGATCTCAGAATGTAACACTTGGAGCCAGAGAGATATTACGGCCTCTTGGAACACAGGTGTGCAGAATAGTACCTAGTATTCCTGATGAGGTGTCTCAACAGCTTTGTTCAATGGCACTGGTACTTGTATTTTCCCTATTCTTGAATATTTCTCTTGGCACAAGCTTTGTTTTTAACTGCTGGAGACGGCATTTGAGCAACACGCTAAGATGAAGATGCTCTGCCCTTTCCTTTTTGCACTTGAGGGAAGATTTTTAATGACCAATTTGGAATAGCTACACCCTTGGACATGTTTCCATGTGTCATAGCATGTCCTGTCGTGTAATGCTCATAGGATGACCACTGACTCAACATTTTTCAGGTCTGTGATCTTGTGAAGCCCTATATGGATTCTGAATGCTGACCAAAACTAGAAGAAAGTAGCTGCAAATTGCTCTGGCTTGCCCCCTCATTCACGAAGTAGCTTACAGCACAAAGTCATGTGTGAGGGGAAAGACTGATGGCAGGTAGCCCTTCAAGGTGTGGGATCTGAGCTTGAACATAAGCCCTTTACAAGTGGACTTCTGGGGACAGCTTCATGAGTTATGCAAGAATTGTAGCCAAAGGGGTGGTGGTATGGCTGCAGGGCATTCACTCAAAACCTGTGAAAGACTTAGACATGGTAATGTAGAGCAGATGAGAGACTTTGTGGATACCTGGGTGTATTCCACAGAGGGCAAAACAAAAGGTAGAATATCATGGTCATTATCTATAAAAATCAGCCCCCAGTCCAGTGTATTGGTACATCACTGCTGAAGAGTGCTTATGGACAGACTTGAAGATGCTTGTCAAAAGTCATGTTATCATGCTGTGTTATATCATAACATATGGATATCAAATCAATGTAGTAATATAGTATAGGCCATATATGCTAATTTTCTCTCCCTTTAGATGATAAACTAGGTAAGAGGCTTATAACTTGAGCAAGTGTCTGAAAAGCGTCATCTGCGGGTATGAAGCTTTTACAGAATACAGTCCTTGGTAATCCATCTCAAGGTTCTCTGGAAAAAAAAAAAAAGAAAAATATTACATGAACAGAGTTTTAAGAGATTGTATGAAGAAGGTTTGTGTGCCTATCAAGAGGATAGGAAGATGCCTCTGATGCTAGAGTTAGTAATAATTGGGGCAAAAGGTGCTGCTTTTTGGTTGTCTTTTGCCGTTACCTCAAGGTAGAGAATCCTGCCTTCCATCTTAGCTAGAGCATAACATTCTGCGAATATTGATAAACCTAAATTTTTGCAATTAAATCTTGCAGTGATTATATCACATGTTTTGATGCAGTCAGTGAAATGCTTCAGTTGTACTGGAGAAAGTGGCTGCATGTATGTATTTTGATGAGGATGCTGATCTGCTAGGATCTGTGCAAGTACAGAGCAAAGACTGTCCAGTGCAAGAAGCTAGAGAACTGAGAATGGTAAAATAGTTTGTAATCATATAATTGAGGACTACTTTAACAAAACAAATATATGTATATTTATAGGGGTAATTTGCATTTGAATGTTTCCCAGCATCTGATTTGTATGTAATATAGAAAAGCTTGTACTTTTACCTTTATGAAAGTTGTCAGAACAATGCAGAGTTTTTATAGCTTTCACTTTGGGGTTTTTTCTACATAATTCTTCTTGGCGGGGGGAGGCAAGGGAGGAATTCATCTAATATTCCTGTGGACATTCTTTAGTATCATATAGAACGTACCATCAGCAGAAATCTGGGATGCCATCAGAACTAGAACTAGAGAAGACAAGAAATCCTGTAATGAAATAGTATCCTGTTAAGCAGTGCTGATTTGCCGGAACTAAAACATTTTAAAAACAGTTCAACTCAAGGCTTCTGCCAGCTAATCAGCTTTGGTCACTGAAAGCTTCTCTGTCTGTCTGAAATTGGGTAGGCTGGAATCTCTGGGCCATACTTCTAAAGCTGGTGTCTTCTGGTTCATTGTTTGGCCTGCTTGGCGAGATCAGATTGTAGGTGGTCCTGGAAGCAGGCTGTTACGGTACAGGCTTTTAAGACCGCAACTCACCAGGAAGAGATTTAGTACTTTTGTAGGAAAACTTATTTCCTGCAATTTATATATAAGAAAAAAGCTATTAAAATAACATTCTGGAGAAAATAGCACTACTGTTTTCTATACTGTTGTAACTGGAGAGTTCTTGAGGCATAGTAACAGGTTGTATCAGCAATAAACTGTTACTTTCCAGGTAGATGAATACAAAAGATGGAGAATATAAGGATGAGGACCGAGAGTATAAGGATGGAGATGCATTGTGGTTGTTTTCAGATGAGAGGAATAAAAAGAAACTTCAAGACATTTAAGGCTTAAAGTTCTGGAAAGATATTTTGCTTAATATGGATATTATACATAGTAAAAACAAAAAACTTAAAAAACAAAACTTAAATCTGTTTACAGGAGAAGCTGCATTTGAAATATAAAAATGTAATGAATGGCTGTGACAATCATATGAGATTGTTTCATCGAATGATTACTAAGTGTGTAGCAATCATGTTTGGCCCAGAAGTCCCTGAGCCACAGGGCTGGAGACTGAAAGAATACCCAGGGAAAGCATTAAATACTTCCTCTCCTTCTACTCTAGGCATCTGCTTTTGGCCACTCTTGGAGACAGGATATTATAGTAGATAGACTTTGTCTGACCTAGCACTATCACTCTTATATAATGTTCCAGTCCACTCTTTTTGAAGACAACAGTATTTTTTTAACGCATTAAACTCCAGCCTCTTCCTTTCTGACATCAGTAGAGATTACAGAATCACAGAATGGTTGAGGTCGGAACGGACCATTGGAGATCATCTAGTCCAACCTCCCTGCTCCAGCAGGGACCTCTAGAGCATATTGCCCAGGATCACATCCAGACGGGTTTTGAATATCTCCAGCGAAGGACACTCCACCACCTCTCTGGGCAACCTGTTCCAATGCTCTGTCACCCTCACAGTGAAGAAGTTTTTTCTCAGGTTCAGATGGAACTTCCTGTGGTTCAGTTTCTGCCCGTTGCCTCTTGTCCTGTTGCTGGGCACCACGGAGAAGAGGCTGGCCTCATCCTCTTGACACTGCCCCTTCAGATACTTGTACACGTTGATGAGATCGCCTCTCAGTCTTCTCTTCTCCAGGCTGAACAGGCCCAGCTCTCTCAGCCTTTCTTCACAGGAGAGATGCTCCAGTCCCCCCATCATCTTTGTAGCCCTTTGTAGATTCACCAGTGAGTTTCAGCCTCCCAGAGAAGCTCAATAGCTGGCTCACTATTTTTGGTTTCAAGAGTGAGAGAAGTGAAACCACATCATTAATGTGCATTTGTTTGTTTTTAGGCATCTGCTAGCCAGTGATTTATAGATGCGAAACACGAAGGGAAGAGTTTTGCTAGGTCTGTTCAGGTATCCTAAGAAGTTTTTTTATCTAGCTTTTAGCAATTTGGGGAAAATGGCTTCCAGTAGTCTCTCTTGGGAAGCCTACCCTACAGTCCTAATATATTCTCATTAGAAACTGCTGATTGATATGGTGCCTATAGTCTCAATGTACATGCCTTTGTATTCGCACTTAATTTAGAGCTCCTTTTATCCACGTTTAATCATTGGAGAAATGCATATCAGTCAGGGTGCCGTATTAAACCTTAAAAAGGATGAGTAGAATTATAATTGTCCTTTTATAATTTGCTCTCAAACTTTTATTTTCTTGAAATTGATCTACATAGAAAAAACGCCACCAATAAAATCTTGGTGCGTGACTGGCTGCCCAAGACTGTTCAATACCTTAAAAATGGTAGACAATTGTCTAGCTGACCGCTGATGGATTATATTTTAAGATAATTTTCCATCCCAGTTAGCTGACGTTCTGATTGGCTCTGACCAAGAAAAGGTATTGAAACTGGTTTTTTAAAAGCATGGTCTTTCTCTTGGGTTAGAGAATGTGTTAAGCCACTGGATAGAATCATAAAAATAAGAAAGAGGGAGAAAATGGAGGCTTTCTAAATGCGTTTTCTCTTTGATCAGTATTAACTTTTCTTTTATGGTTTCTTGTTTAGATGACTTGAGTAATAACACTTCCCTGAAGGACTAATTTGTTCTAATGGCTGGGAGACACCATTAATGTTTACTTTTACCTTCTGTAGGGCCATAAACTTCCATCCAATAACTTGCAATTGTCTTAGCTTAAGACTCGGTTGTCATGACTTTGTTCTCAGGTTACAAATACTTCTTCCTCCTTATGCTTCAGAGTGGGATGGGGAGAGAAAATCAGAGTTCCATGTCATATGGAATAATGATGTAAAAAATGTTGGAAATTTCTGAGTTAAAGGCTTGCTTCTGGAAAGATATTCCCACCCCCCTGTTTTGATTTAGCCTTTCTTTCAAACTTTTTCTATTTTACATTCATGGCCCTCCTCTCCCTGACCTGAACAATCATGTTTGAGTGAGGGATTATTCCACTGGTCTGATAGGACCTAAAAAAAAAAAAAAAAAAAACACACCACACTCTAATTTTGTAGACAAGTACTTATACATAGGCACGTAAACAAAACAGAAAGCACCAGTACCGTAGGAAGTATATTCTTGACTGAGTTTGGCTACACACAAAAGTCAGTTTGAGGTGGAGGGGATAGTAGATGCTAATATTCCTAATGGTTAGGAAGCAATCCTGATGCTCAGCCTTAAATGATCTGTTGTTGAATTTCATGTCGTTACTCCTGGTTATTATCCTCCGGTATTACCCTGAACAGTTCTTCTCCATATTTTGTATTTACACCTTCAAGGCTTGTAGCTGGTTATCATCTATTCCCCTGAGTTACCGTTTAGCCAAGCTATACATATTTAGTTCTCTTAATCTTCCCTCGCAAGTCCCATTAAGAATTTTTATTATTCTTTGAATTCCTTCTTTTTTACCCATCCCTCCCCCTTTGTTTTTCCCTCAGTGCCTTTCTGAACACTTCCAGGTGATCAGAGCTGACAGGATCATTTTAGATGTGGGTTTTCTGTTGACACCAAAGGAAGGAGGTGTCTTTGATCTGGCAGTGACGTATGCAAGACAAGAGAAAGCGTTATTCACGAGATGTCCACTATCACCTGAAAACTGTCTTTTGACATTACTGCCTTTCAGCTTTGTGCCTCCTGTTGAACATTCAGATGTTTGTCTCTGTAGCTATTCTTTACTTATATTTTGAGTGGAATCATGCAAGGTGCTCAACATGGTTAATTCTCCTCTGGAGGACTTCAGATGACTGAGCACATTACCAAGGGGCTCAGAACCCTTGGATTTACTGTGGTTTATTCTCCATCCTTCTCCATATGTGAAAACGTCGTTATTGTGCTGTTTGTTTCCTAGATCAGTTCCACTAAATAAGATCAGATCTGCTTCCTTGCTAGATAGCTCTTCTGTCTTGTTACAACTGCCACTTATCATTCACATTCCTCTTGCCAATCCTGAGTACCTCTGGGGCTACAGTGCTCATTTGAACTAATGTGAATTCATTTTCAAAGTAAAGTCTTCTGCTAAATGTATCAAATGTTTGATGCCTCACTGTAGCCATCTACAATATACTCAAATGTTCACTGATTTTTGTGATGATCAACAAAAAAAGCGATCAAAATCTCTCTCCGGTAGTGATTACTATACACTTTAACTAGAATTCTGTATTCATCAGGAAATTGTACTTCCTTCACTTCACACTGACAAGAGCCCTTTTAAACCTAGGGCACTGAAGCTTTGTAAATTACATTGATCTTGATGTAATTAATTTCACTATCTTTTTTTTTTAAACTTTGAAGATTGCATCGTTATACCTTTTGTAAAAATCAGAATTTTCAGACTGACTAGTCAAAATCACATACTCTTTATATTTAGCTTCCTGCCCAGGAACTCAGTACCACAGTGGTAGAAGGTCATGTGCTCCTGAACACTTGAGACGGGGTCCTCAGCCTACTTTCCCCGAGAGAATCAACTTGGGTCATAATGTATTACAAACTTCTATAAGGCAATTTATCAGCACTTAAGAAAAGCAGACTAACAGGCATTTAAGGTTCTGGGAAGAGTCTTAAGAGTTTTGGCTCAAGGCTGACCTTTGCTGCAAGCTAGTCATGTTGCTTTGGACAGGCAGCAAAATCTTCCAGCCTTTGCATGTCTTATCTTGCCCTCAGATAGCTTTTACTTGAGCTAGGCTGTTATTGCAAGCTTGTGCAGTGTAACAATGGCTCACTGTTGAAGGCTATGCTCCTCTGCTGGAGCTATGACATTACCAGTATCCAAGCCACACTGGCAGCATGGTCTCTAGGTAATACAAATCCCCAACTGTGAGGAAAGAGATGAAGCAGGAGCTGTAGAGGTGCTTATTTTGGGGACCTAGCTCTCTAGTTTTATAGTATAACGGAGAGACAGGACCTCTGACACCTTTTCCTTTTTTCTTGTTGATCAAGAAGGTTACTTCATCTCTGACTGCCTGTGGGAGAACAACCTGATCTTACTTTGCTATCCCAGTGCCTACAACGAACAAGTCATATTGAGAAAGAAGGGTGGGTAGGAAGAAAGAAATGGATAAGAGGCAATGCTTATTTGCTTCTAACATCACTTAACAGATAGAAGAAACAATCCAAAATTGAAACATATGGAGAACAGCATCTGGTTATTGGAGCTTGGATGGTAATTGTTCTGACAGCTGAAATTCGTCTCCAGAAATCTCATGAGGCCAGCTGGTATCATAGAGTTTTCTCTGGCTCGTATTGTGACTCTTGCAAGTTTCTGGAGACTTCTAATATTTCAGGATTATCATCTTGTAGGAGTAGCAGCTGCTTTAAGATTTTCATTCTTGTATCAACTGGAATCAGGAAATATGTTCTTTGTGGACTTGGATCCGACTTGTAATATAAAAGTCTTAAGGTGACTTCAGAGGCACTTATCAGAACTTAAAACCCTGTGGAATTTGGCAATGAGACTTTATTGTTCTGTTTATAGTTCTTGCATATGAGGTGAGGGGAAAGGCTTGATTATAAGTAATAGAAATGTCTCGAGATTGATTTTTGAGAAGTATCTGGAAGGTTCAGCTCTGAATCTGAACTTAAGTTGAAAAATATGAGTTGGCAAACTTTGTGAGAACAATAACTCTAGAGATATAATTGCAATATTCTGCTTCTGAATGGGCTGGAAGTTTTCTAATAATAGCTATTTCTTGCAATTGTTTCAGTCTCTTCTGCTTCCCCCCTGAGCTGGAAGTGTCAGAAGCTTACTGGCATGTGTACCCTGTCTCGGAAGAAAGAGTATAAAGCTGTTCACAGCTTATCTGAGTTTGTATGTAGAACAAGCTACCTCATATCTTTCTGCAACTAAAGCTTAATTAGTGCTATCTATAAGATGTACTCAGCATTAGCCCTGACACCGTTTTAAGGGTGGAAATACAACTTTTCCTGTATTTTTCAGTATAAACTGATTCTCTGGACACTGAGTTGATGCTGTTATTTCAGGGGTATGTGTAGCTCAGCTTGGTGCTGCATTTTGAGCATAAAATACCCAAGCTTATGTGGCTGCAGAAGGGCAAGGCTTGGAGAAAGCTGCATGTGGCCGAACAGTCTAGCTTGTTTAGAGAGGGTTTTGGTATAGGTGTATTTTGAGGCCCAAGGCATTTAAAGTTAACGCTTTTTTTAAAATAGCATGACTATTAGACTAGTGAAGGCTTCTGGAAGAAGTCTTCCAAAAGTAAGTGGGGCCAATAATCAAAATAAAAAGAGGGAAAAGTTTCTGAATCAAAGACTGTTCCAGAAAATCCACTGAGTTATTCATATGCTGCTAACAATAGAAAGAACTCAAAAGGCAGGACCCAGAACAGCAGGTACAGAGTCTAATTAATGCACATACAGGAGACTTAACCCATGACTGTATGAATGCAAGTGACAGTGTTTCAGTGCTAGGATTACGTCTAGTTGTAACTTTCACAAGTGAAACATCTTTAAAAAAAAAAAAAAAAACACCCTTTATTACCATACTGGAAACAAGAAATGGAGATTTCACAAGAAATTCAATTTTATTAACTTTTTTCTGAGACTGCAAGGCAAAATGGAAAATCTATCTATCACTTCAAAGAAAAATCCAACATATTTGTGTTAGTGAGTCAAACTTGGAGACAATCATGGTTTTAACTGTTGCTGCTTCCTGAGCAGGTAGGAGCTGGAACCTACTTATTTTCATCCACACTTGAGTGTTCCCTAGAGTTTGGCCATGATTTTCTCAGTAGTGGCCAGGTTGTGAAATGCTGGGAATGCTGTTGCTGGGTCAGGAAAGCACTTGATTATGAGCTTCACTCTGAAGTCAACATTTTTTACACTTTTAAAATCAAAAGCATTCCTTAATTGCTTGATGGATCAGGCCTGAGGGCATGCCCATCTCCTTACAACATGGAACCCATGGTTATGAGGCAAAAAATGAAAAACTAGAGTGAGACTAGGCAATTCAGAGATATTTTCTGTTGAAATTCAAAGCACCAGATACTTGCAGTCCTAATAGCACAGTTGTGATTTCTTTGGTAGACAATTACCTTAACCAGTAATCTACATTCCTATTGCTTTAATAGGTAACTTGTCAATGATAGTTCATTAAATGTATGGAAATTAGACATCTATCTGTTCTGGAAAGTGCAATGTTCTTGATGGGCTGAACTTGCAGGAGCTTCAGCAGTGAATGTTCAGATCAAATGCATCTCGGGTGCACCAAGGTGAAACTTAAAGCTAAAAATGTTGACAGTTACGGGCAAATAGCACCTGGTGCATTCTATGCCACACCAATGGTTCATCCTGTCCCTTATCTTGTCTTGAGTACTGGTCAGCACAGCAACTTGCAAGAAACTTTCAAGGGCCCAGGAGAAATTTCATCTTGCATGGATCTGAGCAGGAAACATTTCCCTTATTCTAAAAAGAAAGTTTGAGATTTCAAAAGCTTTCCTATTCTTCACTGAGATGGAGGTCCACTACGTGTGGCGTTCTCTATGAAGAAATCCAGAGAAGCACCCTAAGCACTCTCAGGGAGCTAATAGTGATAAGGCACCTTCCTCTGTGTTTAGAAGCCCCAGGTTGCCTGATTGATGTTAGTCTGGAATACTGGCTGCCCTGGAATAAGCTTTCTTTCTGTAGGCTTTGATCAGAAGAGTATCCTGGACCTGAGAAACATTGTTTGACAAACACTTCATTGAAAATGCCTGTGAGAATTCTGACTTTTTAAAATTGATGTTTTCATCCAAAACCTACTTGTTCTGAAGATCAAGCTGAAATCATTGTGTGTGTTTTGTCAAAATGCTTATTTATACTAGCATTTACTCAAGTCTCTCTGCTGTCTGCATGGACAGTGCTGAATATAATTAAGCATTGCTCAGTCCAAGGAGCAACTTGGAATTGTTTGAATTGTACATATCCATGTCTCATTTTGAAGTATCATAAATGCATTTTACATAAGTTAAATTTTTATAAATGTGGTTAACAAGACTTTGACTGTTAATTTGTTTTTTAATAGTGGTACATGGGTGTGTAGGAGTGTTAATTGTGTATGCTTTTATATACAGACCACTATCAAGTTATCTATAGCAGGAAAATGACAGCATCATAATAGTTAATGGAAAATAACATAAGAGGAAAAAGAAAATTAGCATTCCACACAGCAGGACATTTCGGATGTTAATCTACTTTGCAATATAATTGACAGGGAAGCTGATATCTGGGAAGATTTTTATTCCTATCTTTTCTGCTAAACATTTAGTGTTCACTGGTGGTGCAGCAGGGGAGATGGAGGAAAAGAAAGTTCTAGTCAAATGAATGTTCTTCACCAGAAAAGATGTTAACTTCTTTTAGAAGGTAGTTAATCACTATGAGAGCAATGGATGAAGAAACTGGATAAAACACTTCCAGTTCCCAAAGTTTTTATTGATTATGTCCCCCTCAAGAAAATTCAGCTCAATCTCTGAAAACCTCAAATGATTAAACCTTGGGCAATCCACTATAAACGAAGCAAATGAGAATTGTTTCAAAACTAGACATGCAGAGCTAGGATAGTTGAAGAGGAGAAAAAGGTTTCTTTCTCACTTTGAAATCCTAGGTGGGAGACGTAATGAGATGTTGATTTTTAAGGCAGGAGTTTTCTTAAGTGTTACAGTCTTTTTCTGTATGACAGGTTGGTGAATACTGAAGAAAAACTCTCTTATTTTCAGGGAAAGTACTCCCCTAGAACACAAACCTAGGGCTCAGATGAGGGGGGCACAGATTTCTGGTCCAACAAAGATTTTTTTTTTTGTGCACCTTGGACAAATCCTTAAATACGATTAGAGCCCAGAGAAAGTGAGGCATCAGTAAACGTCTCAGGCCTGTGAACAACTAAGAGTGCCTATTTTCCACAGATGCAAATTTCTCAAACAGCTCCTCTACAAGACTGTAGTTGTTCTTAAGTTGGAGCATGACTAGCAAGTGGTCTAAGTAACGCAAAATTATTGTTCTTCCCTGTTGTCTGTACAGAGCAACAAGGCCTGAAGAGCTGTACTTGAACTGCAGTTTGCTTTCTTAAACTTGAATTCCATTTTGGGCTGCTGGAGTAAAGCCCTTGGCTTCTCTGCCTTTGGGTTTTGAGAAGTTAGTACATTAAAGCAACAGGGAAAATGGTCTGCAGTTGTAGATGCTGTATGAATTGACTTTTTTGTTTCTCCTTCTTGAGATGCTGCTAACAACAGCGTATTGGTCACCAATTCAGGTGCTTTACAGGAGTCTGACATACGACACAATAAGAAGGTTGATTTAGAAGACTTCACTAATGGAGTCAATGAGTATTATTGGAACTAAAACTATAAAGCTGTTTGTCTTGAACTGAGAAGAACTATGTTGACAGCCTTGTAATAGTTTTTTCTTGGGTGATGATTCCTATTTTAGTTACGCTTACAGATATCAGAAGTAATGCTGTAATTTCAGAAGTTATCACCTGTCAGCTGAGCTGTGGAAACTGGCTCTGTGCATACTCCAATATCACAAATGTTTGTGAATCAAATATACTAGCTTAGACCACTGGAGACAACCTTCTCAAAACCTAAGGTTATCCCAGCTATTCTGAATTATCGTTGATTTTAGCTTAGGTCAATGTCTGAGCCAAGGATTCTCCCAAAAGAGAAGAGTCTGTCAATAGATTACAGGGAAAATCATGAACCCCTGATCTATGTTTTGGTGTAACTGGTTGGTTTTGATGGGTTACGTGCAATAGTTTCCCCTTGACTGGATTTATGCCCCTGAGCACAGATTTTGTTATAGCTCTTCTGGCTTTCATCCAAAATGCTCAAAGCACTCAACAAACTTCTTAAATTGCCATTATAGCGTCAATGAGTAAACATAGGCCCAGAAAGATTAAGGGACTGTTCCAAAGCCTGTTGAAGTGTGCAAGTATTTTCTCGTTGGATTTAGGTCAGACCTTCAGTGATTTGTTCAGACATATAACAATGCCTGGAAAAGATCTGCTTCATAGTTATAGTCTAAATCCCAGACAAGGCTTCTGTATCCAAAAATATGGAAGAGTTACAGGCATACTTCTTGTGAGGTTATACAGTTCTAATAATATGTCACCAAAATGCACATTAGGCAAAAGCAAGGTTATAAGTCACTAAATGTTTGTTCTTTGGCTTAAACAGGCAAACAAGAGAGACTGTGCCAGGATACCTGCGGCTGTCTGCCAGAATAAAACAAGAAAGAGGGGGAAAGCCCTTAACGAGTTATTAATACATGGCCAGTGTGCATCACCTTCATCTCCCACAAAATATAATGAGGATTAATTATGGTACAGATAATGCACATACTTGAGGTAACTGGAAACTTAGAGGTATTCATGGGTGGAATCTGTTGCTGTGAACATACAACCTTGAAGCTAGAAGTCTGCACCTGAGATAGTTGTGCTGGAGTCCTGCACTCAATGCAGAGAACAAGCATCTTCAGAGGTTTATTCCTTTCGTTTATGCTAGGTCAAATGAATTTCTTGCCGTTGACGGTAGATCCTTGGATAACTAACTTTAGCTAAATCTGAGATAGGTGAGCAGTGCTTCTTAGCTGGGAGGAACTGCTTTTCTGGTTGAAAGTAACTGAATATCAATAT
Source organism: Struthio camelus (assembly GCF_040807025.1). NCBI lineage: Eukaryota > Metazoa > Chordata > Aves > Struthioniformes > Struthionidae > Struthio > Struthio camelus. Next base: position 60,967,261 of record NC_090981.1, on the reverse strand, counting down.
TCAAGGAAACTGATTCGCTGAAGTGAGTGCTGAGATACAGAGTGAAAAAATTCTGCCTTTGTCCCAGGATGAACTGAGTACTGGCAGGGAGTAATAATTCTGTTTTCCTATGAATGCTGTTCAGCTCAGAATGTGGCTCCTGACTGTTGTGTCTACCAGGCTTGCACAAAACTCTTCAGGAGACTTATTGTGGGCTTGAGGTTGCCATAAGTGTGATCGTTATCCATCTGTATTCCATGCAATTATTATTTGTGTTATTGAAATCCCTGGAGGTAAAATTAAAATAGAGCTTTTTTTTTTTTTTTTTCCATCTCGAGCCCCTGTTTTTATTTCCTCTTTCTCTTTAACAACCTTGTTTCCCAGGAGACTGCTTGATGTGTTCTCATATTTCCAAGAGACTGCAGTTCAATAGGTTGGGAGTTAATTGCCAACTGGGAGTTTCCAGATGTTTATGGACTAGCCCAAAGAGCTGTCCACTGATAGCAAATGAACAGCTGGAAAGATAATCCAAACAAAGCATCTTTCAGCTGATTGACACATGTCTGGAAAAAACTTGGCATATTTGAGAGAAATAGAATTGAAATTAGGAACAGCTAGGAGGAAATCCTTCATTATCAATAATTAGTCAATTAGATTTTTTGTTCAAATTCAGATATAATTCTCAAGCACTCTATTCACTCAGTCATCATGCGTACAAGTAGATGACAGAAATAATGCATAGCCTTCACTCTGTCTTTCCTTGAGATGTGTTTAGAAACACTCATTATACTAGACTTCTACATGGCTGGATGGTGCAACTGATTTATAATTGGACATCAAGCCTTTCACCCGGAAGTCAGATTCATATCCAGCCCAAACAGATGATGGCAAATGAGTGGTTAAGTAGAGCTACTTAAGAGTTTTCCATCAAGATGATTCTTCAGTGAAATAGGTGGTTCTGTATAAAAACAGAGCTTTCTGTGGGGAAAATTGGTCATTCTGTAAATTTTCTATATGGGAAATCAAAATGAAAAAAGAAAGTTTCACCAGTTTGCCTTTTCTTTCTGAAACCTGATAGAGCCATTCAGGGTGTTGTATCCTGTGACATTATAGTTTTGGGGTCAGTACTCTGTCCTTTGAGCCATGTCCTCCACGAAGCACCATATCTTGTCAATGGGCCACACTGATTCACAGTGAAAGAACCAGACTAAGAAAGGTGCCATGTGGAACAGATGCTACAGTTATACTTCTGTTAGGCATCAAAATGCCATGGATGGTTCAAGTGTTTGGAAATTCCGGGGCTGAGGGTGGAGTGGGGGGAGGGGGGCAGGCAGGCAGCATTTTGTAAGCCTTCCTAGTGCACAAGGAGCCAAAATATTGCAAATTCTTGCAGGACGGACTAATAGGTTTCTACTACTTTATTGCAATCCAGCTGTGAATGTTTTTGAAAAATGTTATTCTAGCCGATTTTTTTTGCCCTATAGAGCAATTTTATGTAAACAGTAAAGACAAGACCAAAAGGCCGGGGGGGGGGGGGGGGGGGGGGGACGGGGGACGGGGGACAACAAAAAAGCTACCGCTGTGAACTGTCCTTTTCCAGTCCAAGTTTGAGAATCAATTGGAAAAGATTAAACTCTCTGTTTCTCCAGCTGGCCATAGCTGGAATGCGACTTCTCACTGGCTCTGTTAAGCTTTCAGGATTTCCTTGAAGTAAATTAGACACTTTTCTTAAATGTCTTTTTGCCCAACAAGGTCTAGACAGAGTATAATTTGTGTGCTTGACTTAATCTACGGAGTAAGGTAAAAAATTACCTCCTTTTTTTGCCCCTGAAAAAGTGTTCCTTTTCTTTCACGTTGGAGCATATGCAAGCCTCTGACTAGATCTCCTCTTCATTTCAAATTCCTGTCCCAAGTGCCTTGTTCAGGAAGTCAGTGACATTTGCATGAATTTTATTAAATAATGTTTCTGAGAGTTTGGTACTTCCAGCACTTGCACAAACATCTTTGGAGAGGACTTCATGCAGGTTGTTTCCTCCTGAGAACTCACTCCCACACACACCTTCTGTGGATCTTGGAAGGAAGCACTGCTCTTACAAAGAGAGGAGGAGTCTGCTGTCTACTCCATCTGAATTACAGTCACGAAGTGGTAGGAGTTGCAGGACATTGTTACCCTGAACTGTCGTCATGGCCATCACAATAAGAGAAAAATATAGCTATCATTATGGGAGCTTTACACAGCATAGTTTATCTCTATAACAGTGCACTATGATGTGCCTAATTAGACTGTATCAGCTGTTCCACGTCTGCTACTAAAGGGAGACTTTCTTATTGTGTCTAGTCAACAGAGAGCTCTCAGCCTGTGATTTAGCACTGAAATTAAATTTAAGCATAGTTTCCCATTTGATTATCAAGCTATGGGTGACTTTTAAGGATCCTTTTCAATCCATTACCTCCGCCAGCTGTAAACTCTGCCACAGTTTCTTCCCCTTCTCTGGCAAATATGATCAAACTGAAAACTCATCCATTTAGAGTTAGAGGGGAATGAATCCAAATAATTCTAAGTGGAAGATACAACCTTTTGCTGCTGTTCAGCCTCCTTGCTTGATTGTTGACTTTGCTCATGAGACTTACAACTATTGAGACATACTAAATTTGATTGGCTGGAATACACTGAAAGGAACAAGACCTTCAGAAAGCAATATAGGGTAAGAAGTAAGGCAAAAATTAAGATTTTTCCATGTCACATTGGAAAATTCACTCAGCTTGTGGCTTCATAGTGAGGGGAGTAGGGTGACTTGCGTAAAATAATCTTTAAGTGTATATATATAAATTTGTATAGTACTTTGTACTAATGTATTAAGAACACTGTAAAGTAGAAAAGAATAAGTGTATATCCCTTCACTAATTTTAGCTAAGGAACTTAAGGACCTAACCTCCTTTATCTAAGGATGAAACAGCGCACATTGAGCAAAAACAACCTGAATGGCAATTTGTACACAAAAGACTTCATAGTCCAGTGTTTATTCACCTTTTGCATATTTTTTAATGTGCATAGAGGAGAAGGTGAGTGGGTCAAGATGAGGTTATGGAGCATGTATGGAGAGACTGTCAAGAAAACAAATTTGTGCTCTTGGAAGATGCCCACAACTTGATGGACATGCTGTCTGAGCCTTGAAAGATATGGTATCTCTTCACTTCAAGGAGCTGGCGAGGTTGCAGATGTTCTGTAGTAACTTCAGAGAAAATGTCCTCCGCATAACAAGCACTTCTTTTGCTGCAGGAACTGGCAGGTTTTCAGTATACTGCAGTAAGCAGGAATAATCTGATCACATCAGACACGCAAGTGATATAAGACATTGCAACAGTGACTGGTTATACAAGAAGGGGGAGCATGGGGTTGGGCAGAAGAGGTGGGGCAGGGTTTTGGCCCTGCCCTACCATGACAGAGCTTTAGCCTTTACAGATAAGCTCACTTTCTGCAGAGACCAAAGACGTGAGCTACTGGAGCAACTCTGAAGTTCTAATGTGATTTGTAAAGCAACATGGATGTTTCAGATTGTTTGTTTGGACTTTGCTGTGATTGTATGTGTGGCTAGAAGTCAATGAGCCCTTGCAGCAGTGTGTGCAGGGTGCTGGCTTTCTGGTGTGAATGTAAACAGGGAGATTACTTGTGGATGCAAGTCAGGCTAAAAAATAGGCGTAGTCCTCTGCAGTAGGAAGTCCTAAGTCCTTATATGTCCTTTATTCAGAGTATTTGGTACAAAAGAAGGGCATGAGGCCTCCAGCATGTTATGGCACTTAGGGTCTTGTTCCCAATGCTGCTGTTCAAGCAGAAGTAGGATCTTATGCCTCACCTTTCACCGCATGTGTTCTGAGATCCTTAATGCTGTACAATCCTGCATATCTGATACTTAAGCATGTATTCAAATAAAAATAAGCATTTCTATCCATACTGTTGCCCAGTTTTCACTAGGGCTTAGAAGAAGTGATGATAGCTTCATTTCTCGAGTCTTCACTGCTGACCTAGTAAAGATAGATTTTTTTTTTATTGCTGTTTTACTTGAAATGAGATGATGATGGGAAAGCGTTTTGTTCTACATTCCAGTGTTAAACTGATCCTCTCTGAAATACTGCTCTTACTGAGATTTTACCTTTTGTTTACAGGCTGTGCCTTCCTAACGTACTGCGAAAGGGAGTCTGCTCTAAAGGCCCAGAGTGCACTGCATGAACAGAAGACACTGCCAGGGGTGAGTCCAGACATATATACATATATGTATATTACACTTATGTAGTTAATAATCTAAAATGGGTTACATGTGGAGCTCTCATCGTGGATCTCCGGTTGCTTGAATGACTCACTATTTGCGTTGTGCAAATAAAACCAAGACACCATCAACCCACTGGAGTGGTTTCCGTGCACAAAAAATAAGTTCTTTTTCTTCTTACCAGGAGACAGGTAAAAGTAATTAACTGGTTATGGACTGAATTCTACCAGCCTTGCTCAAGTAAGGAAAGGCTTTAGACTTCTGACCCCTCTACTGAAATGTTAGAAGTGCTTACCAGGTACTGTCACTCAGTGTTTTTCTTCTCTGAAGCAAGGTGTGGCACCAAGAAATCAAGAAACAGATCACATTATTGAGTTATCACAGAATGAAAACATATTCCTGATGACAGTGGTTTGACTCAGTTACTTTAGTATTCAGGCAGCTGTAGCAGATTGGAAAGGCAGTGAGACAAGGAGAAAAGAGAGAAGAGACGAACACAAGATAATGAAGATTATTCACATGAGCAAGATCTAAGGTTCAGACAACACAAGTGGAACTAAAAATAGAGTCAGCATTGTGTGGGGGAAGACATGCCCTGCTGGGATGGGTTTCCAGTTTGGCAGTAGTGGGAGGAGGGAGGGGGGAGACTATTTAGATTCAGCTGGGGTACACAAACTGGAAACAGCTGAGTGCAGTACTCCTGGTCTCTAGAAAAGAGCTAGTTTGACTCTGTCACTGAGGCCAGTGATCAAGTACTTAGGAGTGGAATCCTAAAGGTTTTAGGTTGTATCTAAAATGAGAGGTTGATTGGCCTAAATAACTACCTTTATTAGTTAATACTGAATGACTGAGTCTGCTTGCTCATAACTTACCTCTCAACAAAACTTGAGGTACTGCACCAGTTGCTCTATGCTGCTGAAGATACTGCTGGTTCTGTTCTACTTTTTTCTGTCATCCTGGGTCTATCTACCTATCTCTTTGCTGACTTGCCAGTCTGAAGATGCCCACACGCTTGCTCATCTGCATCTATCTTTGCCTGAAATGCTACACCTCATGTAAATACGCACTTACTTTTTTCACTAAAAATACATTTGTCAGCTGACAACTCCATCTGAATTATTTTTTCTAAAAACCGATTAGCCACAGACTGTTTGAGTGACTTGAGTCTTGTTAGGGTTTATCTTTTCTCTTCCCATTTTTTGATATTAACAGGTGATGCTTTCTTTTTATTTTTCTCCTCTGAATAATAGAACTCAATGTATAGAAAACATTTTGAATAGGGATACTTTGAGTAACAGTTTATTTGACTTGAATTTTTCTGAAATAAGCTTGAAAGTGGCACACGTGCATGTATCAAACCTAGATATTGGTGAATAGGATGTTGTGTATTTAAAAGAGCTAACTGGAATTCCAATTGTCTTCACAGAGATTGTTTGCTCCTCATTAGCAGTCAGACCAGGAGCTCACATATGGAGCTCAGACCTTCTGTGTCTCATCTTGAAGCTGTATGATCTCAGTGAAGCCAGTGGGTCAGATTATAGAGATCTCAGATTAAAGAAAAAAAAACTTTTTGAAGAATCTTTCTTTATATTTCCACATTTCTGAATCCGATCTTGCATGTTAGGGATTTTGAAACCACAAAAATCTTGAGAGCAAGACTGTTTCAGACAAGGGCAAAATTCAATCAGGTTTGCATTAAGATTAAGATTTTGCCAGGCTATGTTGCCTGATCCTAGACCACAGTGAGACCATCTCCTTGTTTTATGTCCTAATCTTATTTCTATCACATGTAGCCCAGACTGACTGCACTGACTTCACGTGGCTTTTTTGTTACCTCTAGGTCTAAAACAAACCAGGATCTAACTGAAGTAGGAACAAAGAATTCTACATGTCTAAAATAGCAGCCTGGTTTTCTAGAATTCTGAGCTCCAGTCTCTTCCACATTCATTTCCAGTTCTGTTTGTCTTGGGATAAAACCTTACTTTCTACCAGCAAACCCTCTGTATGCAGCTTTCTGCCAGGTTCCTCAACTTATCGTCTGAATGACGTCACTGTAGTTTATTTAAGGAAACCAGCCTTGTCTCTTGATAGCTATCATGCCTGAATACTGTTTTGTGTTTCCTGTGTGAGTAGCAAAGAATTATTTATGACTTACCTGACTGTATTTGATAACATGCACTGACAATATCAAGCATAGTTCATCACCATAAAATAGGAAGCCCTCTTAAGGTCAGGGGTCTAAGTCCTCATTCATGAGTCCACAAATGACGCACAAAACCTTCTTTTGACCCTCCAGCATCTGTGACAAACAGTACTACTGAGGAACTATGGAAAATAATTAACAAGGGTGAAATAGGAAAAAAATACTACTACAGTGAATTGTTGAATTGAGACACTTTTCTCTCCCTAGTAAACTGTATATTTGCCTGCCCTTGCAGCATTGCTGTTTGTGTTCTTTCTATTATAAAACACAGAATTGAGTCATTTTTAATAATATGCACATGAATGCTAATGTATGGAAATGGTGAGACATCAGGAGTTTGTGTCCAGATTCAGACGCCTTGCCTCTTAGCTGTGTATCACTGTATTTTTAGTGGAGTGGCTACATGCACATATTTTATAGTAATTACTTTCTGAATGTGCTTTGTAAGATGACAGAAATATGTTTCACGTATTTCTGTGTTATATGTGGGACATAAAGTCATCTTGTGGAATAATCAAAAGACTTCCAAGCAGGTATGTGTTGATTAATAAAGTCTTTATGATACTTTGTTTTGGGGTGGGAAAAAATCACGATATATATTTTGCAGAAACTAGAATGGAATGGAAAACAACATGATCAGTTGAATACTCTTCATTTAAATTAATTAGGCTATTTTGGACAGTTTGAAATTCTGCCTTGCCTAAAATTGAAGGTTAAGGTAGTGTGGTGTGTATGCATGTGTAAAGAGCACTTTTGTGAGTGTCAGATGATTCAAATTCTAACATTTACTTGTGATTGTTTATTTTACATATAATAGAGTAGCTGGATGATGAAGTATATTAGTTCTTTAATAATTTATAGAAATGCTTTGATGTTGCAGTAATTACATTAAAGGTCACATATCAAAGGTAATTTGGTTGAGCAGCTGTGATGGTTTCTCAGAAGCAATCAATATTGCTGTCCGTGGTGCTGATTTCACCAAGGGGACTGCCAGATTAAAGGAGGCTTATTACCAGCCAGACAGGCACGAGGGAAATCAAGAACAGATTGGAGAGATGCACTATTCTCTTTCCCCACCTATAATTAACACTGTTCACCATAATCTGTGCTAATCCTTCATAGTGGGAAACCACTTTATATTTTTCCCCCAGCATCATAAAAGCAAATTAAGCAACGAAGGGTAATTTGGGGAGAGGGAAAGAGAAAGTAAAAGTTGATTCACCCTTGGGACTTTTGATCATGGTATATCTCTTAATGATAAAGTGCAATATCAGAAACACATCCCATGATCTTGGGGAAAACATAGGAAAAAATGCTCAAGACAATGACAGTGCAGGGGACATGAGAATTATTTGCCTGCAGATTTGGTATAATATTTATTTGCCCCACAAAGCTCCACAGGAAATGAAATCAGGGAAATAAAATTGTTTTAAATGTAGTCATTTTGATCACAAATTATAGTGAAGCCAACTTTTTTCCCCTTTTTTGTTTCTGAAGTGAATGGCAGAGGATAATGCTGAGAAATGTAATTACGCTATCAAGATCTACTTTTATTTATAGCACAAATAAACTGAGCTCATGTATGATAAGCATAGCGGCATCCTTTCCTCTGGTTCTTTGTGGCTCTCAGGCACTGAGAGTGAACAGTCCGTGTATACTCGGTTGGAGGCACTGCCTTTTTGCATAATGTTAAAACCTCCTTGTAAGACTCGCAAAGAATAACTATGAAATTAAGTAGCTAGGAAACTGTTAACCTCAGCAATCTGAAGGTCTTATTCAAACTGAGAAATAAGCAGGGTTTTTTTTTGTTTTTTAGTATATATTCCTCCTGAAAGGAAGAATGGTACTACGGGTGTACTAAATTGCTCAGCATATAGTTAGCGTTTTCTTCATTGTTCTTTCTCTTCAGCCACCTAAAACAAACGTTCTGCCTTATTCACCCTCATTCCTCTTTAAAAAAACATGTTCCCTTAACATTAAAAGACAGGTGGGATCATAAGCCTGTTATTAAACCCTTGTTAAAAACTGATAAAACTAAAGTTGTGCTCAGTCTTCCAAAATTTTGTGCACGTTACTGCTCTTGTTTGGTTAAAATTTATATGTAAGGAAAGATTCCTGAGCAAAAGAGGTCTTGCAAAATCTAGCCCCTCTTGAATCCTTCTAACGAGGCTTAAATGAGACGCAAGTATCACACAGACCTTGTAAGAGTCCTGCATGTATAGCATGAATTTCAGCCATTTAAGCAGATCTTACTATAATTTTACAGTCTTACTGTCCTCTTTAATGTTTCAAAGGCTTTTCCAAAAGCTTGTTAGGAAGCCATGAAACCGCATATCACCCTGCACATTGTGTTGAGCCAAAAGTGGTATTATATTCCTGCACCTTTGTATTTCAGAAGTTTTTTCTATCAATGTAAATTGCAATTTGGTCAGCAGTGGCAGGCTGGATGGGTTCCATTGATTAAAGTAGCCTGCTGAACACGCAGCCTGCTCACCATGCCCTTTAGATTTTGAAAGAAAACACATTTAATTGTTCCCTTGGGAGAAACATGTCTGTTTTCTGAAGTTAAAAATGAAGATGAAAAGGAATAAAAACAGATTTGAGGTAAGAGACTTGCAAAAACCAGTCCGTTAGAAATTCTCCAGTACTGTAAAATCTTTAGGTGTCAATGTCATGGTTAAAAAGATTTGTCTTTTTTCCTCTTTCTGACTGACCAGACAGTCAAAGGATTTTTGGATCTTACTCTGGGGAAAGGAGGGGACAAGAGAGAGGGAGAGGAAACCATATGCACTTTCCATTTGCTAAAAACGCCTGTAGTTCAACAGTGCTGTTCTGTTCACCAGATGAGATGAAACACCTGGGTCTTATCTGCTTGGTAAACATTAAAGTTCCATTTCACTAGTTAAAGATTGGCTTCTATATCCCTATACAGCAGCCTCTGGAATACAAAGTAAACTCTCTCTGCCATCCAGTCCAAAGAGCTTTGGATCAGAAGGATACAGTGCAAGCACTGTGACGGAACTAGTGTGTTGGATGCATGTTGTTATATCTCAGCTGAGACTGGTGCATTCATTGCATTTGTGATTTCTAACAAAGCTCAGATGTGCAAAATGTGAACTAGGCTTCTCGGTCGTGTTTGGGGTTTGAGATTTTAAAAAGGGTGTATGTAAATTAAATTATTAAATATATTGCATTTTCTTTCCGACTTGACACCTTTTTGATTCTCAAAGGGCAATTTCTAAGCTATTCAACAAAAGTTGTTGCTGGACCTTCATTCGCTTTATGTGTTATTCAATGACAACTTTTCTCTCTGACATGTCTGCCATAGGAGGATCAATCTAATTTTATGTACAACTGTAAAGATGAATGATAAGTAGAAAGGATTCAGGCAAGTACAAGCTGAATAAATTATAAAGGGCAAATGATGACAGGACTGGGGGTCCCAGGAGACAGTGATATGATAACAGAAACTAAAGACGAATTTATGATGGATGTAGTTAGCATGTACTGAGGCTGTTAATTCTTCAGGGTAGTTTTATAACTTCTTGTGATTGGAGCAATCAAAGTATTTCATTTTAAAGAGATGCTGTATATTTTCACTTGTCTGTTCTGCATATTTGTATGTATGGCCTCATTTATATGCATAGCAGTAAACTCCCATAGGCTAGTCAAGCTTACCTCCCATCAAAGGGCCCCTATTCTCTAAACCATAATGCCACTGTTTATGCATAAATAAATAGATAATGTGTAAAGATTTGAGGGCAAACCTGGATCTCAGCAAAAAAAGTTTTCATTTTCATAGCACACAGCAATTAGCTCAGATCCTGCAAGTGACTGAGCACCTTCAGCTAGCTTCAAAGCCTAGCCAAGGGATTGTGTTAGCTTACAGATCTGTGATGAAAAACTATATATAACAAGTTTCAGGTAGGTCAAATGTTAGGCTTAAGCTACTTTAAGAGCAGCTGATGCAGCATCATAAAGTTAGAAGCAAATCTGATCTCAGAGCAGTTCTTGATTGCATTTCATTCATACTCTTATTTCTATCTCTTGTTCCTTATTATTAAGGATATTTGCATGAAAATGATCTTTTTTCCTTCCTCCGAAGGGTTGTCTCTTGTCTGTGAGTAATGCTTACTCTGGCCTACATTTTTGCATGCCATGGGTTTGATTCTGACTTCATTTACACAAGTGTAAATCAGTAATGATCTGATTGAGGTCAAGGGATTTATATGGTGTAGGAAAGAGCAGACTCAGCTATATTTGTCACTGCTGAAATGATGTCATCGTGAACTAGTACCATAGCTCTAAATGAGGAAACATATTTCTACCAAGAATCTTTCCATCGGAGTATCTGATCTCACAAAATGCTGAGCATCCCTGACACCTGCTGGGCCATTAAGAGAGCTCTCATGGGCTTTCTGCTGGAGTGAGGTCCCAGCTCCAAACTACAGGAACTGGAGGTGGTCAGCGTCTGGGTGTTTCAACAGCATCAGCCTTTAGAGGCTACTCAATCTTAAACACTAAGGGGTTTCCAGTAATATTGTGTTAATGATTCAAGTGATGACTGGATATACTTGGGAAATATTCACAAGTAGTAGACCACTGTTTCTCACCCTGTGTTCTTGGTACTAGAGAGTTAGAAAAGAGAACAGGTGCCCTTTAATCGGTTTATTTTCTTCTGTTCAGTCATATGAATAATATTGTGTAACTATACACACACTGACCAGTCTGGAGGTCATTTTTCCTAGGGTAACCTTTCCATAAACACCTATTTGCACTATACAATAATGAAGAAACATGCATTGACTCTGCAACATTAAGCTGTCCCTCTGTAATGGATCAGTGAAGTGCTTGGGTGAAGATGTTATGCAGCTATGTTGATTTGGCCTTTCATCTGTGGCAACAGTGCCTGCCTATGTTATAGGTATATCAAAGGCAGCTGCAATGCTACTGGCTTACATCGGTATGTGCTCTCTGCTCTGTGCTGCTTTATGCAGTGTGTACATGCCTTTAAACACCTTAGATATTCAAAATGTAAATCACTCTTAAAACGATATACAGGAGCTGAAGTTGGGTGGCAGTTGAAGTATATATGTGTTTCACCAAAATGGCAAAATAGTTTTGAAGCCTAGAGATATGTGTCTTGGTCTGGTTTAATTTAGTAGTATGAAAACACTACAGCACAGACTTGAACACTGAGGAGCAACTGCAGTCTATGACCATAATTCCTAGGAATGTACACAAAAAGGACTTAAATCTTGACTTAAACACTATTTCTGTTAATGTTTCTTATGCTAGCTAGCTAGACTAGGAACATCTATGCACATTGGAAACGGTGTAGATGGACGGTGAGCTTTAACACAAGAAATGGAGGCACTGGCTACAAACCCTTTCAAAAAGCTATGTCCCGCATTAAATAGTGTAAGTACATGATTCATACATTAAATGTAAAACCATACTGAAAGTTAAGTACACCCTTTAAGGAATTAGCTGAACTAGAATCCTTTGCGAGTGGCAAGGTCTGTCCTATCTGTACTTACGGATAACTTCTGATAGGACTTGACATAATGCAACCTATTTAGCTTCTGTGCTTCACTTCTGCTGTGCTCTTGTTTTGGCAGGGAGAAAGTGGTGGGGAATGACTGGCCATGTTCAGACAAGTACATATCTGAAGTGACTTTGCTCTGTGGAGTAGCTGCAGTGAGAGCCTTACAGTGGCAGTGCATGTACGAGCTGCTGCACTTGGCAGGTTCCCAGCAATGTCAAATCTTACTGATTAGTTTCTGTAAGTACAAGGACAAAATTAAGCCTAACCTATTTTTCAAAGAATAAATGTACATTTCCCATTTTTCTCATTAGTGGGAGCCGCCTTATATCTTGTTTCCCATACTCTTTCTCTCCTCCCTTTTCCAGCATGTAGCCCCTTAAAAAAAGTCTCATCTCATTAAAAAAAACTCCCTTTAAAAACATATGCCTTTAAATCCATCTGATTTCTGCACCTATTTTTGACCTCAAGATTTACATATTTTCAGCTCCAAATGAACTACGATACTAAAAGTTATTCCCTTCCTTTCCTTATAAGCATAGGAAGCTACAATCCCCAAAGCCTCTGCTGCTTTCCGTTGCATATTTTTCTATAACTTGTCACAAAAGATGTTTTTTATCACTGTCTTTGTAGGCAAATTTGACAAAGCAAGTCTTGTCCAGCTATAACTAATCCTTTCCAAGCTTAGGTTGCTCATTCAACCTGATGGAGTGAATATATTTTTCTCTTGTTTTGTGAATGGCTTAATCATTTTGGTGTTACTATAAAGACTTTGCATGGTAAATTGGGATCTTATAAAACATGATGGCATGACTTTCTGTTTTCACTTATAGCTTTGATCAATGTAATAACACTTTGCTTCCATGGTCGTGAAACTGGAATAATTTTTTCTGGGCCTTTTTCCTTACAGCTGAAATAAAGCTGACTTGTGATCAGTCACACTGTCAGGATCTTCCTTGGCAAACATCTGAGAGGTTGCCTCTGTCTTTCACGTTCCCTTGTAGTGTCCTTTCTCAGTAAACGCTCACCAGTACCTCACGTATGGCTGAAGAGCATTGTCATCTCCTTTTCTCCATCTCGTTCTGCTCTCCGTGTCTGTTGTTGCTACCTCTTATCTCTTTTGTAGATTTGCTGGAAACATTACCCTGCCTGGTGAAATGAGTAGTTTAGATTATGTGCTGCCCAACTGCTTCTGCCTTGGAGATCACGCACCCTTTCCAGATAGGGGGGCAGCCTGAGGTTGCTGATTCTTTTACCATTTTGAGACACTACACATACATAAGCAGTAGAGCTAGCTTCTTCTAAATCCAGTGTTTCTTGAAACTCTGAGGCTTAGCGTATATGTGCTTTGTAGTGCTGTGCATGTGTTGCCCAGTAGAGAAGAGGCAGTACAGAAAGGCTTCATGTGATGCTCTCTGGTCTGTTCTTCCTTAGAGCAATTGAAGAGAGACCAGGGATTTATTCCTGTGCCTATGCTGATTCTGCAAGGGAGTGGGGAGACTATGCAGAATCACCATTCTGATAGTAACAACCTGCTGCTTCGAGCTTATCTTTCCTATAACCGCACCCTTGCATTTGCTTGATGTTGCCTGTATTTTCACCTGAGAAGGGAGAGGCTAAGACACTCCTGGGAAACCTGGGCATAGCAGAACAGCACATCCAAAAATAAGCAGGCTGCTGTTGAGGAGGTCCTGGGAAAATGTGTGTATTTATGGGCTCCGTATGGTTTGTGGAAGCTATACTGTGGGTGCTACAAATGTGAATAAACTATTAATAGTGAAATGCAGATGTGACACTCTTCAAAGGGAATGTCTCAGATCTCGGTGGAGGTTCCAAATATATCTGTATTGCTGGGTGTTTCTCTTTGTTTTTATTAAGCCTTAAACCTTTTCCATCAGTGCTCTGAACTCAAGCTGCCATAGCACAGTGGTAACATCTCTAAAGTGAGCCTGTCCAAACTAATTTCATTGTCCTTGTTGAGTGAAGTGCAACAATTAAGCAGACAGCACAAATGGGTCCAGATAAATTGGATATTTACAATTATTTCGGTTTGGATAATCTAATGTGATGTTCATTGTGCAGCAAAGAAATGTGCTTCCCAGTGAGGGAGGCTCCCATTCTGTCTTCTCACTTCCTGGGTGAAAATTTAGAGGAACTCTATCAATTCTTGCAGAGTTCAAGCTGCTTTACATCACTGCAGCTCAAATCAGAATCTTATTCTCTTTCTTTAGATGCCCTGTAAAGCTGCCTCTCTTCAGCTGTGCTTGCATTTTAGAGATACAGCCAGGGGAGCTGGAAGGTCATTTCTTTTTTCCTGGGCCAGGGTTGTGTTGTTGAACTCTTTCACTTTGGGGAATCCAGCTTTCTTTGAGTGCCTCTTTGCTCTCCAGCACAGAAACTGACTGACAACTGGAGTTACTCTCCAGATCTCGCATTGCTGCTGACTTTCTGGATAGCATTGCAATCAGATTCCCTCATTACTAATGCTTCTCTTTCCTGATATTAGCACCTTGGGGCTATATTCTGACTTTCTACCAGTTCTAGTTGAAAACAATAGTAATACCAGTTGAATAGCAGGTGATTTACACAAGCAGATCAACAGAAAAAAGGCAGATCCCTGTTACTTCCTGCTTCATTTCTTTGCAGGATATATTGCTTGTACTTCTCTCCTCCTGCTGTCCTTCCCCTCCACCCCCCAGCAATATACTGTGCTGCTGAGCAATCTTCACCAACTTAATCACATTTGGGCCCAGTGTTTTTCCTGCAGACCCTGGAGTGCGCAGTGCTTAGGCCTTGGTTATTAGTTTACACAATAAATGAAGCCCATTAGAAGAGGATAATCAGGGCTCGGAGAAGGCCACCTTACTCGTTATCTGAGGAGGTTATGTTAAGCCTCTGTAGTTATTAATCATACTTTTCCATGCAGATAGCTGAAGATTAAGAGTCGCATTTATCCACTTTGCTCCTCATTCTTTCGCATTGATGTGCAAGCACTCTTTATTATTGTTATTATGATTATTCATAGCTCATGCAGTCAGCCAGGACTGCTTCTGAGATGTTGCTTGAAGTCTTGCACCTATCTGTAGTGGCTTGATGATACAGAACAGAGCCACTGGAGGTCTCTCCTTTTATGTGCCGGAAAACATCCTTGAGAGTCCTAGAAAGTCTCTGCTAGCTATTATTGAATTGCAGTATCTTGTCCAGAGGCCAAGAGTTCTGAACAGAAGCCGACACTGTTAGAGCCAGGTTTAACAGCAACCCTCTTGATGTCACTTGCTTCATCTTTTAATACCAGCTCTAACCTTGAACTTAGACTAGAGGGCATACTACCCTGTAGCTCTTTGAAACCTAGCCTCGTACCGTTTTAATCAGAGTGAATGACCCCCTCTTCCTCTCTCTCTTTTTTAAGCACTTAAATAAACTAAGATAAAAACACATCTGTACCAGGTGTGCTCAATAGTGTAAAAGAAAATGATTAAAAAAGGGAAGCATTTATTCCACCAAAAATTGTCCTTGTGTTTAAAAATTTCCCTAGAAATACCTTTTTATTGCCCTTTCCTCACTTCTGGTAATTTAAAAAAAAAAAAATGTATTTTGTCCCCTGTGCTCTCCCTTGCTCTGCAAAAGATTTTGGTCACGCAGCATTTGCTTCAGTGAAATGATGGTTGAAGCAAACTTTCAGCTAACTTTATTCAGAATAGTGACTGCACAACCATCCAGTTGAAGATCACTTCAGGGCATGACTATTTTCATGTGCTTGTACACCTATTATTTTTCTTATATGCACATTCAGCTTTGTAGAAGTTGTACTCCAATTTTCTTGTTCCACTTAAAGAAAACCGCTTTTCTGTGAATAGTGTTATGTTCTGAAATA
This sequence comes from Struthio camelus, assembly GCF_040807025.1. Lineage (NCBI taxonomy): Eukaryota > Metazoa > Chordata > Aves > Struthioniformes > Struthionidae > Struthio > Struthio camelus. The sequence continues at coordinate 60,951,395 of NC_090981.1, read as the reverse complement.
GGGGCCAGGTCAGCGATATGCACTGTCCTAAGCCAATAAATCTATAGTACCCAGTTCAACATCAAGTTAATTTTAAATCACCAGTTCAGCTAGTTGCTAAAAGCCTGGATTCACTTCATCCATCCTCGAGTTTGAATCGCCATATAAAGCAATTTGGCCATCCCAAAACCACTCTTTAATCTGTGAGGAACGGCACATGACCAGAATGAACAGTTTATCCTTTTCTCTTTTGATTGAGGGAAATTCCTAACCTTGGTTTGTCTTTAAGAACTCTAGTGGGTCTGTTTCCCTCACTTTTGCAATGATAATATTGATTTAGGATGCTTAAGCTTCCCAAATGCTGTGTTTAGATACTGATTCACATCTAGTGGAAATCATCATTGTTGTCTTGACTTGCTCTGTGTCAGCTCCTGGTCTGCCTCACCTTTTTTTGTGCTAGCACAAAAGACACACAAGGCTCTGGAGCTCTCTTGTTGGGGCTTATAATGTGGTTTTTCTTTTTAATTGAAGTATTTTTTTCTCTAGAAAATGTCAGTTCAAGACCATCCCATCTGAGAAACCCATAGCAGTTTTGTTCAAACATTTATTTCAGACTGACTTCTTGGATCTTTTAGAGAATTTTCATTTAAATGAGGGGGGGCAGAAAAGTAGAAATCAGCCCAAACAGGCAGGCACGGCATTGGCTTGGCATGTTGAGTTAGCCAGGTATAAATCCATGCCCTACCTAATTAAGAACGGAATCGGCCTTGGTCCTTCTCTCCTCAACCCTAATTAATTTTCTTGCTCATCTGGTTCTTGGCTATTTGAAAAAAAATGTTTGCACATGCACCTCCTTTCTTTTCTCTTCCTCTCTAGTTTTAAAATTTGAAAACCTCAGCCTGAGACACAAGAGGAAAATACCTCAAATGCTAAGATTTTTTGGCTTTGGTGATGGGGTGAAAATTTTTGTATGGACTTCTGAGGCAAAATATCAGGCCTTTTTGATTTTCAGAGGACTGTAATCTATCGTGTCTTGTTAAGAGGGGACTAGAGAAACAGCCTGTGAGTTTAATGTTACTGACCTCAGGTTTCACCAAGTGATGTTGACAGTTCCTAAGCTGTCTATCTGGAAATTGGACTCTTCTCTCTTCCTCAGGTGGGAAAGTGGGGCCATGAGAAGGTTCAGTGAGAAAATACTGGCCTGCGATGAAGTGTGGTCTTGAGGACTAGAAGCAATGGTCCAGGATTTGGAAGAAACCTAGATTCAGTTCTTATCTATGCAACGGACGCTAGTCAATGAACCCATCTTTGCCTCAATATCCTACCTACAAAATGGAGCTAATTAACCTTCCCTCACTATCATTCCTTTTATTATTAGACACTTAAAGTTACAGTTCTCTGGAGCAGTATTTGTTTCACATGTGCCCGTGTGTGTGTACAGTGTTTAGTGCTGACAGCCCTTGCTTTTGACTACAGTGTCGTAGACATTTCTGTGATGCTGACAAAGGATGATAGCTGTTGGGAGGGAAAAGCTCTCTTCAAATATAAGGTGATGGGTCAGGACGATTCTTGCCTTTCAGAAAGGGGCTGTCTCTTTCCTCTTTTTCATGATTGCTCTTACTATTACTTAAAGAAAAAAAAGAAAATTTCTTAGACTCATGCTGTACTTCTCCATACTGTATTTGACATCTGTAATAAAATTTGGGTCAGATATGCTTTTCAGTAAAAAGCAGCATCCTACAAACAGCCCCACACTTATATTAGGGTCATGTCAAGAATAACAGAGACTGAGCCTCTGCATTGTATTAGGTATTCTTCATTTCTCTCATCTCTGCTTCTCTCCAAGACATAATACAAGATGCTTATCGTGTTCCACCACATCTCACCAAAGGGCACAGAGGGGGAAGTTGGTTAGAAGGGAGCACGGTGCCTCAAAGTTACCCTTCTGCTCTAGCATCTCTGAGTATAGGTGTAAGGTGGATCATTTGCATTCTCTTACTTGATCGCATCTGTCCTCTCCCCCTGTCTAGGTGAGAATTACAGGAAGGAAGGAGGGCTTCTGTTAAGGAGAGTTTAGTTTTCCTTGCTATTACTTCATGGAGAGGCTGTACGTTGGGATTTTGTGTGTGTGTAAGTCGATATTTTTTTTTTTGTGTGTGTGTGAATGAACATTGTACTAAGGAGAGATGAGGGAAGGATATTATGGCATGTATTGAGCTATGTGAAAGAGATGGTCCCAGATAAACTTGCTTTTGGTGCACTCTCAAGGCCTCATGCTGGTCACTGGTGCACAACCATCGGGCACCTGAGCATATGCAGAATAGGTCTTATCTGTATTCCTTAGCACTGAGGGTCATTCCCTGCTGTGGCTTTATCCACCCACACCAGAAAAATAGGTGTGCTGTCGTGGACCTGCACCCACCTCTGACCTGTACGCACCTAGTGGTGGGCCTTGGCCTTGATTTCCTCTTGTCTTGTCCTACCAGTTCTGGGCTTGTGCCCACAGCAATGTGAGGGTCCATAAGTCCTGATCTGCCCCCCCCCCCCTTTTATATCAGTGGCTGCTTCTGGCTCTCAAGCATGCTTTGAGCATTGTATTTCAATAGAACCTCATTCTCTTCTGGTGGACAACTGGAGCAAGGATGAAAGACCACCAAATTTCAATTAATTTCACTTGCGCTTTATGAAAGGCCTTGAAGCCATTTCATGTAGGTAAAGGGCTTATTTCTTTCACGTTCCATGCACAGAGCTGCTCCTGAGATGCTTTTAGTAAATCTTTTTTTTTTTTTTTTTTGAATGATAGTTGCTGGGGTAGGTGGCAAAATGACATCTAGTTCCCTCCAGGAGTGTGATGCTTGCTCTCCTCTGACTGAAACACGGTTACGCTTGCCAGCTAACGTGTCTAGAATTCAGTGCCTTCTGTTTGATGCTGCACACCTGCGCTTGCTTTCTCTTCTCTCCCCTCCCTTCTTTTTCCAAAGCCTAGTGACATCCTTTGCTATATTTGAGGTGCTAGTGTAGATCAAAGTCCTCCCAGGATCAAACAATGTGCTGCGTGCAATCCTTATGGTTACAAACAAGGTCTTTCACTGACAGAAACACGTTTCTGTGCTGCATTTTCAGCAGCCCATCAGACTGGATTCAGGGGTAGCTTTTGATTTCACAGGGAAACTCTTTCCTGCCCTTCCTCCAGTTCTCCAGAAAAAGGAGAGAGAGGGGAGGAAAGAAGAAGAAAAAGCCTCTTTGGCTGAGAGGAAAGAACAAGGAGAGCAGAGCTTTCTTTAAACTTTAGAGAGAGATTTAACATAGCCATGCTATAGGTTTGGTTTTTTATGTCAGGTAGAAGATAAAAAGCTTTCATGAGGACAAATGCACCTAATGCAAAAAGCAAGAAAGCAGGAAGTCTGAGAAACTTGCTTGAATGAATGTTACATAATTTTCAGTGTAGGTTTTCTTTTAGACTCTCATTTCCCTATAAGCTTCTTGCTATTTAAATTGCCTTTCAGTATAACTTCTGCCAATTGAAGGTAGGTGGGGGGCAGAATATGGCTTGAAAGTGGCATAAATGACCTTCAGTACAGGGTACTAATTACTGTGGACAACTAAATACTGCAACTCTTTTACTTGTATGGCCTCAAGCATATCTTTAAAAGAATGCACTGAAAATATAAGTATCAACATACAATTTTCAGACTAGCTTGCATCTTTTGCACTCTATCTCTTGAGACTTCTGAAAGCTTAAGTGACTTAGGCACTCAAAACAATATGAAGAAGCATTTTGAAATCTCATTAGCAGAGGTTAACATTAGTTTTGAGATCTCTGAAAACGCAAGTGAAACTTACTTTCCTTCCCACACATTTTTTTTTTTTAATTTGTTCTTCAGGATATTTGGTTAAAAAAAATATTTACTTACTTCTGGAAGACAATTTTGTTTGGACTTGAAAATACTTAATTTTTTTCTTTATCTTTTCCTATCAAGTCAGGAAAATGCAAAGGTAGGGAGCCTAAATAATAAGCAGTACCCCTTTCCACTCCATAATGCAAGAAAAATCCATACTTTTGCAAGGGACAATAACTGCTAATTAATATTTCTGAATAAATAATCCTGATACCCTTATAAGTCAAATTTAAAAATCAATTAATAAAAAGCCTTTTTTTTTTTTTCAGTAATTAACTTCAGGCTTATTATTGTTTACTTGTTATTGGCTTTAGTATTGTTCTGGCTTACCCTAATATAAGTGAGTGCTTCTATCTGTCACTGCATAAGTGGCACACAGATGAAACATACTGCATTTAAGAAGAAAATTAGAAATTGTCCCTGGATGCTCACTTCAGCAAGGTTTGTTTATTTGCCAGAAGAGTCTGAGTTTCTTTCCTAGCTGGTATCTGTTCGCTAATTTTGAGCATCCACACTTGTTAAGGTACAAGTAGTTGGCACTTGGGTCCTTAGAAGATGGAGAAAAATGCAGATGATAAATTCTCTAAAGAATTGTTGGTCAGGAAGCAGAAGAGAAGACAAACCTCTTTCAGATTGTGATTGCTTGTGTTATGGGATCACGCTCTTGCTGCCGACTTGTCTCAGTGGCCCATCTGCTAGCGTGCATGCAGGGTAAATAACTGTTAATTTCTCTGTTGCATAACATACATTTTTTTTTATCCTGACTGAAGTGAAGAGGCACTAGTCCCCCTCCAAACAACTTTTTGATTTTTTTTATCTGGATGAAACATTCAGTAGACAAACTTATCTAATTAGTACGTGTTCAAAATTATAGGGCATTGTACCTTTCTCTCCCAAAATTAATTCCTTCAAACCCTTTTCTCCGGTGCCCCACAAAGTAAACTACACTGGGGTTTAAATTCCTTTCACAAGAGCAGTCCCAGCTTGTCATTACAGATAGCTGATGAGGCAACTCGCATATGCAGCAACACTGATAAAAATTATTAAAGTAATTATGAATTTATGCTCTTGGATGAAGGAAACCAAACTTCCACAGGGCACGAACTGGTTATACAAAACAAACAGTATGTAAGTGTGATCTTTTATATAAGGAAATGTGTGAAATAGTTTGGAGGCATAGAAGGATTTGATGTGAACTCCAGTAAGGTTACCTAAATTTTAAAACATTTTTGAAATCCATTCTGTAGATCACTATCTACCTCTATCATCATCTCACATCTTTGTCTAGCATCAAAGAATCGCAGTCAACAGAAAAACGAGCAAAATAGTTTTATGGGAAATATTAAAACTGATACTGTTAAATGGGGTTAAAATCTGCTTTTTTGGAACGAAGGCACCCATAGTTTTATCAGAATCTCTTTATCAAAGTAAGTGCTACAGAAACCTTGTTCAAAAGTACACTGGAACAATTTCATCTGATGAAAACAGCTTCATTTACATGAAAATACTGGTCATAGTTCTGATTAAGATTTAAATTTATGAAAAGAAAATATGACTTGAAAGAAAGAGGGCCCCACAAAACTGAAATACGTCAAAACGTAGAAATATTGTTCAACGGGGAAAGGGAAGACTCTAACAGGAGAGAGATCGGTAAAATCCTGTTGTATTACCCTCTCTAGTTCATGACCCAGGCTGTCTGGACTGGCTCAGCATAGTCCTCAAAGCGCTGGCACAGGAAGCACTGATAACTTTCTGCCACATGCTTATTCATTACCACTGGCAAATCTTGCCACTGGTCAGATCTAAAACTGCTTTGCACTACTGAGGTTGCTGAGGCATCTTTCTCACTGGCTGCCAATTTCCTTGCTGAAACTCAGGATGCTGGGCTGGGTGAACCGTTTCATAACGCTTGGCAATGGTCCACGGGAGATCGGCACAGGCTCCCCGCCATTCAGGCCTGAGAGTCCTCTGCTTGGTCTGCTGGGGAAACAGTGTTTGATAGGGTTGTAATGATGCAAGAAACTGATCCACCCCTGGGGAGGTGGGGAGCTCCATGGAGACTATGAGCTCTGCTGCAGAAAGATGATACCTCCAGTAGCATGTGGCCGGAGCATACATGGTAGTATATCTGCTTGCTCTCTGCCTCTGCAACCCTTGCTACTGTGTTTAGTTGGAGAGGTGGCCTCTCCGTGCAGTGAAGTCCCACTGACGTGTGTCTGGTGTCCTCTCAAGAGTCCACAGGATTAAAGAGTTGTTTGGAAGAATGAGAGCCTTTCTGAAACTGGGATTAAAACTGAGTTTTGCTTTCCTGGGGAGAAGACAATGAGAAGGCTCTCCAGGCTTTGTCTATTGTTGTTTGATATCTCTCTGTGGATTAGTCAATTAGAAATGACTCAGTTCTGTGCAGAGAACTCAGCTTAGTACCAGGGAGGGGGAAAAAGTAGGACTGGATTTTCTGGCAGTGAGTAGAAGAGTAGTGTGATTTTGTACAAAATAGCCAGTGGGTAGATTTTTCTTAAATATATATTTAGCATCTGTTTCATTCTGCTCCTGTTGAAATTAGTGATAAAATTTCACCTGGACTCCCTGAAAGTAGATCTAAGTCAATGTCAATGGTATGAGGCTCTAATAAACCCGTCTTTTGTGTGAGGCTTTTGTAGTGTCCTTTCTAAACGCAGGTAGGGGGAAGGGAGAGAGGGCTTAGCTGGCCTTCTCCCGAATCTTCTAAAGATAGCTCTCTTATTTTGGAGGAATTTGTTTTTCCTATACTGAAAAGCTGGTGGGAGTTGTGCGGGTAGGTGAATAATCTCAGAAATAGGTTCAGTGGTGGCAGACATGCAAGTTTAACGGGAATATGCAGTTATTTGATTTGACTTTTAGGTTAAGCTAAGGCAGGTGTGATATTCTGGCCTTGTAGTGCTGTTGTGTGAGCTCACTGATCTTGGCCCCTTTATTTGGCAATTGGCAATTACCCTGCCTGCTCTTAAACTCCCTCGCTGGAGCTTAATGCTTTAACACTAGGCTAGCTGGTTTGGTTAACAAAGGCCACAGAGAGCGCAAAGTAAATCGTTGTCATGCTGTACTCAGTATAGGCTTTATCTTACAGTTAACGGATTCTTTTATAATGTAGTGAACCCCAGTGTGTAATCCTGCAGGTCATGGGCAGTTGTCCTTGACTGGACTTAGGTGGCAAGGGTAAATGAAATTATTGCTCTGCTGTCCTATTAGTTTGTGAGGAGAGCATCTCACCTGAACGTCCCCAAACTGACTTTGTGCAAAATCGACTGGGTGGCTTAAATTATTTGAATTGTTGATCTAAATGAAACTGATTGATTTGAGCTTGAAAGCGATTGCTGCCTCCCCATACTGTGAAGTTGCACAGGCAACTGTGGTATTGCTACTACAAGCTGGGTAGGGCTTTGCAGTACAGACATTCACCTGTAGCTAGGCTGGCTGGATGCTGCTCACCTCAGTTATATTTTCTGTGGAAACAGAGTTCTGCACAGTTTTTTTTTTTTTTTTTTTAACATGAAGCAGGTATTAATGCTTTCAGCTCCTGTTTGGCTGCATTTCTCAGGTGGGCTTCTGTGGGGAGGGGAAAGCACCTACCCGTGGACTGTGGCATGCCATTTGGAAATGGAAGATTCAAGCTAGACTTGAGGCAGACGCTTGGGAGCTGGAAGTAAAGCACTGGGACTTCACCATCTCTCATTGTGCTTAGCGAGTTAAAAACTCAGACCATTTCTTTTCTGGAGCAGACAGAAGCAGAAAACCCCTCTGATAATTTGATTTCCACTGGCCCTGGGAGGCAATACAATCCTGTCCTGGGACTTGAGAAACTTCAGTTCTGTTCCTAGCTTAACTACTAGAAATGTGAATGATATTGGGCAAGTCACTTTGCTCTGAGAGGCTTGAGTTTCCACCTGTAAAATGAAGACAAGGTTCTTGATCTCTTCTGTAAAGTGGTATAGAAAGGTCAGGTGTTTATTAGCAAATCATCCCTGCACAGGAGAGGGCACCTGCTTTTTCTTAACCGTTTCACTGTTGTCAGATTCTGGCAAGAATTGATAAAAATAAAAATAAAAAAAAAATAAAAAAAAAAACCAGCTGTTTTCCCACCTCTTGGCTTTAAAAACTAAGCCCTTAAAATAAATTTGAAAAACACTAACCAAGCAAAAAACTGACTTTATCACCACCTGGTAGGACTGGGTAGGGCTATTCATGAGAACAATCCAAAGGCCTTCACCTTGACTTCCCAACATAGTTTGATGTGATTTTAATCTGATTATTAGACTCTCCGTACAGCTTGCAAGCTTGTAAAAGATACATTGCTGGCAGAAACATTTTTGTTACTGGGGAAACTTTTTGTTGTTGTTGATGTATGTGTTGCCTGCCATAAATACTCATCTGAGAGGCAAAGGTCATTTGGTAGCTGCTTAGCAGCTTCACTTTCTGAAATGAAACTCGAGGACTCTAGATCTGCAGCAGAAGGTGGGGGCTAAGATAGATGAGGAAAGATCTGTTGCTTAACATTGTAGCAGCCAGATTATTTGGGAACTTTTTTCTTTTTTTTTTTTTCCTGTTGCTATCATTTTTTGTTATTTTGTTTTTTTTTTCTCCTTAATGTTTAACTTCCAGTAAAAGGTGCAGAAACGGATAGCCTTGGTAACTAAGCCCTATGTGTTTATTTACAGGGCAGTATAGTACAGCCTGTGGCATTAAGGGATGCACTCCCAAGGCCATGACCTTCTTCTGTGCCAGCCTGGGGGATTTATCTGCAGAGTAGTAGATGCAAATTTGGGCTTGTTTGCTAGGCTACACAGGACAATTTGGTAAACCAGGACAGTGGGTAATCAAGCCTGGACCTGGGAATTTCATCATGTGTAGAGAAACAAGCCTGAAGATCAAACTGAGATTCTGATAAGTGCTTGGTGTGCAACCTAAATGCACCCTGAACATAAAAATAAGCTTAGTCACTGTAGTCCCTTCAGTTCTGTCTCCTTCTGCACAGTCTAATTGTATAGGTGCCACTTTTTGCTAGGACTGGTAATACTTTTATGAACTTTAGTAGCCCATGTGACACAGTAAGTCAGATTAGGTGATGATGCAGCAAAGCAAGCTCACACTCTAAACTTTATAGCTGCTTTTTTTTTTTTTTGGGGGGGGGGGGCAGGGGGCGGGGGGGTAGAGGGGAAGAAGGTGAGGAGAAGAGGCTCCAGTTCCCTTCTCTTAGGTCTAGTCTTGAGGTTAGCAGGGGTTCACAAACCATTTTTGGTAAATTAGCAGTTTTGGTCATGACAACCAGTGCCATCAGCAGCAGTGTCAGAACCGCTGCTGGTAATAGCAGCTCCCTGCTATGAGACCAACCATCTACCACTTCAGAGCAGTGTGTGGTATGTAACTTGTGAAACACGATTGTATGAGCTGCCTGTGTGTGAGACCTGCAGTGTAGGTCCAGTTTGCTGGTAAAATTGGGGCCATTTATTTTGCTGTTAAAACACAAGGTGCTGCTAAATCTCATGAGCAGAGCTGATGAAAAATAAGCAACCACAACAACTTGTTTTTTTTTTTTTTTTTCCTGGAAAGCACTGAAAGATTTTCTGAAAGGGTATTGCTTTCAAGGTGTTTCTTATTGTGACGGTGTCTCAGATCCAGGACAGCACTTTGACCAAGACATTCTGTTTATCCTGTTTTGATGAGATCTGGGATAAAAAAACAATAAATAAACCTGCTCTGAAACCAGTAAAAAACTCCTCTGAAATCCTGTCTAAGCACTGGAAAATAGGCAGTGATATTTCTTCTCTTCACAGAAGAAAAATACATTTCAAAGCCTTGAAATATTTGTAAAATTGAGCAGCAGTTTTCTGGCCAGCCCTAATCGTGGGTGGTCCTAGGAGGCAGATGAGGTCTGCTAGCAGACTGAGTCTAGTAGGCCATCACGGCCATGATGAAAATTTTCTGTTGGCCATGAGGAAAATTTCTTTGCGTGTAGGTGACCTACCGTGACCTAAGTTGGCATGCTTATGTTAATGGCCAATTGGTGTAACCCAGCTGCTACAGCAACTCTCAATCTGGACGTTATTTTTGTAGCGTAACTAATGAGCTGTGCCAAGCTTTCTGGTTGTGTAAGGGAGTTCACTCCAACTACAATTTTTCCTTTACCAAAGGAAAGTAGATGCCTGAATCAAAGTGGCATTTTGTGACTGTGGGTATGCCTGAACTTCAGCCTTCTGAAGGTTAGATATCTGGGTTTCTCCTACAGTCAGTAGACAGTAGCAATTGAACTGGGCCAGTCACCCCACCGACTCTTCCATTGGATAGAGAGTGATCCAGGATCAATAGCTTAGGCTACCTGGCTAATGTTAAGTGAAATGGCTCTGATGCCATGGCTTGTGAATTAAACCTGATCCCCACTGCTATATAAACTGGTAGCCATTCCTCCAATGTGAATCTACTAAGTAAGCAGCTTCTCTTCATATTAGCCCACATGGCTTAGAATTAGCATTATGCTGCTTTTGTAAGCTCTTCACTGTCTTTATTAAACTATTTATCTGAGGGAACTTCATATTTTCTTTTAGGATAAACTGGAGATAATGCAATGTGCTTGTTTTAATTTGCAAGGTTAACTGATCTAATTATCTGTGTGTGTTTATTTAAATCCTTTCGAGCACTAGGCGATTGCAGGTGGCTGCTTTGTATTCCACCAACAGGAAATCTCTTAAAATGAGATGATATAGCTCAGTGGGTCTTCTTGTATAAAGGATTTTCTAATAATGTATGAATTTATTAACAAAGATAAATAGAGGGTTTATTTACATTAAACAAATTCACAAGAAACTACTTTTTTCCCCCCAAACTAGAGATGGCCAAATATCATCTACTTTTACTGTGTTAAAGGATTGGATTATACCCATTTCACAAAGATGTTAGACAGCAGCATAGGTGGTCACAGATTTGATACCTTTCCTTTCTGGTGTCAGGTGAGTCATTTAGTGTCTGAGAGTTCAATGTTTTTGCAAAGCCTCTAAGTTGGGAAGACTTGGAGACTTCAGTAGTGCGAGAAGCAGCATCAATGTGCTAACCTGCCTCCCTCAGCCTAAATGACAGACACCTTTGTGCTGTTCTGTTGCTACTTGTCTGGTAATTTGGAGAAAAAGAGCACGTGCTCCTGTAGACGTCTAGAAACGTTTAAGTGAAATCTAGGGTTATGCTTTTCCCCTTCAGCTCCTTACTCATGTAATGAGGATAATATCCTCTCCTAACTTTTACATGGTCTTATGAAACCATGAGCTTCACCATGAGGGTGAAGTTCTTGTCTTGCTTTCTTGCCTTTCACAAACTCCAAGTTCTTCAGTGCTAAAAGACTCCTGCAACAGTTATATCTAGATCTGCTACTTATAAAAGTTATTTTAGTATCTCATTATCTACACAGAGTGATTGCAAAACAGAATACAATACAGAGATTCAGCTATGTAGCTGATGGGGTTAAGCTGCATGGGGTGCTGGGTGAGGGAGAAGGGCAGCACTCAGGTGCTGTGTGAATGTGGCCAGTACGCCTTGAGTTCAGAGCTGACTCACATCCTTATCTCTGCCCTTGATCTTCCAGCGCTGGGATTAGCTTGAACACAGCCAGCTTTTGCCTGGCTGTTCTTGCCAGTGAAGTTTTCCAGGTCCCCAGGTTTTACAGAGCTAGTAAAATTCTCTCGCTTATGCTGCAGAAGGCTTTCTGCAAACTGTACACCAGGTCTTAATATTAATGAGTTATTAATGAGTTATTGTGTTCCTCCTATTAGCTCACAAAACCACCGTTGTTAAGCAAATGGAGAATCGTTTGCTCTATTTTCTGAGCAAGAGTTAGCTCTGTGGCCCAACGTATTCATCTTATCTTTTGGGAGCTTAGTTCGCTTTAGGAAAGCTGATATCTTGCTCCCTTTAAGCACCTGCCAGTGATAAATAGAAGAGAGAGAGGTGCTAATCTCCCTAGGCCTGCCATTCCCTGGGGGAAGAGCCCATTTGATCATGGGTATGAATTGCTGATGGATCACCCTATGATGAGGTGTGGCATTAATAAAGGGAATTGGCAGAAGCCCTTTCCCAGTTTGGGATGCTTTTAAAGCTCAGCTGGTTGGAGCACTGAAGAATGTGCTGCAGTGAACAGTCATGTTTTGGCTAGTGTGTAAAACAGCGTTCGTTTCATACAGCGCTGTGTATATGGAAGGGCTTACTTTTGCTGATCCTGCTTACGCTTCAGCCGCTCTTTTATAGGCTGTCAAAACACAGAGCCAAACTCTGAAGTCTTTCCTTGGATTATATGTGGTCTTTACTTGAGCAGAGCCTGCACTAAGTGAGCAAAATCTAAATAAGGCTGTCAAGGCTTTGACCTAGAGTATTTACTCACATGAGTCCCTGGGAGAATTGCAGACCTAATACTACGTTGCAAATGTAAGCGTTTCAGCGCGTTCTCCTGTGCTCTGACAAAGTTAATTGTCTAATCTTGACACCAAGTGCCCTGTACTTTTTTAAGAGGTTTATGCATGAGACTAATTATATGCTGTTAATTTGGCTGCTAGCAGCTTTCTGCTTTTAACATCCATTGGATTCAGGGACTGTTCTGAGTGGTGTTTTCATGTGACAACCGCAAGGGCTATGAACTGGATGTTAAGAGGCAAAGAGAACAAATACCAATGGGATGATCTGACAGAGGAGAGGAAAGGGTTGATTCCCTTAGCCCTCATCTTGAAGGCAGAAAGAGCAGGAGGGATGATGCACAAGTGTGCTGCACAGAGAGAATCACCAGTCAGTTTCACCGGTATGCTCTCTTCATGTACACGGAGCAGAGAAGGGAAGGTTGTCTGGGTGGAAAAGGTATCTTATGGTAACAACATCCAAGGGGAAGAAGGAGAGTAACTGGGTTGGGGGGGCAGAGACAGGTTGGTCCCATCAGCATGCTGAAGGAACTTGAATTTTTAGTTGTCTCCACTTCATTGGAAGCAGCCTTAAATTTACCGATATCTTGATATTTAAGATTTGAAACAAGGGAGAAGTGAGTTATCTACGTTCTTGCAATGATACTAATATGTAACAGCTAAGAAGCTTCAAAGTTTGAATGAAGCCTTCACGCACCTCCTGGAGATGCTCAGTCATTTTCTGTCACCTCCCAGTTCTCATCAGACCTTCTAGTGTCTGCAAGTGCAGGGAGAAGTGGGTTTATGTACAGACCACGGCTTGGTTCTGGCTTCCTCTAGAAAATGCTATGGAAAGCTAATATCTTTGTTCCACAGGACCTTTACTGTACTATCTCATCACAGGAACAATTTCTTACTGGTATGATATAAAAATGGCTGGGCACCTACCTGGATTTTCTAGATTAGAGGGGGGAAAAAAGGGGGAGGAGCGGCAGCCTGTGATGAAGGGAATCAGACTAACATGATAGCAGCTAGGGAGGGGGGATGTCTGAGGTTCTAATGTGTTAAGGATGTTTTTCATGTCTGTTTTATCTTTTGCTATGTCAAAGGTTTTAAGATGACAAGGAAAAAAAATATGCTTCATGAATAGAAGAAGGTGGCTGTCCAGATGTTTTTGTCTCAAGTGTTTAAATAGACTAGAGCTTCTGTAATTGTTTTTGATTAGTAGTTGCACTAATATACATGAGAACTTGGACAAGACAGTCTCTGATTTATAGTATGGGAACTGGAAAAGCTTGGGCTGTCACATCACATAACACCAGTGGATGCTTGATTCCAGCTCTGTGAATGATGAGCTCCTACCTTGCGTGTCCAGCTGAAGTTTCCTGGAACTCAAATTCAGTTTTGAAGCCAATCTCGCTCTCAATGCGATGCAGCTCCGAGGCAGTCGGTCTGTCATCAACCCCAATTTTTCAGACAGCAGGCCAACGCCTTTCCAAACTAAAACCCAAATCAACCTAAAGAAAGGAGATACCTCTGAAAAGAAGAGCGGAAGGCAAATTTCCTAGCACCGCTGCTGTAGGCCTGTTACGACAGTCTGTGACTGCTGAGTCTCTGAAATGACTGAGCTTCACGTGGCAATTTCCCAGCTGGTGTAGAAGTCAGATAGTCTGTCAACAGACCTTCTTTGATTAGAAGAAGAAAAAAAATCCAGGTGTCATTAGTGATATATTAGGATCTCAGATTTATATTAAAACTTAGGAGCTGAGAGGTGAAGAAATTTTCTTCCCTTCTGAGATGCTGTACTGTCTTAAGTCTAATGTGTTATCACCAAGAATCTGTGAGTTCTTTAGGCAGAGATAATAAGTGCAGCTTTACCTGAGCATGGCAGTAAAATAAATGCATGTGTTGATGGATTCATAGCCAGAGAGCTTTTTAAAGGAGCAAGTGCTACATCAAGTTGGAGAGCAACAAAAAGGAGGCTTGGTTTCTGGAGAGAGCTCTGCTGGGCAGGAAGGAAGTGTGAACATGGCAGTGGCTGGGAGCTGGCGCTCAAAGGAAGAGCGGAGAGAAGCCTCACACGGGGACAGGGGAGTAAGTGAGCCTGCTCAAGCTGAGCAGGAGACAGCAGGAGGAGGAAAGTTCACTGCCTGCTTAATTGCAGGGGGTGCCACAGTCCCACTGTGTACACAAAACCTTGTCAATAGCACTGAGACGCTAGTGTGTTAATTAATGATTTACTTACGCTGACCCTTGACCCTGAGGCAAATAAAGGGGATTTGTTTTGCTTCTATTAACTCCTCAGCTTGCTGAGCAGAGGCCTTATCATCCCCAGTGTCATGTGGCCATACAGAAGCTACGTGTGTCCTGTATTGTGCGAGGATTCAGGGTGTGATTGGAGGGAACGGACCCCCCCCCCCATAACCACACTAGTTTCTGCTCCATCCCCACATCCCTTTTACCTTGGAATTGTGGCTCCAGCAGTTTGGTTGCAATTGCTTCTGCTTTACCGCACCAGAAGAGAACGGGAATTGTTCAGATTTTTTCTGCTGCTGTACTTATCTCCTTGAAGTTACGTATCCTCACTGGTTTACTGTGCATGAGATCAGAGTCCAGCCCTTCTTGTCCACAAACCCCCAGTGAACCTCCCCTGTTTAGTGAATCCAAGTTGTCCTATTTCTGTCCAGAAGAGGAAGGTTGAATCCATATGTATGCACACTGCCTTTGTCCTCCTTCTGAAACGGGTCCAGTGAGCAAAAAGCAGGGCTGAGGAGAGTGTGAGGAGGAGGGGCAAGGGGAGGGGGTTGCCAAAGTTCCTCTCCAGACCCCTTTTAGAGGCAGAGGCTCCTAGGTCCAAGCCTAAACACTGGAAGAGGAGAATGACGAAGACGAGGCACTCTCCATGGAATTCAGTGCGGCAGCCTGGGCTTCTGGGCCTCCTCTTCACCATGTTTAGCCCAGAAGTCCCCAGTGCCTGGTGCTGCAGCAGCACGGTAAGGGAAACGTACAACAGAAAGTGTCTGCAGAGCGTGAACTGGGTGTCATTTCCTAGCTGTCTTACTGCATGGAGATAGAAATTCCCGTAATCTTAGGGACGTCTGCTGTAATGCTCACAATTTGACTAAATGGCTTCCTACAGAGTCTGGGGTCTGTCATGTGGTTGATGTGAAACCCAGTTCTTGGCCAGACCACACCAATGTCTTCCTGTAAGACCCTGACCAAGTCTCAGCCTCAAGCCCAGAAATATTCAGGCATCTAACTCCCATGGAATAGAAAGTGAAGATCTAAATAACCCCTGGGAAAGCAAGAGGAGCTGTACTGACCTCTCCTTCCCCTGGGGTGGTAGAAGGATAAACATGTTACAGAATGTAAAACGCTTGATACTATGGAAATAGGAACTCTGTAAGTTACTTAGTTCACACACATGCAGCTCCCAGAGGGCGTAACTAGGGTTATTCTGGTTTTTTAGTATTATTGCTTGAGGCATTACACCTGAAAATGCCAGATGTACTTAAATCAAGTGAGATGGTGTCACTGCATAGTAATAGTGTTTTATCAGGGGGATGGACTGGTCTGTTTTCTCTCATGAGTGTTCAGAAGAGCATGATGCAGAGTGGATTGGAAGGCAGATGGGTTCCTCTCTGTTGGAGGATTACATTTTTATTAAAGTAGCTGGTTGTTGCTTCAGTGGAGGGTCAGTGGCGGCTGCTATAATCAATAGAACCGTGCTTTTTATGTAAGATTTACTCTTGCTCGTCCCAGTTTTGCCGAGAATGTTCAGCTAGCAATCGATAACAAGCTGTGATGACAAAGTAGCTCGTTTCAATTGAATTTGGTATCATTAAAAATGTTAAAAAAACCATTGTCTCTTCTACCTTTTTATAGACAAAAGCTTTCTGATGAGAAAACTTGGTGCTGCCCTAGCAACCCGGCAGAATGAGAGCAACTGCCTATCTCCCTCCTGTCAGTGCTTGTCTTGGGTTAGCATGGCTGAACTAAACAGCTCTTAGCATTATGTTTAGGCCTGCTATCAGGGTTGTTTCTCTAGAACGCATGTCATTTCCCATTACCTGATACATCCCGAGCAACTGATCTGTGGTGAGCATCCTTGTGTTGGTCAAATTTCCCTCCCAGGAGAAAATGGCATTTTATTTTAAAATAAAAACTGTTCCTGGGGAAAAAACAAACAAGTTCCCCAAACTCTCCTTGGTTTCAAAGGCCTCTCGCTCTGCCCACACAGACTTTGCAATTGAAACTTATTTTCTGTGAGATTTAAAAGATGTGGGAAAGACATACCATGCCTTGAGAAAGTCTGGTGGTGATGGAGGGGAGAGGATTCTTGATGGTCAGCTGAGATGTGATACCAGACATGTCCCAAGGTGAGGTTAAGTGAGGTGGACTGTGCTCACTGCTAGAATCTGGCTCCTTTTGGCTCATGAAGCTGGTTTGTAGTTACAAGTGTGGCATTATGATAACTTTGAGCTCTGGAAGGTAACTGCTGTCATATATCTGGTAATTTTCCATTTTCAGAGTCAGAATACACTAAGTAAATATCCCTCTGGTGCCTGAAATAGGTGATTATCTTCCATTCTGATTTGAAGCAACCCCGATGCAGGGACTAACTTGCTTCAACTTTTGGAGTCCAGCCAGCCCTTCTGATGCTGACTGGAGCACAACTGTGTTTACTAGGCTTGTCTTGAGCATTTCAGCTTGTTTAATTTCCTAATAAGTTCCTTTCTTGGGTGAGCAAGTGAAATGACTTGCTATTCCAGGAAGCAGCAGCATCCCAGGCCCTTTGTGGTTCAGGTCAGAGTGACACAGCATGGCAGGGTCCCGACAGTAACTTGTTTCAGGGTCAAGATAAGTGACTGCAGAATTTAATTTAACTGGAATACATTCGAAGTTTGGCTTTCTCTCCAATCTGCAGAATTGTTTCTATGTTTACAGCACCTGATATATACTGCGGAGAACAGTCCTCAGTAATTAGCTTCCAACTATCATTTACTTTCTTGCTTTGTCCCATGCCCTGTGTTAAAAATACTCTTTCCCCAATTTGTGTTTTCATCAGCAGAAATTGGCATCTTTACATCAGAACCAGACGGGAAAAGATGTTTGTGCATGCAGCAGTGTCTGGTGCCTTCTTCTGGGTGAATCTATTGCACTAGGCATGTTCTCAAAGCAGGTGGTGCTCCCTCTTCTGAGATCTTCTTAGTGAAGGGTTGTAAAAGCAGAAAAAGGTGAAGAGAATGGGATAAAATAGCATTTGTGTTATCAGCTGTTACTCGAGAGATGCAGAGCAGAAAGAGAGCTTCTGCCAGAGAAAGCCTACAACCTTAAGGTGCAAACCACTGTTTCCTGAACTCAGTATGCAAGAAGTGCATTGGTAAGATGGGCTTAAAGGTGCGTGGAGTTGAAGTCTGACAAACGAGCTAGGAGACCTGGTACTGGTCATGGAAAAGGGAGGAAGGAAGAATGAAGCGACTGTAGGCCAAGCTAACAGACGGACTTTGCGCTGGTTGCTAGGCAAAGGGAACTTGTGCCTGAGCCAGCTATCCAAAGCCTCTCCTGAGAAGCGTGAGGGCTGGAGATGAAGGTTGCTACTATTCCAGTGTCAAGGAGCGGCGTCTCCTTTTGTTAGGAGCATGGTCCTGCTTTATTTGTTTCCCCTCCAGCTGCTGGGCACTGGTGGTAAGGTTAACACCACCATGCATGGAGAGAATTACTTGCTGTGCTGTACTTCAGATCTTTTGTTTTCTTCTGTTATAATTTCATAACCTCAGCAACAAACTTCTCCCCCTCCTCCCCCTGTCTCACTCCCCCTCCCCTTACTCCAGTGGTTTATGAGTTTTGTGCTCTGTGGCCTATTAAGGTTCAGTTCCCAGCCAGTAAAAATGAGGAATTGGTTCCTGCCATTCCACGCAAGGAGTTTTAATGCACTCAGTCGCCTGGAAGCCTAAATGCAATAGTTTTGTATCGGTGATGGTTGTGTAACATAAAGCCTTAATAAAGGTTTATAAGGGAAGGGATATGAAACGGAGCGGATGGAGTTCAGCTTGGTGTGCAGCTGTGATGGGGAGTTAAACAAGGGAGGTGTGCTCACAGAGGACACCAGATAGCTGTGCTGCGTTCTAACATCCACTGCTCTGACACCTCTCTCCAGGCCTTAGCTCCTTGTCTAAGACAAAACTCTCCTTTTCAACCCTGCACGAGGGAACTGCCAAATTTTGGCCTGCCGTGTGACACCTGGTATTTTAATTGAGATAAGTTTCAATTGTTTTTGCACTAAGATAGGATCCCTGTGTCTCACTGTGAAGCTAGAAACCAGTCCTCTACACTTTGTGTTCTTCAGAGTACTCACAGCACTTGCATGCCCTGGTTGTCCACAAACCTGCGTGCCCAGAGAACGTTTCCATGCTTAGGGTTAGCAGCCAGAGAGGCACTGGCTCTCCAGAACAGCTTATGAAGGACTGTTTTTTGGCCAAAAAGTTGGCCTCTCCTCCCAATTCAGCTGCTTGACCTACTGTGCATGATCCTGGGAAAGGAACTTGCTATCACCTTCCTTTGCTCTCTTACCTTTTTGGTTTGAAAGCTCTTAAAGACGATGTCTGCCTCAATGCAGTGCCTAGTACAACTTTTCTTTTTAATAATTTCTATTTAATAGTGTCATAGGATTCAAACAAGTACAGAGCCAGACTTGTACTGATCCTCTGCTCTTTTTTTTTGTTTCAGGGATAGTGGCACATACAATTATAACTGCCCTGCCTCTATAAACTGGTCCCATGCAACCTTTTTATGAGCTTTTCCATCAAAACTCTTGAGAGCAGCTGCATGGGAGTGCATATAATGTGGGGGCGAGGGGGGCGACTTTAGCTTCCTTGCAGCTTATAAAGAATGCCTGATTTTGTTGTTGTTGTTGTAGTTTTATTCTTCAGCAAAAAAGCATCAAATCTTTTCTTTTGGTTTTATTGAAATGCCTCATAAACATGAGCGTTTAAAAGGGTAGAAATTATAGGTTTCTGAAACAGATACATGCCCCCCCCACACCCCAGGTCTTCTAAACAAGTGGAAACAAATACATAAGGGTGTCTTTCCTTCTCAGTTACTCAGATTTCTCCACTATCTCCAGTCTGTTTCTTAATATTGCAAGAAAAGTGCTGTAAGAGTTTAACCAACGTGGTGAACTGTCCTGTGTGGATAGAGAAACCTTGCTTCTGCAAGGTGTGAATTCCCCATAACTATATTGAAGGATATTAACTATAAAGCCTAAAAATGAGGGATGAATGTTGCGATGGTCTTTTCATTGCTGATTGTGTTAATAGATGGGAAGAAGAGGAAGGCAAGCATGAGGCCTCCTAAATGTCCTCTGTTGCAGAGGACAGAAAGAGAGGTAAAACAGAGAAACTAGATATGGACTACAACTGTTCTCCTGAACAGGTTCAGTCTTCTACTGTGCTACAAATGCAACAAAATAATAGCAAGTGATAATTAAATAATCACCCTTTCAATAACTGCAAAGTTTTGGCCTATGCCTTAACATCTTACTGCCTGTCCTTTGGGTGCTCTGATAAGAGGACTAAGTAGTCATAAATATATAGTCTGGTCTAATGATCATACCCATGACAAGAATCTGTGTTTGTGAATGCTGATAGTCTACTTCATGTGCTATCCACCTGCAGCCAGCACAGGACTCACTGTATCCAGTTTTAGCTCATCTAGTTCCTTCTCCAGTGCTTTTTAAAATTATGCTAAATGTTTTAATCTTCAATATTTAGCTCATATTGAAATCAATATGGATCAATTGTAGATATGAGTCCTAGTTCTCTTTTTGCTTCATTTTCGTGCATGTAAAATAGTGAGAGTAGCAACCTCTGTATCACAGAATAGGAGGATAAAATACATCACATGCTGAAAGGAGTTCAAATGCCATGGTGTTGGGAAGACACATAAGTACCAAGCTGCAAATGATTCAGACTGAAATGCCAGGAGGAAGAACAACTTCAGCATTGGAAGTAAGTCATCAGGGTATCTGCAAAGGAAAAAAAAAAAGTGCTTGAAAGAATCCCCTGAACAAATTAAATCTTGAGGCCTAAAGACAAAG
This sequence comes from Struthio camelus, assembly GCF_040807025.1. Classification (NCBI taxonomy): domain Eukaryota; kingdom Metazoa; phylum Chordata; class Aves; order Struthioniformes; family Struthionidae; genus Struthio; species Struthio camelus. Next base: position 60,931,014 of record NC_090981.1, on the reverse strand, counting down.
GGGGAGAGAATTAATTTTTCTACAGATATGAAATGTTCTGAATCAGATAAGTCTTGTCATTAGAAAAGGCACTAAGCAGCAAACGTCTGGATAATACTGCCAGCTCCAAGCTTCTCTTGGAACCTCTAAATACATTAAATCCATAAAACTAAATGAAAGCAGCTGCAGTTTTATAGAAATAAAAGGCTCTCATATTAAAAAGCTGGGAGCTTATGAAATGAAAGAAAAAAATAATAATAAAATTAAAGGGGGAGGGAGGGGAGAGAGGAGTGGAAGTTAGAAACATAGGTTCCTAGGAAAGGATGATGCAAAAAGCTCTTCGTTAATATGAGAAGCTTTCTGAGCCAAAACACACATTCAGTGCTCAGTAAAACAGAATGATAACTTCTTATCAGAATATTCTTTGGTTTTGAGATGTTTGATCATAAAACTGTCATCTTACTATTATAACGTGTTTTTGAGCATTGCCCCCTCTGAAATTTTAGGGGAGACACAGAGGAATTACCCATTTTTTCATTTCTGTTTTAATTTTCTGAAGCAAAGCCTTTTTATTTTCCACCTTTAAGTCCTCCTCCCTCTTTCTTTAGTTATTAAAATTAGAACAAAGCATTTTACCTTTTAGTGAAATACATCAATATGTAGAAACGTTCAGGTATTTTGTGAGAATTTTTGCTCTTCTTTTGTGTGGGAAATGGAAATAAAGTTTCTGTCCGGCAATAATTCCTAGTGTCTTATGTATCCTTGAGGTTCTGAGAAGAGAGTGAAACTGGAGGTGGGGGAATAGTGCGTACAAAAATAACTTCCATTTGTATGCAAATTTGCTTTCATTAGGATTTTCAGTTCTTCATTCTTAGATGTATTACAAAAGTGTTTGGAGGCCTGCTGTACAAACACATGAATTCTGCCTTGCTATGATCCTTTTGTGCAAGAACAAAGTATGACTGTTGAGCCCTATCTGCGTGATTTAAGCAGAGCTGCCACTGAAGGACTTGCTTGTATGTTCCTCAGCTTTCTTAGAGTGTTCTTAGACCTTCAGGAGATTCATCTTGTCCAGCCTCAGATGTCTATAAGTCAACTGTCCGTGCCTGAGCAGGCTGTCCCAGGCTACTTTTATAGTCAGTGGCAAGGAACAGGCACCTTCAGGGACACCTTCCCCAGGCGGGCTGTGCCTGTTGGTCTCTGTAGACTGTACGAGAAGTCTAGGTTGGCTAACTCAAGCTTAAAGACACCTTGTCTTTAGATATCAAAGTTTAGACCACTGAGTCTTCTCTTTGCTGCTTGAACGTGTCAAAACCCCTCTCTCCAGCTTGCAGTGCTTTCCGCTGAAGTAGCGTGTCATGTTGCTGGGTTTTTTCCAAGTGTTTGGGAAAATGTGTGTGTGAGCCAGAGAAATTAAAGCAGTTTTGATGTGTGGGTCTTTAGATATATGGGTTGTTTTTTTTTTTTTTTTTTTTTTTTTTACTGCTGTTCGGGTTGTTTATTGCTTTTTAAGACATGGGAAAGGGAAGAGGGGGAGAAAGGAGGGAAAAAAAAAAGTGCTTCACATCTTATTCAGAGGAGTAATTACTTTTGAGAAGAGTTTGAATGGAAAACAAAACTATTTGATTCTGACAAAGGAAAAGGGAGGAGTTTTGCTTTACCACTTCATTTCAAGGTTTCTTCTCCAAAGATTTTGTCCTTACTATTTCAGTTTTTCTGAGGAAACAACTGCTGAATAAATAGTCCAAATGCATGATTTTTTTTTTTGTTTCCTCCCTGAATGGCCTCCATTACTATCTTTTGTTATTATTATTATTACCTTTTCTAATGCTTTTCCACCAAAAGGCAAAACTTGCCCAGAAGGCCTGTGAGACATCAATAAATACATGTCATGTGCCAGACATAACGCTATTAATGATGCCTTATATAAAGAGCTAGCAATAAGCTTTGAGATCTTAAACTGGATACCCGGGTGCTAGTTCTCAGTAAAACAAAGTATTTTGAGTGCCGGCACCCTTTGTATCCCTGTGTCTTGTCACTGCCTTGTTCTGTCGTGTCGGGCCTGTGGAGTAAATATAGTTTCCCAGCCCTTTTACCTCGCCAGGAAGACCCGAAGGCCAGGCGAAGTTACGTGACAGTGTTAATTTTCCTCAGAGCCCCTCGCGTGGTCTGTGGAACTCCAAGAGGGCAGACCTTCCCAGCCGGGAAGGCAAAGCTTGGCAGATGTTACCATGACAACCTGAGGGTAATTAAGGCCTGCTTCAGCTGCTCACAGCTGTGCGCGTTTCAATCTCTCTTGAAGATTTTATATATACACACCTACACACACACACACATATATATATATTTACATGCAAGCGTGTTGCATGCATATCTGCATCTATCTAGCCGAACGTAAACCAACACCTAAACTGCTGCCCCTATGTATATACCCATATACATGTATATACATAATATATATGTATTAATTGGGCTGGATAAGGCAATTTTCAAAGCCCTCGCTGTTCCGGAGGCTGTGCTGAAGCCCTGGAGCCTCTGCGTCACCTCTCCTTTCGCAACTACCTGTTCTAATGAAGTGTGAAAAAAAAAATGGCCGTAGTCCGAAAAGGAGCCCTTGCTTTGGGGTTAGTTTCCAGCATCTTTTTGAGTTGCTCTTAGCAACTGTAATTTTCCTTCCTATTAAGGAGGAAATGGAAGCTGTTCCCTAGCGTTAAATGTCTCTAGCAAATGCGTCAAGTTCTGAAATAAGTCACTTAACCTTTAGGTAACTCTTCCCATCTTCCGGCCCGGCCGTCTGTCTGCACGCAGCCGTCCTTGTGCACGCGTTGCTGCGGGACGTGGAATAGCAACAGCGTGCTGCGGTTGGTCTCGTCACGGTGCCCCTCGGCTGTTGTCTCTGCAGGCTCAACGTGGGCCCTCTGCATCGGGGGCGAAGCCGGTGCTGCCATCCCTGGAGAAAAAACGCATTCCTCGCCGCTGGGACGCTCCTAAGTTACTGCAGGAGTGGCTGGAGGGAGAAACAGAGCTGTGTAGATACTCAGACCACTCAAATATAGGTGCCAGCTTACGTGGCTCATGTCCCTCAGCAGTCAGGGGAAAGACGGGACCCTCTGTAGAGCTATTCTGAGCAGCTGTGTTCACTGTCTGCTTTGAATCACCCTCTTGAGATACCTGTTTTTCCTCTCTGCCTGGGCAAGAAGTTCCCCTGGCTAAAGCTGAGGGTCTATGTCTGGGTCGCATGAAGACCTTTCACTGCATCCATGTGGGTTATACAGTTATTAATTAATAAACAGTGCCTTCTTTTTGTTCTGCTGATTGTGCTGAGAGTAAATATGTTCGCTGCAAGCTTGACTCTTGGAGAATGTGAGGGGTTTTTTGGAGACACCTCATGTAACCTGTCTGGGAACTGTGAATATGCTATACTCCTGCACAGATTTAGCCATGTATCATTTCTAGCAAAGCAGGTTAACTCTTCACGGAGCCTATAGTAATACAGTGAAGCACAGAAAGCATCATCCTTAATACTGTTCTTAGCTGATGTTTGTATGAAGTACCACAGATGACTGTAGTTCTAGTAGGAACGAGTGCTCAAGGGCTTAAGCCTTTCTATACGGAAAAAAGAAAGATGAGGAGGAAAGAGTGAAAAACTGCTCTTGAGAAAGATAACTCAGGAAGCAAATGCAGTGTAATGAAGGTAACAGTTACTCAAAAGGTACTACGCCATGGATATATCTTCTAATGCTGAGATTTTTTTTTTTTAATAGGTCTCTAGGTTTGTACCTGTTGTACACTGTTCACATATGGATGTCCAGAGAGCGTTTAGTTGGCCTTTGGATGTTTTTATTTGAAATTATCATAATCTATGCTGGTGAACACAGACGTGTTCTACTCCTTCTCTTTGTAAGTTTGAAATTATAGGTGCTGGGGACCCTGTGAGCTTGCTGTTTTTGGAGGGAATCTGACTATGATCTGCATTCTGGGAAAGCAAAATTCCCCTGTGTGAGTAGGGTTAGGTCTCTGAGTGCTTTTGCCTGGGGAAGAGTAGAGGTGGAGGCTGCAGGCAAAGAAACCAGCACTAGGTGCTTAGGTTGAGAAGCTCCGGCATCTAAAGCTTGGCTCTCAGAGGTTGGGTAACTCTGCAGCTCTGCTACTCACTGCCTGGCTGCTCAAAGGCAGTCACCTGACGTTGCTTTGCCTGAAATTCATTATTTCATTCTCTCGCTCTTTCCTGGCCTCTTCAGTCCTAGAGATGCTGTTCCCAGCGTAAGCAACATGATCCCATTCTTTCTATAGCAATATATTTTGAGGTAAACATAAGACTGTATAGAATAAGTTAGGGACTTTGATTAAAAGATGCTTCATAAGGCACCGAGAATGTAGTGTGTATGTGTGTCTACGTGCGCATACGCCCAGAGGCATATGTAACCGGATATGTGTTGAAGCTTGTATAAGGTAGTGTGTGCATCCTGGGTGCAGATATCCTCGTCATTGTCACACTGATAGGAATCCAGTTAAAGCTGCAAGGTAGATTTGGGAACATTGTACCAAGAGTCAGGCTGAATTCAGAGAAAATAAAACCACCCAAATGCCACACTCTGTTATCAGTGGCCTGAAGGATTCCTCGGAGAACAATATGTTCAGCACTTGGTAATATTTATGTGAAGGAAAGACTGTTCAGGGAGAGAGGTGAGATGGAGGTTTTGTAAAAATGGAATTTCCTGGAGCTACTTAAAAAAAAAAAAAAAAAAAGGATGGTGGGAAGATTGGTGTGATAGGGAATAGGAAATATTTGTGGAAGGTGAAGCTTTCTGTTAGAGGGACTTTTTTTTTTTTTTTTAAAGTAGCTGCATGAATGGTCAAAACACTCTCACTACCCCAAACCTATTATGAATATCGCGTTCTGTTTTGTCAAAGTAGTTCCAAACACAAGGTGTTTATCTGTATTTGGAAGAGGAAAAAAACAAACAAACTGCTAAACAAAAGGACCAATAATATTTTCAGGGCTTACATATAGTAGCCCAGACTCCTAATTTCAAATGGCATATACTTTATCAACTGGTAAAAACATCTCTGAACGACAGCGGGAGAAATAATAAGCCAGTAATTAGAATGATTTGATATTGGGATCGGCTTTCTATATAGCTGAGATGGCTGGAGACATTTACTTGGGACTGATATATCCAGCTATATCCAGGTTTATTTTGTCCTGATATATATACTTGATGCACTTAAATCCCTCACTGATGTTTTTATAGCCAGGCAGCCATTTTGTGATCTGTAAAGTGAATATCCTCTCAGGAAAATGCAAGCCCCACTGCCCTTTCTGCAAAATGCCTGGTTTTGCACTGCCATTCCCCAGCCCTGCAATAGATGCCACCATCGGGGAGGGCGGTTGGTGTGGGGAAACAGAGGGTGAGGATGGGATGTGCGCGAGATCAGATATTTACAGAACAAGGTAACGTTTTCCAAGCTTAACTTCTGGCTAGCCATCGCAAAGAAAAGAAACCCAGTTCTTCAGAAACTGAGGTTGCACTCTGAGTAAGGAGGATTCTGCAAGAAAACAAAAAACAAGTTCTGCAAGAAAACAAAAAACAAGCTTATCAGACAGTCAAAGGATCTACGAGGGGCTGGAAGATTTAGCAGTTTAAAAGTGCCATTGGACCCAAAACCCTGTCTACCAGTCAAACAGACTCCAGTCCTTTTTAACACAAGATTTGCTTAATTACGAAAGCATATTATCATTTATCGTCGCACTCTAATCCCTAACCATACTTCTCCTTAGCCTCTCTTATCCGGTAACTTTACTTAGCCTATCTTAACTGATACAAACGTACATCTGCATATCAAACATATTCATGAACGATTATTGGGGGGGGGGGGGAATCTTCGAAGTGCAGGCTTAAGCTAGTAGCCCTATATCTTTGATTTTAATGCTCAGTCTTAGTTCTGCTGCTGCAGTTATAGCTCACCAAAGGTGCCTGTGTCCCACAATGAGGGACGGTCTCTCTGCCAGTCTCGTACGCCAGCCCGTAAATCTCTTTCTTCAGTGTGTAGGTGTTTGGTGTCACGGTGCTTTACGCATCTCCTCAGTTGCTGCTGAAGCTGCCTGAGGTCTGCTGCGGTGGATCAGGGTTTTGATGTTGGTTTGCCTGTCTGTACACTTCGCTAATTAGAATAACAAAACTGGTAGCAAATCTTCAGGCATCAGCCATGCATTGCATCAATTAAAAACATCAAAAACAAAGTCTCTCCTGGTTCCTCTCCTTTTCACTTGATCTCTTACTCCATGGGATGGTGTAACTGTTTCCCTAAGTCCTTCTCCTAATTACCGTGTTCCTTCTTTTCTCTGTGAGCTTCCTTCCAGCCCCAGTTCTCTCTCGACGTTTTATTTGCTTGCCCTTTCTTTCACTGCTAGGGGACACCGCTACTCTAACAGGGGAAAACAAGCATTTGCTGAGCTTACTAGACTGAGAAATGCAAGGGTAAGATTTTTAACTAAATTTGCCTTCCTATCAAATTCGATTCTGATTTTTATTTTCGTTAAAGAAGCAATTTTTAATAGTAATGTTTCCCGAGGCTGGGTATTGTTATTTTAGTTACACATGGGGTAATTGAGACATGAGTTTGGTAGGTTACAGGAGCTTGTGTGTTCTTTTGGATAAAAACCAAGTCTCTGAAAAAGTAGTCTTGTGTCTTAGGTCATTGACAAAACATCATTGTGTGAAATTTGGACCAAAATCAAACTGTGAATTCAAATTTTGACAGAGCTTAGAATTCGTTTTGAACTGTGTGCATCTGAACTTACATTTCAAATTTAACTGATGTAGAAATACGAAACACTTAGAGCAAGACAAACACTGCCCTAAATTTCTTCTTGAGTAGTTCAGTATGTACAAAAGAGAAAGCGGAGGGAGATATCTCACTCTAACGACAATTCTGTGTGCAGAGTATGATATGAGATCATGATATAAAGAGAGTTCTATACTGATGTCATTTATTTCTGCCCTTCTAATGTAACTGTTTAGATTAATGCAAAAATAGAAAGTGTGCTGAATATTTCAGATGACCCATAGTACACATTGCTGCTATTCTGAGTCTTGTCACCTCATCTTGGCCAGCTTGTATTGTGCCATACAGCGGGAAAGTTGTCTCAGTGGGCCTTCAACCCCCAGGAGGCAAGCAGCATGAAAATACCCCTCTCCCCCAAATATGTGATGACCCAAAATACCATCCCAAATTCAGACCATGTCAGTTTTGCCTTTTTTTTTCTCTCCATTTGATCTCTTTTTTGGGTTTCATTATGTGTATCAGTTTATGCTTTTACCAACACAGACTGGGATGGAAAAATCTCATGATAGAGGCCACAGTCTCCCTGTCGTCAGCTTCCTTTTGCTGACTCGGACAGTTCAGAGAAGCGTCTCAAACACCAGGCTGTTTCTGAACCTGAACTCTCAGCCTTTTGTGCCTCGCTCTTCAGTCTCCTTGCTCTGCTTTGACAACATTTGTTTGCTTGGCATCATCTTAAAAGCTATCTTTAATGGGATTTCTTTTTAAATCTCCCTGTCTATGGGTGCTGATGCTCTTCTTTCCCCTCCCTGCTTCCCCTCCCTGTCTTCATTTGTGAATACCTGGAGCTGCTGTTGGAGGAGTGACTTGTACTAGGGTAAACTGCATTTAATTCTGGTCACTCCGTACACCTACAGAGCTGCCTTCCTGCTGTTCAGCATATGTTGTGTGTCCCCTCTCCATGCCTGGTCCACCCGCCTTGGCAATTTAATTCAAGTTGCACAGCATCATGCATAGTGTCTCCAGTTTAGTCTCAAGTGTCAGCCAAGATGGCTGCTGTCATATTCACTTAAACCCATCCCTCATAGATGAGCTCTTCGTGTGACAGGAGAAGGGAGTTGGTGGGTCAAAACCAGCACAGACCAGGATACACAGCGTTTCCTATTTCTAATTGAACTATCCTGACATTTCAGACTGAACTTTGCATGCCACAAAGGACTGACCGCAATGTATACTTTCTTGCTAAATCCCTGACTTTTTAATGGCTTTGTTCCTCTTCGGAAGAGTTGTGGAGTCTTGGAGTATTGAAGGTGGAACTTGCAGTTAGTCCAAAGTTGAGAGCTCATTCTGAAAATTTTGAAAAATGCATTGTTTAAAATATCTGGAAGCAAAGCAAAAGTGTCAGAAGACTCTAGGGCCCCACAAGGCAAAAGGCATCAAGAAGCAGAGGAGAAGGCAAGATGCGAGTAGTGTTAGTGCATCAGATGTGTGTCAGAATGTCTCTTCTAGCACTCCCTTCACTTAAACCAACCCAAACTTATGTTGTAAAAGGGTGGGGGGAGACAGAGGATGAAGGTGGGTGAGAGCAGGGGAAAAGAAAGAAAAAGAAAAATCAATCGAAGCTGAGTGAGATTTTGTTTGCCAAGTTTCCAGCTGCTGCTCAGAGTGAATTTTTATGGCCAAGTTATAAACCTTTGAAAATAGGAGTTTCTAATGGAAATGCTGACAGACCCTTTATATGGTGACATTAACACTGGCTGCTCTGCGATTGTCCTTGTCTACTTTTATTTATTTATTTTCCCCTCTTTGTCCTTAAGGTCCTACCACACTTCTTGTGACCCTGGCGAGGAAGTGAAGGGAATGAGGTCAGCATCCTTTAGAAACAAGAATTCTTTTTAAGCCGATGAAGCAGGTTGGGGAAGGGTGGTTTGACTGTGGTAGGGAAAGAGCTGCTGAATATGAATGCTTCCCCCAAAGCCTGCTGTGATTCAAAGCAGTGTTCAAACTCTCAATACATCTTGCCTTACCTTTCTCCTCCTTTTTTTCCCCACCCCCGGTTCCTGATTGTCTTATGAATGGTATTCCCACCCCTTGCAGCCAATTAATGAGGTAATTTTTTAAGATAACAAAAAAAAGTTGAGAGGAGGAAAAAAATTTAAATTGTATGTTGGATTTTCCTTTCAACATTGTGTATGTGTATTGCAAATGCTCACATCTTTTTTTTTTTTTCAGCTGAAATGAAAGTAGTCTTCCAGGAAAAAGGAAAGCCTATCCTTCCTTCTTATTGAGAGACTTTGAATGTATTCCTGCAAACTACAAATTTCAATATATTTGGTAATTTTAAATACTCATGTGTCTGAATGGCCTTAAACTGAGTCTCCTGAAATACTTATGTAATTTTCAAACTGTTACTGAAAGAGGCATTCACCTTTGGGTTGCTGAAATTGGAGCATTCAGGCTTCTGGTTCCCTCTTTGCTGCCTTAAACTCTTTCTTTTCATATGCCGTATTGGGACATGACGAACCCAGCAACTTGCAGGAAGTGAGGAGAGGTCTGTGTGGAGCCAGCACTGGGGGCACCCGGGGGCACTCTGCAAAAGGTGTGAAACTCCCCTGTGGTGAAGGGAAGAGCGGGCATGTAGGAAGGGAAAGGAGAGTCAGTCTTGACCCTCTTACTACCGTTTTCTGTCCCTTTGACTTGCTGGACAAACAAGAGAACCGTAAACCTGAGATTTAGCCTGGCCTTATCATTCTCAAGGAAGTTAGGCTCACAAAAGCTCTTTAATTAGGAAAAAAACAAAAAAAATTGTATCTTTATCTTTAAAATCCTGATGTTATTTCTTTGAGTGTTGCTGGTTGCACCTCTCTCCGTCAGCAGAGCGTTGTATATGTCCGTGCCTTAGGGCATATGAGGAACTGGGATGTCACAGTTGTTAGGAAACAAACTCAGATCTTAAGAGATTTGCTTACGCACAAAGGCACTTCCTCGCTGAGGTGCATGAGGCGTAGGCTGTTTCCAGAGTGAGAGAAACAAAAGTGGGCAGAAGGACAAGTGCATTTAGTATCTGTAAGCATCCTTACTGACAAAGGTTTTGGTGGCCTCCCCCAAGACATAAAGGATATCTAACTCTGGAGGAAAGGGAGGTGGCATGTTTGGCTGGTGGGATGCACCTTCCAAGTCCATATGATTCTAAACTTCAGGGTTCGTGTCCTGACTGGAGCGATATGTACCTGCGGAGCACTCGGCCGTCACTGGGTTTAATAGATCTCAGTCATGCCTCCCTGCACTTCCCAGAAGGTGGAAGTCAAATAAATGCCGCATGCTTCAGTGCTCCTCAAACACAAGTTTAGCATCTTAACTTTATTTCTTGGTTTCCATTTTGATGGTACACACAGAGTTTGATGTTTCATTGTTATACACAGCAGCTTAATTTTTTTCCTTGCAGCCTCTGGGCTGTTGCACCACTGTTCTAAGATCCCTCCTAGGAACAGCAGGACAGAGTTGTTCTTTATTATTTCCTTGCATTTACTATTTTTTTTTTCCTCCTCTCCCTCCACTTTCCCCATGGTTTCTTTTGCCTCTTTAGTTCTAATTAGTGTTTCTTTTCCAATTAGCATCCTGTCTGCTGTAGTGAGGCCAAAGGAGGGAACCAGAAAACCATGGCAAGAACCCCCTTTTTTGAAAGAGACTCATGGCTGAGACTTGGAGGCTGATTTTCCCCAAGGCGGCACTGCGTTGACTGATTCTTAATAAAAGGAGAATTTGGGGCCCAGCGGCACTGTGGGTTTGTAACAGGCATCGTTCCTTGAAAATACTAAGCTCTGTAGGAAGTACGTTCCCCCTTGGCCTCTCCTAGTCTCAGGTAGTGATATGGAAACTATCATTACATTTGGACCCCTCACAACCTGTCCCTGGGTGGTAATGCTTTATGAATAGCACCGAGCAAATTAAAAGGAGAAAGAGAGGAAAAAATAAATAAATAAAGCAAAACCTTTTGGCTCGTCCCCAAGCACAACCATAGCATTTTAAATAAACTAAAAAATAATAATTAATCACTGAACAAAGTCTTAATTGGAATTCAAAGATTTTTTTCAGAGACACTTGCTAAAAGCACAAAATATGCCAGACTGCTGTTCAGTGCATCGTATGTGATCCTTTTACTCTCTCTAGCCTGGCACTTTGGATGAAAGAAAACAGGGTTCCAGTCTCTAGTGGAGATGAAGCAATGGTATAAGTTATGGTCTCCTAGCTCTCTGATCCTGTGAATATTCATTTCATGTAAAATGAGGCGGCTTTTTTGGGAGCTTGTGAAAACCTTCAGAATGCTTCTAACCAATAATGGGAAACTGGGCGCTGGGAGGATAAGAGACCCTCCTTCTCATGGTCTCTTATGGCAGAATAATGAATTGAACTTCTGCTTCCTAGCTTTCGAACAGCCACCATCACTGGTCCCAAACTCTTCCTTTTTGGCACTGAGTAAATTCAAGAGCATCTCCCATTCTGTAATGTGCTGCCTGAGTCAGTGCCTCCCTGATGATCCCTCCTTTGCATGTCTCCAGGAACCAGTGGGGCCCAGGCATAGTCACAGTGTGGCCCCATGTTGCCCTTGCCCAGTCAGTTGCCCAAGCCACTGGCTTGTGCTATACTGCTGTAACTGGCCACAGTCGGTAACGACCAAGGGCGAGGGGAACTGGATCAGGCTTGTTCCCTGAAGCGCAGATAGGAAAAAGTAGTGCTGGTGACTTCTAGCAAGTGATCATCTGCCCAGCTTTCCTTTCCCTATCCACCCTGTTCTCTCTGCTTGTAAGAGCACAGCTTTCTTCTAGCGTAGGAAAAGAAAGAGCTGGAGGGAGACCTGCAGTCACGAAATGCTTGATCCGTGCACAATATAGCAAGAATCAAAGCTGCTGAGGGCTGTTTTTCAGAAAAGAATTGAGAGCAGAACTTACATATGTGTTTGTTCATATTCAGGCTGGGTATGTTTGCGTGTGTGTGTACATTGCTACTTCTAGATCAATACCGTCTTGAAAAGGTCTTCCTTTCTTGAGGTTTTTGTTTGGCTTGATACGGCCAATACCTGTTTATTGGCACAATCGAAGTGATGAAAAATAGCTTTGATCAGAATAGAGAATCTAGCCCAATAAGGACAAATTAACATTGCACAGAATATTCTCCCCTGATGTTCCTAGACAGACTAAGCTATCAGAGCTTTAAATTTCTCTCTCTCTTTCCGTGTCTCTGCTCATTTGGCTTGCTGTGATCATGCGCCTATAATTCCGTTCAGATTTCTTTCCTCTGAGAAGATGAGACATTAAATAGCATTGTTAGTGATACAAAAAAAAAAAAATGTAGCCAATAGGTAAAGTACCTGGAGATTTAACACTTTACTGAAGAAATTAATAATTACAACAATACGAATCTCATTGCTTTGCCCAACCCACCAAGAAATTAACAAGTCTTTACCCCTCTAGAGATAAAATTCTTATTTTGATCTGCCAGGAATACGCTCTTGTTACTCTTGCAGTATAATTGTAAATGCAAAAAAAAAAGGGGGGGAGGGGGCAGGCAAAAAAAAAAATCCCTATTTAATCTAATGGATTTGACTCTAAATTTTTGATCACATCATTCTCTGTCGTTTTGTTTTTTTGTTGTTGTTTTTTTTTTTACCTTTGTTATATGTAACAGTTTATTTTTCCCTCTTCCCATTAGGATGGCATAGCTTTCGTCACACTTCCAGCACAGTTCTGCTTTAGCCCTTGGATTCAGCCCTGGAAGGGTTATTATTAGTAGCAATGTTTCTCAGTAAACTTGCCTCCCAAGGTTGCTCTAGCCAAAATTATTTAGAAAACTCCACTGGGATACTTGTAAGGGACACCTTGGGTCTAATGTACTAGTGTTTAATGGACAAATCTATTTAGGTCCCTGTGTTAATATAAAACTGTTTTGTTAGTGGTGAAGCAGGCACAAAGCACTACTAATAACAGCTGTGAAACAGAGCTAATTTGGGCATCAGTGGCCACCTGAAGACTGGAAATTCAGGGCACTCTTAAAGCTGTTCTGTTCTTGATGAGTAAAATCGGATTGATGATGTGTATTTCATTATTAAAATAGAAATGTTAGCTTCCTTTAGAATTTATCTTTTATTTCCTTGAAAGCCAGAATGCCTTTTGCTTGAAAGAGCAGCACTATTTGACTGGTAGGGAGAAGTATCCTCCTCCTTTTTCCCTGACTTGAGTAGGCTGATCCCGGGTTGGTCTTGTAATTTAAAAAGATTTGGAGCCTGTACTAATGTGCTAATAGCAATATTGGTGCTATTAATTTTGTGTTTCACTCTGCCTTGTCCTGCTGTGTCCTGGTCATAGGGCTGTACAGACTGCTCCGGCTTTGTGGGGAGAAGGAGGTGAGATACTCTGCCCAGCTGGTGCTACTCCTCATTTTCCTTAGCAAAGTGCTGCAGTGGGCAGAGATGCAATGGAAATTGAGAGTTAATTGGAGTTTCTGAGTTTCAAGAAGCATTTTATACCTTTAGTACTGCAGCTTCCAACATGGGATGAAATCTGCTAGGAGTGCAGCTAGTTTTGGTCCAGCTCATCTTCAGTGTACTAGAGAGGGAAGAGGTTAATGAGAGCAGGGAAGAAGAAGAGAGACCCAGGTCCATGACCTAGCCACCTCTCTCCTTCCGCAAAGGCCCTGCTTCCATTTCAGTCTATCCGAGTCTCTTTAAAATCACCTCTCCCACAACACTTCCCAACAGTTGCCCTTGTCTCTGTTTTTCCTCCCACATTGAATGGTGTTACAGTTCCAAATTTCCTATTTGCAAGACTAAAGCCTCAAATTCTGCAGTAGGTTGTGGCTCAGGATTTGCCCAAGAGTTGTCTTGTGTTCGCTGGGGAAGGAATGACCCTGTTTGGAGAGCAATGTAACGAAAATTTTTTTTCAAAGGGAGGCTTTATTCTAAAATATTTTTCACAGAAACTTTGTAGGAGGGGATTGGGCAAACTTAAATTATTTTTCTTTCTCTTATGGTTATTTTATATTTGTCAAAGTAAGAGAAGGAAGAAGGATCAATCTTTCTTCCTTGGGACAATGGGGTGGAGGAATGTTTCTGGATAACTGGGAGTTAGAGACAGTTAGGATGCTGATGGCATAGGTGTTGATAGAAAGAATACAACCGGAAACAATAAAAGGAGAAAATTATCAGTAGACCAATATTTCTCCTGTTTCTGCATTGCTGTGCTTTTAAATGGTGCTTTGCTTTGTTTTTTTCTTTTTGGGATCTTTTGAGGGTGGGTTATATCTACTGGTTGCATTCTGGCGAGTCAGTACAGCTCACTCTCACCATGACCGTGTGAATATCACTTTCAGTGGCACAGATTTGTCCTGTTGCTTTTCCTTCTGTGGTGCCACATAGACTTTCCTGTAACTGACAGGTGCATTTCTCTGGGGACCTATTTGTCAACCTGGAATTCCTCTTCCCCTGCTTTAGCAAAATCTGTCGACGTGATTAGCATGGGGACTGCTGATTCACCAGGTGGGAAACAAGAGGAGATTGTCTATTTGCTAATATCAGTCATCAGTTCAAGGTAATTGCTGACCCTTGGTCAGGTCACAGGAAACGAAGCTAAGTGATCCTTCGGCCGATTTACCTTGACAGAAGAGGCAAAAAGTTATTATAAGCTGTACAGAGTAAAATAAAACATGGAAAATCCTCCCATCTAGGGACAACTGGTAGTGAGGAATCTCCAGTGTATTATCTGTTTCAAAATATCTTCATCCATCTTTTTGACTCTTTGCTTAAAACACTATCTTAATCCTAACCTAATCCCTTTCAATTTTCAAGGAGAATTGGAAGAGAGTAAATAAATAAATAAACACACACAGAAAGCCGTAATGCTAACAGATGGGTAAAAAGTATGTATAAATTACACTGCCAAAAGACCGTACTGATGGCAAGTTAGTATTTCCATGACAAAATAATATGAAATATATGAATATTATTCATATATGAATAATATGAAAATAATATGTTTGTAGGAGAAATTAATTGTTGGCAGCATGAAAAATCCATACTGTGTGTATGGTATCCACTAACCCCTCCCTTTCCTCTGTTGAATTTGATATCACATATTGATAATGAAAAAAATGTTGAAAGCTTTTAATGGTGGCTAATACTAAGCTTTCACTGAGCTGATTACATTTTTCATTATGTCTGCTCTTTACATAAACTAGCTGAGACTAGATATATCCTAAAGACTGAGTCAGAAGACTACTGAAGTATCTCCTTAAATCCCTCTGACTGCGGTGAATGCATTGATTTGTTTTGCTGACATGGGTCTTGATAAGTTATTGGTGCAAACGGCTGAGGAACAGCTGCCAGCCTAATCTAAACCTCATTGACATTAGTGGGAATCCGCTTGTTACCTTCAGTGGGTTTGGATTCAGACCCCACTTTACTTCTTCCCTAAGACATTTTTGGAAGACCCAAAGAGCTCCCTTAGTGTTTTGATGACACTTTGCCAGGAAAGGGTTGGTTGGCCCCAACAGATGTTGTTCTTAAGTTTTAAAATATTCCTCAATCTTGTTGGTTGTATTTTGCCTTCCACTTCTATCTCCCTGGAAGCCTGACATTTGCTAACAATTGCAAATAAGGTTTCAAACAACAGTGAATGGCCCATGACAGCAAGTAGCCTGGCATTCTCCTTCCCAACCCAAAACCCAATGCAAAGGGACTAGTGAACAGGATTTCAGAGAAAATTTTCAGTTGAGGAGTGTGACCCTCTCTCAGGGGAAGGACATCCCAGTTACTCCCATCTCATTTCTCCATCATATCTCCCTGCAGTAATTCAGGTATGCTGGCGACTTCTCACGTTCCTGTGCTACCCGCAGATGTGCAACTCCTAATAGGGCCTCTATTGTGTCTGCTTTCAGAGAAGGACCTCCCACTACAGTAGGTGGGAATGGGAAAGGTCTTAGGCAGAAATACAGTGGCAGAATTGGAGAAAGAAATGAATCCTTGTCAGCTACATTTCCCCTCCCAATTTCCGTGCTAAGCATGTTCGTGAGATGAGTCTCTGTTTCTAGTCTGATGGTAGAAACAGATGATCTTTTAATAGTTCCAGTGGTGGGAATGCTGTTCCCTCACCTTCCGACGACGAGTTTAGAAGCCGACAGGTAATTAGCAGGAGCAGCTGTTCATATGAATAGGCCTGTGTCCAGGTTTCCCCTCTTCAACGGTTAAGCTCTGTAGTAACAGAGAAAAATTACATACTGGATCACAGGCAACTTCATTTAATGTTCTTTTTCTCTCCCCCATCGTTTATATTTGTCCCATTTCCCACAGTCCTGCTTGACTTTGTGCAGTCATTTAAAGCCAAAACTCGCAAAAGAATGAGACCCTTGCCATTTGTGTCAGTGGACGCAAAATTTTCCCTTTTGTTACGTTTTTTGGCACCAATATGTCTTTTGACCTGTTACTTGAAATCCAGAATTACAGAATTTTATCCTGCCCATGGTGTTTCAGTCTTGACAGTACAACTAGACAGCTTAATGCAATCTGTTGTGTAGACAGCTACAAAGAGAAGAGACAGAAAGCAAACCTTTAAGTGCTTTTTTAGGGATGTTCTGCTTTGATGTCTTCTATGTCAACATTTTGTGGAGTGGGGGGTGGAATAGAAAGAAATACACTAGAGGCTTCAATGTAAATTAAGACGTGCTTTCCAAATCATTAAGGGGAACTGTTAATATTCACAGACACTTCCAGGGGTCAGTTCAGCCCACCTAGGATTGGAATTGCCATCTGGCTATGCCAATCTCTGCTCATTCAATATATAGTGAACTTACGGATGAGGTTCCTAATATTAAGGTGCTGTTTCCAATTCTCCATTAAAATTCCACTCAGATGTAGAAACTTGTACTTCCATTAGAATCATCTAGTTTAGAGATTTTTTTTAATTCAAATTGTTTTTAATTTTTTTTTAAATTGTGTACTACTGCCTTGAATTCTGCTAGAGGTGTAGTAATTCTAATTGTAAAGTTATGCATCAATAATTGCTGCAGATCCCACTGAATGTCAGGACCCTACTGGGTTAAGTAGCTCACAAACGTGCAGAGACTCTCTCTGTCTGTGGGAGCTTTTTGGTCTAGGAAAGGAGCAGAGAGGGATGGTAGAGGACAGGCTAAAGAAGAGGGAGATGGCTTGTCCACGAGTGATCAGTACCATGGCTATGAAGAGAACCAGTGCATCTATCTTTCAACTTTGACTTCTGGTCTCTCATTCAGTGCACCTGAGGTGTCAAGTTATGAGCTAATCTCCCCCAGTTCACTCTGCAATCAAAGGAATTGTTCAAAGCATTTCTGAAAGACAACTTACTTAAGAGCCTGAAGTTGTTAGGCGAAATGAATTGAAGTGTTGGTGCCTCGTTAAATTGCTATTTTGCCCATTGAAACCCCCACCATGTGTGTGATGTGCCTATATGACGTATCCTAAGCAGTAGTATTGACAACAGCTTTAGTCTCTCCAATACCAGTTAGCCTATACAATATAAACTTATTAGTGGTTTGGGTTGTATTTTGGTTTGGATATGCTGTTTCTCTAGCTGGGTGAGTTGCTCCACGCAGAGCCTCATCAATAGCTCTGGAGACCCTACTCCATGTAGCTAACTGGGTCCTCTGCATTTTCTACATTGAAGGAGAAATGCTGGAGTTGAGGAAAAGGCTGGAGTGCCTCTTTTCCCTACTCACCCTGCAGGACTTCTGCACACCTTTATTTTTCCAAGTAATTTCCAGGAACCCAGACAAATGAGATTATGTGAGCACTACAGCGGCCTCTCTGAAGAGACAGTGTGATTAAATGTGTTGATTAGAAATTTGTTGCTTACCTCTGCTAGCAGTTTTATGGTCCAAAAAAAAAAAAAAAAGTGAAAAAAGCTACTTTTTAGGAAGAACTGTAAGTACATTTAGGTGGATTGTTTGCAAGACTATAACAGATCTTCCAAATAAGGTAATGAGTTGATAAGATGTCTAAGGGACTCATTTAACAGATGAAGAACAAAGGTGTGAATTTACGTGTTCTATGTCTAGCCTGTGCCTGGACATCGTGGTAGCTACTGCCTACTGCGCTGCTGGCTACAGATGCTTAGGTACATCAGCTGTCCCAGCCCTGAGCAAATTTTTGACCTTCATCTCTTCTGCCCCACCTAGCAATAAGATCGTTCTGGCAAAGAGTAAAGTAGCTCAGTTCTCTCTTAAAAAAGGAATATCTTCCTTGCACTAACGTGTATGTCTAGGCAGGAGTTCACACTGTCTGGTACCTGAACCTGGGTAAGGTGTGACGGAGAGGACTGAGATGAAGAGCTGAAGCTCCTGGCAGCATCTGTTCTCATTTCTGATGAGAAAGAATTTGATGCGCAAAACTTACAACACAGCTACCCTGTTTATGGTGCATGTGGGATGGTGGAGTGAGCAGAGTATCTGGTGTGCTTAAAGCTTGTACTTTTGCTCTTACTATGCACAATACTTTGGTTTCTTCTGGAATTCATATAATCTGGAAAAAGATATGTATTTTCAAAGGGCTCACTGGTAGCACTGAAACTATTTATTTTGCTTAGGAGCTGTGATATGTTGTGGCTGTGTAAACACACGGTAAGAGATAATGTCTGTTCTGAAGCCTTTTCTGTGTATGCGTTTTTTTTTAATAGACAAAATGTCCAGCAGCGTGAGAAGGGAAGTGTTTTACACATAATGAGCTCTTTTGGTGTTGTCTCATTGTTTTTTTTTTTTTTTTCCTGTTTATTTTCTCCTTGTTTTGAATCTGGGACTCAAATTGTAAACTGTTCAGGGACAGTGTATGTTTTCATAGTGGGGTTCCAGAGCAAGCCAGAGGACGGGGCAAGCTAGCATATGATGAACAATGAATTTCCTCAAGATATTTAGAGGAAATCTGGGATAAAGCCAAGACTTTGAACCAAATTTTCCATGTGCCAATGAGGTACACTAAGAAGACCATTCATGCAACCTACTTTGATTACTGATTTAAGGGTAGAAATCAACATTTTAGTTAAATCTTGAGTTCAACAACAATTGGTTAGTGGTTTAGCCAAGGTCAAATTTGATGGCTAGATTTGATGATAATGAAATGTGAGAAAATCTGTATTTTGAAAGTGCTAAACATAGGCTTTCTGCTTTTTTTTTTTTTAATTTATTTTTTTTTGAGAAAAGACCTTTCTCATTAAAAAAAAAAAAAAAAGACAGCATCCACAGCAAACCTGGGTTAAAAGGTATAGTTAAAAATACAAGACAACCTGAAAATAAAGCAAAACTTTTGATTTGTGGCTGAGCCAAAATAACAAATTTTGTTTCAACAGAAGTGTTCTGAAATGATCTTTTTCTCTTTTTTCTTTTTGTTGCCAGTTGTTCTTCCTCATGCCCTACCTGGCAGATCTCAGCCTGGTACTAGGATGCCCATCTTGCAGAATTTCCCACTTTTTTTGCACTATGTGGCCTCTGCCTCAAGAGAAATTGAGCTGTTCAACTACTTGTGAATAAAAGAGTCTTCTCTAGATCAGCAGCTCAAACCATGAGCTTTCGAATGAGACCAGACTAAGCTTGGTCCCTTGAGTCACTGAATAACTCCGAGTGGACAGGAGATGTCACATACATTGACAAAAACAAGTTTTGAGACAGCTGTCATTTTTGTTACACTGTATAGGAAATGGGTATTTTACTGGCAGACTTTTATTGAGAGAAGAAAAGTGCAGATATTTTTTCCCAAATGCAGCATAAAAAAAAAATAGTGATTTTTGCTTCCCGTGTGGTATGAAACGCATATAGGCTGAATCATCCTCTAATGCATCTTCACTAAGACTGGGATTTAAGGTGACCTACGCAAGCTAAGCCCTGTTTGGCAGAGTGGGTTTGTGCATACCACTTTAAGCTAACAGTGTATGGCCAGAGGTTGTTCTGTCTGGAGGGGTGGTGGATTTCCAGCTTAGGCAAACATATTCTTTTCTATCCCAGGCGTGACTCAGACCCCCTGGCTTTTTCCCACAATCAAGGGCTGGAAGTAGCCATGGTTACCTGTAATCGCCTACTGGTAACTGCAACCAACAGTCAAGACCTTCAAAAGTATTTAGAAAGCACGTCAGACCTAGAAGGTCAGGGTGTGTACTATAAGGAGAGAGGTATATAAAATATAAAAGAGAGTATGAAAAACAGAGGACATCAGTGACAGGAATCAGGAGCTGGCAATGCATTCGACTTAATCAACGAATGTGACCAGAGTGTTGAAACTTGTGATTCATTTTTTCTTGCCCATGATTTTAATCTACTTGCTTTTGCTAATGTTTTTAATAGTCTTCTTTTATCGAGTGAGTAAAATTAGAAGCAAATGAATGCTACGACCAGCATAGGGGGGTTAAGTATACTACTGCATTTCAGATACCTTTGAAATCACTGAAATTTTTTTTGTTCTTTTTCAAGTCTGGATTTATGAGGACACAAGGCTTAAACATTCAAGTTGTAGTTCTGTCTTCCACTCTTGCCTTTTTTTCAAACTTTTGAACCAAGTGGCCAAGGTCAACTGTTTTTTTCAGAAGAATAAGACTTCTCAAACGTATTCACTTTCCACAACTTTAATGAAAATAGAACTATGGACAGAGGAGGGAAATTCTCATTCCCACTGAGGGAAAAACCTCAGTTGAGATCAGCGGTATTATTTAGACACCAGAGAATCCAAGCTGTGAGGAAAAGTTTGGGAAAATTGAGGTTCATTAGTTCCACCATTTGTGCAGCTACTTGTAGAGCTGCTAGCAGTCTGATTTTTAAAGTGATAATATTATTTAAATGAGTGAAATGAAGGTGAAGGAGAGAGATGGTAAAAGAACTGTATGTTGTTTACAGGCAGAATCTCACACCTTTCCTCTGGGTTTCTGATCTGGCATAGCAAACATCACAAGGAGGTTTTGCACCAGGACTTTATATGAGCTGTTCTACCTGGGTAGGTTTTTGCACCATTCCTCAACTCTCTCTGGTGCTCCATGAGACAGACCAGACATAAAAGGTTCGCTATCATAGAAGGATTACTAGAGCTTCATGTGAAATGTTATCCTCCTTTTCAAACAAACGGGTGCTCTGTCATTGCCTAGAGAGTGATTGCAGGACTGTTTCCCAGAGGAGCTGACTCTGGAGTGGAGCACAGCAGCTGTGTTACCAGCACCCAGTCATTCTGCACAGGTATAGGCCAGGGCCCTGGGAGCCCCCCCGAAGCTGTGGGTGAGGGAACTTGAGGGGACAGAATGCAACTACCTGAAAAGGGAACAAACTTGTATATATAGTACAAATACGGTTCAGCAAGTTCCCATGTACCCACTGTGTCCTTCTTGAACAGTCACCATCCAAACAAAAAATTAATCTTTCTGCAGGAGTTGCTCACCCCTTTTGAATCCCAAGCCTTCACAGGGAGCAGATCTGCTGATCCCGACTGAGTACAAGATGCCCTTCACTGCTGCTGTAAGCACAGCTGCCAGGATATTGCTGCCTTCAACAGAGCCATCTATCCAATCCTTACTGGTAAATTGGAGCGCGCATCACATGTTTTTTCAGGCTAATGATGATATAAGGGAGTACGATCCATGGGTTGCCGCTGCAGCAGCTGCAGGCAAGCACAGCGTCTGCTATCCAAACACGAGGAGGAGGGAAGTTTCCGAAGCTCACCTAGCCTTTGCCCATCACAAGTGATGTGTCTCCTCCAGTGGCTTCCTATATAATTTTCATAGCCAGGTCCTGCTGCCACTTAGGCTTGGTTAAACTGGTGTGACGCAGCTTAGCTTTCATTTAGTTACCACTGGTAAAAGCAAAAGATGGGAAATTGCCCCACATTAATCTGGATGCCTCTTTGGCCCTCAGCCATCTGTCCAAGCATGTAGCAAGTAACAGTAACCTGGCATCTCTCTGTCAGGACAGGAGAAAAGACAGTGAAGGGTTGTGTGTGACTGGGGGAGAGAGGGTGTGATGTGAATTCGGGTCTCTCTTGTACTCCTGTTGAAGTGAATGGGAGTTTTGCCTCTAATTTCAGTGGGTGCAGAATAAGGCCGTTGTTCATAGAAAATCAGCCTTTTAAACATGAAAGGAGTAAAATGCGAGGATGGAGTTCTTTTTATTAAAGTTCTTATAACTCGGAGTAAAAGGATTTGTCTGAATTGTGGAAAGTCACCTTTTCAAAGAGCTCCCTGGACAGATTTGCATTCTCCTTTCAAAAGACTGGTTCTCAAAGTTAAGGAAATTCCCCCAAAATAGTTATTTACTAAGTGCTAACGTGAAGCATAGAATGCATATTTAATGTACAGAGATTTTTTTTTAATATATGAACAATTGATTCTTTTTCTTATTATTGTTGTCATATTGATTATTGTTTATTTCACGTTACACTGTGTTTCTGATGATTAGTACTAAATAGATACTTCTGCTATTGGCATCATTGAGCATCTTATTATGGGCAATCTAAGATTTTGATGTTAAATTTTTTTGATAATTAATTTGATGTTTTATTGAATGTTATTGACAACATAATATATACAGGAGACAAATTCTGCTCTTCTGCTGTGTACTACACCAGGAAAATTTGGACTAAATGACTTAGTACAAAGAATTCGTACCATTTAGAGGGGGAAAAAAAGCTATCTGTACTGGAAAAGTCTCTCTAAGTAAGAGTTCCTCTGTAATGTGCAATTTAGGATTGACATGCCATCTAATCTATAACAGTGGATTACACCACCTTCCTTACTGCTGCATTCAAATACTGAACCTAATTTGAAGTATCGATTCCGCTGCCTTCAGTCACTAGAAATATGACAGTTTATACCAGCTATCTGGTTAGTAATATCTCCATAAAGTGATACATTTAAAAAATACACACTTAAAAATAGTACTTTAATTTTTGCTTGCTGCTTAAAAAGACCATCATAGTTGTCATTAAGTGAAAATAAAGTGCTCTAGTTCTGAAGGACAATGTTCAGGATTTTTTTCCACTGCAGTCGATCGGGTCAAATGTAGAGTCCTTGTGCAGCTTGATGCTCTTGAAACAACAAGCATTGAAGATATCTTCATTTTATTTTGATTTTTAAACAATTTTGCTCAAGAAAGCTTTTCATAATTGGACCTATATCCCATCATTGCGGTAGTCAGATCTTGGCCCTCTCGCATCCAAGGGGCTGATCTGTTTAAAAGCTCCTGTGCGTCAAAGCAGAGGAGAGAAATAGAACCGTTAGAAATTATTCATAGAGCCGCAATGAGGCTTCAAGGCAAAAAATTCCTATCTTAATTTTTGCATTGCGAGGTGGAGGCCAAGTTGACCTTCCCACTGACAGACATGCTGCCTGCTCATGTCTTGTTCCCACTGTAGTTCTTCTGGCATCATGTCTTGCTTCAAGCTTCTCTCTGTCCCTGCCCCACAGAAGATAACCCAGAGGATATTCGTCACTGAAGGGGAAATCTCTTGGGGGTGACACTATGCTAATACCAAATAACAAAATCAAACTGAAACTTGTTAATGGGTAGGTCACCTAGTCAACCCTTTTAAGGCTTCTAGATGCTAAAGAGAAAAGAATATGAATCAACAGGCAGGACAGAGACCTTGCTGCTGCTGAATGACTCATCCTGGGAGTGAAATGTCTTCATTAGCATAGTGTCACCCATTTATTTTCCTCTGTGGAGGGAAAGGGCTCTGGTTTCCTTGTCTTCACATAACCTTCTTGAAAGTTACTTTGGAAATCCTTTTGGAGAGCCAGCAACCATTTCTGTTGCTTGGTTGCAATTTTTTTTTTTTTTTAAAGTGTGGCAGCAAATGCTATTTGAAAAGCAGGAGGTTTATAGGCTTCTTTCTCTAGTTTGTTTAGATTCCTATATCAGATGCGCTTTATGACATTCTAGTCAGGTTCCTATATCACACCTATTGCTGTTGAATCCACATGACTTTTATTCTCCCCCCAGTCTCTTTAGTGCCCTTCTCATAAGAAGGAAACAGGACTGTCTGAGATACGAAGTGAATCACTCAGCAAAAATTCTGTGTGTTGTACAGGGAAGACGGGATGGATTTGTTGTGTTCCTCACAGAACATGAGGATAGACTTTCTTGGTGGTTTTCCACTGTCTTCTCTTGTGTTTCCAGACCGGGAAACAAATCATCTCAGAAATTGCCTTTTCGAACTTGGTTGGGATGTTTTCTCTCATATCTATTTGTAGGAAGCAACCTCCTAGAAAGGGAGTGGAAGGACAGAGAGAAAGGCAAGGGGGAGATTATAGGAAGGTAAAATATAGCCTTGGGTGGAACCTGAAGAGGTTATCCAGTCCATCTTCCTATGCCAAAGCTGGATCAACTGTTCTTTTCTTTCCGAAGAATCTGAACAGGGTATGTTGTTGAATATTGTGAAGTGAAACTCCTGGCCTCATTATTATCTAATCCCATGAGATTAAAATTGATAGTTCTAAAGCTGAAAAATACATATGTGAGGAATGCAGCTTTTAGCTGTATTGATCGAACTACTCGTTTTATATGAGAATCAGGTACTATTTAATCTATCCAGCAGCACATATCAAAATTACAACCTAAGGTTTGCAATACTTACAAAAAGGAAAAAAATGGGGCTGGAGGGTTGGGGAGAAATAAATCAATGAGGTAAACTGTAATTAGCTTTTTCTAATGATTTTTTTTTTTCCTTTCCTGAATCAGAGCTTAGTACAGTCACTATATATATTTAAATTGCCTTAACTATCCTAACAGCTGTAAAATACTTGGAGCACGGGAGATGTCTAATATAATAAAGCAAATAGTAAGTAACAATATATAACTAGAATCAACATTAGAATTTTATGGGTCAGGTTGTTTATAGGTTTATAACAGTGGCACCTGAGTGGAGCGCACACAGTAAGGAACTCACAACTCAAGGAAAAGTACTCTGTCAGAAAGTTTCTTCATTTCTTTCGTAAGTTGTATATATTAAATATGCACTCATATGGTAGTGTGCTCAAATAGCTTCAAGTCAAAAAGAGTTTTTTTTCAAAATTTAAATATATTTTCCTTGTATTTGTTTTAACAATTTTTCACTATAAAATTAAATGATGTTGAGGGCTGTTTCAAGGAAAAATTTAAACATTTCAGAAATTTTGATTTAAATTTTTCATGAATGAATATTTTGCATAACACGTTCACACAGCAGGATTTATTTGTAATAGAATCTCCATTTTGTCGAATCAAAAGTTTTGGTCAGCGGGAACACAAAACCGTTCCACAGGGGAATCCTATTTTGAAGGAGCTTTTTGGCACTACTCAAGTTGACATCTTTAGGACTTTCATGCACCTTCTCCATCGTTGATATCCACTGCTTCTGAGGGCTGTGCTGGAGATAGGTTAGGCTATTTCAGTAAAAATGGCTGATAGAAATAATCTGCAGTATGTACTACTCTGTGCTTGATAACTGCACTGCTAGTGGGTGACTTGATGTGTCCCTCCTCTTCGTTGCCTTGTATGGTTAGCTTCAGGATCTGAAGTCCTTACTCCCCAGTTCTGTGCATAACTACTCTGTCAGAGTACTTATATGTGACTTGGTCCCATGCCCGGACCTATGCAAGATGCATTTAGCAACACCTCTTTAAACCCTGGTACAGTCGTAAAGCCTTCAAAGAAGATTGCAGTTAGCTCATCACCTTCTAATGGATGTCTTGTCCTGCCTGTGAAGCAAAGAAAGTGCACATATTGGTTTGAAGTACACCTTCGCTTTCCTGTGCTCCCAGGCATCAAACATTAACACTAAATGTTTGCAATTAGACTGCCTATTGTAGAAACTCAGGAGTTCTTTGAATATAGAGCAGTAAATTGCTCTGAGATGATGGTAGGCATTATCTTCCATAGAAGAGTTCCTATTTTCAGTGATGTGCTAACTTAATTCTGTTTTACAGATGGCATATACAAAGAAATGTTGCTGGGTTTCAGTGGAGCCTTTGGGCTTTTGCTGCAGGTCATGTCATGGTAAAGTTTTTCTATTGCTGATTCATTTTCTTATAACGATGCATCTAACTTTAGCTAATTTAGGGAGTTGCCAGCCTAGATGTTTATTATGAGTTTTAACCAAGCCATCAAGTCTGCTGCAACTGTAGAAAAAGACTGTAGCCATTTAGGATGTGATTAAAACAAGCAGCTTTATGAGCAGGAAGACGATCCAAAGGAATGAATGGCAGAGAATAGGCAGAAGGACATTAATGTCTTCGCACTTCCCTTGCCACTGCTCTAATTGATAGAGTGATTCAATGGTTATAATTAATTTCACAAAGACTTGCCTCAACAGTGTTGAATTCCTGACTGCTGTAAATACCCTACGTGCCTTGAGAAGTTACTTAGCTTCTCTCTGCCTCAATTCCCCTTCCTTGTTATCTACTTTTAGACAGCATGTTAGTGATAGAAAGATAGTAATCATTAGTGCCAAGTCCTGTGAAGGCTGGTGGCTTCCTACTGAGTTTGTCTACTTGCTGCACTTTTTGATTGGCAGGAGAAAGGAGCCATATCTTTGCATGTGCTTCTGAAACTCGTTTCAGGATGGCTTGTATATGTACCCTTCCCTCCCACCCCCAAATTAATTTAAAGTACATATTGTTATTTTATCACTTGGATCTTGACTCAGCAGCTGGCGAAGGGCATTGATTAGAACATTGAATGAAGAACACTGGCCCAGAATTTCTGATCTGAGAGTTGGAATTGGTCTTGCAGGGTAATCCTGTTTGGTGCTGAGTGCATTTATCTCCCCATTGACTTCACCATAATTTGAGCAAGCTGTATGCTTGAAGGATTGGTCTCCTTCAGTTCGGACTTTGGCCTTCAGCAATGCATTAATTAAATGACGATAATGCTTACTTTTCCTCTTGAGGATATTCTGAGTCTTAATGTAGAGAGGTACTTTGAGCCCTGCTTGTGAAAGACTCTACCCAGAGTAAATGCCAAGTGTTATATACCTCTTGAGATTCAAAAGGTCACCTACTGAAGACCAGGCTAAATTCCCATTGATTTTGATAGGAAGACAAGGAGGAGCCCAGAAAGATAGTCTCAAAGGCATGAACTAATCCTTATGGCCTAGTCAATGTTGGAATTAAAGAATCTACTTTTTCCTTAGTTTCATCCTCACTCATTTAGCCTATCTCAAGGAAAAGTGATAGGTCTAGGGAGAGCTGGGTGGGGGGTGAGGAAGCCACAAGGAACATGCGAGGAGGAATTAATTAGGTATGCTGCTGGCAATGCGCTGCTGCCCTCTGTGGAAACCATAATGCTTAGAGCTATGGAACGATCAGGCAATGAAAAATAAAATAAAATAAAAGGCTTTAGATTTACGATTCCTGCTCTTATGTGTTCTTGCCATCGTTCATATGGATTAGAACTTAAGTTCAAACATTCCCTGTGGAAACGAGGGCTTGCTGACTTAGAACAAATAGCATTAGAAATACAGGTTAGTCAAACCCAGAACTATTCAGGTTCAACTTAAGTTCTGGCTGGAGCTGGGCTCAAGTGCTATGTTTAATTTTTGACTTCGATGCAGCAATATTTGTAGGATAAATAGAAATCAGAGGTGTCCATAGCAGCCAGAGTTTTTCAGTGCTGTGATGGGGGAGAAGTTTGAACTATTCGTAAGATTTGAATATCCTTATAATCATTATTCCTTGTCTTTGTTTCAAGTTTCTTCCAGGATCTTACTTTCCCACTATCTGCTTTTGGTGCTGACCATCTTTAGATTTTTTTTTTATGATCACCCACTGGCCAATATTAATACTGAAAAGTCTAAATGCACCAGAATGACTAATACCTTCTTAAACATCCATCTGATCTGGACACACGGTACCAGTGATAGCACTGGTATCTTAGTACCCAACACTGAGAGGTGCACAAAGGTCAAGATTCAGGACATCCCTATACTAATTAAGTTCATGTAAACACAGAAAATGACAGTAGAAATTGCGCAGGTTACGTAAGTTATGAGGGGAAATGAAGTTGTTCAATATCAGGGTAGAGGTAGGTACTAAAAGAAGAAGAATGGTGGAGTAGCGGACTTATCATTCTGTTGGTTTCTTGCCCTTGACTTGACGAGCTAACACTCTCAGCATCTTTAGCACAGATGTCAGACAGATGTGCTTCTGTGGAGTTGGTTATCTTCTGCATTTGGACAGTTTACAGCTAATGCTCAGAGAAATGAGCTTCATGTACAGAAAGAGATCTGCAATTTCAGTCCAAGGAGGTTTGAGAGATGATGTTGGCCAAGCACATATGGACAATGGTTAGGTGTTACTTCTTCCTGCTGCATCAGCTGATCTTTTGGGGTTCCTTGCAGCTCTGTGTACAATGATTTAGATGTACCGCTACACTGGTTTGAGCCCCGAACATTGAAGATATGTGGCTGGTGGGCAGAGAATATGTGTGGGGAAAGAAAAGAAGAGGGAGGAGGACAGGGACATTTTCCATACACAGTAACAGCCTTATACCTCTTGAACCAGGCTGAAATCAAAAGTCCAATCTTAAAATGCCGTAACAACAGATAACTTAGTGCTCAGATTTGAACTCTGCACTTAGGCTGCTTCTTGTCTGAGGCCAGGACCATCCCCAGCACAATTTGTTCGACCTTGTTCTGTTTGATCCTGAGGTCCTCTTCAGCATTTTCCATAAATCCAGGGGGCAGAGGAGCAGGTTGTCATGAACATGAGTCCCCTGTTTCGCAAAGCCAAAGGAGGAAGAAGGTAACACAAACTGTAAAATTAATCTCTAGTGGTCCCCACTATTTAAGTGCCTCCTCCTTTCCCCTTTGCCTCTGCTCATGCACCCACTTTGACCATAAATTCTGCTCAGGTCCTATGCTGGTACTAAGTTGACAGGAGCCGATTTCTTTGTCTTCTCATCAGATAAAACATTCACTAGTGTCATTAAACACTGAGCCTCTTTCTACAGCTTTGCTCTTCTGGAAAGAGTCTTCTGATTTCTGCTTTGGGGAATGCATAAATGATGCCGAAAGGGAACTCGCTTGCAGGTTGTTTCTTGCAGCATACCAAGTTCTTACTCTATCAAAGGGTTTCTGGCTGTCTCTTAGGGCCCAGACAGCCCTCTAATTCCTGGGCCCGGTTTCCATCTAGTTTTATGCTACTTCTACCCTGATGTGACTTCACTGACCTGCTGAGTGTTTTTTTCTGATTCATACTAGTGTAACAGATTGTAGTTAACTCTGAGGTCCAGATTGCACTCTTTCCCTTCCTTCACACCTTTTTCAGTCATGAGGGCCAGATCCTAATCTTATTTTCATCACTGCCTGTCTGAAATAACTGTTCGTGTAGGCCTGTTGAATTTACTTCTGATGGATAACCTGTCTCAAAGTGTCGGTGCAAAGGGACTCACGGGTGGGTTTTCACACGTTACCTTCAAGCAGGTCTGATCGGGAAGTCTCCTGCATAACTTGTTTTCAGTTGTGTTCTGTTTTCGTTTTCATCAGCTCAGCTGAAAAAATCTGTTTTCCAGGCTCGTGGTTTAAAAGCTACTGCAAAAGAAGGGTGAAACAGTGATTTGTGTATATGTGCAAAAGCACCAGATTTCAGGTGAGAATCCTGATAACAGGAACATCACTGTAAATCAGCTCCTTTTTTGTACAAGACTTCCAGTCCCGCTATTACCCAATATCGACATAGCCAAACTTTTTTTTCCAGCACATGCCATTTCATGTGAGGTACCCTATCCCAAACACTTATTTGCTTTGTAACTGGGGAGTTGTGACACTTGTAGTCTAATCCTAGCTCCTAAATGCTCTGGCACCCAAATCAAGTGATTGGAGTGCTGCCCCTCAGTTTTCCTAGTATAAGTGGGGAATAGTCACCATTTTCTTGTATAAAGTAAACTGAGGACTATTAACAGTATATAAAATAAAAATCTCAAAACCAAATGCTGTTAATAAAAGCTTATTGTTTGTATTGCTTCACATTCACCAAAGCTAACTCAAAGTAGTACATGTATAATTTTTTATGTTAAAAAGGGAACTAGTAAGAATGTTTTTGGAAAAGATGAGAAGGAGACGTAGAGTAACCTTAACTGGTTTATATGTAGAAGTAAATGTAAAACATCTTTTGGACCCGTGTATCTAATCCTCCTGGGAGTGACTTTGAAGGTATAGCCCTCTGCACCTACATATTTCTGTCTTCAAGGCTGGTAACTAAAGCTGAAAAGAAATCAAAATATACCTAAAACAATCTTAGATGCCAATCAGAGTATAGTGTTTCAGGCTTGTACAGATCGTAAGACTTATTTACAATTTATGTTGTCACTAGCAATCTCTAATAAAAACCCTGGCCTTTTATCGTACATTTGGTTCTTGTCCTAGGTAATTAGACAGCAGATTCAGGTATTGAACACGCATTCTTTCACTAGCTATCTAAAATTAAAGGTAATCATAAAGACATTACAGAACACACCGAGATTTCCTTTATTGCGACATTAATGTGACATTATGCATCGCACCCCATTTGATTAGCATATGGTGCCTCAGAGCAAATCAGTTAACACTGAGGCAACTATTAAAGTGTCCAAGCAATATTCTGCATCTCCTAAGTGATGTACGACAAATATTCTGCTGTGCTGCTGGCCTCACCCAGCCTCCTTTAGTCTGACACAGCTGTAAATCTCTGGTGATGAGCTGGGTGTGCTGCTGATGCAACACTGTGATGCCATCACACGGGTTGGAGGTGCCTTGCCAGAAGCAGGGGACAAAACTGGGTTGGGGAGCAGATTTAAAGCCAGTAACCTGGCTAAGCTCTACTGGTTTTCAGGGCAAGGTTCTTGTGAATTGTGTTATGAAGAGATGAAGGCTTCAGTCTCTGAGAAGACTGCTGTTCAATTGCCCGATTCTGCTATGCTCGAGTAAACATGCAAATATACGACTGTCATGGAATTAGGTACGTAGCTAGATGCCTTCTTCCACCGCTGTACAATTGAACCAGTTCCTAACCATTCCTAGTACCTCTTGTTAGGGAAAGATGGTAAACTTAGTGATGCACGTTGCGTCCTAACCCTTGTTGCAGCGTATAAAGACTGACATAAATATATCCATTTTGTGGCTTGATAAATTGGAGATTTACTTTCAGCTCAGTGGTCTGGTTTCCATTTGATAGTTGGACTTGTTTTTCCTCCTGCTCTTGAAGTAGAACTACTATTGCATAAGTCTATCCTTTTTTATTATTATTATCCCTTTATTTAGAATTTGTTTCTCTATCCTCGTTATGCAATTCTGAAGCTCTAGCATTAATTCCATGCAGTATTTGAGGCAGATTTGCAGCAGGTACTATATACAATTGAAGTTTCCTTTAAAAATATGTAATATTATAATTAAAAAAAAAATTCAGGCCTCGTGTAGAATTCAAAGTATTTAAAAATATTTAAGAATCAGTATAATGACTGGATTTTCAGAAATTCCTTAATAATTCTCAGGAATAAAAATAATGGATTACGTCCATGTTGTGAGATTTAAAAAAACAAAAAAAACCCCAAATCTTAGCCCCATTTCAGGATGGGAAAAATGCATCACAGGGAAGGTTTTATGATATACCAGGATAACAGTAGTAGCCTGAACCATATGTTGAATTCATATCGCCTTTGTTCTAGATTAAGAAGTGCCTGTCCATCTTTCTTCTTGGAGAATCTCTTAATAACCCCTATTGTTCATGTGAACATTCTCCAGGCTAGACGTCCACCTCTTGTCACTTCCTCTAGACAGTAAGGTGGAAGCTAAAGGCCCAAAACATCTACTCTTTTTGTTTCTAGGTCAAGCACTTCAGAAACCTTAAAGACCAGTTATGAGTTTGGCACATCCTAATTTCCTTAAAGGAACAAATCAAAATTTCTGATGTGCTCAAACTTTTTCAAATTTCACACCACACTTTCTTAATTTGGTGGTTCTTATGCTGTGGCAAGTTGGGGGGAGGTTTCCTGAGGTCAGCTGAATTACAGAGGAGTAAGCAAAACTATTCATTGGCTAGTCTATAGAGGGAGATCATTTTGATAAGAGAGCGTGCTGGTCTTCTGTTACTACCAGGCTATTCTGTTCTGAGTTGACAACTGTCTGTCTTCTTCAAGATCAGCTTGTGTAGATTTAAAAAAAAAAAGGGGGGGGGAAAAGGAAAATAATAAGAATGAAGACCCTTCCTGCAGTGCTAATGCACATAAATTTTCTGAAGGAAATCTATATTGGCAGGCAAGGAGGATTGCCTGGGAAAAGTCTAGCAAACTGTCAATGCTGTGAATACTAGAACTTCTTATGTGTGGAGGCCACAGCCAGATGGGGAAGAAAGAGGAAGGTGAAAGTGGAGAACAGAGGGAAAAAAAGTAGGTACTTCAGTTTGATGAGGAACATCTGAGTTTCTCTTGATGTCCTTGCAGTTCTGTCTTTTGCTGGTGTCTTTCATCTGTGAAGCTCCAAGTTGTGCCTCTTGTGCACTCCCTGGATTGCGGGAATGTACCAAAGTGTTTAGAGCAGGGACAGTCTTGCTTAGTGGCACATGCTGAGCATGCATTTGTCTTAAACCCAGTACCAAATACACATATTCAGACACATACATGCAGCACGTTCTGAGGCTCGGCAAGCTCCTTGTTGTTTTACAACATAAAGCTTGTGTGTGTGTGTGTGTGTGTATGCAGCTTTACTTCATTTTGAAAAAAGATGGAGAAAATACTCTTTTTATAGAAAACTGTAAACTGTAAAGTATTTATTCAAGTGACAAGAGCAGTTCCCAAGAGCTATTCCAGTTACTTTTGCTATTTGCGCAAATATTTCAGTATTTGTCCCCCCACCCCTTTTTAATATAATGTGAGTGGATCTGTACGCGGCTTGAACTCTCTGCTTACATTTTCCCTGATTGAACGGGCTGCAGGAAGATGGGATAAAATTTAGAGGCATAGGTCATGGTTTTAATAAACATGCTTAGGTTGTGGTTTTAATAAACATACTTCAAGAATTGCTGTTACAGGAATGCTATCTGTTACAGCTAAGATTTTCACAGCTAGTAAAATTTCAGCTCCCATATTTTTGCTTACTTTGTCCAATATGAAATTCACTGAAACAGAACAAGAACTTCATAAAAAAAAAAAAAAAAGGCAACAAAGATGATTGTGGTACAAATGGTAAAAGAAGAAAGTGGGTACAAGTTGGGATGAGTCATCTCCCCTGCCCTACACACTTTTCCTAGTGTATTTACACAAGACCTCACTGTGCCTTGCAGTTGCCAGCTCCTCTCCCCTCCTATTGCTGCCACAACCCGTCGGTAAAGCTGGTTCTTAATTTACTTAGAGTTTTTACCTCCTGTGTTCATCTTGGAAGCTCTTCCAGGAGTTCATTCCTCTGAGGGTTACAAAACCTTCAGGTCTAAAGATGTTTGCAATCCATTTGCACCTATTGTTTTTTTTCTTACAGTACTGTGTATTGCCAGCCCTGCGAAAGGCAGCAACTACCTGCTTCACTGTGTCCATTTAAACAGTCAGGGTCTCTTGTGATGAGGCTATTTATGTTTGTACGTAACAGTACTAACTGCAGAGGTTTCACTGCAATCACGGTTGCAAAATGCACGGTCTAATGGTGGGAAATAACGCTGGAATATATTTCTAGCCAAGATTTTAGCAGCAGTGTGGTTTATTAGAGAGAATGGTAGCTTCTGTCTGGGATGCTGTGCTCTCGCACCGATTTCTCTGAAACTATGAGAAAATTTCTTTACCTCTGAATCCTTCTCCTTCTGAATCACAGTGCTTACCTGCTTTGAGGTTTAATCAAGGAAGTTGTGCAAGTGCCAGATACTGTATAAAAGCAAAAGGCAATTATTAAAAGTGTGCTTTGACTTTTTAAAGATAGGATAACAGATGCTGGGTAATAAATCTCATTAGAGATGATAGGGAAATTATCTTATTTTTGAACTCTGGTATTTTTTTCCTAACTTTTGATTAGTGCTTAATACTTATTCTGGTTTCACTGTTTGTTTTCCAAATATGCTGGAAACAATTAGATGACAAAATGAGGTATTTTTTCCCTCGGGTGTCCCACCACTCTCAGATCTGTGTGCATGTTTACAAATTATTGAAGCATCTTGTTTTGACATGGCTTTAAGCAGAATGTTTGGCTTGCAGATTTAAAAAAAAAAACTTTGAAATTTGAGATTTGTTAAATAAGATTAAGGTTATAATTTTTGACATAATTTTACATTTTGAAATTTATGCAAAAGACTTCATTGACGTTATTTATGTACATGTGTGTGTTACTACTGACTTATAAAATATTGACTTACTAGATTCTGATTTTTCTCTCTCAATTTGGGATGGGGAAAAAACATGAAGTCTCCTATTCTTCTACGATGGGAAATCTGATTTCTGTCCACCTTTATCAACAGCTCTGAAAGTAGAGATGCAAATCCAGTTTGAACTTGAATGCTGTCAGAAGCGTTTCTGCAGTTAAGAAATTGCGGTGTGACACGATTCCGTACGAGGAGAATCGGATGTGCTTTTGGATTTACTTTGCTGTGTTGTTGAATATGCCTTAGTTCTGCAAGTTCCAAATGAGGCATTTAGAGTCAGTTCAATCGCCTGCTGTCCTTTCTGAAAGAAATTGCTATTGCAGAAGGCAAAGACAGAGATAATAAAGACTTTAGTTTTAGTCATTATTTGTTCTGGGTTGGTGTGTAAAGCGTTCAATTTGAAGCTCTCAGAAAAGCAGGACATATAAAACTCCTGCTTGTGTAGGAGGAGCCAAAAGCCTCAGTGGTAGATAAAGTCTCTGCCTCAGTTTCCCTTTACTGCAACATTGTAAGAGGTTTATGGAATTACCTTCATGAGGTACTTGAAAGAAAGAAGAGAGCTGTGTGTGAAAGGAATATCCTTACTAAGGGTCATGAGAAATACTAGAGGTCTAATGAAACAGTGGTTTGGGAGCACCGGTTTTTGCAATGCAAATGTTACCGTTTCTTACAGAGAGGGGAAAACTGTGATAAATATGCATGCAACTGGTTTGCTCGTGTAGCCCTGGGTTTGCTTGAGATGCTGACCCCCCCCAGACATGGGCACATCCATCAGGCAGCTCTTCTCTGAGAAGCGTCCTATGCTGATTCCCTGACTCATATTGTAAAGAGAGAGAGAGACTAGCCTCGTGCTTAGGATTTTATGATGGAGCGTAAATCAGGTCTGCCTGTACTTGACCAAGGTTGAAACCCACAGTGCTGCATGGTAATTAGATTTTTAAAAGATTTTTTTTTTCTCTGGTTTATTTATACAGCAGTAATTACCTCCAGCACACAGTCGGAGTGACTGCTTGTCTTTCATGACCATACTTTTACCCTTTCATTTGACTGTCCTGTGCTTCTGTGGCTAATATAGAGCTTCATTCATTATCCCTGAGCCCCTTCCCCTGCCAGCCCTTGCACAGTGGCACAGCGGGGAGCACAAGGTTATTATGTGGCAGCTTAAGTGGGAGTGGACGTGAAGAGCTGAGGAGGAGATGCATCCCTTAGCACAGAGCCAGCAGGATTGCTCCCACACCTTCCTCGGAGGCACAGCATACATGGGGGAAAAGAGCTCACCAGGGGCTTTGAGACGGTATTTCCTGTATTTGCTGAGGTTTTTGTTTCCCTGGGATTCTTCCAGGCCCTGTTCTTTCTGGGGTAATTTAGATGTTGTGCAGAAATGCTCCTTAATAAACATCTCATTTTCCAGCATTCCTTATCTCTCTCTTTGTCTCTCCTCTCTGTCCGTCTCTTCCTTCCTTCCTTTCCTATGCAATGGTTTTTGAACTGATTGACTGATTTGAAATAAATTTGACAGCAAGGATGTTACTGTTTTAAAGGATGTTTAGTCCCTACACATTTCATCTTGGTATGAGGAAAGGACTGC
Source organism: Struthio camelus (assembly GCF_040807025.1). Classification (NCBI taxonomy): domain Eukaryota; kingdom Metazoa; phylum Chordata; class Aves; order Struthioniformes; family Struthionidae; genus Struthio; species Struthio camelus. Next base: position 60,895,329 of record NC_090981.1, on the reverse strand, counting down.
TAGTTGTCTCACTGCAGAAAAAGCAAGCTTCAGCTGGACCTCATTGTTTTAAGCACACAGGAAAACAACTTCGTATGTTGTCCAGCTCCTGGAGCTTTGGTCGCTGCTTTAGCATTGATAGACAGCAAGAAATTCAGTCATGAAATAGCTATCAGAAATGAGGATTTGTTAGTTGCAAACTTACGAAGGTACTTGTTTCCAGCCTGAAGCAGTCATGCAAAGCCCAACTCTTCTAGTCTTTCATTTGCACCGCGGAAGAGAGAGTCCAAACTCTTATGCATGGGGACAGCCACGCAAGATCAGTGTGTGCTGTGTGGCCTACTGGAAATGAAACCAGGTTTTTTTCCTAGCAGTTTGAGTGTGGGGAGTCAGTGAACCTCATTCAGATGAAGCTATATAAGCAATGAAGACAGGCACAAGATCTTTACCCCATTGTCTTTTGACCTTGAAGAGAAATTGAGGAGGTGAGGGAGAAGAGAATTGGGTGTGGTGGCAGGAGGCCTCGTACTGAGGTCACTGGTCTTATTACTCCTACTTGTCAGCAGGTATCTTTAACAAAGTGTTCAGGGATGTTTTCACTGTATTCTTCCCTTCGGTTTGAGCAGTGTGTTCTTGTGTTTTCTGCAGACACTTATCCACCTTAATTTCCTAGCCTCTGAGCATCTCAAAGATTTCAGGGCTATTTTTTTCCCCCCACTACATTATCTGAACTGAAGTAAGAACGTGAGGATAAGAGCACTATATGCAGGGAACTGACGCGCAGAGAGATTAGAGGTACGGGATTCGTCTCCTTGTGCTCTAGCCCTCCAAGCACCAGAACGTTACTTAGTTAGTCATGTAGACCACTCTGTAGACTAGTGAGAGAGGCACTTGGAGTACAGTCTGTCCTGTTCTAAAGTGGAATGAATCACCTCTTGAGGTGACTGTCTCTCTCTGAAAACTCTCTTCTGAAAACAACTAGGTGACTGCCTTAGAGCAGAGCCTAACTTTTAGCTAGGTGCAGTTAGTAAAGGTGAATCCCGCGTCAGTTGCTTTGCCTGAAGTCACTCTGCTAGAGCAGCGTTGAAGGTAGCAACAGCTTAAGTGAATGTCTGCTGCAGCTCTTCATGGCCAAAGTCAGCTGGACAGGCTGGAACAGGGCACAGTCGAGTGCTGCTATCTCTGTAGGATTCTGGTGAGTGCTGGGCACTCCAAGTTACTGTTACTCAGCGTACAACGCCCTGCTCCTGGAGCAACAGATGCATAGAGTCTCTGGGGGGTTTCCAGGAGATGGCTTCATAGGGGAAGTCAGAGGGCATCGAGTAGAACATCTGAGACAGAGCGTTTTCAGTACCCAAACAAGGGAGAAGGAGCATGCTTAGCCACACGAGGTGGTGACACTGGCTATATCAGGCTAGTACAGACAGCCAAATAAATGCAACTCCCCTTACAGTGTGAAGAAAAATAGGTTTTAAAGCATCACCAGCCTCCCCAAAAGCAAACAATGTTGGTGAGTCAATAAATGATGGAGTTCATAAAGTGCCATTTACTCCCCTCTCCGTTTGCAGCAGTAAATTCAGATCAGACTCGTGATAGCTGTCTGGACTCATAGGGGTCTCGATTTCTTTTTGAAAACCGTGGACGCCAGTCACTTCTCCTCCCCAAGTTGTCAAGAAGTAGCTGAGATGACTATAAGATACACAGCACGCCTCAGGTGAGCAGGTTCTATTTCCTTCTAGCAATTGTAGATAGTTGCTAATGTTCGATTTAGACTTGTTTCTAACGATTACAATAGCATTGATATGCCTTTGTCTTTATGGAAAGTGCCTCTTAGGTTTCATCATTTACAGAGTTCCCTGTCAGGGTGTTCAGTGAACAGTCAAGATCTGGATGTCTCTTTAGATGTTACACATGCCTTAGGTTCTGCTCCCAGTCTTAGGGTGTTTACGGCCTAGAGAAGACCACTGAGCAGGAGAAAAGATCTATTGGCATTTTGCACCTAGCAAGACACACAGAGAGCACAACTATAGAGTGTTGCTGTCAGCATCCAGACCTGTGATCCTCAAACGTACTGCCCAGCTGCTGCCAAATCTTGATGATGCTTATTTGACCTGTGAACTCAGCTACTTCAAAATCATTGCAGCGATACACCTGGATCTTTCAAAGCCTGTGAATTTTGTTTCTCTGCTAGCTGAGAGCGCATTCAGAGCTTGAGAAGAACCAGATTTAGTTCCTTCCCTTTCTTATTCAAACTTCTGTCTTTCACCATCTTGCAGTGTGTCCTGACTGCCTTGCTGCCTGCACACAGTGGAGTAGAGATCAGTTTGGCTCGGAGTAGCAATCTACAACTTTTAGCTATGGTGTTGCTTTCAAGTTATCTGAGGAGCAGACGCATGGCTCTTAGCACACCGCAGATCTGTGCCAATCCTACTTTCTGATAGTGATTACAGGCTGCACTTGGATGTTTTGTTTTGTTTTGTTTTTCAAGGTGCTAAAAGTACGAGCAATTTTAGTTTCCAGTGTTATTTTTTTTACCCTCTATAACATAACGCTTCATATTACCATTCATCTGCAAAAAGCCATTTTTAACAACTGCAGGTCAGGAGTCTGTTTTTCTTTCCCAGCTGCAGCCCACAGGGATTTTCACGATAACATTTTGTTTTAGAGCTGCATGCTCTATGGAGAAATGTGATTCAACAGCCACCCTTCCTGAACTGGGTCCTTAAAGTAGAAGCAAACCTTTTAGAAAGCGTGTGTGTGGAGGGGTATGGGGGGGTATAGGTATGTGGATGGGTTTATATGTATGTATAGATGTCATACATACGAATAAAGTTTTGCGCCATTTCCTCAGCCTGCTTCTGATTTCCAAACACTACATGAATCTTAGTCTCTAGTCCTTTTTCTGCAGGACCAGGCTGAAAACAATGAGGGAAAGAAATGATACTTCATCTAGTTGTACACATTGCGCTGCTGTAAGAGTCACTGTGTGGGTGAGGAGTGGATCTAAGCACATCTTATTCTGCATGAAATTGGAGGTCATTTCATGTTCTTACACCCCAGTGGACTTCCTTCTGTTTTGATGCCCATTTCCACCTGTTCCCAGCTCTGGCTCAGTAGGTGTGAAGGGACTGAATATGGAAAGTAGGTGGTTGCTAGGTATACTGAGGTACTGCCCAAGTCATGTAATCTGGGCTATTTTTCAGTAAGTTTTCTTTGTCCGCTGTTTCAGCCCAAATGTACACTGGCCCTCTTCTATTTCTTCTAGCCTCCTCCTTCCCATTGATTTTCCTTTTATGTGTTTTTTTCAAAGCTTATTTCTTTCTTTTTTTTTCCTGTACATCCTTCATCTGCTCCCCTAAGGAGTTGGACCTATTCCATTTTCACCCACAGTCTCCACTTCCCCTCAGCTGCCTGGACCATCATTTGGTGCATGAGTATGTTTTAGGGTTCTTTTTAATTATCATTATCGTCCTGAAATGACCTATGCACGCAAACTGCTTTGCATTCCTAAGGGCTGGCATGCTGTAATGCCTGATCAGCTCCTCTCGGGCTGGGTGGGAGCTCTGTGACTGATCACAGCTCAGTTCCTCGCCTCCATCTCTGTCATCCACCTCAAGCTTGCTCCCCAGGAGCCTGAGCAGACTGTGTGCCCCCGTCCCCCCACAGCTGACTGAAAACCGTGTACCATGGATTAAGACACAAAGGTTCTAAGTGAATTAAATCACTAGGTCTCAGCTCTTTCCTTCGACAAGAGATTCCGGAGGACAAAAGCCTCTGTAGGTTTTTTTCACGTAGTTCAGCACAATTGGGGCATCTTGCTCTGAACAAAAGAGACATGAGACTGAAGGGAAATTGCAGGGTTGGTTGTTGTACCCTGTCCTCTACTCTTCCCTCCCTCCTTCCCACCAAATGCAAAGAGAAGAGGAGAAGCAAAGGGAGCAGGAATGGTGTGGATCTGTGTGGGAGGCATCTTTTGTGCCCCTTGGTCTGAATGTACAGGAGGGCCAGAGCTGTCGCAGCCCCACATGTGCATTCCCTCTCTGTCCTATCACTTGCATTAAAGACTGATGATTTTCGCATCATTCCTGCCCTGGCAACGTTAATCTGATGTGGCTTTCACAGCTTTAGTTGCAAATCCAATCGCTTGATGGATGGGAATGTTTACCCACCCCAAATCTCAACTTTCCTGCCTTCCCCGCCTCCTAGCTAGTGTCAGCCAAGTCAGCAAGATCTCTGTCTATAAAATATACCAAGCAAGCTGCAACTTTGCAGTCTTACTGAGATTTATGGGCAGGCTTAAATGGTAGAGGATTTTTTTTTTCATTTTTGTCCTTTTAGGCTTTTATAAACAAATGTTTTCCATGAGTAGTTTTGTTTTCCCGAGGTTTGTGTCAAGCCACCTCAGCTGACACACAGACCTTGTCTTTGTCTTCCACAGCCACTTTAGTTATAATGAGAACTATGGGAAACTGCGAAGTGAATTTCAGTTTCCCAAGCATGGATTAAAACTCTTGTGAAAGACTTTCGAGATTAAACATCTCCTGTTCCATGTCAAAAGAAGATAGAATCGGGATGTTGTGGGCTATTGAAGGAGGTGAGGGGAGACCAAGAATAGGATGAAATAAAATTTGACCTCACCTCAATAAAATTTGACAAAATAGTCAGATTTTCATTCAGTTTTGGCTAGAATAGGACTACGGAGGGTTGAGCTCTATTCCTGGTACCATAGACTTCCTCGATGACTCTAGCAATTCCTTCTCTCTCTGGGAGAAGCAGGCAGTGTAATGTGTATTTGTGCTTGTGCATGTTCATCCATATACCACACTGTGTGATTGCAGGACCTGTGAGGCAGAAATGGAGAGCATTGGTTGCGACTGTATAAGAAGATTAATGCCACCCTGTGTAATTAGTCAAGGCTCTCTTTTAACCTCTTTCAGTAGAGAGAATAGGTCAAGTCATCATGACTGGTCCTTTTCTCCTACAACTGCAGTGGCTCGGTGGCATCTTCATGCTACCTAACTGCTAACCATAAACCATTTGATTTTCATCACGTTCAGTATCCCTTTTATAATCTCTGTCTGTCCCCCTCTCTGACTTTCCTTGAAAGGACAATGTCAAGATAAAAATCAAATATTTGTTCTTGTGCGTGTAGACAAATCCTTCCTGTGTTACTTAAAATGCTTCAGATTATGAAATCGGACATGATTTCAACCCTTTAATTGACCTGTCATCATTTAGGCTGTTTACTTTAGTTCTCGTGGTGCTCCCAGCTTGGGCAGTGAAGTTGGGAGGAGGATAGGGGAAGGTAGATTTTGTTTGTAAGTTATACATTACAACCAAGTTATACATTACAACTAACTGCCTTTAGTTTTCTCGTGGCAGTTGAAACCGTTATACCAAGAGGTAGCCCTAGAAGGAACAACCTAAACAACCTAACACCATCAGGTCCAAGCTGTGAGAAATCACGATGTAGAATCACCTTCCTAAAAACGTCTTCTTGCTTTTCGGGTCTCCCTCATTCATGAACTACATCAGGTAGAGATGAGCAGCTTTCAGCTTGCTCCAGTGGAATTCTAATAACTAGTCCTGGCCAGGAGCTAGATACCTTGCATTCTCCCATTTCCCTTACACAAGGTCTAAGCACATCTTAGAGATTAATCACAATGTATTTCATTGACAGCAGTTGCTGTTAAAATGATTAGTTTTACCTTCTGCCTAATGACCATTGATAGGTAGGCTGTGTTTTGTACATGGTGAGGAGTAAGACTGTCATTTCAGTTGCTTGTATATGAATATTGTTAAGACTTTAATAAGTCTCTTTTTCTTTCTAGTGTTATTTTTCAAAGGCTGTGGATGACAAAATTCAGATTTGACCATAGCTTCTCGTAGCAGTAAATTGGTGACAGAGCTTCAATTGCAATCCAGCCCTCCAAATCTGTTGCCTGGCTCTCTAGCTAGCGAACAGACGGAGGTGTATTAATCGCAGTCTTGAGATTGGATGGTGGGGGTATTACCGGCACCTTTACTTCTGCTTTGGTTTATGGCCTTGACCAAGTGTGTGAGCTCCTCTGATCCTCTGCCTCCCCACTGGAGGATAACAACTGCCATCTGCATGGTTTATTGTAACATGCTTTATTATCCTAGTAACCAAATACCTCAAAACATTTAAAAGCCTTGCTCCTGCCACTTCAGTGTTAGGAACCTAAGTAGCTTTTGGGTGAAGAAGTCTTCATTTGGCTGATTTTTTTTTTTTTTATTTTTAACTAGTTTCTTTCAAAGATCAAATTTTACCCAAACTATTTCTGAGACTGCCTCCTCAGCTGTTTCGGTACGAAGTTGATAGTGCATCAAAGGAGGAACTTTGGAGGGGAAAGATTCGCTGTTAAAAGTGGCCTTTGTCAAATGGATTCCTGAAATTGAAAGGATCGTTCTTTTTTCACTACAGATGTGCAAGAAGGGTGAAGATAGGGATAATGATTAAAGAGGAGAGAAAAGAGAGTTAAAAAATCTCAATAGTGGGCATGGCCAACCGAAGAGTTAAGTGACAGAGCCTTATTCACTCATATGAATTAATAATTGATTCAGTAACAAATCACTAATGTTGCAGTAGTCATGGTGAATAAGATAATAAATGTGTCCTGTCCAGGGAATGCAATGTTGTTAGAATTCAGTTGAAATTATTCATAAATGTGCTACTTTTCCTCATCTCCAACTACTGCTAGTTTAGCTTTTCTTTTTAATCTTCCTAAGCTGTCACATTAGATGGTGGAGCTAGTCACATTCTATATACAGTGGAATATTAAGGGGAACTGTGGAGACATTATGTCAAATTTCAATAGATAATAGACACAAATTGGGAAACAAAGTGCCTCCATTCCTTTTTTAACTCATCCTCTGTCTTAATAAATAAATAAAATAGAAGTCCAAAGGCTATTTAACAGCATTTAAATGTGACCCTTGCAGATTCTCTACTCCCTGTCTTCCTGCTCACACAAGGCCTCTAAGTTGGCTGACTTAAGAAAGGATTTCCATAGGCTTCTGCAGCCTTTCAGTAAGATATGCAGGCTTATACCTGAAAGGTTGCAAAGGTCTCTGGTATCTAGTCTGCAGAGGGCAATCACAACCCCTTCACACCCACCACCTGTATGAAAGGCCACCATAGGTCCTGAATGTATGTAAACACACATTTTACTAGAGAGTATCTGAGAGGACAGGAAAAAGACAAGGAGGTATTTGGGGATGGAGAACCACTCAGTGAGCCATAAAGGAGAAGGTGAGGCAGATGGATCAGACCTGCAAATGATGGAAAGTGGTTAAAGAGCGTGTCATAACTTAGATGATGTGAACAGCACAATATCTTTCGCTTATGACACCAAGAACACACACGTGGGAAAGGAAGCCAGACAAAAAATGATAAGGTACATATTTTTTGTAATCAGTGAAGGCAATTAAACTCTGCAGTAAACTCAAAGTGGTGAATTCTTCATTGCTTGATGCTTTCAAATCAAGATTTGGATGCCTTCCTAGAAGAGACGCTTAGCCAAGAGCAAGGTACTCAGTGAGTGAAATTCTGTGGTATATGATGTAAAGGGAGGTGAGAGAGAGCAATCTGGCCTTAAACTCTGTGAACACATTCTTTGAATACATCTGGAAAATGACAACAATGCAAACCAAAAACCATCAGTGTCGGAATGAAAAATGCTAGGGAATTATCAAAGTAGTCAAAGACTACAAAGAAGGAAGATAGGAAAGGCAGTGCAGAACTGAGGATTGATGATAAACAGTGCAGAAGAAAGGATAATTTGAGGGACAACAGAAGGATAAACTGTAGAACATAGGAGGTCTAATGTTAAAATGAAGAAAAGCCTACATGCCTTCAATGTGTAGAGTTAGTTTGAACTGCAGTGGGTATCTCTGAATGAGAACGTAGGTCAGGAAGTCTTCGTCCCTGTTCAGTTCTGGTCAGGTCCCTGGTACACAGACAATCATATCTTTGAGCCGCACAGCAGGTTGGGACCAAACTACAGACTAGAACCATCAACAGACGGCTGTTCAGTAATTCAGGGATACTATGCTGAGGTAGGGAAGGAGGACTACAGGAAGAAAAACTCTTTTGAAATAGATCCCAACTGTCTGGTTCTGGACACCTTGCTTACCTATCACAAATTCTTCTAAAGATCTCAAAGTTCACTTCAGATTTGACTTTTGATGCTCTCCCAGTAAAATATGAGTAGTCTTGGTTTTCACCTCTTTCAAAGATGCTGTCGGTACTGGGTGCTTCTTGCTACCACGCAGCAGCACAGCACCCTGTCTCTGTCTGGAGATGGAGGAAGAACGCAGCAGCCAGAGTGGGGTTAGCCGTGCAGCATGTGATTTCCCAAGTTGGATGCCAGCCAGGATGACGTTGTCAGATTGCTCGCTTTCAAAAAACGTTACCATGGGGTCCACAGTGATCACACAAAATCAGGACCTCCCACCTTCACTTCCCCTTTCCTGGATCCCCAGATGCCAGCAGTGAACACCGAAGCCCAGCAGAACGAGCACCACTTCTCCTGTAGTCATAAAGAAGACATACTGTCTCTTCCCTCCCCCCAGGTCACCTAATCGCCATGGTGGAAGGAGCAAGGGAGCTGTATATATCTCTGATTGGGAATGATGTCGGAGAGAGGAGTGAGGGGGCTGCGGATGGTTCCACGTAGCAAATCACATGCAGCATGGCTGTCTTCGTGTACCCCTCCAAAAAGCACTGTGTTTACTCACACTCCGCAGCATGCTTCTTCTCTGTATAAATAAAACACACCTCCCTGGGATGCCTGAGGCTTGGGACCAGGTTTCCCACGTATGTGTGCACGTGCCTATGGGTGTGTATATACAGACAGACTGCATTAGACAATGCTCTTCTCCCTCCCCCATTGTTTTCAATATCAGACTATGGATGTGATTTGCTGCTGAGGCTATGAGGTCCGTTTAAGTGAAACTCGAGTAATTTTCCGTGTAGCAAGAGGGACAAATAAACTGGGAATGAAGCTGGAGGGAAGTGAAGAGGACTGGAATCCTTGACTGGCCATTTGCCCTATCCACTCATCCTTTCTCCCCATCTCCATTTCTACACTCCATTTTTCTCCTGCCACCCAGCCCTCCCCCTTCCTCCATACACATACACTCCTTCTATTCTCAGTAAGTTATTAAAAATGTAGACATCGCTGGCTCCCAGGGTCAATATGTTGTTTTTAAATTTAAACATGAATTTCCATTTCATTGAGCCTTCAGGCCTAATGAGATGTGCTTTGACAGGAGCAGCTAGCTGGAAAAGGCATGATTGAGGGGCGAGCCAATAATATTAACTCACAGCAGAGTGTGCACACACAGCGTCGGAGCCACGAGCCTTGATTCGCTACTATCCGGGGCTCCGGCTACAGCAGGCAAGGATTTCTGCTGCAGGCCCTGCAGTGAAATGTCAAATGCATTTAACCATCTGTGAGCTCCGCTTGCTCGGGCTGGCCCAAGTTGGACAGCCTGAACAGAGTTTCTTTCAGCTGGGATGACAGACGGGGCCAGGAGGGCTCTGAAAGTTAGGCCTGTCAGTTTGGAGGGCGTTAGCTAAAACAAAGAAAAGAGTATAAAGCTGTGGAGAAGGCCGTGGAACGGGGCTTGAGAGATGTAGGCTCAAATCCCCTGATTTACTATACGATCTGGGCCGATCACTTCATCCTTCCAGGGAGGATCGCGAAGGCATATTTGCATACCCTGTGTGAGAGATCCACAGTTTCCCTGTACAGTCAGTGGAGAGAGAGAGAAGCTCTCCTAAGGGAAAATTCAGTGCAGAAAGTTAGTGGTCTGAACTTTCCTGTGGAGAACATGCGTCCTCCACGTGAGTGAATTTAAAATGCATGAGGGAAGAGCTGGCTGTCTTGCATTTGGAGGAGGCGGTCACCTCACCTGTCCACTGGACCTGTCTGTCCACTGGCCACCGATAAACTGTGGAGAGTTGATGATCTTCCCTCTCTCATATGAGTCCTCACTGACAAGGGACCATGAGATCCTTAACCTGACTGTGGCACTAGACTAGTTTGTCATTGGAAACCACATTTTCCTAGAGGTCTGAATGAAGGATGATTTGTGGCTATCCATTAAGAGGCATACACCTCTTACTCCCCCCCCCCCCCCCAAAAGTGTATCCTGTTACTCCTAAGCCTTGTGAGACTGTAGATCAGCCATGACAGAACAAGGCATGTTCAATGGAAGCTAGGTAGCTCTGATTTCTCCAGCTTCACATCAGAAAGACATGGACCGGAAAGGGTGAGAAAAGGATCTCAAAAAGGAAGTGGAGAATTACATGCAAGCTGTGTCCAAATAAGGATTAGTAAAAATGTGCTGACAGAACATTGTTTGGGGGTAATTGGGTATTTGATCTAGCTAAGCTTTTATGGAAAGACCTTTCTTTCTGATAAAAGTGATTTAGCATCGAAAAATTGGAAGGAAAAGGTTGAAAAAAATCAAATTTTGGCCAAAAACTTATTTTGACTTTCATTGAAAAATTGATGTTTCCCGTAGACTGAATCCAATGAAAACAGTATTTTTTCAGTCTTCCTTTTTCTTTATCTTAGTGTGCAGGAAACTCCATTTTCCAGCCAGTTCCAATCCAGACCCCTTACGACGAAAAGTCACTCAGATGGTGTCTCTCAGGTGTGGTTTGTAGAGCTTCCTCGGTTTTGTTGATCCAGAATTAAAATGGAGAATTGTCTTTCTCATCATAGTTTAGTAGGTTTGCTCCTCCTGGAATCCACAGTGGCAGATGCTGATCTCTCTGTGCATGTTTACAAAATATGAAGAAGAAATGCAGCATGGTATTAAATGAAAGGTAAATCAGAGTGATAATTAATAATAAAGGCTGCTGAATATTCTGAATCTTTGAAAAGGGTTGCTTTTTTCCCTCCTGGATCCAGTGAGCACTCATTCGTATGAATAACATTACATGCATGAGTAATCCCTTTGAACTCAATGAAACCCAAGTTAAATATGAGTAGGAGGCCTGTGCAGGAGGCCTGTGCAGGATTGGGACCAGGAGCTGTAGCAGTGAGTTTGGGTCAAGATGTAATTTGTACTGTTGCTTAATTGTAAAGTAGATGTAAATAGTAAGTCTTCTCTGTTCTAGTCTGTCTGGATTTTGCTGGAAGACATACCCTCTTGGTGTCTAAATCCTTCTGGGTCTGTGCATTTCTGGCCTTTAAAATGTGATATTTAGCTTTCAGAAAGCAAATAACAACCATTGTACACTTTTTCACATCTTTCTCCTGAGGTTCTCCTAAGCACTTTCGACAACATTAACTGATGAGACCTGACAACTCCTCTGTTGAGAGCTGGCTCTCAGTGTAGCCATTTCTCTTTCTCCCTTTCTCTGATTTTGTATATGTTTTTCACAAGCATGGTGATATTTGGATCTTCTGTAAAGCTTTTCCTCCTACAGACGTGATTATACAAAAAAGCTGAGTTTTCATCTCATGTCTGTTCTAAAAATAAATTTCTACCTTTTACAGTCACAAGATTAAGAGAAAAAAGTTTGAAGAGTCCTTACAATGGTGAAAAATCTCACAATTTTAACGAATGACGGTCATGATTTTTGAGGAAAACAATTCAGTATGCTTTAGCGTTTGTTTTTGAGAAAACTGGACGTTCAATTCCCATTTTATAGACAAGCGGGTAGATAAAGCAGAAGCCTAATTTAAAGTAGTGTGCCCAATACCATATAAATCATCAGTGTCAGAAGCAAGAATAAGAATCTTGGAGTACCAAATCCCTTGTTTTATGTCCTGGCTGACACTTGTAGTAGGAGAGACATGAACCACAGCAGCAGAGATGGTGTGAGGATTTGCTGCCTTAACATATAGAATGCTTTCTATAAGCTGAGTTTCATGAGTCAGCATTTTGGAGAGCAATAACTTACAGTAATAAACAGGGAAAGAGCACCAAGTTTGTGTGGGTAAATTTGGTTCTAAAGTGAGTGATGTACTTCGTGGTAATCAGGTACAGTTGTGATTTGAACACTTTAAAGCTTGTGAAATATGTTCCCTGTTGACTGATTCCAGCTTTTTTTTTTTTTTTTTTTCCCTGCTCCTTCCCCCTCCTCTTCCCTCTAGCTTTAGCTGTCTTTAAAGGCAGGCACCTCAGTGGGGTATTTTGCATTGCCACTACAGAAAAAGAGAATAAGGAGTGCAGCCTGGAGAGGGTGAATACAAATTTCCCAGTTCACTATTGATTTTTGTGAGCTGTGGAGGGAAGCTCCTGTGGGCTCTCTGTGGAGGCTGTAGGTGGGAAAGAGGGGGGAAATGATAAAGTGGATTCGGGAACAGCACTTCCATGTAAATTTTTTTTCCCGTCGTCTTTGTGCTCAGTGGAGTCTTGGAGCGGATTCAGGCTTTTCATGTTCGCAAAGAATTGGAAGCTTAGATCTCTGACCTTTTAAAAATCTGTTTTGAGTCTCATCTTTCAGAGATTTAAACAAAAGATTTTGACCTAAAGGGCCATTGTTTTATTCTTTCTGATGGGGGGATAAGAAAGACTGAGAGGAAGGAGGGCCAAAGCAAAGATTATGTGAGATGGAACCTGCTGACTCTGGTGGTAATTTTGCAAGTGGAAGAGAGAGGGAGAGACCTATAAGAACATAAGTTGCAGCTTTAAACCTGGAACAAGAAATGAGGTAAGAATATTTAGGGTGACAGACAGAACTGCTATTGGGATAATGCTGCTTTTCTTACTGTAGTCAAGCTCAATGTTAGAGGAAAAGGATCCTCCTGATTTATCTTTGCCACTATCATCCATAACTTTCATTGTTTTTCCCTGAAGAAACATCTCAAATAGCAGAGCTTCAGAGAGGGACAAAATGTGTGATCCTGCAATCAGGCATGCTGGGAGCTGAGACCTCTCAGTTTTTTAGCTCAAAGTTGTCATTCTCGATAATAACTTTTTTTTTCCTTGCAGTCCTTTCAACCTGAGCATTGGCACTTACAATGAAAAAATTTCCCCTAAATCCTTTACTTTCATTCTCTCTCATTTTTCTTTTTCATCTGTCTTTTTCTGTTTGGAGCAGATTTTGTGCTTGGTTTTTTGGCAAACAGATGGGGCCAAATTCTTCGCACCCCTTCTTTTCTTTACTGACCTGTGCAAATATTGACCCACCAAATAATTAAAAATGAAAATAGATTGATATGGAATCTAATGAAAATAGATTGATGTGGAATCTTCCATAGTCGAAAATGTTTGAAGGAAATGTATTCCTTTCATTCTCATGCAAGATGGACCTTCATAATAACCAGATGTGTAATCTTTGGAGTTGCATCTCCACTCTCTCCTTCCTTTCAGTAGGGAACATCAGGGGCTGCAGTGAGAGGAGACATCTGACATACCAGACCCCTAAGGAGTAAAACAGAAGATTCATTCCTCTTCCAGGCCATGTGCAAGCGGCTCACTCCAGGCCAGAGAAAAAGCTAGAGCTCTGTCATCTCTTGCTCTCACTGGCTGAGCCACGGCAGCCTGTAATATATGGGAGGATGCATTCAATAAACACTCAGGCTGTCTCCAGTTGAAGTGGTTTGGTGGGAGGGATGGAGTACAGAAAACCTTCGTTTGCTCGGATTGGAATGGGTTTTTTTTGATGTCATTTCCAAAAAAATACAGCTTATTCAGTCACACAGTCCACCCACATCTGTTTGTTCACCTGCTTCCTCTCTATGCCCGTTCTCTTCTCCACTTCCCCATGACATTTTTGAACCTATTGATTGGTTTCAACCACACATGAAAGACCCTAGAAGTTTTGAAAATAATTACTGTTCTACCAGTTGTACAAAAATTTGGCACAGAAAAAGGATATAAGTGAGTTGCCCTGCTGAGAAGATGGTGGGCAGAGTTCAGCCATGGCAACAGCTGGCCAATCTGCACCCACGTACCAGCCAACGCAACTGGCATTCACAGTACCCTGCATTAGCTACAAAGCTAGCAGCCTTTTGGACAGAGTGGAGGACATAGAGGAAGCTGAATTATTGAGATGGGGGAGCCTGGGAGGCTTAAGATACAAATCTATAGCAAGCCAAGCTTCATTAGTCTGGCTTCACGCTCTGAGCAAGCAATTATTACTTCCAAAGCTCTCGCAGTATACAGAGGATATGCTACTTAACTTAGAAAAGTCCTAGATCCCTAAAAAATACCAGTTCTGTTGAAAGACCCGAGATACGTACAGCCAAGTACGCCCTAAGTGCGTTGAGGTAGGTAGAAGAAAAGTTAGCTAGCATCCAGCCAAGGGGCAGTACTGAATAGCTTGGAGGCAGACAGGTTAAGATCTAAACATGAGGGGGAAGTTGCTCTATTGAAAAGAAGAAATCTTCCCCATACAATAATCAAAATGTGGAACATATTGCTGCAGGATATTGTGAAGATGGAAAAGTATCCCTAGGGTGGGGGGGGGGGGGGAAAGTACTAGGCAAGTTAATCGAGAAGGAATCTATTGGTGGCTCTTAGATGTGATTGGCCATGTAACCTATTTCTCAGAAATTTTCCTAACTGCTGATATCCAGAAGATGAGAGGCTCTGGTCAGGAGGCATTAACCTGTGCTATTTCTTATCCTCCATCCATAAATATCTTCTACTGATTACTGTCTTAAATAGGTGCTGTGCTAGAGGAATCATTAGCCGGGTTTATAGTACTGCTGTTTTCATGATTTTGTTCTCATTTGTTCTGAGTGCCGTTACAGCAAGGAGTGAATGTATTGGGAAAGAATGATTGGGAAGTAGCCATGGACAGATTGACAAAGTTGCTGTGGGATGAGGAACTGATAATTGTAGCAGATTTATGACGACCTTTATAAACAGTTGCTGGAACTTTGAATTCAAGGGGGAAGCCATTAACCCCTTTGCAGAGATTAAAAGTAACATCATAGAGCACTTCGAAGCCTGTAGAAATTTTCCTCCTAGTGACGTGCTTTCCTCTGGGTCTGATCTGAAAAGCTGTGCATCTTCCCAGGGGCTAAGCTTCAAATAATAGATAAAGAGTGCAGAGAAAGAAGCTGCTTTCACACTTCATAAAAGCAGGACGACTTTGCACCTGGGAGCCAGCAAGTGGGGCCCCTGCAAGACCTGCAAAGGTGTGTTTAAAACAAAAGTGAGGGAGGTTAAGGGAAAATTGCAGTGATTAGATCCAAGGGGCCAAGTGTTCCCTGTGTATAATCTGATTATTGGAACAGTGACATCAGCAGAGTTCTGCTGATTTATTCTGCCTGTGATTTAGCCCTGCCTTTTCTTTGTGAAGCTAAGGAAAATTAAATTTAGTCTACATAACTGGTTAGTTTTCTTCTAACAAGGTATTCTCACATCATACATTTTTTGCAGTTTTGTAAAGCTATCTATCTGCAAATCTCAATGCATTTTAGAAATACTAAGTCTTTGATTTCTGAAGGGCAAAAGTGTGCACCTTGATGAGAACAGTCGCAGATTTCCTTAGATTTTGGTGGCAACTCTAGCCTTCGATGTACTAAGGCTCCTAAGATTTTGGAGAGAAGGTGGGAATTGTTAGTTCTTTAGTATGCATGAGGAAACTGAGGCAAGGAAGGATGAAAGGACCACCTGAAAGGTGTCTTTGGCAAAAAAAAATCCTAGTACAACTCACAATTTGAAAGGGAAAGGGTACCCGTTGTCCTGCAAGGCAGGACCAGACATGCCTAATTAGTGGATAACTGGTATCCATGAGTGGATCCATCAGATCTGGGTTCCCAAATCACCGATGATGATGATGATGATGATGATGAACTATCCTTAAGAAGGCCTAGCTCCAGCTACCGTTGCCGCCACCTTGGTAATGGCATGCCTTGTCCCACAATTTCTCTGTCTCAGGAAAATAGACATTAACCTGGTTGCTCTGGGATTTATTTCCAAATCATGTCACATTTGTCGTTGACAATCAGCCTACTCTGAGAGCACTGGGCAATACCCATTAGTAAAGTGCGCCCCGGGACCCAGGAGACCACTCTGTACAGTGCTTTTCTGCTGACTGTTGTAGTATGGAGATTTTTATCCACCACAACACAACAGCTGGAATAGCAGTTCCCAAATGACAGGCTTTGGGAGTGCAGAGAGGGAGGACGTCAGTGGAAACATGTGGGAACTTCTAGTCTAAAGGATAACTTGAACTGTGGGTACAAGGCCAGGATGACACCCTGACTAGGAGAGGGCAGAGTATATGTGATGAACTTGGAAAGGGGTCTCGCTGTACCTCTCAGTGGAAAAAATTTAACCTAATTGCTAAAATAAACCCTCACCTTCTTCTATGGGATGTGTCTCTGAATGTGCAAGTCCCCCCTCCACAGTCCCAGTTAGGCCCAACGAAGAAGATGGGCAGGGAAATGCAGGCTCGTTTATTTTTGTTTTACCTGATCCTCTTAAATGTTCGTGATTTACCTCCCAAAACCTCTATGGAGGGAAGATTTGACTAGAGGCTTTTTAGGTGCAGAAGAGCAGAATCCCAAAGACGATAAATGACTTCATATTATCACAAAGTCACTGAGACATGAAAAGAACCTAGGTGTCCTGAGTTTCCCCAACTTTACATGTTTTGCCTGCTTTTAACCCCGCTTTTCTTCGCAAAACAGTTGTGCTAAAACACACACTGCTCTGAACTGCATGGAAACTGCCATGCTTTATAGTTGGTGAATCCAGCTTTCAAATTTTAGCTAAGCTGGTAAGCCTTTCTCTTGATTCCTTACAATTTACAGTCTCTTCTCTCCACATTTAATTGTGTTTGTAAATAACCGGTATGTCGTTGGGAAGAAAAATAAAAGTGCAAGGGATCTGTTACAGGATAGATTTGTAAACCAAACCTTTCTGCTGCAAGTAAGGGATGGAGGGGAGGAGTCCTTTAGTGTTTTATTTCCTACACAATTAAAAAGCTCTCATACTGCTGTAAATAAAGCTCCAGTAACCATAGTCAGCTGCCATCGTATTGAGATCGCTGTTTTTCAGGCTGATCAAAACTGTCCTTTTGCACTTCTCTACCATTTACTGCCGTATACTGAATATATTTTGCATTTGTGTGAAGCTACAACTGGCTGTTTGCTCTGTGCCTGTACAGCACCCGGCACAGAGATTTTCTGATCCAAAAGGAAGATTCTGAGGACGTTGCAATGGTAAAAATATACGATTTTGTTGGGCGGTAGGTCATTACTGTGCTGACTGCATTTGTTCTTTAAGCAGCCGGAGAGAAGCCAGTATATCCCGATAGCTAAGAAAGGATTTGCACGCCTGGCTGGGGATCTCAGTGCTTTATCTGCTCTAGTGAACCAAGTCTCCAGCTCCCTGTAAGGCAGAGAATGCAGTCACTTAGGACCTTTTCCTTCGTCACTGAGTTGCAACGTCCCAGACCAAGAGAGAATTTAATGGAAAAAAGGAGGAATAGAACCTAGGTCCTGTTGTTCCCTAAACAGCATGCTGTACAGTTCCTAGTCGTAGCACTAAATCAGCTTTTCTCTGAATAAAAGAATCAGATATTTATGTAAACATTCTGTTCTCTATTACATCAGTGTTTTTAGATTTTGATTACAAACCTGGAAAACGTTCTTATCCCTGGAAGAAAATTGAGAGAAGGTAATGGGAGGGACGAGGAAATCTTTATTTTCACATGAAGTTTTGGAGAGCCGTTTCTTGCCACCTGATATTCCACGTGGTGCAATAATCAGCCCACAGGATATCCACCCCGCGGGCTATGGAGGACTTCTTGCACAGCGTCAGTGGCAAGTTCATGATATCTGTAGCATAAAGCTGCTCATCCCATTTTTCCATTTTGGCGCCTTCTCACCAGTAGGATGTTGGCAAATTGGAGGGAGTTCAGACAAGGGCCACAAAAATGATGAAGGGCCTGTGGAGAGCTGACTTATGAGGAGAGATTAAAAGAACCAAATACATATAGCTTGGGTAAAGGATGACTGAGGGGAGGGAGAAGAAGGGGAGGCATTATTTATCTCCATTTATTTGCAAGGGTGTAAATTCCAAAGCAGGAGATGAACTGCTTATGATGGTATAAAGGGAGATTTACTAAAAGTTGTTGTAGGAAATTAAGCAAAGGAAAATTTCAGCTGAATGTTAGGAGAATTTTGTTAAGGGTAAGATAATGATAATAAATACTTGTATACCATTTTAACTGTGTGCAGGAACAAACAGTAGCAAACTGATTCCCACATCCAGCTTTTCTGGGCAATAGGGAAGGATTGCTCTTCTTTCCCTGTCTTGGCTGTTTGAGAAACTGCTCAGTTCAAAGAGGGAAAGTTCTCTCTCTAATATGTGCAATAAACATGATTAGAAATCTTGGTCTAATCACAACTAACTTTGCTGGTATTAGGCTTGGCTAGACCTTTACTGTGTTGCCTGATAACGTGTTGCATAACTTAGTTGTGGGGCATCTATCTCCAACATTTCCAAAGACAAACAGATTGGTATAACTCTCTCCTAGGCAAGGCAAGCACAAGATGTGGCTGTCTTCTTGTGGTAGCAGTTTGTACGCGCATTGCTCTGAGTAGCATTGCAAAACTTGCCATAAGTCAGTAACTAAACTGAGGCCAGCACCTCCGCTTTCCAGACCGGGATCAATTCAATACACAGTTCTGTATTAGCACTCGCTGAACTGAGAAGAAATTTTCCACCACCTGCCCAAGGAAAGATGACATCTTAGCGAGGCGGTGGAAAGTTGGTACTTGGGGACCTTGGGCAGGCAGGCATGGTGAGAATACCAGAATGTCTCCTGCCAGCACCAGTCCCATATAACTCTGGTAGGTGCACCTGCGGTGGAAAGTACTGGTATCTTATGTCTCTTATATTAATTGGCGACCCTCATCTGATGCACAGTGAAGCCAAATGGGAGTCTTTCACTTGACTCTGTCGAGTAATGGGGGATCCCAAAGGTCCTATGATCTTTGCGCGCTGTGCCGAAGAAATATTTCAGACAAGTGAAGACGAAAGCAGAGTGGGTCTCTCTTTCTCTTATTTATTTATTTATTTATTTTTAATGCCGTGTTCAGTGTCTGGGACCAAAAAAAAAAAAAGGTATTGTCAGATGTGTAAATGCAAATTTAATGAGTGCTTTAAAAATCCCTTCAAATCAATGCAAAAATATTCCACTGTGGAGTCATTTTGATTAAAAAGGGGGGGGACGAAAAAAGGAGGAGGTTGCCTGAAATAAGCAAAATTTCAAGCTAATGGGAATCTCATTCATTATTTAATCCACTCCTTATCTGAAATGTACAAAAAATGGAATCTAATATGGCGTATGTATGTTGTTGTCTTAGCGAAAAGACAGGGGCAAAGGCCTGCAATTTCACTTAATATATTAAATCCTACTGCAGGCTTTGAGCCAGATTAATAACTCTAGCGAGCTAGAAAATCCCAATATATATTTTTTCTAGCTCCATGCATGATGCGGCTTGATTCATAAGCAGCTCTACCGCTGGGCTTTATTAAATACAAATAAAATATCTCTTCTATTGCAAAAGCCCACAAGGTGACAGAAAGAGGAGAAGAGACTGTCCTTGCTAGTTAAAATGTATTTTCTTTGGCTTCCTCCTTCTTACCTCAGCCCCCAAGTCCCAGGTCCCTAGAATATTTATATAGACATAACACTGTGCATAAAAACCAGGGGGATAGACTGAAAGGAAAGAATTTGTTCCCGATCACTGGGGCATGCTTGCAAAAAAGACCCTGCAGTATTCCTACCCTCAAGTGGACACGACTCAATTTTATGCCCGCGCAATAGCAGAGTTTCATCAGCCCGGCACGCTCCCTTACTGTCCTGGGCAGCTGGTATGGGGCCGATTTAACTGCGCTACCGGACGACGTGCTGGCAGCACCACCACAAAACCTGGGCTACTGCTTTGTTTGCACGGCAGCCTGGGTGAAGCCCGGGCTTGAAAAGCAAGAATGCTGTCAGTGAACTCAAAATCACATGGCTGGTTTAAAAATCATGAAGTTTAAACTGAAAGCTACACAAGAGAGACTCTATATTTTTAAGGTTCCTTTCCAGACCTTTCACATGCACACTGAGTAAAACAAAGGATTTGGGAGGAAAGGGAAAATCAAGATTACACAAGTAGCATTGATCCTGGTTATAAATTACAACGCTAGTTTGGGAAATCCACCCTATTTCGGACAGCACTGAAACACATGCTGTGTGTATAGCTAAGCCTGTGCTTAAATACTGCCCTGAAAAGGGATGGATTTACTCATGTGCTTATATGCTTTTCCTGAGTCTGGGCCCCTGTACACACAATATGCAAGGCCAAGTTCTTGGGGTCAATAAAGGAGTAACTGGACAGAGTTTCCCAGAGAATCAGACTAAATCCTGTTTTTGTTGCCTTGGTTTCTTACAATTCTATAAAAACCAGGAACGTGCATTGGGTGGGACGCTGGTAAATCCCTGAATGGGGGACCAGAAAAAATCTGGGAACACCAAACTTTTTCAAGGGGGTAGATCTGCTGGAGTAGATAACAGTACGGACAGGTAGGAGACATGCTCTAGAGAGGTTAGATTCAAATTGGCAAGTGAAGTCGTGGAGAAAGGTATTCCCTGTTCTGCAGTGGGCGAACCAAGCTGCCCTGATGCAGAGTAAGGGAGGTGATACCAGTTAAAGCCCTTTGGGGGATAATGGTGCCCTCTTAAGGTCTGATTCAAGCCATCACCTGGTCGTTATAAAGCAAACAGAATTAGATCTGATTTAATGTATTCCTCCAGAGATGATGGAGCTTTAGGTGTACTAGAACAGGATAAAATAACCTCCCCAAAGTAATTTCCCAACTTTTTTTTTTTTTAATTTTGCTTTTTAAAATCATAGATGACCAAAAAAAAAAAGAGAGTTGTGTTGTTTTTGTTGTTTTAATTAAAAGAAGAAGAAAAATGGGGACGTGAGATAGTGCTGCAGGTCATTGGATATCTGGCAGTGAAATAAGAATGTAGCGGGTTTTATTGCTGCTGTTGTTTTTAGGGGGAGAAATGTGTGTAAAGTTATTTTTAAATCCACATTAGTTACCTGATGGATTTTTCCACTCACTCTCAGCGTAGACCCAAGGATCCCAGTCCAGACTGTGCTGAGCTGATGGAAGTGATGTCTGAAGGGAGCAAGGACGTGGATATGATGCAGGAGGAAGGAAAGTTTTCTGCCTGTGTCTGTGAGGCGTGTTTTCATGTCTCAGGTTGGGGGCTGCCTGTCTCAGGTTGGGGACTGCCTGTCAAACTGCTCTCATTTCACTGCTGCATCTCTGTGCTGTGCTCTGAGCAACAAGTGAGGACAAGATAACCTGAAGGAGTTTCCCAGGCTGACAGAGGGTAGGCGTATACCAGGGTTAGGCTAATTCTCAGGACTATTAGAGGTGATGATTTATTATAATGTGCAGTGTCATGAGATGGAGAGGTCTTGTTTAGGGATAAAAGACCCAGAGTACATAGTGCTTACCACATGCAAAACGCAAAGACGGTCCTTGACCCAAACTGCTCCGAGATGTGAACACGAGAGAGGCAGTGGCTGCAGCAAACAGATGGAGAGAGAGCAAAGCAATAGAGAGCGGGTTATGATTTGGTCGGGAAGTTGCAGCGATAGCACACCAGCTGCCTCGCAGGCGTTGAGTGGTTTGGAAGTGTCACAGCAAAGGTGAGTTTCAAGGAGGGATTGCGAGGCGGACTCTGTTGTAGATGCCTGATGTTGGCAGGTCTTTCACATCCCTGGTAAGCTAAGGTCTCTGGGCAGTAGAAACAGCTGACGTAGCTTTGGGGTTAAGCCAACACCATCATACTGTTAGGATGTTTATCTGAACCAACCTTCTCAAAAGGCTTTCCCATGCCTACCTAAATATTAAGGACGCGGAGGCTTTTGAGGACAGAAGGTATCCTTTCTCCTGACCTTCTGGATATAATAGAGGCCATGGAATTACAGTGATTCCTGCATCAGGCCTCTGCCACTTGAGCTGAATCACAGCAGCGCTCTCAGAAAGACACAGCCCTAATATAGAGCCTTCAAGGGAGCTAGTGTCTCGTTTATATAGTGTGTGTGTACGTGGTTGTGCCGTGTATGAAATATAGTAAGTACATATTCCTGTGCTGTTTTTTGATTGTTTGTTAAACAGGTGTAAGGGCCATTCTGAAAAGCTCAGGGTTTTTGAGCACAATCATGTGTACTGCAGAGGCAGCAACTGAAGGCTAATTTGAAAAATTCATGCTGGACACTGGGACAAGATGTGCCCTTTAAATGATGGTCAGTGACCCAGGAAGAATTTCCTGAGTGCAGGAGGACCTCAGTGGAATTGTTTCATGTCTGCAAGTGTGTGGCTAAGCAGTTTAAATGGAAATAGTGCTAAGTGTATATTACTTTCCTTTGGCTTATGTTTTAAAGTGCTTATCCTGTGCTTCAAATGCTCATGATTTTACAGAAATTGAGGTTCAGCAGAAGCATTTCCAGACTTTAGAAACAGAAGTCAATAAAATTACAACTCCTTTTTTAATTTACATTTTTTTGTCCTCTTAATGCCTCAAATGCTATGTTACCTCTTCCTCTTTCATGTCGCTTATATAGCCCATTTCACTCAAAGGTTTTGTAAATGTTAATGTTGACTGGGAGCATAAACAATGGGATTTAGTTAAGGCAATCAGATTCGGGCTCTAGTTTTTGCCTGTACCATAGACTTGCTTTAAGAGCACTGAGTGAGTCATGAAAGCTTTATGAAAAGAAGGAGATAAGGAAAGGGGTAGTATTTGCTTTCATAAACTCATTGTCTATCTTGTCTACGTGTATGCTAGCATATGCCAAAGAGCATGTTTTCCTTCGGCTATAGTGCTGAGCACACTGCAGTCCTGGTCATTTTTGCAGCTTCTAAACACAACCGGAAAAGAAAAAATAAACTGTAAATTACAGCTAAATTAAAATGATTCCCATAAAAGATGGAGTTAACAGAACATGAGATTACCATCAACATGCCTCCAAACTTTTCTTCCTTCCCTTCCCCCCCAATCCATTTAAATGCTTTTTCTCTGTTTAGACCATGTCTTTCTAGTTTGTAAGCTCTAAGTACCCAGTCTTCAAACACGTTGTTTCAGGCACTGGTAAGAAATTGTGCTATCACCAGGATGGAAAATTGATTAGTCCGTTTTCTCTGTTCCAACTTAAGAGAAGAGTAAAGCAGTAAATAGCGTTAATGTCGAAAAGTGAATTAGATTTCTAACACTGTTTCTGCTTTAATAGTTTCTTCCATTTGCTAATAGCCCAGATAATAGCAACTGCCCTTCAATAACGTGTGTTGTTTTGTTTGTATCTTTCTTCTGACAGCATCTTTTTAAAATAACATGTTACAGCTCATTCATGAAATAGTTATCAATTCTGTGCTTGTTTGTTTCTTCAGGCAAGCTAAGTATGTCCTTGTTAACACTAGCTGTCAGGCATTGTGTACCTGCAGGCTGTGCTTAGCTCCCCTCTTTTAAGGGTCTCTCAGTCAATTAAAACTGCAGATACAAATTTCAGGTACTCTGGAATACAGATTTCAAATCAAAACGCCGATGTCACACTTTGCTGAGAAGCAGAACAGCACGGGACTCGGGGTGACGGCTGCTCTTTCTCTGAGCTGCGTGAGCCATAAGCAGAAGTGTCCCTTGAACTCTGGAGTGACTGAGCCAAATTGGAATCTGAACTCTACAAGCAGGATTATTTTGGTATTACCTGTTCCAAAGCTGCTGTCTTATTTATCTTGTAAATTCCTTCGTAAGCACACTTTTAGCCTCCATGCTGTTTTTTTCAAGTCTAGCTTTCTTATCTTTGCTGTATCTGAACACTTTCAAATACTGTGCTAACCATTTGGGCTATTATGTCATCTGTAGCTAATTTTCTTTATCATCCTTTCTCCAGCAGAGAGAGAAGGGTGGTGTTTTGACAGGGTTTCCTTTGTCTTTGCAATTCACGTGCTGCTCTGTGTTAATATTTGAGGCAACAGATAAAATTATTGTTTCTTGGCTACAAGAAATTGGTGTGGCTGGAATACTCTTTTGTTTCTGTATTTGTTCCAAAATACTAATTTTGTCTTGAAAATTACAGCATTGGAACAGGTTGCCCAGAGAGGTAGTGGAGTCTCCTTCGCTGGAGATATTCAAAACCCGTCTGGATGTGATCCTGGGCAATATGCTCTAGGTGACCCTGCTTGAGCAGGGAGGTTGGACTAGATGATCTCCAGAGGTCCCTTCCAACCTAAACGATTCTGTGATTCTGTGATTACCATTCCCGATTAGCTTATATGTTCAGAGAAAAAATCTATTGGGCTTTAGGAGCTTGTCAAACACAGTCTCCAACATTCATTTTTTTGCGCATGCATGGTTCATGCCTTTGAAGCGCTTCTTGATTATTAAGTGTCAAATTTGTGATCTCGGATCGGCTGGTAAATTCCTTTTCTTTCCTTGCACCGGTCTTACCATCCTACCCGTCAGTCTGTTTTATCCATCCATTTTGATGCCTAAATTATTAGCAAACTAAGGCAGAGTTCATTTACTTTGGGCTATCTATTCAGTGCTTTTCCCAATCATCTAATCTCAGATTGGTGATTGTAGATGCTATGGTAATTTATAATTGCAATTACTGAGTGGTGACAGTTAAACGGTATGTAATAAGAGCCTTTTAGCTACATACTGAGTTTTATCCTAGTTTACCATTCACACTTCATTCAAAGAATAAGTCTCATAAAGTTTTAGTTTTGTAATTGTAGTCAGGTCAGAAGTGTTTGCAGAAGAGTGCTACTTGATTGTTTCTGGTTTGGTACCCTTGGCAAAATACTATATGGAGATAAACAATAAATCAGATGGAATCTAAATTTTTGAAATTCAGATAAAAATGTCTGCATTACCTTTAAGAACAGGAGAAATTTCCCTAAAATAAAAATATGAACTGCTTTAATTATAATATATATATTTATTGCATTTGGATAGTGTACTTCAAAACCCTATGAATAAATCTGTGTTTCTGGTTTTTAACTGCTCTAATTGGTTTAAGATATGTGAATGTAAACTGAGATTATTGCTTATATGGATCTCAGAATATCCATCTAGCCTTTTCCTTGAATGAAATAGCCTGATTTGAATTTGTATCTTAAAAAAAAAAAAAAAAAAGCAACTTGGCATGGAAAAATCCCTTGATGTGTGTGTGCACAAGTCCATTTGGACAACCAGATCCCTTGTTGTGTGACAGTGTGCCAAGCCTGTACCTGATCTCTAGGTGATGGAGCTCACAGTTATCTAGAGGAAAAGCTAGAGGAAAAGAGGTCCCTTACCCCATATTCCTGGGGAATACTCCTCTCTCTTTCACTGTGTGGAAAGTTTTGATTGCTCAACATTTTTTAAGACTGGCTTATGCTCCCAGTGCACACACTTCTCACAGAGAGATCTCAGGCTTGCAGTAATCGTACCCCTCTCAGGTCTTTACCTCTTCCTTTGGCTGAGATTTCTCTGAGCCGGGAAACTCATGAAACTTCCTCCCCATCCCCAGACTAGCAATTTTTTCCATGTTATGCAGTGAAGCTAGCAGAGCTTGACAGAGAGTGTGGGTATGGATGAGCATGGGGGAAAGTTTCTGTATTGCAAGTGGGAAGTTTGATAAATTACAGACGAGCATATTATTTGCAGTACTGTGATTGCATTTAGTCCAGATATCGCCATGATTTCTTCTGACATTATTTCCTTGAGATTAAGCAAAGCATAATAGTCTGATGGAGTTGAAGTTTATAGGAAAAGAGGTTAGAACATTCATTAAACTCTTCTGTATTTATCTCACTCTTCTTGCAAGATGATTTCTTTTAAAGCCAAAGCCAGATACTTGAATGAAAAATGGCCCATCTCTTTATCCTATCCACTGAAAATTGACCTCTCCATTAGATCAGCTGATCAGTGGAGCATAACCCAGGTTTAATGGCCATCAGAGAGAAAACCAATTTAGTTTCAGCTGCTTTGACAAGAGTGCATCTGCAGGACTTTGAGCAGACCAATCAGATATTTTTTATCTGGTTGTTGTGCCAAGTCTTTGCTAAACTTCAAGTAATGATCTCTCACAGCTGTCCCTTTGCTATTGGTGCTTTATGCTAAAGATAAGGTGCTGGGTGATTCATAGGAGGTGTTGTGAAAGCCTGGACTTCTGTATGTGTCAGCACTATCATGTCACCCTCTTGTGGTAAAGATAAGGTGATCTACTCTTTCTTCAGCTGGCTGAAAGTCCTGAGCTTTTCAAGTGTCAAAGAAGCATCACTGAGCGGAAATACCAGGGCTTTCTCGAACTGTTGTCTTCTGGATAGATAATCCATTTCTATCACAAAACGAATTCTAGAATTCAATAAGATACTTAAGGTCCAGTAAAATTTTTCAGCTAGCTCCAAGTGCTTCTGCTTCTTTCTGAAATTGACCTCTGACAATAGGATCCAGTCTTGATCATAAGTTAGAACTGCAGTGGTATGTAAAGGAGGTTGATTGGTTGGTTGCTTTTTTGGTAGGTCAGGGTTAAATACATAGTCATACTTCCAAGAAGAGTGTTTGGGAACATCCAAACTGATATAATACTGATAGATCAAGCTGATGAGGACTGCATTTTCCTGTTGGGTTTTGACCACCATTCCTCCTGAATAATCGCTTGCTACAGTGAAGTTCCAGTGCAAGGTACCTGTTGATGCAGATTAGTCTCGATCCATAAGAGCTCCTGTTTGTTTGTTTGTTTGTTTGTTTTTCCTTTGTTCCTGCTACTGTTACATCTCTTTCAAATGTCTAGGTTGCTGACTAGTGAATTCTGTGCCTTCAGGACAGGGTACAGGGTTAGGAAAAAAAAAAAAAAATCATTGCTATAATCCAGTTGGGACCTAGCCTAAACATGTTCCCCGTTCCTGTTCCAGGGATCTTTGTGTCTCTCTAGACTCAGATGTGGTGGAACGCATTGCCACATAATATTAGCTGACAAGAACAATTTTTACTGCAATTCAAAATAGGCCTTTAAACACAGAAGAGAAGAGAAAACGCGTGGAGAAACTAGTAGATAACAGAAGGAAATATTTTAATGCAAAGCTTCCAAATTCAGGACTTAAACCAACCTTTAATGATTAGGCGTTAGGAGGAAAGTTTCCATGGGAACATATTATCTCATCACTCTCTACTTCAGTGTTCCTTGTGTCCTCAGTTGAAACAGCTGGAAGTGGCTAAATTATGTCGTTTCATTTGTTTTTCATTGTATGAAACTTTTTTCTATTACCACACTAAAAAGTCAGTCTCCCTTTCTCTTCCCCTCCTCCTTTCTTGGCCCAAAGAATGTTTAATTATTTATACAAGTGGAACATCTCCAACAAAAGAGATGGAGAGAGAGGGAGGGAGTAAAATCGAGAGAAATTGTTTTAGCTTTGCTGGTGTGGAGTTGATCCCAGTCTTGAAATAAATATCAGCCTTTTTGTACTTCATTATTTACCAGTTTAAAAAAAAAAAGAAGAAGAAGAGAAAAATCATGAACCTCTGATAAATAATTCAGGCTCCTCCATCTGTGAAAATGTTGGATTTGGCCTAATTTTCCTTATAAACAAAGATCATCATCTGCTCCAGAAAATAAAATCCGTATAATTTAGGTTCTGAAGGGGCATTTTTTCCCTGCCAGGACCTGATATATTTTTCCCCACACATATACAATTAAAAAGCCAAACTAGAAAATTGTAATAGAGGAAATTAGACTTTCTACCTTTCATCCCTGCTCCTGGTAAAATGACTTCAAGCTACTTCACTGAAACACAGGCCGGCAAGGCTTTGTCAGTTTCTGCTATTTAGTTCCTAAATCCCATTGGCGCCAAATGTTAGATGTTGATTCCTGACCCAGAAAGGAGACTCCACCATCAAGGCATGTGATGGAGCTTTTGAAGGAACACAAGAAGTAACTCCAGACTGGTGGAGTTAGGTAAGGTCTGTATCCTCTGTTGTGCGGGACAAACATCTCTTTCAACCTTAAAATCATATATGATCAATAGTTTTGCCTCAGCTTTTCTTTTCAGAGATTTTGTATTCTTCAGAGCAATAGAGAAATGTCTGGGTGAATATGTAAACGTTATTTTTGCAGGTCACGTGAAATCAGCGAATTCATAGAGCCAGCTGCAGCCCTGAGTAATTACTGGGGCAGAGATTTCAGCTGGTAAAGGGTTCAGGTTGGGACTCAGACTGGGATTCAGGTGAAACGGGACCTCACTACAGGTCCATTTATGATTATGAAATGGTTGATATCTATTATATTCTACCTCTGAAGCTTCAAGTGGGAGGGCAGTGGTGTGCAGCTAACTTCTAGGAGTGTTGCGAAATTTATTTGCTTAACAGTGCTTGAACGCCACCGCAAAGGCGTGTGGGAAGCTGAGACAGGAATGGAGGGAAGGTGTCTAGGGCTGCAGACCTCTGTGCAGACTAGGAAACAGTGCTGCATCCTAAATTTATGGAGTTCGGAAGGACAGAAGAGTTGCAAGAAGCAAAGCCTTGATCTGTAACTTAGCAAAATACAGTGAGAAAATATGGTTGAAGGAACTCTGCAAGGTTTTGGGTAGAAAAGATTGTGTGATGCTGGTAAGCACATTAGAACCACGGCAGATGCTTCTTTGTGTTTGGCTTGCTCCTTTGATTTCATAGAGGTTTGGAAAAAAACAAGCCAAATTTGATCACAGCTTGTTTGGCAATTATTGTATTCATGTATGCGTGAAATTTCTGATGGGAACTTCTCAGGGAGAGTTTGTGGCTGAATTGTCATCATTTCTCTCCTAAAACTCTAAAAATGTTAATGAAGGTCGGCTCAAAAACTTGTTTTAGTGTAACTTTAAAACTAGATTAGTCCAACAGACATTTCCTGAAAGTGAGGACCTTCTGAAAAACAAACCAAAAAGCTCATGAAAGCAGAGTAGAAGTTTTCTTTCAACTGTAACTATAATGAGCTCAGCTTTGTAACATCCAAATCAAATCCAGCTATCTAGCTCTGTCAGATAGGTGGGATATATATTTATATTATTTATATTATTAATAGCTGTCACTTATACATGATTCTACTCAATAATAAACACAAAGTAAGTAGAGAAAGAATCTGTCATAAAGTGTTTTGGAAAAAAGCAAACAAATAAACAGGGCTTGGTGTTTCTCTTCTGGGTTCAAATCCAGAAAATAGCTACATTGAAACGAAATGAAATAGGTGTGGATTCTTGGAGTATATCCAACTTGTTGGACACTTCTAACAGGATTGTACTGAGCTGTGACTTGACTTTGAAGAAAAAACAAAACAAAAAATCCATGTTAGTTTCTGATATGCTTTCAGTGCCTTTAGGAAGTGGCCTTTCCGGTATGGAGTGGACATGAGCTGTGATGTCCAAAAGCTAGGTAGCACTCCTGAGGTCTGCTGCAGCATGATGGAGTAAAACAGTTGTTTTTGAGCACTGGGGTGCTCAAAGTCAGTGTATGTTGTAAGGCTCACCCAGAGGAATGACGTCTGGACTGAACTCGGTAAAGTGAAGCCAAACCTTTATCAAGCCACTGAGAGGCCTCGATCTGTTCAGCTTCTGGTCAATGGGAAGAAGTGGAGATGGAGTGGAATAAGCAGGATTTTTGGAGAAGTTCTCCTAAGTTTGTGGTTTTGACAGGCTCGCTAGCCTTGAGGTTAGCCTCTGCACTCCCCTCTTGCTCTGTGGAGGTACAGCGAATGCTGTCTGGAGCTCTTGTACCACAAGAGGAAAGTGTTTCTATCATGCGGGTTAGAGAAACAAACCTGACCGAGTTCCCCAAAGGGAACGGTGAGTTTTGAAGCTTTCAAGGCCTTGTTTGAAACTTTTTTTTTGTCTCTTTCCTTTCCATCTTCCCTGCAATCTGAACAGCATTTTAAAGAGCTCTGCACAGAATTCAGAGAAAACAGAAAGGGAAAGACTTTCCTAGGGATGTCCTTTCCACCAGAGCAGATTAGCCACTGTGCTGGTTTCTTCAATGGGGCAAGAGGAGAAGATAGAGGCCCACCTTTCTCCTTTTCCCTCACTAACCAAGACCTGACTGTGCAGGGACAAAGAGAAAGAAAATGAAACTTGCTTTTTGGAAGGGGGAATGAGATGAAAATAACTCTTTGTAGTTATTTCCAGCCCCGGATTAGGTAGATTCGGAGAGGTGACGTCTTATTAGGCATTTGGGGAATCAGGCTGTCCAGCCCAGCACTGCTGGAAAGTCAACCCTTTCACAGAGATCCTATTTTTATTTCATCAGCAGCCAAGTCCCACGGAACAGCTCCGTGTATGCGTATACCTGAGTGTATGAGATAGTTATGAAAGACCGGTCTTTGACCTCCTCACTTTCAGCAGAAGGTTATTGTCTTAAATAGCACATCCAGCTTGCAATTCCCTCTTTGATCCTTTGAAACTTCAGCTTAGCCACCTGATACAATTTTCATCCCACCCCCCCCCAACTCCTTGCAATCCCTCCTCCCATCCACCTCCCCCCAAACATCTGAACACATTGTAGCAGGAACTAATCTTGTCTGGACTATTATTAGATCATGAGATCAGGGCAACATAGAGGTCGTAAAATGTTTCCTTCTCTCTGAATGGCCATCGTGCCCCTATCAGGTACCATAACGTTAGGTTTGCTTATTGTGCAGATTGCTTGAGTTGCAAATTGCACATTATCCGGCTTAAACACCTGGCATTTACATTCATTATAACCCTGACACCCCCCTTTTATGGCCTCCCGCGAGGGCCTTCCAATTGGTCAGAAGCGCAAATGAATGTTTTATGATTATGATGAGTAATGTGAGGGGCTGTGGGGGAAAAATATACCAAGAGAGACAGAGGGAGGACTTTATAGAGTGCTTTGACATTACAAACCTTTTTGCTAGAGGAGTGGCAGTGATCTCTCTGTGGCTGGAAACAAATTGGTGTGGCTGAACTGTTGTGCAGAGCTAAACTGAAGGGGGAAAAAAAAAAGCTGTCAGGAAGGAATAAAAATGTGCCCTGGTTGAATGAAGGGGAGGGTGTTAGAGTCCGGGCCCAAGAGTTAGAGAGAAATTAGGGTCTTGGCGTTGTTGCTTATTTGCTCAGTGACATCAGGTCAATAGCTGCATGTACCTCTATGCCTCACTTTCCCCATAATGTGGGGATGCTGTGGATGCTCTCCTGCTTTACAGAGAGTCCTTAATGGGTAGATTTATTAATGGGTAGATTTGTTAATGGATCAGTGGCCCAGCATCAATGGGCTTAGGAGTTCTGTTTTCAGGGACTGCAGAATCCAGGTTTTAGGGGATAGTAGATATGCAAGGCTCTGATCCCTTGTTAATACTCTGCTCCATAGAAGCACTGAAGTGCATGAATAGAAGGTACCTAAATATCCTCAAGCTCTCAGACTTTGGGAGAAGGCTTGCCTGACAAAGCACAGCAGGAGATTGTCTCACACACTTTATTATAATACTGTTATGCCATGAAGAAGCTATATCCAGGCATCCTCTGCTTACAGAGAAAGTATCACCTGGAAGTATTTGGATTGTGAGAGGACAGGTGGAAAACGCAGTAATTTCACACAGCGTATTAGGGGTGGATGCAGCACCCAGTGCTCCTTATCTTCTGCCTCCCCAAACCAGGGCCCTTGCTACTGAAACAGTCTCTTCCTCAGACCTTTCAGATTTCACGCTTTCTCTGAGGTAAGGGACTTGCTAGTAACCTGAGGTAGGGCTGGATGGAGCTATGGGGCAGGTGGCTGGATAACATCCACATAAAAGCTATTCTTACAGTGTTTTCCTACCTCATTTACTGGCATGGAGAAGGGTCATAGCTTTGAATTAGGAAGCTGCAAGCTAAATAAATGAAGCTATTTACTGCCCTACTTCTTGAATCTTTGACTTTTTGTTGTCTCCTCCTCTTCTGCTGTCAGTGGCTAGTGGGCCAACTCTATCTCCAGAAGTCACACTGTATTCTGAAACTAGGTATTATATTTTCTGCTTTATTTCTCAGCCAAGGCCCAGTTCTACTACTGTAACGCTGTTATGCCTGAACATTGTTTTTCAAAGGGCAGCAGAAGGTGGACAAAATTCGTCTCTTGTTTCTAAGGCCATCTTGGAAGCTAAGGAGCCATAACTACAATGTTGTTTTCAGCAAAGCAGTAGCAGTTTTGGCATTGACTTCAGTGGAACCAGAACTTCAGGATATATGTCATAGGCTGTGGTCAGATAGAAAAGCTGAAAAGAATAGGCTCTTTCCTCTGGGTCTTTCACGGCCTAACAAGGGCCTGAAAATTGCCTCTGGCTTTGCTAGCATTTTTCTTTTTCTGAAGCCAGTCCAGGATAACGCTTGTGCCACATCTCCCCTCAGGAGGCATGCAAAGATCAGTCCAGGATGCTCCAAGCAGGCAGAAAGATAAATAAATAAATAAATCTAAATGAGACTCCACGTCTCCAGAGATTGTTTCCGTGGCTTAAATGATTTTAATTAATAAATAAATAAATGGGACTGAAAGTTGCCCGGGAGAGAGACTTGAGGTTCTGAGATATTTTTAACCCCCCATTTCTCCCTCCCCTTATTTTGTTTTGCTTCATCTCTGAGAGGGTTCTACTGGTTGCTGGGTGGTGTTATGTGTGTTTCGGTCGGGACTAATGAGACTTTTCCGTGATGGAAAGCTCACGTTGAGGGCAGGGATGGATTTGGCTGTTGTGTTCAGGGCTTGTGAGCGTTGTGAGTAGCCGTTGGGCAAGGGAGGGTGATTTTAATGCCCAGTTTTGTTACAGCTTCACGACTTAGAAATAATCAAGTAGCATATCGATAATGAGAGTTCTTAAATGCAATCTTGGGGGCTGTGCAAAACTAAACTGGTCAAATGGTAAACCGCTCTGTGTTGCTTTCTCTCACTTTTGTCTGCTGCAGTTCACCTATTTACAATTTGCACTGAACCCAGGGAAGCCACTTTCAGTGCTGGGCCCCAGCTAAATCCATAAAGAAAAAGCAAATCTGTCTTCGAAGAGTCAAGTGGGAAAGACAGATAGGAATATATGCAAGAAATAGTATAGTAATGGCATTCAGTATGGATGGAAATGGTGTTGCTGGAGAGTCTTCTGCCTGAGCTCTTTAAAGCAACAGAGCAAAGAGCAATGCTTAGGATGGCAAGGAGATAGATGTGCTCTGTTGTCCCGTACAAAGAATATGTAGTATTTGCCAGCAGTCTTGTAATCCACTGGGATGGAACCTAGGATTTCACTGTCTAAAAACATAAACCTTGCTTGACTGCAGTGCAGGATTTGGTTTGTTAGTAGAAGGCAGGAGTCGACCCATAAACCTAGTGGCTGATCCTCAAAGAACAGGAGGTGATTGAATCAGCAAGAAAGCCCAGTATAAAGTCTCAGATGGTTGGTTGTCAGCATATTGCAGCCTTCAAATCTGTGTGTTGTTTAAATTATCAGCAAACCCTTTAATTGAAATATCAGCCATTGATGAAATTATACACTTTGAGTTACCACAGGCACAGTGAGACAGATTCAGCAATACTCTTGACATATCAATTTCTTATGCAAAAGTCCTGCAAAGCTCAATAGAGATGAAATCACCAGGATTTTATAGAAATAACTCTGAAAAGGCATATAATTTATTTGATAATGTTTTGATCTCATGGATAGATAGCTCTGAATGTTTTGATACATCCTAAAGATTTTTTCTAATATCCTCCTCAGTTCATTCCTCCAGATCTGTATATGTTGAGGTTCCTCTCTCATATGTTTGCAGATGGTATTGATATCTGTTATACACAGGATAGGTATGTAAAGAAAATAGTTTAATCCAAGTGAGCAGGGCACCTTGCGGGTTTGGCAGTGATCTGAAGATGATCCTCTTTGCTTCTGAAAGACTCCTAACAGAAATGCTTGACCAAACCAATGGTCTGTTTCTGCCTCCAGATAACGCTCAACATTAGGTGCTGCAGAATAAGTGCCAAAATACACATAAGGGATAGGTATAGAATAAACTGAGTGTCTTCTCAACTCTTGTTCCTTAGCGGTTGACTTATGTCTGGAAGCATGAGGGTTATTTCTTTAACAGTTATCCCAGTCAGTGCAACTGTGGATGTTCTAATTATGTATATAAATGTCTAATCCTATTTGGAATTATGGTAAGGTCTCGGCTTTCATGGAACCTTGTGGCAATTTGTTGCATAAGGTAATTATGCACTGTAGTTAAACAATAAATAAAAATATTTTGTCTGTTTCAAATGCATTCTCCCTTTGAGTTTATCAAGATGCTCTCCCTCAAACTAGTAATACATGCAAATATAAATTTAATGCAGGGATTTTTCAGAAAGTCTGCAACACAGGATAATGGGTTCCTGGAAGAATGGGGTCTTTGCTTTCTAAGTGCAGGACTTTCTGGGCACCTGTTTCTACATATCTGAGCATATGTGTTTGCCTGAATATTGCTTTGCTACCACATGAAAAAATAGATTTATGTACACATTCAGTTTATGTAACATGATTTTGGAGCTGAAGGTTGTGATTAGGTAAAAAGCAGTTTGAAAAAAGATGTAAAAAGGGATGCAGCCAGGCAGTGTATCCAGGAATGCAATGGATCTTGCATCAGCTGGGGATCTTCAGTTGAAAACCTGATTGTTTTTAAAGACGTGCAATATCCTAGACAAAATAGAGGGGCCTGATGCAGAAATTGCTGTATGAGCTTCTATGAAAATGCTTTGTATAGGAGGTCAGACTAAAGATCACAGTGTTTCCTTGTAGTCTTGGAATCTCTGAAACTAGAAAAAATGCTGAAATGTTTATGGTTACTATTGTTAATTAATTTTGTGAGACTCATTTTATGTTTATCTTTTGTTCCAAGTTGTTGGGTTAGTTTTGTCCTTGTTGTTCTTGGCTTAGGAATTTATTGGTTGGTAGGTTTGGGTCATATAACGGTATTTTAAGTAAAAGTGTTGCGGAAGTGTTGTTCAGAATAAATTCCCTTTGAACTGAGTAGGATGTTATCAAATTTTAAGTGTTCTATAGAAAATGAGTCAATAAAGCCTGATACCATAAAATAGAAAGTAAGATCTTTTCAGTGGGAGTTTTCACTATCCTTATAGGACATGGAAAACTGGGTGTGAATCTCTCTTGGGTTTTGCTACATAGTTCAAAATATTTAGGGATAGATAACAGTTTCCTGTCAAATTCCAGCAGGTTGAGAAATGAGACAAAGACGGGACTAGTAGAAAGAAGTGGAGGTCCATTTCCAGTGATTTATGCTAGCTCATGATTTGGCCTAGAGTCCTCAATCATAATTCAAATTTGCAATTTCCTCTTAATCGTTTTGTAGGGTCATTAGCTGCAGAGTACCTTTGGCACGGATGCATATGGGGTAGTTCTGTGAATCAAACCCTCTTTTTGAAGCTTGCTCTTCCTTAGCTATATTTCCCCACACTCACACTCTATCTACTTTCCCCTTTGGTGTCTGCAAGAGGCTAACGTTATGTAAAAATATAGCTAGTTGCCAGTCATAAAATGATTTTCAAACATGAGAAACAAAGCATTCAATTTCCCTGTCCAAAGCTGCATCCTTAAGTTGTCATTGATGAATCTCCTCCTTATCTGGTGTCACAAAAGCCAAGTCCAGAAAGGTTTCGAAACGTTACTGGATCCATCCCTTTTCATCTGCGGTGGGGGAGGATCCCTTGCTGCTGTGAATAAGGAAAGGGCTGCGCTGCAGGTGGGGGCTGACGGGACACTGAGCTGGTGACGTAGACCGGCTCAAGTTGGTGGAGCCGTGTCGGTCAAGGGGACAGTGAGCTCCTTGATGGAGCTTGCACATTGTGCGAAAGATCAGCTGAGTTTTCTCCCAGACTTTCTTGGCATCCTCTTATATCCTCCCCCTCCCAAAAAATATCACAGACTACCAGAGTGATGGTCCGTCTCATCCCCTCCTCCTCCTCCTTTCCCAACCTGATCGTGCTGTGAGTCTGCAAAAGTTTAGCAATAATTAGTGCCGACCTCTAGCTGCTCACGGCTTGCTAGGAATCCTGGTTGTCAGCTCCGCCTGTCAGAGGGCTGCGAGGAAATGAAGCATTCGGAGGCACGGAGACGTGGGAAGGAGGAGGAGAGATGTCCCTGCGCTACAAAGCACATTGCTATTAAAGTGTCAGTTTTTTGGTTTACTGTTGCAGTTTGTGTGAAGAGTTTATGGATCAGCAGATAACAGTAATTATCACACAGACTTTTCAGCTGAAGTCTAATCTAACCTTTTATAGTTTTGTACCACTGGGCCTCCTTCTCCCCCCCCCCCCCCCCTTATTTTTTTTAAGAGCTCATTGGGTGACTTTATTATTTTATTTTTATTTTTTTATAGCCACTAAATCATCAAATTTGACATCAGACAACTTCACACATAAAAGGATGCATAGATTAATTGAATGAGGGGGTGGATGATAGGGTTTTATTAATAATACTAATCAAGAGAGTTTATTGTGGTCAAACCCAGGAATATATTAACAGTATTAAAAAGTAAGGAGGAGAGGGGAAAAGGGGGCATGAAGAAAGTCAGAAATGTTAGCCAAAGTGAGTTATTGTCCTCAATGTTAAAGCATTTAAACATGTATATAGAAAATTTATTGAATTGCATTCAGCTCTCGCAAATACTAGTCCTAATCCAGAGTCAGTCTGTAAAAGGCAATGAATGTACTTTGGACTGGAAAGCAGAATGGGAGCATTTATCCAGAAAGTGACAGAGTGAAGAAAAATTAAAAATATTATCATAAACATGGCTAGAAGTGATTAAAAAAGTGCCATGGGGCAATTTTCAAACAATTCATGTTGTAAAAAGAAAAGTGTTTGGGACTGAAGGATTGTGAACCCTTTTGAAGTTTCTTATGTTTTTCTTTTTTAAAATACAATTTTTCAATGAAAATGTTTGAAATGCTTATAAAACGTGTCACTTCAACAGAGAGACAAAGCCTTTCATTATTTTTATTGCTGCTGCCAGAGTTTGCTGTGCAAGCATTATAGAAAGGTCTCGATGGGGTTAAACTATTTCTCACTTCATAATACTTTTTTTTTTTCTCTCTCTCTCTCTCTTCTTCCCCTTTCCTCTTCTCCCCCCTCCCCTTAAAAAAAAAAAAAAAAAGGAATGGAGAAGTGCATCTCGAAACTAATAGTGTAAGAGAGCAGGGTTGCTTTTTTCTTCCCCCACCCCATGTGTTCTTTCCTTTTAACACTTTATAACTGTCAGAATATTTTTTCTTTGTTCATAACATTCTATTATTTTAAAAATGAGACCAAAAAGGATATTTTTATCCCAATTCTTTGGAATCCTTGAGCTTCTGCACTTTTGGATAACCAGCTCACGCCCATTTCTTTTCTGATAATATTTAGAAATAGGTGGTTGGTGATCCTAAAGAAGAATAGGGTATGAATTAGTGTAGTGTCTTCTGCATGTAGGATGTTTATTTCTGTTAGTCATGTGAAAGCTCCCTCGCTGTGAGGCTGCCAAAGTAGCAAACTTGGGGCTGGGGGCAGTAGCTCAGTATTTCAGAGGGGAAAAGGAGAGAGAAACCAATATGAGCGATACAGCTATCATCCACGTGTAGGGAGAAGCTGTAGTTAATGAGTTATATTGTGAGAATTGAGAGAGTAAGGGACCCTAGTGTTGCCAGTAAAATCTTTGATAGCTAACTCCTTCCACGTGCAACAGAAGGAAATAAATCTCTTAGCCACCCCGATCTATCGGCACAAATACTGGGAATGAGGTTGGTTAGATGAGAAGCTAAAGCCAAACCAAAGTGTTATTAAGACATCTGTGTGTCTAATGAAAAGTTACTAGGCAGGAGAGAGGCACAAATCATTATGAATCAATTTAACCCAAGCCAAAAATATGCAGTGTAATTCACATGAGTTGGAGTTAAAACACTGGCATTTTAAATATAGTGGAGTGTCAGGGCTGTCTCCTCACTGGGCTGGCCTTTAAGGAATTACAGTATTTCATCTGCCAGTCCAAGAAGCATTTCTAGGATAGGACCCACACTGTCTATAGCTTTACATATTCAGATTTACCATAAATGACTGAGGTAGTGGTGATATATATGTACATGTATATGTATGTATATATGTGTGTGTGAATATATATATTTTTTCCATCTCCTGAATCTGTATTTTTGCTAGTGATGGAGGATATGGTTGGGTGAGCACCTCTCCCTGTTATACCATGTGTTTGAATCATGACCGAGTTCATTTTGGTTTCATCCTTCCAAACCAAGTTCCAGGGCTTTACTCTACGGGAATGCCAAAAGCCCGATGAGGTGAGGTTGTTCTATGGTTGGGGTGACCCGAGATTTGGGAGACTTGGTCCCACATTCATCTTGTGCTAGGCTCTTATTTAAAAAATGAAGAAAAGTTTCATCACAGAGGTATTTTGATGTTAATACACTAAAGAAACTAGTTTGCTGGGACATGGTCCATACAACAGTCTCAGACAGGCAGCTCCCCTATTTCATATGATTTCTTCTCTCTCTGTGCTAAGATTTAAAGTCTCTAAAGCTGTTGAGATACAAACTATCAACTGAAGTGTAATTGCTGGCAGAGATGTCAAAGACCAGTTAGGAGAGGGAAAATGTGGTTAAGCAATATTGAGACAAATTGTAACCTCTGCAAAACCACATGGGGAAGGCTGTTTCTTTCTTTTAAAAAAAATATAATGACATTGGATAGAATTCACCTTTCAGGGCATAAAACATGCAGAGGAGGACATGACGGATATTATTGCTCCTGCATGAGAAGCAGTGTGGATGCTTACAGCCTCGCTGTAGGAAACCCTTTGCTGGTGCAATCCACCTGCTGTGTCCTACTCGAGACCTGGTCCATGAGAAAATTCAGCAAGGTGCAGGCTTTCTTCTGGCACTTGGCATAAGGACAAATTCACCTTGGAGGAATATTGCACCTGAGTGTAATATCTTCTTGGATCCAAGGCACATTGCATCTTTACTTCTTTTTACCTCAACGGCCAGAAACTTCTGGTTCAGGAGAAAAACAAAACAAAACAAAACAAAACGCTCCCCCAACTTCTCAGTGTTTCCCCATAAAGTACATGAGCACAGCCCTCGTCAGCCTAAAATGACAGAGGAATGACAACAACAGCAAACATGAAATGTCACAGTTCACTTAGTGGAAGAGCAGATTCCTGTTGTTTGAGGTTTGTGAGACGTCTGTATCAAATATCAGATGTAGCACAGGTGATCAGGCTTAGCTCTTGCTGGATTTAGCACTGTCAGAGGATTTGACCTGTTCTAGTCAACCGTGAAAAGAAAGTTTCCCATTTTTGTTTTGTTCTGATTCTCAAAGAAAGAGGGGGAAAAAATTCCAGGGTGGTTTTATTTATGTCATCACAGGAAATATTTTTCAGCTTGCAGGAAAAAATGAGAAAGGTTTTCCCCTCTTCCCCAGACACTTAAAATTACTTTTCTTTTCCTTTCTCTGAGTGCCTCAAATTTTGACACCATTTTTCTAATCTCTGGCCCTTTTCTGTGGCCCTCAGCAATATTTGCTATTGTTTATCTGAGGCCTTCCTCACTCACCTGAATGCATGTTTTAAAGATTGAATTTCTTCCCCAGAAGTACCCCTATTTTATTTTCTCCTGCAAGTGGAAGGAAATTGCTTCAGAGAGGGCATATGGCAGCTTGGATTGCAAAGGCTACCAGCATCTTCTCTCCCCAGTTCCACGCCATGTAGCTGGTGAGGCTGTTATTGCTACTGGTCTTTTCATTTCTGAAATGAACCATGTAAGCAAAGGCAGCAGCTCATTTCATGGCTTTGCTGGAAAGCGAAGGAGCCAGAGACAGATATTCAAGCCTTTTTAGTTTGGCTGCAAATTGATTTTAGCTCTTGCTGTGGAGTTTGCAGCTGGCCTTTGGCATCTAGAATAGCATTTGCTGAGGAGAATCCTGGAAAAAATGAAGGCCTATATAAAACCTTGCTTTGGACCCTCTCTTTGCAGAAGTGAATTTTACTCCCAGAGAAGGCAAAGAAAGGGAGGATGACTTAGCCGTCTTGGCACTTCCTCCAAATCTCCTTGCAAGCATTTCAGCTCCATGCAGTAGCCCTTTGGGGTATATATGAGCCCTTTTTAGCCTCATTTTAGAAGTGGGGAAGACAAAGCTGCCTAGAGGTGATATGAGAGATATGGTATGAATGCCTTTGGTCATGATTTGACACTTAAAGGGCACCTAAAAGCCCTACGTTTGACGATTTCAGACCTCAGAAGACCTATGGAGGTGTCTGTCTGAGTTTAAGCACTCTAGTTTTGAAAGTTGTGTCTTAAGAGATTTGACAAAAGTGGCACTGCCATGTCAGTGGTGGGAGTGGTCACAAAAGCCAGTTGTTCGGCACCCCAGATCCCTCCCTTAACCATCAGTTTTATTCCCTCTCTTCTATACTACAGTGGGGTATGGCTGCATATAGGATTATGGAAAAATGCAGGAATTTGACTAAGAGGAAATACACCTTGGGAGGGTCTAAAGGTTTAAGAGGGTCTTTTTTCCTATTTTAGAGATCACGATATCTGCTCACACCAAAGAAAGGAAAGTCACTTTGTTTTCCCAGGGAAACTGGGTTCTCAAAGTGTCAAAGTCTGCTTTGACGGGAGGGTAGGAAATGGGTGAAAAAGTTGGAAAAAAGCTGAAAATTTGAAGACTTTGCCCCAGAAATATTTTAAAATAACAAAATCCGTCACCTAAAGGCCCACAGCAGTTCTGCGTTTCCCACCACTCGGGGGAATTTCTGAAGTGAGCTTGGCTGGGTAATGTTAAATGCAGGGAGACATCAGATAGTATGTCTCACCCCTCTCATTGTCAACTTCTTCTCTTGCAGAAGCAGAAAGGCACATGGCATTCTTCTGGGAAGTCAGGAACATACGCATCATAGTTCAGAAATCTCCACTGAACAGTGGGAGCCACTTTAAATTCGAGTACCTCTGAGGAGCATTCATGTGCAAACAACAGACATTAGTTAGCTCCATTTTGTATTTGTTGTCATCCTAATTAACACCCTCCTTTGCATCTGCAGCAGGAAATGCACTGGGAGATGGTCACCTTCACCCTGCTTTTTCTGTCAACTCTTACACATATGTCATCACTCCTAAGTCTGGCATGAACCTTAAATTGCTAAGTCACAGTCTTCAAAGACTTATACAGTTCCCTGAGAGTGGTCATTTCTCTTCCCTAGAGCAAATTCGTTCTGGCACTGATGCCAAGGCTACAGAACAAGGCTACAGAATTGGTG
The DNA here is from genome assembly GCF_040807025.1 of Struthio camelus. Taxonomy (NCBI): domain Eukaryota; kingdom Metazoa; phylum Chordata; class Aves; order Struthioniformes; family Struthionidae; genus Struthio; species Struthio camelus. The sequence goes on along the minus strand of NC_090981.1, from coordinate 60,854,064 downwards.
CTTCCCATTTGATTAGACCCTACAGGGCTTTTCAAATCATGAGATCATCCTTCTGCCACCATTGCCACCCACTCCCCCTGCAAGTTCCTTCTGAGAAACAAAGGATGCCTGCTGTTAATATTATTTATTGTTGGGGCCAATAGGCTGGTTAATTAATGCTCTGGCTGCAGGTTCCTAGTCCATGTGGAAAATACTGTGTTATCTGGGAGAGAGTTCTGCACTCTTCCAGTTTGGTTAGAGAAACAAAGATCTTTCAAACCTGATCTGTCAAGCTACAATTTTCTAGACTGAGTTCTTTCAACAAAACAAAAAAGAAGAGGAAAATGCTTGCTTAATTCTCTTGAAAGCTTTTTTTTTATAAACAATAGTACGCATAGGATAAAGACTTTTCCATCTCTCCACGCCCCTTGATTAGTGTGAATTATCAAGATCTGCTGATTATCTACATAGAATTGCTTCAAGAATTATCAGAGGTGATGTTAAATTGATTAATCTAGTAAAGCTTTTCTTGCAATTAGATTCATCCCCTTTCCAGTCATCCCAGAACTTTCCCATTCATTTCTGCAATGGAAGAGGAAGCACTAGGATGTTCTCGTCTGTTGGGGGGAATTTCCTCCCTTTCCAGAGGAGTCTCTTTCAGAAATAGAAAACCACAATTCAGTGCTGAGTGTCTACAAGCAAGAAATCACTGCTTCCAGAGCTCTCAGAGTATCAGAGAGAGAAAGGAGTGCCAGGTCCAAGCCAAAGTTGTAGAACAGTTAAAGTTATATTTTGGCAAAGTCGATTTAAGTTTTCTTAGTACAGCTCGACCTTTTCTTAACTTGGGATGCATTTGTTACTGGTAGCACATAGTTTGAAGATGTTTTTTGCAGAGAATCATAGAGTAATCTCCACTTGGAAAATCCAAGACCCCAGTGGACCAGGCTCTGGATTTCTACAGCATTCTTTGAAATACTGCCTTTGTTGTTTCTCACATTTGAACCAGAGCATTGCTGTGTTTGACGTAGTGGCTTATGACTCAGGAGATTTTTGGCTTGTTCCCAGGACAGTGATATGTGATCACCGTTTTCTGATTCTCTTTTGCCATCTGTAAAATATGGATAATGACTTTTCCATTCTTTGCATGCTTAAATCTGGTCTGTCTTGATGGTAACAACTTTGATTTCATAGGAGCTGTGCTAATTTACATCAACAGAAGGCCTGCCTTAGAAATTGTATTTACCTGTTCTCCAATTCTGTGGGGGAAGAGCATGATGAAATCTTCCTGAAATCAGAGATGAGGGTGACTATTAGCCTTGGTAAGAGTGGACTTCTTGTGAGATGCCTCTCTGTAAAGGAGAGGAGCCAGCTGTTTTGCCACCAAACCATGCTGTGTGTCTCATGTATGAAACAGGGCCTGATAGAGTAAGATACTGATCAGCTGCAATGAAAGAGAGGAAGAGCAGCGGAAGCAGTAGGAGGGAATCTTCACAACAGCTTTAAAGGAAACATGTTTGAAATATAATGAAAGGTCTCATTGGACTGTTTAAAAAAAAAAAAAAAAAGAGAGAGAGAGGGAGAAGGAGGGAGAGAAAACAGCAACCTACCCTGGCTGTTGTATTGTCTTGCTAACAGAGTGTCACTGAATTGAGCAGAAGGAAGCTTCTCCCACACATCTCCCCTCACACAGATGCAACTGTCACAACCTCCTGAGCTCTGTAGCTCGGCTTTGATCCTATGCAGCTCTGCCCCAGTTCTGCAACGCACATGAAGATAGGGAAGGGGGAATTACCTAGCAGATTTTCTGGGGAATGAAGGACGCCGTTGCCAAGGCAGGGTTAATTGCCATGACGACAGCACTTCCCCAGCATCTTTCCTTTCTCTGTTAGAAGGACCCCCCCCCTCCTCGCGTCCTCCTCCCCTCACTGCATGTGTTGTGTTAATCTAATTTGTTCAGCTCAGTGGCTAAACAAATAACTGCAAACCTGGTGCTTATTCAGATGCATGGCAAAAGGGGGCAGCTCTCCGAAATGATATTTACTTGGTTATCTGATGATAACACAAGTTGTGTAAGAAAAGGCCAGGGCTGAGAAGACAGGGAGCAAGGTGAGATAAAAGAGAAGGAGCTCCCTAAGCGATGGCTGATTTTGCTGTGTCCTGCTGCAGTTTGGCAGACTGGGCTGAGCATGGTTAGTCACTGGAGTTTGCTATGGAAGGCCTGGAGAGGAAATCTTCTGCCAGGTATTTCCACCAAAGTCCTAGCAGTGCCTGACAACAGTAGTAGAGCAAAGGAGAAAGGTTTCCTTGGCCTCTGGGTCCCAGGACAAGATCTTATCATAAAGATGTGCTCCAGGAAAGATCTGGGCCTGTGTGCAACTTTATGTCTGACCCAATGAGGCGTTTGGCCTTTGCAGTTTATTGCCTGGCTTAGTAATTCTGCTTGTGTCCACGAATTCTGTTTTGCTCTTTTTATGTGATTTGTCAGTTCTCAGAAATCCTCAGGGATGCTCTTGTCTGTCACAGCTAGGTCTTTAGGTCAGCCTAAAATCCGGGAACTTCCCAAAATTGAAAGGAAGTTGAAAGGAAAAGAGAAATTCCTCCTATAAGGTGCTCTTTACCTTGATTTCTAGAGAAGATACACTCTTTAGACTCAGCTCAGAAACTTAGAACTGAGCAGTTGGAGCCCAGCCTATATGTGGTCCAAATAGTCTGTGGTCATAGGGCTTCCCCTGTGTACATCTTTTATAACGTGTTATTGTTGTCTTTTGGACATCAGCATCAGATTCCTCATAGGGAGCAAGGCTGGGAGAGGATTCAGGAGGAGTGGCTGGCATGGAGCAGGGAGACTGCACGTACACATTAAGTTTGTCTTGTCCACGGGGGACTGAGGGCATAGCACCCTTCTCTACTGTATGTCCCAGACCTCACCACTCTCTCTTTCACTCTTGCCTCCTGTCTTACAAGCTGCTGAGCACCTAAATATCCGTTTTGTGTCTTTGTGGAGTGGGCAGGTTGCTCCTCATCTCTCACGATCTGTTCATTAGTATTTATTTAATACAAGGACTTTCATGGAACATGAATTTTCAGGAACATGAATTTCCTCATTGCTTCAATAACATCACTTCTCTTGTCCAACCCAACTGACGAGCCAAAATTGTAACCTTCTGCATATTGAGACAGATCTGCTGGTATGTCTGTGTTCCCGCGACGCAGCGCAACCTGAGGGATAGGGCACAGCATAACCATTCTTGGCGCTGTGACTGATCTACTCCATAACCTCAGCCTCCCTCATTTCCATTTTCTGAGCATCTGTTTCTCCTTCTAGTTATGTCCGCTTGGCTGTTTGAGCCACGCACAGTTTGCAGCGGGGGCTGTTTTGCACAGGATGTGCGTACACTGGTGTTCCAATAGGTGTTAAAACAGTGTTACTGTATTGCAAGCAATACATAACAGATCCAGTCCTGCAAAATGCTGAATGTGTTTTGTTTCCCTTGGCTTCACTGAGCAAAAGGAACACATATCAGCTTAGGGCTGTTGAGATCGGTAAGCAAGGACTTCCTTAATTTGGTTAATGTGAAGTCTTGCCCAGTTTAAAATGCTGGCTCGTTAGTAACAGGGCACATGCAAGTAAGATTCGCTGCCTCTCTGAGGACTACTACCATGGCTATACGGTTACACCAGTCTTACATTTTAACAAAATAATCACCCCCCTCTGTGTCATTTTTAAGTGAACTTATCAGGCTGCAAAGCTTTTTGCCTTGGGTTTGGGGGCTTTTTTTTTGCTTTTTTTTTGTTTTTTAGTGCCTGTAGTTTTTCCTGCTAGAATTGCAGTTGTGCTCAATAAGGCACCACTTTCCCATTTATGGAGGAAGAACCTAAGCTGGCTCTTCAGCAGCCCTTTGTTCCCTTCAGCTCCATTTCGTGATGCATTTTCATTCTTTCCTCTTCCAGTGTTTCTCCTAGGATGAAAGATTTGGGAGAAGATACAAAAACTTCCTCTACAAACCTCCTGCTCCCTTTCCTCCTTTGCAGCATGGGATACTGCTATCTCTGGCTTCATAAGGAGACTGGTGACCAAAACATCAACCTGCTAATCTCAGAGCCCCAGGCCATTTTTCTTACTGTTGCTAAAGAACACAGCCCCACTGGCTTTGCCCTGAAGCTCTTATAGCGAGGAACTGAATTCTGATGCTCTCTTTCCCTTTCTCTCTCCCTTTTTTTCCTGCCTTATTTTATAATTATATTTATTTGAAATTGAATTTTACAGGTTCAGTCCCTAAAGGCAGTGAGATGTAATTTCTGGTGGATATTAAAACTGTTTAAAACTGCTCATATATCCCCCCATGAAGAACAGCTGGTACTCAGAGAGGGGGAGAGAGAAAGACTGACTAACCTTCTTGCCAGCTATGCAAAAAAGCAATAATAATAAATAAAAAGTTATTCTTTTTACTTGAAAAAATAAAGCTGAAATTATATGAAGCATAAATGCTTGATGTTGTAGATTATAAACAGGTACTCCATCGGTATAATTTAAAGTAGCGCCATTGACTTCGGTTCTGTGACACTGCTTTATACTGGTGAGAGGTCTGGCTTCGAACAGCTAAAGCTGTTGTTATTGTCTGAGTGTCCAGGCTAAGGGATGGCCAGGAAAACTGGGGCCTCAGTACCTTTTATATATATGTGGAATAAAAGATATATTCCTATCCAAGGTCCAGATTTTGAGACCCATATTTCTTTTTAGTTTATTTTCTACAAGAGGTACAGAAATGAAAGGGTGCAGATAAAACTGTGCAGTGTTAACCTGCATAGATATGGCAATAAGGCCATGAGGTATTTACATAGAGCCACAAAGACAAAACAAGCAAGAACAACAAAGTCTGGGCACAATTTTACAGCTGGAGAACTAAGACATAGCCAGAACAGTGGTGGGATTCATCTTATCTAACTTCAGGTCCTGACGGTGAAGGCTTCTACAGCTGTGCTCCTTTCACAGTAGATGGAGAACTCAGCAAGACAGCCGGTGAGTTTTAGGGCATGATTCATGCTGACCTTGAGCAGATGACTATGTTTAGTGAGGCGAATTGCACCCTAGACTCACGGAGCCCTTGTCTGGATGGCTGTGGCTGTGAGGAGGACTGTGGATGAGACCTGCTCAGGCTTTATTATGCTCTCAGTGCTGACAGTCTAATGACGTAGTCTAATATAGTCCGTGATTTCTGTTCATTGTTTCAGTGGCAGAGACAAGAAGCGGAAAAAGAAGATCAGGTATTAGTCATTCAGCTGCTTGAACACTGGACAGTGTTTTTCTGGTGTGGAGCAGTGGAAATGGTGTTCATCCTATGCAGATGCATAGCTTTGGCCTTTTTCCCAACTTCTGCTCCTTCCCACCTAAACTGATGAGGTCTAACTTGCAGGCGGGCACTGGGAGAACAACAGTGGCCTCAGCAGCCAGGTACCCCATTAGTCTAAGGGGTGAAACATCTCACCTGACCCTACTCAGTCAGGGGGCCATGAATGTGACTTGGAAAGGACAGATTCCTAGAGGGCTGTGCAGAGGGCTACTCGCCTGATCAATAATTCATTAGGTACAATTTGTAAATAACTCAGTGGAAAATATCCTTTCTTTTCTTGTAATCGCTCCAACTAATCTGCTGATCCAGAGAACAGACAGCTTGCCAGGCAATGTTATCTCACACTCCTCATGTAGAAGGAAGAGGTCAGGCTTCTTTTTCAAGTCTTACCCAGCAGACTTTGGACTGATTTTTGATCCAGGAGGTGCTTCCTGAGCCAGTCATTCCTCTGTAACCACAGCCATGCCCTGACTGACAAACCATTCCCAAATCACTGTCCTGAGTATTGTGCATCTTTTTATCTAGCTCAGTTCTTAAATCTTGCAAAGAGCCTTGAAGATGCTTTCGTATTCCACCTAGTGCAACTATGGGGGAGGTCTTAGCAGGTGGATGACTCAGTTTTGGAGAAGGAAGGGTCTGTTTAGCGTAGTGGATAAGGGTGTACTCTGCCAGCAATCCACTCTTGACCTTAGTCATGTCTCTTAGCTCCTCTGTTAAACCCTACCCTTGCTTCATCTGTTTGAGCTATATGATCTTGAACAGCACAGTGGGGGTTTAATCTCAGCTACCACTACTGTCATGACACTGAAAATATGATGTGCCCCATATCACCCAGAAATAGCATGAGTTTTTTCCTCCTCCACGTTTGTATGTATTTCCTGTTAAAATATCCATATTCTGCAGGAAACCAACCATCTCTTTTCAGGCCGGTTTTACAGGGTTACATAATTATAAGACAAAAGAGAGGGAAAAGAAGGGAGTTTCAGACCTTGTTGGCTGGAGAGTCGAGAGGGAAGTACTGATGGGGATTTTGTAGCTTAGTGATGAAGACAATTCATCAGATGTTGGACAAGTAGGTAATAGTCACAGCTCAGCCCAGAGGAGAGTGCCTTTCCTGTGGCTTATGTGGGTTGTTTTTTTGCTACAAAAGCTCTATAGGAGAGCACACCTCATTTTTGGCATGTTGGTGTTACTGGCTCTGTAGCAGTGCTTCTTGCCCTACCCTGTAGGGAGGGAGGTGATTTATGTTCTTGCGTGGTGGTGTCCCTCTAACCTGCCGTGGCCATAAACAGCAGCCTGTGACATCCTACACCTTTTCCAAGTCCACCAGGAGAGCTGGTTTTCTTCTCTGTCTTTGGGGTCAGACCGGGAGATGCAAGGCTGTGTGAAATCCCATCTCTAATCCTCCACTACCAAATAGTCAAGACTGAACAGAATAAAATGCATATGTGTTTAAATATCTGTGTATTTCCATACACTTGAGTGTGTGTATAGTGATATAGATGAGGCCCTGTTTGCTCTTTGAATTCTGGTCTCCTGACCCTCTTTTTTTCCCTTTTATTGACCTATAAATACAAAATATTATTTAATTAGAAATGCATAGAAAAGAGACCATTTTCAGCATCAACAGTAGTACTAAAAATATCAACTTGCTTCTTTATTCCCTTTGTTTTCTTGGAGTAGTTAAACAGTAAATTAAGTCTGATTTAGCTTCTTGCGAGAAATCTTGCCGCGATGCAGATCTCTCAGTGACCTAAAGCAGCTCACACTGCTTGAACTCTGCAGCCCCCAGTAGAAAATGTTTAATTACCTTTATTTTGCCAAAAGCTGATCTTTTTATCCTGCAGTTCTTGGGGGTCTCTTGTACTCCCTCTGGTGGCTGATGTACCACAACGTGAAGAGAAGGAAAAAAAGAAGTTTACTCTATGCATTACATCTGGGTGCTGTTTGTGCTGCCGCTGTGGTTTGCATTAATCTGTGTTAGTATTTCCTAGGGCTGTGTCATCCGTTCTCCTGCTAGCACTTCACAGGTGAAACACTGCAAGGGTGCGATCAGCTCAAGGTATTTTAATGCCTGGTTAGTGGAAATAACAAACCTAGTCTTCAATTCCCTATAGCATTAAAAAATAAAGGAATAAATGTCAACACACACACAAACACCCAGATGTTTGCATGAGTGCCTGGGGAAATCAGCTGGGTAGTAAAGCTGTAAGGTGGCACTCCAGGTTAGTCTTACACCATCTAATCTATCACTCACTGCTCTTGTCCACAGCATGGTACTCCATGACTCTAAGGTTTAAATCCCAAATGTTAATCCCAGCGTTACCCACGAACCTGAACATGGGAATTCATCTTGGTGAGGGATACAGACAAATACATTTTTATTCTTGCTTTCTTATTTTTATTATATTTTGCTAAAAGAAAGTTTCTATGTGAAAACAAACAAAAAATGCGTTATTTACAGCACAGCTGTTTTGCTTTGTGTGGTATTTCTTCCTTCCTAGTTTTTAAGTCAGCTTTTTTTTTTTTTTTTCATTTGTTTGCTTGGTTGGTTGGTTTTGCTTTTTCTTCTGGTTGGTTTCACATGAAACTAGATCCAGGTTTCCTTCAAACTCATCCTGCGTTGTGTGGCTGAGCCCAGATGTTAGAGAACTTGCCTGGCCTCGAAGCCAGTGTATATCGAACTAAATATTTTGGTGATAATTTCTCTTCAAAATCTTCAAATGTCAGATCAGTCTCATCCATGATAGCAGTCTTTGCACTTCTGAGAAACTAGGAATATTGTTCCTGATGCAGCCACAGATGCACCACTAACTGCTGTCCAGGGACAGTCAAAGACTCCCTCTGTAGCACAAATAGTCTGTAGCACAAATAAGCCCTTTCCACTTAACGCATATGGGCCTCCCACTCAGTCTGAGTTCTGGGCATGGGATTTATATAAATGCCTAAAGGACAGACTTTTAAGTTAGAGCTAATTGTCTCAACATCCTCTACTGTCAATGGGTAGAATGAGAGGCTTGTCTGTCCCTAAGACAGCCATCTGAAACAGGAGAGTGAGATGCAATTTGTTTTGCCTGTAATGGGATGAACGTCTCAGATGGCAAAGTTTGAGATGTCTACAGCAGGGTATCAAGGCGGGTGCTGATGCTCCTATTTAGGAAAAAGGTGACGTTTGCCTTTTGATTCAGGATGAAATGGGAAGCATGAAGTACATGTTTTCTGATGAAATCTGCTGTTTAGTTACAGAATTTGGCATTATACGATCCATCCTTGTTGACTACGTGAGCTGGTAAAATTGTACGTGTTCCTGTATGACAATGTGGAGGAACAGACCTGCTCAGAGCGCAGCCCCCTCGACAGTCCATTTAGCATGTCCGTGATAACACCGTAAGCGTTGAAAAGGGGTAACAGCCTGGGGTAAGGGGTTGTCATAGCCCACTAGGGCTATGACACGAGAGTAACTTACCCAGTAATTATGATATATTTGCAACACCTTTGATCTGTGCTGTAAGAGAGGTCAGAATGGATTGTTAATGGTACCCTCGTTCCTTAAAATAGATGTTGAGAGGTGTGACTTTTGCATATTGACACCCGTATACAAATCTATCTGACTTTAACAACCTGTGACATACTTGATTATATTTTTGCAAATGTATTGCAATATAGTTCTCGAAAACATAGAAAAACAAATATTCTGCAAGTGAAGTTTACATATATTTGTGAATGAACTGTGTCGCAATTGAAAGAACTTCCCAGAAGATATTGGAAGATACAGTGACGGCTCAACAGAGCTTGCAGTCCTGGCACTGCAGTTTTATTACATTATTACAGGGAATACTGTTTTCCTCCATTAGCAGAGCTCCGGAAATAAGTCTCAATTAACGTACCTCAGCCTCGCTTTGTGGAAGTCAGTGCAGTGGCGCTGATTCATACCATCTAACCATGCAGTCTGCCGACTGCACTGAAGATGACTCTTTAAAGACCTGATTCTGAAGCTCCTGAAGAGTCTTTCCATTGGCCCATGGCTTTCCATGGGCTTGAATCTGGTCCTCATTAAAGTGCAGCTCATGATAAATAAGGCTGCAAGTACTCAGCCAGGACAAGTTCTTACCTTAAAGTGAGCAGTAATATGTGCAAGATGGAGGGTGGAGGGAGGTTGGGAAGAGGGTTGAGGTTCGCGCCCTCGATTACTGATGCTAATGATCCAGTGTCCCTTTCTGCTATCACAGCAAACTCTGCAACAGGGTGTCTCCTCTCGGAGAGAATAACCTCCCTCAGGTCAAGGAAATAACAGTGGAGGGAGGGTGGAGAGCGAGTCTTTCGTTTGTGATCTCTGGACAGAGAAATGCGTTTCTGTTTAACACAGAGTGAACAATTAAAGTGTTGGAGTCAGCTGGAAAGCTGCTTGCAGCGGTTGCTGGTTTCTGGCCAGTTGGTGGATTACTAATAGCCTATGCAGCGTACTGTTTACCAAGTGCAAGGCTCCCTCCCTTGCGGAGGGAGAGCTGAGGCGGGCCAGGGAACAAACCTAGCTGCCTGTACCCAAGATCTGCATAACAATTGTCCAGATATATGGAAATACCAAAATTGCACATGCAGATACAATCCCTGGGAGCAGGCCTGGGGAGCATGGGAAGCCGTACAGAGCAGCCACCCTCTCCGCCCCACTGTCTGCTACACGGCCTCGTGAATTTTAAAGCATCTGCTGCCTTCGGAGAGAGAGACGTGAGGGGATTATTTTCCCCCATTTTCCTTTGCTTTTGGTTTCTCTTGAAGGCACTGAAAAAGGTTTGCCTCAATATTCACAGTAGAGGCATTCCCGGAGGATTTTCCCCATGACACATGCCAGTGTGTGAGGTGACTTTACATAGCTCCCTGTTAGTACAATGCATTGCATCTCTTTGGTGGCTAGGGCTAAATCAAGAATAAGGAACCCAGCATTTTCCTGTGTAGTTATCAGAAAGAAAAAGAAGGGTAAAATACCAGTAACCATATTTGTGGTGGCCCCAAGTGATGCTTGGCTTGATCTGCTGAGTGAGGGGTGTAGAGAATATGTGCTCATTGCAGAAATGACTGAGTTAAATTATATTGTCAGAGAGTCAAAGCAGATCATCAAAATGGTCAGTTCTGGCTTGAAACACAGAATGCCTGCGATGCACAGGTATGTGGACATTAGAGAAGTACAATCACATGTGCAGGGCTCTTAGGATCATTCTTTACCAGGTTTTCTTGGTGCAGTTTTGCATCTTTATTTTAATCTGAGGTCCAAGTGACCCCTCTATCCCTTCTCTTTTCAGACATCAAAAAAGCTTACAATTTCTCCAGTTTAAATATGAGCCATCCAATCTGATCAGACTTCACTGGAAATATTTGTCTATCTTTTAAGACATGACTTCATTTCCAGACTCTAAGATCGCCCTCTCCCTCCCCCAGTAAGTGAGCTTGTCATGGCCCTAAACTGTCTTGCATGTATTTCATTGCCGTTTGTATTACAGAGAGAATTACAAAGGTCTTTAGATACCTTTAGGATGAATGTCAGTGCTAATTCAGGCATGCAATTCACATAGGCTCCAAGCAGGATATTTGGAAGTACTTAATTGTGTCTTTGGAGAACTCTTCATTTGCATGTATCCCATCCACACCCACCTGAAGCAGCATTTGCGAGCACTGGCCAGCTTTCTTGCCCCTCTGAGTTGTGTTCATGCGCCAAGAGTCCCAGACCACATAGCTCCTCATATAGTTTGGATGAATGGAAACTACCAGGGAGATTCAACCCCTGGAAATGAAAGAGACAACCCCTTCCCAAAGATCTCTGTGCGTCGGTAGCTTAAGGGCACAGGCTTGGGCACAGACAGGGGTTTTAACTATACATGTCCGAGGCTGTTGTGCCCTTGGGGACAAAGAACAGATCATGGCCTGGCCTAGTTTATTAACATAGATATAAGGGAACCCAGAAAAGTAGACCTGAACACTTTCTGCTGGCTCATTTCCTCCCAAAGCCTGGGATTGGAGTTACCAAGAGGCACATGTGTGGGCACGGCCCCATGGCAGGGAACGTGGTGAAGTCCCAGAATGAGGCCCTTGAACTGCTCATGGCTCTCAAGAGATGAAGAGAAAGTACAGCTCAAGCCAGCTGTTTTTGCCTGCACCAAAGCCAGTTTCAGAGGATCCTGGGGGAAAAGAAATTGCCTTTTAAGGCACCTTGGAAGAGCAGTGGGAAGCTAGAAGTCTTCCTTGTGCCTCTGCACAGAGAAGGGCAAGGGAGAGGCTTATCGAATGCTTGGATGTTTGCTTTTGAAGGGTGTCTCCATAACTCATCCCGTCTTCCCTGAGCAACTCTGTCACTATATACATGCAGATACAAGCTTGTTTATCCACTCTGTGCCCTTCTCTCCTTCCTTCTGGGGCAAACATATGTGCGTTTACGTGCTCTGCTTTCCTGCATCCTCCTCACAGCCCCTGTCCTCCCTCACACCCACACACTCTAAAAATCTGCCTCAGATCCAGTTAGTAAAAGGTGACTTTTTCCTGCCATCTGGGTGTTCAGTGGCACAGATTCTCTTGGCCTGCCTACACACACTCGCGGGTGCGTTACCCCCCTCCTCCTTTCCCTTCCTCCTCCTCTCTCCCCTCCCACGAGCTGGCAGCAAAAACAAAAGGGAAATCTTCAAAACCACAATGTCAGCTGCCTGTGTCAGTGTGGGTTGAGAGGACGGATCACAGCGCACTCATCTCCCAGTAGGCAAAGGGGACTGCATTTCAATAAATTTACATACTACAGAAGAGTGTGTAAGAGATTGCTTTGGGGAGCTCTCTGCTGAGCTGCTTTGGGGACGCCGAGCCCTTGACTTGCCCGGGAATGGTTTGATGCCACCTGCTCTAACACATTCATGTTCTCCATATCCTTTTCATTTTGATACCTGTGTCCGTTATTTGTTTCACGGCACGGTTTTGTTTTCTTCCACTTTGAAGGAAAGGTGGTTGATCTAGAAATGTTGGCTGTGGCTTACTCAAAGGGAAGTGCAATGCTAGCTTTCGTCCGCATAGCTCCAAAACATGCTTTGCTCCTGACCTGCTTGGGCCTCACTTGGAAACAGTGATCTGTGTTGAGTGTATCTCTCAACCTCAGTGCCTTTCTTTAATCTCTTGTTTCTCTTCTGATTAAATCCAGTGGAAATACTCTAACTTAGAAAAACAATCCATGGAAAATGTAGGGTTTTACTGAAAATAGCATTTATGTGTTCATTTAGCTTTTCATGAACGTTATATATATTTTTTTTCTGTGAAAAGATGACACTGAAACCTTTTCGCAACAGTTTTTTCAGTACAGATTGTATCTTTTTTTCAGAAGCGAAAAAGAAATTTTCCTTAGCCTTGTTTACATTTAAATACTTCTGAATTAGGTATTCCCACAGTACAGGAGCATTTTTTTTGGTTATTATTTTTTTTAAGTTTGGCTTTGAGAGAAGGGGCAGCTGTAGAAATGGCAGAATTTCCTGTGTTTCCATTATCTGAATGCTTGTACGCCTCTTGAAAGGTTGCTTCCACAGCAAGCTTAGCTGGACTGATCATTGGCCTAAATCCCAGCCCCGAGCAGCGCAAAGAAGAGGGGCTGCTTTCCAGATGGCTGCTTGCTGTTGCTTATTGAAGGGGGTCCGTGTGGTTCCCAGAGCTATTGCAGTTAACACCTTTAGGTAGCTCAGAAATGACTTGGACAATGCAGTCTGCTGAAGGGTAAGTCACCTTTTGGCATAAGACAGTCCTCCTCCGGTTTGTTACGCACTCTAACTGATGTCACAGAAAAGCCATCCTGGCATACTTTTTAAGCAGATGAAGAGAACTTCTTTCTCCCGGTAACTGTCTTGGAATTTAGCCTCAGGAGAAGGTGGTCGGTTTGAGGAACATAAGGAGAGAGGAGCTAGTCAGCATTTCATACGCCCGCTGTCGACTTGAAAGAAGTGGCTTCAAACTCCCTCTTATTCATGAGCTTCCTGTGTGACAAGTCAATTAGCCTCTCGGTGGCTCGGTTCCCAGTCTATAACATGAGGATATAGCACACGTAACGGAGCAGTGAAACAAAAGTGCACAAACACTTGTGAGATATACGGCTGCTGTGGGAAAGGGGACTGTGTGCATGCCTGAAATGGGGCAAAATAAGGGTGAAAAAGAACTACATGAAACCCAACAGCAGACAGAAGTGGCGACCTGCTGCTTTGGCGTTTCTGCAGCTCGGAGAAATGTGTCTCACACACAATCCATGAGAGGCCAAGGCCCAGAGCAGAAGGCTCTGAACTGGGTCATTTTAACACTTCCTGACAGAGGAACATTCATTTAATGCAGAGAGGGAACAGCCAAGCAGCTGCATTCAGAAAGAAACACTGTAATCTATTACAGGGCCTGGGCCACCATTGATCAATATGGCAAAGTCAATAATAGCTTTTGATTCCAGCATATTAGGCTGACTGTCAGATTCATGTTTATTGGAAGTTTTTACAAATAAGTCAAGCATATGACTTGAAGGAAAGAGAATATGGAGTCAAAACTCCAGGTGGAAGGCTGATTTTTTTTTCTAGGCTTCTGTTTCAAGAGCCGCACAATTTTTTAGGGAGGAGAGGGGAAAAAAAAGCCATTCTATCTACATGCTGAAATGCAAATAAAATCCATTAAAATTTTATTTTTAAGTTAAGGAGGATGGAAAGAGGATTATCTGAGAGTTAAACTTGTAATTAACAGATGTCTCATAATATATTTGATTTTTTTCCTGAAATTTCCATCTCTTTAAATCACCTGATTCTATTAGAATATCAAACTGCTTGAAAAGGAAAAGCTACAGAATCAAAAATATTATAGATGTTCCACATAACTTCAAAGAAATCTGGTACTTTTGACATGAATTTATTCTAAATTTCCAGAAAACATGAGACCAGTTGTATAAAAAATAATGTGAATAAAAAATATTAAAACAGATTGTAAAAGAAGAAATTTAAGATCCTTTTTAGATCCACATTGTGATTTTCTAGCTGGTAGGGTTAAAACAATGAACTTAGAAAATCTGGGCTGAAACAAAAGTAATACTAAGATGCTAAATGTATAAATACTTAAGGTATTACAGATACAGATATATACAGATACAGTCTACTGATGGGGAAAAGTGGAAGTACCAAGGCAGAAATACAGGACTGCTTGAATTTAATCTTCTCTGTCCTTTTGAATCAAGCATATTCCAAAATACTTCCTAGAGATTTAAGAAACAAGCCAGGTACAGAGGCAGTGAATTAAAGAGAAAGGGGAATTAAAGCATGTAAGGAAAAGAAAGAAAAAAGGTATAGTAGAAACTAATTGGGGTAGATGAGAAAAAAAAGGGAGATTTTACCTGACACCAGGAAACATAAGACTACAGAATGGTCTGAACATAGTAGTGGCAAGATTGTTTTGGAAATACACACAAAAGGCCTCTCTTGGATGAAACTGATAAGAGTGAACTGAGGCAAGTAAGGTGACTGGCTGGGAAACGCGTATAGCAGCATTTTGATTTTAGTTCTGATTTTTTTAATAATCAACAAAGCTCAGCGTAATAAAATATCTCCGTTAAAGGAGAAAGGGCTCTTGAATGAACAAAGAGGTCAGCAGACCTGTTGGAGAATTGGTGAGGCTGTGCGTCATTGCACTGAAGTTCAGCCCCAAAGGAATATATGAGTTACTTGTGTCCTTATCTGAGTCTCCTCTGAGATGTTAGTACATCCGATGCATTTTAAAATTTGATGGATTTTTTTTGTGGGCCTTATCTTCTTTGTTCCGCTGGCGCTTTGCCCTTCTGCTTTCCTTTCATCGTTGCTTAGGATCAGTTTTGTGTAATATTACTAGGGCTGAGTGTGTTAGGCCGCCTTGCTAGGTGATGACCTAGCAAGAGCGGTACAAGGACAATTACATGGACAAGAGTTTTTCAAGAAACGCAGAATGAACGGGTTTATCATAATTTATGAACACACACAGAGCCTTGAAACCTCACTGCTCCAGTATTGTATCCAGGCTTTCAGTATGTAATCCACTAGATTCAGTCATTTTGATATGATCTGAAGGGATTGGAGCTTGAATGGCATCCCACAAAATACCCAAAGAAACCAAGATACACTCTCCCTTTGTGATAAATAAGGTATTAGTCAAGGCTCTTTTGTTGTACAAAGAGTAATATTTTCAAGCTGTCCACTCTTCATTCACTCTTATGACAGAGACTGGTTTTCATCAGCGTAGACCAGTAGTAGCTGAAATCTGAGGCCTTCCTGATGAATTTGGCAACTTTTTATATATAAAGCTTCTGAAAGCTTCAAGAAACAAAAACCTGGGAAGTTTCTAAACTGCCTATTGCAGACAGGAGAGTACAACCAGCAGAAAGATCACTCTGTAATTGCCATTATTTTTATATGCTTTCCCCAAATGTCTGTTACAGGTCACTGTGAGAAACAGGTTACTTTGTTGCAGTCTTTTAATCTGACCCAGGATGACATTTTTTACATTCTGATTAACAGCATTAATCCAAAATCACCCATACAACTCCTATACGCTCTCTTACCCATTCTTGCCTGCAGGAAGTCCAAGGCTGGGGGCGCTACAAAGAAAATTCTCCTTTCCCTTGCAGTGGGTCTCTAAAGAAGTATCCTTAAATCCAACCCAATCTACCAGATTTATCCTTCATTCTCCTTTAAGCCTAGCCCTATCTATTCTCATTCAATCGCTCCAATCCAGAGATTTTTGCTAAAGGGATAGCTGGTTGAAACCCAAGTGAGGGACAAGATGGTGGCCAATCCATCAACAGAGCAGTGCACAGACGTTGGTACAGCATTGCAGCACATACTGTTTTCAGTCTCGTGTTGTCATCGTAGCAATCTTTACCAAAGCATAATTTATCTTCCTTTAAGGAAAACAGATAAATATGTTATTTTTTCAGGCTGCCAAACACATGTACTGAAGACAGGGAAGAGAACACATTAATAACCTTGCAATACTTACCAGGGTACAACAAATATTTTCATACTGGAAGAAGCGTTTGTATCTAAGGCCTTTTGCTGAATCTAGAGCGGGATGTTTTCAAGCACATACCTTGTGGGTACTAAACTGTGTTCTGTAAAATCAGTGAGGCAGAGCAGTTTAGTGCACTTTTGTCTTTTGTGACTCATACAAAACTGGTATCAACATTTGAAGTACACATATGAACTTGAAGCCAAACCATTTGTGTTTTAGTCTTTCAAGTACAGAAATAGTCTAGGTGCTACACCACACTGTAAAGCAAGATCTGGGCTTTTTAAATTTGTTTTAGTTCCAATACTTTTGTACCTAATATTTGAGGAGAAAGAAAAATATAAGTTTTTAAACAGTTTTATTGATGCTGTCGGTAAGTTTGATTGGCATATGTTCATATGCCCTTTGTTTTTTTCTCCGGGCTTCTACACCTTTCTACATGGAGAGTGGCTTTTTTTAGAGCGTTTTGGCTGTGTTTAGCATGAAGCAGTCTCTGTTTAAGGTCCCCAACTATCAGCCTATGGGCAAGAATGAGAGCGAGAGAGTGAGTCCTTCTTTGTGGTAACTCTCTATATAATGAGCCCCTTGCAAATTCTCCTTGCATACTTACCGACACCCCCGCAGTTACTTAAATGGGCATTATTGGTCATTGGGTCCCAAGGTCATCCAACAGAATGGGGTTGTTAAAAATAGGAATGAGGGTTCAAGGCACAGGGTCAAGAGAGATTAATTGGAAAATCTTCCGCAGGCCTGACATCATCTGTGCAATGGCAGTGTCCAGACACCTCCAGCTGCTGTTGGGTTCCCTGCGAATGTAAATGAATGACTTCCTTTGTGGCAGCAGGGTGGTTTCCAGGCTGGATTGTTGATTTTCCTTCTCTTCTGTTCCTTTTTTTACTTCTCCCGCCATCCATTTTCTTAAGAAATCATTCTCTGAGTGTCCATTAGTCTTCCTTTCTGTGTTGTCCCCTACTGCCAACTTTGAACTTGTTGGCCAATTTCAAATAAATGTTAAGTTTGGACTAACTTTGTGAAATTAGGCACCCAAGTAGAGGAAATGGAGTTTCTTTAACTCCTCCATTGTGTGAAAAGGGTCCCTTAGTAAACAGTGGAAAAGGCACACCATTGCTCACCCTTGAAACAAAAATTCACAAGAAATCAAACTGCATTACTTCCCTTGTACCAGAATTACTATTTTTCTTTTAGTGTTGTATGTCTGTGTATGTGTGTGTTATCCTACAGAGGAAATAAAGGTTATTACTTTAAAGAGTCCATAAATCTACTCCTTGTTTCATCAGCACCCATCTTATTCCTGTTCTCTCTCAGCTCTAGCAAATTATGCCAAAAAATGGACTCTGAGGGGAGTTTCCATAGGTCAGTAAGTCCCACATGTAGGGAACTAACCATCAGCCCAAGTGTGGAAACACAACAAAACTCTACAGGCTTTCAGGAGTGTCTCTTCCACAGAGGGGCACAACTTGAGATTCGTTGCTGAATGTGTATAATGAATACGCATCTGACCTAATCGCCCAGACTTCATACACAGTCAGTGGAGAGAAACAGCAATTCAGAGAGTGATTCTCCTGACATCTACATTTGGATGAAATGGATCATGATCTAGAATTGACTGTTTCTCATTGTGGGCTGTGAAGGTGACCTAGATAACTATCTCAGATGTAAATGCCAATACTGTAGATGACTAAATTCGTACTGATGAATCTGCTTCCAGAGTTCTGATGAAGATATGCCAGTACTGAATTGCTTATGGGCATTTATGCTTTAGAAGTGCCTGAAATCAGGGACTTGCCTGTTAGGAGGAAACACTTTCCCAAAGTTGTTCTTGTCTGAAGAAAAGACAAACAAAAGAACATGTCCTTTCAACAAATGTGGGTTAAATTATGTCCTGTCCGAAGTCACTTTGAGAAATTGGGGCAGAACTGGTTATTAGACCCAGGTCTCCTGAATCTTACATTAGTGCCTTAGCCTCAAAATCAGTTGTTTTTTAGAGTCTGAGACATGTTATTTTAAGAGTTGTGCAAATATAGTTTGGAACCAGGATCATTTAAATTTGAGGTTACTCGCACAGTCGGACAGATTTTAGACCATAATGGTTTTAAGAGGTGCTGAATTCGTTCTCTTATCTCCTCAGAGGAGGGCACTTACAGGGCAGAACTCCCGTAACATCACACTGAGTTCCAAGCTCCTGTCTAATTAGGTTACGATCTGAATTCTGTAGTCCCAACTTCTGTCAGTCACCTCCTCCTGCCCTGATCTGCTGTGGAAGATAATATTCACTAACTCATTCTTTTTTTTTTTTTCTTTTTTTTTTTCTTTAAAGGAAAAATATTATGAGGCTTTGAAGGCCTAAAATGTTGCTGCCTGCACATTGCTAAAAATAATATAAATCAGTGCCGAGGGACCACTTGTATTTTGGCTGCATGGGGAAGTTTAGCAGCAAAAGAAAAAGGGAAAACTCATCAGCACGTAGATCTCAAAAACTAGGATGCTGTGTTTGCAGCCTCTCAGAAAGTTCAGAATCCCATTAAAAAGTGGGTTTTTTTTTTTTTTTTATTTTATTTCCTTTGCCTTTTTCTCCCTGGTATATTACTCTGCCTTAACACAGCTCTCATTCATACTTTTCACTAGGCTTATAATGTAGCAAATGGGGCCATTATTCTGAATGTTTCTCTAGAAATAGGTATAAGGTAACTGCAGGAACGGAGGCCTAGGATTTTAATTCTTTGAACTCTGGTTCTCACCAATCATAGCTTACAATTTCAGCATATAGAAAGCAGTGGCACATGAACCAGCAAGAGGTGTGTGGTGTGCTAAGTTGCGGGAACAGGCATCTAAGGAGGAATACCAAAGAGACATTACAGGAAAGGGCCCAAGTGGCAGAAAGGCAGAAGGAAAGTCAGCATCATCAGGACATGAACAGTTAAATAGTGGTCCATTAGTTTCAGATTTGACCTCTTCAACCCTCTGCAGTTTGTCTATAGCCTATGGGACCACTGAAATTTACCTGGAAGAACTGAAAGGCTCTTCTAGGCATTTTCTTTTTAGTATCATTTGTAAATACATATTTTAAAATTTCATGCTACCAATGATTTTCTTGATGAGATGCTTGCTGAGGCAGCAGAGGAGAGTTTGAAATATTCCTCTGTCAAACTCCATCCTCCTCCTCAGATGAAATTATTGGCATTCAGGGCAAAATCCAACCCTCTGCGCTTCCATGGTCAGGGTTTATCAGAACCAACTGTTGAACCAAGTCATCATAACTGCCATACCTTGTAAATCAAGGAAGGAAAACATTTAACTTGTAAACATCCATCTAGCCACCAAAGCACAGAAGATGCTCTCTCACATGCAAGCTGAAGATGCAGAGACAATGATATTGATAGGCTAAACAATTCCCCAGGATCAGGTAGCCAAAAAGTGGAAGGAGCAAGAACAATACCCAGGTTCTCCAAACTCCCCACCCTCTATCTTATCTACAAGATAAAGACTGACTGACTTGATTTAGAGAGCAAAGACTCTTGGAGAAGTTCTTAGGGTTGTCTTAGGCAGGAAATCACACTTTTTGAATCTCTTTCTCATGCCTCCTTGAACATCCCCCCTTCATCTTTCTTTTATTCAAACACACAGACTGTAAATCTGTTTAAGTAACATGATAATGACTGACAGAATGGTTATGATGTCACTAAAATGAGCTATATATAACCAACCTAGTGTATTAGTGAGAACATACAAGACAGGGAGATGGGAGAAGAGAGAAGGTGAAAAAGTGCTTGGAGTTAAATACAGATGTTTATTAGCTATCTGTTCAAAAGCACTACTTGAAAGATAGCTGATCAGTTCCCTTGCAGTTCTGCTGCCCCTCCACCTTCTGTTGCTGATGTAAGAGAAGTTTAATTTTGTTAGCAGAAGTATTTCCCCTCCCCTTTTGGTTTACACTAGAGACCTACACTGTCTGATCTGTTTCACTGACATAGCACAATGGAGATGCTGCTAAGAGATATTAAAGTCGGGTATTATCGGCTCAGTAGCGTAATATTATTTCCATCTCATCCTCAATAGATTGTCCCTGTAGTGACATGCTGCCAAAGTGAAATGAATGAATGAACCTGGAGAGGTTCAACTGCACGCTGAGTACAGGAAATGAAATAAATAAAGGAGAGAGAGAGCCAATGTCAAGTAGGAACAGGGACACGGGATTTGGGCAGGCTGCCTTCTCTCTTCTGCTGGAGATTGACATGGTGACTGCATGGGATGGGGTTTGTGGCTGGGGGTGCAGGGCAGGGGTTAAATTTCCTCCCTGTAGTGGGGATGGTCCTGTGCTATGGGTGAATTAATGAGAGAAAAGTGGTGGCCCTGTTCTTGCTGTAATCCATCACTTGAAAGTAACCTGACTTAGTTGGTAGGGAAACTAAACAAAATCCTAGACACGACCCCCGAACAGCTGCAGGATTATATCACTGTATTTGAAATACTAACTAAACTAAATTTAAAGGATGGGAGATTATCTAAAATACTAAGCTGATACTTAGCAGATAAAGGTTGTTTATGCTACAGCTTTTCTTTGTTCCTTGAACAACTCACATAACCCATTTTCTCTCCATTTGCTGTCTACCAGCTGGGGATAAAACCCAGTTGCTTCCCTGGTGAGGCTGTGAACTTTCTTAGTGTTTGCCAGGGTCTTAAAAACATGGTGGAGCACAGCTTGCTTATATGGATGTGTAAGGTCTGCCCGTAAGACCCTCAAAGAGTGGCAGCTTTTGGTGAGGTATAGGCTAATCAGCTGCACTCAGGAGTGTCCATGGTAACTTGGTTGTCTCAGCCTGCTCACTGGGCACATGGAGATCCCTAAGCAGCCCTGACCCTGTCTGGAATTGTTAGTCTGACTTCTAGGAAGATTAAGACTACATGATCACTGTCTCTGCCTGTCCTTCAAAATAAATTTTGAACCTTGTGCTGATTTCAGCTAAATTAAGCAATGAGGCAAAAGGGCTCAACGTAGTCTGTTCTAACATGAATTTTGGAGAGAGGTAGATTCTTGAGGAAAAGATACTATCAGCACTCTCATTCCAGGGAATGGTAATTGAACTCACCCTTTATTAGACATCAGAACATCCACTCATGAGCAAGCCATTGGCAAATAGGCCTTATTAAGTCACGAAGCCTGGAATTACTTGTCCCGGCTTAAGAACTACGTTACAATATTGAGGAAGGAGTTCTACGTTTGTGTCTGTCATAGTCACACCTGTACAGCTGAAGCACACTACAGAAAATTACCAGCATTAACAGTCAACCTTTTGCTAATGACCAGCCTCAGAGACAACTGATTTTATGTGTCTGTAGGTGTCCCCTTAAGACTGGTTTTGCCTATATACTTGATTATACATTTGTGATGGATCCGAGTTGAAGATTCCCACTTCAAAGCATTTCCAACCTTTCCTTCTCCTGCCTTCCTCTTCATCTCTTTTCGTGCAATTCCCACAGCCCATTAGAGAGAGCTGTCCCTGCTTCAGACTGCTATGCTTAGCTGGGATCAACGCAAGTCAGGCCCACTTCCCTTTTGTTTGCATGGTTCAGTCTGTGCACCTGCTGTCCTCAGTCGGAGAAAGTCATCTATCTGTAGACCCAAGACTTGCTGCTACAACTGAAACCTGGCAGGAATAACTCATTAAAGATGCATCTAGTGAAACTTGCACCCACAGAGGTGCCAACTGGTGCTCTATCCATTGTCTACAGGTCTTGGACCTCATCAGCCAGGCAGGGAAACCAGCAGAGAAAGGACCCACTTATCTGATTAAGTCTTCATGAGCTACTCTACAGGCTTCTAACAAAAAAAGCTGCCGCCTTGTAATCCACCCAAAACAAAGCAAACAACAGATTGTTCAACTTTTTTCCTCCTTTTTCAACCTAGTTTTCTCTGAGACACTTCAGAATTATAATGTTCATTTTTGTCATAGATGTAGAACTAGTGAATATATCCGAGTGATCCCCAGGTCTCCATGAGAAACTAGTCTCTACTTCTTTTTCATCTGACTGCTGGAGATGGGGCAGAGATGACAGCAAAACTGCTCTTGCTCTATAGCATGAGTATAATGGTTCTGGGTTGGAAACAGCTGAGCTTGATTGAGCAGTAAAATCTTCTTTGGCTTTTGGTGGTCTGCTAAGACTGCTTTAGAATTCAGTGTGTTTAGAAAGGGAAATAAGACTCCTTTTAAACACAAGTGTCCCCAGACAGCTAGAGGACCCATTAGCAGTCCTACAGAGGTGTTTATATCAGCTAATACACTCTTCCTGTGGCAATTTAGGGCTCTTCCTTAGAGTCTGATTTTGACTAGAGAAAAAGAATTCTAGTCGATGACAGCTTTTTGAAGATTCAGTGCATTTTAACTATAGATTAGAATGAGGTTAAGATCTCTTACACTTACCTGCCACCAGAAAAAAAAAATCCTCGCAAGTGACAGAGGTACAGAGGTTGAATGCTTATAATTATAGTTGGTAGCCCAGTGGATTATTGCATTTGCCTAGGTGATAGTAAAACCTTTTACCTCCTCTTCTTCATTTGGTGGAGAAGGATTTGAATCTCTGCCTTCAGTGTTCCTAAATGAGTCCCTCAATGACAGAGTTTTCATGCCTGTAACAACCTCCCCCCCCTACAAACGTTTCATTATTTATACAAGATGAAACCCTTCCAGCTGTAAGGACTGACAGGTTAAGGTACATAGGATGTTAGACCCTCAGGCAAAAGTTCCTGTTTTGTCTTCTATAGAGGCTTGAACTATAGGCTCTCACGTGAGTACCTTAGCCGTCTGCCTATTCAAGGTCTCTCTGACTGCAACCCATTTGTTCTGTAATGAATGAAAGCAAACTAGACATCAGACACCAAATACAAAAATCCCAGGGGATTTAAAAACAAAACAATACCTGACTGATATTAGACATTTGTGTTTTTCTTTTCTAAGTTATTGAGGGGTGTGGAAGAAGGAACTGTTTGCTTTTTAATCAATCCTATTGACTGTGACAGAAAATTAAAACGTGACTGCTGAATTCTATAAGGTAGACTTTAAAGTACATGCACACATCATGTCTTCTAGAATATATACTGGCTTTAATAATTTAAACTTTTAGAATTATTTTTAATTAGTAATCACACTCTTCAAATCTTGAAAGGATTTTTTTTCTCAAAGACAAATGGCTGAAACCTTGTTAAATGTTATAGATATTTTCCATAAGGTTAAAGGACAGATTTCAGTTGTTTAAACCTCTCAGGTCTATGGAGATGTGCCAATGGGAGCTATTTTTGTGCTCCTGGAGTTTGTCCTAGAATAAGAAAGACTAGAATAAGACTCTGTAACTTTGTTCATTCTTGATGCCTGCTGCATTATTGATGCAGGCCTGGGAAATGGTAAGGAAAAAGTGGGGAGTTAAATGGGGATGTATCATTTGGTCCTATTTTCTTTCAGCCTGTCTTTCTGTCTTCTGGCGAGGACTTTCGGCATCAAACACACACTTTCAAAAGGTTTCAGAGCTCTTTTCAAGGACACCCTACCCACTGGATAATTAAAAAAAATACTACTACTACTCAGCACTTTTAGTAGACTTCTGGAGTCACAGTACTTCTAGGAAGTCATTGGATAAATCGAATTATGTTCCATTTTGCAGACAAAGCAAATACACATTTTTACACTGACAAAACCAGTTAGAATCGGTGATCTGTTGGTGCCCGTAGAGGTATCTCTTTCCCAAGAGCCAGAACTCTTCCAGGGCCTGGGAATCTTGGGGGAGGTAGTGAATTGCAAGTAGCTTGCTCTTGATCCTAGTAAGGTGAGATGTCCAGATAAAAGGCTCGAGAAAATTGAGAATCCTTATTTGGGGCCATGATGTACAGAAACAGGAGAGGGATTCTGACATTTCACGGGGCTTGAGGTATACAAAAGCAATGTGAGTCAGAACGTGTCAGTGGACAAAGCAAAAAAAAAAAAAAAAGGGGAAGGTGGTAGTTAAAAGAAGAGGCTGCTGCCAGTTGTTGATCATCTGATGGGGTTGATGGGAACATTGGCTGAGCCTCTGCCCTCACTGTGTTCATTAGCATTCACACCATTCACTGGCCACCCCCTTGCACCAAAGACATTTTCTGAGCTTGCTAATTTTCATGAAAGCAAGTGGGGTCACTTTTCACCTTTTTTCCTCATCTTGACAAGGCCCGTCCCCAAGAGAGCTGAGAAGAAAGGCGCTTTCTTGTTGTCATCTGTGCAATTATCAGCTTTGAACAGGATTGCAATTTGTTGTTGTTGTTGATTTCCTTTGTTATGCAAATGCACCGGCTCATTCTCTGAGTGCTTTTTTTTCCCCCCACACAGCATAAAAAGGAATATTACACATTTAATTTCATGTTATCATTTGTTTCCCTCTGAGATTTCCTCCAGCCATTTTTTGGTCGTCTTCAGGCTAGTGGGAGCTAAGCAGCGGCATTTTGAATTCTGACTTTGTCACTTCTATTTACTTTTTATCATAAAGGGGTATTGTCAATAGGTCTTATGTGGCTCCTATAAAACCCATTTAGGAATTTAAATCTCCACTAAAACACAGAATTTATGCTTCCTTTTATGATTTATGAGTCTAGAAGCCTAAATTCTGCTTTTAATAGTCTATGCATTTATATTCAAAGCAATCAGCTTACATTCTGCATGAGTCTTAAAGTTGTTAGTGCACAGCTAAAGAGAATAAAAGCAGGAGAATGTAGACAGAGGCCTAAGCCAGGAAGTTCAGAATAGAATTCAAATGAGGCCTTCTCCAGGACTTTAAGATACCCTATCTCTCTGGCTCTTGTTATGGTCCAACTCCTGTATGCATCCTATATTTTGACGTTTGGGAAGAAAAGCAATATTTGAAATCAAGAAGGAGGAATCTCTTTTTTGATCACATAAGCAAACCTCAACTGGTTCACTCACAAGTCTAAATCACTCAGGAAGTTGAACTCTTCCCTAACTGAACTATTCAAAACTTACCAGTCTGTACAGCTGAGTTGGAAACTGGTCAAAAAACAGACTTGTTTATGACTTCTGTTTTTTTTTTTTTTTTTTGCGTTTTCAGCCAAATTTAATGGGTGCAACATCTAACTTTAATGCTTTTAAGTAAAAGTTAACAGTAACACTGGTAAGATGTGTCTGTAATAGTACTTAGGATAAATGAAAGATACTGACAGGTACATGGCTGTTTTGTGGTTTTTTGATTTGTTACTTTTTTTTCCTCTGAACTTTCAGAAAGACTAAATGGAATCAGGAAAAGCTCTTACCTTGTCTGACAATATGTGCCTATCAATAAGTGCAGATTCATATCTCTTGATTTACGTATTTGGAAGGCTATTTGTCAGAAGTCAGTTTAATTCTTCTTCCTTTTAATCTTACTGAAATAAATCTAAAAGTCTTCAGCAAAATGAATGACTCCAGATTCACACTATCATAACAAAGAGCAGAATCTGTGTAAGGCAAGCATAAAAAGCATGCATCTCAAGGTTTAAAGAAATAATGCAAATTCTTACAGCAACCTGACATCCTGTGCTCTGATGCCATCATCACTGCATGCAGACACAACCTCATAGATAGGGGATCAAAAATAGGACCCAAGAGTTAGCTACTTATTGTAGAATACTTTTTGGTGAGGGACCCTCTGCTGCAAATAATTTTATGCCTGGTGAGCTTCCAAGAGGTTCTAACAGATCATTATTGCTCAGGTTCTGGAGGAATAAATATTAGAGGGGATGTATCTGAACATGGCCACTTTAAAAATATCTTCCACTAAGTATTAGTATTGTCCATTGATGAGCTTTGTGGTATGTATACTGGATTTTGTCCTCCCTGTAGATTTAGCAACACGGTATGCTGGGATTGAAATAGGTTTCTTAGGGCAATTATAGCATATGCAGTTGGCACACGTAATAGTCTGGTTGGTTATCTTGTCTTCTAATCTTAAATATATAGAGAGTAGAAGCAGGTAGCGAGCTAGTCCCCTAGGTTCCCTTTAAGCTCTCTGCATTTCAGTCCTTTCTTAGAAACTACTCAGAAACTGTGCATGAACGGTCATGTGGGCAAAGTCAGGTGCCCTTGTGCTATTTACTGCTAATTGCGTCATCCTATGTGTGTTTTATTCTTAGGAGTGAGCAATGGAGTCTATAGGGAAATAAATGTATTGTTTCATTCATGCCCTTTACTCCCTTTGTTTACACTGTTTGTCCTTTTAACTGATTTCTTTTTAGGGGGAAGAGATGCTAGAACTATCTTTCCCTGCAGAACTGTTAGTGCTGTGAATGTGGATCACAAGAGGCTTTGATGAATTCTCATTCCTCAGGTGTAGTAATGGGGAATGAACCAAACAAAAAACTTGTATTTCTGAAGATACAAATCCAAGCTCTTTATCAAAGTCTTGCAGCTCACCTCCAAGTCTACGTGGAGCAGGATAGGACCAGATATGTCCAGAGGACGCTTCCAACCTACATTATTCTATGACTGTATGTGGAAGAAGCTTTGGAGTGATTTTCTGCCTATGAGAACTGATCCGATGCCTCACCTACTTGAATTTGCGCAGGGCCCAGTGGTGCTTTTATAGCTTCAGCACAAGATGAGGATCAGGAATTGCTCTCTTTTGCCTGGAATAAGGGCATGGAGGGAGCAGAGTGGCCACTCTAAATGCCTGAGGGGAGATCATAATGAAGGTGGTTGGGGAAGAGGGTAATGAAGGGCCTCCCTATAGTGTGGCTTAGCACAAGGGCAAAGCAGTTCTTGTGTTTATGGATTACAAGACTGCAGCTGTGGACAAACTTCCACCTGAGGGGTAGGTGCCTTAGGCCCCTAAAGCTTTTATTAGCAATAACAGATTGAAGAGTCTGTCCTCTTTCTAGATACATAAAGCAAGTACAGGTGCCGTATACAGCCAAACACACTGAACAGGTAATTGAATGTCTTTCACTGGGATCATGGCATGGATGATTTTGGCCCAAGTACAAAGTGTGTGAAGAGATCCTGAGTTACTGTGCCCATTCCTCTGCAGGCCCAAGTTAAGCCTCTCTCTGCAGCTGTAACAGAGCAAGGCTAGGGCTCATTCTTTCAAGTCCTCATTAAGGAGTAGATGAAATCAGAGTTTCACCCATTCCTCATTTCCAGTGATGTGCACAGTACATGCTGATTACCAAATAAGCATCATAACTGCTAGCCTATGTTTAGCAAAAAGATTTTTCTAACACCATAACCAGGACTTCCCTGGTGAATCCTTGCTTTGGATCTATATGGTTGCACTTCCAGTTATGAGTGCTATGGCAAAATGTCTTTGCAACAGATGAACTATTCCCCTAGCATCAGTCAGTATCATTTAGACTCTGGTGCCCTTGCTGAATAGGTTTATCAAAATGACAGCTACAGGTCTTCCTCAGCTCTTGGAAGCACAGATCAGAAGAATTTGTTGCTTCTGAGAAGGGCTTTTTTTTTTCTCCTGCTATGTTCAGAGTGATAAACCAAGCCACTTTTGAAATATTTATGCCACTGGCTCATGTTGGGCATAAGAGAACTGGAAGATAAGTAATGAGCTAATGTTCCACAATATATACCCTTAACCAGAGGCTAGTGTGGATCACACTAGTGTCTTACATGTCCGCAGCAAAATGATCCCCTTAAACTTCCTCCTGTCCTCTAGACACATATGCAAGATATAAAAAGTGTCTGCGTTCTGTGAAAGAATGTACGAAAACCCTCCTGAAATAGGGACAGGAGGTAGGGCTAACTAAGTGTAAACTGAAGCCTGATCGCTTTATAAGTGGAAATGTAACAAGGTGTTTAGGAGAGCAGGGAATCTGTATCCCAGGGGTGAGCTGGTAGACATTTGACCCTACAGATATCAGATTGTAATGATATACCTGTTAAATATTTTGCAGATAAACCTTAGTTTGTCCTCACACAGCTTTGAGCTGGTCAGATGCGAGTCAGCTCTCGATTGGAAGCCATGCAGCTATATTAGCATGGTACTGAGTTTGGCCTTGTGGGCCCTGATTTTCAGTATGGCTGTTTGGCTTGGACTAAGCTCCTGGCCAGTCATTGTTATACGGCTTTTCCTTCAGAAACGCCATGCAGCCCCTACCTTAGAATACAGGCGCAAAAGTAACGTCTGCTATCAAAGTGCCACATGGATGTAAGAAAACAAGAAATGCCCCACTGAGTGTGATTGACTGCCCATCTATCGCAGTGTTCAGTCTCCAGCATAAGCAGTAAGAGATGCTATTCAGGGAGATCATGCAATATCAGCCACTTTCTGCAGACTCTTGCCCTTTTACTCCCTGGGTGTCCACGACTGTGTTTTATTAGGGATGTTAGAAGGAACGTCTCTGCCTGGTCCTTTTGGTCTTTGTTTTATGGATATGTTGTCTGCAAATTTGTCTAATCTCTTTATAAACTGGCTGTTGACTTTCCATACGATCTCTCATGATAGCAAGTTCTGTAAGGTTGTCCCTAGTATTTTGTTGGCTTCTTCACCTACCACTGCACGTTGACCCAAAGATCTCACACAACTGTGAACAACAAAAACAAGATTTCTTACCTGAACGGCGGCAACTGCCAGTTCTGTGTTCAGCATTGTGTAGGGACAGTTTTGATATTTTTTCTCTTAGGTGCATTATCTTAAGCTTATCCACATTGAAGCTCATTTGCCAACTACTTACCCAGTTTTATGAGAGCCCTCCAAAGTTTCTTGGCAACATCAAGGCATTTTGACTTCCTGAGATTATCATCATCTGCAAATTGGTTATTTCTCTGCTCAATTCTTCTTCAGGTCATTGATAAAGATGTTGAATAAAACTGCTCCTGGACCAATCCCTACTGACTTCTCCCTTTAAGAGACTATTCTTTTGAATTTTGATTGCCTTTTATCCATGTGCTTCCTGACACCCTGCTAGAACTCCAGCAGATTACTGAGGTAGGATTTCCATTTGCAAGAGCCATGCTGACTTCTTCCCAACAGAAAATATAATTCATGTGCTCTATGATCTTATTGTTTATTATGGACTCTGCCATCTTACCAGGGATGGAAGTCAGACTCACTAGTCTGTAGTTTCTGGGATTTTCCCTAGAGTCCTATATAATCTGAGTGAGGTCAGTCTTTGATTACAAGTTATACCTTGTCAGTATTGGTTTTGATGGCTGGGTTAGGAATCTCCTCCCTTGGACTTTCTTGCACAGGTGGCAGCAGGAGCAGAGAGAGAAATGCCTGAAAAATGTACTTACATTTAGAGAAAAATGACATTCTGCTCTTCCCCAAAGGTTTTGAGTAAGTGAAATATTATACCACAACTCATTTTATCACTAAAACAGAGTGAAACAAATGTAGTTTTCTGCCATGCAAAAGGCATGGAAGAAAAACACTCCGGTCATTCTCCAGAATATGTCACAACCGTTTCTGCCTTAGAAACAGTATAGCTAGGGCTTTTAGGCTCTTAACACAAAAATCATCCCTGTAATAAGCAGATGTGAAACAGAAATGAGTCTTTGCCACTGATTACTATGCTCAGTTATCTTTCCTAGGCACAGGAGGGGTGAGGAGCTAGGACAGTCCAGTAAGACTAAGATGTACCCGTCCTTTGCTAAGTAGCTCATTTTGCTGATTCAAATGTCACTGTAGTCAGAGCTGTTTGAACAGAATCAAATTTACTTGTAATGAGCCATATAGTAATTCTCTTGTCTTTTTTTTTTCTTTTCTTTTCCTCTTCACATTAATTTCCACAAAAATGCACATCTGATTTTGTAATGAGCTAAGTAACTGTTTCTCAATTACATCAAATTTTACTGCTCCTCAGTTGAAGTTTAAAGGCATGGCAACTTTGATATTACCAACAGTTCTCCTCAGAATAAGGTCTTCAGTAATTCTTTACTAGTTTCATAAAACTTTGAATACCAATTTGCTCTTTGCTGAGGAAGTGTTTCAACCAAATTTTAGAGGTGTTTCTGGGATATCACAGATCCATGCTGATGAAATCCAAACTGGACAAAATGATCAGCTTCTCATTGCTGCACACATGCAAATTTGCTATTTCTGATGCATCTTTCTAGTACATCTTTCTTGATATGTGCTTTGGAAAGTGTACTATCACTAATAAGTGGTGCACATGTCTTCAGACTTAACTAGCTCAATAATAGGATTTAGGAGGTCTAAGGAGATAAAATCTAAAATAGATACTACTTTATTTCAGAATGTTTTTTTTAAAAAGGTACATATCTTGCTCTTTCTTTTGGTTTTACTGTAACCTGTGTCCCTGCTAAAGCAGTTGTTTGGGGCCTCTTTTTGTTCATTGTCCCCCTCCATCTGCCCTGCACTCAGTATTCATCTTTTCCAGCCAGATCATTCCACTTTCTAAATTTCTCTCTGTCCTGCCCTCAGCCCCCTACAGTGATATTTCCATATGTATGAAGGACACAACTTTATTCCTATGGTTTGTCTCCTTATTGTACTTTTTGAGAATCTGAGCTGGGAACTTTTTCCATTCTGAGGGATAAAGAAGCCTTTCAAGCACCCTGAGAGGGTTATATATGAACCAGCACTGCAGTGCTCAAAGACTTGAGAAGTGTGTGTGTGAGGGGATCCCATACGGTTATAGACTAGACAAAAACAGACTTATGTGAAAAGATCCCAACATGTTCTTGATTCATGTGGTCAATTGAGGCAACTGAGATTATCTAGACAGATTTCTGTGTGCAAGAGGCCATAGAGCCTTGTGTCCTGGTTCCTGCAGCAGCCTGAAAGGTAGGCAATCCCCAAAGAGCAGCCTGCATATTCGGGAACTGTTTTATCGTTGTACTAATGACTATCTATGGTAACAGTCACAGATGCCTTCTCCTCTTTCCAAAAAATACCTCTATCCTGAGTTAGGTGAGTCATCTTTGTCTTGAAGCCAAAGCATAAGATGTGCTAAGTTCTTACAGATGTGGTTCTCTTGCACCTTTGAGTTTCTTGTTTCAGATGGAAGGGAATGTTACAGGCAACCATGGCTCCTTAAGCTTGTAACTTGTTATGATGCCACCCACCTTCAAAGTTGACAGTTTCGTTCCCTTCTTCTTTTCCTAATGCGAAACTTCTCATCTCTGTGATACAATGAAGAGGTACAGATACCAGACATCCCCCAAAACTGTCCATGGTGTAAGAAGCTACTCTTTGACATTCGAGGTCAAGGCAAGAAGTTTTGAGCTGCAGAATCTTCGCAAACACCGCCAGCCATTCATCATCTGTCCTGTGGCGGAAGCACTGGCATGAATCTTCACAGCTGAATGAATGCTGTGCAGTATTCAGTTATGCTGGGTCTTAAATTGGTTTTCAACACATCTCTGTGAGTCATGGGTAGCTGGAGAATCAAAAGTTTCTGTTGGAAACACCAAGGCAAAGAAACGTGAGCTTCACATCATTTTTGTTTATTTATTGGAAGGCTAAATTCAGCAGAGACCTGGCTTCTCTAAATTACAGCCCGAGACATGTTTGGAAATAGTTTACACAACCTCCTTCATGGCCTCTACCCTTTCTGTGACTAAAAGGGAGTTGGTGAACAACATCAGTACCTGTTTTGCTCTAGGCAGAAATTACAATCCTGTGAAGGTGCCATAGTGGGAGGCATTTGTCAGTAGAAATACGGTATAAGGATATGGCTTCTTGCTGTTCCTGGACACGTAGCCCCACTCAGCTGTCACACGAATAGCCAGTGCAATGAGGTGAAATTCATCTCTCTCTGCAGAAGTCGAATGATCAGAGAGCAGATCCCTAAGAATTCTCTAAGCTAAGAACTGGGTACAACCATTCAGTGTTCAGATGGTACCTCCAGTGCAGCTGAGTTCACTTGGCATTTCGGTGCTGAGATTGTTTCTAGCATATGACAGGAACTTTCACCATTACAGCTTTGCTATGGACCTTCCCTGTGAATGTCTGTCAACTCTATGGCCACTCAGCCTCTGCTTAAGACATGACTTTGTAGTCATGACAGTGTGCATGGCCATTTTGAC
The DNA here is from genome assembly GCF_040807025.1 of Struthio camelus. Taxonomy (NCBI): domain Eukaryota; kingdom Metazoa; phylum Chordata; class Aves; order Struthioniformes; family Struthionidae; genus Struthio; species Struthio camelus. Next base: position 60,821,684 of record NC_090981.1, on the reverse strand, counting down.
CTTTCTTAAGCTACTCATTCTTCTTTTCAGAGTTCCTCTCTTCCAGTTTTGCTGAAGTGGTTGCTCTTTTGGTTTAATTATTTTAATGTTGTGCAGTACGTCAGTTGTCTAGAGCTGGGTCCTTTAGAAAATGATATACACTGTACTAGGATGAGATTTGCAGCAAATCATTCATTGCACAAATAAATACAGGATTCCAAGCCCTGTCCAGAGGAACTGGCAATGTGACGATTTTCACATCCTCTGTAATCCATAAAGAAGGTGACTTCTTGATATAGCTGACGCCTAGAGGAGCTGTGACCTTTGCATGCATTTTCTCTGCCAAATGTGTGATGGGAGACAGTCCTTATAACAAAAGACAATGTAGTTTATAAACAGTGTAGTAAGGGAGGTGAAAAAGAACTGATAGTGTGGACCTTATCCTAAATTCTTGTCAGACTTGTCAAGTGTTACAGAAGAAATGAGAAGCAATTTTGGCTGAACCTTGAATAACACAGGAGAAAATGGTGGCATCTCTGAGCATTTTTTAATTGCTTGTTTTTTTACAGCTAGGCTAGTGAACCTCTTAGGACAAAATTTCTGGGGAGATTTTCAGCCTGCTGAATTTCTCATCAACCTGAAAGCAACATGAATTTCCTCGGTGTTCTGGAGCTCTGATGCAGAGCATAGGCAGGACAGGCAAAGCTGAAGACAAAATAATTATATATGTGGCGGAAGGTGAGAGGTGGGGTTGGGAAGTCAGCACTGATAAAGGTGTCTCAGAGTTGAGTATGAAAGTGCTGGATGCATTGTGAGTGTGAAGTGAAGGTCTTGGCTGATGTTCTGTAGCCTAAAATGTTTCTTTTTTGTTTGGTTGGTTTTGTTTGTTTTTCAACCAAGCTTAGATCTGCCCACTCTGCTTCCCTGTCCACTGCTTGAACTTTCTCATGGGAGGCCACTTGCTTGGTTGCATTGGTGTCATACCCAGCAGAGCTGAAAAAGTGCTAATGGGATGGGAGGACAGGAAAGACAAAGGTAGTCATTTTCTATCCCCTTTCCTCCCTCATTGCTATATTCTTACAAATATTTACTCAGGTGTAGTTGGTGCAGTTACACTAGGGCTTATGTATGACTGCCTCTTACAAGTCGAAATGATGTTGCTCATTTATAGCAATGCAAACTCAATGAGTGTCTGCTCCCATATATGTAGTTTTCTTGGAGTTTAGCTTTTCGCTTAAGCTAGTAACTTGTCAAGAGAAGTGGAGAAGTAGACACAATGTGTCTATTCAAGGGAAATGTCATGGGAAATGCTGAGTTTGAGACTCTGTTGTCACACAGCTTAGGTAATCATCTCTTCCTGCGCAAAGCAGAGGCTAACTGGTAAAAGGGTCATGATGATCAACTTGGATTGGGATATATGGGACGGGGAATGGAACTGAACCCTCTGTCAATTCAAGGGAAAATTGCAAGGCCTCACCCAGCAAAATTCCCATTTACTTCTCTGACTGCAGCAGGTGCTTCCCTACAGGAAAATCTTAGATCTTTTGAGCAGATCAGACACCTCTCAGCACTTAAAACAATATCTCCTTGATGTAGCAAAAAATTGTATGGCAACTTGAAGCATTCTTGTCCACCCTGAGAATGCCCCAGTGTTTTCTGACAGCTGACAAACTAAAAAGGACGAGGCTGTCAAATGCAAAGAACGGGTCCCCTCCTTTTGGCTGCTGTCCCTCTGGTCTATTCAATTAGGATTGATCAAGCTGTGTCAAAGGTCCCTCCTCTGTTTCAATGGTCACTGAGAGCTTTCATGATGACTAATGATAGGCTATCCTTAAAAAGAAAGGAGGAAGAAATAGAAAGGATAATACAAGGCTTTCTTCTTTCTTTTCTTTCTTCAATCCTTATGTTCCAATTAGGCACATTAACTTTATGACCTGCTAAATGAAATTTATTTAATTGTCATTGTTCAATGATATATCACCCCCCTCTGCCTTCCAACATCTGTCCCTCAAACCAAAAACACTTGCTCAAGCAAAAAAGATTTAATCATGTTTTGGTAGGAGGGACTAGGTAGAAGGGACACCCCCACACCCTCCAAGAAAACATCTAAAATACTCACATTCAAATAGTGAAGGGAAACTGGAGAGCATTGCTGCAGGGAAGGCATCTGGCATAGATTTAACACCTGCTGGAGAGCCTCATCCCTGGAAGTAGCAGTCAGCTCTTCCAACAGTTTGCGGCCCTATTTAGGTCTCTTGTAAAGACAGTATTTCTGCTCTGTTTGGCTATTTAATACTAACATAGCTACAGGTACCACGCACGTTTGAAGGTTTATGTTCTAATGTATATTGTATGTTTTTAGACCACGGTAGCAATTCCAAATCTTTGTCTTGTCAGGCCTGAACTCAGGTCTGAGTTGCAACACGTTTTTGTCAGATCTTACGTTGGACCGGCACCAGAAAGACACAATGATTTCTGCAAAGAAAGTTCAGGTGAAGGGAACAGGATGACACTGTGGGCAGAATATGGATTTATGACGATCATCATTATTGCAATAACAATGTAAACATTAAATCTATCTCATTATCCTAGAAGCAGGACAAGGCTTCAAGTAAACCTCAGTTATGTACAGAACTTAGGCCTCCATCTAGTTATAAATCCTCTTTTTTTTCTTTCTTTCTTTTGTTAGGGGTTAATTTCTCCCTATATGTAAGATATTTAAAGGGCGGAATGGGGAGGCCTTGAGACACCAGGCAGAGTCGCAGGCAGGGAGGTGAAGCCAGCCGGGCGGGGGGATCCGGCAAAAGCCGTGGCCCCTGCCCCAGCCTTAGGCCAGGCAGAAGCCGCCCGAGGCCGCTCCCGGCGCCATGGCGACGCCCTGAAGGAGGTGGCAGCCCCGGCCCGACCCGGGCCCCGCCCCGGCCTCGCGCCGCTGCGCCGCGGCCTCACTTTGCTGCCTTGTGACGTGCCCGCGCGTGCCGCGGCCGTTGCGCATGCGCCGCGGCCGTTACGCAGCGCCCTCTGGAGACCGTTTCCCTCAGTGCTGGCGCCGCCGCCCTCGGCCGACGCCTCTGTGCCCCGGGCCGGGGGCTCCGCGCCCGCAGGCCGTCAGGGCTCAGCCCTGCAGCTGCTGTCCCGCGCCACGGCCACTGGTTGGGGCTCGGCTCCTTCCCGCGCTGGGCTCTTTCTGGGCCACGCCTTCCATCGCTGCCCCGAGGCTTTGCCGTGCTGTCGTCGCGCAGCAGCATGAAGAGATTCTTCAGCAAGAGGCAGAGGCAGCCGCCATTTGGCAGCACTTCCCTGCCCTTCGTCGCCGCTGCCAGCGAGATCCAGGAGAAGGAAGTGAGCAGACTGCACTGTGCAGCTGCCAGCGGCGACCTGGCCCAGGTGCAGCGGCAGCGATGGCTGCTGAGACTAAGCATCAACAGGCAGGACAAGGAGAAGCAGACCCCTCTGCATCTTGCTTGTGCTAACGGGCATTCGGAGGTTGTTACCTATTTAATAGAAAACAAATGCAAACTAAATCCTTGTGACGGTTTCAAGAGATCACCACTGATGAAGGCAGTACAGTGCCAGCAAGAGCAATGTGTTGCCATTCTGCTAGCGCATGGTGCTGACCATAGTCTTGCAGATGCTAATGGCAACACTGCCCTTCACCTCGCTGCGAGAGCTCCTAACACCTCTCTAGCAGGTCAGTTACTCGAGCACAATGCCCATATTGAGGCACAGAATAAAATGGGATATACACCCCTTTCTCTTGCCGTATCTGAACATCACAAAGAAATGGTGGAGTTCCTGCTTCAAAAGGGAGCTGATGTGCATGCTCGCGATCCAGGTGAAAGGACCCCTCTAATGCTTGCTGCCTCTGCTGGGGACATGAGTGTAATAGAAGTTCTTCTTCAATATGGTGCTGATCTTTCCCAGAAAGACAGTCTTGGATGGACAGCTGAGGATTATGCTAGGACTTATGGACATGATCGTATTACTAAACAACTGGCAGACTATGCAGATGGGGAAGATGCAGGAGAAGCTTCTGCAAGCAGGGCAAAAGGCATGCCAGTGCTTAGCAGTCCTCCCAGGGCAGGATCTGCTAGCTTTGCATTAGGTGCACCTGCTCTGGACGGAGAAACAAGGAATGACTTTTCCCATGAATGCTTCATAGGAATGTGTGAGGAAGAAGAGAGTGATGAGAGCTGTCCTGCTTCTGAGAAGGAAAAACTCAGTTTAACTGCCAAGGACGAATCACCTGAAAGGGAGGGAAAGGAGGCTACTGATGGTTCTCAAGTCCCATATGATGCAGAAGACCCTGCTGGTGTGAGAGATGTTACATTGGCAGCAGCAGTGGACCAGAAGGAAGACCCAAGAGATTCTAAGAGCCTGCATTCCTTGCCTGCATGCCTGAGTCCAGAAGCAGCAGTGAAAGTTGAGGTGTCTGAAGACAAGAGAGAAAAGTTCGAAGGACACGAGGCTGCCACAACACAAACAGATTTTCAGTACGACGGACAGGCTGTAGCTGGACAGCTGCAGGAGGAGGTTGCTAATGCTCTTGAAAAACAGTTGATTCCAGAAGGTTCACTTGAAGTTGCAAAGCTTTACTGCAATGAACTGAAAGAAGACAGATTGCGGTTACAAGAGGAATTGGACAGGGTTAAAGCCCAGTTGCAGGAGTCAGAAGAAAAGCATATACAATCTGAGCAATGTGTTCAGGATTTGAAGACAACCCTGGAAAATAAGCAAAGAGAAACAATAGCTTCTTCGCAGAAACTGCAAGACCTTCTGAAAGCCTCTTTAGGAGCTGTTAATTTAAAACAACTGGAAGAACGAGTGGGACGACTTGAACTTGAAAATACCAGACTGGAAGGCACAGCCCAACAACAGACCCGTAGAATCAAAGTTCTTCAGAAAGACCTGCAAGCCTCTTGCTCCCTGCAAGTTCATAGTCGCCTGGAGGACTTGATCACTGGCTTACGGACAAAAAACGTGCCTTCAGAGAAATACCAAAATCAGCACTGTAAGAGCAAAAGAAAGCCATGGAAGACCCTGGCAGAATGGACACAACCAACGGAAGCCCGTCTGGAGCAAGAAATGGTAAGAAACACTGAACTGCAGAAAGAATGCAACAGGTCCAAGAGGCTTCTGGAAAAGGCTATGAAGAAACTGAGGGTGTATGAGAGGCGAGAGAGTGAATCCCAGTTGAATTTCCAGGGCAAAATGGAGGATACGTGTTCTGGAACGGACAGTGAAGTTGATAGATTAAGAACGAGGGTCCATGAACTTTCACACTGGCTAGAGGCAGAGCGGAGAACCTCAAGGCAGCTAGAAAAAACGAACAAAAGTTTGCAACAAGAGTTGGTTTTGATGCATGGGAGCTTGGAAAAACTGCGGAAGAGAAAGCGGCAGCTGGAAGAAGAGGAGGTTTTCCTCAGGTGTCAGTTAAACGTCAAGATGATGGATCACAGCCAGAGAGAACAATATAAAAGGGAGAGTGAACAAAGGGCTGGGCAAGAGCTACGGCAAAAACTACAGGAAGTCAATCTATTTCTGCAGACACAGGCAGCCATCCACGGCAGACTAGAACAAGTAAGAGCCAGTACTCAAGCTTCCGTGGTAGACCAACTGCAGCAGAGAATTAGAGATTTAGAATTGGAATTGGCTTTCAGAAAACAGCTGCACTGAGACAGAGCTAATGAGGGGCTAGCGGAAGCCAGGACTGCACACCTTCATGAGTGCTGCAGAAGCCGCTCTTTCGTAGCGAACCCAGTGGGCCATGCTTCCTCTGTGAGAGACTGGAAGCTCATATGACTGAGGTGCAGTGAGAATGTTCAAAAATATCACTGAAGAACTTGAGCAGGTCACTGCTGAACTGAAAACTGAATCTGTTGGAGCTTCTCCCTGGGCATCTACTGAAGGATCTTCAGCAAACGTAGACCAGGACCCAGTTTCCAGGGCGATACAGGAGTACTGCGATGTTTTGATCAAAAATGATATGATTTGATTTAAATAAAAGTACTAGGGAGTGTCTATGCAAAATTATTTTGCTTACATAGCCTGCCAGTGGTTTCCCATCCCACAGTGCAAACGTGAGAAATCCTTACCCCTAGAAAGAGTGATCTGAAGCTGCTTGCAACATGATAGCCAAGCTCTTTGTGACTGCTAGTGGCTGATGATGTGGCGTCTGTAACCCTGGTGAAAGGCAGGTGCTGTGGGACCTTTGCATCAGTAACACAGGCAGTTTGACTTACCTTGGGGAGTTATCTGCCATTATGGGAGAGCGTTGTTTGTCATTTCATGTCCATAGAAGTTGATAGCGATCAGAAGATGCTAGAGCAGAGGAAGTCCCCGTTCCAGAAAGTTAAGAGTGATTATACTGAGACAAATGAAGACTAACAAAATATGCCTGCTACCTGCTGAGAGGCTTGCATTACCAGGCAGTGAGTAAAAGCAGCCATTGCTACCATTTTTTGTGGGAATATAGCAATGGTGTGTAGATAATAATATGCTGTATTTAACTGAAAATATTCTAGATTTTTTTCATTTAAAAATTTAGTTCAAAATCTAGTCTCTGGATGAAGAGACAGAGTACATCCTCAGCAGGTTTACTGATGATACAAAACTGGGAAGAGTGGCTGATACACCAGAGTGGCTGATACATTCAGAGGGACCTTGATAGGCTGGAGATACGGGCAGAGGAGAACCTCATGAAGTTCAATAAAGGGAAGCGCAGAGTCCTGCACCTAGGGAGAAATAACCCCATGAATCAATACAGGCTGAGGGCTAACCTGCTGGAAGGTAGCCCTGCAGAGAAGGACCTGGGAGTCCTGGTGGACAACAAGTTGACCATAAGCCGGCAATGTGCCCTTGTGGCCAAGAAGGCCAATGGTATCCTGGGGTGTATTAGGCAGAGTGTTGCTAGCAGGTCGAGGGAGGTGATCCTCCCCCTCCAGTCAGCCCTGATGAGGCCACACCTGCAGTACTGAGGGCTCCCTAGTATGAGATATGATCTGCTGAAGTGAGTCCAGCGAAGGGCTACTAAGATGAGGAAGGGCCTGGAGCATCTCTCCTGTGAGGAAAGGCTGAGGGAGCTGGGCCTGTTCAGCCTGAAGAAGAGAAAACTGACGGAGGATCTTACCAATATTTTAAAATATCTGAAAGAAGAGTGTAAAGAGGATGGGGCTAGACTTTTTCCAGTGGTCTCCGGTGACGGGATGAGAGGCAGTGGGCATAAACGGAAACACAGGCAGTTCCGTCTGAACATGAGGAAAAGCTTTACTGTGAGCGTAACAGAGCACTGGAACAGGTTGCCCAGAGAGGTGATGGAGTTTCAAAAAATGTCTGGACACAGTCTTGAGCAACACGCTCTAGATGATGCTGCTTGAGCAGGGGGGTCGGACTGGATGATCTCCAGAGGTCCCTTCCAACCTCAACCTCTCTGTGATTCTGTGATTTAAAAATAAGTGAAGCTTATGAGCCAGAATCTGTTAGAAGAACATAGTTCCAGAGATTTATCTTTTAACATCTCAGAGAACTTCCTGATTTTCCAACCCTAGGTTTTATCTAGAAGAGATGTGTGGCAATTTATGTTTGGTGTTAAGAATGAATTGTTAGCTTGGGCATCTGAGGGAGTTTCAGTCACAACATACCACAAGCTACTTAGGAAAGGCTACCACTATTCTAAAGATGCATGACATGAGTTTTTGTATCCTGATGCTTAACTCAGTCGTGCATGGGGAGGTAAGCTGCTGAATCTCTTAGCATGGTCATGTTTAAATGACAGTGACAGAGATTTTGTGAAATTCGGTTGTTTCATTTCATAGAGGGTTATGGCATCTGGTGTTAGCACTTTGTCCCTTCTCAACTGAAGAATTGCCAGAAAGTTTTATTTGATTTACCAGTTCTTTCATATTAGTTAATAGGTTTCCAAAGAGATGAACGGCAGTTGATGTCCTATCTTCCAATGAAACTCAATGCCAACCCACTCCTGGTCTTTCATTTGTGCTATTGAAAATACACTCCTAGATGCAAAAAAAAAAAAAAAACACTAGTGTTAGAAACCTGAGTGAAATGAAAACAATTAGGTTATATAGTATCCTGATTCTGTAGCAATGCAAAGTCTGCATTTATCCTGAACCTTTTTACTGAAGGATCCAAAAGTATGATAGAAACATGGCAACTTTAGTCCTCCTAGCCTTGAAGTATGACCTGTTATAATTGTTCATCCCGTGAGAAACTGAGGCAGAGACAGACTGAAGTAATCTGGATTCACAAAGTCAGGAAGGATCCTGGCAATTTTGATAATCAAAGGCTACAGAGATAATGTGGAGAGAGGTCCCAAGTAGGTGAAGGGGAGAGACAGCTACCTAATTACTTTCACAGATCCTCATTTAAATCACTTATTATAATTGTTCCTAGACCCCCAGAAGTCATCAGAACTGTATTCAGTTGGAAGATGTCGTTACTGTGAACAAACAGAGTAAAGACCCTGTCTCACAGAGCTTGCAGTCTAAATCACTGGTTCCTGATGTTGAAATGTGGCTCACTGACATTAAAAGTGAGTTGCAGAATCTAAGCTAATAAGCTTTACTGTCCTTAATAACGCTACCTCCTCAAGGAAGCAGAATCACCAGCCCCATAAGTGCGAGTTGAGGAGGTAGTGTTGCAAGGAAAGCAGGTTTGGGGAGCAGCAAGAAGTCAGGGAAAGGAGGAGGAGGAGGAAAAGACAGAAGTAGGGAGGTCCAACTTAAGAAGAAAGTGGAGAACAACATGTCCAAATGCACAAACAGCTGAGGAGTGGGAGGGGAAACAGAGGGAAGGAACTGAGTACAACTACATGATCACTAACAATGTTTTGCCAGTGAAGAAGTCACTACCACCCTGTTGAGACATAGCAGGCAGCTAGCCATGCTATTAATGCACAGTAGTCACCACATAAAAGGTCTGAGCTGAAGGCACCTGAACAACTCAGTCATGACTTGAAACATAATGTAGTGACTTGTTAGCTCATGACCACATGGTCAACCCTCAGAAAGAAGAAAATAGCAGGTAATAAAAGACTTCAATCTGAGGGAGAAAACGTAGCAAGAAATTAAAATCAGACAAATGGAGATTTTTTTCAACAGTGAGGATGACTGGCTATTGGAAAGGAAGTGGAATATTTTCTGTCTGTTACTTCCTTCAGAAAAGAGTGGAGAACTCTTTTGCAAGATAAATTTCAATTTAAAAAAGTATTATACTTAATAAGGAGGTAAGGGGGAAATTCTGTTGCTGTGCAATGTAGAAGGTCAGACAAAAGCAGTGATGGAGAACTGTTGGCATTGGTGCTTCCTCTGGCACTGATGGAGATCTGGGCTGACCCCAGCTGGTCTGCACTACAATGTTTTATTAAGTAAATTTGGCACCGGGGCACCTGAAAGATTTGCTGTTGTTGGACTTAAAGGATCTAGAGGTCTTCAGAATTTCTGAATGAATGCACTTACTTTCTGGAAACATAACTATGTTTTTTGGTTGTTTTCTTTTTTTTTTTGGGGGGGTGGGGACAGTGAGGAGAGAGCAGCGGGCCCTAATAATAGTCCAACATGCTGCACACCAGAAATCTTAACCTAATTCATTTGTAATTATAACTGATAAAGCCCATCTGAAGGTTTAAGCTATTTTTATGTGTCTATTATATGACTGTCTGGAAACATTCATTTCTAACTACAGCCTGTACTGTGGAGTAACTCTGAGGTTCACCTTTCCTAAATAAATAACACTCGCTAGCTTTTATGGTAGCTAACGCCTTTTGGCTGGGCTTACCTTTCCTTTTCTGTGCCATGAATTGCGCTTTATTGTCAAATGCCACCAACATATACGTCAGAAGGCTGATCTATTAAGATTTCTAATCTTCATTGGAGAGAATCAGCTTTTCATCACACAGAGAAACCAATTCCTATCTCTTCTCCCTTTAGAAATTACACTGTACAGTAGAAAGGCTCCAAGTCTCTCCTGTTTAATGGCAAATTGGCTCGGGGCAGCAGTAGTACTAGTTCTAAAATCATTAAGTGAGCTGCTGCCAATGCATCTTTCACAGTCAAGCTGTGGATAAATGGAAGGTGAGATTGTCAAGGATGGGGTTCAAAGTCACCAGTGAGTCCTGTCCTCACCTTCTTCCTTTTTGGAGAATAATATTATTTCCTCTAAGTACTATATACATTTTCCAGGTCGAAGAGAAAGGTCTGTGATGGAAAAAACAGAAAAGAATTTTTATCTCTAAAACAATCAACTTCTCTCCCTACTCCCCCTTCCCCAGAACTAAACTCCATTAGGAGTTTGATGTGGAGGTTTGAGATTTGTAACAGCTCCTGGGATGAGAAGGAAGGAGACCTAACAGGAAGAAAAATGGTGTGTGTTTTTGGTGAGGGGAGAGTGGGATGGCAGACATTTGTGGCACCAGCAATATTGATCCTGAGGCAAAGGTACCCCTCAGAATTCCCAGGTTGCAAATGACTATGTCTTTCCCCATCATCATACCCCATTAATTGAAATAAGCTCTCTCCTTGAATCACAGGCCTGCTTCTACAGCAGGTCAGCAAAAAAATATTGACAGAGAGTTGGAAAAACAACCGTTCCAATGGAGGCATGGCAAGCACTCACTTCTCTGTGGCTGCTGTGGATCACAGTCCAAGTGAGGAAGATGAGCAGATTTTATGAATCAGTGGTGTAAGAGCTGAGAATTTCCAAGTCTGTGATGACATAGTTTGATAGCAATGGCTGTTGGGGTTTTTGGTTTGTGTGTGTGTGTGTGTGTTTTAATGCAAATAGTGTGCTTGCTGTTGTGCAAATGACAAGAAAAGGTACCTCCTGCCCTGAAGAGGTTGCTTGCTACAAGACAGAAAGAGAGTAGATTCTCTTTAGGCATCTTAAAGTTAGAAACTTAGTTTCTAGGCTACCACCACATTTAGGATAGGATAGGATGAAATGCCTTCACGGAGGTGCATATCACTCTTAATTGATTATAGTGTTTGTTTAAATGACTAGCTTAGAAGCTGGGCTTAAAGTCTGCATAACTTAAGGTTGATTAAATTAGACCCTTTTCCCCATGTCCTCTGAAGGTAGTACTTGATCTTGTAAAAGAAAAATAAAAAAACCTCAGTTGATTCCCCCCCCCCCCCCCCACCAAGGGAAGTTCATAGCAAGAGGTTCATTGGCTATTCTATGAAAAAATAACCTATGATGTTTTGTTACTCCGTGAGGGAATTTCGTAGCCAAACATACACTGGAACTGCCACTATGCATGAGTCACATGCGTTGAAGATAAATATCTGAGACAGTCAACATAGTGGTCTTTTCATGTCTTTACAGATATTAACTCTCACCATGTCATTGCCAGTGTAGAAACACTGTTTACTGGCAGGAAGCACATCGAAATTCTGAGTCGTTGTACAGAATCCTGGCATACGAAGCGTCCACGGGCTATAAAAGATGGTGCACCTGCAGCCCAAGATCATTTTTGTGCAATACATTGCATATCACAAGTGCTCAGCACCACGCAGGTCGTCAGTGGTGATTTGTGCCCTGTTTGGAAGGGCTTTCTTGTTTACCGTAGCTGAAAGTTTTGTACCTTTCTCTAGTCTCCTACATACATTTCTGATCCAAACTATGCCAAAGAGCTGTCCAGCTTTTCAGGAATGTAACGTTAAACTGTCAGGTGACTTTTTTACATGATGCTTTCTCCATCAAGCCTTTGGAATTTTGAATATTTACTTCACATGGTTTTATTATATTTTATTTTATTTTAATACTGCCGTTATCCTTAACCGTAAGAGCATGCTGTTAGAGTGGCAGATTCATGTCCTCTTTCTCTAGTCAGTTCTGCCCATGTTAAGGAAACAAGTGACTTTTGTTTTACAAGAAGATTAAATTTATATAGATGAAATATAAGGAATAACTGAATTAGTGTCATAATGACAGTGTAAACTTCAGTTAGAAAAATATATTTCCATTGTAATAAAGTCTGGCAATACATTTTAAAAATCATACATTTTTGAAGCCTTAGATTTCTTTGCTTGTGCAATGTCTGTCACTGAGATCCTAACTAAGAGTATATAAATGAAAGGTCTCCATTCATAGATGAACAAAGAGAAGGAAAAAACTGTCCTGTAAATGGGATACCATTTTTAGCAATTGAGTTAAAAGGTGAATGATGCCCTGCTTCCTAGGCATGTGTCTCTGTTAAGTCAGGGTAGTTATTCTGGTGAGGTGAGGCATGATACTATAGGTCTGTCCTACCTGCAGTGTGGCCATGTCATCCCCACTAGATTAAAGCATTTGCTCACACAACCTAAAGGATAGCAGAAGGCTAACAAGTTTTGCAAGTGCTGCATAGTCTAAGACCAGAACTTCTTTAGATCATTGTTTAAAAAGTAACAAAGTAATATTTATGGCTGTGTTCTGAAAGTTATCCGTATAGTGAAGTACACTTTTCAGCAAGTTCCTCATTATTACAGGCAATGTCTTTACCCATGCTGGGAGTTAATACCTGTAAAGACATGAAATGACGACTGTGCTGACAGTCTCAGATATTTATCTTCAATGCATTTGACTCATGCGTAGTTCCACTCATATGTTTGGCTATGAAATCCCCTCACTGAGTAACAAAATATCATAGGTGCAGTTATTGTTTTCATAGAATAGCCAATGAACCTCTTGCTATGAACTTCCCTTGGTGGGGGTGGTGGGGGGGGCAAACTGAGGAGTTTTTGTTTGTTTGTTTGTTTGTTTGTTTGTTTTCTTGTCCTCTGCATTCCTTTCTGAAATGCTTTAACTGGAAAAAAGCCCATAGTACCTTTAGGATGTTTTGGTCTTGTCTCATTATCTGTGATAAAAATTAATGGTATATTGTCACCTTCAGTTGACAGGTATGAAACTGAAGGACAAGGAAATTTGATAGGACTTACCACACATCCGAAGGTCATGGAACGGTTGCATATCCAAAGAACTGTCACAATTCAGGCCTCTGCTTTAGTCACTGGACAGCTACTGTTCTGCATTTTGGATAAGCTCTTCATGGCAGGGCACGCCACTCCTCTGTACGGGGATGCTCTGTGTAGCTACTGAGAGAGGACTGGAAGGACTGTACCCCTTTGCGTCCCTCTGTTCCTACTGTATGAACACACTGTGCAGCCCTGGCATTGCCAGGAATAAGTGTCGCTAGTACCTCTTATTAGTGTTTATTATCATAACTGCTCATTGTATTGCCCATTATGTTAATGAATTAGAACAACAGACCTAAATGTTTGTTGTTGTATAAAGCTCATTAGTCTCTGAGAGGAACTCAACGCAACATGAAGGTTGAGGAGCTGGGTTGCAGGAATATTACCAATTAAGTCCTATATGAACATGCAATTAGGTAGGATGACATGCTTGATTTACATTGCTTTATGGCTAAGCAGAATAAACAGCATAGCACTGAAGACTAGCAACCTGCTCCCTCTTTGCTCGTCCCCACCCTGCTGGAGCCTGTTCTAATGTTCCCAGTGGGAGCACAGCACACAAGAACAGCTAGGCAAGGTTATTGGTGCCATCTTGAAGCATGTTTAACACTCTGCTGAGGATGGAAGCAGTAGGTGTTCATGTTATGGAGCTTGTTAGTTTCTCACCCCTTTCTCATTGGTTTTGATCTTCATGGGGCATCTCTCTTCAGTACCTCATGCAGATCTCTAGTGATGGCCAGTTTGCAAAAGTGTTTACCTCATATTGTACTTCAAATGGAGAGTCAAACTTAATTTAGAGCTCTCCATCAGTCCTTTTCTTCTCTGAGAACATACACAAACATTTCGTACTATTATGGTGTACAATTGACCTGTGCTTCTTGTTGAGTTCGATCTTCTTTAATTTCTTTACTCCTAAATATATATTTGTATCACTACATTTATGAGAACTGAGGGGAGATACAATTGAAAGGCACTTTGAGAAGTTGTCACCTCCAGCTTCTCAGCCATAAATTGTTACCTCCCAATTGAGACTTGGTAACTGATCACATGAGCACTTCTAATTGTTTCAGAGCAAGGTGAAACTTCAATAATGAATTAAACCATGGAATCAGCAACCATTAAATAGCAGCATGTTGATTTTTTTTTCTTTTCTTTTCTTAGTGTGAGGTATTTTATTTCCAAAATTAGAAGTTACATGTGCAGGTAGAAGCCTGACAGGAGCCAGGAGACGCTGCCACTGAAACACACACACACCTGATCAGCAGTATCTTGCTTCTGTGTGAGGCACCTGTCTCTCACAAATGTCTCTTTCAAAAAGCCATGTCCCCCAGCTCTTCTGGCTTGCTCCATGCCATCTTTGTCACCTACACAATCAGTTGTTGACCTCTGTTTTCAAGGACGCTGGCTTGTCACTGAAACAAAGTAGGAGAGACGGTGAGGTACAACTGAGAGATGGTTTAAGATGCTGTCTCCTACTGCCTGAAACACTGCATCCAAAAAGCTTAAATAGCACATCCTTTCAGATGTCTTGAGTCTGCATCTCCTTATTCCAGCTTTCTAGCTGACTTCCTAATGAAATTAGGTCTTACTGCATACTAGGGCATTTGTTGTATGGTATCCAATGCCTCAGAAATCTAGGTTGCACTAGATGTCATTATTACTAGAACAATATAAACATGCCCTGAGGCTGCTTTGGGTGAAAGAGTAGATGACTGCACACTTTTTGCCCCTAAATGTTCCTATGTACACAGCAGTAATGCTCCATTTGCTGTTTCAGCTGTATGGGTGTCCCAGAGCTTTTCTATTATGTCTTTTTGTTAAAATTGGGATAAAAGAATCTAAGTCCTACACTGTTCTAAATCACTGATCAGTATTACAGTTCTCTCATAGTCTTTTCCCCCATTCAGCACAGAGAACTGTGCAGCTTCCCCTATTGCATTATTTTAAAGTGCAAAGTTTTGACATTTCTGCTGAAATAATAATACTTTAAAAAGAAGCTGGGAAGCATAAACGGAGGAAAGATTCTGCTTTAGAAACAAAGCTAGCAACTGGCTTGGAAACGAAGTAAAGGCTTTAAAAGAAATCTGAGAGGCACAATATGTCAGTCCTGAATGGAAGGGAGAAGTGAGTGTTAAGGGGAGATCAGAAATTTCTTTTATTTTTGAAAAACATCTTAAAGCTAAAAGGGACAGGGGGACCCGTGCTGGAGTAAAGGGGAAGGAGTTGAAAAGAAGAATAGAGTAACAGGCAGCCCTGATGTGACAGTGTGTTCAGAGAGCCCCTTCCAATATCTTTTATGGTGCTAGCCTGGAGGCAGAGAAGAAGGGCATGGCAGGAGGCAGTTGGTGTCACCTGCGTTTGACACCGACAGTATTGCTGCGGGGATTTCTACCTGAGTGTCCTACCTGAGCCTGTGCTAGTTGATGAATGGTGTGGGATCATCAGTCCTGGAGACTGGTATTCTCACAGCAGATCTAACACAGATGATAGTGGTGCTGTATTTCTTCAGCCTGCCCCATCCAGGATGTCTGAGCCCCATCCAGAAGGGGCTATCTTTAGCATTACGATTATCCAATCTTCTCATGTTTATCCAGTACATTCCTGGTGCAGTTGTAAAAAAAAAGGATGCTGGAGGTGTGATTCATTTGAGGTATAGAGGTGACTTGAGAACTCTCCCTTAGAAGCTGAGTCACATTTATTCCAGATAGGCCACCTCAACATACCTCTGGGCTCTTTTGGTCATCTTAATCTGGGTTCGAACAAGTGATGTATCACTGTAAAGTCTCTAACAAGCTTGAAGTATTCCAAAATCCCCTACATTTTTTCTCTATTTTACACAGAAGTTTTCTAATGCAAGAAAGCACAAGTGGAGACACCCTTATTTGATACTTCATGCAAAGGTGATGAAAGGTGAGAGGCAGAGTTATTAGGGGGAATGAAGAAAGATCTCCCTTTTATTTTTTCTTTCTTTCTATCTCCACTGAGGCTTTACTGGAAGGATTTTTCCAATCTGGCCCTGTGGATACTGGATCAACTGTCCTATTCCATCTGCCTGTGTTGTTTTCTCTTGATTGAATGGACTGAGGGTGAGAAACCTCTAATGTGGGCTGATGAAAGTGGAGCTGGCACTCTGCAGCGATGGGAGGAAGCTGGCAGGTCTGATTTTTCAAACTTGTCTGAGAATATTGTTCCACTTAGTTTAATTTTTAACCTTCAGTTCCAAAGATGGAAAAAGGGGGAGAATAAAGGGGTAAAGATGGTTAAGGGCTAATTTTGCAACAGTGATCTTCACAAGCATAAACTTTGTGGAGGCCATTTACTGTTAGGCAGGTTTTAAACCAAAATTTGTCTTCTGCACTCTTGCATGAGAATAAGGAAAGAGGAAATCTTAAAAAACAGTTGTCCTCCTCCCCCATTCTGGAAGGCACCATACAATGGCTCTGTAAAGGAAGGGGAATTTCCATGTTCCAGCTCATCCGTCTTTGGAATCAGAGCATCTGCCATGTACCTCTGATTTCAGACCTTGTCATTCTTGGGAGCTTGCTGTGAAACATTTTAGACCTGACTTTTGTCAGCTATAATTTTTCATTGTCTTTCATTTGGAGTTGTCGGTGGCTTGGCATTTTGGCAAAGTTGAGGCATCACTTGTTTGTCAAGCTAAAGATCCCAAATCAATAGGTGATCCACAGCAGTCCCTGTTGAAGGGACTACCTCCGGTTTTCTAGCACAAAGGCTCCAAGGAAGGTATGATTAAGACCAATTTGGACTGGAGTCAAGCTATTTGCAAAGTCTAGTTAACTGTCATGAGGGAGGAGGAGCAAGGTAATTATTGCCATGTGTTTACTAGCAAATCTGATGTGAAAGAGGAGTGAATGACTTGGCATGCCAAGAGAGTCCAGAATATTACAACTGATGCTACAGCCACTGGACTCTAGGATTTCCTATTGTCTGGAAGTCAGGGTCATTTGAGATAAAGGTGGACTGCAAACTGGAGCTGCGGCTTAGATCCAACCCTCCTAGCTTTGTACACCTGAAAAACTTGTATCAGGTGTCTAATAACCTCATTGTGCCAAGGAAGGGGAGGATTTCCAGAGGGAATACAACCACTTAATATTTGAATTACATTTTCTCTTTTTCTCCGCTGTCTATGGTGAGAGCTTAGGATGGCTGGACTCCAAGCTTTAGCATCTTAGTTAAATACGTGGAGGGATCTGGGCCACTGTATCCAATTAAATCACTCATGAACCTAGGTGAAACTATTCACCCTGATTGTAATTCAGAGCTAGAACCATTTTCAAATCACAAATCTGTAAGAACCGCATGGCAAAACACTGGGTGTTTTTTCTTGAACTGAACTGAGCGGCAGGATCTTCTGTGATAACTACCAATGAGGTGAGAATACCTTTTAGTCATGGGACAAATATACTAGTGGTGAAGTAGAACAGCTTAGAAGGAAGGGTCGGTTTCTTCAAAGCCAAACTAACAGTGAGCAAACTCACTGCCTTAATGCATACCGATTAAAAGGAAATCAGGATGGGTAATTAACTCCACTCTCAAGTGTTTGTACAATTCACTTTTCCTCTGCTACATTTCCTGAGCACTCCTGGTGCTAAGCTCTGAAGATGTTGAATAATGACTTAGACCACTGAGTTAAAAGTTTATTTTCTTAAAAGATCTGTTCTCCCATTCAATCTATTTCACACACTGCCCTGCACCAAACAGTACAATAAAATGAACTATAACCATAAATCTACGGGTGTTTTGAGGTACCTCATTCATAGTTTCTCAGACTAACAATATGAGTCAGCCTGCGGCACCAGGGGAGATGTTAAATTTATGATGTTAAATTTTCAGCCTTACCTCTATGGCTTCTTTGAAACCTCCATTCTCTACATAATACAGCCTGCTAATCCTTTTTCTGTTTTTTTTTTTTTTTTCTCCCTCAAACACAGACCTTCTGCCTCCTACACCATTCAGCATCCCACCCACCTCCCTTCCCCCTCTGACTTTCCCAAAGCAAACAGCGCATTCAGATCGAACCAGATTGACAGGTGTGTGACAGATGGATGGACAGAAAACTGGATCAGTCCAAACTCCTTGGCACTTGAAAAATTGACAACACAACCAAAGCAGCGTAACGGGGAGAGATAGATTGGCAAATGGAATAAATGGTCCCCGGAAAGTTTGCGATTAATCTTTGCCCTGTCAAGTAATGGCCTGATAATGCAGGAATTTAATGGGAATGACTTCTGCTAGTTCGGAGGCATCCATTAGTGTGGAGTAACGCAGGAGACAGTAACGGGCATTGTTCCTCTTCGTAGCCTTTGCAAATGAGGGAAGACTATTAAAGATGTAACATTTGTACCCTGGCCCTGTTTTCCCAAATGACAAGTTCACACCTTTCTACTCTTCAGTTGATGACGGATATCATTCATGACTTTGCATATCCCATCCTAGAAATGTACTGTTTTGTTTGATCCATTGCAAACTTCACCTCTCCAGCACAAACTCTGAGTTATCTAATGAAGCTGGTGGTGAAAGAGAGAGATTGTTACCTAAAAGCCATGCACTTTTCAAAAAGTGAATTGTTGTTCTGCCTTGAATACGGTAGAGTTTCCTACTTTGGTGCATCATTTAGCTCTGCCTCAGTTTCCCCATATATATAGTAAGGGTATTACCTAGCAGTAGGGCATAGTGGAGGATTCTGCTAGGCAGCCCAGAAGGTACCATTCAGTGGCAGAACACTAGTGTCTTCTCAGAATTAATTTGCAGTTTGGACGATTTGGGTGTTGTTTTGTAATACCTTAGCTTGAGAACAGATCTCTTTTGTGTTAAGATCACAGATGAGTCTAGCCTAGTATCACCTTTTTAAGGCTGATTAGTTGTAGGTGTTTGGGGACAGAGCAGTCCTTCCCCTGCCGCATACCCTCCCATTCTCCTGAAATTAATGTTGTAGACTGTTGTAGACTTCCTAGTCTGAAGCCATCATGTTTAGTATCTATTGTTAGACCAATGTGTTTATCTAACCTGTCTTTCAGAAGTTGTTTCTGTTGTTGGTTGCCTCAGTATCTCCTGCAACAAGTTCCATGATTTAATTCTGTACCTTGGGAAAAAGAATTTATTTTCAACCTGCATGTCTGCTCACCTCATTACGTTCAAGTATTCGGAGCAGGTGGTGACACTTTCTTCAGCCCTCTAATTCTAGCTGAGGGGCTCATTGCACATGATGTCAGGAGGGGGAGGAAAAGGAGCTGTTGGGCAAAGGAGCCCAAGAAAGCAGCAGGCAGATGTGTTGCATTTGTGGGGTGATGTTTACCCTCCAAGCAGCCTGATATGGGCTGAGATACCCCAGGCCTGAATGCCATGAATAACTGAGTCACCTTCACGTTGGCAAGGAGGGGACTGACTGGGGAGCAGAGAGGGGAGCCCAAGTGCTCTGTCACATCAGTGCAGCTGCAGCACTGGGGGAGGGAGGATGCAGGGGGAAGGAAGGAAGCTCATTATGACTGATAAATAGAGGGCTCCCGTTGTCAGCAATGTCATTGTATTCACCTTTTTCACAGTCCCCTCTTTCCAGCTGTGTAATTAATTAATGGATTGGAAGTATTTAGTTTCCAGTGATCTACAGGTTGACCTTGCACCTTCTTCTGCTTGTCTGGGATCGTTATCAGTGGGTCCGGCTTTGACCAAAGTTATCTCCTTCTCCACCATCTCTGCATCATCCCCTGTGATAGCAACAGTGGATCCTGTTCTTCTTTCCAAATGCTCATTTTCATAGTGCTAAGTAAAAGCAAACACCGTCTTTCTGCTTTGGTAGGATTTCCCGCTGGCTTTGCACTAGGATAAATGTTGGCATAAAGGGCAAATCTCCATAAGTGTGGGTCCAACAGAGACTAAAAGCTAGAATTAAGATCACAACCACTTTATCTCCAGGAAGGTGGGATGGTCATATCATCCCATTTTAGACAGCTCAGAATTATATATGTAGTACAAACTAACTGTTCAGGCTCCTGCTGCAGTTAATGGCGAGAAAGGTGCCTCTGCTGTCTCTCACTCATTGCAGATAACTGTCTCAGAATGGGATGAATCTCCTCCAGGAGAGGGGCCTCGCCTTATTTACCCTAGCAGGTTGAGAAATCTAGTCTACAGCTAGGTTAAAGTAAATGTTTCATTTTCAGATGGCTAAAAATGGGTAAGATCCTATCCTCAACTGAGGAAAGTAGACACATTTCTCCACCTCTTAGTTATATCTTCATGCAGATAATGTTGCAACAATTTACCAGAGAATTACAACTGGTGATGGGGAATGAAGAGCCTATACCAACAGGGACTTCATGGTTTGAGACAGATACAGAACTCCCTTTTTTTAGTGGGTGAATAAAATATCATTAGCTTTACAATCAACATTACGAATGAAAGTCTGGATAAGTACATGTGGTGACCTGGCTGGTAAATCTGCCTCACAATTTTGCAAAACAGACAGGCTATCGATCAAATTGGCTGAAAGTGATCCTTTCACCTCAGGGTCGCTGGACTCCATTTGACTTAGGGCAGAAGAGACCAAAAGTGACTGTTATCAAATGATAAGAGCAAGCTGAAGGTCCCAACGTGATCTCTAAAGGAAGAAGTCCAGGGTATGGAGATCTCAATCAATTTAAGTTATACAAGGTATACGTGACTAACTTGGTATCTCAAAACCGTTCTTTAGTTTTTAGAGCTGAGCATACAAGAATACAATTATTTCTTCTCCCAGTTTGATCTAAGATCTGAAGAGAAAGTTCTGAAAGACCATTACAAAATCGGTCAGTTTTTTGCTTTGGTACTTCAGTTGCCTTGTAAAAACATTCTCTAGCCCTAATAGTCTCAAGCCTTTAGCTATCCTAATGAAATGTAGTACCTAAATTAAGGCTCTATTCCCCAGCCTTGCCTTACCCAAGAGGAAATACACCATACCTAGGAGAAGGATTTACCTAAACAATTTGCAAGATTGTGCCCATAATCACAGGGTCAGCCACATTATCGCTCTAGGGTTCAGCTCTCAAGGTTATTTAGAGGTTTTGTGTCCTATTTCCTCACCTAAGTAAAAGCTCGACTTATTTATAAGAACAGCTTTATTAACTCAGACCAAAATCCATCTCCCCCAGTAGCTCTGCTTATAAGTGGGCGCTTAAGAAAGAGTATAAGAGGCAGGCCAAAACATATTGGTAGCTCCTGACAACATTCTGTCAGCAAATTGAGGCTCAGGCGATTATAGGGTGAGTTCTTCATAGTTAGGAGTGCATGGTGGAGTTTTCTCTCTCTCTAATAGCTTTTGGACTCGTGCAAACCTTTAGTATCTGTATTTTGTGGCAAGGTATTCCACAGATTGTTTAAGTACTGTGTGACTCATCAACTCTTTTTCTATATTTGCAACCTGCTACATGCTATTTTCATATGATAGTCCCTGATTCTTGTACTGGGAGGGACAGCAAAGAGTCATTCTCTGATCATCTGTTCCATGCCACTCACTTTTGTGATGCTTCTCAGAGTTTTATAGACCTCTATTACTTCCTGCATCAGCTGTGACTTTTCCAGGCTGATGAGGAGCTCATTCTGCTATAACAAGATTTTAAGGAGAAAGCTAATCTTTTAAGGAACTTAAAACAAAAAAAGTCTTCTCCCCCCTCCCCCCCCCCCCCAGCTTTTTTTTCCTGCCTATGAGCTATAATCTGTAGGGAAATCCAGCCCAGGAGGCAACCAGGCCAGAGCAAACACAAATCAGTCCACAAGAGAAAACAATCAGAACTGCAAAGCCAGTCTCTGAGACCAATTTCATTATGGTGCTGCCTTCTTTGCAGCCTGCAATTATGGAGCAATTATGGGATTTGGGGGGAAAGCATCTGGCAGTGGCTTCTCTCATACCCGCTCTGTTCTCTCTCTCTGCCCTGTTCTCTGCATCTGAGTTAGATGCTGTTTGTATTTCTCCTCTTCAAATGTGCATCAGCATTTCAAATGAAACTTTGGACCACTGCCGTGGCAGCCTTTTAAAAGGATACAGCACGAGATTCCTCTTTCTCTTCTCCTCCATCGGAGAGCAAAGGCACACCAGAAGAGGGATATTAATGTGCAAATTAGCGCAACCTGACTGGCTCCAGATTGCTACTTAGAATTTGCATATTAATAAATGTTTTTGTGACAGCATTTAGCAGATCAAGAAGGGCAGAGATTAAAAAAAGTCAACAAGATTTTTAAGCTTTTCCCTTATATTTTCCTCTTCTCCTACTCTCTCATATATATCTATATCACTTTATACCATATCCATATGTGCTTAGGTTGCATATCTATAGGTCAATGCATGTAAATCTGCCCAGCTCTTGACAGATGTGAGATCTGAAGAACTGCCCTGCATGAAGGTAGACAAACAGTTCTGTGCTGGCAGGAGTGCAGACAGCTTTACTTATGTATGTATTTGAATGAGTGTGTATTTCATACACGCATACGTGCACACAGGGTTAGAAGGATAGATAGGTGTAGGCACTGGACAGTCCGCTCCCCCCCCCCCTTCAAATCTTTTTCCAACAGGCGCTTTTATCCCGTTCAACTGAATAAATTGGGACTCTTGAAACTGTGATCTTGACAGATGTGAGCTTTTTTTCCGAGCTGCATTGGAAAAAGATAGATAGTGAAAACCTCCAGGGCATTTGGGCTTAGTGGAGCCAGTGAAAAGGGTTGTTTCCAAGCATGCTGAATAATGCATCCCTCTGAATTCCTTAGTTCTCTCTTTCTGTCCTCCTTTCTGTCTTTCTCTCTCTCTTCCTTTTCTTTAAATGCTTTGAGGATGAAATGCTGAGTGCCCTCCCAGAGTTCTTCCACCACCACAGGAAAGTTGCGATCAAAATCTTCCCTAGTGATAGGCTTTCAAAGTGTCTCACGCAAGTGGTCCGGCAGCCAGAAAAAGAGGGGAGAAAAAAGAAACAAGATATATAAACAGGGCAACGTATACATAACTGCTGAATTAAAGATATATTCCCCATCTCAGTTAATTACTTGTCGCATCAGTCTTAAGGAGAGAAACTGGCTGATAGCCAGACTATTTTGTTGCAGGAATCTCTCTGTCAAGAACGTATGTTCAAAGAGACTCTCACCCCTATTAGATTTGTCTTCCTGGTTTACTTTTATGTATCCGTGATTGGGGGAAAAAAAAGGCAAGAAACAAATTAAAATTGTCAACCCTTTCCTTTGCTCTCATTGATTTCCTTTGTGCATTCCCAGTTAGAGCATGGGTTTTCTGTTGGATGTTCAAAGCAGAAATAGAGTTGGGAGTGGAGAAAGCCCTGATTTCAGTCGGAGTTGAATCAAAATACGTAGTTCAGGGGTGAAAGAAAAAAATATATCTCTTTCAGTAGCAACCTGAAATCCTTTGTTTTTACTTTGTGTCATCTGGGACAGGTGATGGGAGGTTATGTAATTATTAATATGTATATATTTTTAATGGCCCCAATTTGCCCCTCCTGTAAAGAAAATCTCTCTTTTAACAAAGACATTTTGAAAAGAAAAGCCCAACTTCCAAATATAAAGTTTTTATTTTGATTTTATTTTTCCTTTGGCATTTTCACCATGAAACACTTTGTCTCTGGCTGCGTTGAAATGCAGTGTTTTGACATTTTCCTATGTGGACGTTGGCCTAAGTGTCTTGCCTGAAGGCACAGAGGGAATTAAAACCGCATCTCTTGAGCTTTCAGTTAGTCCTTAACCACTGGACCATCTTTCCTCCTGGCAACCTTTAGGAGGCCTTGAGTAAAACTGGGACCGTTGACAACAATGTGGAGAGGGACATGTCCTTTTATCAGAAGCTCATGAGCGGAGAGGACCCCAAGTGTGTTGTGGAAGGAGGAGAAGCAGTCAGTGAACCCCCTGCCAGGGTTGGCATCATCTGTCTTTTTTCTTTACTTCCACTAAAAAAACAGAGATTTAAGAGAAGCACAACAGTGGCACACACACCCCTGGGCTACACATCAGTGAGTTTGCTGGCGAGAGCAAAGCCGCCGTGTCTCTGCAATGTTTGTGTCAGGATTATCTGACTCCCAGTCAAGGCGCAAACAAACCTGAGGTCTTCTGTCAATAGCAGAGCGTGAGCTGAGAATCCCAATGTCTTCTGAAAGAAACTTTGGGAGTTCTTCCAGTAAAAAAGGGAGAAAGAAATATGACTTTCTACACCTACAGGAGTTGGAAAGTGGCTGGAACACTCACAGTGTAGTGTGTTCCCCTGAGGACACTGTGAGAGTAGCCTCTAATGTACATTTTCTAGTGTTTTATTCCACTTAGTTTTTAACATACTAAGTACAGTAGCCTTCACCGCTTCCCTCAGGAGCCTACCACATGGTCTACTTTGTCTCATTGCCATAACTGACTCCCAGATATTCTGCCTGTATGTTTCCCTTTCTTAATGTCATCCCATTAGTCCCTGCAATAATCCATCATTTGTGAAAATTATTCCAGAGTAGCAATTCTAGGTTGCTTTGTGAGTGATTCTGGGTTTGTTTGTGAGTGATAGTTGTGTGACAGGGCCCTAGCATCACAGTGCATCTCTCCTCAGATCCAAAATCCCTTTTCAGCTCTCTGCCTGCTTCTCCCCAGCTTCTACCTCCTTTTCTACTTTTTCTCTTCTCAGAGTGACCTAGCTTCCCTGTTCTCCACAGAATTTGTCTGTCCCCTCTTTGGTCTCTGCACTGTGATTGCAGAGGGTACCTCCAGAAGGTAGAGGACGTGCTTTACTTTCTGGTCTGTGCAAAATTTTAGCAGTAACCTTTGCTTTCTTCTGTGCTGCACCTAGTCACAGAGAGCACGAAAGGGGTCTCTAGCAGGATGAGAAGACAAGAAATCTTTTCCTTGTCTCCTTGGAAAGTTCTAGGAGTGACCTCAGTGGAAATCTCTCCTAGTGTTGCTCTTGTCAACAGCTTTTCATCTAGTACGGCTGGGAGAATAAACACACGGGTTAATGTGAGTGTCTGTTGCCTCCATCCCTTTCATGTTGCCATTTTGGTCAATGTTGCATACATAAAAACTGTTGTATCCTACCTGACCAGAGATGCCTCTGATTGTCTGTGGCAGGGGCTAGTAGTGGATGCTTAGACAAAGTTCCAAGTGTGGGGCAAGCAAACCCTGGATCTATCAAGGGACCCCCCGCCCCCCAAATCTGATGCTGAGAATCAGGTCGCAGGCACAGCGACCTGAGCTGGGGACCCGTGTCCTGAGCTCCTCCCTAGGCTGAGTACAGGTGACAACCTTCTAATTGCCCTTGATGGGTAGGTCACATTTCTATCCTAAAGCCCAGGAGCAAGTACAGAAAGGAAGCTGCACTGCACCCCGGTAGATCTTTTCTTCTGGATGTTCAGGGACCTGGACTGTGCAGTGCACCACCAGAGAGATGCCATGAAAATGCTCAGAATTTGAAGGCTATAATCCACCATTACCACCTTGTGCTGATGCACCACTTCTTAAGGCCTCCTGCAGCATGGGCCGACAGTGTAATATAAATATGTATCCCCAAGAGAAATCTCACTATTTTTGTTCCAATTGCCCTTCATCAGCCCATCTTCTTCTACAGCAACCCACAAAAAAAAAAAAAAACAAAAAAAAAAAGCTTAACATCTTCAGAGCAAAACCCTTTCTTTCTATACATGCTTCTCCCTGCCTTGGGGGCAGGGAGGTGGAAGAGAGAGTGCATGAAACATTTGTGACAGACATCAGTTACGTCACTTATGTTTGGTTGGAAGGTGCTTAAGTGCTGCTGACAAAAATAACCTTTCTTTGTGCAGTGGAAAAAATAAAGCCTGGTTTCCAGTGTCATCCAGTCTCCCTCCTTCCTCTCTTTACACCATCTATGTGAATTGTACAACGTCTAATATAAAGAGGTGCACATACTTCCGCTTTTTCTCAAAAGAGCTTTAGGAAGGTTTCTTCCATTCAACTGTCTAGTCTCATAAACTTGGGAATGTAGTGTCTTTTTTGTCTCCCAAGAATTTTCTTTCTCTCACTCTATCAGATTTGGTTAAAATTATAGAGAGGTTAAAAAAAAATATTGACAGAGAAAGAATGGGATGAGGAAACAGATATTAAGCACAGCATGGTGATAAAAACCCTATTTCCTTAGGAAAATTAGATAGAATAGGATATAATTCATCCTGGTTCTGTGCTGTGCTTGTTCACTGCCTCTACTGATCCCTCATGTGGAGGGCAGATGGCAGAGGTTGCCTTTGGAAGTGACCATGGTTGTTGTGCCTCCTGGACAGGTTCCTTCTGTCGGGATGATCTGAAGGCAACAACACAAAGTCTTGTAGTCTTTCTTTTCAGTTAAGTCTTTCCTCTTATATTTTTTAAGTCATAGCATTTCAGTTCTCCTGCCTAGAGTAAGGTCTTGATGAGGAATGGAAACTGATTGCAATCATTTTATTCTTTTGGTCTCATATAATGCATGAATATACCAGGAAGGGGGGAGCTGTATGAAGAGGGCAGCCAGGGCCATCTATAAAAGGAACTACTGTATAATCTCTCTATTTCCACCTTGTCCAACCCCAGTTTCACCTCTTTTTGTCTCCTTCCATCCCCACACTGTCAGCCTCTCTTTCTCGCCTCTCTCTTGTGTTCATCAATAAATATTCAATTAATGTTTTCCTATGATAAAGATCTATGGGTGTCAGATAAGAACGTCTTCACAGGATGAATGTGCTGCTAAGTCTTGCGGCTAATTCTATGCAGATGGAGAAAGTCTGCTGGAAGTGACTTTACAAAATGGAGTGCTCAAGCATCCCTGTTTTATTTTTTAATGCAGATGAGAATTTAAAAGCCTGTGTTTTCTACAATTAATTTAATGTACTATTCTTTTCAATTATTTATGTTCCCTGAATGATAAATGGTCAGACGAAGAAGGAAAGAAGGCTAAAGGTAGTGAGAATCTGAAGAAAGAATACTTTTTCCTCATTAGTTATTTATTTATTTTAGACTGGAATATAAGCTGAGCTGATAATTAAGAGAATGTGGGCCCTAGATCAGCTGGTGGTAGGAGACCAGTTTATCACCAAGAAAGGCCCAGAGAAAAAGACCATAGTACATAACAGAGGTTTAGTCCTGATTTTGCCATTGATTTATTTAATATCCCCACTTGCGAATAGGAGTACGTAGCTTTTTTTTTTTTTTTTTTCCAAAATAATAATGGAAAGCACAAGTAAACATGACTTCTGTGGCTGATGTAAAAGCATACAATTCTTGGATTCAGCTAAACTTTTCTTACATATATCAATGTGGATCTTGGTCCAAGTGAAAGTTGCATTCAATTAGAATCATATTCATTTAAAGCCAGAAAAGTAGCACCTTTTTTACGGTTGGAGGTGGGAAAGGAGTGTTGTATTGTATGCCTTCTTGCAACTTCTTTGGGTAGCACTGAAGCAGAAGTAAGAATGTGCTGAGGAAAACAGCCTTCCTCAGTAAAGCAGTGCCTGCTTGAATCCATGGGCGTTTGAAACCTCTGGAGAGAGAAAGCCTGACCCTCTCTGGTTTCCAGTCCATTTCCGAGGGTTTTGGAGAAGCAACAGGATGGCATTTGGGGCCTTTGAGAAATTGATTCTAAAGATGTGAGGGGATTATTTTAGAGCAAAAGGGAGGAGACCCTATTAAAATAGCACTGAAATGGAAAGGAAGCTGAACAAATGGAGATGTGTTAGGCTGAGGGTTGTTTGAAGTGAGACATTTTCCTTCGGGTATTGACTGTTTTTATACCGTACTTAACCTATATCAGATTCCTCAACAAAACCAAACTACCCCTTCCCCCTCCCGCCAAAAAAACCAAAAACAAAATCTAAAGAGTTATTTTAGGACTGACAGCTTAGGATTTTCCTTCCGCACATCCTGCTCCCCAGAATAGTAATGCTTGCTTGTAAGAGAGACATCTTAGCAGTAACGGATATTATTTTCTTTCAAGTTCATTTTTAAGGTTAAAATCAGAAGGTTTGTGAAGGTTTTTTTTTTCTTCTTCCACTTTCTAAATTTGTTTTAGCACAAAAGAGATGTATTGGAAAGAAAGTGGAAACCAAACAAGGGAGGCAAAAATTCTGTGTTGGAAAAGTTTAAGGACAGAGCCAGATGAAAAATTGCCAACTTTTAGAGGAAAATTCGTTCTCATTTTAGAATTTTCAAACAATTATGTAAATATATTTTTATTTATGGCCATCCCATTATGCATTCTTGATTCTTCTAGAAGGGGAAGGGAAGAGAAATCCCACTTTCAGAAAGGCATGGTAATCAGCTTGGTCAATTTTAAAGAGATTAGAGTTTGTGAAAGTTACAGTCAGAAAAATCAGTTATCGGTTGACAGCCCTAATATAAACATGAACTGGCTAGTCCTCTCCAGAGTGCATCCACAAGAGCTGTTTCTACAGGGACGTCTGGAGGAATCCTTTTCACCCCTCCAGATGTGCCAGGCATGAACCATGACCTTCAGAGCTGACTGAAATTATGGCCTTTGATATCCCCAGAAGGAGTTGTTTCAGGAAAAAAAAGGCAGGAGAGACTTAGAAAAAACAAATGTGATCCACGCAACTTATGGAAGAAATGTTGTTTTTGCCATGGAGGCTGTTAAATTAGTTCAGCTTCCATGATCTATTTAATTATTGCCTTTAATGGGACAGTCATTAAGTGAACTAGTTATTTTCTGTAAATATGATGGGGTGGATCTGCACTGCTGGCACCAGCCTGCTCCCTTCTGAACCAAAATCGTGTATCCATTTCATCCTCTGTCTGCAGAAGAGATGCTTATACAAGATGGAGGAAGGGGAATGATTTCTTATCTATTCCAGCACTGTGCTCCACCATCACTGGGAGATACCAGCTGGAAAGAAACTGATGTTTTTTCCCCCTTTTGCACTTTATGAGCCTGCTTGCACAGTTGTCAGTGCAGTTTGTGAGTTTGGTGTTGGGGAAAACTTGGAAGAGAGGAATCAAGCTGAACATGTAGGTTCATTTTTATGATGGTAATCCAGATGTGCTAAAAGTACTCTGTTTTCCTGCTTGTCCCAGTGGCTGAAGAGGGACGTACTCCACGGAACTGCCCAAAGAGCTTGTGTTATTTGAAGGCACTGTCACTTTCTAAAGAAATAATAATTTGGCAGGGTAAAATATTGCCGGAAGGGAGCCGGGAAGTATAAGCAAGTTCTGAATCATAAGCCAGATCCATAAAGCACCTTTGAAGTACTTTTTCATCAGTATAACTTTTTTCAATAAATATTTTAAACTTTAAAGTAAAGGAGACCCCATATCTCAACAGAACCTCAGCCTAAATACAGTACTCAAATGACTTTTGACGCTCTCTTTTCCTTCTTCTGCAAGCGTTCTTTCTCCTTGCTTGTGTTCATTTGGCTTTTTTTAAATGCATTTTTTTTTTAAATTTATTGTGTTCCTCTAGTAAGAAGGTGTGATAAAATATCCAATTCGTAGAAACTGGCTTGACCCAACACAGTTGCTAGGTGATTAGATGTTTTGATAGTGAGAAAGCATATAAACCAATGGGGAAAGCAGCATCCAAAAATACAACACAAGCAGGTGTGAAAATATGTGGGTGATGAGCCTCTAATTTTATTCTCTTCATTTTTTCTTGTGAGACTGTGGCTTTACAGCTTGGCATGGATACTAGCTAGGCATGGATGCCTGTTGTATGAGGATGAAAGGTGCTGGAAAAACGTAAGACTGAGATCAAAAGGAGTTCCTTTATTCCCCCTCCACCGCCTATTACAGCAAGGAACCAACCATTTAGAGCTGTCAGTGAGGGCAGTGAAAACTGGAGAAAGTCAGCATCTCGCAGTGATGCTCTATACCCCAAAGTAAGACCTAATTCTCCAGTGGTTTCAAACAGGCTCATAGAAGATACCTTGCCAGAACTCACTCTGTTATGCCATCCCGACAGCTTTCTACAACAACGAGAGGCAGATGTTCTTAAAGAGGTTCGGTAAAGAATCCAGAAATCCTAGGGGCTCTCGATCCTTTTTTGACCAAAACTCTCTAACCTAAACATTCTGTTCTGAAGCTCCCTGTCATGCTGTCACTCCACAGCTGAATCTGATCTGTGTTCCTTGCCTTACCAAAACATTAAAACCTCAAAAGAACACATTGGGCTAAAATTATTAGGGTAAGAGCTCCTGCCGCTGCGGTGCTTCGTCCAGCGCATTAGGGAAAAGGAGGAGGCTTGAAAATTAAGAACAGAGGAGGTTAGAAATGTGATTATTTCCTCAATTCAGACTGTTTTTTGGGCAGGTCATGGCAGAGTCAGAACCCTGTGGGATTCACCTTTGGACCTCGTGGGGGACAGGGGTGACGTGTGTAACCTGGTGATTCTGACATCAAATCTGGGAACGGGGGCTGAAGAATTTCTGTCCTGATTTTCTTTTTTCCACGTGTGGTTTGTCTGGCCTTAAGTCACTCCTTAGGATGTAGGAAGCCTGAGGCAGAAGGAGCCCTGCAATACAAGTCTCATTTTCTGCTGAATAGCAACAGGCTATAGAGTGGACACAGCTTTTCCTGGATGTGGCAAAAGGTTTCTTTCAGCCCCTAATTTGCAGTGTCAGAGTAACCCATTATCAAGACGATTAAATTTAAAGAGACTGCAGTAAATGCTAGCATACAGAAGACATCAAGCATCATTAAAATGTAATTGGAAGCAAAGCTTAATGAGGTAAAAGGAAAAAAATACCCAGAATCCTTTTGGGTTTGCTGCCCCCCCCCTCCCCTTACTTGCTTTGCCTGAGCCAGCAACTACTGTATTGAAAATGATAATTTGCGAGCTGCATTATTATTTGGCGTTCTTTGCAGCAGCTAGAGAGACACATGATGCTTTAGTGTAGCTTCACAATGAGCATATATGGATATACTTGCTGTGATGCTAAACCAAAGGCAGGAATGCGTTTGCTGTCTCACGGTCTGGAGTTTCCGATAGGAGTAAAACAGACCTGGTTTTGTTCATCCAGAGCAGACAGCCATGGCCAAATGGAAACTCTTGCCTACAGCTTTGCACTGATCAGTAGACAGCGCTGGGCTTTGAAACAGCAATATCCCGGGTTCCCTCTTTCCTGAGAATAGCAAGGACAATGAAGAAGGGAAACACAAAAGAGGAGAAGAGCTGAGAGGACCCTAGTGGAGCAGAATGCATTGTACACAGCGAGCACGGATGGAATAGCAAAGCCTCTGGAAGGGATGTGGATAGCAAATGTAATGTTTATATAATAGGTAATGGCTCAATAAGCCAGTGGGCTGGCTTCCCAGGGCCTTACAGGCTACCTGCTACAAAGCATCTGCAGTTTAGCTGATACCATTGCAATGTGCATTGCTAGTGCCCCCAGAGAGGAAGCTGCTCTGTTCATCTGTGTTTCATAGTCAGGTTGAGGAGACCAAGCCTGGATTTTGCAAAGGCTGATCTGGTGTGGGTCCAGCTTCTTTCCCTTTTTCTTTTCCTGTCTTTTTTTCTCTGAGACACCAAGTAACCACATTTTTTCTGGAGAAGAAAATGGACCAGTTCAGAAAGAGACATTATATATCACTCTGCTGAGCTTGCACCTAGTGATTCCTACTCTTGCACACAGCTTCAGCTTTCCTGGCAGCATCGTAATTACAAGTTGGGGCCTGCACAGAATTAAGCAAATTGCACAAGCATTTCTCCCAAGCCATCTGATACAGTTAACTTGCCAGGACCTAGCCCATAAACTAGGCAAATATATTAGTCTCATATATTAGTCTCAGTTGTATACATGATAGGTTTTCTGTTTGTTTGTTTGTTTGTTTGTTTTGTCCTTTGGTCTCCAGTGGTGACTTTAGATGTGATTCTGTACCTTTGCTAAACAGCAAAAACTTGACTCCTGTAGAAAGTTGAGCTACAAATATAGCTCCAAACCTGCAGTGCTGCAAGTTGCAGTTCAGCCATACTAATACCATTGAAAGTCCAGAGTTTTATTGACAAAATCAAAGTTTTAAAAAATACAGCCATTTTAGAAAGTATTTTCCCCCTTCTGCCTCCCCTGACTAGGACCTTGGCCCACCGTATTGGCAGCCTGCATTCTAATCCAGATTCCTACTGGATTTTGGTAGCCAACTGTATGCAGCCATTTGGAATATGGCTTTCAAAAGCGACAAAGTGACCTCAGAGCTTCAAACTCATTTCCAAGTGCTATCTGCAATACAGAATAAAGCTCTGAGGTACAAATGCCTGAGCTAGGTTGGAGCCAACAGATGCATCCGCACAGTAGCTAACCCAACTGTCTGGTCTCCTGATCCAGAATTAATGTTTGCATGAAGCTCCACTCTACTCCACGCACCAGTTAAAAGAACTAGGTTTTGAAAGCTTCTAGTATCTGGGTGCTCTTTGAAAATTATGCCCATCAACTTTTATTTTTGCCTTTACTACTGCTTCTATTCTTTGTCCTATTTGTTTCAATTTAAGTCCTCTGGAGACCAGACACTGTTGCTTAGGAGCCTGTACACTGCTTAAAATGGCAGGGCTCTAATCTTGTGCACCCTATGATCATGCAGACAGCCTAAAGAAAGGAATTTTATCAAAACATCATTAGAAACTTGACTGAGTAGCACCTCTCACTACTGTAAAGGTAGTGTGCCTGTGCAGGAGATTGCAAATAAGTTTTTTGGTTGTGTTCATTGAATAGTTTCTTCTTGTTTCTTTGCCCTCTCCCATTTATTTTTAATTGCAGTTGAACTGTGAATTTAATTCATTATGGGGAAGGATTGTCAGAGTATAACCTGCAACAACTGTCCAGGTAGAGGTTTCTTAAGAATCATTAGTTGGGCTGCAATGAAACCAATTCTGGTCAGCCTCACTCAGCTAAAAATGATTGCTGCTGGCTTCATCATAGAGGCCAAGGATTTGAATAAGCTTGCAGAGTGAATTTTCATTTCACCTTTAGAGTTGTTACCATTGGCAAACTATTCTACACTGCCTACAAATGTAAATCCTCAGGTCTCCAGCTGCTCAAACAAGACCTTTTACTGACACCGTGTTGTCTTTAGATTGAGAAAAATGCAAAATTGCAGGATGCTGGTCATTGAATCTTTCATTTTCCTGGACTCACCAAAAGAACGTTTCCCTTAAAATATAGAACTACAGGGGGAAAAGGTAGCAACCTACATTTCTATTTCAGTGGGAAACATGGTTGCATTGCAATGGCGAACATAACCCTTCTTATATTCCAAAAGCCTTTGAGTAATATCTGTATGCTTTACATTTGTGAAGTGAGAGAGCTTTTCGTGCTGCTGACCTTTTTAGACTAAACATATCTATGGGAGACTGAGTCAAGCTTTTCATTTGCTGATGCTTCTGTGATAATGTTGTCATCTAAATTATTACTAGGAGAAAAAATAAGACTGTCTGATAGGAGGAAGGAGAATAGAAAGAAACAACTTGATTTTTTGGTATGTTTTGGCCACACCTTCCCCGAAGTTTGCGTTTGTGATACTCCACACTGAAACAAGGTTTGTGATTTGGATAATTTGGCTTTGGACAATAATAAAAGGTGAAAGAGGAAGAAATGAGTTCTTTACTGTATCTTCATTGGCTGCACAGGTCTCTCTGTTGTTAACAGAGTTTTATGGAGAATATTCTGTGTTACATTCTTCAATTTGACTGTGCTTTTGATGCACATAACCGAAGGAAGACTCATCTTTATTAAACAAATAAGATCCAAAGGATCTCTACAGACAGTATGGCAAAGTGCTGTGTCTTGATGTTCTGATTATTTTATTGCACGTCATGCTTAGCTTTTTAGGGCAATCCTCACTCTACTACGTTCCTTGCTAAAAATAGGAGTATTGTGTACTAGAAAATTATAGTTAATATATTTTTCCCCATCAGAAATGTGTTTAGCCTTTTAGAGAGGGAAATTGAGGGAGAGAGATCTGTTATCTTTTGAGGGCACCTGAGACACTGGGGTATTCAGTTTTTCATTTTATTTTTTTAAAGTTTTCATCAGAAAGAGGAATGGAGGGAAAGAGAGAAATTACTTTTTGACCAACTCATATTGCAGGATAACCAATGTGGAATTTAACTTTATAGATGCCAATTAAAATAGGTTTCCATACAGAACTTCTACTTATTGATGCCTCAAACATGGATGCTGAGAGGTTTTGGATGCAGTCTAAAGAGTGGTTTGGTTTCATATTGTAATATTTTACAATTTTACAGGGAGAACTTTTGAACTTCAATTTCAGTCACTATGTATCTGTAGAAGCTCTTTGAGGGTGAAATCATTTTACTCCTGGAATTCAGAATCAGATGTTTAGCTGCAGTTTGAAAGCACTTTAGGATGATTTGGGATTTTCCTTTTACCAGGCCAGTTCTTTGTAAAGATTAACCATACTTTACTCATGATTTTGCAATGGTAACACTGAGCCTTATTCTACTCAGATGTAGATAAAGTCTCAGCTCCTAACAGTGGGCTATCAAAATTGAAGTACAGTAACACCTGGGGCTCTGAGCAGGCTCTCTGAAAATATTTGGGAGAAAGATCAGAGGGCAGGGAGAGGAAAGGGGATAACTCTTAAGCATCACTCCCTTCCCCTCCCCCCCACTCCCCAAAAAGATAAAAGCTCTGTATACACATTATCATAGAAATAGGTTGCCCTGCAGCTGCTCCACTCCAGATATATTAACAGCTCTGGGATTCAAGAAGGCATTGGACAAGCATAAGCTTAAAGCCAGCAGAATGACCGCAATGGACTTTTTCATTAACAGCAGGATCACAGAGGAAGGATTTACTCAGGCGGAACAATTAAAAAGCGTGGGGCTGCAATAAAAGGGAATGAGACTCCAACTCTTTCTCTCTGTCGTAGAAGGACTCTTTCTCCCTTTCTGTCTGTCCCTTTCTCCTTTTTCCTCCTTCTCTCTTTTGTGGTGGTGCTCTAATCCAGGGCTCCCAACGGGCTAGCATTACATCTTCCCTTGAATTAGCATTCGCATTCCCCAGGGAGGGCTGCTGCGGTGATGACTAAGGGAAGGGGTGATAAATGTTAACAGAAACACTTTTGCAGAGTGCTGATTTTTCTGTTTGTAAAGCACACACCTGCACAAAAGATGCCGAGTGAGAGAAAATAGCTCCATCTCGATGGGAGACGAGCGCACCCGGAGACACACACATACTCAACATATATTACAGGGATGCCCTGTAGTAGTATCACACCAGGAGTTGTATGGCAGAGAAGGAAGGCGGGGAGAGAAGGAGGAGAGCAGGTTAGAAAGGATGTTTGGTTTGGGGTTCAGGCTGTAGATTGTGTGTTGGAGTATTGGTGGACAGCCCCATTACCGCTTTCTTGCATGCATGTCATTTACCTCGCTCCATGCCTCAGTTTACCAATGATGATGGGGTTCATCAAGTGGGATAGGTGCCTTAACTAAGGGAATTTCATTCCCTAGCTTCTGAATATCATTCTCACTCCTCTGGCACCATTCCTGTTTCCAGAACTGTGCAGCTCATGTCTGAATCCCCTGATTTTACATATGAGATTCAGGAAGCCATAGGGTACCCACAGGTAATAAAACAGAAACTGGAGTATAGGCCTGTGTCATGGGGCTTCTACATAGAGGTTAACATGAGCGGTCTAGAGCCTTGCCTTGTCTGAGACTCCACAGTGTGTTCTTGCCCCTCACCCTCACCACATGCTCTAACAGGGATATTTCAAGACATATGTGTCCCCATCATGCAACCTGGGTGGGGAAGGGAAGGGCAGTAGGAACTTGGCTTCTACCTCCCTTGTGCTGGGTCCTCCTCATCTTTGGGGAACAACTCTGCTATAGGGACTGTTACTTTTTTTATAAACACAATAGGTTCTGCTTTGCTATTGAAATAAAAATGATAAATATGAGCAGTGCATCCACATTTGATGAATTGCAGGGCTAAATGTTCTCATGCATATGTCTGCACCACTTCCTGAGTCACCCATTCTTGGCAACATCAACTTTGGGCTCTCTATTATTCACGGCCATACTGTGTTTGCAGCATTTTTAGCTGAATGAGCAAAGTAGAGCTATGTACATTTTCTAGGAGAAAGACCAGTGCGCTCCCCATGTTGTAGACTCAGAAAAGAGTAGCAAATGTGTTCATGCCAGTGATAGATGCTCAGAAACTTGGGAGAGGTGTAGGCTATTTATCATTATATCTATGCAAAGGATTTGAGCCAAGGGTGCTACCATATAAGAGGGTGCCAGGATGCCACAAACTTTGGATTATCTTGAGAGCCTATGGTGGATTTTTATGAGGCTACTGAATTTTGGTCTTTTTCTGGAGCTGAGAATGTAAACCAAAAGACTGTATAATAGGGAAAATATTGGAGTTTTTTGTTTGTTTGTTTGTTTTGGGGGGTTTTTTTTGGTGCATGAACCAGATACAGTAATAATGAGCCATGGAGGAAAAAGGTGGATTTACCAAATACACCATTGTGAAAGTAGAAAAGGAGGAAATAGCTAAATTTTCTGTTCTTTCATAGGATGTTCTCTGGCTTTGCTTCTTTACTGCACTTTGGCAGGGGTGGAGAGGGTGGCCCAGTCCTGATCTCCTTTCATGACGGAGAGACTCGGCTCCTCGGCATTGTTAAAGAGCTTGGCGAAGGAAGGAAAACATTTTGAATCTGCTACCCATGTCCTCAGGGATTCACACAGGCTGGTCCTGTGGCAATGATGGGCATGGTATAACAAGGTGGGGTTATGACAACAAAGAACTGATCTCCCGCTATCTAAAGTGGAGGGCTCATCTTGAATTTGGGTTATACAGTCCAAAGTTACACCTAGTGTTTTACCTCTTCTTTTTTTTTGAAAAATTGAGATGGAAGACCAAATTCAGAGCAAGCACTACATTTTCAAAATGCCCCAGCCAGTGAGTTTGCTTTAGGATCCTTAATGATTATATTTAGCACCTTTCTTTAGAAGCTCTTGGAGTACTTTGCATAGGCAGGTATTTAAAAGGAGATGAGTACATTTGATAATCAGAGTCCTTGGCTTTCAAGGTGCCCAGAAAAGAGAAGCTACATTTCCAGCGTAGCTGTAGACCATGCTGCTGTAAGATGCTGGTAAAAGACTTCTAAACATGCTGCTCAGAAGGAGTTTCAACCCTTGACAAATAGCAAGCACTCTGAGCCAGCAAAGCCACTGACTTCATTTAGAGAGGGGAGGGGAAGAGAGGCAAAGGCAATGTTTAATTAGGAAGCTAATTTCATGACATCATGCCTCCTGGCCTTTATTCCATTAATGAAGCTGAAAGTAGGCCACAAACTACAGGGATTTATTCTTCCCTGTTGGGACCATGTTATATCTGTCTGTCTGCTTACATGGAAAATGCAACATCATTCCCAGTTGTTAAGTTATTCCATAAACATTCACCATCCACTCTGCTCTTCCTGTAGTCTCATTTATACTGCATGCCTAATGCCCTGTATAAATTGGCTTTCTCTGCATACTAATGTGAGCATCTTTTTATTATTATTTCTTTAAAGCAGTGGGCACAGCAAGTGTAGGTACGGCCACCTCTGAGGATTTACCTGTGGGCTAGCCTCAGAGCGTAAGAGCTGCATCCCAAGGTACCCAGAGCTGCTGGAATAGAAATGGTGAGGCAGGAGAGGAAAGAATTAATATTGGCTTTACCTGTACTGTGGGATGAATACTGAGGTCCTGATAACTCAGTTCTTACTTGCAGGGGGAGGAGGGAGAAGAGGGTCCTGAAAATAAGCTGGACCTGTGCTTGTATGAGTGCAGATTAAAAGGCCAGATTCCTGGTTCA
Source organism: Struthio camelus (assembly GCF_040807025.1). Classification (NCBI taxonomy): domain Eukaryota; kingdom Metazoa; phylum Chordata; class Aves; order Struthioniformes; family Struthionidae; genus Struthio; species Struthio camelus. Next base: position 60,783,946 of record NC_090981.1, on the reverse strand, counting down.
CCGTCTCCCCAGTGTCCACTGCTCCCCATGACAAGGCAGTGGAGCAGGGGGCACATCTGCTCTGCGCTGCTACAGCTCAAAGCCCAGGGTCCTAACACAACATGCAACAGATGTCAGCTCCAGTTCCTGCCGGAGCTGTCCTCAGCCAAGCCACTGAGCAGAGGGTGCAGCATTCGTTCTTCTGTCGCTGCTGTCAAGACACTTAGTTAGGTTAGAGCAGAGTGATGTCTGAAGTCAGCCTGGCATAAATCACTTGAGCTCCTAAGTCAGGACAGCAAGGACGTGTTTTGATGATATAAGTAAATAGCTCTGATGGCGAGCTGCCACAAAAAGGGGCAGAGTCATTTCCTGCCCTTAGCTGCATGCTTGTGCTCTCTCTTTTGCACCAGCATAGTGCTCATCAGTCTTGAGGTGAACTAGTTCAGGCAGCTGGCCTGATCAGGCCTGGTTTAAGAAGACTAGCATTGGGTCAGAAAAACACCAATGTCATTATGAGGAAAGAGGTGGGAAAGGGGATTTTAACTCCTGCTGTCAACAGAAGCTATCCCAAGGACAGCTGTAGTGTCATAGACTCCACAGAAATCAAAGCGAAGGCTGGGAAAGTACGTGCATTGGGATCTGAACCTGGTATCTCAGCACTGAAAAGCCTGAGTTATAACTAAAAAAATTCAGATTTCTTAGCTCAGGAATGTGCCCATCCTTGATCTCCAAACTGTATAAGCACTCGTTGCATCTATCCATTCAAAGGCCTGCTCAGGAATCAGCTGGGTATACCCATAGACGTTAAAGCCCTGAGGACTACTGTGATAATCTGCTTTGACCTATATAACATGGGCTGGAGAAACTCACACAGTAATTCAGAGTGAAAGGAATTGTTCTTCCCAGAGTAATTCAACTCAAATTAGGACTGAGGTAATCATGTGTGTGTCTGTGTATGTGTGGGTTTAGCTATACATTATGATATGGACCCTTTTAATTCATTCCCCACCTCCCATTAGCAGTCTTCTCCCTTTCTATGAACACTTAAGCCCTTGAGGATCTAGCAGAAGTATTCAAAGAATGTGAAATGCAAAGCTGTGCACATGATAGTTTGAAATATCACCGCAAAAATTTCTCTCCTCCCCATGAGAGAGGGTGCATAATGACATGTGCCACACTCTGACGAATCACAGTGAAAAGCTGTGATTCAAATTTCGGACCTTCACTTGCAAAACCGGTTAAATAAACATCACTGTTGTTTGGCATTGCCTGCTTAGAAACACAAACTAGCACTGGCAAAGTCAGCACTGATTTTCCCTGGCATGGGTTTGCTTTATGCTACAAAAAGGTTTGTTTCCGGTTAGCTTCTGAACACAGCCAGTGCTATCAGTTTTTATCATGGGATTTCTCATCTGTGTATTGAAGGCAAGGCACTTTTCTCCATCTGCCCTGCTCTGATTGTGGGATCAGCTGTCCAATGCCTGCATGCAGGATTCAATCCCGTGGCCCCAGATTTGGGAAACCTCTGCGTCTTCTGAGGTGGCAGAGACCAAAGGGATGTATTTAGGCTGCAATGAAAAGTGTATCAGTTTGTTCAGGCTTTTACCACGGAGATTGTGTGAGGGATGTTTGCAAATTGTACTTGATATTCATGGGGAGGAGAATCTTCCTGCTTTGCAAAGATGCATGTTGTCTTGAGAGATGATGAGCAGGGTGGGGCTATCAGAAAACACTTGCTGCAGGCTGCAGATAAAATCCCAAAGGAAGGAAAACCTTTAGGCAGGAGCACTAGCTCCTTAGTGCCAAGGCATTTCATTATATTGTCTAGTTTAGGAGAAGGGCCCTTTCTTCTTTAAGTTGTAGCATAGGACTCTATCCTGCTTTCCTTCATAGGGCTCAAATTACCTCTATGCATAAATTTATGAACGCTTCATGCTGATAACTGATCTGCCACTTTACCTGGATTGCCTATGTCCACAGGTCAGTGCTATCGCTTCTCCCTTGTTTCTGGACTTTCTGTGTCCGGCAGAGGTGTGTCCGGTTTGATGAACACACACTGAGAAGGCACTGAAGTCCCAAAGCAGGAGAGAGGATGTGGTGTTGTGTACAGTTTCTAATGAGGGTCCTTAAGCTGAATAGACTCCTTCTCGCTTGGTCTCTACCTCACATCAGCCTGGAGATAGAGGCCCTTCCTCTCATGAGACCACACGGGTGTCCTTTGCCCATACCCGGGTGCAGAATTCAAACGGTACTTCATGTGCATCCCATCGAGCGCTCTACCTGCAGTCCTAATAGGCCCTTATCCCACGCTACACCCCCAACACCGAGGCTTTTCCCCCTTCCTATCCCTTTTCCCAGCTCCAGGCTCTGCAACAGCATCTTTGTGCTCTGCTCCTTTCTTTGGGAGCGAGCCGTGAGAATCAGAAATCCAGTACAGGCCCTTCTGCTCAGCAATGCAGAGCGTTACGACAGGGTCAACCAGCCGGGCCCTTGTGCGTTGTTTTATAAATACATCCTCCAGTCACCGGGTCAGCTGCATAAAGACTTCTTTCTGAAATATGGGAGCCTGACAAGTGCTTAGCAGACGGCCCGACATCCTGAATCCGGTCTCTGTGAGATTCTCCTCTCAGCAGCGCCGGCACACACTGTTCTGATGGTGCGGTGCCAAGTGACTTCTGGGTCAGTGCTGATCTTTGGAAATAAGTCTCAGTGGGGGATTGATGACAGAGTTCTTCTGACCTGAGGGAAATCGGTAGGAAGAAGGCACCAGACGTGGAGATGGTCTGGGGGGGAGGGGGGGATGGAATACAAGCGACTTGAATATTAAATCCTCTTGAGCCATGGAGCACAGTGAGAGCCTTTAGCTCTCTTCCTCACAGGCTGTTTTCCAGGGAAGGAAAACAGCTTTAATCTGCTAGAAGAATCCCAATTTGTGTTTGAAAGCATGTTTGCGCTGGGAATCCAGCAAACGGCACTGCAGTGCTTAACTAGTAGGTCAGTGCCGTGGACTGGGAATTCAGCTCTGCCTTCAGTGTGCAGAGAGTTTATCTACACAGATTTATGCTGCTGTGGCAGTAACTAGAAGCAGCATTTGCACTGGGGGAGGCCTGGAGGACTCTGGCTCTCTAGAAGGCTTCCCCAGACCTACCGCTCATTCTGAAAGCTGGCTGGGTTGGAGGGAAACACTCTTCCTCTTGCTGCTTTTATTAGGGAACTGCTTTTGTCTGGAATGAGGGATTCTCTCCTTGCATTGCCTGAGGACACTGGCTAGATTCAGATCTAATGTTAAAGAGCTGTTGGCTAAACGGGTCAAATGGAAGCAGCCTGATGGCAACGTGTGCAGCTGTGCCCTTGGGCAGGAGCCTACACCCCTCCTCCCCAAATTACCGAGGGTAGGGTAGGTTGATTGGTATGTTGATGTCTCGAGGGTCTCTTTGTTATGAGGGATCTGGATCTTGCATGGTTTATTGCTGAAGAACTATGGGGTCCTTGGGAGAGAACAGAGTAAAACAGCTTGCAGGATGGGACCCTGTATGTGTACGCTAGGGGTGAATGCATGCTGTAATCACAGTGAGATGAGCAAAGACCAAATACTCCTCTCATCCCGCTACCACACTAGTTTGTGCCGTTTCCCTGCCCCGACTTTGTTTCTGAACATTTTCCCTCTTTCCTACAAGCCAGCTCACTTCTTTACCCCAGTATTTTATTTGGATCAGAAAGGCTTCTCCAACAGCTGAAGAGCACAAAAGGAAAAAAGAAGAAATGGAGGGACTTGTCAATGTAAGATAGAAAACAGAGTTTAATATAAGGTGTGAATTACCTTAGGCCAGCCAACACAGTCCCTGTGATCACCTTATTGTTTTGTTTTCAACCAGGTTCATTTTAGTTTAGTGACTTGGAGACAACCTCACTTGAGACAAAAAGCAGATGTTTTCATAGGGGTTTGTACCCAGCAAGCAAAAATAAGTTAAAAAAAAAAAACCCAGAGAATATGAATTATATCACTGCATCTTAAATCTTGATAGAAAAGGCTAAAGTTGTTCCGTGCAAGAACACGGTACAGTAGCGTGTGCAGTAGTCCAGTAAAGTAGTTACTATTTATTACTCTCGTACTCTCCAAATCATTGCTAACTTTGCCCCACAATACAGTCCTCTGTTTAAAAGTGTGCATACAGGAGCAGATTCTCAGCATTTCTGTTAAATTTGTATTGATAAGTACAGTGTGCTGCAGGCGAGACTAGGAATAGGTTGTTCGCTCATTCTTTATTTTATTTGCCTAGCTACTTCTCTGGATAAGATGAGATGAGGAGGGAGTTTCCATCACCTCTCACTGTAGGAAGAGAGTATGCATCCCTTAAAGAAGAGTTTGTGATCCCTCTTTAACCTTTGGCTTCTCAAATGCTTGCTGAGTGTGTACTGGGGAAGACATGTGGGGGAATTTCATCCACTGGCAAGAGAGAGATGTGTCCTATCCTTTGGTTGCCTCAGCAAGAGAGGAAAGCAGAATATCTGAATGGGGTAGCATGTTATGTCTGAAATCCAAAGCGGTGCTGTTGCATCCCATGCAGCAAGACCTCTCCTGGGATGTCAGGGCAGTTGTGTTACATCGGGATACTTGGAAACCAAACTCAAGCTTAGGTATCAAGCAACTGGAGAGTTCCACTTTAATCTACTAAATCTCTTTAACTGCATAGTAGGTTTAAAAGAGTCCAAGCCAAGTCCCATAGTATAATGGGAATGTGTGAGATGACAGCTAGGGAAAGAGGATTAATCCCAAAGCTCGAAGGCCCAGCGGTGTCTGCTCCCAAACCTATTAGTCAGACCTGGAGTTGTTTGCATTCAGCATTAGGAAAGGTACACTGAGACCTAATCGGCTTCTTCTCACTCTGTCCCATAATGGGAGAACAAGGGGTGACTTGGTGAAATTAATGGCTGGTAAATTTAGAATAAATAAAAAGAAACACTATGCTGTGTGCCAGTCCCCCTGTGGGATTTACAGCCATGGGAGGTCATCGAGACAAATACTGTGGCTGTATTATTAAAACAGGCTAGATAATTTTATTACCATTAATAACGTTTACAGTTATGTAAGCTGAGATAATGAGGCTAATCAAATCTCATGCTTCAGGGCGTAAACTGATTGCCTGCAGGGGTCAGGAAGAAGTTTCTTTTTCCCCACACGCAGCATTGCACAATTGGCTAAATGCCGGGCGCGGGGAGGGGGGGGCTCCTTTGTCTGGGACGCTGGTGCATCGGCTACCGCCAGAGCAGGTTACGGAACCCAGCGCAGCGGCCGTCTCCCAGCGCTACCTCCTCTTCCTCCATATGCTCCCAGCGCTTTGGTTGCTGACCCTGTCTGCTGCATCCTTGTTACGGAGCTTGCGCTGCTTCCCTGCTCTGTTCCCAGGGCTCCTGCCATTGCCTCTGTCTCCCTCTTTCCCGGCTGTCTGTACTTTCCCACCTCTTCTGTTGCCCGCACCTTGCCTCCGAGCCCCTCTTCGGAGCCCTGCCACAAGCTTTGACACCCTGGCCAGGAGCCCAGGCTAATAAGCCTGGCTAGATTTGTCTGAGTCTGTCCGAAGCTGACCCTTCGTGGAGCAAGAAAATGTGTTTGTGTGGGGTCTATGGTTCACAGCACAGGTTGTGAACCAGTGATATTTCCTGCCGTTTCTTTGCAGCTTTATTTTAATGACTTAGTGCGTTCCCTGATAACATTCAGTATCCTCTACTGAAAAGTTTTTTGTAAGCAGCCTCACGAAAGTGAGGGCATATTTGCTGAATGTCCAACAGACAGCGTTTCTTTCTTGCTGTGCAGAAAGACTCTGAGTAGAAAAGGGAGGTGATAAGGAGACAGCGAAGTGCTTTTGGATGTCACTTCTGGGGAACAGGTGAAAATTATAATCGAGTCGTTATTTTAGGCAAGAAGGGGAAAGGAGAAGCAAGAGAGAAAGTGGCATCTAAGTCACATGCGGTGTTTTGGATCTGCAGTGATTACTCATGCAGATATCTGGGCTGGAGTCTGACAAGCAGATGAACGGGCTTTGGGCTTGCAGAGCTACAAGCAGATAAGACCAAACTCTAGATGAAGAGGTTTGAGTTCTTTGTTGCATTGTTATCGCTTTTTGCCAAAGCAGCAGGTCAAAGCAGCTTGGTGGCTATTAGCCACCGGAGCAGCTCTTCTTTCCTCATTGCAGGCCAAGAGGGACATGATGGACTCGAGGCCACGGGTTGACTGTGGCCAGGGCTGCCTCTGCAGCACGGTGGTCCAGAATCTTCAGTTGCACCATACTAAGAGTAGTTACCAGTCCCATCTTCTCACAGGTTCAGTGACAGGCACTTGATCTTCTACTTTCCTTTTAAAAAATATAAATGGGCCAGACCAGAGCTTGAAAGAATGTTAAGAAAGGACTTTTTTGAAGTAAATATGATCCTGTTGCTTCAGTTTAACTAACTCCAAGGCATATGCTGAAAGTTGCAGCCTCTTTATCTGTGAGCAGGGCTGATGCGCATTCACTCTCCTCAGACAAACCATGGCAATAAATTTTCTCCCTTTAACATCCTTCCCAATTAACTGAACTTGGTGGGGAAGCAGCCTCAGGCTAAATCCCTCACTCAGATTTTGCCCCTGAAAGTGGACAAAAGATAACAGTGAAAGGAACGTTGTCTTCCTCAGCGACAGGCAGACCCCCCCCCCCACCTCCAGAATTCGTATTCACCTCAAACAAATTGGGAAGCTGCCAGGCTTCGTCGAACCCTGTGTTTGACGTAGCAGAACAACCTGTCGTGTGCACTTTGAAAGGGTCTCTAATATAGGCACAACATGGGGGTGACCTCGTCACTGAGAGAGTCTCTTAGTGAACCACTATTTATTAATGTAGACAGATGCAGAATGCACCTTCCAATACCCCTTTCTAGCTGAATGCACTGAAAATTACTAGTGCTTTATGTAACTCCATTGGGGGCCACTGAGATTTCAGTTTTGCAATTAGCTGCTATAATATATATGAATAAAAATATATTATGGAGATGAATTTTTTTTTTTTCTCTCCTCCTCTTTAATTAATCCCTGTTCCCATAGATTTCTCTGGCTCACCTGCTTCCACTGCTTCCACAGCACATTGCCCTCATGTCTGGGCTCACCTGAGTTGTGCACCTCCCTGGAGTGGTACTGCCAGTTGCAAAAATGTAAATTCCCTGAATCATTTGCTGGGATAGCAGATGTCAGACATCTCCTTCTGAAAAAGAGTGACAGTCTAAGGCATTATTATCACTTGCTTGGTGGTGTACTTTTCTTCCTCTTGTCCAGAAATATCCTTCGGATAGAGATTGTTCTGAGAGCTGGTATACTTTGGAGGATTTAGTGGAAGATCACCCCGTGAGAAACATCTGAGTTCATAGCTAAAGTTTCCCAGTTAACAGAGATCAGGTTCAATCTTGATGCAATGGGGTTAATTCTTAAATATTTTAAAGCCAGGTTTGGTTGGAAGAGGCCTTGATTTAAATGTAGGATCCCTTTTCACACATAAAATGGTGGCTATGGGATTTTGTACACTAAGAATTTGGATGAAAAGCAGCAGGCAGGGCTTGCTTTAGAATTAGGAATGAGGAGAGATCTGGAGGAGAAGACATCCTCTCTTAGGGGAAAAAAAGGGGAAAAAAAAAAAAAGGAAGTTATTTCAAAGAGCCAGGGTAGACTAGAGATTTACCATGAGTAGGGTGTAATTGCCCCATTGCAACCCCTAGGTAGGCAGGCTAAACTGCTCCTTACAGCAACGGTGTTTACTGCAATTTTCAGCTCCACTGGTGCAAATACACTAGAGGTTGCACTGTTAGAGCTGTCCTGGTGGCTACAGAACAGATAACCTTCCTCCCCAATTACACCATAACCTTCCTCCCCCTGTCCTCCCCAGGCTGGAAAATACTTTTCACATCTAACCTAGCAAAAGCTTTTTTTCTTGCAAAACTATCTTTTGAGAAGTTCACTGGAAGATTAAGTACCTCCTTCTGCTCCTGCCCTCCCCTCTTTATATTTTTATCGCGCTGGATAGCCCAACCTTTCCCTCTTAAAGTTGTGCTCGGTGGTGATATAAAACCCAGACGAAAGCACAGAAGCACTGAAGACAGCAGCCAAGTTAGAATTTAGGTTGCGTCCTCTGAGTTCTTTCTCGGAATACTGCAGGCTTAATTTGTTGTTTGAGCATCTCCCATATTTATAATAATACCCTCTATTAAACAACATGCCGTTAGCCATAATTTCCTGTGTGATTTACATATTTATTATTTTTATTTTTATATATATACAGAGGGTGATTTTGTCTCTCAGAATCTACCGCTCTCAGATGGCTGTGGTTGTTGCATTATTATTTTTTTCCTTCCTTTACCAAGTGATTAGATGTAGGTTGCAATTTTTTCCGTTGCTGCTTTTTTTAATGGGGTGGCTAGCTAAAGATGGGTAGGGTGAAAATGGGTGCAATGCAGTAAACGTGGAATCGACGCAAGGAACCCAGAAGGTCTGCTAGGTTCTTGCCTCATTAAGAACTCCATATCTGCTCGCTGACTAACCTTGCAAATGAGTTCACGCTCAGTAAAGGAAATTGATTACTTTCCATTGCAATTAACATCTGGTCCTGGGTCAGATCATTAGGATAATTTGTTATAGAAAAAAACCAAAGGAGCTAGCTACAGGGTAATAAAGTTTCTTCTGGACCCAATTAAAGATGCATTCTCTGGCTTATTTTGTGGGACATCAGCTATCTCTTGGGGGTATTACAAGTTAGAGGGAAGCATACGGAGTGGACAATGGGTGGTGGAACTCCATACATGAGAAAGAGATGTCAGGGGAATCATTTGCTCCTACCTGTAGGAAATGCACATTCGCGGCTCCCGTTTGCCGTCTAAGTTTCAGAAATGATATATGACATCTATTTAGTGAGGAATGCAGGGCTGAAGGGTTAGCAGTGAATGTGAATCTCTAGGGATTCTGTTCAGAGGAGGCTATGTTCCAGTTTCGGACAGGTTCATAGAAAAAACATCTCACTTTGAATTTCACACCCTGTTTACTGGGAGGCTCATAACGATGTTCAATTTCAGCAGCTGAGTTTTGCCCAATTTGAAATGAAACTCTAAATCTTGCCCTACAACTAAGAAATGGTTTGCTCAGATCTGAGGCTAACTTTTGTTGGCAAACTCAGAAGGCTCTAAGCAAACAGAAGACACATTTCAACCTCTTGTCTTGATCGGGGGAAAAAAAGAAAACAAACCACCAAAGAAGCCTAGTTTCCATTCATTTTCTTGCAACAACAGGTTTGCATGGCTCTAGGGAAAACGTTTTAGGAACTGTACTGCAGTTAGAAATAAAAACAATGCTGTTCATATTCCTAGCAGCAAACACTTTTGTAACAAACCCATCAGTGTCTGTGACTTCACGGTGTTTGTTACGCTGCATTCTGCAGCTGCTTAAAATTTCATGATGACAGGGAGGCTAGAAAAATAGGTCTTCCTACAACACAAATGCTACTCCCTAGTACTGAGTTCAAGGAGAATCTTCATTAGCAGTGGCATGTTGTTCTAAATTATATATCCAAAACAGAGTAATGGCACATCAAATCTGGACAGGAATTGTTTGTTCCCATTGAAGAAGACTGAGATTGCCTTTTATTTACATTTTCAGTTCTGGTTGTGATGGAAAGTCAAACTGGGAAAAATGTGGCAAAGAAAGATTTTTCTAAAAGCAGATTAGATCCTGTGAATAGATTATAAGATCATGATTTTAAGCTGTTTATTTCGATTTTTAACTTATTATGTTTATTAATCTTTTAGGTTTTAATTGCAATTTGAAAACAAGAGGTAATTTTACAATGATATTTCCCCAGCATATCCTGTCTTGAAATTGCTGATACATTATTATTCTGAAATCATAGACGTGTTCTGTTATTTCATATTTTCCTTCCAATTGTCTTTGCGCAGATTGGGAGATTTTATTTTTTAATAAATTTTTCTGGCAAATATTTTCAGTTCAAAAATCTATTCTTTCTGACCAGGAAAACCCCAAAAAGTGATGGGGTGAGGGAGGGAATCCAGCACCAGTAGGAAATGTAATGTTGAAGTACAAGACTCTGTTATATGCCATGCTTTAATTTACTTATTGATAGTGAGAATTAAGCAAACTCTCAACTATAAACTAAAAGCTGATCTTTAAATTCTTCCTGAAAATTTGAGCCAGATATTGCTGATGGTTGGGAATAGTTTGGGTTGATCTTACTGCGGCATTGGATATGAGTCCTACCTAAGCTCTCAGCTGGGCTCTGCTCTCTCAAGTGATGCATAGACCTCATGAGGGGTTCGTGCAGGAGATGTAAATATCGGACCCCGGTGGATTTGAAGCATCTTGCTGATAATTCATATGGCTACAGATCTATAAACCTGCTGGTTCCCATGCACCTTTGCCACAGCTATCCATGTTAATGGGAATGGGAAATGAAGCATATATTTTTCTAGTAATGGATAAACATCAGGGGGTCTAGGGAGTTTGAATTCTTATTAGAGAAGTCTCTACTCCATTTGTGAAAAGCCCTTCCAACTCTGGAGGAGTTTAGCTCTAGATTCACTGGACTCTTGCTGTCTTGTACCTGTTTTTCTTGTGGGTTGGATCTCGAATTTTAAAGCCTCTGAGAGCTAGAAGAGGTTTGTAGTTTTAGGAACTGGCTCTAGAAATTTTGAACTTTGACTTCCACTATTGTCACAATTACCTTAAATTTCATAGGTCGTGCCAAGATCAGCCTAAGCCTCTGGGCATTCATGACGAGAGCTCAGTCTCGACACAGTGAAAAACATAATAGGTAGAAGTAGATCAAAACTGTATCAGGTATCAGATCTATTATTATAAAAAGCTCATGGTATTAGGGCAGATGGTAGACAGACTATCATCTAGGCTGGGATTCATCTGAGCGAACGCAGACATTCTGGAAGGTGCCTATTTTCTTCTATTGTCTCTAATGGAAGTCTAAAGCAACTTGCACAGGAGAAAAAGTCTAAATGTGATGAATATGTAAAGTTGAATCCCACCCAAAAACATGGTCTGCCTGGAATATGCGTGTCTGCATCTGAGCAAATGACCCGAGGTTGCCTTTAGAGTCCACGGGGAGGTAGACAGGACAGCTAATAAAGCTGAGGCCACCATTCATCTCATCCTAAAATGATCACTCGCATTTGATCACGAGAGTATCCTGAGCACATCTCCGCTTAATTTAGAAAAGCAGTCTAGACATCCACCTTCCAGATACCTAAACTTAAGTAACAGGAATCCCACCCGTGATAATTAAAACACTTAGCTTATTTCAGTGCAAAATAAATTATGTTACACTTAAATCCCCCACTGGAGAGAGGAGTGGGTGAGGTCTCTGTTTCAGAGGGATTTGAACATGGATGGGCTAGGAAGCTTGTCAATGAGCTTGGAGTAGTTTTATCACAACCTTGGTGATTCCTCAATAAATAAAATTAATGAGTTCCGTTGTCATCCGTAGTCCCACTAAAGGAGATTCAGTCAATTCTCCTTTCTCTGAAACCATTCTAGGAGTCTTTCTCTTCATCTGCTTTCTGATGATATTTTCTTTTAAAGAAAGGTCCTTTTAATATGTTCTTCCCCAAAAAGTGTTTGCAATTAATTCTTATCGAGGGCAACAGCTGATTTGTAAGATTACTTCTAAATTGGTAATTAATTAACCTATTACCAAAGGAGGGAGGGGTGCCCTGTTTGTCAAGAGGTTAGAGCTGGTAAGTGATGAATGGTTGGGTTATATCGGACCTTGGCTCCCCTCTCTGATCAGTTTGGATGTTACCTAACCATGCATTATATTTGAACATGAATCACAGCTTCTCAGTCTTTATATTTCCTAAGCCAAAGCCTGACACACAGAACTATGGGTAGATCTCATTTATTATTGCTTAATTAAAGGCTCAATGCACAAAGAGACGCCTCTCGCTTCACTTTAGCTAGCCAGCAAGATCATAATTGTACTGGTGTCGAGGCCAGCTTTCTAAGTAGCTATTGGAAGTCACTGAGAGGAAGATCTGAGCTATTCCATAGGGAATTCTATACAACAAAAGTTACATTCATAATTTTTAATTAAGAAGTGAGTTTTTTTTTTCATTGAGCTGGAAACTGTCAGTTGTTTCCTTGCCTTTCCTTGCATGCCTCCAAACTCAAGCATTACAGAGATCAAGGAACAGTTACTTATTTTTTCTTTTTTTTTTCTAAGTAAAAAAAAAAAATTAATGTTGATATTGAACGAAATGATTAATTTTAGCCCTGCTAGTAAAACGGCAGAAGTGTATTTCCTCAGCGCAATCAAGCAGATATTTCAGTTCACCTCTAATATATCCTCACAGTTTTCAGCTTTAAATATTTTTAGATGCTGTGTTATAGTTTCTTTTAATAAAGAGTTTCAAAATGGCAAGCTTACGTGACTCAGCTGCAAAACATCTGGAAGAAGCATTTCAGTTCTTCCATTTGATTGTCTCTTTTTGGTTAAAATAATTTTCCCCAGGTGAAGTAGGTTCAAAAGAATAGTGTTTTATTTAGCCTCTTGTTGTTCCCTGAAAGGAATTCTACTGGTTCACAAGGTGACAGACGTGGTGTAAGGCTGGACCATAATTTATGGGTTTCACAAAGGGAACTGTGTAAACTCAGATGGGTGGAAACAATCTAACTGCATTTTTTGGCAGAATCTTTCTCCTCTAAGATGAGGTAAGAGCTAGGTAACTCATGATCCATCGTTATGGGAGCGTACCAGAGCCGAGAGCTGGGAGTGAAAAAAAATCTTTTTGACTTAACAAATTCAACCTGGAATTGTCATGAGAAAGACAGAGAAAATAAAATATGGAAACCCCAGATGGCATTTTATACAGAGTCACTTTCCTGACTGTGAGTGCATTTTAAGGAATTGTCCTGCACTCTGGGATGTCATCAATCCTGCTTGATATAGAGCCACGCTGCTCAGCTGCTGCCTGCAACTTGCATCCTCGGCTTTTGTTTGTTTAGGACTCAGGGTTTTGTTTTGTTTTCCACCATGAAGAAGTAAGAACATTTTGTGTGCGAAACAGCAAGAGCACAGGCAAAAACCGTGAACGGCTTGCTTCGCCTGACTCTACTACACTCCCGAATAAGTGAGATATCTCCATAATGTGCAAATAATGAGAGGCCAATTATGCCTGAGGAAGGAGGGCAGGGGATAGGGGTCTGATGAATAGTAAGCAAGACTGACTTACATGGAAATCAGGCCGAAAGCTGCTTTCCGCTTTAGAAGTTATTAACTAGTGCTGCCAACTGTGGTCAGACATCCCTGTGCTAGGCATTGTACAGCGATGGCACAGGAGGCAGGCCCTGTTCAGCTAGGCAGACCAAGAGGGGGGAAGATGGTGTTTATTCCCTAGAAACATAAGGGGAAAACAGCATTAGGATCGTCAAGCTTCTGGCTTTGTCCTACTATCGGATCCCCAATGGCTGCAGTTTGGACTTGATTCTTCGTGCTCTCTCTTAGGCACTTTAACAAAGCTCCCAAATCAGGAGTGCGGTTTCAGGAGACTGTGACTCTGATAGCAAGGTAAACAAGGCCACAGCATAGGAACCTGGCCTGCAATTGCACTGGCCCTGCAATTAATGCTCGGTTTTTAAATGTTAATATGATGATTGGCATGCTTTTAGGCTGTGCCAGGCAGCCCCGGACAACACGTGGGCATGGGTTAGCGGATGCCATGGGCAAACTTCTCGTCTGCCGCACTAGGAGACAGCTTAACGTAGCACGGTGAAATTAGTTTTCATTTCATGCCAGACAAAGGGTTTTAAAAAAACCACTGCCTGTTGATGCTGGGGTGTGAACCTGTCACCAAATCATGAGGCTGTTAGGAGAAAAAGGAGATTACCTATGTCCTTGAGCTTATCTTTTTTTATCCTGCTCCCTACAAAAGGGAAGGCTCTTTCTAGCTTCATGTAATTCTCCAGCCTACTAAAACCTTTGCCTCAGATTTAAAGTCATAGGAATGTGCTTTGTTTTGTGTATGTGTGGATATGTACCTATATGAATGGATGAATAGGTATGCATATCTGTATGCATGTACGCATATACTTACAGCTTTGTGCACATATATACATTTCTACATACATATATGTATGAATATATTGAGACATACAGCTTAGAAAGTTTAGTGATTTCATTTTTTCTGCCTGAAGACAACACATTAAGAGGAATAGGTACTTAAAAGCAAATTATCCTAATGTTTGAAAGAGAAAGTGGAAGTTGTCTCTCTGTGTGACATTGCAGTGCTTATTCTCAATCTGAGACATGAAACAGGAGGCCTAGTGAACTCCTAATAAAAGTAATGACAATAATAGAAGGGAAATTAATTAACTACATGGAAATGAAAGGATGCCTGTTATATTCAGATTTCGTGACATTTATATCTGCAGTACTCTGGAGGTCTCCGCAAGCTGCAGAAGTGTCTCTGGAGAGGTGAACCCATGCACTGTGTCCCAGGTGACAATGATCCTAGCCTTCATCTTGCATCTCCCTGTGCTAATTCTGCAAATCCCAGGGTATCTGCTTCTGATTTTCACCAATCCCTTTCCCTTTCAAAGATGACCTGTGGATTTGTGTGTTTTGCCTTTGAACCAGATGCCATAAAAGGGCCCAATTCCAGCTGTGCTGGCAGATCTTGAAAGGGTGCTTCTTGGGTTACCACACGCAAAGTATGACCACATCTTTTCAAGAAGTTCCTTGTCTTTTTTCCCCCACGAAGTGCACATTCCTTTTTTGTTATTATCTAGCAAGCCAGTAATCAGCGGAGGACTAACACTCCTACATTTAACCAACTTCTGTGTCAAACCAACCCTATTCCCTGTAACTCAGTGCCTGTGAACAAATCTACCAGATGTGACTTGTGTAGGTTGGAGGCTGCAAGCAGCCAGCAGTAACGAACCAGGGCTTGGAGCTCCATTCCTTTGACCAAACCCAGTGGCAAGTGTGTGCCAAACTTACAACGCGAGCTCAACCTGTGCTATGCGTATGGGAATGGCAGAATGGTATGTCTACACTGGGAAATGAGGGTAGGAAAAGGTAGGCTGGAAATTAAAAGCCAGCCCCACTGCGAGCTAACATCCCCTTGTTGACCCCCAGCTCTGGAAGTGGACTAAGCTACTCCAGACAAACAGACTATTAGCGTGGACTGAACATCCGTTGACAAATTAATGTTGGATGCATTTACATGCCTTCTCACTGTTTCTCGACCTTTTTAAGTCTTGGAGCTATGGAATATTTTTATGAGAAAAAGTAATCCACAGACTATCTCATACAGTCTTGCTGCAGTGATTTTCATTTACAGCCAAATAAAAATTGGGCTCTGCTTGGATTGTTTGTAACCTCTGTTTTCATTCCTATTTGTCTGTGTATTCAAAAATTAACAGTGTTATTTTGTGAACAGTTCATTTTTGTTGCTGTTGTGAGCCAGCAGAGACCAGTGGGCCAGAAGTGAAGAAACACTGCCTAGCTTACTCTGAAAAGACTTTTCCATTTAGACAAGCCATAAGGAAAAGGAGTTTTCAGTCTCTGGTAATACCTCTACAATATCAAACTGTTATGCTCCTCCCATTAACTTAGACCTAGCAAAGCAGATATTATAACCAAGTGCCTCTAAGTAACTCTGCAGTAACAAGCACTTGCATATACTCACGTGAGGTTTCAATTAAAAAAGCATTTCTATTTGCAGGATTTTTGTAAGCTGCCACACATTTAAAATGCCAGTTAGAAATCCTGTAGGCTCTTTCAAAAGCAATCATAATGTAGCGCAAGAGGACAACAGCCTTTGCTTTCCAAAATCTGACTCTTCAGGGTTCCTCAGCAGAACATACCATGTTGACCTAGTATCCTGATTTAGTTTGAATCAGAGTATTAAGCTTTTAGTGAGTCTGGTGTGCTTAAACTGTGTCTACAATTGCCCACTCTCTGTCTGTTTCATTTTCTGAAACTTGGGATAACTAACTTTATGATAGTGATGTTGAGTAGCCATTAATTCTCATTTCTTTCAGCTATTCCTCAACTCCAGCTTATGAGTTCTTCAATAAAAATCTCCCAAAGTTACCTTGGCGACTCATACGTTTGCCAAGCTGACAGATTTATGACAGTTACATATATAAATATTTATATGCTGCGGCAATGCAATTTTTAAAGGCAGATATACACACTCTCACCGAGACTTTCAAACAAGGCAAAACACACGCGCACAATGTGACAGAACCATATACAAGTCAGCGTGTATCAGTACGTGCCTGAATACACAGATACACACACTAATGACCATACTGGCTTTCTGACAAGCGTACATACTTCACATGCACAAGCAGCACACTCAAGCCAGAACATGTAACATAACTATACATTGTTCAGATAGGAGCATAAAACCCCCTGCTTATTGCTGGACAAGGCAGCATAGGAGCACATGTCTCACAGGGGCAGGTGTTTTGCTTTACACATCCAGTTTTCCCCTGAAAACAGACTTTTATGCACAGACACATTCATTGTTTCTCAAGTAAGTTAGACATTGAACATGAAAGAATCTCCTGTTCAAAAACCTAAAATTCAGCAGTGTATACATGACCATATATGTACACAGACATGCATATCTTGTAACTATCAGAGAAGAATTATTATAGGAAATAATTCTTCTGTTTTTTTTTTTTTTTCCCCCTGTCATACAGACATGCAACTTCCTTCTTTTCAGACCTGACTGAACCTCCTTGTGTTGCATTGCCCTAGGCTGGTGACCAGAGCAAATCCTTGGCCTATAAATTCTGGTGATGAGTTCAGCTGTTTTATTGTCTGGCAGAATAGATGGAGATGATACAAAGTCCAAAGGAAAAAAGAGGAGGGGGCTAAAGGGAGGGGAGTCATTTGTATGTAAACGACACAGCAATTTATTGGAGAAGCCAGGGATCTTTTATTTTTGTAAGGCTGAGGGTATGCTTTATCAGCATCCCATTAGCCCAAAACATACTCTGAAGGTACCATTTTACGAGCTCCATCTTCCCTTTCTTTGTCTGAAAGTCTAAATATAAAATCACTTTTTTTTTCTTTCTTTCCCTTCTCTTGCTTTAAAAATAGAACTCAGATGAAGTCCTCCTCCTCCTCTGCTTTTGATGGGGAAATCTCAGTGTCTGTTTAGATTTTACTTACACATTAATAAAACATTACAGGGAAGTAGTGGGAGAGAGACCAAAACCCTTGACTGTGACAACAAAATGCCTTTCTGTTCTACTGTTTCCACTTGAATTCACTTATGCTTCTTCTGATCTCTAAGAACTTTGGCTTAGTATGGGATGTGAAACATAGGGAGAAGTTTTTAAATATACATGTAGAGGGTATGTATTGTGTCCCCGACCCCTTGCATCCACTGGGGGAGAACCACTGCAATGCAGGCTTCAGGAGAGTCTGTCCTTGGGTCAGGTCTCATTTCTGTCCAGTCTGTTTAGGAAGCTAGGGGCAACACAGCAACCAAGGTTGACAGGTTCTTAAGTCAAATCCCAGCCCTGGCACTCGTTTCCTACGGTTATCACAGGCTGGAGACTTAGAGCAATATCCCTTAAGGTGGGGTCTGATTTTGGCTGCTGCAAACTGGGATCCTTGAGGTGGAAGGAACAGGACATAAACTACTACCAAATAAGGACAACGAATGTGAGGCTCTGAGAAACAATAGGAATCTGAGCTCCGAGAGAAGTCAGAGCAACCAGCAGCTTTAAAAATTTCACTCCATCTAAAACTGCAACCTCTTTGCAAAACAAAACCTAAAAAACCTATCTTGGCCTTCTGATCTTTAAAATGGGGATATCCCCAAATCTCAAAAGCAGGCTTCTAGAACTCACTTATCTACTGTGCTTTTTGTTCTGCGAGCATGGGGAGCACTGGTAAAAAGTGCTATTTGCTATCCTGACTACTGACTACAGGCAAAGGGCTTTCACAGTGTGGCTGCAAGATCTAGTTACCTAGTTAATCCTCAGTCTGAGCCAAATCAGATAGGGTGAGAGCTATACAGCGCTGACATTACACATTTGTGCCCTTTCTTTCTCACCTGCATGTATCTTACCAGATATTAGAGTACTTCAAAGTGTCATGGACAAAGCTATTTTTGCCAGATGATCAAAACTTTGGTGGTATTTTCAGCTTGCCTATAGTTCCAGGGGCTTCAG
Source organism: Struthio camelus (assembly GCF_040807025.1). NCBI lineage: Eukaryota > Metazoa > Chordata > Aves > Struthioniformes > Struthionidae > Struthio > Struthio camelus. The sequence goes on along the minus strand of NC_090981.1, from coordinate 60,765,735 downwards.
GTATGTAGAGCATCTCAGTCTCAGTCTTTGGAAGGTCTGAGGTTCATTCATTAGTCTTCTGATTTGTTTCCCAGCTCTGGAAGCACAGACTTGCTTAGGATCTGATCCAAAACTCTTTAATCCCAAGGAATGACTTCAATAGCCATGGTTTTGTACTTTCTGCCCAGAAGTCTAAATAAGCTTTCTGGTTTTCCTTCCTTATCTATAAAGCTGCAGATAAATATAACATTATATCTCTTCTTTTATTTTCCCCTTACCCTTTTTAATTAAGGACAGCCAGATTCATCACTTGTCTTTTCCATTATTGCAGTACCATACAGCATCTGTGTGTGTGTGTGTGTGGATGTGTATATATATGTACATACCATACCATAAATCTGTACATATAGATTAGACATACATACATACATACATACATACATACATACATACATATATGGTCACAGATTTATGATTCTGCTCCTAACTTTGCTTGACTTAATGGCAAAGAATAGTTTTAAAAATTTAATTCTACTTCATATTAAATGTGAAGCATTAATAAGGCTACAAGCCTTACTAGTGTGTTCAAATCTAGGAACAGGGCCGTATTTGAATAGTTTGTTGGAAGTCACCGTTAGGAATGTTCCCATCTTAAATCACTTTCTAGGAATTAAAAATAATCATATACTGTAAATGCCCATTGTGCTTTTGAGGTTAGGAAATTAAAGAAGTACAATAAATTCGCTGAATAGGGTCTATTGTTTTTTGTCTTTTTTCCCTCAGGATGGTGAATCTTAAAATATACAGCCGTGTTTACTGAATGTGTTTGTGTGTGTGTGTGTATAGCCATTTTGAAGTAGGAACAGAAGTACGTAGAATCCTTTAGGAATTTACTGTAAGCCAGTAATGGATTTTGCTTGTTTTCAAGCCTGGCTTTAAAATGTCTTGTAAAAAAATAATATCCCCAATGCATATTGTGCAGGAATTAATGTGGAACAGGAGCAAAATTACTCTGCCTCTTATGCATTAAAAAAATCCCAGTGACACTAGGTTCAAAACATTACAAAAATGTGTTTCCTCCTCCTCCTCTCTCTCTCTCTCTGTCTCTCTCTGTCTCTCTCTCTAATATTTTAGCAACTGAGTGTAGTTCTTGATTATTGTGCTGTTTGATATATAGGAAAGGGGACCTTGAACGTGGGATAAGTGCTTCTACAATAGCTCTAAGATATGTGATCTGCAACACATAATATTACGTAAGTCCAGTAGAGCAGAATGTATATAAGCCTTGAGCAGAAGCAGATTTTGTAATGGTGAAAGTTTAACCCAGTAGTCTACCAGAAGTTTTTACTGGTTAAACTTTCATCATTACAAGGAGGGTTGTAGATAACCCCCAGCTTTGTATCTAGAGAAGATTTTTACTGTTAAAAGGTTTAAATTCTTCCCTTTTTGTAATGATACAGTTGCATTATGCAAAATAATCTCACCATAATTATAAAAAGCATATATTTACCAAAGGATTGAAACTCCATACAAAATTATCTTTATATTATACAAATATATATCTATACACACCACACACACACACAAAACTTTCAGTTAGCAATCCATATCAAGTTGTTTTACTCTTTTTTTCACCTGCCTAAATTTTCGTGTCTAGGTGCTTCTAGTTTTGAAATAGAGGATAAGATGGTCTCCAGGCATTTAAGACCTAAGTCCTCCTTACTATGTTGACTATTGCAAGTGTTCCTTAAGGATCCTGATCTAAGCTGGCAGTGTTTTGAGTGGAGCCTGGACTAGATGACTCCCCTCCAATCTGAATGACTCTGTGGTTTCTGACCAAGAGCTGAAATAGTCTAAGGACTCCTGCCCTGGCTTCAGAGATCAGTGCACTGCCTCTGAACCCAGCCTAAGCTGGCAGCGATCTACCACGGCAGATCCAGTAGAAGAATCACAGAAGATGTGATTTTTTGGAAAATCCTCCCTCCCACAGTTTCCTTGTTGGCCTTTGTCTCAAGAGATCTAGACTTTATCCTTGCTCTGTTACTGATTAAGTGAGACCTTGCAGAAGATGCTTCCTCCATCTGTAAAATAGGGCCTAGGATCCATATGAGCTTTGAAATGAACCGATGGGAAGCATGAGACATTATTATATAAGGTCTAGTAATTGTCGGTACAGAAGCTGCACAAGGTTTCTTTTCAGTAGGAAGTGCCACTGTCAAGACTTGTCAAAACTGGGCCCTTATCACCAACGAGACCGCCAGAAGAAGATCCTCTTTCTATACACATTGATCTTCTGAATTGTTCATGCAGCCATAATTTAGCTCCTAGAAATACTGGAACTGCGTTAAGCAAACACATCAGCGACTTTATATTTCTGTGGGAGGTGGTGTTTAGAGTGGGAGGATGACCAGAGGAAATAAGATTAGGTTAAGCAAGGAAAAAATTAGAGTAAACATCAGGAGAAATGTCTTTCTCATGTTAAGGCCTGATAGTCTGTGACTGTGATTTCATAATCCAAGGGAAATAGTGGAGGGTGCATGGTGTTTTTGAACAAAATAGCATACCAGAAAAGATATTTTTGCTTCTATTTACTGGATTTCCTAGTACATTGTGATCTGGTCTGACTTGAATTACACAGTCTAATTAAAACAGACTCTGATTTAATGGACTAGATACACAGAACATTTAGGTACACAAATGCTGGTATAAGCTTTGCACGCAGAGGCATTAATTTGCATGCCCAGTTACAGGAGTTCTGCACAGAAATTGGTTAATTGCACCAATTGAATAGCTGATTGGGCATAATACCCTACACAATAGCCTGATTTGCATATGCATTGATGCAGCCTTGCATGTATAGTTATGTGTGCAATGGTGCTCACATTTTGTATATATAAGAGTGCATGTAAATTGCTGGAAAATCTGTCCCAGTAGATCTCTTCCATCTCTACCTTAGATCATTCTGTTTGCTAAGTAATAGATCACCCCACTCTGATACTAAAATGTGTCAGCTCAGAGAGTGAATATCAATTAAATGAGTAAATAAAATGCTGCCAAAAGTGTATTTTTGTATTTTACCTAAAAATCTCCTTTTTAGTAGCTATCATAACTAAAACTAGATTGTTTAGGGCCCTTTTCTGGCTGTGAAAGGCAGCCTGTTCTTTCAGTAATTCACGTATTTATTAGTCCCTTTTCACACAGACTTGTTTATTAACGTGTAAACCTGATCCAATTCCATGTAAGGCACATCCGTGCTATTCCCTCTAAATTCCATAGGATATGGGTTTAATTGAGGTCAAGGTGTCACCATATTGGGAGCTATTGAACTGATGATACACACCTCAAGGCAAGGATCTGGTTTGAGGCAATTATATTGTCCAGTAAGCAAGTTCCAAGCTGCAGGCTCCAAAGGAAGTCAATATTATTTTTCTTGAAGCAACAAAAAACTTCTCAGTTCATCTTTGATTTTTTTTAGAGAAAGCAACTGAGGCACAGAACACAAAGGGCACCTGGAAATAACCAGTAACTAAACCAGATCTCCTGGTGAACTGGATCGTGATTCATTGGTGACTCTCCTAGCTCGCTCTCTCTTGTCTCCACAGAAAGCCAACTGGCCTGCTCAGTCTCTTCTGTTCAGTTCTTCTCTGGCAGCAGACAACAAGCTCTTCTCTGTCTTTCTGTTATTATGACGCATTCTTTTCTAGCAAACTAAAACATGATGTCCAATAAAAAGAGATGAAAAGAGTTATCTGAAGCTTTTAACTCAACACAGTAGGAGTACAGGATGTTCTAACAAAGTATATTCTTAATACTTTCACCTATTTGCTCCCCATTTGGAATCAGGCATACACGGCTGTGGGAGAGTCCTGAGGAGAACAGAGTTGAAGCTTTTGGACAAGTGATTCCAAAAGACCTCCTATTAAGCACTTTAGTCTCAGTTCATGATTTGTTGACTTTGAAGGCCCTGGTTCTTTTTTTCTTTTTTTTTTTTTTTTAATTATTATTATTCCTATGTTTAGGAATGGAAGACCATAGAGAAGTGGGAGGGTAGGATTAAAGCTTTCTTTTTGTTTCCAGTTCTTGAGACTAGGCTGCAGTATGCCTGGAGAAGTCTAAAGAAACCTCAGGTTGGTTCTAACTTGGGTTCTGCTTCTGATAACCTCCAGCAGGAGCCACGGGAAGAACTGCGTGGCCATACTACTTTTGTCCTCCAATCAGAGGGCGGAAGGATTTCTCCAATGGGGATTTCCACCCGTTGTAAAATTATTTCAAGCTGTCAGAGTAGATCAATAGGATCAGCAAGAGTTGGACCCAATGGACTTATGCGGTAAAAATGAGGCTGCTGTCATTATAAGTAGAATGTACTCATTTAAGGGGTGTGATGGTCTTGCAAGGGAGATATTAATCTGCACTTTAAAATGCAAAAGACTCTACAGAACAGTTTCTAAGCAATGAGCATCCCAAGATAACTAACAAGTGCCACATTTCTGGGGACTGAAGGATCAGCTCCTTCCCAATGAGGCAGTGAGGGTGGAGCATAAATTGAGTCCAAGGATCTCTGCGCCTAGTCCCACTGTTGTAGGTAAAAGCAAAAATCCAGGTGAGATTTGAAGGTAGTCCATAAGGCAGAAGGAGAAACTCTGCTTTCAGGGAGCAAGAGCTGAAGTGGAAAAGGCTCCCTCACCAGTAGCCTAAATATGAAAAACAAGTTAGTATTAGATAATAGACAAATGAAAAAGGGAGAGAGCTAAACTGAGGTCCAGACCTTGGAAAATCCTTAAAACAAGCAGATCTGTTTAAAATGGAAACCTGAGATCTGGGGAAACAATGGGGAAAGAGCATCTGTGTAAGCACTGGTATGGTCATGAAAAGGGAAGGAGGTGCCACCATTTTCTTTTCAGTGGAGCTGATGTTTCTAAGGCAGGAAACAGCGTTTCCCACTACATTTATTATGCTACCTGTCCTGAAAAACAAATCTACTCCAGCAGTGGCTCTCTGTCCTCCAAAAAGCCAACTCCTGCCATCCAAGTGCAGGCTTTTGAATAATGAATTCTGAGAGCAAGGGAGGAAGAATTCACAGCAAAGCCTACCTAGCTTTCCCAGATACCAGACTGCAGAGTTCAGACTTAGTCAAGAGTTTTGAGAAGCTCAGGTAAAGAAATAGGAAGTGGAAAGCATCGTTGTTATCACTTGTGACTATAGGTACAGAGAACAAGTCAGCTTGCAGCAGGGAACTGACAGCTTTTCAAGTCCCCTCTAAGAAATTCAAGGTGCTTTGCAGGATTTTTGTGTTCTTTCCAATGCGGTCTTCTCTGTTTCTCTATGTATTTTGCTATTTCCACTTTGGCTGGTGCTGTAGCAATAAGAAGGATTATTCTTGATAGCCAAACTATCAACTAATGGAAAAGCAGTGGGAAGACTATTTCCATCAAGAAAACAGAAAAAAGGAAACACCTTCATCTCCCAAGATAATGCCATAAATGATGAATGCATTTCTTGATCACATAAAAGTGTTTCATTCATGTAAAATTACAAAGGCATGAAAATGAGCAGCATTCCTTTTGAAGTCAAGACAGTTGGCGTCATCTTAGTGGTCATTTCTCAGAGAGGTAATTCTGGGCTTATTAATAATGAACTGAGAACTTTGATTTTTTTTTTATGCGCTTCTGTATTTTTGTGTGTTTTTTCATCTTTAAAAGAAACAGCCTGAGTTGTTTGGCAGATGCAATACGTTCTGGCATCTAGTCATATCCATTGAGATGGTCCTATAGTCTCTTTCCATTCAAAGAAATTATTGTCTCAGCCTTTTGCTCTAATCACCAGCATAATTTGTTCTCAGCTTACAACACTTCTGTCTTTCAGGTGATCAAGCAGGAGGTTATAATCCTGTCTCTGCTATGGTCCAGGAGTTCCCACATAGTTTTTACCTGCTGCCAGCAGCAATAGTGATAAGCACCACTAAAAGTTTGGGCACCTCCACTTTAGACTGTTCCATGCTATTGGGTCTTTTCTGAGATGATATTCTGGCAATAGCAGGATGAGAGTAACTGAGACACCACAGTACCGAAACCTTGATCTGTTCTCTGCAGGCTGCAGAAGGAGGGACTTTGTGTTCAGTGTAAGACAGCTCAGCTTAGCACAAGTGATGTCGAGGTGAGAGTTGTTTTAAGGGAGATGATAGGACATAGTATGCTGATTAAAGATGTATAGAGTACATGGGATACTCATTCTTTCAAAAGAGGATACAAATAGAGTTTTTTCACAATATGGGCATCTGCTCTCACCTTGTTTTGCTTAAGGAAGCTACTTCAGATCTTGACAGGGAGTTCAGAAAATGCAAAATAGAATCCAATTTGTAATCTGAAGGATACCCTTGCATTAGGAAGAAGTGTCTTAGACCCAAGTTCTCCACTAACAGTAAAGCAACCTGAGCAAGAGGGTTTGAGTGATTAAAGTACCTTAAGCTAGCTAGTTTAGGCATTCCCTCTGGAAGTCTTCAAAGACACTTAGGAATCCTGAATCATTAGATATGGAATTAGTGGATACATTTAGAAATAACTCTATGATTTCAGTGCCTAAATTGAGTAAAAGAGATTCCACACCAATTTGGAAAGTGTTGCATAAGACTGCTTCAGAGCTTTCTTTGAGAGCTAGGAAGGTAGTGCAGGAGCCCTTTGTCCCACACCTCCATTTTTCTCTCTGTTAAAGATACACAATCTTTCCGTTTTAAAGAAAAAATTGAACCCAAGGGTGAGATCCCTCTGTCCTAACCTTGAAGGCCAAAAGATAGACGCCTAAGTCTGGACTAGTTACACTAGACTCTCTTTACAGTCAGTAAAGAGAAATAGACATCTCTAGAGAATGATTCATCGCGTCCTAAGATAAACATCTCAGATAGTTCCGATGAGCTGTTTCCAGGGGATGCTTGTTTCTCTCCGTTGACTGCAAAATAAGCCCTGACTGGCTGACTGACTGCAGACATCTATGCATACGTGAAACTCTCTCTCACCCCAGATCTCACCACCTCGCTCCTCAGATACTAAATCTCTCATATTTTAGTCTTTTCCACCAGCCACCCATCCCCAAATAATGGCAGCATCTATGCCTGACGGAAGAATTCAAGTGAGATAACCTATATGCTCACTGAATCATGTTAAAAAATGTCTCACCCGCCAACGCAGCACTTCTGAAAAGTCTGAGTGGCAGATGGCCTTAGATGGGCCATCACACTGGACAACCATGTGAAGATTAATTCAAATGTATATGTCTGTGTGTGTCTGTGAATGTGTGTGTGTGTGTGTGTGTGTATATATGTATATAATATATATAACAGTGCATGTGACAACACAGTATGTATGGAAAGAATAGGTGAACTTTCCCATTTCATCTAAGCATTGTATGCTACAGTAAATATCAGAGATAATGATATTGACTTTAAGGTATTACAGCTTCAAATGTCAATCCTGCTCTATCTAACGCTCCTTTGGATTTGATTTACATCTCTTCCTCCCACTCCAAAAGCTGCAAAAGGAGGATGTTGGCAAGAGGGACATCCACGTAAACAGACTTTGACTTTGTTTTCCATCTCTTCTCTTGTTAATTTTCGTGTTGCAGATTTCTGTCCAGGGCTGAAGAACTAACTCAACAGCCCTTTGTCCCCTGCTTTAATTCTGATTGTAAATAAGTGTGCTTCAGGCTCAGGAGTGAATAAAAAGGATGAAATACCAGCAGCCTCCAAAGGGAGGTCTCTTACCAAAGGTGCTGCTGCTGAATCAAAAGGTCAAAGAAGTATTAGCGGTAGTTTCAGCAAAAATGAAACCAGCCCAAAGAACCAAAGAGCTCATAAGAATAACATTTGAACAGCACTTCCCAGCCCTTTACTAGCATTAACTAAGTAATCCTCATAGCACTCTGGTGGTATAGGAAGCAGTACTACGGCAGCATCAGTACTGAAGTCTAGCACTAATGTGCTCTTTTAAGCCAAATCTGCACCCTATAACTAAACTGTAATACTGGATTTTGGATCCTCAGAAATTTCAACCTATAGAGTTGAGATTAAAAGCAGGCAAGAAACAGATTTTTCATCCAGCAAGAATTTTACTCCTTTCTGAGTCGCAGAATCACATAACAGTCGAGGTTGACAGACACCTCTGGAGATCATCTGGTCCAGCCCCCTGCTCAAGCAGGGTAACCTAGGACCGCATCTAGTCAGGTTTTTGAGTGTCTCCAAGGATGGAGATTCCATAGCCTCTCTGGGCACCCTATTCCAGTGTTCAGCCACAGAAAGAACTGATTCAATCTATGTATTTTGCTTTTACACTCTTGAAATGTTAACATTTTCTTTCCAGCTCTTTTAAATCTTTTTAAAGAATAAATTTACTACCATTTCACCATTAAAAGTGTCCTCAAATTGAAAAAGAACACTTTTATTTTTTGAAAATGTGGAAATATGGCACATAGAGTTTCTTAGCTCCTTCCACAAAATACGAGTTTGTCAAAAACTACTGCTTTTTGACCCATTTTTTCAGCTGTGAAGAATCAGCTCTGCCTAAAATCTTTACAAAAGCCTTTGAAAATATACCTGAAAAAGTTCTGACCAGCCTTAGGTTAGATTCATTTCAGTAACATACCTGCTGCATATCTGTCATACCTATCATTTCTTCTAGAAAAGTCATGCCACCTTTATTTTATTTTCTTTTATTTATTTTATTTCATTTCATTTCATTTCATTTTTTTATCTTTTAGAGGAGTGTTGCAGAATATCACTCACCATACAGAGTAAAGGTCAAAGGCATTTTTTTCCCAAAGAAAGAGACCAGTTCTATGTGACTCACTTTTCCCAAGATCCCACAAGGAATCAGTAGCAGAGAACTCCCATAGTTATGTTTTTTAGATTGCTAGACCAAATTGATTTCTTGAATGAAAATACTTTTCTTCCAGCTATTTCTTCTAATACTGTCACCCTTCTTCTAGGTGGTAAGGCTTTACCTGTTTCCCTTAACTGTCTTTTGTGTTTATATGCAAAGGAAATTACCCAGATATCTCTGTGGCTTTCAAAACAGGAAGAATGACTTTAGGTAGGGACTACTTCTGTATTCAAGGTTACTCTTATGTTTTAGTATCTTGAATCAGAATCTCAAGGATGAAGGCACTGGAAAATTGTAGTTTTCCTAAAGGGCAATTAACAGGCCAAGAAATAAATACACAAACTTGAAAGGGAAAGATGGCAATGACAGCAGGAATTATTTAAGATGGTCCATGGGGATATAAGAGTAATGGGATACAATTAAGCAAAGAAAAATTCACAGTAAATATCAGAGATGAAATACTTCTGACAGTGAAGTATATCAAGCCATGGAACAGTCTCCCAAAGGAAAGGGTGGAAAATCCATTGCTGAGAAGAGTCACAGGCACGTTGGGCAAAACAGAAGAACATATGCAGGAAGGAACATTCAGACACTGGCAAGGGAAATGGCTGGATGACCTACAAAAATAGGTCTTTTTTCTGTTTCTTACTGCTGGTCCTGGCAATTACCATCCTATAAATCTAACTTCTCTCCTCATTAAAATAATGGAATGTAAAAGACACAGAAAATACCATGAAACTTCTAGAGGACAATGGGATCGTGAGCCGTGAGCAAGATGGGGTCGAGAATTATTAACATCGGAGTGTAAAGGGAAAGCAGGGGGAAGGTTGTGTGATAAGATTTTAGTATTAAGTTTGATGTAGTGTGTCTGAAAATCTTGAATCCAAAAGGTCATTCAGATGCCTAAGATACTGTCACTTCCTTGTTAAGACTGTGGAAGGTGATGATAAACAGCAGACTTTCTAATGATGAGGGCTTGTCTGAAAGGATATTGCAGTGTCTTTTGTCTCGTGATGTCTTCATTCCTGATGTAAAAAAGAAACAGAGATGATAACGATGTTTCTGACTAACGTGAATTAGGTTAGTTTAGGACTAATCTTAGCCCTAAATATCTGCCATGGCAGAAATGTTTCCAAGGGATGTACCCAGATTTGCAGAACCATTTCTTTTAAGGGATGTTATTTCAGAATTGTTCATTTCCAGGCTTTTCACACTTTCTATTATTCTAGACAGTTCTACTCATAGCTGGTGGTAACATACTACTGTAATTTAGAGGAATTCAGATTTGTCATATTATTGTTACACTGTCTTTTTTTTTTTTTTCATTAGAAGAAGAAAAGTACAAAGAGATCTTTTCCCTTAAATATACTATGGTGTACTGTTGATGTAGCTGGGAACAAAGGGTCTGTCTTTTAGGGCCCTGAAGATCTTTTGAGATCCCTTTATATCATCAGAATGGTGCTCACTGGACCATATGTAAATGAAGAAGTGGAGGTGGCTCCTCTAACCAATCTTTATACATCTAAATGGTTGAAATCTATACCTACCCTAGCTGTCTGGGCTTCCTACAGTGAACTAAATTAGGTCAAATTAATTGAATTTTCAGTTTCTCTGCTTTGACTATACAAGGAAACTAAATGACTTGTTTAAATGCAGATATAAATGAACAAAGATAGGTGGGTTGAGTCAGCCTTGTCACCAAGCCTTGTGCAACAGTTGCTTATTGTTGTAGTCCTTCCAGAAACCTCTGCCACCTCAGAAGAAAATCTTCAGATGTTCAGTACTGTTGCACTGTATTTCTCTCCAAGGCACCTTTTTATTTCTAAATGTATCCCTTATGGCACCAAATCATTATATTTTCCTGTATGTAGGAGTCCTGCTTGAGTTTTAGGAGAATTTCTATAGTTTTTTTTCTTGCAGTTGATTCTCACACCTTTGATCTAGCCATTCCCCATCACCTTCCACCTTCATGACCCAGACATATTATGTTGTCTGATGACCAGATCAGCAATAACATGTGTGACCTTGTGGAGCCCCTACTCCCATGAAGAGCCTCCATCCTTTCAAAGACTATTTAGATCGGGAGCTCCTTAGAGCAGGACTCATTTTTCCCACATACCTGCTCAATGTCTTGTCCACTGGATTCTCATTGTGACTGGGAGCCTTGGTGTATCCTTGCCCAAAGGGTATCTGCAGCATCACTAGGGAACATATGTCTGCCTCCATATTCTTCTGCCATGGCTCCTGCTCCTATTTCAACGTGCAGTGCAATGCAGGCTCCGCTGGCCCAAATGGAGAGAGAGTGTGTTTTAATCTGCACAGACATGCCCTGCTTCATTGTGCCGCACTCCGATACTAGCCATTTCTTGGCCTTGGTGGTCTGTGCCGAATTCAGTCTCAAAGGTCAGCCAGGGAGGGGAGGCTAGGCCGCCGCAGAAACCTGGCATGTCGGAACACTATGTTTAATTACACACAAATTTACTGCAGCGTGTCAGGAGGGAGGCAGGGAGCTTGTCCCATGGAAAGGTCAGGCATTGTGTGGTGGCTTTACCTAAATTACACTAGGAGGAATGGAAGTGAGACCCTGACCTTGTATAATGAATATACAGCCAGACCCCAGTGGGCACGATGCATTCATGTGTTCGGTTCATCTTAAGTTTAACTCCTTCCCTTGCTTCTCCAGCAAAAGGGAATTTTCTTCTATGCTTGCTGAAATGCTCCAGATTTTGCTTTTCCCAAGAAGTGATAATATTTCAAGTTACACTACACTACACAGAAAAAATAGATCCATTTTGGGCCACACGAAGTAATCTTTGTATGTATCTGTAATGGACACCTGAAAGAAGCCAGGAAACCAAAGTCCAGAGGAGAGCTGAAACAGGCAAGATCTGAAACCTCTTCTTTCAGGATAATCTGGTGGGTTTTACCTCTCTTTGAATTTTATGTTTCCATCCTTAGTATCAGAACAGCTCTTATAGTGGTTCTTTGAGCCTTTCCTGGTGTAATAATCTGAGCTAGGAGTGGATTTATTGACTTAAGCATTTATTTAGTCTGGATTTGGGTTTTTTTTTTTTTGGGGGGGGGGGGTGGAAGTGTAGGGAGGATTGAGGCAGATAGTGATACTTGCTTTGAATTTGTATTTCAATAGCACCTGCTGCTCCTCACAGTGGATCCCACTGTGCCAAGTGCTATGCATGCACATGCTAAAATATAGTCCCTGTTGCAAAGACTGTCCAGTTCCAAGTAAAACTAATAAGGATTAGGACTGGGAAGGAAAACAGAAGCTGGGAGGGATGAAATGAGTTTCCCAAGGTTATAGTTGATTAGTGACAAGCTAGATAGGAGCTTAATTCTCCTGCTTTCCAGCCTAGTTACAAGTCTAGTTCTAGTCTTGACGTAATCATATTCTAAGACCTGACAATGATGTAAACGCTTAACTGGGAAAGGTGCCGGCTGGAAATTCTTGCAGGTACCTAACAGTGGTTAGATTGTAGATTACATGAATAGCTTGACATGACATATCTGCTTCTGTAACTAACCAAATCTAAACCTATAGATTTCCTTTTCTTTGGAATGGAAAATCATAGATTGGTCTCATTTTATTCAAAGCCGTTTTTCTACTGCTGCCTTAAACAATGAGTTTTATATTATTATTTGGCAGATTGGCCTCCTAGCATATTATTTTAGCCTCCTTAAATGAGAAATGAAAAATAAGATAGTAATCATAACACTTACTAGTGCCATATTTCTGTATCCTACCATCATACTGGTATTTACTCTGCAGGGAAAGTAAGTGACCTGTAACATATAGTTGAAAGTACTCAGGACCAGTAAGGAATTTATTTCTGTGTGTTTGAACTCACTCATTCCATGAACAAATGCAAAGGTAACTCATTTCATCAATCTCTTTCCTGATTAACTATAAACATTTAGGTAACTCCATAAAGAGAAGCGATGGTATGAGAAGGAGAAATCGCACAAGGCATTGAGAATGAATTACAGTGTAAGGACAAATAAAATAGTAAAAAAAAAAATAAAACTATGATTAGAGACAATATATCAGTAGAAAGTTCTCTCTAAGCACCATTGCATAGGCCAGGAGCTATCAAAGCTTAGTATGGCAGAGCAAAATGAATAGCCAGAGGCAAGGGTGCCTGAGCCTTTTTACAGGAAGGCTTCTTTAGGAAGCTGTCTCTGGCTCCCTTGTTCTCTCTGTTCCTGCTGATGCCATGAAAAGGAGAGAAAATTTGAAGAGGAGGCAGGGATGAAGAAATGTGAGGTATTGAAGGTGAGGGTGGGAATCAAAGCTCCTAGTTGCTTTGAAATAGCAGCAAATAAAGCAATATATTTTGGGGAACAGTCCTGCATTCACTGAAGGTTGGATTACCTGACTTTTTAAGGTGGATTTGTTTCTTTTTCTTAAGATTCCTTCTTAGTCCATATGCTTGATTTGGTTGAATGTTATAGGGTTTTAGCATTCTCATGACCTGTTGATTTTAAGAGGCATTGGGAGATTGTCAGCAACTCAGTCCAATGCAATTGCACACTGATTCAGTGAGTGAAAGTACATTTTCCAGTGTAGTCACAAAATGGCATATGTCTATGGCATATGAATGAGCCAACCATGAGTGTTTTGGGGTTGTGAAATGATGACTACAGTTATCAAAACATGTAGAGGTCAAGATTATGGTTCAGGGGCCTCTTTGCTGTGTACTGTGTGTGCATGTAATAGATAGATAGTTCCTGCACCATAACATTGTTTAAGGTCCAAATTCATTCCACCTAAATGAGGAATCTTGACTCTCTCAGAGGTCGATTCAGATCCTAGATGAGCTGAATAGCTCCCTGGAGAGGCCTAAATGTTACCCATATCTCTCCATTTACTGTCAAGTCAACCTATGGAGAGAGGTCCTCTTAAATTAGATGGGGTGAATATAGCCAAAACCTTTCACTCTTCAAATACTACGTATCTAAAATAATTGTATGATTGCAGAATCTGAGCATCTCAGCATTATTAAATGTTCTGATGAGTCATGGAAATGCTATTCTTCTATTTTACAGTGTGTATGGGGGAAATGAAATAGCGAAATAGAGGCTGGTTCACAGAGGCTCAGACAGTGTTAGGTATCCAGGTCCATGGGTTCTGCTCATTCGTATATGTACATCATATATATGACTGACCTTCCAGCAGGGCAGACGTGACTCCCAGTCTGACCTCAGTAAAGGGTAGAAGTTAGTTTCATTGATCTAGGAAGAGATCAAAGTAAATTCTTTCCTGGTGCTCCTGTCAACAGTTAGAGTGGAGCTCATCTCAGCTAACTTGGCAGGTCTACGTGTGTGAGTTAGTGATACAAAAACTCCTTTGTAGTCAACAGAGAGAAATAAGGCATTTCAAGTGTGATTCATACGGCCTCTTTCATTTATGGGATTCATATGTCCTCTTTCACCTACCTCTAGATGAACCATACCCTAGAAGCACTATTTCTTTACTGACCATCAACAGAGTTTAGACAGCAGGAACCTAAGATATCTGAATATGGGCAGATGATTCATGTAAATTACTTCATTTCTTTCTTATAGAGCATCTTCAAAACTATTGACACTTCAGTAACTGCCCTGATCTGTCACAGCCCTTCACATTCCCTTTCCAACTGGCTTCTCCCTGCAAGAAAATCAGCAGAAGTATTCCTTGTTTCTTCTTACATGGGTCAGGTCACAAGTACGAGTCAGTGGCAAACTGAATCTATCACCCCCTGCAAGAGTGCCTGGGAAATATGACAGTCTGTAAGGTACCAGTACAGCAGAGGCAAGAGCTGTGTGAGAGGAACATCAGGACCAGCCTCAGCTTGCAACAAGCACAAGTAAAAACATCCAGCCCCTCTGGCTATTGTGGGGAGCTGACTAAGGAAGTGGCAGCAATGTCAGGAGAAGTCTGTTAGGGCATGGAGGAAGAGAGGTGAACAATAAGGGCTGGGTACATCCACAGCCCTGAAACCCATCCCTACAGCTCACCAACAACCACTTGGTGTCTTCCATCCACATGGATATCTAGTTGTCACTGGTTGAGCCTGAGCATCTTCCTCTGATACAGAGGATAATTCCTCCTTTTTGGTTCACACATTTGGAAGGAAGACATGAAGATATCGCAGGTTCCTTATCCTATTTATAAGTCACACTCTGAAGGTTAAATAAAAAAAAAAAAAGCTATAAAAGTATGTAAAGCAAAGAAACAACAAAACCAAACAAGTGCAGAGACGTACACATAAAATGTTCCTCCAGTACATAGAGTCAAAGCTGAATTCAATATTGAGAACTTGTATTTATTTTTTTTCTTTTAAACCGAAGCCTCCAATAATTGCCTTGTGTTCATAGGAATGTAAATTACTCTTTTTGGTCTCTATAAGGGAGCATGGAGATGAATAGGAGTCTAAATTGGTTTTGCTTCCTGTTCCCTGTAGTGGTTGCAGGATTAGTCCACTGTGCCTCTTTGCCCTTCCATTTCCTTGAAGACATGGGAAAACCTTCATTTTGCCAGGAGTTACTTACTCATTAAAATGAATCAAACAAGCCAGATTGTAGCAGGCATTTGAAAACCTGCTATCTGTCAAGAATTTTAAGTTTAAAATTAACATTGAGTCCTCCTTTAAGACAAAAACCTTGACCTTAAGTTGCGTGGTGATTGGCAAGCACTCCCCATCCCCTGACTCGATTAACATTTAAATGCCATTTTGTGTGAATATGAGTGGCGCCTTTGGAACAAACAAATTACTAATGTCTTCCTGCAGGAATGGAGCCTCAAAAGTGCTTTATTAATTTGATACCTAATTGAAAATCCCTTCCTTATTCCTGAGAGGTTTATGGGGCCTCGGGAAAGTTAGCAAGGGGTAACTCTTGGCCCGCACAGATGATATCCCAGTTAATCTATTCTTCCTTTATTTTTTGCATTTCTTGTCATATTTTACAGTGAGGAAAAGAGAGAAACAGGGGAAAAGTAGCCTTAGATGGGAAAACACATGTTTTGTGTTTCACTCTTCTGGAAATGAGGAATAAGGAACGATTTATGACCAGTAAGCTTTACAGCTCTTTTACAGTATGTAGGTGTCGTGCAGATGAGCAAACTGAGCTACTGAGGAGTTCAGGCCTTTCGTGCAAACAAACAAGAGAGGCCAGAGGTGGAAGCAGAACTAAGTAGTTCTGATTCTTGGACTTGTGACTATTTGGGATATTGATGTTCTAGGAGAAAGAACACTCTGAAGCTCTGCCCACCATCCATACCGCAATCTCAGCTCATCCTAAGTAGCCTTCTGGACCTCATGCATCTCTTTTTAGCTTGTGCAGGTTATAATCTGTGTCCACCCTCTTGGCGAGTACACATTTCAGGTCCCCTTGCTGTATTTGACCCACAGAGAACAGCTCTGCCTACAGACTGCTAGCTGGTGAGCCCATCTTACATCGGTCCTTCATGTTCCTAATATGTTTATTGCTTGCTGAATATTTTGTGTGTTTGTGTGTGTGTGTGTGTGTGTGTGTGTGTGTGTGTGTGTGTGTGCGTGTGTGTGTGTGTGTGTGTGTTCAAGATCTTGTTTATATATAGACAAGACAGATATATACGGGGTGTTTGTTTTGACTTGGTCTTGTTGGCAATAAAAATGAAATTATTTAAAGTGGGATTCCTCTCACCTAACATTAGATATTCATAAGTGAGCCATCCAAGTCTGAGATAAGTCACTTGCTCCTCTAGTCAGAGGAAAGAGGCAATTCTAGAGAACCATCCAACTGATTCTCAACATCTGTCTTAGCAGGATGTCAGTCACTCTGTAGACAAACCTCTCTCTTCCCTGATGAAGAGGAAAGACTTACAAGCTTAGATTCTGCTGCTGCTTACTTTTCCATGTCCCAAATCAAATGAGACTAATCCGTTATTGGTGCTCTCACTGAATTCAAAGTAAAAGTTAAGTATGTGCCTAGGATTTTTTTTCCCCCAGAAAGAGAGACTGAGTTACCCACTACAAGCTGAGAATGTGATTAAACGATAACATTAAGGCTCTGATCCATCCAGCTATGCTTTTCTAGAACTAGTATACCTTCTCTTTAGAGTTGCTCTCACCTCTCTTCTCTCTCCTCATTTTGGGAATTGAAGTGTATTTCCCAGTTCCGATCTTTCAGAAACTTCTTGCTCTGTGTTTCAACAAGATATCTGAGGGCCTGTGCACTTGGCAGGGGAGAAGACAGAAGAGAATGCTTCACCAGGCAGCCCGTTTATCTGCCAACGCTAATTGTGCAAGTGGGGAGAAATTTGTAAGTTGCAAAGGTGCTGCTCAGAGAACAGCAGAATTCGCTGCTATATCAAATAAATAAATATGTATATGCAAATTACAAATGGGCTGCCTTTTTTTTTCTTTTTTTTCGAGGATAATGCCTGCCATCTCCTTCAAATTATGTCGGTTTGACATTGTAAATTTGCAAGGTACACACAGGAATCCTGATACACCAAACCTGGTGCTCATTCTGTTGGAATGTTTTTCCCCCATCTCATTAATTCTGTTAGTTAATTGTTGTTCAGCCACTTTACTATATTCTGTATTTAAATTTTGAATTAAAAAAGATGAGATTTTATTTAATTATTCCCTTGTCCCACCTTTTCCTACTAGAACTCCCATTACAGTCTTTCTATACAGACATGCTACACATCATCTGCAGCTTCAGGGTGTTTAAATGTATACATTTGAGCAAATCAGCATGAGATTCTCTTACGGTGAGGAGAGAGAAGTATGCTCTTCTGCGGTGTATTTCCTCTCATCCTAATGTTGAAATCTAAAATCAGTCAAATGAATTGCGTCCCAAAAGCATCTATTTCTCTTTGCTGATAATAAAGGAAATCAAAAGTGACTGGCTTGTATGGAATCATCCACCTTCAGTGACCGCATCTGGCTAGATAAATTCAGACTCACTCAGGCCTTCTGGAGGTGGAATGTCTCAGAGGCCCCAAACCCAAACGATTACATCCTACCTCTCAGCAGGCCTCCTTAACTCACTTCAGCACTGTGATATCCGTGGTATTAAAGTTTCCTGTGTGCTGAGGGATTACTGAAGGCACAGTTGCAACAGTGTATGAAAGACTATGTAGATATGTCCTAGGTACTTCTCTGCCCTTAAGCTTTACCAAAAGGGACTGGGGATTTTTTATCTGAATGTTCCTTTCTCTTGGAAAAACATAAATCAGACCATGTAGTTTCAGTGTGATCTTCATTTTGGTGTCACATCTCCCTCACCCCCCCTTAGGTCAAGGATGCTTGCTTCAAAGAGTATTTAATCTTCAGCAATCCTCTTCATTCCTTTAAGTTGTAACATGATGAAAGGCTCCTCCTGACCCAAGTGTTAAGCAAAAGACTTAGGGGAAAATATGTTCTTGCAAGATTTCCAGCTCAGTGGGACTGAAAGATTTGATTTTCTACTAAGTAAGCATCACAACTTTTCAGGTGCTCAGCTGAACTGGATAGTCTTCAAGCTGTCTCAAGTCTTTATGCATGTTTTTTTTTTTTTTAAAAAAAAAGCATGAACTGTACATGTGCAGATCTGTGCCGTGTGGTGGTCAAGTGCAGTAAGAGTTTATCTGCCTGACTTCAGCATATGACTGTTATTCAGAAGTGCGGAAGAAATCACTAGTATCCAAGCACTTCGGGGGTTGGCCTTCTGCAGTTTTGCTGTTTCCCTGAAATCCTGATTTTGGTTTGCTCAAGCAGAAGTGATAAATCAGTGGGCAGAGTGCAGGTGACCTGGTCAAAGGTGCATGGGTAATGCAGTTCATCACCTGTTCTGGTCTTTATCATGTGGTTGGGTAATTTATGAGAACGCTGCTATAAATCTATTGACAAACATGCATGCCATTGGTGTGGAAGACCCACTATATGCTAGCTGCAGCATAGAAACCCCTTAAAAGGTGTTCCTATATTGCTATGTTTTTTATAAGCTGGATTTACATGTGTAGCTTATCCTGCCAAGTGATGTTGACTTAACCTTTTAAATAAAACCTAAACATAAAGAGATTCCTTTTTCTCTAAGCAGGATGATCTGGAATAAAAGTGTGTGTGTTGTGGGGGGGTAGAAACTCATCATGAGTAAATGTCCAATAACATGGCTTCAGGCAGCTGCGTGTAGGAGAAATCAGCAAACTCAAGATCACTGAAAAAAGACCTGGGAGGATGGATTCGATGACATGGCTCATGAGCTTGCCAGTTGTTTTCTGTCATGCATTTCCTCTTGATCTGTCTGATTAAGTATTCAAGATCCCAAACAAAGGGGCTCTTTTTATTTCTCATGGTGGTTACAGCCTAATATACTTTCCATTTAAGACAATTCTCCTTGGTACTCATTTCTTTCTTTCTTTCTTTCTATATTTCTGTGTAGCTCTGTCAGTGGATGTTCTGTACAAAAAGTGATGGAATTTTAGAACCTGGGTAGCATTTTCCTCCGGCAGCATAGTCAGCCAGTAGTAAAAAGCTCCTGAATAGATCACTGGTTTCCTTTAAGATTTTATCTTTCATCAGTTTCCAAAGGAAAATGAGAGCAGGCCAGAAGCCCAAATGGAATGTATCTTTATGGACTTGGATGCTGTGACTTTATTTGTCTGTGGAATAGCCCATTTTGAAGGATTGCTGGTATATGAGGAACAGCACAGGAAAATACAAAGCAAACCAGAAAAAAGCACATATTGTTTTTCTTTTTTTTTTTTTTTGAGAAAATGTATTTATTTTTTCACACCGAAAAAGGATAATGACATTAAAGATTTGTTTTCATAAAGGAAGAAAAAGAATGATCTTAAAAATATCTTGTGTTATTTTTTTCTTTGAAACTGAAAAGTTTTCAAAAAATATTTAAGTGATATAAGCTTTATTTTTTTATGAAACTCCCTCCGCACAGAGAAAAAAATTCCTGAACTTCTCAGAAAATAAGCAGGTTCCTCTCTGAAGATTTTCTTTGAAATGAATGAATTTACTGCAGCTTCTGTCACATCTATTAGCATTCTAAGGTTGGCTGTTCATGGAAACAGCAGAAATGTTTAGTTTTCCATAGAAGATGAAAATAAAGTAGTGGTATGTGCTGAGAAACAGAGGGCAGAAGTATAGATGTGTGCATATTTGCAGTGGGAAGAGGAAGAAGGATCAGGGAGGGGTTTTGAAATGAATGCTTTTATTCAATAAGTTGCCCGGCATCTCTCTTAGTGCTTCAGAAAGCTTTCAATAAAAACCAAATAAAATGCATAATAAAATACAGACTCACAACAAAAATTCAAATGACCATCCTGGTACAAGCCCATAAATAAAAGATTCAGCTAGTGAGACACCCACAAAATACATTTTCAAAAGGCTTTTAAACTGATTAAGGAAGTTGACTTCATGTATATTGATAGTGGAGAGTACATTTCCCTACAAAGAGGAGGCAGGCAAGGAACAGTATACCAAGGGTAACCCAGACTGCCGGTTTGCAAGGCTATAAAGCCACCTCTCCCAACAAGTTGTTCTTAGAAGCAGACTTTATTTAAATCTTAAAGGAAGATTTAGGTATGTGGTGTTTTCTTTTCTTCCTCCTCTATTTTATTTCCAAAAAAGTTTACAGGCTTCACTATAATAGCTCATCTATCTGCAAAATAAAATAGAATCTATTCTGTAAGACTGGATTTCCTCTGATTTTGTGTCTGATGATTAGATTTCCAGATGTCTAAAAAGGTGCATACACCAGCTGAATCTTTGCGTGTGGTTGAGACATTAATGACGGCTCACTACTATGGATTCTCTGGCATCTAATAGCAGTGAGCTACTACCATGACCCTTCCTCTCAGTGACAACACTAACTTGGATTTTTTTCTCTTCTATCCTGCTGTATGTTCAGATGAAGCATGCAGTAATTTAATTAGGAGAGAGTGATAGACTCAGGCACACACACAACTTGATCATGTGAGCTTCATTTCTTTAGAAAACCAGACTTTTCTTACTGAAAAAAAAGACTCTAACACTCACTTCAGTCTTCACTTGTGCCAAAGAAGCAAAGATTTTATTTTATCTTGACTTCAAGTCAGGCTCATCTTTTAGGGAAGATTGATTAGTCATTTTAAAATCCTTGAAAATGAAAATGTTGCATTTTTAATGAAGAGTAAGGATAGCATTAGAAATTTCTTGATACTGTTATCAAAAAGTGTCACAGTACCACTAAACATAATACATTCATACCACCAATATAACAGTATTAATTGTATATATGAATGGGGAGGGATTAGGTAAACTGTAGCTCTCTTTCTTCAGCCTGCTCATTAAATTTTTCTCCCATCCCGTCTGATCTTGCTATGGGAACAAATGTAGGCTCCACATTAAAAATGAAATTTTTAGTAATCACATGGCTTTAGCACAAGGTGCAGCTGTCTTTCTTTCCTTATTTCTCATGCATCTAGCAAACAGGATGGAGAAGCCCATGGAAGGAAAAAGCAGTGAAGGTTACTGACCATACACATACCACGTCTTAGGAATCCCCTGACCTGAAAATGGTTGGAGTTTAGGAGAGTATTCGGGGGAAATACAATCTCTATTATCTATGTTTACCCTAAGCACGAACGTCTGGGGAGGGCTGATGAGAGGAACTTTAGGTGGGTGGACCTTTGTTCTGATCCAGTAGAGGTGCTCTCATAATAACTTATAACATTGAGTATCATGATCCTGCTGTAATAGGAGAATGACACCCGTCACCATAAGAAGTGAACTGAAGGGAAATTGGGATGCTTCAGGCCAAGCACGCTGTGCAGTAGAGCTCTATGCAGTGGCTGTGTGCAGGATTGCGGAATGCCACAAAATCACAGGTCAATGGCCCAAGTCCTCCAATTCAGTATGTCTACAATAATGTGGTAGCCTTTGAAAAATCCTCATCTACATTTTCCTCTGCTTACCAGGTTTTGTTCTTTCGGTGAGAAGTGAGCCTTTGCTATTCGATGTAGGATGAGACATTGCATTTTATGAGCCGTTCTAAGTAATATGCAATGTGTAATTAGAAGGGCCCGGATGTTATCCAATTGCACTATTTTACACAACATGCATGCACTCAAAAGCACTCCGAATCTGCCGTAAGACAGACAAGGAGTGGAGAATTTAAGCACAGGAAGAATAAGTGACTTGTCCAGAAGCACCCAAGGAGTCTGTAGCTGAGCCGTGGACTAACTCCTCCTTTCTAGCCCTTCCTCTTTCTTCAGTCCATCACTTGCTTTGTTTTCAAGTTTTTATCTGCCCCTTCGTTCCCTGAGGACAGAGAAATTTCCCAAATCACTTTGTCAAGGGAGAGAGATAACTTTCGAGTTCCTTTTTCTCCCCACCCTCTTCCCCCATTAGCCAATCCAATTATAGAAAATCAAATATCTTGCTAGAGCCGGCCAAATTCAATTACACAGGTACTTCTGGGTAGATTTTGGCAGTGAATAGTTTGCTGGCTTTACCCAGACTTTTCTCTTTAATAAAACGCTCCCAGTTAGTCAATAGATCTTGTTATAAAATAAAACAAAACCCCACATATGCATGCAAGTATAGATAAACAGTGAGACATGTTCTTCAGACACTTTCTGAGGACAGCTTTTTCAGCTGCCTCCCAGGACCTCTACACCACTATGCATTTTTGTCATTAAATCCTTTCCATCTTGTCATAACTGGATGGCAGAATAAGAAGTCCTGCCTTTCAGAGTTCGGGCTTAGCAGGTGAATACTGAAATCACCTCTGTTCAAAGCAAATTTCTCCTTCCCCTGGAAAAGTTGCCGTATCATTTAGAAGTATGTTTTGAAAGTGAGATATTTTATCTGAAAACTGCAATTTTTGATTAAGGAGTGTCAGAGCAACACTTCATGGGAGTGAGACTGACTCATACTCATTTTACTCTCTCTTTGCGTTGCCTCTCTCATCTCCTCTTAGCGAAAAGGAGCAGTGCGCTGCAAGATGTGAAGTCCGTTTGGGGATCATTACCCGGAGAGGGGGAACGGAGACCTGTGGCAATTTGCCACTGGCTCGCAGAGCCATGTGGAACAGGCCTTTGTCACAGTATTTGGGTTATTCTGTAAAAAAACTTTTGGATGCAAAATCAAATATTTTCAATGGGAGGCAAATTTTTTGTGTAAGATTTTATGGAAGGGCAAATTAATGGCTAAGCAAGTTAAAGGACTTACCGCAATAACAGTATGGATGAACCAAAGAGTGAGGAATGGTACCTCATATGATTTATTCAGAGTTCCCTGCACCAGAAACCAAATCCCAGCAGGCACTGCCCACATTTTTTGAAATTCAAAGAGACAACAGTATCCATACCAAAAAAAAACCCTCAGCTACCTGACAGTTGCAAGATATTGTCAAAAATGCTCCGTCGTATCTTTAAACCTTTTCCAGGCTTCATATGGAAAAATACTACCTGTATCCTCCGCTCCCTAGGCCCTGTGGTTGTATTCTTGACCTTACACAACTCATTCTGTAAAATGAAACACCAGGCTAGCATTCGAAACGAGGCAGAACTGACATCTCTCCATATTTGCTCCAATAATACTTCTTTCTCTTCCTCTCAGTAAAACCTTGTATTATTCAAATACCAGTGGCACAGCCAAGAAACATGCACTTAAGATATATAAAAGACAGGATGCTAACCATGTCCCCTGGATCTCTTCCAAGCTAGTTTAGTTACTAGACATGTTTCAGGAAGGAAATGGGTGTGAAGTGTCCACGCTTGCACCAAAATGAAAAAGCATGGAAGGAAATTTTTCAGGCTGCTTTAGCAACTGCAGGCAGATAACACAAAATTGGTCATCTCTGATTTCAGTGACTTAAGTCATTCTTCTCTCTTGCTTCTCCAAGGCTGGCAAAATTGCTGCGAGCTATTACGTAAGTTTCTCAGTCCTTCCCAAACAAAAGCTGTAATTCAGGTTCAAAAAAAAAAAAGTTCCTAGTCTATGAAACCAAAATTTTGACAGCTTGGGAGGAGGAGGGGGAGAGGGAGAATGGGATTAGCCTTCTATTAGGTAGCAAAAAAACATCCAGATTTACAATTGTGGGGATTAAAAAAAAAAAAAAAAAAAACCACAGAGCTTCAGAATGGATATAAGCTTCCTTGCTTCAGTGCTTAAACTGACTTCTAATTAATGGGGTTTAGGAAGACATTGTCCTTATGAGTATGCTATCCCCATAGCTGCCCACTGAAGGGTGCCCTGCCTGTTGCAGAGGAGCGGATGGTATTGACCACTGTCTGAGACAGGCTATTGAACAAGACTGACTGTTGATCTGGTCCACTATGTCTGTACTTTATTAATCTAATCTCATCTAATCTAGTCCTAACATATTTTTTCTTGTGTTCCTCAAAACTCCTAGGCATATACACAAAGTCTTATTTAATAAACTCCTCAGTCCTGTTTGAAAGTGCCCTTCTGATTTGAGACATCCTCCCACCTTATTAATCCATCTATGCAATCTCCACCCCAAGCAGTGATATCATCCGTTACGGGCATGACATTCCCATTCAGAAGCTGACTGTCCAATTTAGGAATCAGTTACCAATGCTTCATTTTGGGAGGGAACTCTGCTTTGGGGTGGGGCGGAAGGGGGAATTTTGTCCAGGAAAAGTGCAGTGTGACACGCAAGCATGTTTCAATGTTATACAGTCAAGATGAACCATCTGTGACGAGCTGTTTGAGGACACTGCAGACTGTAGATGAGCGATCATTCCTTGGACACAAGATATAGAGGAGAGTCTGTGACTCGTTCAGCTGGGCATAAATCATGCCATGATTTTTTTTTTCTCCCACCAGTCAAACAGTCAGTGTTTTAAAGAAGACTTTGTCATATTTAATAGTGCTGTCAACCTTGCAGTTTTGCTGCCCGTTAATAAGAAATTCCAGAATGACACTATTAACCACTCTTCTTCCAGAGCTGAGCAAAGGCAGCCAGTATAGAGCCTTACCAGGGTAGGATGGAAGCTGAAACAAAAGCTTGCACAGTGCAGAAACAATAAGCTAAAGTTACCCCTGGGGTAACTCCACGTAAGAGAATTGGGAAGCCACTCTGCCGCCTACCTCAATGGCACCATATACAGAAGGAATAAATTTTAATCGTTGTGTGCTGACATGGATGCTGAAGGAGAACATATGTTGAAGTCCTTCTCAAAGGAAACCATTTATATTCTGTGTATTGGGGTTTTTGGAGTCCCCCACCCCACCCCGGCTGCTATCACTGTGTGAAGATACACAGAGCTGGCAGGAAAAATACTCAAAACAGAGCGGGAAAAGCCTTGAGAAACCTAAAGAAAAGTTTTACATATTTTTCCCCAGTTTACTCTTCCGGGAAGTTTATTCTGCAATGAAAGGTGTGGCAGGAGCTCAGACAGACAAATCCAAAGTAATGCCAAACTCCTGCCAGAGCAACTAAGTGATTGGCATAGTTGGAGAAATGACTGCCCTAACAGATAACTTAGCTTTAATTTTTGCTTTTAATATTTGCTTTTAAGAAGCTAGAGCAGTGAGAAGGTGGGTGTTTGCCCTGTGCAGACAGTCAGTTTCTATAGTGTTTGCGGAAGGCACTTTCACCCTGATCACCAGGCCATCTTGCAGCAGAGAAAAAGGGGGAAAGAAAAATCCCTCCCTGTCCAGATGGTCCAAAAGCAACTCACAGCTGGTTAGAGTCAAAAGAGTTTGGGTTATTGTTTTTATTATACCGTTTACACTCAAACACAGGTTCTTCTCCTTCAAGCTCTTTTGCTTCAGTCTTTTGATGCAGGTGATTTGATCTTATGCGAAAAAAAAAAGTGTCTGTTCAGATATAAGCATGTTTTTGGAGTCACAGGCACTTAAACAACTGACTTGAACTTCCATGGGGTCCTTCCTGATGCCAGCTTTATTTTTAATTCATCACGGTGTTGACCTGGTTAATTGTGCATTGAAAACAGCACCATTTGCACCATTAACATTGGGCTCGTCTGTTCTATCAACAGAAGAACATAGCTCAAATGGATGTAAAATGCCTTTCAGCTGAAACTTGCTATGTGAGCTCTGGATTCAAAATAGATTGTCCTCCTCGTAGTTTGAGGAATAAAGAGGTGAAAAAGAAAAGAATGGTTTCCCCTTTGTTAAAAGATATTGCAACTAGTAATATCAATAATAAGCAGAAGAAGGGGAGTGAAATTTTGCTGCTGTTCAGATAATTCAACAAATGTTTGAGCCAGCATTCACTGAAGACAGCAGGATTCTTTCCAATCCGTCCCTTGCCCAGTTGCCACATCATTAGCCACATTGCATCTAATGGTTGTAGAGGCTGGGCCTCTACATCTAATATTGCCCTCTCAATTTTAGCAAATAAAAATAGAAAATTAGAGAACTCAGCTTTCCACATTGGCAGCTGAGGAAGGAGACTGAGTGAAATTTCTGCCTCATCCCAGTTACTTTCATGCCCAGAGGTATAAGGTTTTGATCACCTTTACTTCAGTACAGGAAGTATTATTTCCGGCACAGGGTCTGCCTGGTTCTGTTGTGTATGGTAGAACTTCATATACAAGATGCACAGCATGTTGTTCCTGAAACTGTAACCTTTGCATTTTCTGTCTTTTTGCCGCTTCAGATTTGCACTAACATAGGTACTGGGTGTTTAATATGGGCATGCAGTTGTTTTTAAATCAGTTTGCAAAGCACTTTGGGATCTTTCTGGATGAAAGGTACTGTATAAATGTCAGTCATTATTACTATCCTTATTATCATTATTAACATTATAGGTTCACAAGGAGACAAACAACTACATTAGTGTTTTTTTTCAAAGTGCAATTGGAGATTTGAGCTGCATGCAAGTGCTGTGAATGCACAGTTAGTGAAGGTCCTAGTGGATTACTCAGCATGGAGCACTTTGGCCTTGTGCAAAGGAAGAGCAATTTCAGAATTGCAACTACAGTCCTTAAACCAGTGTGTTTAGTTACGGCCAGATAGTTGCAGCATCTTCCTTCCCTACTGTGAAGGATGCTTCATATCAGGGCATGTGGTGGGTGGCGGCAAATGCTGGGGGCAGTGGTGCAAGGAAGATCTACAGAAGCCTTGTAAGGCTGCAGCTGGATGAGAATTGGTAGCAGGTTTTGACCCTGCCACATGGCGAGCATATTCCAGGATAGTGCGGGAGATCACCTACTCCATAATACTGTGCAAATTCAGCACAGGGTGAAACTTTACCTCTGGGCAGGGGAGAAATAGAATTCAGGAAGAAGTTTATCTGGCATTTTGAGAGATACAATATGTGTCTGAGGACTGAGAGTCATCTGTTGGCCTCTCAGAAAGAGGTTATATATATTACCAATATAAAATACCACCCTTCGGTGTTACAGCCTGCTTAAGAAGTTCCTGTCCCCACGAGCATCCTACCAGGGATTACCACCCTTCTCAACCAATTCAATTGCTTATTTGGATGAACTTTAAATGAAATCTATTGCTGGCGAGGTTTGTATTTAGGTTTGGGTTTTTCTTGATCCTTCTCTCTCTCTCTCTCTCTCTCTCTCTCTTTCTCTTTTTAACTTATTATTTTGCAAATTGATCATCTCTGTGATCATTTCACAAGCAGTTAAGTTGAAAATGTTTCTGATGGCTCTGTAAGGGAAGGTTTTCTACTGTGGAACAACACCCCAAGTTATTTATATAGCCTTGAATTGTGAGTATGTCTATAGATGGCAAGGCATTTCCTCTTAATATTGCAATTTCATGCCATACTCTTCCTTTCTCTTGGCAAGGCTAAAAGCCAAGGTTTTGGCTCAAATCAGACACAACACTTTAAAACATAATTATAAAGTAATTGACTGAAACCAGAAGTTATTATTAGGAGATTGCATGGCTAAAATGGAAATGACTGTAAGGCTTATTTACCTATTTATCTGGCTAAACATGGATTCAGGGTTCATTTTATGTTTAATGGTCTATAATGATGTACCAGAACTGATTTTGGTATATCAGAACCTGATTTTGACAACAGTAACAGAAATACTGTCCTAGCCATATGTGTTAGCATTCAGGCACCTACTTTCAAACATAATTTACCCTCGATCTGGATTTTAAAACACCTAATTTTAGCCTAGTTTCTTAAGAAACAGGATTTATGCAATCAGCCTCTTTGTGTTCCTGTCCATCTGTTCCTCCTCCTCAGGAACTGTGGAGCCACTGAAATTTGACTGATCAGTGTCATATTTGGGGTCTTCAGTTAGGTCCTGGATTTTGAAGTCACTGGAGCTAAATCAGCGTGAAATTTGGCCCTTCTGAATGACTTGGCTTGCTTGTTAGTCCAAAGGAGAGACAGATCATGTTATATTCCATGTGCTAATGAAAAGGCAGATGCTACCAGGATCCTGCTGCTTTGCAGGGCAGGAGCTTCCCATGCTGCATTCCTCATAGCCTCCCTGAAAGAAAGAGCACGTTGGGTGAGTGGTCCCTGCAGTATTAGCCACACTGAAGTAAGTCAGAGACAAGCTAAAGGCATGTCCCCTTTTCCTCAGCTTAGCAGGAAATTCCATGTTGATTTCTCCTGTCAAAATGTCAAAAAATTACATCCCCCACTAGCTTTTCATTAAATCAGGAAAAACCAAGACACATATAGATACCAAGTAGTGAAAAGAAGTGGAAAGAACAAAGTAACTTTTACTTTTGTTATTTTTGATGATAATCCACCTGTCCATATACTGTTGTCTTATAATTAGGTTGAAAGCCACCTGAGACAGGAGTTCTCTCTACTTTGTTTTCTTTACTATCCTGATCATAATGGGGTTCATGTTTGGAGCTGTATGTGTTCTCTTTTGATACAAATCATTGACTTTTTTTTTTTTTAATTCGGTTCAATTAACCCTCTGTCCCTTAGTTTTTCAAACTGTAAAATAGAGTTAATAAATATCTCCCACTCACAAAACTGCTATTCAAAACTAACATTTCCACCATTGCTTTGCAAAAAGAAAAGCCCTTGACAAGTGCACAGCAATTATTGAAGATGCTTTTACAGATGTATGATGATAGACAACTGTACATGAAAATCCAGCTGCAAATCCTAAATGCAACTATTTAGCAACAACATAGTTCTTTAGTAAGCTTTATGGATTAAAGGACCAAAAGGGATTTGGATTTGGAATGGATCAAGCCCCTCCAAAGTTCCTATTGGCCGTGTATTTCCAATATAATCCCACTATCATTACTTTATTTTCATGTTGAGCTTGAAAAACAACATTTGTTTTCCTGTATATTCACGGATTCCTGGACTGCAAAGTGGTTGATTACAATTCAGATGTTAATTGAGGAACTGGAGGATGAGTGTGTGTTTTTGCAGTGGAAATTTTGCTGGGGAGAAGAGGTGGCGAAGGATGTTTTTGACAAATAGATGCCAATTTAATGCTGCTATGTACACTGTTCCTACTCTCCCCTGCAGGGGCTTCCTTTTACAGACCCACAATGCGCTAGTTTCCAGAGGCTATGCCTCTGATTATCTCAAAGTTGACAGCATTTCAAACAGTCAGCAACCCTATTTTAAACTAAGACGTGGTGATTGGTTGAAAAAGACAGCCTGAAGGCCTCCTGATCCAGGAAGCCACTTACACATATGACATCTTCCTCATACCCTGACTTCTTCACATCCACTCAATACCAGTTTCTACCATGACTGTGCCCTCAGGAAACCAAACAATTAATAATGGCTGTGAAAAATGTGAAGTTAATTGATGCTTGTTTTATTACTCAGGAAAAACTGTAGTTGTGCATGATAGATCTGCAGTAGTATTCCTCTTCCTATATCTTCCTTGTGGCACTGCAAAATCTTTGGGTCAGAAAAGGTGATTTTCATATGTATTTGGCAAGTCTCTAGTCTAAATTAAAAGGAGATAGAAGAGCTTTTTACCCTATTTTTTTTTGCTTTGTTATGTTTTTGCTTCATCTCTTAAACATGCCGTGTAGAAAACTAAAGTTGATTTAAGACACAGAAAGTTGACTCACACTTAAAATAAACTGTACCATAACTTAAGATTTAGTTTTTCTAGTCTGATATTTTGTGGTGTCTTTAGCTGCTAAACTAAAACGCCCTATGTTATCAGAAATGATAATAATAAAGGGCAACAGATTTTTCCTAACCATCATTTTGAGAAGCTACGTAGAATCCCAAAAATCCATCCCTATAAAAGAGAGTTTCAAGTCTCCAAGCCATCTTTCTAACTCTTCTAGATCTGTCTCCTTTTTGCAGCATTCACTTTGGAGATGGAGCTGTAGGAAAAAGCACTGTGTTGAAGTAACACTCTCACTAATGCCGCACCGATAAGTCACACTCATTGCTTTTTGCTCATTAAGCCTTTACTTCTGCAGCCCATAATCTTCCTGGGCCCAAGGAATCACAAAGGGAATTTGCCATGCTGGAAGTATGACTTTCTTTGGATGTGTTGCCGTTGTTATATTCTGGATATGTGGTCTTGCTTTCTTTCTAGTAGAGCTGTGAGATTGCACTTGGAGGGGGACAAAACGAAGGGCCTTCAGGATGAAAGGAACATTTGAAGGAGGAGAGCATGGAAACAGGGTGTTCCAAGCATAGCAGGGACATAAAAAACAATGAAACATCATTCTGGACAAGCAGAAAGGGGAGAGAAGACAAAAATGTTGGGCTGTTGGCAGGCACTAAATCAAGGGTGGGGGGAAGGGCTTGAAGTCAAGGGCGATGCCTTCCATTATATCAATACAATTAATGGCAGCCTTTGGTTCGGTTATTTGCATTAGCAGCAAAGTTAATGCCGGCAGAGATCAATGCCCAGATTAGTGATGTCCAAATCAACATGCTTTTAAGCAAATTATTTCCACTGTCTGAGTCCCTCCCCTAGTTAGTAGCATGAATCTTTGGTGGTGTCTGTAGCTCTATCAGAGGATGCCTTTTAAGGGCTGCTGTCTCTTAAATATCGTCATCCTAACTTTAGCAACAATTGCACAGTAAGCAGAAATATCAGGTCAATAGATCCACTCACTGTGTTTGCCTTGTACATCTGCAATGATGGGCAGAAGCATAATCTTCCTTTTATGTTAGTGTTATTAAGACTACTATTATTACTGAGAATATTTTCATTTCCTTTTGTTTGCTTTCCTTTGTCACATGATTTCATGAGTTCATTTCTTCTATTCTGAAGAATGAAGACATTTCTCCAGTGTCGTCTTCTAGCAAAATGACACTGCTGTCTGGGAGAATCAAAATGAAATAAACAAATCACAGAAAACCCTACAAGCCACCTATATCATGTTGCAAAGGCAAAGCAATCAGGCAGTCGTGGTCAGTAGTAGCTCCATGATATGATGAGACAACGTGCTTCACAATGACAATGTGCTTCCTGCTAAGAGGAGTCCTAGGAGCATAAGGCCTTCAGGAGCAACTTTGAAAAAATGCTGTTGGCAGGAAGCTGGTGAGAATAAAGCTATATCTGGACGTCTCAAAGTATCCCAAGAACTTCTTAAGGAAAATATCCTTGACAGCAGTGACCCAATGTACTCTGCATCCAGCTCACAGTGAAAGTATTACTTGTTCCTATGTATCTGGCTGGGGATTGATTCCCATTCAGCTGCTATTGCATATTCTCCTCTGATTCTGAGCCCTCTTACAGATCTTAGAAATCTCCTCATTTGTTTCTTCCCCTATAAACATTTGTGCTTGACAGACATCAAGTGTATTTTGGCATTTTGAACATGTGCAGTCACTAATGATAGTACTTTCTACCGCTCTGCTGAGACCATACCCAGATTACCAGGGGTAGCTGCTGGCAACTCTGGTTTAGAAAGATGTGGGCAAGGGCTGATCAAAGTCATTTGGACAACGCTTTTCATTGCAAAATGATGTTTGAAAAAAATGCATAGTTTTTAGAAAGAAATCATTATGGAAGTTTCCTAGATTCAGGCTTAAATTTCTTTTGAAAATTAGTGACAGGGGAGAGAGGAAGAGAAAAAACCCTATGATTTTGGTAAAGTATCCAAACAACTCCCTGTTGCTGGTCAGTCAGCTATTCTGTAGCATTTCCCTCTCTCTTTCCTTACTAATCATTGCAACAAATCTTAAAATTTTCTGAACCAAATGTTTACCAGCAGCCCTAAAGTGAGCAAACTGGAGAGGAATCCATAAGAAATGTATGTCATTCTGTTGAAAGATATTAAAACAAATTAGTCAAAAGTACAAATCAGTGACAAGATTATTTTGTTGGGAAAATTGAGCAAAGTTTAGGTGAGATAGCAGAGAAACCAAACAGACTTCCGGAGACCTGGGTTTGGTATTTGAATGCAGCAACAGTGATATCGCTACAAATTCTGATGACTGGATAAGCAGGTGAACTGTGGCATTTAACATCCTTGGTGGTAAGATATTTAAGGTGTTAGGTACTGACAAATAAGCACCTTACAAAGAAATCTTTAGTATAGTTTAATATCGTTGCTTTGGCACATGGAGGAACCTACTGGGATTTTAATTTCTACAGATCCTGTCGTCTCCCTTATACTTTAGCAAACTCGTCCCCCACCATGTTATTTATCGATACCAAGACATAGTGTCAGCTAAGCAGAGTGCTTTCCTGCAAGCTCATTTTTCCTGACGGCCCCCCAAAACTGGCTGGACTATTAAGAAAAGCCGGAGGAAGGTGAAGAGAATGTCTTTGGGTTCTGGTTAAATTCAGAGCACCTGCTGTCTTCCTGGGTGCCAGAATTGAATAGCCTTGTTGGGAGCCAGGATGTAATAGCCTTGTGTCTGATAAATAGCAGCACTAAACATGCTACAGCAAAGGTTTTCTGTACTATAATAATTGTAGGTACTGATTTGGTGCAATATATCTTTGCCAGCCTGTAGTGATAGAATAAATAGCTGTTTTTAACTATAAGATCAGGACAAGCTAATGCGGTGATTGAGGGAAAGTATGAGGCTAAAAGTAGTCTGTCTTTGATGAGCCTTCCTTCCAGCCAGTCCTACCTGTGCTGGAAGAATGAGTGATGAGCTCCAGTCGCATTAGCATCCGGTGCTCCTTCTGAGGCCCTGGTGGGGTGGGCTCACAGCACAGGTAAATTGTCAGGGCTTTATCTGCTCTCCTGACAGCTCTTAGAAAAAGGTGAGGAAGCAGAGAGGAGGCTGAGAAATGGAGCATTCCAGGGAGCTGTTGAAGGGGAAACAAATCAAGGTCATGAGTTCACAGTCTTTGCAATCTGGTCAGTCTTTGTTGGCCAAGAGAAAATTAATGCGAGTCCAGCCCAGCTCTTGGCAGGATTTCCCTCCCACAGACGAATGCCAGAATGGTTGGTCACCATGTTGACAGTCCTGCAGGGGTGAGGATTGAGAGGGGTCCAGAATCTAAGCTAATGTCAACCACTTTTTTCCTGCCCACACCTCAGACGCTTTATCTTGCTCAGATGGAGGTAGGAGATTTCACATGGTGACTTTCTCCTTCTCTGTTTTTGTCTGGAAAGAAATGAATATGACTCGAGAGAAAAGCTTACCTTGGTA
Organism: Struthio camelus; assembly: GCF_040807025.1. Classification (NCBI taxonomy): domain Eukaryota; kingdom Metazoa; phylum Chordata; class Aves; order Struthioniformes; family Struthionidae; genus Struthio; species Struthio camelus. The sequence continues at coordinate 60,732,382 of NC_090981.1, read as the reverse complement.
CCACTGCTCTACTTCAAGGGAGGGCCATCGAGCAAAAGCCAGGCTTTACAAAGAGGTATCAGGGAAAAGGTTCCCTGTTGGACACTCTGCTTGGGATGTAAGAGGTAAAAGCTTTTCTCCCTGGGCTCTGGAGTTTTACATAACTCAATTTCTTATGAATGTCTTAACAATACCAACAGTAACTCTAGCAGGGAACCTATGGAGCACAGGCAAGCATATGATGAGAGAGTCCTTGCTCTACCATGACTGTCACTGCAACTAGACAGGGGGAAGTGGAGGCCAAGGAAGATTAAGTCTTTTGCTTCAAGCCGCACTGCAAACTAGAAGCCAACGTAGGATAAGAATTCTTTCCGACCGCTCCAAATGCAATTGCATTTGCTCTGACCTTCTTACTAGACTTCACTTCATTTTTCCTTCTGTCTCGCTGTTCTATGGCTTTGTCAGCAGTTGTTGTTTGTACTGATAAAAGACTTTGCATGATTTATCCCTTCCCTAACAAGAAGGTGAAGCCCTGGCTACAGCTAACAGTACAGAATTAGCTCACCTGCAGTCTGAGCACTGGAACTCATATGCCAAATCTTCTCTGAGCACATGGGTTGGGCACATGGGAGCTCCTGCCATCCCTGTCACGTAGACCCCATCCATCTGCACACTAGCAACACCAGACATGGACCTAGTACACAACTTTGAGATGTGGCTGTGTGGTCAGGAGAATATTCAGGTGCAAGTACAGGGAGGCAAGAGTCTTTAGCCAGAAAAGAGTAACGGTGCGTGAATTTTAAATTGATTCCTCTGCTCTAGTGATTGCCATACTCTTCTGCCCCTATCCAAGGTGGAGTCAAAACATCATCCAGGACTGATGGACATAGCAGAAAAAAGTGTCTGAGCTGCAGCTCTGATAATCACTGTGCACATGTACTTTTCATGCACACAAACACTGTGTTTCAGGCAGTCCAAAGAAACCATCACTTTGCAGGAACTTTAGTTGTTTTTAGTGAATTGTAAGTGTGTTTCTCATCCAGCAAGGAAACAGAGGTGACCAAAATAATCTCACTGAGCAGAGATGGGGTTTTGGAACTTCTATGAAAACAAATCTAAAAAGCAGCCAAGTCCTTCCAACAGAGCCTTCTCCGTAAGGCATGAAAGCGTATGGATGATCCTAGGAACTTTTTCATTTCCATGTCAGACCTGGATGCTGTTGCTTTACACAAGAAGTCAAACCTTTTATGGATATGATCAAAAGAGTGCAAGACTTGCAAGAATTCTCAGGGTATTTAAAATCTGACTGTTGATTGTTGGATATGAATTCCAGCATTATTTGCTGTCTATGAGCTGACAGAACTCAAATGAGATATAGTTGTCATGTTCATGCTGTGCACATCAGTCCAAGTAAATTCAGTGGTATTCTAGCATGGCTTTTTATGTAAGAACACATGTACTTCCTGTTGAGTCAGATTAAAGATTCGCATAGACTAGTATCCTGTCTCCAACTGTGGCAAGTGGCACGTACTCAGGGAAAAGGTATCAAAAAGAAGGAAAATATAGCCTGTCAGTGAAGGCCCTATTCATGAAACAACTGTGTTTAGACCAGTGCTACTGCACCTGGAACGGATTCTCATTATCACACACAAAAACTAGGCAAGTTGGCTAGGCTTGCTCCGCAGTCCGTGGACAGAAAGTGTCATCTCAAGAAGACTCATCTCAAGCAAACATTTTGCCCTAAAATATGTATCTTTTCCAGGCAGAAAGCATTTCATGCTTTCTTTATGTATTTGAAGACTGTTTTCATATCGCTCCTCAGCTTTTTCTTCTGCACACTTACCAAGCATAATTCTTTTGACCATTCCTCATGGCACAGGTTTCCTCAGCTTTTAATCCTGCCTTCGTTCACCTCCAAATTCTCTGACTGATCCACATTTTTATTGAAATACAGTGACCAAAACTGGGTCCAGCTGGTCCAGCAAAAGATTGCAAAACGTATTCTCTACCTTCTGTCTCCTATAGTCAAGTTCTAGCCACTTGAGTTAAGAAGCATACTGAGCAGTGTTAATGCACTGCCTTGTGCTTAAAGACTAATTCAGTAGCACTAGGGGTTCTTAAATATTTCATTGTTTATTGTTCTTCTCATCATATTGTATGATTTCAGCATGTTCTGTAGCCTAACAAAGGTTGCATTCAATTAAAAAAAAAAAAAAATCTGGTTAATGCAGAGCGGAAGATCACCTGGATTACTCTAGTGGTCTTTTCTGGCCTTAATTTTTCTGCATCTTTTACTATTGTATTTGTTTGCCTTTCTAATGCATACATTTGTGTACATGTGCTATGATGTATGTGAATGTACACATCTATATGTATATGTATCATTATAGCAATGATTATAAAAGTTTATGTGATTATATTTACACATAAGTCTGTGTGTGTCTAGGTATATATAAAACGTACATCGAGATACACTTGGAGGGATCTCGGCAGTGTACACAAGGTTGATTTTTCCCACTTTTAAGTTGAGGGCCTGCATTAGCCCAGGCTGCTCCTGTCATGGAAGGAAAGGAGCAGAGCTGGGGGAGAGCCCTGAAAGTCTGAACTTTCTTTTCACTTTTGCAGGCAATAGACAGAGAGTGACATCTGCGGGATCATCCTCCTTGGGTTTAACGTCACCCTACACATCCCGCACCTCCCTTGATGACTCTGGAGAGAGCTGGCAAGCAGAGGGACAGAGCCTTTTTGCTGCCCCTAGCGGTGTGTCACTCTGGGCAAATGACCTGGCTTATGGCCAGAGCCATCCCTAAATATATCTGCAAATGTTTAGATATGAATTTCCTCATGCCATATCAGTGAGAGCAGTCCTCCAGTACAGGCGTGTGTAGGAGAGCAGCAATTTCAAAAACAGTCTGAGTAGCAGGAAAATGGCCAGAGCCTGCTGCATACCAGCCATATGTTGAAAGCATCTCTAGCCCATGATGAGATCCATGAATCCCTAGGCTTCATTTACTCCCATGCCCCGTGTTCATATTCATGAGTTTGATGGCTTGCAGCACAGGTCTAGTTCTCCCTCTTCTATTCTCCATTCCAAGGCTAGCTAACTGCAGGTGTTCTGAATTCACAGATTTCTATTTATTCATGAGCTTGAAAGAAAAATGTTGGAAAACAAAAGCTGTTTCTGGCTTTGGGTGGTCTCTCTGGTTGCTTTTTTTTTTTTTTTTTTGGATTCCCCCACCACCACCTCCGCCCTACTACTATTTTTTTTTTTTTTTTAATTCCACTGTTGGCAGTAAAATCTCTAAACACGAAGACGAAAAATATACTGGAAATCAGCAACTGGGCACTTTCCCTTCAAATTCCACATGCTGATGCAGTTCTATGTTAGCCAAAAATAGCAACAAAAACAACAACAACAATAAGAAAAAAAATGTTTAATGCAAATCACTTGCCACTGATTCTTTTCCAAAGCAGTAGCATTTACTCTATAGCGTAGTGCAGCTGGCTGCTGGTCCCCTGTGGAGATCTCTGACTAAGGTACCATTTAGAAACAATTTGGCTGATCCATCATATATATTTTTGGCAGATCTTTTCCCTCGTTTCTTCTTTACTAAGAAATTATGACAGATGAGCATCAGAAACAGAGCTCTGCTGCTGGGAGTCATCTCCTAGAGGATTATTTGAAGCCTAGACCACCTGTGGATGTCCTATTTATCCTTTGGATCCCTGTCCCAAGCTTAGACAACCTGTGGCAGTCCTATCTGTAAACTGAGCTCCTCCTCAAGGTTTCTGCAATCCAGGTAAAATCCAGGCTCTGCTGAAGTAAGTGGCAAAAACTCTTGTAACACTTTACACCCACTGTCAAGCCCTGTCCACCCACAGGATAATTCTAAAATTATCTAGATCCTTGTTATACGGTTTGTTCATCCAGTCATTTGATGTCCCTAGGCAACTGCTTCGCGTCAAACTTGAGATGCTGTATTTCTAAGTGTGGCCAATGTTAGCTTTCTTTATAGCTGATGCATAGAAAGGGCACTTCAGAGGGCAATTCAGTCTACTGACAATTTGAATCATTCTCAAGAGGTGCCTTCATTTTTTCAGCTGACTGGAGGGGGAACCTCAGGCAACTACCTTAGGTGCCTCGCCTAATGAAAACTGAGATGAAATTCAAATCCTAGGGGAACACAAATCTGTGTCCAGCGCACTCTATCTCTCTCCATTTCCTCTTCAGCTACCCATTGCTGCATGGTCTCTTTCCATACTTTCATTAGTCCATTGTTTGGCCACCACAAACATGCACTGGAGGAATTCCTGATGATCTTATGACGAGGAAGCTCAGGGTGCTCTTGGCAAAGCTAATTAAGGTAACCAAGGTAATTTTTCTGCTGAAATGTTTTACAAGAAGCCTGGATCTAGCTAGAGAAGAATAAGCAGGAAAAGAGAGAAAGCAGATAGGTAATGTTTCCTTTACAGTAGTCTAATTATCCTGATTTTAGACCAGCGTTTTCCAGCTATAGAAGACAATTAGCAATGCTGCAAGGAAGCAGATTTCTATGGCAGTCTTGTAATGCTGATACCTCCTCTTTCCAGAGCTACAGAAAGTTCTGTTTTCTCAGATACAGGATTCCAAATGTCAGACTTTAAGGTGAGTTATGTGAAGCCACGGCAAGGACTTTAATAAGATTTTACCAGATAAACAGGCTCAGGTTAGTAAGCAAGGTGGAAAAAAAGATCATTTGAAGGAACATGTATTACCAAATTAGAAAATGATACCGTTCCTTTGTGAGGAGTTTCTCTTGTTCTGGTTTCACTTTGAGGCTTGCCTGCTTCCACAGGCAGATTTTTATTATGCTCATGGCCATGCTTATAAGTGTTTTGATGCCACTTGCATTCATAACTCATGCAATAGGGATGGTTGCTCACCCTTAAACCCAAGGAGTTTAGCACAGTTTTACAAGGGAAGAAGGACTTGTAGTGAGACCATTGGGTTGCGGTTCAAGTAATCCGGCTCCAGTTTCTTTTTTTCCATAGAGAAAATAGCTATTTGGACCTTAAGGAAGTCACATAATCTCTCAGTACGAGAGTTCCTGTACCATGAGGGTGACTACTTTTCCTCCTTTCCTGTCTGTCTTGTGTGCTTAGACTGTAAAGTCTTTAGGCAGTTTAAGCTTCCTGGTAGCACTGAAATACGAATCACGGATTATAATCAGGCCATCTACATCCTCCAATATTACATTTAAACAAACACATCTATGCTTTTACAGTTGCTATTCAGCCACTATTTTAGCCACTTCAGGCTGAAATGAGAGATCTCAGTGGGTTGTATTCAACACACACAACTTCTAGATGTTTGAAAGTTAGGCACTGAGGCTAATCTAGTCATCTAGGACCTCTCTGTAGTCAGTGGAGAAAGAGAAACATCACAAGACAAAAGTTTGCCTGCTGTATCCTAGAGCTATGGCTAAGAATAAAAGAAATCTCTCTTTGGAGGCATGTGTTTCTCCTTATTTGACCACGGAAGGAGCTGGAATGATTAGAACAAAGTAGATGCTATACTGTTAAAGGTAGGGTTGGCTGAGGTGAAATGAGTCATATTTCAATTACTTCTCTTTTTATTCTGTATCCATCCAATACCGGAGACACGTATGATTCTGTAAAAAAAAAAAAAAAAAAAAAAAAGTAAGCTATTTTTGCTGATTCAGTAGGATACATTTTTCTTACTGATCCTATTCCCTTTCCCATACAAGCAAAGGACACTGTTGTTGAAAGTCCCATTTTTTAAATAAGACTTTCTGAACAGGTGTAGTTGTAACAAAGCCTAAGATAAAAAATGCATCAGTAAAGATGCCACAGAAGAGAGGAACTGCTGAGACTGTTCAATCATGAGACGTTTCTTCTCATTCTGAGACTACTATACATTTTAGGTGTGGCCATGTCCGAAAACTGCTTTGTGTTATCCTTCCTATCAGTGAAAAAGGCTGACAAGTACATTCCCCTCTGAGGCAATTTTTATAGATGTTTGTTTTAAATTTTAAGATTACATTGAACTTTCTGAAGGTTGAAAAATTAACACTACCATTCCCAGAGTCAGTCTAGGGACATCTTCTACTTTTGCTTCATTTCGCTCATTATCTAATGATTCTTGGAGGAGGAGTCTATAAAATATAGTGACACAATTCAGAAAGCAGTCAAATTATGCAGAGATTTAGAGAATATGTTTTAGAGAAAGATTCTTTACCAAGCAGCTTGAATAGCCTTCCATGATAAATAGATAGATAGACAGATATTTCTGTGATTTTGTTTCAAAATAGTTATATTTAAAAAGTGACAGCATATATATGCAACACACGTATTTTAGGTATATTTCTTGCAATGAACTCAGAAAGAAGCACAGGAAATGTATAGTCCAAGGCCCACTGAAGTCAAAGACAAGTCATCCAACTTGAAATCTATCTGTCTCAATGGGCATGAATCCAGGCTTATCAATTTAACTTTTTTTCTCATTCTATTTTCTTTCTTCTCCTCTCGCATGTGCTCTTTCTTTCTCAATTCTAATTCAAAACTGTACACTCTTGAAAGATTTACAGCGGTGCTTTTTTTCTTCTTCTGTTAACTTATTGGCCGGCTATAAACATATGATAAATTTCAGACATAAAATGTGCCAAAGTCTACAAACCCAGTGGATCACCACATGGGACAAATAAAAAACAGAGCTGCTATTTAGCTGCCCTTGGAAATAATTAGTAACTGCAGCTCATGGCTCTCTAGCACTCTGGATAGTCAGGCACGGTCAAAAGCCAGTTACATTTCAGGGTGTCTACTTATGCCTAAAGTATTAGGTATTTATTTTCAGAAAGCTTCTTTTTGCTCCAAACTGTAGACTGAAGTGTTACCTGGTTCCTCCCAAGGTTCCAAATAGCTAAAATTGGACGAGTTAACTGCAACATGCAGACCAATCTCTTGCCCTCCTGCAGAGAAAACATGCATCTTTACCAGCTTAGAGTTGATCGTACCTTGTCATGGGGGAGGTTGACCTTTGGAGTTTCCTTCTAGCCCTATTTTTTCTGATTATCTTCAGGGAAAAGGAATCTATCCAAAGCAATAGGTGGGGGGGCTCCAGAGACTGAGGTATAGTTTCTGCAAAGGGCAAAGCAAAGCAGAACTCATTCTGCTAAAGTTATTCAATGCTATTCCCTGCCAACATTTACTTAATTATCTTTCTGTTCTATAATGGCAATTGAGTTACGGCTTTTTCCTGGAACTTCTATATCCTTCCCTAGTGGATGTGTTTGTGTGTGTGTGTTTTAAGGAAGAATAAATTGAGTCCAATCAGATCTGCTTTGCTCTAGGCAGAATTTATGATGACCTTGTTGGAGAAAGAAGCCATGAGGCAGGACAGGACACTACTGCTGCTATATTTCAGCTATTAAATATGCATCATAAACTGAAGGCTCTTCTCCCTGTACTTTTCAAAAGTCTGTCCCAGGGATATTGTTGCCACTTGTCAGGATCATGCACTGCCTAACTGTTTTGTTCCGCCGTACTCGCTCAGCTTTTCCAGATTACCTTAGTGCTTGTGGGCTGCATTCAGCAGCACCTCCAGTGTATTGGTTTGATGTTTCAGCCCCATCCCCTCAGCTCGGAGATGGTTTGATGGCCATCTCCAAAGGAAAGCAGATCCTGTGCACAGTCTGTGTGCCTGATGAGCTGGAGGCATAATTTACTCTGCTATCTGCTTTCCCTTGCACAGCTTTGGGGAAGACAGCTAGCTGAGAATATTCTCAGCCACTTTTAGCTCTATAAAAAAGAAGGTATACAGTCTAAGCTTCTTGTCTCAGCTCTCTCCATAGTCAATAGGGAGATGCAGGCACCTCTAGAAGGCAATGGATGCCACTTCTCACAGCACAGCATGATTCATCTGCATGGGGTGCTGATGTTACAGCAAGCGTGGATGTCTCAAAAAAATCTGATGCCCAACTTTTGGATAATAAAATTTAAGTAAAATTCATTTATTTCTCTGCTTCAGTTATGCACCTGGCAACTGAGAATAAGCTGATTTCTCCAGAGATGTTTCAAGGTTAGTTATACTCAAAGTTGTTGCTCAGACAGTATTTAAATGGGGCCATAGTAGATGCGCAGGAATCAAACCTTTTTGTCCTCCAAAAGCTTTTCCACAGACCTTCGAGTTAGTAGTACAAGCTGCCATCAAAGTCAGCTTACTCCTCATTTTCAAAACCTACACTGATTAGCTGCAGAAACACTGCTCCTGCATCAAGTCCAGAAAGGCCAGCAGCCGTCAGAAGCTGAATGCACGAAACCGCTTAAATGAACAAAAATGTTAGGTTTTTTGCTTGCAAGAGATTTTTGATGCTTGGGACCCCTGAACACCTTAAGGTTCAAGATTGAGAGAGTCCTTTGTTCTCTCTCTGCTGATTTTTTGATCTAGTTTTCATGTGTTATCGCTACATCTCTCTGCAGCATGAAGAGACCCCAGTCTGAGGGTCTACTGTGCTGCCCTTCACCCAGAAGAGAATACAGCCACAATAAATATGATGCAAGTAGAGAAAAGATGATGAAATGTTTTGGCAGTGACCAATGATGTGATCAGGAAAAAAATGATTTACAGCCCTCCCTCCAACCCCCTGTTAGAGTAGATAGTTCCCATCTCCCATACAAAGAGAGACAGAGGACAGAGTGCCACTGAGTGGAGGGCCAAGGTGCCTTTGGACTCATCGTCACATCCAAGGGTTATTTGACTTTAGTTTTATTTAGCATCAAGTTTTATTTCTATGAGGGGAAAAGAGGGAGAGAGAGAGAAAGAAAAAAAAAAAAAAGAGGAGCTGATGAATTTTCCTCTTCCTATGGAATGAAATGCCAGCACTTGTTGAGTTGCATCTTCATCGCTGCCTTGGGGGTATTTGATTTCATGAATCTGATTAAATTATTCTGCTCTCAGTATTTCTTTAATATTGCTTTATAAAATATACTCCTAGTGGCTTCAGTAGTGAGAGCACTTGCTGTACTTTCTTTAAAGCTTGCATGGTCCCTCCTGGGGCTGGGGGGAAGAGCCCTTATTAAAGAGTTCAATGATAAAAGCTTCTTCCTCTAGGAGAATTACTTTGAAACAACTGAAACCCACACATACTTTTTCATAATGATTACAGAGGCACCCACACTAATGCCTTTCAGTGTAAGAGATGTATAAGAAATGGCCATCTGTGATTTCATTGGCAGAAAACCTCTATCTGTGGAAGTCTCAGAATATTGTCATCTGATCAGAGATAATATCTGTCGAGAGCTTATAATAAGCTCATCTTCTCTAGCAATGGGAAATACCTGGAATTTATTCTATGGTGAAGCCTTGTGTTTTTAATTTATGGGGGTTTCTGAGGCCCTGACCAAACATTCAGGGAGAGACTGTCCTTGTGGTAAAGATCGCATAGACCTCACGAGTAGAGTGGATAAAAACAGAGGGGAGAAACAGAAGCAGAGAGGAGGTTAAGTAAGGCCACCCCAAAAGCAAGTGGCAGAGATGAGGAAAAAAAACATCTTTCTGCAATCCTTGTCCAGTACTGCTGCACTGTCACTCATTAGGGTACTGTTTTAATAAGAAGTAAGCTGTCCTGCTGCTGTACTGTGCCCGTTGATCTCCTATCAGTTCTGGCCACAGAGGCTTAGGAGACTGGACTTTTAAAAATCACATAAGAGTTTTAGGAGCATAAATCCTAGGGCAAGTCTTTGAAGCTGAAATTGAAGAATCCAATATTTTTTTTTTGTGCATTATTCATCGAGCAAGTAATGCATGAGCACAGGTACCATATACTAGGCCAAGGTACAGAAATGCACATAGAGACAGCAGGCCAAAGTCAGAGAGTCAGACTAGGACTTCCGATCAATCTCTTTCCTCCTCAGCCCCATCACAGGTTCTTAGAAGTTTCAGTTCATTACATCACTCAAATATGTGTTAGGGTGAGGAGTGAGGAAACTTAGTCTAGCCTTGTGTCTGGTTCTTGACTGGGAAATTGTCCATCTTGTTACAGTTGATGAAAGCTCTGTATTGTTCTTAAATGCCTGCAAATAATTCTTAAGTTGCATTGTTTCCGAGAGCGATATATAATGTATATAAATTCATATAGTAATTGTTAGGAGCAACTCAGCCATCTACTGCTGGTTTGCAAGATAAATGACATTAATCAACAGGATGCCTACAGAACGTTTGGTGAGTCATTTGTTATGCTAATTGAGCTACTTAAAGTAAACTGTCAATGAATAGAGATTTTCGACAGTTGAGATGAGACGTGGGGCTAATTAGTCAGCTGCCATTAAAAACCCTGCCCAATTTTAATGATGTAATATTTAAGAGAGAAGATAATGCTAATCGTCTGACCAGACCCCTTTCCCAGAGGATATAGTAGCAAAAGACATATCCCATCATGGAAATCAGGTTTCTCTAGAAAGAAAGCAAAACAAATGGATGACTGCACGGAGATGACAACCTTTGCAAGACTATTGATGTGTCCCATAGGTTACAGGGAACTTTTTAATACATACGCAAATACCTAACTTTTGCTTTAAATTACCTATGTCCTTTTAGATCAATCCCATTATTTTCAGTCAAAGTACTTTGCATTCACACTAGCAACAATGAGATCATTGGTTCTGACTGTAAGACTTGGTCTTAACCTACAAATCAAATGGATTGGTTGGATACACGCACTCCCTGAGTGTCTAGAAAGCATGAGCAGCATTTTGGCAAGCCCTGTGGAGCTAGATGGAAGAAGATGTAATGGTCCAAAGTTCTGACTGAGATCACAGGGAAAGCTTTAGGATGTTACATCTCTCCTTGCCTAGTTGTTTCCAGAGCGTGTGATTGCTCCTATTGTTTTACAGTGCTGCCACTTTCACTCTTGAAATTATGCCAGCTGGGGAAGTGAGCTTACTCTCAGGAGTCTCCAATACAGCAGCATGTGAAGCTTTTTGGAGTAGAAGCCTTTTAATCTTAGAGTATACTATGCACTTTCTACCATTTATTTGCAGTTAGCATTTTTACATAACAGGCCTTAACCAGCAGACCATAGGAAATTTATCAATCAATCAATCACTTGCATTCCACCAAGAGTTGCGTGCAGAAATTGTCGTATGGGCTGGGTTCACAAGCTCTACTCCAGGATGGACTGTTTGCTTCTGATCAAATGAGAACGTTCAGACTCAAACTGGAGTGAACCCTGAACTTGGGTTAAGTTAGCCACAGTTGCCACAGCTGTATGGATTTTGTTGTTAACTATGTTTTATGTTTTCAGAGGTGGGGGAATATGCATCCACATTTCCAAGTGTATATTTTTCAGCTAGGGCAAGACTTAAAAATACTTTAAAAGAAATTATTCCTCTCCTCCTGTACTCAGCTGCTGTATATAATATAAGTAACTAGTCTTAATCCCCCTGGAGATATGGTGAAACTGCTATTTTCTTCAATGACAGCAGGACTGGGACTTAAAGCTGCTAGTGCATTCCACCCTGAGGTGGCTGCAATTCTTTAGTAGGTGAGCAATGAGTCCAGTACTATAGCAAGTGTCAGTAGCAATCACCGGTTACGAACTTCCATCCTAAATTCTCCCTTTTATGCTTGCTGAAAACTTCCTCAAGACAATTTCCCTTTTATTGCAAATTTCCATTCTTAGTGTCAGCCAGAAAGATTGTGTGGAATCAAACCTGCCTCATTTGCTCAGTACAAGCTTTGGGAGAAAAATAATGTGAACAAACCAACCACTGTTCTGAAATATTTCCATCCAAACTTTTCATAAAATAATAGGGTAATACATGGCCAGATTTTGGACTGTGGTAAAGTGCATTTGCGTTGCCTTTGATGCTAATTTATACCAAAAGAGAATGTGAGCCAGAAACTCTTAAGTTTTCTTTCTCTCTGTTTTTTTTATTTCTTTTCCTTTTTTGGAACTTACTAGACATAACAAAGCTCATTTGGAACAAAATTGATTTTTGTAATTTTAAAATTTCAGACTTTTAAAGCTAGCAGAGCTGATGATACTGGAAGTTAGTACTTATCAATAATCTGGAAAAAAAATGTTCAAAGAAACCTTTCAAAGTGCTAATAAACAAGAAAGGTTAAAATTAATTTATCGCTTAAAATGTCAACACCACTGGTCAAAGTTAAGGTATTAATTTCTGCACGTTGACTTGTACACTTCTTTCTATCACTTTACCTTCCCACTTTGACACGTTCACACACAAAGTCGTGCACATGCATGTTATTCCGTGGGCTGTGAGTCAGTCCAAATATATGCAATCATCAGCTACATTTCCAAGAACACTAGAAACAGCAAGCACCATTTTTAACGTTACCTGGGGAAGCAGGTTAACCTAAAAGTCTGTGTCAGTGATGTTACAAATCAGGAGCTGGATTTTGTCACAAGCCCCAAGTGTTGAGGTTTATTTTTGCCACTGCTCATGGGAGGAGCTGAGGAAACACAGAATTCACTATGAGGGAAAAGCCAAGCACAATAAAAACAGAAATAGCAATTTAGTAAAAGAAACTGTCTCAGGGAGCATGGATCTGGTTTCTTCCACGCTAGGTATCTGAAAGCAAAGGGATGTCTCCGTCTGCCAGCTAGCGAGGTCAAGGTGGGCCAGTCTTCCTGCCAAGGGTGAGCTGAGAAACTCTCTTATAGGAGTTGTATATACTCTGGAAGAGATGCAGAGATCCAATAAATGGTGAGGGGGAGGAATTCAGAAAGGCTAATCAAACCTACCAGTGCTGGTCCCACCAAATTCCTTCTGTCAACAGTGGAGAAAACTCAGCTTGCTTCAAGATAATTCAGTGTAAGTAGGCATGGAGCAGAGCACCATTGCCTGAACCTCCAGACCTGCTTAATCCGGCAGTTCTGAAATAGATGAAAACCTTCACAGCTCTTTTCTTTCTCTCGCTTTTCCTGTGTCTTGATACTTAGTGTCTTGCCCTGTCTGGAGCAATGTTTGAGTTGAAGTGGGTGCTGTCCTTTAAATTAAAGGGTTAATGAGGGCTGGGAAAGGGCGTGACAAGTCTTTAGACTGAGTTAACAAAGTGAACCATCTGTGAGGTAAGGCAAAAAAAAAAAAAAGACACTTTCAGAAGCACTCAAGCCTCTGCCTTAGGTTTTGAGCAGCTGGCGAGTCTGTTTCCTCTGTGCCCAAGCTAGAGAGATGAAAAATCTCCATGCTACGGGGCCAAGCTCTCTAGCTCAGGCAGACACAGACACAGACACCAGCTCAAATTCAGTCGCAGGACCAGCCAAGATGTCAAGTGTGCCCGAAGTTGGGGCTTATTTGGAGCTCAGACTTGTGCTTCAGTTGCTTAGGACAGGCTCTTGCTGATCTCTGGAGGACCTTTCAACTCCAATTTTACATGACTCTGCAGAAGATTTATCTCAGCCAGTGGTCAGAGACTCTTGTATGTTCCCCGTTTAATCAAGAGAAGATGCAAATCTTTCAAGGCCCCCTCTTGCCATTTATCTCTGATTTTAAAAGCATATATTTTCAGCTTTTGACATCTCCATTGCAGCTTTCCAAATGATAGCTTTTGGAAGAACAATATCAAAATATATCTTTTTAAGCTCTCCTTAAAGATATGCTTCTTTTATTCTACAGCAACTTCAAGCAATATTGACTTTTGAGCAATTTAATATCTGAAGGAGAGACCAATTTTCATGCTTTTTCTTTTCCATTTAAAGAAAAAAAATCACTTTTGATACAGAATTTTGATTCAGAAATCTATTCATTTCTATTAGAAAAGACACATCTCTCTGATACTTGTTCAGAACTGCAGACCATAACTGCGATCTAGAATGTTGGGTTGCTTTTCCATTAATGCTAAGGAATTTTGGAAGAGACTTCCTGAATACAGAGTACTGGGGGACTGAGGAGCCCAGGATGGAAAGGAGAGAAGTGTTCATGTGTGGAGCAGGAAATGAGAGTCCTTCACATTTACAAAGTACAAGGCTTTTAACTTCAGAGAACAAGAGACTGATATTTGTGTGTGTTGGGAGGGTCTTGTCTAAGAACATTCTCCTAGAAAACCCCAAATACTTCTTTAACTGTACTCCAGACTGATGATGCATCCATGAAAAGTGAATCTGTGCCTTGAATTTTGAGTTGGTTGAAATCCAGACTCACATGTCACCACTCTCCCTAATCTCTGTAATGACCTAAGCCCTCCCAAATCTTGCTGAGAAGAAAAGGGGTTTGAAGGAAAGATCCAAGTTTACAGCCCTGACCTATTTCTAATCCTGATTGCTTGTTACTGGGCTCCTTTTCAAATGTACTGTTTACTTTAGGGCTGATTTTTCTCCATCCAGATTAAAATTCCAGTGAGTTCCTTTCATTCCTTTAGACTGTAACCCCAAACGGGCTGTATTTTATACAGAATATAGTAGCTGGGATAATGATGCTCTCAACAACCCACTGAAACTAGGCAGTTTGTATATGAGGAGCTCATATGCACACAGAAGCACCCAGGAGCTCATGCGTATGATTCTGCACATTCCCTCGTACACACACGTACAGATATGTATGCTCCATGAACACGCTCACGGCTACTTCTATGCTATGCACATATGGACTAAACAATTACACTCACCTATGAGCCTGTCATAAGGCAACAGAAATGCCAGCTGCCTTTGAAGTTTCCTGAAGAGCAGGAAAACGAGTCAACAGTGCTGGCCAACATCACATCATTAATCATCTATTAGCCGAGGTTGTGTGCTCCTGTCACCTGTCACTTTGTAATGCATGCAAATCACTCCAAGAGTAACATTTTCAGCCTGACATTTCCAGGGCCAGAGCTGGGATCAACCTGCTCTTTGTATTCAAGATGAAAAGGAAGTAGAGAAACAAGCAGAGAGATTGCTGGGAGGAGAAAGAGAAAAACAAAGAAATAACAAAAGTATCCAAAAATTGGTCAGGAGAGGGTTGTTTTTTTTTTTTCCTATGTTAAAAGATGTTATCAGGAATTATTCAGTAGAAAATCATATCTCTGCTCTGTGCGTCTAAAAGGGAGGAAACTATAGAGGTGACGCTATTTTCCTGCTAAACTCTGTAGAAAGGGAGAGACTTGAAAATTGCAAATCAGAAATCTTGGCTAGCTTTAGAAACTGCATCTGAACTAGATACTGCAAGTTTCCTTTATGGTCAATGGACAGAAATAAAAGGTTTTTTGGATAGAACTCCTCTGATCTCTGGTTTAGATATGTAATTTAGGAGGAGATGAATTGTTATAGTGCATGGAAGTGTTTGATTCTCTCCTATGATTAACAAGAAAGTCTAGAGTGACTAGCTCAGATGTACATAGCTACTGTAGTTATCTATGTTTAGTCAGTTTAATCTCACTCCTATTAATTTTTAACTCAGTTTGAATTCAGAAAAGATAGAAGATTTGATTCAGAAGAGATAGAAAGTGTGAAACTAAACTAATTTGCTGTATTATTTTTTGTCATGACCTGCTATTGAAAGGGTATGCTAATATAAATCCCTCACAGCCTAGATCTAGCCAGTCTAAAAAAGCAACATTAAGTCTTTAATATCTTTATTATGCCTCCTGTTCGTTAACCAGCCACCTTTTCGGTAAATTAGTGTTGCATGCCCAGCTTCTCCAGGCAGACTCACTCTTCTACTTATAAGCCTTTCCTGCTATAGTGGAGGCTCAGTTTCAAATCTCTTTGGATGGGATGTATCTGACCAAATGCCTGTACTGTGGAAATCTCTGTTTGAGCCCGTTCTTCATAGTCTATGAAGATAAAAATGAATTTAGATCCATCTCGCTGTTAAATAAATATCTGGAACAAATCAGTTGGAGATGGCCGGCAGTTCAGGTGGAGATGTCCACAATTAAACCTCTTCAGATAGGCAACAGGTTCCGATCTTCACATTTGTCTTTAATAGGATGTTCATGTTAGATTGCTGTCCTTCCCTCCTTTGTCGTCTTCTTTCTTTTTCTTTTTGCTATTTCTCCTTTTTCTCTGTTTCTCCTCCTTCTGGCCCACTTGAGCAAAATGTGTCTGTCCTTCCTTATGTCCATCCTTACTCAGTGAAACACTGATTCAATGTTAGCTCAATGTTGTTCCTCTGGCTCAACAGAGGAAGTGGCAAGGGGTTCGTTGCAGTACTGACAGTAGTGCCGGGTGCCACACCACACCTGGCCACCCCAGGAAAGCGGGCAAAAATTGCTCATGCTTGTAGTGGAGGGGAGGGAAACCAGAATATGCCCTCAGCAATTCTTTCCGAGCTACAATTCCCTATCTCTTGTCTTCCAGAAAGCCGAGCATAAAAATATTCTTTCCCATTCAGAGACTGAATTTCTCTTCTTTTCTCTACTGAGATAAATCAGCTTTATTCGTTAATTCCTTTGCTATTAGAGGATGTGAAATGGGCTATATTTGTGCAGGGATCAGCAGGGAGAGATCCCCTCCCTGGATTCTAAATTTGGGTGAAGGAGCAGCACTATCCCCTGGCAGTCCACAGGATATGTATTTGCAGGAGATTTTGAGGCTTATTTCTTTGAATAGATAAATTCTGGATCAGGAAGGCAATTAATCATGGAATCGTAGACGAGTACATCTGGAAGGGACCTCAAAAGGTCATCTAGTCCATCCCCCAGCACTGAGGCAGGATAAATGTACTCAGACCATCCCTGACAGATGTGTGTCTGCTTAACTCTGCTTCCACTCTGGATGCTCTCATACCGTTATCCATCTAGAAGCAGTCACGAAGCTGAATTGAGGCCTTGAGGGAGAAAATATTACTTTTAAGCCTGAAGATTTTCCCTTTAGTGACTCTTTGGGCCTGAATCTAGTTTTTGGCAAGTGGAAAATTCAGCTCCTCACTACAAAGTCTTATGAAGGAAAAGAAGGTATGAGCAATTTGTTCATTTTGTAGCCCAGGTTCTGTTCCGAGGTGTAAGACCTTTTTGATTCAGTAGTAAGGCTCAAAATTAAATCTTAGTTGGATGTGCATATGTGTAAAAAAAAAAAAAAGAGCAAAAAAGGGAGGGAAAACCTTAGGAAAAAGAAGAAAGGAGTGAAGAGCAGAAAAAGAGAGAGAAAGAAGGGACAGAGAAGAAAAAATGTGCACGATAAAGGGCAAAAGATGGAGAGGGGCAGGAGACTGACTTGAAAGGAGGAATGAAGAAACAAGAGGAACAGAAGGAAGTTAAAGTGTGAAGAGCTGCTGTTTTTTAAGCTGGCTATTTCTAACAGAGAGCTCAGAAAGACTTTTTGTTGTTGTTGTCCTTAAGTGACTTCTCCCACTGGCTAACATCTCATTTTATGGCAGGTAAATAAGCCTGCCTAATTGGTCCCTTGTTCAAGAATGGGAATATTGAGCTGAGGCTGCTCCTTCTGAAGTGGGATCTTGTCCAATTTATGGTCCTAGCAGATGTGATCTCTTCAGGGTTCCACTGTAATGATAAATTGAAACATTTGAATGCTGCGTTCCCAGGTCTGGGCATCCAGCTTTGCAAGTGGGGAGAGAGGATCTGATTGAGTTTCCTTCTGAAATGACAAATTGTGATTTCCGAAAACATGACTTAGTCCCATTTGCAAGCCTAACAGGTGTGGAGACCTAGGGTGGGTGGGTGAAGGAGGATGTACCAAGGTCACTTGACTCTGAAGGACTCAGGTCTGGGAGTCAAGATCTCCTTCAAGAACGAAAGTCTGGAAGTGCACCTTGAGTCAGAAGCACTTTTAAATTAAGGTGACACTTACAAACACTTTATTAATAATTAATAAGTGATTAATTGAAATTACTTTTAGCTGATAAATTGCTTGAAGACACATTAGAGAATGTTTCAGAAAGACATGGATAAATATTTTTATGCATTCCAGTTTATAAATGCTTGGTAATGGGCTCTCAACTTTCAGGTGCCTCGGCATCATTTATCCCCATCATCCCGGTGGCATGTTATAGAGACATCTTATAATCATTTATTTTCAGAATCTATTTCTATTAATCATGGATTAATTATTATTAAGAAAACATTTGTGCACGCTACTCTTAATCTGAATTCTTGCTTGACTAGTTTTCCTAGGAGAGTGGAGAGGTCTGTGGGGAGCACATAGCTTATCAAGTTACTCCAGAGCCAGCCAGGTGGCATTTCAGCTCGTGTAAGCTGACAGGTCTTTTGACAACCTCAGTTTACTCTAGATGAGGATCAAGTCTAGCCTGCTTTGTCCTATGAAGCAAAGAGAGTATCTGCAAGGGTGTACGTGAAGGCCTTAGTCCTGTTACCAAAGTTCCCTTTTCTGTAGTGTCTGGGCACCACAGAATGGGGCTTCATTGCTGAAGCCTGTCCTCACCACACTCCTGCAAAGCAGACCTCTGCTATTTTTCTTATCTGGTAGGCAGCAAACCAAGGCACAGATGCGTAGAAGTCGAGGTCCTGGAAATTATTTAGGCACCTACACAAATGAATGAGCTGGCACCTGAAAACAGCTAAATGACTTGTCCACAGCTCAGGCCCGTGCTGAGTCTTTACCCACTGGGCCTTTCTGCTGCAAGGTCAGGCTTGATCTTTCCGTGAAGAATCAGTGAAGGCAGGGAGAAGACGAGCTATGTAGATCCTTTATGCTGGGCACTGGCTGAATCTGTTCTTCCATAACAGTTAGAATAGCATGAAACCTACTGAAATTTATATTAGCCTTAAGGACTGACAAAATATAGGGAAGCCTAAGCAAGTTATGAGGACAGCTGCAAAACTGGCCCTATATCACAGAACGAGTTTCTGGAGCCAGACTGGTTTCTTGACTGACTGGTGATTTTCAGATGAGTTTAGGCCCTCAGCCTGACCTGAGTATGTTGTCTTTAAGACCCCCCAACATCAGTCTCCATTAGTGAAAGATTAAAGGAGTAAAATCCAAAGGCCAAGTACTGGAGACATGCTTAATGCTTTAGTCTATGGGTCAGCAAAGGGCTGGAGAACCTCTGGTCTGTGCTCCATAAATGAGGCAAACCATGAGTAACAGATGTCTCAGATCAGAAATTTTTTCAGATATGCATCTGCACTTATTCACTACATTTTTAACAGCAAGAGAGGACAACATTCCAAAACCTATCTACTTCTCCAGGAAAGTTTTTCAAAAGTATACAGGCAATGGAAACAAAAAAAACAGAGCCTATTTCCCTACAGCATTTCAACTCATGTTTAGTGTCTATCCTGTCTATCAAGCTACAAATGAAAACCCCCGTGCCAATTGTGCCAAAGTTACTGGGAGAGGAAAAGAAAGGCATACTTATATAGACAATAAGGTATGGAATGATCACAAAACCCCTCATTTCTTTAGCAAACTAAACTAAAAATAACCTGAAAATTGAGTTAAAGTTTCTTATCTGTGTCCCTGGATTCTATGCAGAACTCTGTGAGAATAGAGCATTGCGCAGAGCACAATAGTCCTGTGACTCCTGAAGTGAATTTGTTCTGCCTGTTCATGGCCAGTTTGTGCTCAATTTTTATGCCTGTTGCAGCAAACACTTTAACCAGGAGCATTTTGCACAGACAGTGATTTCGCCATGAACAGTTGTGGAATATGCACAGCACAGTGACTTGCTGAATTCATAATCGTGAATGTTCCTACTGGAAACATGCAACTGCAAAAGTTATGCTCTTCCAGGCACAGAACAGAATCAATTTATCTGCGTAGGTGCTTATATTCCCTGTGTCAGACTGCAGAGTACCTCTCGATCATTACTTGACTTATTGCCTCAAAAACTTAGGAGAAGCAAGGAAATATTATCTCCGTGTCCTAGATGTGAGAAATTAGATCCAGGACAGACAACCTGGCTGAGCTGGGAATTGAACCTAGGTATAAAAACAAGTGTCCATCCTTCCAGCTACATTCCTTGTCTGGTTAAAACCGACCACTACAACTAGGTATTGTGTGCTTTGCCTCAGTGATAAAAGACTGCAGTCCAGCTGTAGGCTAAACATTATCTTCCCCATGCACCTTAGTGAATAACTATATAAAAAGGAGAGGCAGTAGCCACTCAAAAACAATTTGACAATAATGTATATATTTTAAGACAAAAAAATAAATATTCCTGAAAAGCCTCTCTGTACTTTTCTCAGCCTTTCAGTTTGCACTGATTTTTAAAGTGATACCAGCATCACAGGACACAGCATAGCCTAGAGAGTAGTAAATCTTCTTTCCTAAGAAAAAGGAAATGTGGATCCTGTTGCCACTTTTTTTTTTTTTTCCGTGGGGCTTGCTGCATGATTTGGGTTATTCATTTTCTCTCTGCCTACCTGCTAAGTTAAGGCAATTTGGGGAAATTCTCTGAAAGCTACTTCCCACAGAAGGTGTGTAAGGGCTATGTGTTATTAATCACAACCATTTGGAGCTGTTATGAAATGGTAAGGAAAGGGCAGACGCACAGAAATGAAGAAATCAGTGCATGCACTTGAAGGATTTGGAAGGCATGTGAGACTGGGGTTCGTCTCAGTGTAGGAGCTGCAAAGAGCAAGTGTGGATCATGAGACGAGAGCTGGAGATTTAGAGGTCTCTCAGAATCACACAGTTCAGTCAGACCAGCGCTGCTGACACTGTGATCCTTTCTACAGAGTACCTATTACGTTCCCTTTCTGAGCAAATACTGCAAGTGCCTGGTCTGAACTGATCTCTTCCCTCCTGCCTTATCAGGGCTGACTTGTGCTCCAGTCCAACACCACCTGAATACCAGAAGCGGGAAAACCCTTGCATTCTTTATAAGATACTCCAGGGGTAGCTAGCAGTATGTCATGTCTCTGCAGGTATTATGAGAAAAGAACCAGAGACACGGGTGATTACAAATAGATTCAGAGATATAACTTTCCATCCAGTTCCATCAGCCCTAGCCCTCTTTAATATTTAGCTATTTCTCTATAAACAAAGATGACAGCAGAGTCTCTCCTGCTGAGTCTTTAAAATATATGTGTATATGTTATATACAGCTCACTCCTTATTTCTTTCCTTCCTGTATCATTAAACTGGTGTTGTGTCTACTGCTCTGTAAATGTGTAAATGGCAGCTTCTCTTACTGATAGTGGAAAAGTTTGAATAGTGTGGTTTTACTGAAGATGAAAGAAGGGAAAGGAAAGAGGAGGACTGTCTGAATGTCTACTGGGTGATGAATGTGTGATTGGGGGTGTTAAAGTAGAAACTATTTCCTCGGAGTCTTGGAGGTATGTTCTTTGACAGACTCCTACACCCATGAAAATGTTTATGTGTTTGAATTCTTATTTAGGACCGTAATTTCCCATCCTTGTATTGGACATAAAGCATCTAAATAGGAGTTAGCTACCTTGATGTCTTTGAGGATTACTCTAGTTTGTCCAGTCCCAGTGTGTTAATCTCTATACATGGGGTCTTATCACAGGTCAGGGATACGTAACTGCCTGAAAATGCCTAGAGGGATCTGTGATTATTCTTCTAAGGTGCACCACAATGGCAATAGCCTGTGCACACCATCCTTCCTGGGCAACATGTCACAGGAGCTTCTCCAAGCAAAGAGTCATGCTAGGAGGCACACCACCTTGCAATGGTGCTATGACATGTTACCCCCCAACACACACACACACACACACACACACATGCTCCAGGTCCATAGCACATCAGTCTAACACGTAGCACATGAGGACGTAGAACAGAGGTGGGGCTGAGGCACTTCACTCTTCAGGCATAAAGGTGCACGCAGCAGGAGAGCATCCATTGCAAGTCATACAAATGAGTAACTTGATCAGCAACAGAGAGTGGATTTGTCTGCCTTTTAGGAGTCTGGGCACAACTCTGCTTCATAAAGGCTGCAAGACCCTCCTAAACCAAAGGGAGAGATGCTGTAATTCAGTGTGTGTAGATATGGTTATCTAATGGAGAGAAAACTGCATCCAGACAAAAGCTTCCCAAATAATTAAGTGCACAATGAGGTGTCAGGGAATACAGAAAGCCATATCTGTTCAGCTTTCCTGGGAGAGGCCCAAGATCCATCTAGCCAGTGCTCTAAGAAGGAATCCTTAGAGAAAGCATTTAAGAAACAAATGTAGGATGGGGTAAAGCTTAATGCATTAACCCACACCAAGCTTCTGGCAAACGCTAGGCCAAGGCTCTTCCAAAAACTTTTCTGTTAAGCTGTCCCTGAAAGCCAAGTGGCTTCTGTGAAGTCATCAGGAAATACCTCGTACACTTTTTAAAGTTCGGTGCATTTGTTTCTTAACCTTTGAGCTTGGACTAGGGCCTGTATTTAGAATTGGACATGAAGTAGGTTTGATTTGTCCATGCAAGTACGTAATCAGGGCCATGCCTGAGACCTCTGCAGCTTCTGCCAAAGGCATAAGGTGCGCAATGAAAGTGCATCCAGGTAGTAGAAAAAGATACTGTGGAGGAAGGCACTCAAAAGAGAAGCCAGAGGAAGCCATACTTCCCTGAGGCCAAGCAGTGAGGCCAGGGGGACTCTTGCTTCATCTGTAACCCTGACAGCACACTTCTGCTTCCAGGGGGCTTTCCTAATATTCCTTCTTCTCCCATTCAGTGTGATAGTTCCAGTCATAATTAAACTGTTCCTTTAAAGAAATACTAAATTCAGCCTACAAGGAATGCTTATCAAAGATTTCTGCCTGTATTAGGAGACATTTCTATTCCTTTTGACTCCTACCTTACCCCACCCCCTCTTGGCAAGCGGTGTCTTTCAGTAGCCTTTAGCGTATTCGCAGGGAGACTTCATCTTTATCTCTGAGGATTGGCTAGATGTATTTTAAGCCTTCTGGAAGCTGCAAACTATGAAGAGGGAGTGAGGAAAGGGAGCTGGGGTTGTTTCTGGGGCTCATATTGAGGCTGTAGCCTGACCTTGGCCACAGAAGAACTGCATGGCAGGTGTTCGTGTGGTTTAACCCCTTCACATATTCACTCATGAAGTGCTCACAAAGCCTTTCACACCAAGTGATTTCTGGCACAGATCTTTCTTTTGAAATCCATTTTTCTGCTACAGGCAAAGTTGAGGTGCAACTTTACTAGCAGTAGTTTTCTACGTATGGGCTGCCTGGTTGCAGCTGGGAAGGTGTCTAGGGATGCTGAGGGAGTGCAAATAGGATGACTATTAGCCTTTTCTCCTGGAAGCCAAATATGCTCGTCCTTTTGTTAGCCTTGTCCATCATGTAGTTGGCAGTAAAGCCCCCAGAGGCTTAAACGCAACACACCTGATCCTCATCTGGGAGCAAAAACAAAAAACAGAATAGCTCCACCGACTTCAGCAGAGCTGGGCCATTTTATGCCAAATGAGCATGTACATCAAGGAGTTTCAGGGTAGGCTGAGAGCTGGAAAATCCCAAACTCTTATTTCTGTCTAAATAGTTCACTGACCAAAAGAGATAGGCTGAATGTCACTGTCTTCAAAACCTGGATATTTAGCCATTTCTGAGCACTGTCTGTATTAGGACAAATGCATCACCCTGTAGAGTTGCCACCCAGTGGAAGAGACATAGGTCGCATTGTTTTAACCGGACAGGTTATGTGTTACTATCCCAGGTTACATGACGGGAAATATGCTAAATGCCCAAATTGCATATATGTACATTTGCCTGTTTCTGTATGCGTGTGGAGGCTTCACGAATTCCTCTCTCTCTGGAAAGGGAATATTCCTTATGGTCAGTAGAAAGGAGGATTAATAAGAGAGAAATGAAGGCCCACCTAAATAAATTATGCTTCTAACTCCATTGCCCAATGGCTATAGGACAGGCCTAATTTGTCTCTCAGCACTTCTGAAACATTTTCCAATCCAACCGTACAAGCAAAAGAGCAGTAACAGACCTGGTGGATGCTGAAGGCGTATGATGTTCTCAAGAGCACTTTCAAACTCTTCTTGTCGTGGTATGCCCAGTACAGCACAACTCCATTCATGAAAAAGGAAGTTTAGCATGTTTAGGAAAATCAGATCTTCCACGTGCTTAGGTTTTGGATACAAGGTGATTAAAAATGATCTTTGAACTTAAGTGCACCTCTGCTTGCCTGCGTACTACAGTCTTTCCTTTTATCAGGATACCAGGAAGGCCTTATAAACTTAAAAAAAAAGTCCATTTTGCTGAGTATCTTGCTTTCATTGGCCAATGGCAAAAGGCCTTGGAAAAATCTACAAGAATAGAGCAAATACAGAATTACCTTTCCCCTGTTATATCCTGTCTACTTCTAGCAATCTGTGATTCTTTGCATCTACTTCATTGCCTCTAAAAGCATTTTATACACCTTTTTTCATGAATTTCTTAAGGTTTTTTAGGGGGGGATCTATTTATATTTTGGCCCCCACAAGATTCTGTGGCACAGAATTTCTCTAATTAAATATATGTTTCATAAACAAAACAAAACAAAAACCCAGAAGCTCTTCCTTTAGTTTCAAACTTGTTGCCAGCTAATTTAACTTGTTAATCTTTTTTTCTTTTTTTTGTTACAAGAAATGGCAATTAATATTCCCTTCAATATTCCTTTTGACATATCGTTCATGTTTTTGTGCACCTCATTTGTATTTCCACACTGTTGTTTCAGTGCCAGGCTGGGGAATCTAGTCCTTTTAATCTCTCCAATCCTATGGAAAATATTTCTGCTTTCTGATCTTTATTGTCATCCTTCACTCTGTCCTTTCCAGTTCTACTTTATCCTTTTTCCAACTTTCTGATGAATTTCAAGAGACATCATTGGAGATACAGCCAAACTCATTCAAGGATCGGCACTTTGAAATGTAATTTTGTTGCCTTCTCAATACTTCCATTAAAAAACTCTGTGCTCACAGGTCACCTTTTAGAGGGAGGAACAAAAATTGGTTGTTTGGAGTTTTGTTTTCAATTAGTTGCTTAACGAAAACCCTAAACCCTAACCCCAACTTCTGTCTTGGATGGGTGGGAGTTTTCACTGTCAGGCTATGCACAGCTCCAGGGCATCGCTCCAATATTTCATTTCTTCAGCTAGGTGATACTTTTGGAGTGTTTGCACAAGAGATGCATCATGGTGTGGGGGAAGGAGGGGTGGAGAGGGAAGAGTCTGTCAGCAAGAGGCCCCATGCTAATCTTCTCCTTCAAGACGGGGCCCTTTTGGAAACCTGTTTTAATATTCATGGTCTTTAGGTAAATAGTCTCTGAGTCAGGCTGTCAGTTTCTGCAAATGTGGCTGTCTTGCTGAAGCTACTGCACATTTATCAGTGAGTAAACAGTGACAGGAGTAGGGGGATTAGAGAATTAAATTAGTGTGTAACCACTCTCCTTCTCAAGTTTTTGGCATTGCCTCATGTGTGTTTTGTTCCAAGAAGTTGCTTTTTTTTTTTTTAATCTCTCTCTCTCTCTCTCTTTTTCTCTCACTCACACACATATACACCACATACTTACTTGAAAACTCTGAGCTTTTTCTCATTTTCCTTTTTTTTTTTTTAATTGTGGGCTCTATTTTATTTTTTCTTCTCCACATGGGATCTTTAAAGCAGCAATGAAGCAGGCTGCAGGAAAGGATCAGGAGATGATGGCTGATGCTGACCAGCTTTGCTTTTTCCCTCCTGCATCTTTGAAGTTTCTTTGGCTGGCTTTCCCAATTGAACAGCTCTGCTCCAGTGAGAAGAGCTGGCACTTCCCATCTGCACCAGTCTTATTTTCTCTCCTTTCTTTTCCTTCCCTCTCCACTCCCCACCGGGCATGACATAGACTCTGCCACCTGCCTTGCACTCATCAGGTTATAAGCCAAATATGCGAGCGCCTTGGCAGCGCCATTTTCTTGACATCCTTTGTTGCTATCCCCTGACACCACCGTACAGACATGCGGTGGCCACCCCCTTCCCCCATCCCATCTGTGAAAGCAGGAGACAATTTACTCTCCGCTGGCAGCCGAAGCCAGACCGATTGCAGAGTATGCCAATTAGGCCTTGAAGACGCTAACCAGGTCATGTCCAGCAAAGTTCCCACTGGCCATTGCAAGAGTGTTGTTGCTGTTGCAGACGCTGGGGTTTCCTGGAGGAAACGGGCTCGTTCTTTAAGAGGCAAGAGCCCAGCGAATTGGTGCCTTACAGCACAGTGGACAACCCAGGGTTTCAGCATCGTAGGTTGCGCGTGTGTCGGTCCCGTGTCGTGTGTCCTGGTGTCATAGCATCCTCTTCTGTTTGCGCTATCAAAGCCAGTCTACTGGGAGCACCACAGACATGACAGCAACTTCCAGGCTCCCTTCCCAGCTCAGAGCAGGAAAAAGTGGGAAGGAAAGAGAAAAGCAACTGCTTCCCCTGTACCTCCTTGCTCTGTGTTAAGCTGATCTCTAACGGCATGTACACTGCTACAGATGGGACAACAGTATCTTGTGCATCCAGCCCACGGAGTTTGACTTGCATTTGTTTCTGCTAGGTTCGGTAAAGTTTGCTGAGGTGGGGGGGGGGGCAGTGCTGTAGCTCTTCAATTTTATTGTTAACACCCAGCCTGAATCAATGCAGACTCCTCTTACAAATCTCATAGTAAGCTTTTTCAGGGGCAGCTTTCTTTACAAGGAAGAAATTCTTCACAATTCTTTGGTGGCTCTGACCTCAAATTTAGGGATTAACCATACTAGAACTGTTCTTGCACACAAGTTATTTGGACTAATCCCTGTAAAAGACACTACATATGGTAATTTGTGCGTGATCTGGCCTTTAGCTATAAGGGCTATCCTGTTTTATGTCCTGTTGGAGGGCTGATGTGGCAGATGGGGCAGTTAAATTCTCTGCTGATGGGCAAAGGAGGAAGGCTGCTGTTGGTTTCCACGGGGCCCCTGAAGTCCTTTACAAGGGATAGGATGGGGATGAACTACTCCGGCTGCCTCCACTTACTCTATAAATGTGAGCCTTTTAAAAATTACTGATGGACCTTTCCACAGGGAAAGGACATTTATGGAACAGGGAGAGCACAAGGCAGACAGCGAGGGTTGCTTTGGCTTTTCTGTCCCTGTGAACACCCAGCAAACTCGAAGGGCTGTGTAACAAGCCTCCAAACTAGACAGAAATTCCGTTTTGACAGATTTGCTACTGACCATGTGGGTATCTCTGTGACATTTCCTATACCCCCTTCCCATCCCCGTCAATCTCCTGCGGGGCAGGTCATCACTGAGGGGGAGGAAAAGATGGTCCCACAGATGGCCTGAGTTCAGAGGGTCTGTAGGAGTGTGACGACCCTCATTTCCAGATATCTGCAGTAGAAATAAAATAAAGTAAAATAAAATGACATAAAATAAAGTGAAAGTTGCCCGTGAAGCCCCCTCCCTTTGCACCCTCACTCTCGCACACATTACCCTGATAATGACATCCGCCCTTGAGGGCTTTATCTATTTGGAAATTCCACAGAAGATGGAAAATGCAGCTGCTGCCCCAAAGCAAGTGCTCAGGCCAAACAAATGGACCTGCTGCTGTGGTGTAAAGGCCTCTAAGCTGTGCATGTGCTCCCTGCCCAGGATATGCTCCTCCTCATGACACATGGCACATCTCACTAACAGCAAACACACATAGATGCCATCCAGCTGGGATGGGAGCAAGAGCAGATGCTCCTATTAAAAAGGCCGTAAGATTCAGTGCCCCCTGTTCAAAGGGAAAATCCAAAGTGGCTTGTACAAATAGAGACTCTTTTCCTTCTGTCACCTCCTCCTCCCTGGGGTTGAATGCAATAATCAGCCTTCCCCAAAGACATTTCTGCTTAGTTTCATGCTTTGTGGGACCTCGTTTATTGTCACTGGTCTTGTCTGTGTGTTTGTAACTGTTGAAGCTGCTGCCAGGACTTCCTATGCTGGTTGGCTTGTTTTATTTGGTTGTTGGGCTTATGCAAATATCCTAGTTGGGGAAGGGAGGGGATTTTTTTTAAGTGTGTTTTTTTTTTTGCTGCTTTTATAGGATTTCAGTCATGGTGCAATTTGGAACCTGCACCACGAGCTAAAACGCAGAACAAGAACTTTTCTGTAGTATCAGAAGGAAACTCTTTATTCCTTGGCGAAAGGAAATTTTTCTCTCTGCTTGTGTTGGAAGAGGGAATTGAGATCAGGTGTGCGTTGTGTCATCTCAGAAGACGCCTGTGTTTCTAACACACCCCTCTGCGCTTCCTAGAGAGTGTCTGCGCCACTAAGATAGCTTTTTCCTTTCCCTATCCACTCCCATAATATTCCTGGAGGGAGTTATGGACTCCCAAAGCTCCAGATCTCTCCAGTGAGTATGATCCTATAGAGTCTGGCTTCAGCTCGTTATCAACTAGCCTTGCTGCGCTGGAAGCAAATAAGGTTGGGAGGTTGGCATGTACCTGTAATCAGGGTTACATCGTGCCCTCAGAAAGGGGTAGAGAGGCAGACAGAAATCCTCCTTGTGAAATTTTTACCTCTCTTTAGGTTAGGATGGATGGGAAGGGAAGAAGAATGAGAGCACTGGCTCCCATCCTGCATGTCTCATTAGCTGTTCCCTTCTCCTGCTTTTGGAGAAAGCAGCAAAGGCAGATTAGGAGCAAGGCTATTCTTTGCAGATCAGGGTTGCTCTTGGAGATATGGGTGACAAAACCCTGTCTCCCTCTATCTCTCCCCTCAAAAACTTCCTTGATGTTAGCGGTTTTCTGAAGGTTAATCCTGGCTCAGCCAGACACCTGCCACTAAAACAAACGTGAATGAAAAAAACTGCATGTAGTTCTGTGACCTGAAAAATAGCATGGGACGGTGCTGTAGCCCCAGGATGGCTCTTAATGTGATGCACTTGAGAGAAAACAGACCTCTAGCATAAGCAGCAATATGATTAAGGGGTTTCTTTGCTTCCAGTAATGCAATATTCCAGCCTAACACATGCAGGATTAATCAGCCTCTTCCTGTACACTGGGAGCGGGACATGTGTGAGAAGTTACAGCCCTCGTTTAAAGCGAACTGCAGAGGATTTTGCGGGGTTTTTGCTCGTTCTTCTCATCTGCAAAATGCCACTTTTGTGGTTTATATCAGTCATAACGCCACCACATAATGTGTTCTGGGCCCGACTGGCCCTTATTTAGAGATCATGAGGTAATGAAGGTGCAGTGGAATGGTATCCATGCGGCTGCTGAAAAATTTCAGCTTTGGATTGCAATTTGCCAGCCAGAGCGCAGGCCTCAGGGAGGGAAGGACCGTGGGTTAACTCATTCCTTCCCCTCCTCCTCCTCCTCCTCCTCCTCCTCCTCACCTTAGGCAGCCTCCAGCCCCCCACGCTCAGCACCCTGATGGAAAGCTCATTTGTCATATTGCAAAGAGTCCCCTGTTTTGCCACGTGGAACCAAGGCCACTTTTGCAGCTCACCCCCAGCACACTGGCAGAACCTGCTCAGCGCACCAGGCCAGACTAAAGCTTGCCCTAACTCCTCGCTGAAGTTCCTAGGATGCCTGAGAAGGCACACTGACCACCCTGCAAAGCAACCGCTCCAGCTACTGAGCCTGATTGGATTAGCAGGAGCGATTGGATTAGCTGCTAATGAGTAGTTGTCACTTGAGCTGTTGCATACCTCGCTGCATTACTAAGCCAACATCAACGGTCCTCTGCACACCCTCCCCGGCGCAGCCCCGTTCATTTAAACGCTAAAGCACACCTCAGCAAGAGCCCGAGATTTTGGGGGTGCAGGCGGGAGCGATATAGGTGCAAAACTCTGCACAACAGTGCAATTTTAGAGGGGTGCAGGAGGCTGTCTGTACCAACTGGCAGGTTGGATGAAAGCCTTAGTAAAAAAAGGTAACCTGGAGCATGGCATTGCCTATTGCTGCATATTGGACATTAATATGTTCGGAAGGAAACAATGTAATACGCAGGAACTAGTACATTTCCTGGAGTTCTGGGGTTTGGGGAATCCTTTGGATTTTTTTTTTTTATTGGATTTCTCAAAAGCTACATGAGCTGCCTAACTTCATCTTTCCTGTAATTCAGCTCATTCTGACGGTGATTCAATTGAAAAAATCTTTTCTCTAGCTAAAGGGGGAAATCAGCGTGTTGTATGTGTGAATTGTCAGAAGCCGTGCACATGCGCTCACACGCTCGCTCATCTTTGTGTAACGTACAAACACCTAAATCTGGTAATTAGCATGACAGATAAGATTAGGGGGAACTGCTAGATAGATACAGTAGATACATTTTTTTCTGGAACTTTTTTTTTTTTTGCTCTCTCCACATTTCTGACACCTTTTTTTTCACAGTTTCAATATGTTTTTCACTCTGCCTCATTTTTCACCCTGCTAGTTTTTACTCTTTTACCTTCTTCCCCCACACACTCTCTGCTCCTTTGTTCGCTGCCTCTCTTAATCAGAACATGAACTCAACAGCTTTTGAGATTGAGCAGAGATTTTCAAAGCCGTGATGTTTTAGTGACTCTGAAATTAAGCAAAAACAATTGCCTCTACCTCCCCTGCTCAAGAGGAGATCTAGTAGATTTTATAGCATAACAAGCCAAAAAGCTCTTTCCCCACCACCATTTTGAGTCGGTATTCATTAGGAGACAGGGCTATTTTTCTTGAATTGTTCATGTTATGGCTCAATGCATCGATTTCATATTCCTGTATCCTCTCCTCTCCTCTCCCATACGATGTGAGCCGTACATAGAATAGACTCGTGAATTTGTAGGTTGGTCAGATAGATGTTTAGATGCGGAAGGGATTAATGCAGTCCGACTTGCGAAACACAATTCCCCTACAAAGTACAGGCATTGCTCTGTGGGGATGTGGGTGCTCAGCTGCTTTGTCATCTTGGCCTGATAACCCCCTCCCACCGCTTGTTAAACTGAGGGAACAAAGTCACATTTCAGTCGTCTCTTTTGCTTATCGGATTCATGCACAAATTCCAGGTTTGCCTGATGGCCTTGTTGAGGAAGGGACCTTTGGTGCAAACTGATAAGGGTTTGGCCCGTATTGAGGGGAACCACGGAGGCAAGATAAGGTCAGGAGGGGGAACTGAACATAAACACCATGGTTACTGTTTCTGAAGCGCTATTTGCCCAGTTTAATACAATTTGTGAAATGACAGTCCCTGTGGTGGCTTTGTCCCTGCAAACGTTTGCTTTTCGGATTAAGCCTCATTTGATTTTATTTTCTGTTTCTTTCTCTGAGAGCCCCAAGCTTGTTTCTGAGCCCTGTCGATGGACACGAGGACTCTTTGTGCTTTTTCTTCCTCACTGAGGTGGAACAGGGAGAATTGCATTTCTTTCCTTTTCTCCTGCCATCCTGGAAGAGAAGAGCAGAGGGAGGGGGCTGGGGAGAGGCAAATAGCAGTGGCCTTTGCAGGTCTGTGTCTGGCTGTGGGAATTTGAAGAAAAGACCCTTATACTCCCTCCATTCTCTTCTTCCTTTTTACTTATTTATATGTATGCATTTAAATGAAGCATATATATGAAACATAACTGTATAAATATAAGCACATTTTAATCACAGTCTGATAAACTGTGGGAATTTCTTCTCACAAAAAGGCAGCCCAAATTAGTTCCTTGAAACTCTGAAAATATTCCTAGGCCCGTCTCACATATCACTGTCTCTGGGAGAGCGTTCCTCCGCTGCCCCTGCCCCTGCCCCATACAAATTTCTAGACTGGACGTATCTAGGCTTGTGATATGAGACCATCCATATGGTCTGTATGCCTTTCCTTTCATTCCCCTGTGCTTCTGTTCCGCTTCCTCTTTGGTGTGTCCCCAGTTAGATGCACCAATTAAAATCGATTCTTATCCTGTTATTCCTATCTTATCCCCCTGACTAGCTGGATTTATCTTAGCTCAGGTCTCTTCCAATCAGGCCCCTTTACTTTTGTTCTGGATGCCCTGTAGTAGTAGATAGTCAGAGGATGACCAAGGATGCAATGGGAAAAAAGGT
The DNA here is from genome assembly GCF_040807025.1 of Struthio camelus. Taxonomy (NCBI): domain Eukaryota; kingdom Metazoa; phylum Chordata; class Aves; order Struthioniformes; family Struthionidae; genus Struthio; species Struthio camelus. Next base: position 60,700,575 of record NC_090981.1, on the reverse strand, counting down.
GGTGGTGGGGGGGATATTGTAGCCCTAGTGAAGCTGTGTTACATGGGGGAGGTGAAGCTTGTGTGCACAAGCTCTTGCTTCCCAACGGGACAGGGCCCTCCTCGAGCCGTCGCCTTATCCGGAGCTGGGGGCTGATGCCATTTCTTTTCAGTTTTGCGAAGCTCTCGGGCCACCGTGCCAGCTGGGAGACAGGTTGTCACAGGCAGCAGGGCGCCGCGCTTGCCCCAAACCTGTGTCTCTGCGGCGGCCAGGGCTCAGGCTGTGGGCTGACAGGCAGTGGGGCGAGGAGCAGGGCTGTGATTTCTGCCCCATTGATTCCCTTCTCGCGGCATTGACAGAGTTCACGTAAGGGAGCTGGCCTGGAGAGGGGAGCGCGCGTGTGCCTGAGCCGGGCGCAGGGCGGGGAAGGACATCTGGACTGTTCTGCTTCTCCAGCGGTATTGTTTTGAACAGTGTAACCAGGTAAATGCCTTGATAGACTAGACCACATAGCCAAGATAGCATTACTAATTTGATTATGTCGCTGTGACATTATTAACCCACTCAACCATCCTTTGGATGCTTCGCTGCATCCTGAACTGTGCGCTGCTTTTCCTTCCCAATGACAGGCTAAGGATTCTTTCTCCCTAATCTATTGTTCTACACAACTCCTGCTTTACACAATAATTTCTCATAATACTTGACTTTCCTAACAGCTAGCTAGCTCACTTGCTTTTTTCTTTTGTATTTCTGCCCGTCTGCCTGTTTCTCTTTCTATCTTTCTCTGCCTGTCTAATCATGCTGTCTTCTATAATAATTCCATAAAACATTTCTTTTCTCATTATTATAACCATATATATAGGGTATATTCTTGAAGAATAACCCTACCTCTCTTTCACTCTTAACAAAAAAAAAAAAAAAAAAGCCCAAATGTATTTTACATGATATCAGAATTGGATGAAATGCAAATGTATTAACTTTCCCACTCCAAAGCAGTCTCTCTAATCTCTGAGCTGTGGAGATATACCCCTGCTGCTTCCCTTTCTTCTATTCTATATATTTTTTCTGCCTTTTCTGACCAGTTCCACGGTGTAAGGGGGTAGAGGGTGCAACACGCTCCCTTCTCTTAAAATGTAGCTTATGGCTTGGTGGGAAGGAACTTTTCCCAACAGAAGAGTTTGAATCCCTTTGAATCAATGGGCTCAGCCAAGGTCTCCTACTGCTCAGAGAAGAACTATCATCTCACCCTTGTAATGGCTAAGCTTTTTCAGCCAGAATATTTTGGCCTGAAGCAAATGCCCTACCGGAAAGGTCTCCCCACATTGTATGCAGCAAAGGGTTAACCACTAAAAACAAGGCTCTCAGGCAGTCTGAGTCCTCAGCATCAGTATCTGTGTTGTGCCTACATCTGCTTTCTCTTTGGGCGTAAGCTGTTATGAGCCTGGCTGCAGTTTTGAAAGCCATGGTGTACACACAAAAGTAAGCATCACTCGAGATAGTGAGACTCAAATGCATTTTTAAGTCTGTGCTAAATCAGGACTTCAGAGTGTTCCTGGGAGGGGATTTCTTCTCTAAGGCATAGTGCAGAGCTGTCTCTTCGTATCACATGAATAACCGTGATATTGGGCTCTTAGTGTTAGAGATGCTGTCCTCTTTTAGTTATGCCAAGGAATCATTTTACTAGGATCTCAGCTCCCCAGACATCTTGCTTTTGCTCTGTTTCTCTACTTCAGGTCTATCATTTTCAGCAGCAGGAGCAATGCTGTAGTAACAGCAGTAGTAGTCCTGGGTCTGGGGTCCCACATATGGACCATGATTCCCGTGCATTAGAGGGGGATCACAGATGAAACAAACAACTCCCTCTGCAGTGGTCTCCTGTAAGTTTTTGCCTTGCAGTTTGGTCTTCTGATACCTGTGTCATGTGTCTGGGTATTCAACTTCTCTTGCCCATCTTATGTAGATTCTCTAGGGCCTCTGGCATGAGCTCTTGAGGCCTTTATGCTAACAGAGTATTTAAAACAGTTCCTTTACTCAACTTCAGCTACCTATTTTTGTGAATATCAGTCTCTTGGAAGCAAGTGCCCCTTCATCAAGTTTGGTAGGAATTGGGCAAGAGGTTCAAAGAAGACCAAGTGGAAGAGGAGAGACCATGGCACGCACAGGCGGACAGGCAGATCACACGGCTTCTTTTCCATATTGACTCCTGCCAAAAAGGAGAACCCTGCCCCAATTTACAATTTTGCTATAAGAGCAAAACTGCATGTTACTCCTTGAGCCTAACAGCTTAGTGTCATTGGGAGGTGGAAGAAGTTGAATCTTCTCCAGGACACGTGCCCTATCCCTTCATGGCGTTATCTTTGTTGCTCATCTGGGCCAAATCAGCTCCCTGAATTGACAGAAATTAACAGGGGAACTGGAAAAAGAAGGAATAGCTATTTACTGGACTAACGAGTCGAGCAAGCTCCATATCTGACAAGCACTGAAACTGTTGTAGGGGAGGGTGGCAATACTACGTGGCCACGGACAGATTGCCAGGATAGGGGCTGGCCTTCCCCTTTGGCAGCAGAGAATTGTTAGACAGGCTTAGCCCCAATACCTAGTTTCAGTATAAAAGAGAGGAGCAGACATGAGAAGGAAGGCAAAGGAAAAACGCTGTAGGATAGAATAGCGTGAAAGATAGCACCTCAGTAAACAGCTAACCTCACCGCTGTGCTCTTTTTTTGAGCACTCTGCCTTTAAGCTTTTGGGAGCTTTATATTTAAGGAAATGCAGTGCTGAAATGATCCCTGACTGGAGCACAATGCAAATATGAAATGATGATGACTAATATTAAAATGAAGCTGGACAAAGCACTGGGAAAGTAATCCAACAGGGAATAATCTTGCATCAAATTTCTCGGAGCCCCAGTGCGGCAACTTATTAGCTCTCTTGTAGCTCAAAAAAAAAAAAAAAAAAATCAAAGATTCCCTTAGCCCATTTGACTAAGAAGTAATTTAATAATAGTAATAATTGTAAACATAGGGATAGGAAAAATAAAAATAACAATCCTAAGACTATGTCTAATATAAAAAGAAATAGTTTCTTCACATACTCCTTCAAACAGCACCACATAAAAAACAACATTTGTACCTTTGCATCTCTTTGTTCATTAGCAGCCCCCAAGAAAAGTATCTGCCCTCACTGACCCTTAGAGAGAGAAAGGAGATGTTGGAGAGGTCTGATGAGCCCAGCTTTTATTTCAAATCGCTGAATCCTGAAGCGTGTTCAGCTTGAGCTCTGTCTCATTTGCAGGATGCTCTGAGGAATCAGCCCTAACGCATTCCTCGGCCTAGCCCGTCACAAAGCACGATGTGAAATAAAGGGGCCTGTTTATATTATTTACAAAAATAAGCCAGTCTCTGTCAGGTATCGGTGAGCAGCTGGGTTGTGTCTGCGAGTGCTGCATTCTCTCCTGAGCTGCAGGGACAGTCAAAGACCACTTGGATTTTTTCACCCTTCTTTTTCCCCTTTAAGGCTGACAAGTGCTACAGTATCAGGATGAACGTTACTGGTTCCCCCTCCCCACTCTCACCGCTGCAGTAGGCTGCGATTTTCCAAAAAGAGCAGCGTGTGGCCCCCACATTATTCCTGCGTGTGTAAGTCATCCACCCCACAGCAACACGAAATGTGAGAGTACGGATGTGCGCACGCTTCCCCTAGCCCAGCGCAGCCGTGCCCAGGATTTCTCCGTGTGTACCGTTTACCAGAAGGATTTGCAGAGCGCAGAGATGCCCCGTCTGTCGGTCGCTCTGCACGCACCCCACCGCACCCCAGGCGCGCTCCCGCGTCGCACCACCAAGTCCGCACACCGGGAAAACCACCTGCATGCTCACGCAGCACTTGAGTAGCTTTGCCACAATATGGAAAAAATAATGCGCTTAACGCCTGCAGCCATTCCCTAAGACAGCCTGCCACGGACACAGTTTTCACAGACAGGCTGCCATGCTGCACACGCAAACACACAGCGCATGCGTGTGCTTCAGTCGCATGACCTATATGTGTTCACGTAACCTACGCATGCCCACCGCGTAGGCAGCTCGTCTTGCACCCTGCCGCGCTCCCTCGCTGCCCCCTTCCTCGCCCCGGACTAATCCACAATATGCCTGCACATCCTTCTGACGTGACTGCAGCACCTGCGGTGGCCAAGCAGGCGTTTTGTATCACCTCCACACACCCTGAAGGGTCTCCAGATACATTTAGCACACACACGCGCATGCACACACGCACACACGCACACATCCCGATCCGACACACAGCACAAGCACATACACCTGTGAAAAAGGGAAAAAGGGGGGGGGGGGGGGAAGCAGTGCGTTAAGAGGAAACTAGTGCTAACAAAGGCTAGACGAAGAGGCATGTGCTATCCTCTGCTTCCTGAAGAGCTTTCATCTGAAATCTTGGAAATGTTAATAAGAGTTAACCAGGTGAGACCGTCAACAGAAGGGACAGTGGATGTGTTGGAAGCTGCTCCAAAACACCTGTCCCCTTTTACAGGGAGCTCAGTTCTGCTGTTAGTAATTCCTCCTTCACTGCTGAGGGAAAAATCAGAGATTCCGGCACCGGTTTTCAGTTTAATTGCTCTATAATGCCATCTTGTGGCTTTCTGACTCGTGAAGTTGGTTGTTACGTTAATCCCCAAACGAGGCGATTACCCAGTAAAGACAGAAATAGAGAAGGAAAGAGGGAAAGGAAAAAGGAAAAGGAGCATGCTATGAACATCCACCTGTGCGGGCAGGGGGAGAGAAGGCTGCGGCAGGGTGGCTTTCTCCCTGGATGACTTACGCTGTGAAGAGACACGAGTAATGTGCTGGATACACCTGCATCCAGCTGACCTTAGCAGACTTCTCCGAAGCAGTTTTCAAATCACCTGGAAGACCAGGTGATATAGTAAAAGCATATTATTATTTTTCAGTGGAAGGTCAAGCTCAGATAAACCGGTGGTGCTGTGTAGTTTTAGCTCTGAAGTGAGATGGGAGAGCAGAGAGAGCCTCTTTCTGAAGAAGAAGCAGAAGCTGGTGGCATTTGATTCTGCCTCCTTTGTAGCAGGGCTGGTGCCATCATGGGGGTTTTGAAACAGGTGGCAGGAAAGAAAGGAATCACACTCAGCGCATCAGCCCTGTTTTATAAAAGATGAGAGAGTTGGGGGCGGGGGGGAGTCTGCAGGACATCCAAAATGCTGGACGATCCAAACAGCGCACACCAATCTCTTAACAGTAGACAAGTGGAGAAATGAGGAAAAAATTGCAAGTAAGGACATAAACATAATAAGAAATCACATCACTCAAATTGTTGACTTCAGGACCTGTTCTCCAAAGTGAGCGAAATCAGAGGCCACACACTGTGTCCTGGGGACGTTTGTGCCCGATAGCCTCTGTATGTGATCTTTGTGGGTTTTGTGAATCAAGATAAATGTACCCTAGAATTAGATTTCTCCTGCCTTCAGGGGCAGTGCCAGGCCTGCTAGGAAGGAGATGCTAAGCTTCAGTTTAATTCCAGGTAAGGTGTGTCTTACATCAAAAATTCACCCCTCTCCTTCAAAATAAAAGCAAGAACTAGAGTCCTTTGTTGTCAGCTTCAGCATAAAGACACCAAGAAGGCAATAAGCTGGTCAGATTTGAACTGCTTTCTTATCCTAAAGATAATCCCATTAATGTCAGAAGTGTGATTTAATCCAGCTAACTCAGACAGCAAAAGCAGAAAGGCAGGACTTCATCCTGGATTGGAGAAGGTACCGATGCCTTCAGGATGATGTGTGCTGGCTCCACTCTACGGCTAAGCTAATTGGGTATGTGCTGGGATGCACTGCAGGTCCACCACTGACTACAGTGTAGATCTAACCCGTGCCAAAGAAGACACGCACGGGCTTTTGTTTAAAAGAAAAAAAAGAAAGGAAGGAAGGAAGAAAGAAAGAAAGAAAAAAGAATGAACGAACAAACTCACCCCCACAGTCCTGTGTTTTTGTTAAAGAGAGAACAGATCACAAAAGACACAGAACATGAAAGCCTCCCCGCCTTTTCCTGCCATCGCATACTTCCATTCCTCATTAATTTTGGTAAGTGAAACCTGACATAATCAGCTGTTTTTATAAGATCTAGGGGAGCAATCGTAGCAGTCCTGTAGAAATAAACATGTGGAAATCTAGCTTTATTCAAAGGGAAGGGAACCCTGAAGTGTGATATTTGAGACAAACCTGAGGAAAACAGCCCTCAGAAGAACCCGCGTTCCTGAAAAAGCCTGCACTTCTAACCCTCTCTCTTATTTAAACCAACTCCTTGGTTCATCTTGGATAATCACAGTGATATTGCATCAAAAGAGATTAGTTAGAGATAGAAGATAAACCCTTCAGTCTTTAGGCCTTACATTCAAGTCAACAGGGAAGATCCTGTCCTTCACTATCCCAGCATAAATCAAGAAGTACTGCATTATTTTCAAAGGGATGTATCTGGATTTTCATAGTGGTGGTTATGAACAGTTTCTATCAGGATAAAGTTTTTCATTAAGTGATTATTGCAAGAATTGTCTCATTTGACCTGCAGTGGACTCTTTGTATCATCTGGTTCAGTCATACAACTGTCCTGTTTGATCTTAAAACCAGTTAGTTGTGTTTTTTTGGGGAGGGACAGGGAGGGCATTTGGTTGTATGCTTCTCAACAAACTTTAATCACCTACAATGTAAATATCTGTCTGAGCTAGATTCTTCTGGACTGTGATTCATCTGAGCTATTTTAGATGACTCTATTAGGGTGAGGTGATTCATGAGAGGTGCCTTATTCTCGCCATTGAGTATAAGGGCACTGGCTCAGCTGCAGGCATCTGCGTTTGGTCTGATCACTCCCATGCTTTGTTCTATTTTGGAAGGCTTCTCCGCATCTCCTTCTCCTCTTCTAGCCTAAATTTAGTCATAGCCAGTTCATACCCATTAATTTAGATAGAGAGTCCTCACTCACTCATACTGGGCAGCGCAGGAGCTCCAGGCTTCTGTCAGCCTGTGTCAGCATTGGTTCAGGTCAAGAAAGAAATGGTGTTGAGTGCTTGGAAAATGCAACGGCAAGGGATAGATGTGGTTTCCTGTGTGCGACATGTTAACATCGTATTAGCTGATGCAGTGCTTTGTGGTCCAGGTTCAGTGCTTTGTTGTAAAAAGGACCACTGGGGGAAGGTTGTCCACTGTGTCTAAATTGGAAAAAAAATTGATGTGCATCACACTGAAATGTTAACCTCAGAACAGGTGTTGGTGGGTATTTTTTTGTTTTAACAGTTCTGTTTTCTCATTGGTACAAACCTGCCTTTCCCTAGCAAACTACCTGTGAATTACCTATGAACCAGCCAAAAAGCCTATTTACCACCTGTACCTAAGTACATGGCAGGGAGTTTGGCACCTCTCCAGCGAGAACAAACATCAAGGACAAAATCATTTATAGGGTAGCTCTAGTCAGAGCTGTCTTGGTCTCTTGTTTGCAGCTGAGAGATTATACGGTGTTGAAACCAAACACAGGCTGGGAAGTAATAGGCCGTGTTATCAGCAGCAGCAGAAGAAAGAGTTTTGCTGTTGTTGTCGTTGGGTTGTTTTTTTTTTTTTTTTAAGTGTATTTCTCATGTAGATCTTAGTGTGGGATTTATTGGAAAACTGCTCAATCCTTCAAATTAAATGCAAGATAAACCAAAACACTTTTCAAAAAAAAAAAAAAAGAATCCACAAAATAGTCAGCATCTAGTTAAGTATTCCTTTTCATTCAAAACCAGGCCTAGCATGACAGCCCTGCAGACTGAAACTGTCTGGTACAGCCATAGTAACTATAAATGCTCCACTGCACTGGGTTAGAAATGTTTCCTCACAAGGTGGAAGATGGGGTTGTTCTTTGCGCTTTACGTAATCCTTCTCCATCTGGTGTGACAGCAATACTGGTTGTTAATAAATGCGATAGTGACTTTATCCTTTCAGTTACCTTATCCATGAGGACCCAGGAAAAGCTATCAGACTCCTTTCTAGTACAGTTATCAGACAATGCAAAAAAGTTTTCTTTACTTTTGATCCATTTGTGGAGGCAGAGGAGGGAAAACTGCACAGAAGCCCTGCTCAGAAGGTGAAGCTTCTGGACCCTTGGCTCTAGGCTCTTCCTGACTGCAATAGGGTGGTTCTTCCAGGTATCTGCAAGTGGAGAGGTTTGTGCCCTGAAGCCTCATTGTTGATTATCTTCATGGTTGCCTCAGTTTGCACAGCTATAGCATCAGCTGTCATGCAGTTCCCCAGCTGCACTGTCTACCTTGGTGGCCTCCCATAATGGTAGTTTTCAATGGCTTGCTCATGGAAAGGAGTTCTGCTGTATAAGCTGTGTGTTACTGCACTTCAATTCTGCGTTTCTATACTGATTTAGTCTTTCTTGCATTGAGTGAGGTGAAAAGGGAGGCTCTCTGAAGGTGAAAGGATTCTCACACTCATAGAGTCTTTGTTGATTTTGTTATTGAGGGATAAAAAGGGATACAGGAAAACACTTTCCTCAGCCCTGCCCTATGTGTTAGCATCCTGCTGCATAGGTTCTCAGAGAGTTATGGACTTGGTACTAGGAATATGGATTTAAAGTGGAAGTCTAATTTGGTTAGTCAGCACTACCAGGATGAAGTTAGCCTTGAGGAATGACAGGGGATAGCACAGGTTTCTGATGGTTCTGGCTGCAGCAGCAGAGCATCAGGGAGGTTTTTATTTTAGGGTGCTAGTAGTGATGCCAGACATTCTGATAAAGTCGGGCTGATCCTGGTTTGTTTAGTGATGTGTCCAGGTGAGCAAGTAAATGATTAAGCCACAACTTTAAAGACATATGTGGTAGTAAAGTGGTTAAGTCCCAATTTTAAGGACATATCTGGCATGGTCAGCGCAGGATGTGCTGTCTGTGCCAGTCCTAGACTTTCAGCAGGGACATAGTAGGGCTACTGGCTTTCCCGGATGACTCATGCCCTCAGAGAGCACCTCTTTAGGGGCTGATATGAATAATGAACCCATGGGCACTGCAAAGGCAGCATCCTGAAGGTGTTTTCCTTACCTTGAAGAGCACTGACTGCTTCATCCCCTCCTTCCTCCCTCTTAGATTTGTTCTCTTCCCCACTTACTGCATTTAGCATCCCGTGAAGTAGGCACTCCTGCACTGCCAACGAAATAAACTGCCTGCCACCTGCCTACCTATCTGCAGATCCATTTTTTTCCCTTTCTCCCTGCTGTAAATTTGTTGGCCAGAATCAGAGCTGGCCCCTACCATCTGCATCAGGTTGTATTTCAGCATTGCCCAGGCTTGTTGCAATGAGGGCTTCCAGCTTAGGACTAAGAGGAACAGTAACTCAGCTCCAGAGCCAGCACAGCATTGCCTTTATAAGGGAAAGTTAGGAGGAAGAAATGTGACTTGGGATATCAGATGTTCTTCTGCTCTGCCTGGAACCTGAGGCAGGGAGGATTTGTAGGAGATAGTTGGCTTACCTGGGCAGGACCAGAAAGGCAGGAGTTACACAACTAAGCCAAAGAGGCCAGGATCTGTTCTCTGGCCCTGAGGGCAAGTGGCACAGAACAAATTTCATCCATATGGCTAAACTCTCTTCCTCCCGAAACAGATTGGCCTCATCCAGACTGTTTATCTGGAACTGTTCCTGGTCTGTGCTATCGCCCATGCCATACCAAGGCATTGTTTGGGAGAGCACTGGTTGGCATAAACTAAAACCATGCCAAGGATCATGCTAACAATAAAACTGGCTGGTTTCTCTCAGTGCAGTTCCTGAGCCCATTCCCCAACCTATTTAGTTTACTGCTGGAGCTGTGGTGTCAGAGACTAGATACCTTGGGAGTAGCTTTGGCTCAGAGCCGGAATGACAAGCTTTGCTTCTGTTCTACTGAGAGTGAAGTCCAGACTACCCAAACTTCTGTGCAGACCTAAAATGCCCAGATAACAATCTTGTGAGTCTGACATTTCCCCTTAGCTCATCACATTGTTTTGAAATGCTTATTCCTGTTCAGGGTGACGAGTTGTTGAGGTAAATGTTGAAGACCCATCAACCTGTCCAGGACCAAAAGGCAAAGTCTGCCTAAAGCTGTGATTCCACACCTCTGTGGAGCTTAAAACCATGGGCTCTGCTCTGTCCTTTTCAGGAGAATTTAGCTCAGAGATTTGTCATGCTAAGTCAGCCTTTGTCTGTGAGATCATGCCTCCTTTTAGAGCACAACAAGGAGTGACTTTTGCAAACCATGTGGGATTCACCTTTTCTCCACCTTCTTTTCATACTCCAACACTGTGATTAAATTAATTTTCTGATGATAGACACCTCTTTGCTTCTCCCATGAAGTATACCTATTTCATTGTGTGGTATTGTTATTTGTCAGCTCAAGTCCACTGGGATGCTTATGTGAGTTGTAAAAACACAGCACAAGTCAGTTGTCTGTTTGTAAGCAACCGGACCATTAAGAACTCAGGTAGAGCTTCATTCAACTCATCTGATCTCAGACGTAGGCTGCTTTATCTAAACAAGTCACCCCAGACTCCCTTTAGAGCTAATGAGGGATTCATCTAACTTACTTAGATGTTCATCTTAAGATGAGATGAATCACAGGTTAAGACTGACTATTTGTCTCCATTGACTCTAAAGGGAGGCTGGTGTGGCCCTCTTTGATGGAGAGGTCTACATAACAGATACCTGCTTTAGTTCAGACAAACTCACAGAGTAAGCTAATGAGATGCAATTTTATGGCTCAAGATGAACTAGAAATCTGAAACTGTTCTTCCTCTGCATGCAGAAATGGTGACAGATGCTGAGCAGCTTTCTCAGAAAGTCTCTCCCGGCAGAGGAATCTGTGAGAAAAACAGAGTAGGAGTCCAGGTGTTTTTTTCCATGGGAGTGTCTGTGTGTGGAGATGAAAGGAGAGACCTAGGTGCTGCAAGCCACACTGGAAGCATTGGGTTTGTTGAGCTGTACTCCAAATCAGGGATAGTGAGTCACTGGGAGATAGGGCGTATCTCCTGTAAGATGCCACAGTGAGGTGGCGAAATGCCACAGTTTATGCCACAGTTTATGTTTTGCAGTAGATTAGCAAAACGGGACTGACCTTAGCCCAGTAAGAAACCACCTGACATCCTGTATCATTCACAGCGTTGGGTCAGGTTTTCCTCAGTTTTATCGTGTTGTCTGTCCTGGGGACAGCTGAGATTTTCCAGGAACATCCGTTACTGTGTCCAGGGCCTCTCTGAGCTGTGATGCGAAGGGATGGCTTTTCAGAAGGCAGGGGGGGAATCTGTGGTTCAGAAACATGTAGCTATGGATCTGCGTGTATGTGCAGTACATGTGCTTGTTTGTAATGCCAGCTTTGCTTTTTCATAGAGACATACACACACACAGAGCTGGTAGGAGCCTTGCAAGTGCTCTACTGTATGCATTCACCTCATTTTTCTCTTCATTTGCTCTTCTTTTTCTATTTTTTTTCTTTCCCTTCTCTTTTCTTCTCCCTTTCTACACCTTTTTTCCCTCCTTTCCTTCTGTTCTTTCTCTCTTCCTTTTGGTTCATTCTCCCTCTCTGTTCCTTCATTCATTCTTTCCTCTCTTCTCTCATTTATTTGTTTAGAACAAATTTTCAAATCTATAAACCCATTACAGCAAAGAGACTGTGTTGAGGCAGCCTCTGAGCCTGCAGATGTGGTGGGTCCTGGATTCCAATAACAGAACTTATTTGGAAAAAAACATTATCTGTAATGTGGAGATGGTTTGGCTTGAGGGTAAAATTTATCATCATTACCCTAATATCATCTCAAACCTCAGCTCTGGCAGCAGCTAAAGAAAACACCAAGGCTTAATTCAGTCAGTGCAAGGAAAGAGAGACAGAGGATGGAAAATATGATTTATGATGGAAATCAATGCAATCATAATACTTTATGCTTGTAAAATTGGTCTGTTCCAACAGTGCTCGCGGATTGCATAGGCAGCTTTCCACCAAAAAAAATTATGGCAAGATACAGCATAGTAGTATGATGGTACAATTGGCACAAAGGGACCATATTCCTCTTTTGGATGTGAGTGGAAATGGGTTCTCTTTTGCTGGGATTTTGCTTTTCTTGCTACTCCAGGCATCAGAGAAAATCAGAAACCTGAGGTCTAGCTCCATAGGACAGTAGAAAGATGCTGTCCTGCTGCTCCTGGAGAGTGATAGAAGGGGGAAAGGGAAGGGAAGAATGACAATCTGGAATAAGAAAGAAGTGCTAACCTGTCCTCCGCATAAATGGCATGATCCTGGCAGGAGCAGTATCCCTAGTGTAAAAGTGAAAGCAAAAATGTGACTCATTCCTCTGCAGTGCGGAGTACCTCTCTGAGACCATCCAAAGTACATTTACAAAAATTTGAATCACTCTATTCGCCTCAGCTAAAGACAGGCAAACATGATAAGGCTTGGAAGGTTTACTTAGAAAACTAGAAAGCATCAGGAGTTTCAGGTTTTACCAAATTATTAATGTTTTCATCCAATAAATAATAAAAAAATTGCAAAAATCGTAGACTAACTGATGATGTAAAGTTGAGTCAGTTCATCTGTAGTGTAAAGAGCATGCCTTGTCAAAATGCAGTTTCCCTGAACAATGCTTGAAGTGTATTTTGCACTTTGGTAGCATGGAGGAAAATATACCCCTCCAGCATTGCCTGTTTCTGAAGAAACAGGACGATTTAACATTCCCCAGCTCCAGGATGAAGAAATACAGTCTCTCTTAGGAAAAGCAAAGAAAACTACTTACTTATTCATAATGTTCCATCAAAGGTAAAGTACTTTATATCCCAGGCTTGTAATTAATTCAATGTGAGCTAAGTCCAAAAGCTGGTCAAGAGTGATCATTTTCAATATTCTTTTTATGAAAAATATCTTTCCAAACAAACCTATCTTTAGTAAGATGCTTTTGAAATCCTTTTGCTATTTCCTGATTTCTAAAGAAAGCTCAATGTCTAAAAGTTGGAAAAGTATTTTCTGGGGATTTGTCCTTAAAAATTATCAAAAGCTATTTCTAGGTATCAGCTTATGATTTCTCCTTTCCTTTCTGCTCTGCTCCTCTCCTTTTCTCTCTTTAGTAAAAGAATTACCATTAGGTATTGGAAACTCTTTTTCTGGGTTAGATTTTTTTGACCAAATAAAAAACAATCATTCATATTCAGAAAAAGAAAATGTGAAATTTCCAGCAGAAATAGCAAAAACAATTAGCTTCTTCAGTCAGGTTTAACCAATCTTTAAAGAGACTAATTTGAGTGATAGAAGTTCTTGGGAGGGGCAAAACAGATGAGGGAATACTTCACAAACCTGAAAAGTCATATGCTAAACTGAATCTTCTTGTAAATTCACCTCCATTTTCTAACATCAGATGGAACAAATGCTTTTCTCTGAAATGCTTTACTGTGCCTGTTGCTTTCTCTCTTCTGTGTTGAGATAACAAAAGGAAAGGAAGGCTTATTAGCAATTCCTCCACATGCATGATCTAGTAGCCTATCTGTGCAGGAGCAGCACAGGAGGCTCCAAGGGGAAATGCCATGTGGATACACGTGGCAATTTAGATATATAGGCCATACAGATTATGAGCCTGTTATGTGATCCTGAGCTTCCTGTCCCTTTCCAGCTCTGAGTAACTCCACTGGGATTGCACGGTGCCTACCAATATTTGCTTCCTAGAACCATCAGATAGGAAATGTTATTTATGATGATTTTGTTCCTGGCCTTATATCAGGCAAGGTGAAGTGTAACTGGTCATCACAGGGAGCTCTCGACATACTCAGTTGCAGATAGGTTTTTTGAGTTTCAGAAGGGCTATCCCAATGAAAGGTGACCAGTGCAAAAAAAAAAATAATACAATGCAGCTTCTACTATCTGGGCCACAGCCGGGTTTTCCAAGGACTTTGCTTTGTGCTGGCAGGGGCATTTCTAGCTTTAACATTCAATATTTAAAGCCTCCAAGCACTGCGCTGTTTGCAGGAATGAGTAGAGAGATAAAAGGAAAAGGGAGTCTTCCTCTGTTCTTCTCCATCTCTTCCCACTGGTGCCCACAAGGACATTGATGGATGAGGCTCTGTGATGCAGAAGAGCTTGTATCCCTTTTTGAGCTGAGGTTTTCAGAAGAATTGGTAGGAGGCTGGTCTAGGTCATACATTGTGTCTTGCTCTTTCAGACACCCTTTTAGATCCTAGCAGGATCTCGTTGCATTTTCTCCACTTTGCACCCTAAAGCTCACGAGCCAGTCCTCTTCTGATTCTCCCTCCCCTGCATCCACAGCTTTCCACCATGGCCCCTTCACAGGCAGGCAGACAGACAGACAGACAGATACACACACACGCACACACACACACACACAGAGCACACATACCTGTTTCCCAGGGGTCTAGTTTGTGGAGTGTTGTCTGACGCACTAATTTCCCTGATGGATTAACAAATGGCTCTGTCACCTTCTGTAACTCTATTACATTGTCCCTGCCTTCTTTCTTGCTTCTGGAAAAGTTTGACAGCAGTAACAAAGGACTAAGGAGCAAAAGGTCCACTGAACGAAACTGGAATTAAAAGTCTTGGACACCTGCGGTGTCAGTGTTGGACAGCCATCTGTCCCTCATTTGAAAGTGCCGTTACTGTCTGCCATACCTAATATTGCTTGTCCCATACAAATGTTATGATGCTGAATGGAATAGGCTGATGTATGGGGCCCTTGCTCTGTAAACCCATCCTTTATTTTAAAGACAAAGGGACAGATATTCCACTGGGTTACCTCCCAGTACGTTACTGAGATCAGTAGAGTTACACTTTAACTGCTTTTGCTGTCTAGGAGTGTTCCTATAATATACACCTTCTTCCTTAACTCACATCACTCTCTGTCTCCTTACTGCCTAAACATCTAGACCAGATATGACAGTTTTTCTTCTTCACACATAAGTGCCCCCTCCACAAATATGTTTATGCACACACATGTGTATATAAAATGGCTAAAAGTATGCCAGACTACTACATCGGCATATCTTCACACATGCACACACACGTCTGTCATTATCCACCCCATACATTCATTCATCATCCCAAATACTTCATACCTAAAGACTGGCTGTTATCTATCAGACACATTGTTTGGGTACAGTTTCTCTGCTACCCATGCAAACAGCTACCCAGTGCAGGCTCACTCACAGCCTCAGTCCCTTCACTCAGATCCACACATCCTTCATACAAACAAATAATGAAATTTCTCAAGAGACTAAATATGCTGGGAGCAAAAAAGAACAAGAGAAAGTCTGTTTGCTGCTAGGTTCTTGAGTATACCCTCCATTCAAGTCTATAAGGACCTAATAGATTTCAAAAGTTCCTCCACTAATGATGAAATCGCAGCTTTTGTTTTTGAAAATAGAAAGGGAAAAACTTCAAGGACCAGTAAAGGAAGCTCAAAGGGGTTTCATTTAGGTTCTCTAATATCTTCTTTATTAGAAAGTCTGATTGTCTCCTCTCTCAGTCACATTTTGCTGTATGACAATTTTGAGTTGAATTGACAGAAGAACCACACTTTTAGGAAAGGGGAGAAGGAAGAGCAGATTCTTTCTGTCAGTATGTTTGAGAACTGTCTTGTTACTCAAACTGATAGTGATTCTTGGTCTATGATGATATTGAAACCAAGAAGTATCAAAACCTAAAAGAAACAGTTATAATCACCCCAGCTGGCAATACTGTATGACTTATATTGGAAATTGGAAAATTCAAGTTGCAGAACCATTGGTTTTCTCTTCAAAAGACTTACTCTACTTCTAAAAATGTGCCCAGAATCAGAGCAGGAGTTAGTGGGAGAGTTTTATGGTCTTTATCACGTGAGAAATCAAACAAGATGTTATGAAACTTGTTTCTTCCTTAAACTGTGTAGATTTAGGTGGTGTGGCAAGTCAGTGCCATTGAGACAAACATTAGGACAGTAAGTCTGGTGGTGAATCGTTTCATTTTGCCTCTTGATAAATAAGTGTCCACACCATATAATCATCACCATAGTTATCCCTCAACAGTGAATCTTGCTTACTTCTAAGGAAAATGGTAAAGATTAAATAGTCAGAGAAGCTACAGTATCTTTATGCCCCTGGATGTTAATGTTCAGCTATGTCAGAAAGGGGAGAAACGTGAAGGTCTTGTTGGTCCATAGACGACCACAGATGCTGTCTATCCCACGCTGTTCTCTACTAAAGTCATGAAAATATAGCTGTTGTGGGTTGCTAATATTTGGTTTTAGGTCAGCATGCGACTCTAAACTTCAGCTGAGTTTTAGAAATTATTTTACAGCAGCTCGGGAATGGGTATTTGTAAAACCAGAGACAAGGTGCCTCTTGCTACCACCATGGCTCTCTCAGTGACCTCTTGGGGAGGAAGCAGGAGTGGTGACATGGCTGGGCAAAGTGGGGAGTGACAAAGTTTGGAGGAGGTTTTCTCAGGAGGGGGTGTTTTTTTTCTTTTGTCGATATGGATGGGAAGCTTAAGATGTTATCTGCAGGCTACATTGTGTGCCATTTTAAACATAGTGCTCTTAATAAATACCGACAGCAAATCAGGACAAGAACAGACGCAAGTTGTTTCAGGCGACTTCTGTCAAGTGAACAGTAATGCGCCAGGATTAGTGGCAATCCTCTCCATATTGCAGAGAGCAAGTCGCCTGCAGATGAAGCGCTCCAGGCATTGCAGTGGGTTTGTCAAGGGGTCCTTGATATTCTGGAGCAGGCATGCAGGCTGCAACATTATCAACAGCTTTTCGATTCAGCCATCTCCAACTGACAATTAGGTGGCAGTAGTGGTGGCAGTGGGCAGCTGTTAATTTTAATTCCAGTAGCACCCGAATGAGCCTGTATCCTAGTGGTTTCTGGACTCCTCCCTTCACCCCTGTGATGTTACTAATGCAACTGGACTTGCTCTCAATAACCAAAATGTTAATAGCACAGTATCGTTAGGGCAACAGTCTGAGCCAGTGAACCATTAACTTCCATTCCATCGAGTGCAATCAAAGTCAAGGTGCAATGGGTCTCAAAAAGGCAATGGCAAGTCTCTCCAGTGACAACATGCTCCCTTATATTGGGTGTTCCTTGAAAATGCCAGCTTAGAGGAGAACCCTTTCCAGTATCATTTTATTAAACTTGTGCTAACATCCTAAGGTCCATCATTCGTCTCTCCATCCTAGAAAGGGAGTAAGTGTGTGACTAGGTGTGCGGGTTACTCTTTATACGTAGGAAAAACACCTCTTGCAGGTTTCCTTTCTGAATTTGAACCCATTTGGACTGACAGTGCTGAAATGCTTGCTGGTCCAGTCTTCTATTATGTTTAAGCAGCTTTATGCCACTCCACCAGCTTCGGGCTGCCTAAAAGCTACAATTAACAAACGTTATTGAGTTATCCCGGTTCAGATAACCCTCACAACAGTAGCTACTATGCTCTTTTTCTAGTAGCCCAGTCAAGGCTGGCTGCCAGCAGAACCTGTCTGGTCTCCGGCGTCTGGTTTGGATTACCCTGCCCATTAGCACTGGGAGCTGACTCAGTCCCTGGGCTGGGAACCTCAAAAGTTCCTTCCAGACACTGACTGGATTGCTTGTTAGGTCCTTGCCCATAGCTGGGCATCTAAATTTGTATTTCCAATTCAATTGAAAGGGAACATCCGGAGCAAAGTCTGCCTCTATAAAATTTGCAGACTGGGAGATACTGGAGTGCCAGATTAAATTAAAAGCAACATCTGACCTTCCACGGAAGCCATCTCTAAAAAAACCAATCACCCTTTGTTCTGCATCTGGCTATGCTAGGATTTTTGAAAGTGTCTAAGATAGTTAATGAATCTATATTATGGTCTCTTTGAAGTTGCATAGCGTTGGTCATAGCATTTGCTATGGAGCTCCCCTGTTACCCCATCTCCATCTTGAGCTCAGAGATCATAAGCGATAGGAAGCCGGTGTGGAAGTCTTCCCTAACCAAACTTCCAGCACAGCAAGAGGGTCCATATGGACTTGTCAGTTTTTCCCCTGCTCATTCTCATTTTACATCTTACAGGCACTTTTATTACTTTTTCCCCCTTTTTTCCCCTCTTCACCCTGCCAGCAAAAACACTGCATTACACATCATTCTGAAACAGTCAGTATTCTCCATACAGTTTTTATGAAGGATATAAAATAAGACACATACCAAAAGAAACATAGACACACACAGTGAGACAAAGCAGACACACCTGAGACTGAAGTGCATCCTGTTCATAAAGAGAGATATAGTGCTGATGGCATTTCACACTGAGGTATCTAGGGACCATCACATGGCTTGATGAGACCAAGAAAGCTCAATAGACTTTCCAAACCTAATTAGTACTTAATGATCTGGAGAGACACGGATGTCCATCACCTCTGCTTCAGCCCCTCTGTTCTTCCTCAAATTCTTAATTAACCTTTAAGGAGATGATGTGCTGATGAGTTTCCTAGGATATTGCATTGATTTTTTTTTCACACACGCACATATACACGCTCATGCACATGCTCGCACACACCACACACTCCGACACACATACTAAAGAAGCTCTGATACAAATTCTCAGCTCCAATGCTCTCCACACAACAGCTTTGCTGATCAATGTTTATTAATGAAGCGCTGCCTCGAAAATTGTTAATTGATGGCAATGTACAGAACGTTGTCTGGAATTTAACCTTATTCATCATTTAAGTATGTTGGAAGCTAGAGCGTGGTGTTAATTAATAGCATAAGAACAAAGTTGGATCATTCTGCTGTGGATTTGAAAAACAAAATCATATGCGCAAAGAGGGAGAAAAAAAGCTGTGATTAAATATAAAACCGGAGCAAAAAAGTGAGAGAAAATGGAGCCAAAGTCAGTGTCATATTCAAGATGACTCACTTTGTGCCGATAATGAAATAAAAATTTGCTCGTGCGCTTATGTAATATTTTACTGTTGTGTCATATTTAATCAACTCTGAGTTTTAACAAGCTAAGTAGAAGGTGGGGGGAAGCTGCTACGAATGGAGTGAAAACAGATTAATAAGTTTTGAAAAGTTAATAGCCAAGTTTTCTGATTAAAAAAAAAGAAATCAATGTTGGTAGCTGAATTCACCAGGGGAAAAATGACAAATGGAGAATGCCTTACTTAAGGTTCACTTAATAACAGTCTAAATATGTGATGATAATGTAGTATGCAATGCTAACAGCTGCACTCTTCCAGGCTTGTCTAGATGTTTTCAGTGACTATTTGATCTCCAAGCCGTATCTCAGATTGATGAAAACCTACCTACCCAGGTATTCATTTAACTGATTGATTACCTTAGGGTCAACCCACTACAGTTTGAATGCATTCAGACCCTTAGCAACATAGGATGATAGAGGACTGTTGGCCCTGCTGAACAGTCTTGGATTTCTGGGCTTGAGTTGGCAGTCAAGGTCCCAGTCTACAGGCTTGAGCCAGTCGTGTCCAGTACAGATCACCAGTATGGGCCGGTTTTCTGGTCCATTCAGGAGTTTCGCTGCCTGTAGAGACATGTCGCTTGCCCCGATCAGATTCAGAGTATACACTAACAGACAGGCAGTGCAGACAATCATGAATGTCCTCCAGTGCAATGGTACTGTAACACTACAGAGTAAGGCCCAGATTTTTATCTGTGATCACACAAAAAATCAGTGTAGAGTGGGAAGGGAAGCCATGTCTTTCACTGGACTAACCTTCTTGTGCAATTTCTCTGTTAAACCAGCATACGGTTTGGCCCCTAAATATGTATTTCCGTGATTCTTTTGGCCTCCAAAATACTGAGCTATGTGTGTACATGCAGTGTACTCCCTGGTCCAGAAACTCTGTCATCTAAAGAAACACGATGGTCCAGAGGAAGCAGAGGGAAAGAGAGACAAAGAACTTTTCTAAAAAAAAGCATACTAAGAGAGAAGCAGAGCCAGAAATACTGCCCAAGTTTTCCTGAGTTTCAGTGAAATGCTCTTTCTAAGTTAGTGCACCTTTCTTCTCAGTTTAAAAGAAAAAAACATGCCATTTTGAAACATGCAAAAAAATCCATCAGTTTTCTATGTTTCTGAAGCCTTTAAAACTTATTTTTCAGTTGACTTTTCTGTTTATTGGGGACATACGTGTTCATTTAGTTCCGTTTGGAAGGATAAAGCATGAAATCATAAAACATAGAGACAAAGGTTGTTTAGCCTATCTTCAAACCCCAAGGTGGGATTAGTTCTACCTATGTCATTCTTTGAGCCTATAACCCTTGAGTCACTCACTATTGATGTGATGGAGCTGGATAAACACACAGAGCCCAGAGGTGAATGGAAAATGGACACCTTTACCGAGTGCAAGGTAGAGCACAAGAAAGGGCAATATAAATCACATCGTTAGGGACCACAGAGGACATCAGTGAGTACTACATGTGATGAGAAGGCAGAGGTACTGGGTTGCCTAGATCTTTGAAGATAAAAACAAAGGACGTGGTATTGCCTGTGCAATTTGAATTAAGCTCAAATTTCCTATAATACAGTTGGTGACTGCTCATATGTGGCACATTCTAATGACTGGTTGTGGGAAGCTTTCCAGAGGGCGCAGATAGCTTCTGAGGGATCTGGACTATATCAGGGGCAGGATGGAGCTTTGCAAAAATCACAGTAGAAAATTTCCTGTTCTGTGCTTCATGCTGAGGTCTGGTCTCCTGATAGCACTCTTCTGGGTAGTTTCCCCTGAAAGTTGATTCGTGTGTAATCATCTCTCCTGCCATCATATGCCTGGGAGGAAAAGAAGAGAGTAAACTGTCTATCACCGATCACGAAAGCTAGCGCATACATTGAGTCATATAAGAGCAAATATCCTCTCTCTCAGTCAGGAAGGGTCTGGTCTGGGTTGCAAGAAGGTCTTCTTATTAGTGGTTGTTAAGCGAACCATTTATTATTCAAAACTATGTGACTTAATTGTTCTTCTGAGAGTGAAAGCAAACAAATGGCTAAGAGCCCTAGCTCCTTTCATTTCATATCTTATGGGAAACCTTGGCTGCAGAACTGGACAGTATCTGGCTAAGTGGAGGAAAGCTATTTTCTCCATCCCTCTCAATTCCTTGTCTTCTACTACTCACTGAGACCAAGAAAGATTTTTACTGGTGTAGTGACATTTTGTTTAGATGAGCAAAGAAAGGGAAAATATATTGCCTAAATCAATAAGTGACTAATTAAAGAGCACAGTGGTCTAATATTTGGGAAGACTGTTCAGTGACAGATCAGACCAGCTCTCAGGTCTGAAAAATAAAACAAACAAAAAGCCAAATAAATAAAAAGGAAAGAAAAACACCTCTCCAGTCTCTAGAAGTTCAGGGTTATTGTAGAGTCAGAGGTGGTCATCTAGATCACTGAGGGCAACCCAAAACTGGCAGCTTAGTTACTGTGTTCTTAGCAGTGCTTACACCCAGCCCTGGACATTAGAATCTGTTTAACTGAGTAAAATAAACATGTTAATCATGATCATGGGGATTAGCTTGTACTGTGCTTGAAAATCACTGCAGCATTTTTGGCCACCGGTGTTGCTCTTTATCAGAGCTGGTTTCACACAGAGATTAGGCACTGGCAGGGCTCTCCAAAGTGTACCCAGCATTCTCTCGAGGTTTCTTGGTGTCGATAATGAAGTACCTCGCAAACAAGTTCCTGGCGTGGGTGTCTCAAAGAAGCCCATCCCCATCTAACAGGGAGGTCCTTAATTTGGGGAGCAGTGTCTTTGGTTCAGTTCCTTTCTTCACCCCAGTGTGTGATATGACTATGAAGAGGCCTACTGTATTCCCCGTGCTGCTCCTCCTCCTTCTCCCACCCATTGTCTATTCAAGTAGTTTTGCATCAATGTTTGCCTCTTAAGGCCTCTTAACTCTGAGAGGTCCTCCCTATTTGTCCAAATTAACTTCAGCACTTCTAATTCCCGCTTTCAGTGAGGAAGAGCAAGATGTGCCCTTTGATGCTAAAACTAGTTAAACTAGTGATGATGATATCACAACATTCAGCCCATACTTGCTCAACTAGGGACCATGCCTTTACATGATACAAGTGACTCTGAGTAAGCAGCTAACTCTAGAAAGTCTGTGTGATGAAGGCTTTCTTGTCCCCTAGACTTGGAAAAGCTGCTGGTGGTAGTTATGGCACAAACTGTTCCTTGCACAGTTGGATGCATGGGAGGTGTTCATGTACTGGCTTGAGTAGCTCACTTATCACTAGCAGTACTCCTTCCACAGTTTATGAACAGGGCCTACTCCATGCATTTCAGCCAGCTTTGCCAGAACACTCTCATGCCCACATCCTTCCCTTTCTGTAGCCTGGTGTCTCCCTCCAGTGACTAATCGTCTGTGTGCCTGTTAGCAAACATCCCGTAGTTCTGCTTGAATAGCACAAAAAAAAAAACAAAAAAAAAAAACGACTTGAACCTGACTGGGGAATCTCTCTCTTTAGTGAACTCTTCTCAGTCATTCTGCCTCGACGTGTAATTTGTTGACTTCATGCCTCTCCTCCTGTCGTTTCTATGCCTGTTTTCCCCCTTCTCCCTCCCTCCCCACTCATCCCTACAGGTATAAATAACCAAAAAAACATGTAGCTAGCCATGCTGTGTCAGTCCCTGCTGTGCCAGTTTCCCATCTGCTACATCCCTGCCCCATCCTGCAGGTTGAACAGTTCCTACCATGCTGAGTTGAATATGCCAGTGTTTGAAATTAAGCACGTGCTTAAGATCTTAGCTGAATCTGAGACCTAGGTTATGATGCTGATGGTGAACAGGCAATTATGCCTTTACAAATGGCGGACCAGAACCCATTTCAGGATGAAAATGCTTAGTATTAATGTGACTAATAGACACAGGTGTGAAAATCATTGAAATGGCAATATCAAGATCTGGCTAGTGATAGTATAGAAAGAGATCTGCTTGGTCTTCCTATGACTAAGCTAAAGGCTGTTGGCATGTATGAGCCCAAAATGCATGTTGATTCAATTCCCCATCCTTATCCTGTGGCTCCTCTGGAAATGCAGCATTTGCTGAAGTGAAATAAAACAGTCATTATAAATGCTAGTCATTAACGGCGTGAACCTTCATATTCACCTGCCAAGACATCGGTAGCGACTCAGCAATGTCGTTCCCTGAGCACTGACTGTTGGGTTTTAATGACATTGTTCTATTAAAGCTGTTCAAATCAACCATTTGAGAGCCGTCTGGCTGCTGTAGTCAAAAAAATACTAATACTTTGACCTTGACGTCCTCTTCCATCTCTTTGTCCTGTTCCTCTTTGGAGGCAATTATTCATGCAGTATACATCCTGTATTTAGTCTGCAACTCCACAGTTCCTGTGGTATCAATGTAACCTCCTTGGGCATACAAGCTCCTTTATGTTGCACTTACCAGTACCTTTACTCACCACCTAAATACCGCTATAGTTACAGGTGCTTTTTAAATGCTCACGTGATGTGAGGTTCCTACTCTAATTCTATACCTATGAGCATTGGGCTGTCATGTGTATCACTTCCTTCATGTTTTATTACTTAGAGTAGGTATGTCTTTGGTAGCATGTGACTAACTACATTCGAATTTTTTCTGCTCATCCATCTATTTGCCTGTAATCAAATCTCCTAGCTGACAAATGTAAAAACCTTTAGAAATGTCAGGATTGGTCTAAGAGGACTGTGTGGCTCTTCTATCATCAGAATTGTTATAGGTCTAGTTTTCCCCTCTCCATGTATCAGTCATGGCAGACAGGCAGCTCTTTAGAAGTCAGAAGATGAATTCATGGCTCATGGCAGAGTTCCCTGCCAAAGCTGCCATTTTCATCTTGGTTGACCATCATTACCTTGACAGTTAATGATAGTTTCAAAGTTTTGAAAAAGAAATGAAGATTTGAGTGCACTGATTCTAACGCCTAAGAAGATGGTTTTATAACTAAGGGCCAATTCTGTCATCAGTCCTCCAGTCTACTGCAACTAGGAATTAAACTCAAATAAGAAACAGCCTATTCCAATATTAGCTCTTAACAAGGATTTAAATGCCACATCAGTAGCAACACAAATAAGAGAAATTAGCTCTGTAGCAAAAATGTAAACAATTCCATTTAAAATCAACTTGAAAATGCTCCCTTTCCCATTAAAAAATGTTGACAAAAACAATTATATGAGGTCCTTTAAAATTGTCTATGGAATATTTTGATTCCATGGACAAATAATAAGTGAATTCATAAATAAATATTTATCTTTGAAAAGGGATCCATGCTGTGAATAGTAATTTGGGTAACTCATGCTCACATCTTCTTCCACCAGCCATAATCCTAAATTAGACTACATGGGTATGGTACATATAGTAGTCTTTAGTCTTAGTGGAAAACATCATCATGGGAACTTTTGCCTACAAACTATCCTGGGAGTTTTAGTACATCTGAGGAAGCCATTCCTCAGCAGGGAATGGCAGCATGAGGAAATTAAAATGCACCTCCTCTGGCAGCATCTCCAGACCGAAGTCTTTTGGGCTTTCACTATTAAAAAAATAAAATAAAATAAAATAAAATAAAATAAAATAAAATAAAATAAAATAAAATAAAATAAAATAAAATAAAAGACATAGACACTAAATCTGTTTCATGAAAAAATAGAGCTCAAGCTTCAAATTTCTGTGAAAATACCACCTGATTTCATACAAAACAATGATTAAGACCCCGAAAGGACAGGCACAGCAGATGGATGGGAAGACAGGAGCCAAAGACATGCTATGAAATACAAGGCAGTCCCATCCTTGTGGAAGATCTTCTGTGAGACACTTGGGATGTTTTTGTTGGCCTCTAGGTCATATGCAGGAGCAATCTTCCCAGTTTCCTGGAAACTGAATCTCCTTCTCCAGTTCCTCTAGCCATACTCCCAGGGACTGTCAGTAAGAGCACAAGGAAAGCGGGCACTTTGTACAACTGCAGCTGATGTCCAGCCAGCTCCACTCACAAATGGCATCCCTTGTGACCAGAAGGACACTCTATTTTTTCAGTTATTGCCAACTTGGATTTAATCTAGGCAGTGCCCACAAGAGGGGGAAAAATTCTCTACCTCTCCCATCAATATCCCTTTAGTTATCCTGGGCCTACTGCAACAAGAGACCTGCCACTACCAAATTCCCAAACCACTCACTTATTTCAAGGCCATGCTGTGAAGCCTCATTGTTCAAATATAACAAATCCAGCGACTTCATGAGTTGAGCTACTGCAGATTTTTCCCTGTGACTGCAAATGGGAATATACTGTACAAATGAAAGCTCAGACCTCTGCTAGTGCAAGTAAAAGAGTCTAGGTGAAATATCTGCTGAGGAATATATTTTATGTGTTTTTTTTAACTGTCCATCCAAAAAGTGCTGATAGTCGGGTGCTGTTAGGAGGCACTGATAACAGCTTTACGTTTATATAGTACCTTCCATCCAGATGAACCCCTGAAGTACTTTATAAACTTTACTGATTGTTCCAGCTCCATACATCACCTTATATCTATCCATCTGTTTACAGCTATAGACATACAAAGAGCATTTCTCTCACCACTAAAGGATGGCTATTTCTGATTTGGGATGTAATAGATGTTTAAGAGCTCACATCAGTGTGGAGTAACAACTTCATGACTTAGCCCTGCTTCTCTCTCTAGCTCTGTTGACTTCAGCAAGAACAAAAACTAGGGGACATGAAATGAGGCTTCTAAGAGACCAGGCTGAAAGCAAAGACCACAAAGTGACTCTTCATGTAGCAAGTGGTGGAGTTATGAATCTTATTGCCACCAGATCCTGTGGATGTTAAAAGTTTACATGCTACATGGGGAGACTCACAAGTTCATGGAAAAAAAATCCCATGAGGGTTTCTAAATAGATAAAAAAAGACATCAGTATAGAGAAAACCATTGCACTAATTGTAATTTCAACTTGAGAGGATCTTGAGGAAGTACCTTGTGTGTTTGGCCTGTTTCCACTCTTCCCTAGGCACCTGTTTATGGTCCTTGCAGGAGACAAGATACTAGATTAGAAAGCTTTTTTGGCCTGAGAAACACGAGAGATGCTCCTGAGTTCTCAAACTGCTCAACACCTTACAGAAGAAGGGGAGGAAGAATAATACGAGCCCTATGCTCTCCCTGCCTGCAGTAGATAAGAGGAGAAAGATGACCTTGTTTATCCATCAGTTTAGGACTCAAGATGGCCTAGGCTCCACACTGAACTCTACCATGGAGATTTGCAATGGCTCTGGGCAAGTCACTTAGGGCAGACCCAGCTCCCCTTACATCACAGCCACGTTTAGGTGCCTTTGAAAGTTTTCCTAATGCAGTGTCCAGGCAGAGAACCTAGCAGAAGGGCTTCTTGGTTGGATAACGGCACACAACTGGAAGTCAGTGGATGTCGACTCTGTAACCTCTCACTAGCTTATTAGAAAGCCAATTTGCCCAGTTTTTTATTCCTCTTTGCTACAGTTACTGTGGCAAAGGCCTGAGCTGATGCTACCATTTTTATTATTGCACAGGCACTGAACAAGGAGACTAACTTGTGATCAAAATAGCTAACAAGGGTACAAGTGAGGATAAAAAACTGACAAAGGGAGAACAAGGCAGCGAGGAGCATGCTGTGAGCCAGAGGGGGATAAATACGCTGTTTGTCTCCACAAGTGAAAGGGAAAAGGTTTACTCAGCTCTTCCTCATCCCAGGAAAATTTTTACACAAAAAGTGCACATTGCTTTAAACAGCCATTTGATGGTTCAGTCTGCATTTGTTTTAGATTTAGATGAAAATTAGAATCTGTTAAGTTCCGGTGTGTATTTGACAGTAGGAGGCATTCAGAATAGACAGCCTCTGCTCTCATGAAATTTTCCCGAAAGATCTGAAATGATTATGCGTGGTCAGACTATGATTTTTGCTTTTTGTCCAGAGGATAATTCCCAACAGCAATCTATATTTGTGTGAAATCAGGATCCTTCCAGCATCCTGTAAAAATCTAAACTAAAAGATTAATTGTTAGTCATGATTACCATATTATTTATTATTATTGTGTGATGTTGAGACTATGTTTGGAACAGATGGGAATCCAATTAGCTTAGTTCTGCCTTTGTCCATTGGATGAGACATTAATTTCAGGGCCACTCTCCGCCTTGTCTGAATATCTATAAGAAAAGAAATATGTTCATGGAACTTTGTGTTTTTGAGATGATTTGTCACATATATTTTATTTTCCCATGAAAGGACACTACTGGCTGCTAAGCAACAGAGCAGCTATGTTTACAGATACATATATATACATACATATATTGCACATATATTTATACACTCACTCACACACACTTACATACAAAGAGAGAGCGTATTTATTCAAGGACAACAGTCCTCATCAGACTGGCTTTCAACTGAGAGTAATTCTATTAATTAGGGCTGCAGTTAACTTCCCCCATCAGCTTCCCCCATCTTACCCCTCCTCTTCTTTCTTCTTTTGCAGCTATTACTATTTTTAATTAACAAGCCAAAATGTTCACTTCTAACTATAATAAGAAGAGAGAAAGACAAAAGGGCAGAAACGAGGAGAGGAGCTGTGTTGAGAAAGACAATTTGTTTGGCTAACCCTTTCAGAGATAGGCAGGCTTGTCAACCATTTCTCTTCAGGATGGTGTCCCGTAACCAGGGGAGGGAGCAGAAATGATTTTTAATGGGGATTTTCTCCGAGCCAGGATTAATCATGCACACAGAGAAGTCTTAGGGCTGCCTTCTGCTTGGAGGCAGTTCCGTTGCACATCGCAACGGCATTTCTTTTTTCCTTTTAATGTCTCCGGGTTTTTTTAAGGTGTTTTGAAGCCTTAGACTAGGAATTAACCGCTGATTCTGTCTATCTGTTTTTGAACTGTATTGATCATTAGGTTACTTCTCCACTGGAAATCTCAATCCTTGGAGTTTAAATGTTACTTACATCGGTTACAGTAATCTCTGCACTTTAAAATTCAGATCCAGACCCCAAAGTTAATGGGTATAAAGATTCAGGGTTCAAGACTGTCGCTCTGCTTCTATAGTGCTCTTCATCTTTAAAGCAGTTTAAAATGATTAATTGATCTAAACCTCAGAATAGCTGTGGAGGGGGGGAGGTGATTAAGATGTTCATTGTAGGGAAATTGAGGTATAAAAAGACAATGCTGGTGCTAAGATAGAAACACAGGAGCAGCACTGGCAGGAGCATCGACTGAAACGGTGCATGCGTGTGTATGAAAATTGGCTTTTCTGCCGAAATTAGCACTATGAAATGTATGCCTTTGTTGTTGCTATTTTATATAAGTTGAAGCTGTCTGGATAGTGATGAAATACCAGGGGAGGGAAGTTCATAAAAAAAAAAAAAAACAGCTTTCAACTAAAAGAATAATGGGTTTGCATTTTCAAATGTTATCCTTCTTTATGGAAAATAATAATCAAAATGTTTACTAGAAGCTGGAAAAAAAGAATTTGCATATTTTAGTTTTTTTACCAAATCCTTCCCCTCCTCAGGACTTCTCCCTGTCCCTTCCCAAAATGTGTGCAAGAAATTAAAAGCAAGAGAAGCTCATATGTTATGAACCCCGTCCTTTCTGGCTCTGAGAAGATAGGAGTTTTTAAAGCTTCCGGCTGGCATCTGCCAGCTTTTTGAGACAAGCTGTAGAGCACGAGACCACCGATCCAGAGGCCCCTGATTCAAACTCGGTGGCTTTATCAAGTGGATGGTGACTGCTTCTGCATGCACACGTGTGCACGCGCACGCACACACACACACACACACACACACACACACACACACACACACACACACACAAATTGGCAGTTTTCTGAACCACGCTGCACAGAAATGCTTGACTGCCATTCACGTGCGTCAGGCAGAGTCTCTTATTTCAAATGGCATCAGCTTATTTGACTTTCAAATGAGAGAACTAAGTATCGTGAACAGATGAAGAGATAATCAAAACATCTTTGTCCAGGTTTTTGGAAACTGATTTTGAAAACTGACACCCCTGAGCAGTTCTGCCAGTTCTCACAATATTTTTGTCATTAAAAACAACAACAACAACATTTGCTAATCTGTTTCTTAAAGCTCCTGCCTTTGGAGTCGTATGAATCCGTGCTAATTCACCTTAAAAGTAATTAACTGTAACATAAGTTTCTATCCACCGATGTTTGTAGCGAAGTTTGAAAAACATTTCTTTTCAAATGAAGAAAAAGTCAAAAATCTAAGAATTTTCCAAGCCAAGCTTCAGAGCTTGACTCAGTGGCTGATAACAGTATTGCAGGAGAAACCCTTGCTTTGAGAGTACTGGCAGAAAATCAGAAGTAAAATCAAAAAGAAAAGCCCATGATAGTGAAAGACGTTCCTATATCAGCAAGTTTGATCCCTCCTTCATTACTGCATAAACTTACCAAACTCCATCTAGAACCCGTCCTGGTTCCCTGCTCCCTGCTTTCCCAGCTGGGATCCTCGTCTAGGACTTTACACCGTTCATAGTAGAAAAACCCTGTTTCTAATTTCTAGGCTGAATGTATTATTGGCTGGTTGGTGTAGTCCCTCATCCCAAAATGTTTAGATTAATGTTAATGACTGGCTTATTGCTAATTCACCTTTGGTAATTATTCTGAACTATATGATGCATTTTCTCTCCCTTTTTGAATATTTGGATTGTTATCTATGCATATTCGCTCTTCACGCTATGTTGGTGAGTTGTGATTGATAAGTGAAATTGTATGGTGGTGTTTCATTTTCCTGACTGAATAAGCAGACAAAGTCTGTGTGCAAACGTAGCGTTCAACTCCCTTTAGTGCTCACATATACGCCTTGGAAACTTGCTTTTACTGAACACTCACGGCTGCAAAACACAAGTGTTTGAATGTTCATAGGAAGTGACTAAATTGTGCACAAAATGGGTAAAGGAGAAACTGTAAACGGTTTGGCATATTCCTTTCAGCAGGGAATTCACCTTCCTCTGTTGCTTTTCATTTCTTGTACAGTTGAGCAGTGCCTGGTTAAAGAGCTTCTGTGTTACCTCCCAGACGTGGTTGCATTTCAGCGGCCTCGTGCGGGAATTTCTGTATGATTTCAGTGTTCTGTAAAAAGTCATGGGACTCTTTGGGATGTGGCTGTGGGTATGTGCAGTAGCTTGGCTGTGTCCGGATCTGCATGTTTTAAACAGGCACCAGGGAACAGAATATCCCCAAGACAGTGGCATTTCATAAGGACGGGTGAATGCTGTGGAAATTAGAAGGTCTAGAAACATTTTCTTAAAGGATTTTCGGGACTTTGCGAGACTATTCCAGAACTTCAGGCTTTGTTTGCTTATGTTTTTGGTTTAATTATCTGGAGTGAAAGGACATCTTTGCTTTGTGTTTGAACAGCGACTCATCACCTGCCCTTCCTAACCTCAGCTAACAGCATTATCCCCTCAGGTCAAGTGAGAAGGGGCATTGCTCTGGTTGCTGAAGGTGATAGGTTCAAACCCTTATAATCATCCCTGACAGCACTTGTCATACTTCTTTTGTGTGTGACTTTTTCAACCTCTCCTCTTTTCGGCTCCTTTATCCAGCAGGTCTTTGGTTTTTATTCTTCATCAGCTGCAGTATTTGCCTCATTTCCCTCGTCCTTTATCAGTGATTTTGTATTTTGTTTTGTTTGTCTGTCTTAAACTATTTTCCCTAAGTACAGCACACATGTGGGTCAAACTTTCAAATCCACAGTGTTATCTTGATTTGAAATAAAGCCAGAAGCATGTTACTGTCAAGGGTGAGCACACACAGATTTCTCCTGCTCTCTTTTTCTTCGGCCGGAGAGCAGGCGTTCACACACAAACACCCTGAGACACGGCCATTCTGCCTGTTCCTCAGAAAGGACCCCTGTGTCCTCTTCCTTCAATTCTGTATGTATCTCAAGGAGTATCAAAATTAACGAAGAGACACCTTAATCCTACTCCCTCATCACAAAGCCGTCTTCTTTTCTGCAAATCGGCAGTTACTGGCCTGTTATCTTAGAGGGGAAGTAAATAAAGGAAAGAAAAAGGGGGGGGGGGGGGGAGGAGACACTTTTCCACTCTTATATAAGCTGCATACAAGCCTTCTTGTTATTGATATGTGGCTTAAAGTGCTGGCTGGCTGTGAAAAAGCCATGGTGATAACAAGATAACTGCTGGCATTGGCGATTCCTTGCAAGTTCTTTATTGTACGTCCCTGGCTAGAGTCAGCTGCTCTCACTTTCTGCTCAGACCAGGGTACGCTGACATCCTAGACTGCAGGGCGAGCTGCCCCAGATAATCTCTTCCCGCATTAGTTATGCTTCATGAAAGAATAGTGGGCCCACTCCCCTTCTCTTCCCCAGCTTCTCTCCTGCCATCCTCTCTGCTATGACTGCCATTTGCTGCACTGGTTGGGGAGAGCAAAAGGAGGAATAGTCATAAGCTGTGAGATTTGACGTTTTCTGACCAAGAAGGAAAGGATAGCATTAAAACCTGCACTGGCTGGCAGAGAGCTCCACTTGCTGGTATCTGATCTGAGCTGTCAGACAAGGCGGTCAGGAAGGAGGGAAGTGCAGAACAGCTTGGGTGATGCTCGTAGGAGGGAGGAGAGTGGTGCAGAGGGGCAGGCTCTCCTTTGTTTGTACACTCATTATGGTTCACACGCGACTGCACGTCGGTAGTGTGCTTGCTGCTGTACAAATGTGAGGGAGGCACGCTATGCACAAGTGAAGGATCACCTCCACCCCACGCTCTCACTGAGCCAGCCTGCACCAGGTCCAGGCTTGTCCACTATCTGCATTGCCTGAGTGCAGATGGACACTTGGGGTAGATCCAGGCCAAACTATAGGGCTCTCTGGAGGGCAAGCTCAACTGTGTCTGCTCTCTTTGAGCAAACTCAAACCCTTGTTCTTGCGGGGTGGGTTGGGAAAAGATCAGGATAACTGAGCACCAACACAGTGTACCAGGAGAGATGCGTGGTGACAGCATGAAGTGCAATGTGGCCATATTAACCCTGATCTACTGGTTGCCTAACAGCTTGCAATGAGAACAGAGGGCACATGGATCTTAGCGCTCAGCAGGGATCAGCCAATGCGGGAGCCTGGTTTTATATTACATGGAAATGCAGACACAAGGCTCAGTGTCTTGCCCCAACCACCTGGCTCCTGTGAAAACTTCTGATGTCATTTGATAAAGTGGTTTATGAGCAGGTCTCTCTGGGCTGGAGTGGGAGTGCTGCTCTTGTTGGGGGGGGAAAGATGATCCAACCTTCCAGTAGGATAAGAAGTGCCGCCACATGAACTGAGTTAAGCCTGTCACTTTGCAGTGGGTGAGGAGATTTTGTTGCCTGTGCCACAACTTAGTCGTTTCTCTCAGGAGGTAGTTTGTTGCATTATTGTTGTTCCTGCTGCTGTTGTTTTAATCTTTCACGGGAGATTATATAAAACAGCCTCTCCATGAACCAGAACACATCTCTGGGGAAAATGATGACAGCATCCATATCTTAAAAAGCTATAAAGTAGAGACGTGCTGTAGAAAGTAGTCGTTCCCAGTAATAAGTGCAGTATGACATCTAGGAAAGATACCCTGTTGTGACAAGCTTGCACAGTAGTACAAATCTGAAAAAAAAGTACAATTAAACGCCCGGCTTGTGCCATGCTTGTTATTTGTAAGAAATTTCCTTCTTTAAATTACTTCTGCAGCCAGAACAAAGTCCCTTAACCACTGGCATGCTGCAATCCGTTCCTGATGCTCCCCAGCTGTGAATCTTAGCCCGATTTCTCTTGCAGTCTCCATCACAGAAAGCCTCCTTCAAAACACCTGCTCCTAGCACTTTGCAGGATTTATACCTTGGTGTACTCCAGTCCATGTGGATCCTGACCTTGATGGGTGGAGAGGCTGCCTAGAGAAGTTTTCTTCCTCCTTGATCTCACACAGAGATTACTTTCTGAATTATACGTAGTACATGGAAAGGCTGATCACAGGCTTTTTTCTTTTCCCTTATGATACAGCTTTGTGTCCCTGTTCTGCCTGTAACTTAGAGGCATAGATCTGCTCACGTGGCAGGAGATCAGGCATTTTCCAGTGAGATTAGAACAACTTTATCAAGTCAAGGGAAAACCTTGGAGCTAGAGATCTTGCAGGAGCTGAGGCAGGGAGAGAGGCTCACCAGAGCTCTGCAGCAGTTCAGTCACACAGGGCAGCAATGATCTGGGACTGTAGGTTTGTAAAGCATGCCGCACCACAGAGCAGGATGCTAGTCCAAAATAGCTGGTTTTGTACCGAAAGCAAAGAGCACCGAGCACCATGCTGTTGCTTCACTCACACTGCAAGCTGGGAAGTGGAGCAGAGGAGTATTTCCTTTCTCTGTTCCTTCAGTCATCTGCTATGAGAATTCAGGCCATCAAACTGTGGGTGCCATGGGCCACATTTAGAGAGCCAAAAGGTCACGTGCCTCCCTGTAACTGTTTGGCAGAAGAACAAGGGTTGCCCAAGTGTGACTGAGAGTGCCTAAGGAAGGTGATATGTAGTGTTTTGTTTAGAGCCAGCCAGTAGAAATCAGTGGGCACGGTGTAGGTCAGTCTTTCCACATATGGCCTAATGCGCCTCGGTTTCCCCATCTGACCAGTGGGCAAATGATGCCAGCAGCCCCTGCCCTCAGTTTGCTTTTATTAATGAACTCTGGGACCATTAAGTCAATAGATTTTGGAGAAGTGTCACTATTACAACCATTCACAGCAAGGGAAAGCACATTCCCAAGCAGGGGGAGATTGGAAGGCCTAATGAACATTGAGTAGAGTACTTGCTCTACACTCGCTTTGTCACTGCTGGGCAGCCTTGCCCTGACAGAGCTCCTGTCCAACGAGGGAGGTACATCCATTCATCATTAGTCCTAATGCAAGCTTGGGAGTTTTAAAGCCAGAGCTAAATCAGACCATCTTAATTTGCAGGCTTAATGCATTGCATATTATCCATATCCTTCCTATGGGATTTATCTTGATTAAGTGCTAATTTGTAACTGGTGGTATACCCAGCGAAGTGACTGATGAGAAGGGTGCCTGGGCAGAGAGGCTGTGTTTTGGCAGAGGTGCAAACTTAGGATGGGAAGTGCTGTTCCCACCACAGACACACATGCAGGCAGCACGTTTTACGTACAACCCCATCAGCCTAATAGGAGAGCTATCCAGAAGGGTTTAGCTTAGGTTATTTTTCAGCTACGATGGAAGCCAGAAGTCTGCTGTGAGAGAGAGGAGCAGATTTATAACGGCTTTTTTTTCTGCTGTACTCCAAGAGCCTACCCCTGAGCTGTTGTCTTGCCGTATCTGTGAGAACACCACGGTTCAGAAAAGGTGTAGCTGCTTCAGTCAACCAAACGCATGGCACTGTTTACACTCCCAGCTTGCATAGCTTCAGTTGCGTATTGAATCCCTCCTGCGCTTCCCCAAGGCTGAGCTGTCTGCCCCATCCATTGCAGACACCAGCCCCTGGCCAGACCCTTCCTTCCTCCATCTCACCGATTCCACCCTGTGACCACCAGAGCCAGCAGGAGTAAATGTTGACTGGATAAGACCATTTTAGGCATGATCACAGATGTGATGTGACCACAAAACAGCTGGGACAGCCCATCAGCCATGTGAAAAAAACCTATTTGAGATAGGTAAAGCTTTTCCAAGGAGCTAAGAAGCTGTATTTCAGGACATCTTTCTTCCGCCGACTTCCACTTCGATGAGAAACAAACCTTCCATCTCCACAAGACGCAATAAATCTCAAATCAGTCTACATAAGCATGTAGATTTTAGAGTGTCTGAGAAGAAGTGACCTTTAAGCAGAAATGGGTTCTCAACTTCTGCTATTGCAGCTCTGGCATTTTGCTAAAATAAAAGCCTTTATTTCAGCTGCTGCTTTGCTATCTGGAACTGTGTCTGGTTCTATAACCACCTCTCCCTCACAAGTCATAAAAGCATACTGAATATACTCATTAAATGAGTCTTAAGCCCAGAAACATACACACCTAGGAGTCAAAATATTTCATAGTGCCATTTTACAGAAAGGTGAAACAAAACTTTACTGAACTTTCTCTGGCAATGTAATAGTAAACCCAAGGAAAGCATCCGAATGTCTTAATTGCCAGCTTATGCCATACAGAGGTGTTCTACAATAATTGTGCTTTTCCTTTTGGACTTTTTTCCTAACACTGAAAATAGTGGACAGTTTCTCAGCTGATGGGTACTGCTTCCTTTTACTTGGGTAACTAATGACAGCAGTTGAGGAGGAAGGGGGGTGTTGGGTAGAGGGAAGTTAATTAATTTCAGGGTTTTTAATCTCTTTTCTTTTGTACCAAACCATAAAACAAAAATTCTTCGGGAGCCAGAACATGTACCTCCAGTAATCGAAAGAGAGGCAAGGATCTGACTAATAGATATTACGTTCCATTATATGGTCTTGAAGTCAATAAACATTAGGTTACCTTCATGCAGTGAAAAAAGACCAGATTTATTAAAAAATCTTATCTGGAGGGTTTGCATTTCAATAGGATGTGAATTTGCATATTTTAACAATAACCTCCCATCATTCTGTCTGATCTGTGCTCAGTTGGCCATACAGATCACTTTATCTTGAATAGATTATCACCGGTTTAATAAACCCTTCATAATATGCAGGTATAACAATGGTACTTCATTGGATAAAGGAGGTATTAAAGTTCTTTTTCTGGAAATAGGGGTGGCCCAGCTAGTGATTAACTTTATACCTCTGTACATCCCTGTGCTGAATACGCGATTGAAGGAGAGTATTCCCATTATTCACATTCAAAACGGACTGGCTCTTCAGAGCTCCTGTTAACTCTCCATTGCCCATGGCAGCTGTGCAGACATGTGAGTCAACAAAGCCAACGCTGCCAGCAGATGCTATCACTGGCAGTGGCCGCTACCTGTGACGTCAGGAAAAGGCAACTCTTTTCCCCCATGCCAAGTCCCTCTTGATGTACAGGGTATAATCAGTGCTGGCCTGTTTCATTGAGGAGGCACCTTCCCAATGCCAGATGGAAGTGGGGTCAACGCGCTGCTTAGCAAAGAGTCAGAAAAGCTTCCAGGCAGATGGCTTAGCTACCTACTTCGTTTTCTATGAAAATGCACTATTATTCTTCCTTGTCTCCCCTCCCAGATTTTCACGGCTTCCCTGCTTCCGCTTTCCAGATGGAAGCTCATTGCCCACTGACAAGAGATGAGTCCATCTGACAACTCCAATGCCCTGTCTTGCCCTCCCAAGATTTGGGTGGGAACAGCATTCTCAGACCCTCTACAAGAGGAAAATGAGTCATTGCCATATCAAAGTGCAGAGCTGGCTTTTGTCTGACTGCTCTAGGTTCTCATTCCATCTGTCCATGATTCAAGGCTTCCAGCCACTTCTCTGGGGAGATGCAGGACAGGGCAGAGGAGCAATTGCCGAGGTCCTGCAATTTTTGATTTATTCATTTTTGTTTCTTTACTGATATTTACACCTCAGCTGTAATATAACTGATACTCTTTTCCTTCATCTTGGGTACCCAGTGCAGAGTGGGCAGCTATGAGCATTAACTGCCCATACACAAAGCTTACACAGCCCCCTAGGCTACTATGGTATGTAACCGAAGTTATAGGCCTTAATGAGAAGTAATGTTAGCTCAGGAGCAGTGCTGTGGTCATGCAGCCCTGGGATCTGGGCTGCCTCACATCTGACCAACTGGGAGCACAGGAATAATGAGTTTGGGGGCTGAGTGTGCATGCATGTATGAGAAAGAGGGAGTATGTCACACACACTTTCCCCAAGACTCTCTGGTGAGCAACTAGAACTTTTCACGCTCTCTCTCTCCTCTGTTTCCTTTTTCTCTGCTCAAGCTGGCTGTGTTCGTGCTTGCTTTTCCAAAGCTCCCATCATGAGCTCTTTGCTTCTTGAGAGCCGACATGCCGGTGTGCTGCCTGACTGTGGGAGCACAGCAAGCCTGGTGAATAATTAAAAGTTATTGACCTATAATAACCTGGCATTATTGACCATAAGTGATTTAGTTAAAACACACACACACGCACGCACACACACACACACATCTTATCTCACATGAAGGAGCTGAATCTTGAATTCCCTTTGTCCAGCACTGGTTCAATGGAGCTTGTTACAGAGCAGAGAGGGACATTTTGGCCTAGCAAGAAATTAATGTTAATTGAAGCAATGTTTCTGATGATCCTCTAGAAAAAGTCTTGTGAGAAATAATCACAATACCTGGAGCAGCAAACAAATTGTTCCAAACCTCTTCTCAAATGTCTGTGAGCTCAAACATTTGCTGAACTTCAGCAAAGTTCACAAATTTTAAGACCAGGGAGGATGATTTTAATCAAGCAACCTGACCCTGCCATAAGGCAGGCTAGAGAATGAGGAATTCTCTGTCAAGACCAAAATAACCTGTGGCTGAACTGGAGTACAGCAGTTAGGGAGAAGGAAAAACATTCGGTTTTGATGTCAGACCTCTCACTCTCCTATTATTTCTTGGTTCTGCTGAGACAGCTCTTCCCTTCCTGGTTTCTCTTAGAAGTGGAAGCACTGACTTTAGCTTCTTTGAAGGCATGAAATACCGGTCACCCTGCCAGAAAGCTGCTCAGGACTCACCTCCAGCCTCAGGCCCCCACCCTCCAATTGGATCCGCTGGGGCAGGAATTCCTGTGTTCGCATGAAACCGCCCACTGGCTTCTCGTGCTTAAATGGAGCCCTATAGAAGTGCAGATGTCTGGGCTAGTGAGCTTGGCTGGTCAGATAAGGATCTGAACGAGTAACAGTTTAAGTGAGCCAGATTTCTGAATGAGATATGAGCCCAACCACTAGCACAACTGCCATATGCCTTCATAAACTGGCTGTATTTGAGTCCGGATCTGAATTTTGCGGCTGGCCCTAATTATGGAAAGTTTCTGTCCAACTTCTGACAACGGAAACTTTGCAGCTTGGACCTGTTCCTTATTGTCTACCAGTGCTCAACAAAGAGCCGTAAAGCCTCTAATTCTGTTCTTTGTATATGAAGCAACTAAGCTAGGTGTGCCTGGCTTATTCATGTTGGTCTTTGGGGTCAGAGGGACATAGATGTGAAAGCAAGGCTCCTTTTGGTTTCGCATTTGCCTAATGTAGGACTTTTAAGAGATGATGGAAGAACAAACTTACTAACTCTGCATGGTACACAAACAGCTAGGAATTGGCATTTATAGTGCAGAAGGGTGGGAAGACCGCCAAGATGGAGGGATTTGTTCCCTGGCTCCTCAAAGCTCATGGTAGATTTTTCCTACTGACTCCAACAGTCAGTGGAACCAGCTGGAGCTCCTCACGCAATCCAGGATCACTGCAGAAAGAAAATCTTTGAAGTCAAAGGTGTGATCTAGTCTGCATACTGAAGTGACTAACTGTTGCATGCATTTTAAGTTCCTAATGAAGCAGGCTTCGCAGAGTAAACCCTTAATTTCTCCATCTAGGAAATTAGGTCTGCCTAATTTAGATGTCTAAATTTAAGCAGACAAGAGCTCCCTCTGGAGGTCTCCAAAGGACAGCTGTTTCTCTTCACTGACAAGGCAGGATGCTTTTATCAGGAAGGCAGTTTCATGAGACAACTACAGCTTAGGTGCAAGCGGAGCCCCTGTGTTAAGTAAATAGGATCTCTTCCCAGGTTTCCTTTTTTCCTTCCAGTGTTAGAGATATATCAGGGGCAGAGGGGGAATAGGACCATCTGAAAAGAACCAATACAGTTTCTTGCTGTACGAAGGTAAGGGGCATGATAATCTAGGATATAATGTCCCTGTCTCTGAAAAGTTACTGTAAGCAACAGGAGAAGCACTGTGTCTGATCTGTATGTGCACACCGTCACTTACTAGTGACTAGTATACTCCTGAGACCAGCCCAAAATATCCCACTTCAGCTGTACATGACACCACTACCCAAGATGGCTTCCGACTCTGTCGTTCCTTCCTCTAGGTATAATTGACTATTATACCGGCATTATCTGTGCCTTGATACCTTGGATTTATGGAGGCTCTAGTAAATATAAATTCCCCTTTGCACACACCCTGTTTAATCAAAACCTTGCTGGTTTAAGCAGTCTATTTTATTAAATTACCAACCTATGAATCCATTAACTCAATTAGAAGCAGCAGTTCTGTAGTCTTGAACAACCAAGGGGTAATATTGCAATGGTATACATTATGCAGAGTATGGCACGTTGTAATAACACTGAGAGCTTATATAGCATTTTACAACTTTTCAGTTCTGTAGGAATAATATCTAATTAATCCTCTCAATGGCCCTGAAGGTAAAGATTGCTATCTAACTCCTTTTTCTGTGGAGGAAACTTAGTGGGGAAGGAGATGATAGGTAATAGTCTTGTGAAAGAGTTCAAGGATGTATCTTTGCACAGTCTGCATTCATAGCAAGTCAGGTTCTGACTCTCCAGACCACTCTGTTCCCTCAGAGACACATCAAGTGGTCATTTACTCCCTTTTCTGGTTGCAGTATCATAGCATTAAATGAACTGAGTTTATTTTAATATCATCTTTTCTTTTTTGGGAAGGGATGTTAATGGGACACGGAAATCTTACACCTGTTATACTGAAGCACCTCGAATAACTACTTGTTTCAGTAGTCAGGGGTTGATTTGCCGTGTTTTAAGATGTTTTTGGTAGCCAAACTGGCATGTTTTAAAATATAGCGCCAATACTTGTCCATCATTGACCACAACTGGCTTAACCCAAGAAGTTTCATTTTTAACTGTCAGGCTAAAAACACCCACAAGTTTTCCTATGTCTCCTCAGTCCTGTGATCTGATAGCAAATACCAAAGGTGGTCATTCCTTCCGCAGGAGCACTTCTAACTAGACCTGCAGTTTCCTCATGGGGTAACTATGATGTTTCATGCAAGAGATTACAAGGATGGATTCAGATTTGAACAGTATTCTTTAAATGGAACAAAAATTATGGTTAGAAACATCTTGGTAGGAAAACAAAGAGCAAAAGATTTTTTGGAGAGCAATATTCCACATTAAAAACAGACCTGTGGATCCCAAGTGATCATAGCTGCTATCATGAGGGAGTTACTTTTCTGTTATTTATTTCCTTGCTAAATAAACTAAATAAAGTGCTAAGCCCATCCATACGGAAGCAACGATGAAATGTTGACAGTAAGAGCAAATCCTAAATGTATGGATTTTGTTCTAAAGATTTATGTAGGAACATCTGCGTTTTATCAAGCTTAATCAAAAATTTTTTTTTCAGGTGGTTTTAGCTTTCAGCAGAAAAAGTTTCTTGGGAAGCCTTAAGTATTTTTACTGCCTTTGAAAAAAATACTGCAGAATTAGAGAGGATGAGGAGAAACAGGAACTGGAATTGATTTGAAATTGAAAAAGAAGGTGACAGGTTTAGGGTCAGTATCTATTATAAGCAAAGTACAGAGAGGAAGGAAACAGCCTAAAACAGTGAAAAGCAAATAATGCTTCTGATAATCAGCATTGCCTATTGTAAAGCTGCATCAATCAGAAATTATCTTGAGCAATCATGTATGATATGACAATATAAATAGGAGAGAGATTTTGCTTCCATATATTCATTTTCCTTGAGCTATATTTTGAGCACGAAGAACTTTCTTTTCTTCTGGAATTAAAACTATTGTTTAAAAATCACTTTGTGTCCAGAAGCTGAGGCTTTAAGGAAAATGCCATACTGAAGAGAACTGATGATAGAGTCTCAGAAGTTAGAAACCCTGGCAATGCTTGTAGGCAGCTTGTGTCAGGGTTACCTTTAAATATAGACAGGTTTGTGTTATACCCTAATTCAAGAATTGAGGGGTAGTTTATTTAAATGAGATGATCTAAAAGATGCATGATTACTCTTACTGGGCAGGGTTCTGATTTCTTTCATTTCATATTTACACCACGTAGGAGCACCTAACTTGCAACGGGGGAAGTGAATGTACAGTCTAGCCCAAATTTTCAAACATGCTCAGCACCCGCCAGACCAATATTTTTTAGTTATCTCTCTGTTATATTTGAGAACATTCTGGGTTTGAAACCGAAGGTTCCTTAAGCAGTGTGATTTCTTGCTCAGTTTCCCTCTCTGTGTTTTTTTACTCTCTGTCACATCTTGAAAATATTTCTCTGCTGTGATTTCGGAACGATGCTGCTAGAAAGCAGCAAGCCTTGTTCTGCTCTGTGATGTTTCAAACATGTCAACTTTGCTGAGATGTGCTCCTGATCCACGCAGAAGAATCAGACCCCTGGAGTTCAGACACATACTGTAAAAAGGTTAATGGCTAATACTGCCTGAAAGTTTATGGCTGAACTTCTAGTGGCTCTGATCAACGCTCTGTCTTTAATCAAATGCCACAGCACAAGAAAGAGGAGGAGGGAGGAAAGTGCTGTCAAATGAGTTGTCTCTTCTTGATGAAGCCTCTCTGGTTTCTCTTGCAGCATTATCCAAGTTGAACATGCTATGAAAGCAAGTTAGGGGTTTGAGGTAGGAACCAAGTGAAGCACCAACGGGGGCGAGAGAGAAAGGAGTAAATAACTTCGAGCTATCGGCCGTTGATGCCAGAGGTGGCTTGCTGATTCCGGCCACTAACAGATGTGGACAGGTGAACCTTTACACCAAATCAATCATCATATTTATTCTAATTGTATCGTAATAGTCCCCCAGGAGCTCAGTTCAAATGAGCTTGACATTATTAAAATTTTAATGCCCAGTTTTCATAGCTGAATGAATATTTAAAGGGTATGTCCCAGGCTTAAGTTATGATGATGAAGAAATTAATGGAATGTCTTGTTTAATGCTTTGGTACATGTTGATGCAGAAAAAAAAAAAAGTGGTTGTTCAGGGAGAAACGGAAAGAAAGGCAGTGTTTGGGCATAATTAGACAGAAGAGTAAAGCATCAGCGATGCATTAGCATCAGGCATAGCTCTTGTTGGACAGCCCTCAGCGGAGAGGAAATATTTATCATTCGGGAGAGGGAAACCAGGGTGCGATCAGAGACCAGAAAAGAACCAGCCCCACGTGAATGACAGATCAGAAGCAAATCCTGGGGACTCTCAGACTACATCTCTGCCTGGTGGAATAAGATTGCCAGCCTTTGCTGGCTGGAACAGACGCAGAAAACCACCTTTGTTACCTAACTGGGGTGTTTGTTTATTGTAAGTACCCAGATCAACTTTGAAGGATGGCATAATTAATCAGCGATACTCATCAGTCTAGTAATTATGCTATAGATAATTGTCAAAACATAGGACCAGATGATACCAGTTATACATCGATGGGGGTGAGGGATAGCTCCTTTCAAGTCAGAGGGTCTGATTCTGAACAGGCTGAAACCAGCCCCGGGGACTGCCTTGGCTTTGGAGGAGCTATGCCAAGTTACCCCTGCTGAAGATGAGGGCCTGCATTCCTTGGGGCAGGATCTGACCCAAGGTCTGTTTTATTCTGGAATCTGCAAAGATTGTGGGGTTTTGGTTTTCTAAACTTTCCATGCTTTTCCCAATTGAGGAAACGTTTGGAAAGCTAAGGATTTTTGTTTTCTCTTCTTTTTTGGAGGCTGTACTAATATTTTAAGGAATCCTGTTTGTGCTCGCTCAGTCATCATTAGGAACAGAGGGGCAATTTAAAACAGCCTCCAATATGCATTTCTAAGCTGTGAAAGAGGACTGAAGCAAAAGCTAATGCTCTATCTAAGCCCTTCCACGGAAGATTTCCTTTAAAAGGACGCTGTCTACTTTAAGATATTCTTATTCTTTCCCTGAGTCTTTCCTTGTTCATTTATTGGTTTGTTTGTTTTTTTTTTTTTTGTTTTATTTTTGCCAGCTCCTTCAGGAACTGCAGCCCTGATCCTGTACATAGCTAAAGGAGTTATCTCTAGGCGAGGTTTTCACACATCTAATTTGAGGTGTGATTTCAAATCAGTTTAGACAAACCAGCGGAGAAGGTGGCATAGTTGCTGGGGGATGGGGAGTTGTGTGTGGTTTTTGTTGGATTTTTTTTTCCCTGCTTATTTCATGTTAGCTCAAAGTAAGTAGACCGTACCTGCACACCAATGTAACTGAAGGAAAGGTACAGCTGTAGCTCCTGTATCATGATAGTGGCATCCCTTGTGAAGGAAGCCCCTATACTTTAGAGGCTTCCCACATGGAATAAGTTTAAGTAAGTAAGTCCAGCATTCTTGGGGTGCCAGACTGTGGTAACAGACTACTAGCTCCTATCCTGCAGCAAACATACTCCACAGATCAACCTCACCCTTAGGAGAGGGGAAAGTAGGGTAGGAAGAAGAGAGAACACGTTCCTCTTGAAAGCAGGACCAGTGCTGGGTCAGAATCAGTTTCTGGCTCAGAGAAGAGCTAATCTAGTACCAAGGAAATCACTGCTTGCAACTTTAATGCTATGATGCCCTCCTTCGGTTCCTGGGGATACTGTGGTTGAGTTCAGGCCTTGAGGCTACTTGCACGTCTGCACCAGTGAGAGAGCTTTAATTTCATGTTTCTAGAAGTGGGTGAAAGCAACTAGCTAATTTACACTGCTTACTCAGTTGTTTGTTAAAAGGCACAGCCATGGAAAACATTTCTCCATGGGCAAAAAGGCTGGCTACGGTTCTTATCTTTGTGGCCAGGCATAAAAAGCCACAAGCACAGAAGGTCTAATCTTCTTGGATGGATAGTGGCCAAGCTCCTTTTGAACTCAAAGCACCAAAGTCAACGGGAGCTTGGGCTTGCCTAAATTCTGCAGAGTCAAGCCAAGCAACCATCAGTAGCAAAGGCAGCATTTGGGTCTTGCTTCAGAAGAAGAGCTAAAGCTTAGAAAATGAAGAGCACAGCAAGGAAGCGCCAACAGCCAGAGGTTATTGGCTCAGGATAAGGAAATGACTAGAACAGCTGTTCTTCTCTAAATGAGGAGGCAGAGGTTATGTCTATAATGCCTTGAGCAGCACACCTGCCTCCCTGGCCTGCTTGCCTGTCCCATTCATGTCCACACTGAAGAGGCCTCTGGCCTCTGTGGAGTGGACCCAACATACACAAAATCATGACATACCCCATATGCAGATAACACCCTATCTTCTCTCCTTCTCTGCACTCCCTCTCCAAGGCAGCTAGTGAGCAAGTGAGCAGACTCCAAAGAGCAGCCTGGATGAGCACCAGCTGCAGGCAGTGTTGGTGCACAGCTGGGGAAACTCAGAGCAGATCAGCACAGGAAGCAGATGTAAGATAAAAGGTCTGTGCTGAGCAAGCTTTACATTGTCCAGGCACACATAACTGTACAACCACAATCACCTGACTGCATGTTGTAAAACTGGTCTAGGACCCTTGGTACATATTCATGTCACTCATG
Organism: Struthio camelus; assembly: GCF_040807025.1. Classification (NCBI taxonomy): domain Eukaryota; kingdom Metazoa; phylum Chordata; class Aves; order Struthioniformes; family Struthionidae; genus Struthio; species Struthio camelus. The sequence continues at coordinate 60,656,224 of NC_090981.1, read as the reverse complement.
TAAGTTCTATGTTGCCACCTTGACGCTGTGTGTTATTTGTTAGTCGTGCTGGCGAGTTTAAGGTTGTCTTGGTTGTGTCTATACGGGCTACCTTCACATGTGGATTGCACTGGTGCTCTGTCCTGAAGCAGCTGGGCTTGCTGGGCATCATAAGATGTAAACTAAGAGAGAATATGATTGTTCTCTACTGAATGCATGCAAAGTTGGCTAATAGAAAATGCCAATAGAGAAGAATCATTTTAGATAAAATGTAATTTGGGCACATTTTAAAATTTGATGTAAATTATCTTGGAATAAACTCAAGCAGGTAATTAACAGAAGAGACTGTGGAAAAGCTTACTCCTAGTGGTGTGAGGGAAGAAGAGGGAAGAAAGGATATCAGAAGACCTGTCTAGTTTTATATAAGAATTTGATGCATTTATAAGCAGAACTTCATATTATGATTACTTGTGGTACCAGCAATGAATTAGATTCAATGAGCAGGGTATGCCTTCCAGGCTTTTCCCTTCTTGCTATCAGGATCCTCAGATGAATAAGTCTTCATATACAGCGTAGCATCACCAGTGGGCCAATCCTGGGACTCTTTGCGTGTCCGAGTATACTCACTGAAAGCCCACGAACTTCTCTCATGTACAAGGGAATTAGGAACTACAAACATATTTCTAAAGCTAAAAGTGCCTCCGAGTTCCCATGTGACAGTGTACGCTTAGCTATACGCTGACTCTGTAAGTCAGCTTCCATCAGACCCGCTTCTTTCCAAGGAAAAGAAGACCAAGTGCACAAGCCAGGCGAGAGCCATGAGTGGAAATACATGCCCATCTGGATGAGCAGGGAACCAGTACCCTAGGGCATACTCTGTGTGTGGTGACACATCCTAAGAGGTGAACACAGACCTAGCCACCATCGTTTATAATGTGCTACTGCCCAGAGCTCTAGGCAGATCTCCCGCTTGGCTCTCTTTCAATCAGATTTGCATATGAAACAGTACTTATAGGTTATAAATACTCAAAAAGCAAGCAATGCTCTTTCTCTTCCTCTAGAAAATAAGGCCTTGTAGTTCCAAGCATCCTATTTTGTTCCTCTTGCTGTCCTCAAACCTGCCGAGCAAAGTGCTGAGATCTGTCAGCCCTCTTACCCTTCCCCACTTCATTAGAAACCAGAGGCACTGTGAGGTTGAGTCCCACATGTTCAGCTTCCCTAAGAACAAACCAAAGGATTCATGGTAGTGCAAAGACTTTATTTTACTATAAGATCAGCAGTTTCTTACTCGAGCCCAAACTGGTTTGCAGGGAGGAAGTTTTGGATTCCAAGCCACAGGCTTCTCTGCATGAACCTGAACTGAACTTAAAGCCCCTCTAGGTTCATCTATATACACGAGACAAGTGGAAAGATGAATCGATAGTTAGATGGATGGATTATAATGTGTTTTATATGATATATAGAAAATGCTCTCAGAACGCGGAGATGGCCGGTAGCAATCATTCTCAGGGGTAGGCACGAGAGCATTGACTGATTTGTAAAGGTCAGACCCTTCAAGATATTTTTTCCATATCTCATACCTTCCCATTTCAGGTCTTCTCATCTATTTGTGTACATGTCTATGCCACACATTTTTTCAGGGAAGAGGATGGTAGGGAAGAATTAGGAGTCCATGCAAGCCAGATAAGGGTTGGGATAGAGTCATTTCAGATTCAGTTCATTACTACAGAGTGCTTCCCACGAGGCAAGCCAATGTGTGTGTGTGTTTTTCTTTTTTCTCAAAACTTTCTAAAACATTTTCTCTGCCCTCTCTTTCGTTAATCCAATATGTTTTGTTTGTCCAACGTATAATCAATTTACACTGCCCACATGCAAGTATGCTTCAGTATGTGTGCAATCACATGTAAGTCATGAAACCACATTACTTACCTCTATTCCTCTTGGGGCAGGTTTTTGCTCTGTGCATTATAGCTTTAATATACAAGCACAGAAGACTAGCATTGTAGCTCATGTATGTTGAAGCAGTTTTCCTATTTCTATAGCATTCATTGAAATTGCCCTAAGCTAAGAATCTGGGCCCGGAGTTTGTTTATTTCTTCAGAGAGGAGATTGCTTTGGATTCACTCTCATGGCTATCTAGTTTAGATCACTGTAATTCAATTATGTCACTCAGAATCAGGTACAGAGTGATTTACTTGAACTTTGCAATTACACACACACAATTCAACTGTAGGTGATTTTCTTGGCCTTTCCAACTTTGACACTAATACACTTTGCATTTCCTTAGGACCTTCAATCAAACTAGATTTTGCTCAATGCTTTAAAATTTATGACCCACTCCTACAAGCACACATTCATGCCAATACCTTTACTCACATAAGCAGCTATCTTGATTTCAGTGGAATTGCTATTTTGTACAAGACAGGTCCCCAAAAGGTTGGCAGGAGTGGTAAAATTAAATTTTTCTTTGTAGGTTAATTTTTGGGGGGGTTTTCTGAACTGTACAGACAAACCTTTCCAACTGAAGAAATGAGGAACAACCATATTTTCTGGAAATTTCAGGGCAGTTGTTTAACTATCTTTGGCTCTGATTAACATCTAAGCTATGCCATGATGCTGCCAAGAACTACATGACATTTTTTAGGAAGTAAGCTGTTCTGGGATAAGATTTTCTTCCATGAGACTAGCTGACATCTACTGGTTAATGAAGATGCAGTAATCTTCACTTTATAGAAGAGAAAGCTAAAAAAGAAACAGATGCAAAATATATCTAGATTCATCCAGAAAGCCAGCATATAGCTGCAAATAGACCCTGTCACAGGTATACACCTCTGCATTTTCCACTGTACCAGCGTGGCTCTTTGGAAACATCAGGAAACATAGACAGTGAAGAACTTTGCTCGCAGCTTTTAGTTCCAAGTCTTAATCAGAACACACTGATCTCCTCTCAGGGAATGATGAAAGTTCTTAAGCCCTATAAGGAGAGGTGGAAAGGCTCTCTTATTTTTATTAGATAGATGGATCATCACTGTGGTCATGCTCCATAGTCTCATGTATCATACAAGCTCTAGAATCTCTTTTTGCCATCTGGAGTGACTTCTTCCTTAGGCACAATCAGCAGATTAGCTCCAACACAGCTCCAGGTGAAGAAGATGAAATCTATTCTGCCTTGGACATTGTCTTCTTTACATTACATTCTCTACATAAGTGCTATTCCAGTGATCTGTGGTAGCCCTTTCCTATTTTCACCTTTCCTTCCTATCTAAGATCACATTTGAAGCTATTCAGGCTAAGTCTCCATCTTTTCTTTTTTCTTTTTTCTTTTTTTTTTTAACTCTGCCCTTGTGCATTCTCAAGCCTGGTAGAGCCTTGATCCTGGCTAGAAAATCCAGGTACATCAATGACGAATGAAAGAGTGAGTGAGACAAGAAAGGAGAGGAAGCAAGTGAGAGGAAAAAAGATGGAGACAGTGAGAAATCAGCTGTCTCTATTTTCTACCCTTCTTTCCCAGGTGATCCTTCTACCTACTCTAAATTAATTTCAAAGCCAGAGGGAGCAGAAAAAGGTTGGTTGGGGAGAAAACGACAACCTTAGGAGGAAAAAAAAAATCATGATGCAGAAAAGCGTCTGTCCCTTGTCTAATTCCTGAAGTGGCCTGTAGCTGATGGTGCTGAGAAAAATACAGCAGCAAGCTCTGACATTTCATTTCTGCAGAGAATTGAAAAAGGGCTTGCTGTAATTCATCGCTTCTTGTAACTCAAACCCTTTCTGACAGGAGTACCTGCGCTGTCTTTTAACAGTGGCACCACAGTGGCTGTAATTGGACATGAAAAATGATGTCGCGTTTCTAGTTGCGGGGAGGATTGGGCTGGGGGTAGGTGGGGCAAGTGGCAAACTGACATGGGAAGATGGCATTTGGCATTATTTAAATGGGTTCGTTTTAGGCAAAAAAGGGAAAAGCCAAAATGAAATGTATGTAGGGTAACAAGTAGGATCTTGTCCAAGGAGTGCAAAAGTGATAATAAAGGTGGGTTTCAGCAGAGATAAAGGTGCAAAGGATGAAAAAAATGAGAAATGCTGCACATGTGAAGTTTCACCTCCTCCATCAACCTAGCAGTTCACGGCATTTGTGGAAAAAAAGACCTGTAACTCTCTCTCATGCAATGGGGCCAAGTCACAGCTGCAGTGGTACACAGTGCCATAGTAAAGATGTCCAAAACGCTACTACTCCAGCCTCTGTTCTGAGGACTGCACTTTGGAGTATGAACTCCTTGTTTCTTTGCAGTAGAACCCTGACAATCCCCAGCTGAAGAATAAGCAGAGAGTTTGGAGTTGTGAAGCCCTCTGAATTCCCATCTCTCTAAGCAGGTATTTCCCCAGACTGAGAAAGATGCATCTTTCTGCCATTTTATCTCCCCGCTCTGCCCTTTCCTGCTCCCCATGCTGTCTCCCTGCTCCCAGAGTCTCTCTGTAAAGCAAAAAAAAAAAAAAAAAAAAAAAAAAGTACCATAGATAGAGAGAGGAAACTTAATTATTTCCCTCTCAATGTTTCTCCCTATAATTGGTGTCTTTCATGTCAAGATGATCTCAATTTGTATTATGGGCTTCGTGCATGCAGCACTTTCTCTTTGGTCTATAAAGAAATTGTCAAGTGTATAAATCATAGTGTACATTAAATTACACTAGCCTTTTACTTATTAATTTCCCTGTTTTTTTCTTCCTATATTCTATTCTTTCCCTTTCTTATGGTTTCTCTTCTTTTTCTCCCTCATGCCCCAATCTCAAAAAACAATGACCCAAGTATTAGTCTCCTTTCATTTTGCTAAAGGGCTTGATGCTTTCCTCTGCCTTTCTGCAAACTGTGACCAGATCTAGCTCTTCACAAGTGGGAAGAGCTCTTTCTAGCTTTTCCAAGGGCTGGATCCAAGGTTTACTCAAGTTCAGTGGGGATTTTCACCCTGCTTTTAGCAGGCTTCAGATCAGCTCCTAAACTGGTAAATTTATGGAGTGTTTTTTGCCTCACAAGGCTGTGTCCATTTTGGACTCCAGACATTGCCTTGTGAGGCTGTATGCAGCGCACCTCCTGTAAATTCCTAGCTACTGTGACTGTTTGACTGTTTCTCTTTATTAACTGTTTGGGACACAGGTTCTAGCTGTTTTGTAGTGAGCAGCAGGGACCTTTCATCCTCCTCTGACCATTGGTGTTAGACTAGGAATAGCGCCCAAATTAGGAAGTCATAAAGACGGAGTGCAGCTGTCAAAAGTTAACAGCTCTTGAGTCAGACCTTGGTACACGGATGGCGTCAACGTCACCCTGCTGTAAACACGAACCAAAGAGTAGTGGTTGAACACTTGCATGAAATTAAAGCACGGTTAATGAGTGAGTACATTTGGCTTCGGTACTCTGGGCATGGGAATTAAGGGGGAGTTCATTTTACCTAACTAATTCTAACCTTATTGCATAGCCTACTTTTATGATCAGTGGAGAGGAGAAGGCACTGCAGAGGGTCACTCATACCATTCATCTCAAACACCAATCTTAGGAGTGCCTTAAAATTACACTTTTTAGACAGTTGGAGTTATATAACATAAATCCCCACCTCCCCATATGAAACAGTTCTTTAAATGCAACAACTAGCTGCTCACGTATGGTTACAGGAGACCTATGGCTAGATGTCCATTCTGCCAAACACATTACCGCAGGCTGTGCTAATATTTGTGATACTTATGTGTGAGCAACAGATCTTTACAATGCCATAAACAGAGGCTGATACAAGGTGTAACATCCACCAGTGACAGATTCTCTTGTTGGCTTTAGCTCTTCAGCTGTCTTAGTTCATTGGATGATACAGGCATTTAGGGAAATAGAAACTGGTCAGTAGTGTCTGGAGTCATTGCACTCGGAGCCAGATCGCTCTCCCTTGATCATTCTCTTTCTCTCTGAGTGCAAATCTAACTGTAGTCAGCTTATGAGTAAGTACATTTTCCTCTCCAGACAACAATGCAGCAGGATCTGATAGACCCTCCATCATCTTAACCTGCTTGTCAGCCAGTTTGATAACTTCTTTTTTTTTTTACTAAATACATGTACAGAGCAATTAGAATAAATCTAGGTGATTATGAAATACTTTCCAAAAAAGGAAATAAAAAAAAAAAAAAAACAGCCTTACTGCCTAACTGTGATTAGCAACAAATAAGGAAGGGACAGAATCACCTCTGTTGCTTTCCAGAGTAACAGAAAATCTAGAGAAGAAGCACAGAGATACTAAAAAGCTAGTAGCAAAATATTTTGAGTGCTGAATAGACAGTACTAACTAGATACAGGGCACGCCAACTATAAAGGTTATGAATCTTTCATTAAAAACCTAGATGATCTAACACTAATGTTTCCAGTGTTTGCAGATGTTCTGCATATGGGAAACAGCTTTGTGAGGACCGTGCTGGACCCGATCTTTTCATTTGCCCTCTACCTCTATAACATACTAAACAGAAGTCTCGTATCTGACGTTTTCCAAACTTTGGAGAAGCTGAGATCCAGGCTTCAAGACATATCCCTTTTCTAGCTGTGACCTGATTATCCTGGAATGTGATTGTCGTGTAAAATGCTGTGAAAATCACCTTCAGGATTATCTACCTGTTCAGCGTGATGTTTTTCACCTGTGCTTTACCAGCATCAGAGCTCTGCCTACAGAGTTATGGGAAACTATAGAACAGCATTTGAGACCAGAGTATGCTGGCACTGCTCCCTCTGCCTCAGGCTCTCACAAAGCTTTAGAGTGGCAAATGGGTGGCTCTGTATCAAAGGAAAGGTTGTTTAAAGTGATGGGGAGAAAAGATGAGGATTCAGATCACCTACATGGTATTAGGCATTACCAGTCAAGATGATCATGGACATCTGCTGCCCCCTCTCCTGGGAGAGAGCAGCTCTGGGGATAGTGATGGTCCCCAACGCTTTTGTTATAGAGACAGAGGGACAAGAACCAGCTGGAGGACAAAAATCCTTTTCACAGCATGCTGGCAAGGTTTTGACACTTAATTATGTTCTGATGTGGAAAAAAAAAAGACTTGAAAAAGCAAAAGAGGGAGAGATTTTGATCACCATCCTACCTCCTCCTCTCCCCAAAACCCCATGAGCCAGCACTCCTGTGGCACGTGGACAAATCAGGTCCAAGTCTCATTCCCCAGATATGAATCTGAGTCTACTACATTAAGGCAACCTATCCTAGCAAGCCAATGGTTGAGTTGGAACTTGCTTTTCCATCTTATTTTCACCATGCCGATCTCAAGTAACCTTTTCAATTAAAATTTCACTTAAACTGGTGTTCTGACAAAGTATTTCTGTTCTGATGCAGTAGTGTTTCCGGAGGAAACTATTAGAAATTTAAGAACTTATGCTTAAAATTTCATGACCTAAATGAAATGAGTCAGATCCCTCACCCAGTGCGATTCAGCTGAGCCTCTGTCAAGTAAATGGGATGACACTGATTTACCTCAGATCAAAAAGTTGCTCTAGCACCCTGAGTTGTATGGTCACTTTGTTGCTTACTGATTGCTAATTAATTTTTTCCCCATGGAGTAAACCCTACTGCTAACTTAGATGCATTGTAAAAAAAAAAAAAAAAAAAAAAGTTAACATCTGAATATGAATGCTTGATTCCACTGTTAATTGTCTGTCTTTCTTTTCTTTTTCTTACAGATGAACAGACCAATCCAGGTGAAACCAGCGGATAGCGAAAGCCGAGGAGGTAGTTGACTGCATTGCTTTCAGCCACAGTGCTAAGTATAATTGTTGTCTCTGGCTTCTCTCAGGCAATGTGCTGATCAATTAGTAACGTAATCACTGCCAAAGAAATTCCCTCTGCAGCAAAGATTCTCTTTATTAAATCTCCTTTACTTCATCTCGCTTTCCTCATATTCAATTATTATTTGATTTTAAAAGGCAGGCAGGTGCCAGCAATTGCCTGGGAAACAAATAACTGCCTCGTTAAGAAGTGAAGCATCAGGTGCTGACTTAACAAAGTTTAACAACAGTGACAGCAGCATAGGTTTTTCAGACCTATGTTAGGCTGAGCTGCAGTAGTGTTTAATTTGGTTAGGATAAAGCAAATATTTTATCGTTTCTCTGACTGTGTTGCTTCTGTTTGAAATGAAGCAACTCTACCTTTGGAGAAAGCAAATTCTGAGACAGCAGATTTTCCTACACCAGCTTATCTAGATAAACCTATTGTGGAAGCTGAAGACTTCTCTTAGTTCTAGGGAGTTTTTCAGGATTTGCACAGGTGTAGCTGAAATCAGGAGCTGGCCTTGTGCTTTTCCATCCTGTGTGGTGGATTTGGAAGGCTTTGCTCAGTGACCATTCAATAGATTGTCAGCAATAAGATATTTTCTGTAAAATGTTTTCTGCCAGAACTGATTTGGTGATACTTTGCTGTACTCTTCAAATAGGAACTTATTTGTCAAATCAAGCACAGAGCTCACTGAGAAAGTGTGAGATGGTCAGTTATGTAGGACAAGTTACCTTTCTGTTTGTTTTCTGTTTTTGGTGTGTGTGTATTTATGTATATTTATACATATATTGTGTGTGTGTAAAATATATATAAAATATGTGCACATATGGATATAATGACACGGCACTTCCTCTCTAGTATTACCTTTTTGATTGAAACAAAAGAGAGAGGCTTTTGCCCATGTACTCATTAAGAACAGTAGTGCTTATGCATCATAGAAGTGTGGGAGCAGATTTTGTCATTTAGTAATGATTTTGCTCTTAGATGTGTGAAAGTTCTTTAATTTCCACCATGGAAATAGACTTCCTCATTTATGTGACTAGTATCTCTATGTTGGCATTAGTGGAAATCCCCAGCAACAACTACATAAAAGGAGTAAAATGCCTCCCAGACAGAAGGCACTGAAATAGTGTTCTTTTTCAGTTGAAAGATTTGGATTCCAGAGGCTTTGACTGCATCAGTGTGAGGCTGAAACTCTCCAGTGACTCAAGTCATTGGAAGAGTTTGTACATAGCTTGTAGTTAAAGGGTTGGTGTTACAGAGTGGTGAAACCAGCAGGTTGATAGAGGTTTTATAAGGAAGGGCTGTGATGCAGTGTAATTACAGATTAGAGGAACAACTGAACACTGGAAAAATACCAGAAAACTCAGGGATAAATCTTGTGCTTCCTGGAGTACCTGTAAAGTAAATTCCGGGGAATTTTGCAAGCGACGTGCAAGAAGTTTTTGACAGGCCCTACAATGGCAAGTTCTGCTACCGAGGGCCACAGCACGTTTCTAACCTGCAACAAAGGCATGTCACATCACACAGCATTTTCCAGTGGTTTTTAACAGAACCAGGTCAATTTACCCACTTTCCCTTCCCGTCAGAAGATCTGGCCCTATATGTGAATAGGAGTGGGTAAGCCATGGGCAGTTGTCAGTGGATGATCTCCTCGGGGAAAAGAGAAAGGCTCAGCTGCCTGGGCAAATAAGGGGATAGTGTGCACATTCCAGTAGAGCTCGTGCCTACAGCAAGAGTGAAGGGAGGGCCTTTTGTCTATTTAATTAGACATACCAAAAAATAATAATTAGTCTGGCCAATTTGCTTAGTGCGCCTACAGGGTATGTAGCTCCCAATCACTCTTTTTTTAATGCAAATCACTAATGGAGAACACATGCCTGGCTTTCTGGGGAGGGTTTTCAAGCTCCTTTGCTAAGAGCAGTTGCTTTCAGGAGGGGTAGTTTGAACTGCAAAGGGCTCCGGTGGCTGTTTCATTCCATGTTGCCCTCACGCCAGTGATTCCCTCCCCATTGCATTTTAGCTAATTATCCCCCCAACACACACAAGTCTTTTCTTTTGTCACCCGCTCCACTTCTGTATTGCTGCTGTCGGTGGCGATCATAGGGCAGGAGCCAAGCTGGTGTGTTCATCATTGGCGTGAAAGACACGTTGTCCTAATTCCCCACTGACAAGCTGCTTATGGGCTGGAGATGTTTGAGGACAGCATGACTCAAGGGCAACTATGGGAGAAAAGAACAATTGGCACTCAAGGGAGGCATTGTATGAGAACCTGCGTTCTTTGTGAGCCCACCAGTTAAAGCAGACACAGCAAGCAGAATGCTAAAAAGGAGGCAGTGTATCTTAGGAGCACATCAAAAGACTTCATTAGGGCTGTAAGATAAAGGTCAGCTTCAACAACAAAGAAACTTAAGTTGTAGCTTATTATACGCAGTCAGTGTATCAGGATGGGATGTGAGGGAAGAGGGGGGCCTGGGAGATTGAGCAGCTCTTCTATACAGCAAGCTTCAACCTGTGTGATGTCCACACTCTGACTATGCCCCTTTCTTTTGGTTCATGAGGAATGTTTGTGCCGGGTCAAAGTATGAAAGAGAGCATACAGTGCTGTTGAACAGCTGAGTAGTCTGCAAGAAGGCTTTTACTGTAAATGGTCAGTGGTATTCCTGAGGAAGTGAGATTGTGTTTTATACAGGGACAAACACCCACAGCTGCTAAAACATGAATTCTAGACTTCTCCCAGAAGCTTCTCTCAGAACCTGAAGCTGATGGAGATCCAGAATTTACTCAGGGAAAAAAAAAAAAATCAGCATTTTTTCCCGTGACTGGATTCTGGGTTTTCATGGTCTTTAAACTCTCCTGTATCTTGATTGTCAGTTGAACCAAAAGTGGGAGTGTCAGCATTTATTCTATGTGTGAGAGAATTTACGCAATTAGGCAATCTAGATTTGGGGAAGAATTCAAAATATGACTTGGAACAAATTACGCTTGATCCAACAAAGTGGAAATTCTGAGTACCTTTTATTAGTTTTGCTGTTTTTATTATTTCATTTGTTAATCCTCATACTGGACGAGGAGCAGGACAGAGAGTGCAATCCTTTTCAATAAAAACTGGCGTTATTTACATTTGCGTAATCTCACAGGGACTAGAAATGAATGCATTTTCGGTACATTACAGTACATTTCTCTTGGGAAACAATCTGAATTAATAGAAAATTTAGCATCTTGCATTCTTGTCTGTTTATGTGTATGCGTGTGTGTGAGTATATTCAAACAAAATGCTATAGTGGGGTATTCTTTCTCTCAAATGCTTCATGAAACCCTGAATACCTCACAGGAAGGCCAGAATCCTCTGCCATTTTATAGATACTTTATCAGTGATAGAATTGGTAGAACATGATAAAAAGGCCAAAAAAAAAATATTTAAAAAAAAACCAGAGTGAAGCTCTAGCTCTGCTAAGGGTAATTTCAAAACTTTCATTGACCTTTGTGTTATCCAAATCTTAGCGCTACTCCATAGGAAGGACTTTGCCATTAGATTAGGTGGCCCAATATGTTTTTAGGGAGGTAAGTTATAAGTCCACATTGAATTCTAGATTTAAAACAAAAATTAAAATTAAATTGATTTGATTTTCATCTTATTGTTGTTGATTTTTCTTGGTTCCTTGTCCTATATTCAGTTCTAAAAATAGTCTGTAGACATCAATGACTTAAAGTTTTGCAAACTCAGTGAAAGACTTCAAGGCTGTGTTGTGGTCTGGGGCAAAAGTTTGGAGCCATTTCTTATTTTATCCGTACTATCTCTACCTCTCACTAGACAGCTCTTGCTGCAACTGGCAGGGCTAACCTGTGATAAATACAGCACCTAGGTCCCACTAGCTTGTACTGGGAATAACATTTTTTAAAAGGAAAAGAGTCTTCTGCTACTTTAGTTGCACTCTGTTAGTGATGCTTGGATGTGCCATTGTCTTCCACATGCCTCTCAAAGGACTGGGGAAGGTCCATAGGGGAAGGCGTACAAAGATGCCCACAGCACCCACCTCAACTCAGTGCTAATGTCTCTCCCAAGAAATCCTTCAGAGAGGTGACTAGGTTCTTTTATATTTTGCGGAATACAGAAGGTTCTGGGACAAAATAAAATAAAGAGCCAAAGTCCAAAGTAGTTTAGAGTTGAAAGACTACAATGTCCTCTGAAGAAGGAGTTGAGTGATTTACAGGAGAGTCTGCAATTCATCACATTAATGTCTTCTGCATGCAAGACTTCATGAATCTACAAATGTCTCTGTGTGCGTTTGTGTGTACACATGAGTGCAAGCAAATTTATGTATGTTTGGGGATGGCAAGTACAAGTGTATCTTTTTATTTTCTCTCTGCTGCTTGGGGGACATGATGACAGCTGCTGGAAGGTTTGGACTGTTATATTTCAACTGACTTGCATCATTTCTCTACTCGTTATTCAACGCGCAGGCTCTGAAATTATCCATTTGGTTACGGTTTATTCCAGCTTCAGAGCAAAATGGCCAAGAGACCATTTACAGTAAGCAGCAAAACTGTGTTGCCTTACTCATGGACTATGATTTATTTCTTTTTATTCCTTTCCATCAGCTCAGCAATAAGGATGGGGCCAGAATGGCCTTTCCACTGTTTCTAAGGCCTATTTTCCATTTGGAAAAAAAAAATCTGGATCTATTTCTTATTCTTCCTAGAATATATCTAGCTCTCTGCTGCAGCTGGTAGGGTTTATCTGTGGCAAACACAGCCCCAGGCCCAATTAACTGTTCTACATTTAACCATTTTCCATTTAAGTTATTACAATTCTGTGGCTTGTGCTGATGGCCAAACCACCTCAGGAAGTTTCTCATCCAAATACTAGCCAGATTCAAGCCTGTTTAGATACCAAATTCAGGCAAGACTGGTTGCCTTCAGCTTAGTGTGGCTTTACATTGGTATAACAGTGCCACATGGAATAATTTCCTCCTGTATTCCTACTTTCTTCCTTGGAAGCGCTTTTCAAAGAGTGGTCTGGTTGCCCACTGGAAAGGTTTAAAAAGAGTGCTGAGAGGGAGTCGGAACATGGCATGCTGGGCAGTGCACAGCATCTCCTCATCTGCAGTGCTGGAGATTAGGCTTTGCTCACGTACAGGAAGTCCCCAGGTCTGCAACTATGCACATATTAGTGTTGCACCTTCGTATTCCCTCTCCCTTTTCCTCTCTCAGACATACTTGGCCTCCCTGACACTTCAGGCCCTGTGGAAGCCAGTTTACTAGCAGTTCTCCAGATCATACATTTACTAGCCTTTCTTAGAAGATTTCCCCACCCCAGAAGCTGTAGAGCAGGCTGTGGAAATGTCCAGGTGTTGATCCATACAACATACCCTTACATGGTCTGCCCAGCCCTTTCTTCAATTTCTCATCTCTTCTTTCACAGTCCCCACACCTCTGCAGCTGGAGTAGGTCAAAGGCACAGTTCAATACACCAGGGAGAGAGTTAATGCTCTCCTTTCTCACACATGGAAAAAGGCCCAAGCTGATTTCCCTCCACAAACACCTCCCAGAGGCCCATTAACTCTTTCAAAGTCACCACGAGCCCACCAAGACTCACCTTATTCTTTTATATCTTGAATAAAGGGAGGTAACATTCCCCTTGAATAAAAGGAATAAAGAGAGGGGCTTGTCAAGGTCATGCAGCACATCAGAGTCTGCCAGCCTTTGCTGTGACCATTGGACTTTCCAGGCTAACACCACTAGCTAGCTGCTGTTTCTGTAAGAGCAATCGTCGTCACATTTTATAAGATCTGGAATCAAGATTTCTGGAAGATTTTATCTCTATGAACAAATCTTTTACCACACCCAGGGCTTCACTTTCCCTTTCCTTCTCTCACTGCCCACAACAGCAAGATCTCTCTTCCTATTTTTCTCCTCTTGCAGTTCAAAAAGAGATTTCCAACTCTGTGCTAGCTCCTCCTCCTAAGTCTCATATATCTCCTCTTCCTGACATTTGCCATAAACCCAGTTAATTTGCTCTTTTCCTCATTTCTTGCAGGAGGAAGCAAAAAAAACAAAAAAATCCACCATCCAAATCCAAATATCTACTCTCTATTAATTGCATATTCAAAATGAAGGAGCACAATGGTGCTGAGTTGCAGTATCACTGTGTGATGAAAAAGGCAAAAGAATGACTGTTTAAAAATAATATAATTTTCTGTTTAAAAACCCACTGGGAGGAGAGAAGATGACCTCATGAGTCAAAGTGAAAAAGAAGAGGCAAGAACCTAACTGAAAGATCTTGTTATGCTGGGAGGCAGCCTTCTTGCCTCAGAGGTTGGGGAAGTGTCAAGCACAAAAAGGTTTAGTATCACTGGCAGAGTGGGCACTGCTATACCATTGGAGAGAAAGATGTCAGTGTCTTAAGTGCATTTGCCTCTCTGCCCAGCTAGGAAGGGAGCTGGACCTAGGACCACAAAGGCCACATTTAGATATTCCACAGTCTTAGGCACTGGTCTGGCCTATACATCCTGCTTTCTTTCCCATATGAACTGAGATGCACCAAGTCCAGAGCAGAACCAGGATGCTCTCCCAGATGTGAGAGAGCACATGTCTCTCAGTGCAGATGTTGCTACAGTCTTTGAAAGGCAGAGCTCAGTTTAGGCCTCCCCTTGCATATGGTAGAGGCTTCTGTGGCAATGCTCAAAGCCACTGGATTCGAAGGAAATCAGTCTCTTGCTTTTCATTTCAGGTCCAAATATCTATTAAACTCTGTAGTGTTTTCCCTTTAGCCCTAGGATAAACGAATCTGGAAAGAGTATTTTAGTACCTGTGGAAATCTTTTCTAGCTGTAGCTTTTCATGGGACTGATTAAAATCAACGGGCGATCAAAATCTCCTGGTTTATTGTAGAAATTTGGGATTGCATGACCATACCCAAGAGCTGACACCCTGCTGTCCTCACAGGGACGTATTTTCAAGCAGGCAGAACGAACTGGCAGTACTATATGCAAATGAAACCATTAATTCAAAATGGCCCTGGATGACCCCATTCCTGCTTTCCACTGTGTGGTAGAACTTAATTCTGGGGGATGGAAAAGGCTCCAGTAGATCCTAGTGTGTGGTATTTTATATTCTGTGGCACTACTGAGGGCTGACGTGCTCCAGTCCAGATTCACCTGCTCAAAGAACATAAGGGACATCAAACTTTTGTTCACGTCTGCCCTTTCCATCGTGACTGAATTTGATGGAAAGTTGCCCATCAATAGGAACTGGAAAAGATCCATCGGACATTATGTTCTAGCAAACGTCCTAAGGACAACATTTTAAAACCAAATGTTAAGGGAATAAAAGAAAAACATACCACACATTTTTCATAAAGCATCTGTAACCTAATAGTTAGCTGACAAGAAGGAACAGTCTAGAAACAGAGTCTGGAGAGAGGCTGAATAGCTCACCACCTTAAGGTTTTGCTAGCAGTTCTGTTTTCTGAACTACCACATGAACTTTAAATAATTATGCAACTTGTTTGACTCCCCTTTCCTTCTGACCTTTCCTTCATTGCCTGTTTAGGTTGTGATGTGCTTCTATTTGCTCACTTTTTGTGGCTCATGCCTTTAGAATTCACAGAATCGCAGAATCACAGAATGGTTGAGGTTGGAAGGGACCTCTGGAGATCATCTAGTCCAACCTCCCTGCTCCAGCAGGGTCACCTAGAGCATATTGCCCAGGATCACATCCAGATGGGTTTTGAATATCTCCAGTGAAGGAGACTCCACAACCTCTCTGGGCAACCTGTTCCAGTGTTCAGTCACCCTCACAGAAAAGAAGTTTTTCCTCAGGTTCAGATGGAACTTCCTGTGTTTCAGTTTGTGCCCATTGCCTCTTGTCCTGTTGCTGGGCACCACGGAGAAGAGGCTGGCCCCATCCTCTTGACACCCTCCCTTTAGATATTTGTATACATTGATGAAATCCCCTCTCAGTCCTCTCTTCTCCAGACTGAACAGGCCCAGCTCTCGCAGCCTTTCTTCATAGGAGAGATGCTCCAGTCCCCTCATCATCTTCGTAGCCCTCCATTGGACTCTCTCCAGTAGTGCTATGTCTCTCTTCTACTGGGGAGCGCAGCACTGAACACAGTACTCCAGATGTGGCCTCCCCAGGGCTGAGGAGAGGGGCAGAATCACCTCCCTCCACCTGCTGGCAACGCTCTTCCTAATGCACCCCAGGAGACCATTGGCCCTCCTGGCCACAAAGGCATGTTGCTGGCTCGTGGTCAACTTGTTGTCCACCAGGTCTCCCAGGTCCTTCTCTGCAGAGCTGCTTTCCTGCAGGTCAACCCCCAGCCTGTACTGGTGCATGGGGTTATTCCTCCCTAGGTGCAAGACCCTGTGGAGTGACACTGGCGTTCTTCCAGTCCTCAGGCACCTCTCCTGTTCTCCAGGACCTTTCCAAGAGGATGGAGAGTGGCCTAGCAGTAACATCCCTCAGCACTCATGCGTGCATTCCATCAGGGCCCATGGATCTGTAGATGTCAGGTTTGCCCAAATGATCCGTAACCCAATACTCCTTGACCAAGGGAAAGTCTTCCTTTCTCCAGACTTTCTGTCTTGTCCTCAGGGTCTGAAATTCCTGAAGGCTGGCCTTAGCAGTAAAGACTGAAGCAAAGAATCACAGAATCGTTTAGGTTGGAAGGGACCTCTGGAGATCATCTAGTCCAACCTCCCTGCTCCAGCAGGGTCATCTAGAGCACACTGCACGGGATCGTGTCCAGGTAGGTTTTGAATATCTCCAGGGAAGGAGACTCCACCACCTCTCTGGGCAACCTGTTCCAATGCTCTGTCACCCTCACAGTGAAGAAGTTTTTTCTCAGGTTCAGATGGAACTTCCTGTGGTTCAGTTTGTGCCCGTTGCCTCTTGTCCTGTTGCTGGGCACCACGGAGAAGAGGCTGGCCTCATCCTCTTGACACTCCCCCTTCAGATACTTGTACACGTTGATGAGATCCCCTCTCAGTCTTCTCTTCTCCAGGCTGAACAGGCCCAGCTCTTGCAGTCTTTCTTCCTAGGAGAGATGCTCCAGCCCTCTAATCATCTTGGTAGCCCTCCGCTGGACTCTCTCCAGGAGTGCCATGTCTCTCTTGTACCGGGGAGCCCAGAACTGGACACAGGACTCCAGGTGAGGCCTCCCCAGGGCTGAGGAGAGGGGCAGGATCACCTCCCTCCACCTGCTGGCAACACTCTGCCTAATGCACCCCAGGATCCCATTGGCCTTCTTGGCCACAAGGGCACACTGCTGGCTCATGTTTAACTTGTTGTCCACCAGGTCTCCCAGGTCCTTCTCGGCAGAGCTACTTTCCAACAGGTCAACCCCCAGCCTGTACTGGTGCAGGGGATTATTCCTGCCTAGGTGCAGGACCTTGCACTTGCCTTGGTTGAACTTCAGGAGGTTCCTCTCTGCCCACCTCTCCAGCCTGTCCAGGTCCCTCTGAAGGGCAGCACAGTCTTCTGGTGTGTTAGCCTCTCCCCCCAGTTTAGTATCATCAGCAAACTTGCTGAGGGTGCACTCTGTCCCTTCCTCCAGGTCATTGAGGAATATATTGAACAAGACTGGACCCAGGACTGACCCCTGGGGGACACCACTAGCCACAGGCCTCCAACTTGACTCTGCGCCATTCACCACAACCCTCTGAGCTCGGCCCTCCAGCCAGTTCTCAATCCACCTCACTGTCCACTCGTCTAGCCCACACTTCCTGAGCTTACCTGCGAGGATGTGATGGGAGACAGCGTCCAAAGCCTTGCGGAACTCCAGGTAGACAACATCCACTGCTCTACCCTCATCTATCCAGCCAGTCATTCCGTCATAGAAGGCTATCAGGTTGGTCAAGCATGATTTCAAGAAGGCATTCAGTAACTGCCTTCTCTGTATCCTTTGTCAGCAGGGCACCCACCCCATTCAGCAGCGGGTCCACATTTTCCCTAGTCTTCCTTTTGCTACTGATGTATTTGAAGAAGCCCTTCTTGTTATCCTTGACATCCCTTGCCAGATTTAATTCTAAATGGGCTTTAACCTTCCTTCTCACATCCCTGCACACTCTGACAACATTCCTGTATTCCTCCCAAGTGGCCTGTCCCCTTTTCCACATTCTGTAGACTTCCTTCTTCTGTTGGAGTTTTGCCAGGAGCTCCTTGTTCATCCAGGCAGGTCTCCTGCCCACTTTTCTTGACTTCTTACTCAGAGGGATGCACCAGTCTTGAGCCTGGAGGAAGTGATGCTTGAATATTATCTGGCTCTCTTGGACCCCTCTTCCTTCTAGGGCCCTACCCCATGGGATTCCTTCAAGTAGATCCCTGAAGAGGCCAAAGATTGTTCTCCTGAAGTCCAGGGAAGTGATCCTACTTATTGCCCTGCTTCCTCCTCGCAGGATCTTGAATTCCACCATCTCATGGTCACTGCAGCCAAGGCTGCCCCCAACTTTCACATCTCCAGCTAGACCTTCTTTGTTTGTTAGTACAAGGTCTAGCAGCACACCTCTCCTCGTTGGCTTCTCCACCATCTGTGTCAAAAAGTTATCCTCAGTGCTCTGCAGGAACCTCCTGGTCTGTGCCTAGCTGTGTTCTCTTCCCAGCAGATGTCAGGGTGGTTGAAGTCTCCCATGAGAACCAGGGCTTGTGATCGTGAGGCTGCTTCCAGCTGTCTGTAGAATGCCTCATCGACTTCCTCTTCCTGATCAGGTGGCGTGTAGTAAACCCCCACAACAATGTCTCCTGTGTTAGCCTGCTCTTTAATCCTTACCCAGAATTCATGTATGTCAGGCTGATAGCATCATAGGGTTAAGACCCCAGTGAAAGCCTGTAGCTCTGCCTCAAATTATGTATATCGGACTATAATCCAGTGTGGAGAATGATCAGTGCCTTAAAGGGCACAGCCAGGGTGCCCCTCGCACTGCATAGTGATGTTTGGAGCATTTTTAACAACAAGGTAAAAATGGAAGAAGCGTTAGGAGAAGGAGAGTGAAGGAAATCAGAAATGTAATCCTATAAAAAAAATTCCACCTCTGTAAATACAGCTGAACTTCCTAGGTGAACCTGGGGACACATTACAATCCTACTATTTTTTTTAAATGTAAAGGTTGCTTGTCAATGGGTTTTTATACAGCATTAATAATACATTTATAGATACACTCCACAATTAATTTGCAAAGCATTTATGGCACTGAACAGTTAGAATGCATTATGATAATCACTCCTTATGCATTGACTTTATTGTGAAGGTTTTGCTGATCATTATAATTGGCTTTGTTATTACACAGGGATATAATAACACCTCTCTATGTAGTAGTTTATAGCACATCAATAGCAAATGCTTTCCCTTTATTGGAAGCAATGTGCAATTTATTAGAATATAGCTGAATAAGTGCAATCCATGTAGACAAATGAAGTTTCTAATGAACTGGTTCACAAAAGAGTCGAAATAACAAGTCATTTATTATGTATTTTTCTATTGACGAACTTGTAGTTATGGTTACATGGGCCTTTCTTTAAAAATGGTGAGGCATATTTTGCTGTTCTTCTGAAGAAGTGTTCTGGGGGAAAGGCAAAGTATAGGCTGTTTTTCTTCCTGATATTCAAGGAGGCTCACACCTTGCTAGATTTCACTTGCAGATCCCATTTTCTGGTTGATGTACAAAACTCCAGGAAGGCAGAGCTCCTGATATGAGGTCTAATGCAAAATACCATATAACAAGGAACGATAGAAAGGAGAACAAGTACAAAAGAGACTGGGATTCCTATCAGAAAAGTCCTGAGTTGCAGGTCACTTGGTGTAAAAAAAGGGTCTGTTTTATAATTAATTTAAAAAAAGCAAAAACCAAAAGGCTATCAGATCTCCAGAGTTTCTCTTCTGCCTGCCATGGTTAGTCTAGGTCTGAATTTCATTTTTTCTGGCAATTTATAGTGTTTGCAAGCATCAGATATATATATATATATATATATATATATATATATACACACACATAATTCATGTGTATTTATTTATTCATCTAACTCCACCTGTAATCAATGTCAATCAAGTGCTTAATCACTTTTAAAACCCTGGCGCTAGGTAAATAAATATATTGGGGTGGATCTGGTATAGTTCAAACAGTTAAACTGCTGCCTAAGGTGCTGCCTGAGTATAAACTGATGCCAGTATTTAGCACATAGTGCTGTATACCTCTTTCTTCATGGCTATCACTTGGTTATTGCATGGATGCAAAGACCTTTGACTCTTGGGTAATCCCACATCTTTCTAGAAAATGAATTTCAGTGTGATGTAGGAACTAGGAGATGCCTGGACTGTAGTCAATACCCTCAGCTGTTTGCACAGAGAAGTTAGAATTGAGCAGTTTAAAATAAGACCAGCTCAGCCCTGCAGCTTGATGCTGAACCCCCTGCTCTCTGCCTGAGAGTTTCACCAAGAAGACTCTTCCCCCTGCCAGCTCAGATCCCAGATTATGTAGCATTACAGCTTGCAAGAAGTTTCAAGACTCAGAAGATACTGCAGGTCAGTAAAGCTTTTCTCTGTGACATACTCAGCACATTCCAGCTGCTATATATATTTTGCAGTATGTATGTGAAACCAGTTCTGTGGGAAGAAAATTCCTATGTAAATAACTTAGCTTTCTGAGTAAACTAGATCCAGCATTTTTATGCAGAAATTGGGAGACTGAAGAGCATTGGACTTGGGGCCAAAAGAAATTTTAACAAGGCTCTCTGCCACTATCTTTGAAACATTGTTTCCATCAGGATTCAGCTCACTTAACTTCAGCCCCTAAATATTAGGCATATAATCTGAGTTAGTCATCTAGGATCCCTCTATGAATGGTGGAGGGAGAGAGGTATCTCCAGACCGTCATTCATCCCATCCTAAGATAGGTGGAATAAATGGTGCTCTTAAGTTTCCTCTGTTAACTCAAATTTAGATATCTCATGTTTAGAAATTTGAAGAAAGGTAAGATGAATCACAGCCTTCACCTCTGCACGCCACCATTTTCCATGTCTATCATAAGAATGATACTTGACTCTTCTGCAACCTTAGTTAAGATCTGTGAACAAAAAGTGCTATATAAAACCTATGGATTGTAGGAGATACTGGGCTTTTGCCCTAAAAAGGAAAGGCATCTTCACTAATGAGTTTATTTAATAATGTCAGATGGAGAATAGGAGAGGTTGCATCCCAATCAGCCTGAACAATAGAGATAATCTGATCAGTTTTAGTTCCTCTTTAAAGTCAATTTCCATTTTCATTTTTGTATTTCAGTTTGCTACTGCTCACATTCTCATGGCAGGAAATGAATTCAGAAAAAAAAAAGTTCAAATTAAAAGCACTGCCTAAAATCAGTGCCTTTAAAATGTGTTTTCATAATTAAGAAAAATATTTTTAATCTTTAAAATCAGGCTATTTTGGAATCTGTGATGGAAAATGAATATGGTCCCTTGTAATATCATTTGCAGAGAGGTAATTTTCAAGGCAGCACTGCACGGAAACATTTTCCCCAAGGGAGGATAAATAGTGGGCTTCAATTAGTGAGGGACTGTTTCCTTTCTTTTCAAATTTAAGGGCGGTGTTGCAGCCTGATCCTGCACAGAGGAAGAGAAAACCCTACTCAAGACGGTAGACTGCAGCTTGGAAGAGTAAGGCTTAACTTCTTGCCTTGCAACAGATTTTCTGCTTGACCTTGGAAAGGTTACTTAGGGTCAGGCTATTCTCATTCCATTCCTACCTGGTGACTAATAGTATCTTTGAGGATCTGTCTATCTATCTAACTTTTTAAAATTGGCCTAGCAACTTGCTCTGATTACGGTTTCTTCTATAAAATAGCATTGGTGCTGCAGGGATACATGCATTAAAGATTATTAGGTGCTCAGATTCTCTAATCATTAGTTCCACAGAAGTAACTTGCTTCGATAAATAGAGATACTCAAGTGTCAAATGTGTTTCACTTCTCAAATCTCACATAAAGTCAATGGGCCTTGGGTGTCTAAACGCTCCCTTCGAAAACCTCCCCCAAAGAATGTTCTTCCAAATAGTTTGAGCCACCTTTGTAGGGCTGCTTCCTCTCACTTTTACAGTGGTGTCAAATCAAACTCATTCCCACAGGAGGCAGGGCTCACTGTGTACTGAGATGTTTCCCAGCCAAGATGCCAGGGCAGGTTCATTTCATAAAACATGGTGAGATTGCCCAGTGAGCAGGACTAGAACAGAGTTAGAAATAAGGGATAAGTAACTCTGATATGTTAGGACTGATCTTAGTGGAGAAATGCTTTCTTCTGTGCCTGACCGAACGTGTAGGAAGTCACAGCTAGTCCAATTCCTTCTACCTATGAACTGCCATATGAATGGTAATTAATTCCCCCAAATCTTTATTTTATCCGTCTTTTGAGTCACTGCTGAATGGCCAGATGCATTGATTATAAACCGCAAAATACTGACACTTCTAAGCAGCTATCCAATTAACATGAAATTATGTTGCCACAACATAAGATATATTGCATGAGTTTCTTTCTTGTCTATTTTTTTCCAGATGACTATGACTATTATTATTATGAATAGCTAATGAAGAAGAGGGGTGGGAGAATGGGCCAGAACCTCAGGCAAGGGGGAATGAAGATAGTGTGAGTTTAATGACTTCAGAGATTGGACTGAACCAAAGCAGTCTCTCCACTCCCTAGATTAGGAATCTAATTATTTACTATCTATCTTGCGGCAGTGCTTGGGAGACCCACTTATGAACCATGACACCAGGTGCATTGCACAATGCAGAACAAAAGGAGGACTCCTTTTCCTTAAGAGCTTACTCTCCAAAGATAAGGCTAGGTGCAGTATCTGGATGCAGACGTCTCATATAACTTCTTCCCAGATGCAAGGAAAAAGCATTGTGCTGGTTTGCACAAGTGGGAATTGAATTAATGCATCAGGCCAGAGACTGTGGATTTAGGCTATACGTGGGGAAAGGAAACATCAAGGACAGCCTTCAAGCAAAGCTCCTTTTGGGGACCCATCCTCTGACACAGAGCAAGTGAATAATATACGTCAGTCTTCAGCTTCATACTAAGGCCTCATTCTTGGCAAGCGCCCTCCTCCTGCACACTCTCACCAAATGCTCCTGATTGATGTATTTAGTCACAGCTAAAGCCAAGCAGCTGTCTTTAGCATACAAGATCTCCGGGTGGGAAAGAAAATGAGGTTCAGCAGACCCTTGAGGGACCGACCTGGCCAAGAGGGAGCCAGTCATACCACCGTGCCGTTCCCTCTGTGGGAGGAAGGCCCATGGGTACTGTGGGAGAAATACAGATGCAGAAACACTGAGACAGTGGTCCCTGAGTACCAGCAGTCTCTTTATCAGGAACTCTTCAGAGGGACTGGAGCCACCTAGAACAAAACAGGGGTCAAATATCTTGTGTCACAACAGAAATTCAAATCCTGATGCAAGCAAAGTTTGCAGTTTGCAATAAGCTGAATATATCTCTGTCACTCCTTGATCTCAGTGTGTGATCCAGCACTCGTCCCTGGCATTACAGGCAATGTGGTTTTTATTAGACCCGTATTGAAGTTTGGACTTTGAGAGGAGAGGCCAAAACATTGAAACACTAGCCATTCTTCTGGTGTTTCTGGGTAGATTAAAAGAAAATGAATAGTTTTTTAGATCTAGAAGGAATTGTTAGATCTCATTTAACTTGTTGCATAAACTGACTGTAAAATTTCACCTAGATATTCTGTGCTGAGTCTTCTGACTTGCGTTTGACTGAAGAATAAAGAAATTTAGGCAGAGAATGATTCTTTTGAGGTTTCAGCACAACTTTGATATCAAACAGGTTGGAATATGCAAGGATGAACTTTCTGAAAAGCTTTTAATCATTTTGAAAATCAGTTCAATAATTGAAGACATATTATTGTTACATGTAATTATGTGTAATAGAAATGATAGGATAGACTTTTCTAATAAAAATATTTTGGACAGAAACTTGCTTTTTTGACTGAAATACACATGCCCTCCCACACAAAATAACCTGGAGAAACGTTCTCCTGGTTTTTCTAAAGAGACCCTAGGAAGGGCACAGCAGGGAGATAATCCTGAAGCTGAACAGGTGAAAAGTCTTCATTGTGCCTATGGACACAATGGAATTCATTCAGAGTATTGAGAGAGAAGCTTCCTGGAAAGTGGATATTCACATGCAAAGGAAGCAATTTGCATGACTCCTTCTGCATGGTCCCAAATGAACAGTGCTGCCATTTCTCCCCTACCACATTTCCATATCAACACAAATGTGGTTTTTTTTCTTCAGTTTCTAGCTTCCCAGTCTCACTAAGTGCAGAACAGGTGAGCTATTGCTAACACCTCTGAGACCGTTATTCCCCCCCCCCCCCCCCCCCGCTCAATGGGAACACCTCATCTGCCTTAGCCAGGTTCCACAGAAACGGGTCTTATTCCGAGTGGACAGCATTGTAGGGCAATAGAATTTCCGTGCACAAATAATTAGGGGAAAAAAACCCTCGTTTTAGAGATATTAGTAACATGCTGACCTTTAACAACATTGTAAGCCTTCACTCTCTCTTTAAAGCATTATATCCATCCTTAGAGGGAAAAACTTGTAGCTAAGGACTGAAATCAGCAGTGGATCATAATGCTGGCTGTGCTATTCAATTGCCCTGCCGTATTTAAGATCCATTTATTGCTAGCTATTTTTTTTTCTGTCTTGAATCTAAAAAAAGAAGTGACCAGGCTGGCAGTGACATGTGATTAATAGTTTGCACCTTTAGAAAAGAGTTAGCAGAAGGAGATTAGCATTGCAGCCTATTATTTATTAATTAAATGCAGACACCCTATTTATACCGATGCTGATGACATTAGTTCATGTCCATGCTTTGGGACTGCATTATCCATCCGGTCTCCTAGCATAGTAATGATTGTTATTAGCTGGTGGATGTTACTGGGCTCCTTCTGTCACTTGCTTCTGTTATGAGCAGAAAGGAGCAGTCCAGAAGTTAAAAGGCCAACATGAAACTTTGCATTCAAGTGCCTGCTCTGTCAGCGACAGCCTGGGTTACCTTGGCCATCTCTCTTGGCCTCTTTGATCCATCACCCCTTGCTTTGGAACAAGGGAGATCAGTACTTCCCTGTACCTCAGCATGCAGTGAAGATTAAGTGTGCAAGGCCGCGTGAGACCTTTTCCATGACTCAAAGGAGACAGGATTGCGTTAATGGGCAGATGTGTACCTACTGCTGCTATTTTAATAAGCAATGTGGGAAAGAGCTATCGTTAGTGTTGCCTGTCACATTTAGCAGTGCAAAGAATAGAATATCAAGCTTCCCATGGCCCTTGTTTTGGTAAACTGGTCCTCTTACCTACAGGGTGTCCAAAGAAAATCCTGAGGCCAGTCTGACTCTTCTTCCACACATTAAAAGATAGGTAAAATGCTAGTCTCTAGACTAGTCTCTTAACACTAACTTTGCCATGTAAGCAATTGCTTTCACTGTCAGGAGGACTTTCTGCAGCCAAGGCAGGCAGTCTAGTATTGAACAGAATGTAGGGTTTTCTCTCCAATCTGAAAATTCATAAATTTCCAGAGGTAGAGAGATAGAATCTGACACCAGTGTATACTCATGAAACTATTTAGCATTTGGTCCAAAGCCCACTGAGACAGTGGTCTTTGGACCAAGGCCTACATGGAAAATGTGCTTGATTGCCTTCAAACATTCTCTTACCATCAGTTTGGAGTTTGCTTGTTTGGATTTTCTTCAGTAATCGTGTTCCCTCTCTTAAAGCCAAACGTTTTACAAGCCAACAATTAAAAGCAAATATTTAAGATGCTTTCAGCATTATCTCTGCTATTATACAATCTGAATACATGCAAAAGTATTCAAAAGATGAATGAAGAGACTAAGCAGGCCTATTTGTCCTGGACTGTCGCTCCTGGTGTGAAGTCTGCCTTTCACAGCCTGGTGAAGTGCAGAGACAGTTAGTGGATTTGCTACCAGGAAGGGCACCCATTCATTTCTCTTCCTGCAAATATATTTAGAACAGAGCTGTGAGCATAGGAAAAATTACAGACAAAAAAGCAAGCACTGAAAATGCAAACTGTAGTTTATTTTGGCAAGTCAGTGTTAAAAAGAATAGGTTTGGGGTTGCAGAACTTGGCATAATTTTTTTGCAGAAGGGCTTCTCCCATTGTATGTATGCATCTTAATGTTTTTTCTTCTTCTTTTCCTTTTTCTTTTCCTGTCCTCCAGTTTCTTGTAGCTTTCCACAGTTAAACATTGCTTCCTGTGAACATACCTCAAACACTAAACCAGTTCTGAACACATCCATTCCTGTCCAAAGAAAAGAACAAACTGAGGTGTAAAATGAAACTGCAGATCCTTATCTCCATCACTGTAACATGATGGGCTTCTCAACTTTGCCCACTAAGTGAAGAAGGGCAGAAAGAGGGTTTTAAAATGCTGCTCTGCTGTGCCATGTGTATAGTACTTAGCCCTTTTTCAGCTCTGTCAGTGTCTCTCAAAGCCCATTTCATATAAAATCAGCCTCTCTGCCTTTGTCAATGTGTTGGCGAGGAAACTGAGGAACAGTGAATCGTTGTGGTTTGGGAGCACTTCATACTGCACCTTGGGGCAGAAGTCAGGTCTTCTAAATCCTATTCAGTGCTCTACTTAGGTTTTACTTTCTTATTTGTTAATTTCCCCACCTCTTTCCCCACCTCAGCTTTGCACAAGTTTTTTCCAGTCTTTTGTAAGTGTGTTAAAAGGTGAGTCAAAGGGCAGAGGGGTGCCCTGAAGGGAATTTGGAGGGAGGTCCCCTCTAGGACCAGTCTGTCAGGACCTTAGTACCCACCCATGCTTCAGCATCTTCTCTGTGGATGGGGAATATCTTGCTACTGTCATTGCAGGGAAAAAGAAAAGATGGTGCTATCATACTGGAGAGGACTTAGCCCCAGTCCTGACCTCCTTGCATCGTCTGTGCTGTAGGAATCTGTCATCGCTAGCCTGTCAGTTATATTATCTCCTGCATGCAGCCGTGCAAACATGCAATAAAACACGTACAAATGTCTGGTCACAAAAGGCTCAGCATCAGCTCTGTCCAAATAAAATCCCCCAAAGAGACAGTGAGTTGGGATATTGTCCTTTTAAAGCTCATTTGAAGGTTTGATTTTTTTCCCCCCCTTTTTACATAAGGCTGTTCTACCTACAGCTACCAAATGCCAGGAAACCTTAGAACAGTAAATACCCCTGCAGCACAAACACAGTCGTGCTTTAGAGAAATTGTTCAGCTTCTCAAAGCCACAGCCTTGCCCTTTAAAATGAAGGGCATGCTTCTGAAAAGCTCTGCTTCTCTTCTAGACCTTTGCTATCAACATACTTGCAGCTGTACTGCCATCCTCAGTGATGGTTATAGCTTCTCAAGCTCAGCAACGACACTTGGCCCAGGGAGGCATTGATGTGACATCTTCAAAATCCAGAAGGTGCTGAGGTGCTTTGCCATTGAGTTGTCATTGATGCAACATCTTAAGATGGCAATAGGAGGCAATTTGCTATAAGTTATCCCGTCTATTGTCTGGGACCAATAAAACCCCTGATCCTTCTTTCCAAAGGAAATCAGGCTTGTTCAATCAAGCTGTTTGTAAGTGTGTGCCTGGGCCCATCTATCAGTCAATCTGTCAAGGGTTCCTCCTTTGAGCTTTGAACCCACTGGGTAATTTAACCTATCGTTGATGGGGTGGAAGAGGTCCCAAAGCTATTGTGTTCCTATAAATTTCATGAAAATAGGCAGCCAGGCAGAGCAGAGAGTTCTCATTAGTGCTCATAAGCCCATCTTTTATTAGACGTCAATGAACTCATGGGGGTACGGACACTGGAAGAGGGTTTACACATTCAGCTGCCCCTGAAGCAACTTGTTTCAGTGTGTGCGCTCTGATACCCTGTCAAGAGGCCTCCTGTAGTAACAGTTTCTTGGTTTTAACAGGTTGTCAGACAGATTTCTTAGCTCCTTTCTGCTGATTTCAACAGTGCTGCACACAGCAGAGAAGTCAGTCTGCTCATTGTATTTCCCTTCCCTCCCCAGTCAAAGCCACTGGGGAGAGTTCCTGTGCATTGTTTAATAACTATTACAACATCAGAGGTGGCTGCTTTTAAGTGAGGAGTCACTGAAAGTAACAGGAAAATCAGCACAAGCTATGAAATGATTTTGGTACATCAGCATAAAACATATTTTTCAAACATAAGCTGCTTTTCATTATTCCATCACATCTTCAGACTGACTGTCTGGACTTCAGAGTCCAGAAGGGTGTGTGAACAAGTCTTATTTTCTTTTAATGTGGTCCAGCCTGTATCAGTTCTTCTCCCAAACTCTTTTGTGTTAGTAGTCTTGGGTTCTGTCTGCTTGTCACATGGAATAAATAAACCTGAGCTGTTACTCAAAGCATCTCTTGCACTCTGTTCATCACCAAGTGCAGGAAAGCACACTCTGAAGCAGCTGTCCAAAGCCTCAAATATGTGGCAGTATGTCTAGCTGCAAGAGGATGGAATTTCAGCTTCAGTTCAGAAATCTCCATGCTTTTCTGGATGGAAGTCAAATCTCAGGGTATTATCCAACCATAACTCTGGATAGAGGCGTTAGATAGAGGTGTTTTCAGTATATGGTTCAGTATACTTCAGGCAACCTGTGGGTGAAGCTTTCCCTCAGAGCTTTTTGATCTAGGTCTGACATACCTTGGCTACAAACCTCAAGAAATCAATGGAATTAATATATATATATGTATACATATATATAAAAATATATAGATATATATAAAAAAGCTATTCTTTCAAGGACAGCAAGGAACAGCAACTGGAAAACACCGCCCCCAGCTGCCCCCCCCCCCCAGCTGGAACCAGTATTTCAAAAAAGGGCTACTTGAAACCAAGATCATGTCAGAGTTTCTGCTCTTCATGAATAACCCTCTCCTCTTATTTCTTTCGATCATGGCTTTTTTTAAAAGTATATACTTACATTATTTTTTCTCATATAAAAAAAAAGTCAGTTTAATTCCTCCTTTCAGAGAAAACCACATTTTAAATATGTAGGTTTGCACATAACTAGGTACTACGTGGGTTGTGTGTGTGCGTTGTTCAGGTCCTATATCTTTTTAGTTTTTTTCTTTTTCAATTAGTAGCAATTTTACAGAAAAACTAACTTTTCTTTTCAACTCGTCAAAGTATTTTTTTAGAACTCGTTCCTATGTTCTTTTTACTGGAAATAGGAAATCTCTCTCCTTCTTTCTCTTTCTCTCACTCTCTTTCTCTTCCTTTTTTCCTTCCCTCCTTCCCACCTGCTTGCCTGCCTTCCTCTGTCTGTCTGTCTGTCTACTGTGGGGTCCTTTAGAGCAGGCTTTGTTATACTTTATCCTGCCAGAGATGTTATTTATACGTATGAAGGACCAACAGGAGGTTGTGTAGAGGGAGGGAGGAGACAGAGGAGAAAGTAGGAGGAAAGTCTACCTGTTGGAGAGGAGGGCATTTTTGGTGGCAAGGATCCTGCACAGTGGTTTTACATGTCAGTGACCACCCTATTTTATAGCTGAATGTGCACAGGCTGAAGAACCAGACAGAGCAGGCAGCTTGTCAGCAAGGGGACTACCAGCATGGCCTTTCGTAGGTTCTGAGGTTTATTTGCCAAAGGTCACACAAAAATGATCTGGGCATTGAAGACTCGGACTCGAACCAAGCAGCAGCTCTCTCTAATTCAGTAGTGAAGCCTGCCTTGGACCCTGGGATTAGGCTTCAAACAGTCCCCAAGCTATGAGCACAGGAGGGAAAGGAAGGCCTGATCAAGGTAGCTGCTGCCAAAGACACCATGAGAGGAGGAGTTTTATCTGTTAATTTCGTTGCTGCTTTTCTAAACTGATTCTGTGTTATCTTACCCCATCTGTACATTCTTCTTGTTTATGTACACAGGTTTCTGCTTCAGATAAGGAAGTATTGTCTTCTAAGGACCCGGAGTGAGGATGTATGGGTTTTTTTCCTCAAGTTTCTGGAGGAAGGTGAGGGTATCAGATGTAGGCTGATTTCAAGAGGACACTTTAGGTGTTGGGATCTGGACTTTGCTCCTGTTGTGAGTGCGCTGCAAAGGGCTCCCCACAGTATCTAACTGAAATAAGAAGCTGGAGAAGCCAGCTGGCCTGTGCCTAGTTAAATGGCTGTGACTGAGCAGAAGTTTTTAAAAGTCACTGTGATTTACAATAGGGCACCCAAGAGTAGACTTAAGTAGCTACCATGTAGCCAGAGAAGTTAGCTTTCAGCTTTGAGTGATGGCATGTAGTTACTCAGCAGTGATTGAGACTGTCAATGTGGGAAGAAAAGCTCCCTTCAGGAAATCCCCCTCTCACCAGCCCTGCATTAGATACTTTGATAGCTACCTGTCCAGATAATCTGATCTTCTTCACTTGCAGTGTCAAGATAGGGATTATGTGAGAAAGGTCTGCCTCAAACCTTTCTAGTGCTTCCTGACTCTGCATGAGGAAGCTAATCATGAAGAGGAGAGAGGTTTGCAGGGTAACTTCCCGTTATCTAAACCTTAGGACTGTGCTTTTCTGCATAGCCTCACTGAAGTGAGAGCAGCTTTACAGCAAAATCTTGGTCATGCAGGGCTGGATTATAATTTCTGCCATCTAGCAGCTCAGTCAACACAAGAGAAAATCTTACCTTTGCACTCAGCTGAAGTTATATATAACTTCAGAATAACAGTGTTATTATTTCTCTCTTGTTTTGATATGCTGTAAGAATAATGTCCAGCAACACCTGTGAGATGTTCTCATGCTAAAGGGACAGAATTCATAAAGGCACCTGAATACATATAGAAGATGAAATCTCTATGCTGTCCAATACCTGGAAGAGCTCTTGGAAATAACAGGGAAGAAACAGTTGGAAGTTTCGGGGGGGTTGTAGAGTTTCATTCCACGTTTAATGTAAGTCCCTCTTTCCGGTTTCCAATCTCACAGTGAGTTTTCAAACACAGTGCTGAACTAGGAGGCCACAGGCGATGCAGCACATACCACATTCGCTCAGACCATGCTCAGCTATACCCTTTCTGACTGTGGATTGAACACATCATTGTTTAGTGGTAATACATATTTCCTAAGGTTGAATCAGCCATACAGTAATGGAGACTAGATTTCTGCAGGCCAAATTTTAACTCAAACTGCGTATTGTCTTAGTCTCCAGGAAATGTTAATATGGCTGGAATTACTCCCTATAGAGATTATTTTTCAGGATAGGCATTTGCCCTACAGAAGTAGTTCATTCTTTAACTCAAGTGGTGGAAGTCCTGACCTGTAGTCACAGAGCTTCCAGGCTCACTCCCTCATGATGACCCCATAATGGGCATCTCTGCGTTTGAAGGTTGTGTCCATCTCTAGGTCTCATTGATTGATTAAGGATGAAATTCAGCTAGGACTGCGAAGCAATTCTTCTTCTTGCTGTATTTTTATTGGCTCTTCTCAGACTCACTAGTAAGTTCTGGAACCAGAGAGCATTTTGAGTCTGGGATGAGCAGTGTTTCTTGATTTGGGTGGGTTTTTTATTTGTTTTTGTACCTTATAGAGATTTAAGCCAGAAGCTGAGACACTGAAACAGAAATTTCTGGAGTGCTGTATCCTACTGATGGATCTCTTATTCCTTATTTTTGAATGTAAAAAGCATAGTTTCCTCCCTTCCTCCCATATTGAACAATTCCTGTAATTCACTAAAAAGATCTCATCTGCGGGCTGATAATTTGTTCCCATTTGCCAGAATCAAGCATTGAGGCTTAATGTTGCTCTTTTTTTCCTTTTCTTTTCCATGAGTGAGTACAGAAACTAAACCTGAAGATCAGTACACCGAGTAAGGTTCACGTTAATACCTATGTGGATATCAATGAGCTCTGTGCCAAGCCTGAAAGTTTTGCAAAAGGTCTGGGTGCATACCTGTTGAGGTTGAATGCATTTTTCTGGGCAGTTCTGATCGTGTTATTGATAGAAGGCGATAAATCCTGATTACCAAAGTGGAGCACTGTCAACTGTCATAGAAGTTGTGAGTTAAGAGGTTGCTAGGAATTAATATGTGTGTCCGTATATGTGTGTATGTGTGTGTATGTGTATGTGCGTATGCGTATTGTAGGGAATAATAATAACCATTTTAGTCAGGTGCTCTTTCCAGTCCTTTTCTTTATGTCAGCTGTTCTGTAGGTTTTAATATTTTCCTGCCTTCAGGGGATATTTAAGTACAAGGCTCTGTTAGCTAAGAAGAAGGAAAACAAATGCAAAAACAAATATAACTTGAAAACGACATTCATTCCCAATGGGTTGTGGTGCTAGGAATTTACCTAGCTCTTCTATGTGTCTTAAATTACTATCATTTTGCAGAATTTAAACAGGGACATTCACTTCAAGCAAAAAATAATAAAAAAGATTATTCTCTGACTGAGCTGTTCAGGGGAAATGTCTTAATCCTAGTATCCTGCAAGAAGGAAATAAGGGTCTGAGATGAACACTTGGTGTTTTGGTGGTCTGGATCAATGATCCTTTCTCCTTCCATTCACCTCTGCTCCTTTCTCTCCATTCCTTCCCACATACTCAATTTCTGCAATCCATAAAAATGGACATTGCTGGTGTGACCATATCTGGGTTTCAAGCCCTGAATGCCAGCTTTAGCGTGCTTGAGGGAACCTCATCAGGTTTGGATATTTCCACTTTCCGTGGAATCTAAGTCCCCATCAAAAAGAAATTGCTTTTTTTTAAAAACAAAACAGCTACAAATGAACTGTTTTTCAACAATCTGAGTTCCAGTTTTGTCTCTAGTCCACGAGAGTTTGCATCCAGAAGTGCTGATTGGACACAAGGCATACCTCACAGGCAAAATAGAGATTGCTGATAAGCCTGTGATTGCTGGGTAGAGGATTAGCCTATTCCCAAAGGAACAGTCTGGTGAATTCTCTATGAGGGGAACTTTGCAGGTACACCTGTCCCCAAAATATACACTTTTATTCCTCCATATATGGAATATAATCAGGCCTAGAGAGAGACATTAGTCAATGAAATCGCTTTTTAAAGGAATCTTCATTGTGTGAGTCATTAAAAAATGGCTGGACAATGAACTGCAAGAATATAGGGATTAATTTTGCCCTGGCCAAGGAGAAGAGCGAGCATGTGGGATAGATGAACTAATATGTCTTTTCTGTTGTTAATTGCTGTAATTCTGAGAAAGAAAATGGGATGAGACCACCGCAGCAGGAAAGCCAGGAGACCCCCAGACAGAAGTGGTTAACACTTGTCATTCTTAATCATACGGTTAGGATCTTGTGACACAAGGACTGCTCAGGATACAGATACAGACAGCTCAAGCAGCTCCATTTTCCCCATTGGCATGGTCTCTTTATGACTTATTGTGTTAATTAGCTCTCCTGCTCCATTCCACAGCAGAGCTAAATCTGCTGTGATTGTCACCAGAGGAAGAGAGAGGGGATATAGTGTCTGGCTCTAGCAACTTTGCTGCTCTTCAAAGGAGCGTGGTGTCCAAAGAGGCGGCTTTCTAGCTATACTCAGGGAAGCAAAGTCTTCACTGCTCACAAAACAGGAGGGTTCTCCTATCTCTCTGTTCTTCTGGGCCTGTTCCTGGGGTTTAGTCCAGTTTGAGACCCATCCATGACTGGAGTCAGGACTCCAGTTCCCAAGAGATACTACCATCAGTTTCAAACTGAGGTCTGGAGGATGGCGACTGCCTTTTTGTGATTTTAATGAAAAGCCGATTTCATGAAAATCGGTATTTCCTCATTAAAATCAGTTTATGGGTTTTTTGTTTGTTTGTTTTTTCATTCTGAGCGGAAAAAAGCAACTCAGACTTGAGTAATGCATGATATCTTCCTTGGAGCTACTTTTGACAGACAATGTTCAACCATACTGAGTCCTGTCCTAAGGAGAGAGGATACATCAGTCTGGTATGGGAATAAGTGTGACTCAGGGGAAGGAGTGTCCCAGCCAGAGGATTGAACGTTGTTATACAAATTAATGTGATAATTACAGTATTATCTAGAGAAAGCAACTGTGACTGTGTCCCTGTTCTGTTAAGTACAGTGCACACTGTAATAAAAGGGAAGTCCTGGCATGGTTTATAATCTCAGTAGACAATTCAGAAAAAAGGATCCATTATTTTTGTGTCATAGTTGAGGAGCCAAGGCCTACAGACATTTTAAAGGAGCAATATCTGTTGATATTTCTGTTGGTATTTGGGCATATTCAGTACAAAAATTAGCTGAAATTCTTGACTGAGGAAGGACACAATCTATAAATGTTGTTTCAACCAAAATTAGAGGATTTTAGTAACATTTCACTTTCTTCAAAATTCCACTTTTTGGGAA
Source organism: Struthio camelus (assembly GCF_040807025.1). Classification (NCBI taxonomy): domain Eukaryota; kingdom Metazoa; phylum Chordata; class Aves; order Struthioniformes; family Struthionidae; genus Struthio; species Struthio camelus. The sequence goes on along the minus strand of NC_090981.1, from coordinate 60,622,077 downwards.
ATTTTTAATAATGACCTTTGTTTTAATAGTCAATGAAAAGGACTTTTTTTTTTTTTTTGGAGAAGAGGAAGGAAAAGAATGTTTTATCTTGAATTTCAAGAGAGAATGAGAGTGCATAAGAAGGATTTCTTCTTGAGACAAACACAAATCATCATGGAAAAGTAATCAGGGGTAAGAAAAGAAAAAAAATCCCTTTTTTTGGTTAATGAACTATATTGGTATTGGTCAGCTCCAAACATGTCCCTCCAAAACGTCTGACTAAATGTAATTAGCAGAAAGTCATATATAGAGGCTTTGGCTGAAAAGTCCTGCTTAAGCTCTGTTTTAATAAAGGAAGTAATGTTAATGAAATAGCAGATGAGCAGCCGTAATAAAATTGTAAGCAGAGAGACAAAAAGTGTATGTGCGTGGGGAAGGGGAGGATCAAAAGCAACTTCCATCCATGCCAAAACAACCCTATTAGAAGGGAACAGGACGTTAGGCAGAGATTATTAAAAAATAATCCATTGTTCACTAATGGCAAACATTTCACACCTCACATGGCAGAAGCAATAAATCCCATTGATTCCTCCAAGGCAATTTACAATTAAACACTGATTTGCAAATAAATAAATAAATAAATAAAGGCAGAATTCATTGCGGCACCTTACGCCGCCAAATCAAAGCAATTGGAGTGGAATGGAGAATAATTACCAGATGTGTTGCTTTGTGCTCAAAACAGCACCCGTTATTTACAACTACCAATGATGTTCCTTATTTATTCCTCCTGCTGGTCTAATGACTATTGCCATTCAGCACTCTCTTATTTAATCATCAACATCCAAAAAAAGAAGTATCTTTTTTCCCCCTTTTTTTTTTTCCCTTTTGGCAGCTGCAGGGAGGGAGAAGTTTCCTAAACCCCAACAATAGCAAATTGCTCTGGAGGAATGCATCAGTTTTTCAGCTTGGCCTGCAATGTAATTATGAGCATTGCCTTCAATTTATTGGCCTTTTACAGATGTGCGATCCAAATGGATGCTACTTTAACTCCTGGAGTAATGAATATTTGTTTTTTTCCTTGCCTATTTCACATCTTTTCTATGGAGGATATTTCTGGATGGAAATTGACTGGCGGTCATAAGCATTAAGAGAGTTCAAAGCTCCCAAGGGGAACCCAGCTCAGTCATAAAGCTGCAGCACGTGCAGCCCTGCACGCACAGAAAGAAAAGCGTTTGCAGGTGAAGAGACTCCAGGGATAACTTTTTTTTTCTTTATTCTGTATACATTTCAATCCCATTTGCAGGCAGGGTGCTCTCCATACTCACTATATGTAAGAACAAACGGGAAAATATTCCTGGAGGAATGAAGAAATGAAAAGGTAGCCATTAGAAGAAGGAAATTATTTAATCTGGCCCCTCACATACTCTGTGCTGAATGGGCCATTTCATGAGTCTCCCCACACTTTTCCTAGAAGATGACTGTGCCTTTAGGTGAACCTTTCTATTGACATATTTTAACTGCTCATCGTAAGAAATAGATGAAACTGTGCTGAATTGTACCAGCTGCAGGCTGTCCCATAAAATATCTCTCTTATTGTCATGTTAACATTTCTAGAGGTAAAACTTTTTGTACCTTCCATAGCTTATCATCGATTGCACATGATTTCCTCACATATACAGGGAGCATGAATGAATATTTGGCGTAAGGGCACATGAGGGAATCCTATTGTCCTTTCTTTCAGGGGGAACGAACTAAGCCAAATCTAAATCTGGTAGGTTTTGCCCCCTCCGTCATATCCCTAGGATCAGTCACTACACTTCCACTGTAGTGTAGATATTACCACCTTACACCTGGAAAGGCTTACACACAGCTCGGCAGTGTAAGGGTTACCCTAGTATAGGGTAATTTGTAAACCAGGTAATATTGGGGAAAGAAACCGATAGGACTGCTGCCACTTGCACTTTTAACCCAGGAACACTGACTATGGAAAGATAGAGTGAAAGGACATATTGTAGATATTAGATGTTAAAGGACATCACTGAATGACCACAAAGCGGCACACACTTGAGCAGTGTTGATGCATCCCTGCTAGTGGCCAGCTGCTGCGTGTTAGGCTCTCTTAAGAGGTAAGGGTGCAGACCATAAGATCTGTGCCCTTTGCTGGTCTGTTATGTATGTAAAAGGTAAAGGAAATGGAGCAGTCACTGTCTGAGAAATGCATGGCAAGTTTCAGCACACACACACACACACACACACACACACACACTCCCCATACAGATTCCTGTATGGCTCAAAATTGCCTGTCAGAGGGATACTCTCAGTGAAGACAGACATCTCTGCTCCTTGTTCTATCCCTTTAATCTTCCGTTTTGCTCATTCTGCTCTTTAATCATCAGCCGTCTCATGACAGTAATTGTGGATGTCCCTGGATAGCTCAGTAATAAATGTATCCTGAACAAACATGCCTGTCAGACTCTATTTAGCCTAGAGCATCAAGTTTATGACCTCATGAAAGAGAATCATTCTTAAGTTCTCTAAACAACTCTTAAAGTTAATCTCTACTTGTTATAAATGTTAACTATCTTATCCTATTTTCCACAAGAATTAAGGTTTGGATGATGAAATTATGTAGGCGCCTAACTCTCTAGGTTTAAATAGGACTTTGGAACCCAGACAACACATTTGGGTCCATGTGATGAGTCGTAATGCCTGGATCATTGCATTTTGCCTCTTCAAATCCTCCTTCTGGGTGGAGCAATAACAGCAGAACAATACTGAAGGATATTGTTAATAAAAGTGTCCTCTTTGCCCCAAGATGGCTGCAGTGACATGGAGGACATGCTCTATTTCCTCATTCAGCTTCGAGCATAGCACATTTGAGATCGGAGTTACCTAGAGTAAAGAAGTGGAGTGGGAGAGGGGCTACTTTACTTGTTAATTATTTGTGCTTCTGGTCCAGTGACCCAAACTATATTTAGCTCCCCATCAAAATCAAAACCTGAAAATTAAATGGAGTGGAATGGAAAGGTGGTCTCTGTGTCACTCTCTGGATTCTGTTTCACAAGATGCAATCTTCCTCGATTTCCAAAACCAATTTTCTCCCATCATCTGACGAAAGTAGAGGTCATCCTGTGAAATGTGATATCTCACCAGTTTTATAAAGAAATGTGCCCTTCCCCAAGAAAAGAGGGTTCATTAAATCATGCAGCTGATCAGATTGCTGAAGCCTTGATTGGCTGACAGCCAGAGCGAAGCAATCCATGGGGAAGAGGCACATGGCACCATCAGAATAGTCCATTATAATGGCTGGGGCTGAACTAGGGTATTTTCATCGTACTGTTATGGGGAGGTATGGGGAATCTCAGAGCAGGGTAAGATGTGAACTTTATTGGCTTCAGGGTCAACAGATGATGGGAAATAATCAGCCAGCCATACCTGAATTCCACAGTTGAGCATTTTTTTCTTGGGCGCCACTTTACTCCTAATCAGAGTTCAAAGACAATTCATGACCCACCTTTGCCCTTGCTGTATGCTTTCTCTGCACAGTGTCCCTGAGAAGTTTGCAGACTACAGTTTGTAGCCAATACCGAAAGCCAGCTACTTATGGAGTAGAGCACAGCCATGATGTCAAACATTTGCAGCAGAACAGTAAACCTGATCAGTTTTAAAAGCAGGCTCATGGTCTGAGATGAGCTTCAGGCAAAATGATGCCATGGACAAGCGGACGGGATCAAATCTCTGCATCATAGGTGGAACATGAAAATGTATGCAGAAGCAAGTGCAATTAGGTGGTTATAGCTTATGTTCAAGCTGACCAGCAGGCAATTTGAGGGACTTAACTCAAATGTTGTCTTGAGTTATGGGGTTCATTCACTCACCAAACTCTATGAAGAATGAAAATAAGCTGAAGTGATGCAATATCCTCTTTCCCTTTGAAAGGCAGTGAAACTCTCCTGACAATCATGCTTTAAAGGATCACAGGACTTCAGGTTCTGCAAACATAGATAGCACTTTATGAAGGCAAACACTCCTATGGGCTTCGCTGGGGACAGGGAAGCTAAGTTTATGCACTGCAAGTGCAGAATACATCAGATGCAACAAACTCACTGGAAGGGCTATCACCTGGTCTTCCCTCTCAGACTTCTTCATGAGTCTTGCACTCCAGAAGAGAGGAGTTCACAAAGCAGCCTCAATTCAGAGACCAGTTCCTCAGGCTTGAGAGTTTCAGATAGTTCAGACAAGCAACCTCACTTCTGGCTTTTGATCTGAACAAAACCTTTTGATCTGAACAAATTCCCCTCCTGCCAGGCCAATCTACCCAATTTTACTTCCCAAAGTGTTGTTAGTAACAGGCTGCATGCACTTACAGGTCCCGTCCAGCTTACCCTGTCAAGAAGCAGGGAGAGAATGGCTTCCTTAACTTAACCAGCCTGCAAATAGTTCTTTGCTGATGTTTGAAGACAGATAGGTGCTTCGCATCTCAGTCGCACTAAACCTCTCAGGAACACAACAGTCTTTCTGGGAGATTACTTTCGTGGGGAGGAAAAAGAGAGCAGTGCCGGCATTGTTCACAACCCCAATTTTTCTCCACAGAGGGCAGATGGCAGCTGAGGCCTTCCCAAACTAGGATGTCTATGCATCCATTTCAGTTCGACTGATCCACTTGAACCCTTTTCCAAGTGTCAGTTTGCAAAGGCTCTCAGTACTGGTGCCTGATTACTGACTTATGCGTGTCAGGTATGTCCAGGTGCAGTCAGAGTAACCAATACCATTTCATTTTTCCTTCTAATCTTTGTATTTTCCAAGAAATGGAACATTTTAGGCTCTATTGTTTGTAAGCTTGGGACCAAGAGTTAGCAGAGGACCTTAGATAATAAAAATAAATAATAAATACAAATAAATAATAAAATTTTAAAAAGTCATTCCCCAGTACTACGTAAAATCTTTCACACCTAATGTTAAGGACTTCCACTATCACAAAATGTGATTTTGAGGTGCTGATCACCTTTAGTCAACCCCAAAAGAAAGCGGCAAATACCTCCACTAGTGGCAGTTCCACACCAGAGAAACATCTACTGCATCAGTGCAGCAAGTAACTCTCCTGGCTGAAGGGTTTTTCTGGTGCTGAAGGCACCAATTCCAACCTGTCGCTAAGTTTTATGGGGAAGCTATTATCTACTCTATTCATCCTCTGGAGTTTTACCATTGCTATAAGACACTTCCCTTTGATTCCTTGGGAAAAGTGAGAGTGCAGTGCCTCTGAAAATGCTGAGGCTTAAATTCTGAACAATTAATTTATAACCAACCAATCCAATGTTTTACATCCCTTCTGTTTCACAAGAGGGAAACTGAGGCACAGAAAAGCATAGGACCCGGCCTAGATGCCTAAGATGGCTGTAACCCCAACTCTGGTGGGACTGAAAAATAGGCATTGTCAGAATTGACCAAATTTTCTTTCTCCTGTTGTTGCTGGGCACCAAAACTCTAGCAAGGAGAAGTAAATGCTTTGTCACTTCCCAGGGGGATCACTGACTGAAGGTATATTATCTGCTCATCCTGGCTTTCACAGCCACTGCCTAGGAATAGAGCTATCAGTCAACAGCAATGCGGTGACCAGGAAGTTGTGGTAGGAGCTGAAAAGAGTCTGAATTCATAGGAGGGAGGGCACTGTGGGGCTCCTTCACAGGAGTATTTTATGATTTCCCAAATACTGCCTCTTGCCTGGTAACAGCTAATTTTGCCAAGTGGTCCATTTCAAATAAGCAAGCCAAGAACTGTAAATTTGGTACGTGAGTAACTGACCATTCACAGGAATCAGCTTACCTCTCCCTAGGGTGAGGCTCTCAAAGGCCATGTGCCTTGCTCACCAGCTGTTATCTGTGCAGTTTTTCAGCTCTTTGGAAAATATTGATATTGATTCTGGAAAACAAGAGTTGTTCTGGAGAGACAGACAAACACACACAAATAAAGTGCATTTGAATTTGAAGAAAAAAAAAGTTAGCATCATGCCGTTGAACTATTGACAAGACTGTCACAAATATCATCTTGTCTCAGTGTAAATAAACAAGCTTTGTGCTGTTATTTTAGAATAAAAGCCCAGAATAGGTTTTGTATTGACTTTCTAATACCCACTCAAGAGTTGGAAGAAGAAAATTAAAGATAATAAAGTAAAAGTGCAAACCCTAACAGTGGAGACAGAGTGCATAGTAAACTGCGAATCTGAGCCCTCTCCAGAGCAGCAAACCAATTGTGTAACTCAGTAAAGGTCAGTAGCAAAGATAAGAAGTTGAGGTTGTCAGTGAATCCCCTTCTATATTTGGAAGGATGACGGCTGCAGGGTGATACGATCTTGGTCTGCAGTAATTCACAGTCTGGTGCTCTTACCCTTGCTGCATGCACTTGGGAGCTGGGTGGTGTTTCCAGGCCACTCAGAGAGGCCATACGACATTAATTTGAAGTTGATCTGCTCCTGAGTAGCTTATTCAGTCCATTGGGCCTCTTCCTAAATATCCACCTTGAGCAGCAATGGTAACGTAATCAGGTAATCCCACCTCGACTCTAGTCAGCGATAAACTGACTGATCCCTACAGTAGATGCAGGTGTAGTCCAAAACTATGTGCATTTACCTTCCTGACAAAAGCATGTACAGAAACCATTTGACATCTTTCCTGGGTCTGGTCCCTCTGTGTTTTGGCCAAACTGAGCCTTTACTGTGGGTGATTTTCTAGACTACTCCACTGTCTTTTATTAGCCTCTTCTTAAAACTTCTTTCCCCAGGAACTTTTCAAGCTTCTCTGGTGCTTTTCTGGACTTTTTCATTTCCTTTTGTCATCCTAAGTGGAAAAGGAGGGCAGGACTGGAAAAGATGGAAAAGGACTGAAAAAGGAAACCTGTTCCCCTTGGACCAATGTCACTCTCAGAAAGAAAACTGGTTTATCCTTTCCTCACTTTCCAGGGTACTTTGAGCAAACTGTGAATGAGGCTTTAGAACTGTAAGTCCAGAATGCTTCACTTTAGGGACGACAGATAACATGCAGGAGCTGGCACATCCCATTTGACAAGTTGCTGTATAAGCCAAGGAGCTTATATTGGGGGGGTGCTACAAAATGCATGCCTCTTGTTCATGGCCTCTTGTAAAAGTGAAAACAGCGATATGTATGTGCTCTGGAGTAAACACTGGGCAGCTGCAGAGGAGAGGGAGCATCCCTAGTATGAAAGGATAGAGGAAGGTTTTGAGGGCTGAGGAACAACATGGACAGAGATGAGTATCTAAAGGAAAGTTTCAAGCTAGGGAAAGCAATTCGGTAGTGAAATTAAAGAGATCGAAGGGAAAGTTGCTGAAGAGGAAAGGAGAGTACACATATGACAGACAAGCTGATAAGGCATGGGTCCAAGACTTTGGGCATGGGGTACAAAGATGGGAGTGATAGCATGGGAGAGAGCCAGTGGAGATATTTGTTATAACCCCTTTCAAGCAGCAGATATGGAAGACATTAACTGGAATCAAACAGCACTGACTATGGACTGCTGCTCCAAGGGTGTGAAAGCCATCTCTAGCTGAATAACCCTTCATCCATGCCACCAAGAGATGAACAAGACATTCCCTGAACCTGACCAGTATGCATGAATTTGAAACAAATCAAAACACCTTCTGGATCTGAGGTATTTCAGATCTCAGGTCCTGCCTTTTTTTTCCCTGATGGACTTTAGTTTTTCTGGGCCTCAGTTTTACCTTTGTTAAAATGGGAATAACAAAGAGCAACAAAGAACCAGATCCTCCACTAATGTAAATTGACACCATAAAGCACAAAAATACCTGTCTTCCCTGCTTCTAAACAGCCTTTGCACAGTGCAATTAATTGTCTTCCTGGGATTTCCACCTACTTAAATCTATCTGATTTGAGGTTAAATGCCTTTGAAAATCCCCACTTGTCTCCCTCTGTCCTCTTAGTAGAAGGGATGCAAAAGTCCCGAACATGACATTGCCTGTGAAATGGTGCAAGCCCACAATCTCTTCAGCTTTGTTCTAACAGGCATGCATCATATCAATAAAAGATTATCCAAGTGCAGGAATGAAAAAATAAAAATGAAAGAGAAAAGTATTGGGAATTATTCACAGCAGGTCATTTTGGTTGGGCTGCAATCAACATGCCAGACTTGATAAGACAGGTATTTGAGGGAATATTGATCTAAGATCTCTCTTTCTTTTTAATTTTGTTTTTGTATTTGTTTATACTTAACGCTTACTACACTTCCTGCATCGTACTTGCTGGTTACATGCAGCCTTTGCCCTGTGCAGTTGCCACTCCTTGAAAGTATTCCTGTAACTTTGAGTTCCAGGTGGGAGACAAGGGTTCAGTTCTTCTAGTTCTTCTTCTTTCTCTCGCTCTCCAGTTTGTTTCAGCTCTTGCTTGATGAAGTAAATTCTTGTGTTTATGATTAAGATAACATAGTTCCCTCACTGCATTGTTGTTCTAAAAATTCTTTGTAGTGGAAAGCATGCCTTATCACTGTGGTTTCCCTGTCCTCATGGGCAGGCATGGGTTCAGCATTGCCTTTAGTCTTCTGATAGCAACTCCTGGTTCCACCTGTGAGTAGTTTAATGATCCAAAGTGAAGTGTTAACACCTAATACAAGGCAGTAGTCCTCGACCTGCATATTTTTCTGAGCGACACAGAGAGACAAGAGAGGAAAAAAGGCACAGAGAGAAGGGATATTTCCAAGGTTAAACTGCTGTCGGTGTCAGAGCCTGCCTAGACTCCAGCTCTCTCAAGTCTCTCTTTAGTGAGTTATCCCCTGCACCAGAAAACTTCTCCATGGTGATTTAAAAGGGTGTGATTTTAACGAAGCTCAAGGCCCAGTGTTCTAATGAATCTTCTCCCAACAACTGGTAAGTACATAATTCATCTCGTTCTCCAGGCTTTTGTGACTAATACAAGAGCTGTTCACCCTAACCTGCCCGTATGATTCATCTGTATTTTGTACAGCCTTTGTTACTCAAACTGTAAGTCTCAAGTACCAAGGGTAAAAACAAAATTAAAGAGTGATATCTGACAGCAGATGGAGATTTAATAACATGGATAGTAAAGGTTGTCCCAGGATCTTGTTCCAAACTGTGCCAGTATTTAATTTGTTTAGATTTGGGCCAAAAATAGAAAAAAAGTTTAAGTTGTGAACTTAGATCTGAACTTTTTTGCTGGGTTTGTGTCCAGGGTTTCTTTCCAGGGTCAGTCTCTGGTAGCGAGGTATCATACTGTGATAGGAGACAGATGGTTCATTTACACTGTGAGTTAAACATTGGTTCGAATGCAAAGTTGGTGCCCATTTGCAGCAAGCACATAATGAGCTACAGGTGAGCTGGGAACCAGCAGGTCCAGAGGACAGAATATCGTAGAGCTCTGCCTCCTCGTCTACCTGACTTCTGATTTGGCATAATGCACAATATTTGGTCTTTGAATGCATTCAGTGTTTCCCTGTCACCCTTCTTCCCTCTATCCAATAAATTTCAATTTTCTCTGTTCATTTAATCAACTTAAAAGTAGATTAAAAGTTAAAATATATGACAAGGCTATTCTGCTTTCATGTTTTGTTTTTTCATTTATAGCCTGCTTCAGAAGGTGTGGGCTTAGTGGAAGGTGATAGCTCCTGCATGAAATTGAGTGCTTCCTTTTGTTAAAGAGATGCCCATGAATGCTATTTCTTTTTTCATTACTATTACTGTTAACCAAAGAAGGTCAGTTTGGTTTTGAATCAGCTGTTTCATGCTAGAGGAGAGTCAAACTCTGATCATGTAGCTTGCTAGGGGTAGGTGTGGAAAACCAGAGTTAAAATACTCAGTGACTTTATCTTTTTATTAAGTACAAAGCTGTCCTTTCCAAATAGCAGCACTGAGCTCAGCTCTGCTATCCTCCACCCGCTGCCCTTTCCATTAATGACTCCATGACTGGTAGTTAGCAGGAATAATTTTATTTAGGACTCATGTTTTGATAACATTTAAAACTATTAAAGAAAAGGAAAATCTCAAATGACAAGCACTGCTAAGTAGGTGGCTAACTGATTACAAAGCACAGATCTAAAGCGGCACTGGTTTTTGGAGGAACTGCTCAACGTAAGCCCTTGGGAGACAGCAGAGTTTGCAAATTCACTGAAATTAGGTGGAGCATTCAAGAGCCACCACCATTTAAAGAAATTGATGAACCCTTGTCTGTATACGCAGGGCCACAGCATTAATCATTCACACAGACAGGAATGGACTATAGTTTTCAAACAGGATTTGCTGAGGAGCGTTCAGCGGTTTGGAAGCTCTGCTGTTAGAGCTGTCATTGCATACGGTTTGGTAAAGATACAGGCAAGCAGCTCTCCACACACCCACTTGCTACATGCATCTGCTTCATCTCATAGGCAGCTCTACTCCTGTTTCTGACTGACACTTATCAGCTCCTGAGACTTTAGTCAGGTCATCCAGCCTCTCCTTGAGCCGAGATTCAGATTAAGACACCAGATTGAATCCAAGCTGTCCAGAGCAAGTCATGTCCCTCTCCTTCCTCTCCATGCCTCAGTTTCCTCATCTATGAAAAGGGCAAAGGATATGTATAGATCTGTCTTGCAGGGCTGTCACAAGAGAGAAGCAAAGAAACATTTGCAGAATGAAATGAATGAAAAGTCCCACTGGATTTCATGTTACTACTGGATTTGGGGGAAGGCCAGGCTAGTTGCTATTTTTGTAGCTTTCATCTGCAGCATGCATTTTTTTGGCTCTTTCCTCTCCCACCATTAAGGTCTGATCCTGCCACCTTTTATGAGCAAGAGTAAGCACTACTCTAGCAAACAGTGCCATTGATTGCTGTGTAAAAACTCACATTACTTGGGATATAGGATGAATAAAGATTTCAGGCTTGGATTTGCAAAGGTTGCAGTAAGCTTAGCTCTGAGAGGTGTCTATTCCCTGTCCCTTAACCCTGGGTTGCCCCAGAGTGTAGAGCTGTATGCTCGGGACTGGTGTCCTTCAGATAAACTATTCACCTGAGCTCCCTTCTCCTGCCTGTCTCTGGTGGCTGCTGTCCAAAAAGAGCTTAAAAAGATCCCAGTGTAACTTTCCCAGAAGAGATGTCACCTCGATGTCTTTGCCAATGTTTCCATCTCCTTGTAACACAAAGCCTGCATGTGAGCTGAGTGCATGATGACTTCCAGGTTTAACTATGCAGGGCCAGATTGTGTCCTTGGTTTATGGGCTCTGCAGAGATAATGGTCCCCAATGTTTGATGACAGCTCCCACCACTGTTATCAAACACTGCTCCACACAGTCTCTGGGAGTTGGTCCATGCTGCCTGCTGGGGCAAAGCCCACTCTAAAAAGCAGGTTCCCATGGCATCCACCCTGCAGATCTTCAAGTCTGCGCTAAAAGCTTTTTCTCAGCCCAAAGTCTGGACTTCTCTAAATTAAAAAAAAATAAATAAAAAAATAAAAATAAACTAAAAAAAAAAAACACGAAAAGCTGGGAGATATACTAGGCACATCAGTATTGGCCTAATTTCTCACCTCTGTGGCTTGTGTTGTGATACATGTGCTCCAGCCCAGACTTCTCGTTGATCCAGGTCTTCCTAGGCATGGGTGGGCTCTGCAGGAGAAAGGGAAGGAGTTACAGCAGGAACCCCACCCTCACGTCTCTCCTTCACCAGGCAACACTTGTACAGCCTCGCAGTACTGTAGGCAGGCTGTTAAATTTGCAGATCTGTAAGCAAGCTTTGTTATACCAGCTCTTCAGTAATGGTGAAAGGCAGAGGGACGTCCTAGACGGAGTCACCAATCCCCCCTGTTCTTCCCCAAGTCATAAGATCCTCTTCCTCCTTCCCCGTTCCAGAATTAAACTGGCTGTCTCCACGACAGTAGCAGTTGGCTATTCGCAGACTAACTGCTCTGGCCCTTGCCTTATTGCTGTTTGGTTTTGTTTCCCCATCCCATCAGATACTAATCTCACCAAAGCTGTCAGTCAGTTAGCTGAATCAACTGGGAAGAGTTTGGAGAGCCCTGACAGACTTCCCCTTCCCATTTCCAGCCCCCTGCTCCTATCCAGATGGTCCCTGAAACACGGAGGGTTTATTTTAGTTTCCTTTCTCTTTGTCTGTTTTCTTGGGGTGGGGTGGGGGGAGGGGGGGTTGCTTCATCTTTTTTTTTTTTTTTTTTTTTTCTTTCTCCCGGACCCAGCTGCATCTCTGCAAATTCTGTCTCCAAAACGAAAGCTTGGCTGAGCTGGAAGCTGTCAGCATCGATGGTTAGTGGCTGGCTACGGCCACTTGCCAGGGAAAGGGAAAGACGAGTCCCTAGGCATCAAGGCAGCATGAAAAGTGACTACATCTAAATACTTCAGTACATGATTTCTTTCCCATTACTTTGATTCAAATCTCCCTTAATCCTCAGCTGCGTTAATGCAGTTAGTAGGTTCTGAGTGCCGCATGTGGATGCCGCTGGATTTGATTCCTTCACACAATTGGTTGGTAAATAATTTAGCATCAGTTTTGCCTGGGACGGGACCTGCAAATAGCGAGCCTGCTTATAGCTTCTGCGTTCTCCTTTGCTGCGTTTTTCCCCCACGCAAGCCCAGCTCGGCAGAGACTGCCATTTTATATATCACAGTTTCCTCCTGTCCCTGCTCATCAGGGGCGAATTTATTTTCTAGAAGAGAGGGCAGGGAAGAAGTAGGGTCAGACCAGAGCTGGAACTACAGACGAGAAGACACCTCCTGTACAGTCCTGACGAGGACTGTGCAAACAGTAAGAACTTGCCCCCAATTCTACTGCCAAAGCCGGTTCTACCTTGACATGTTATACTTTCAGATATAATGGTGGGTTCATTTCGAGTTTTTTGCACTTCTTAAATTCAGCCAAACCTAGATATGGCAGAGACAGACAGAAAATGCTAATAATAATAGAGGAATTTCTGAGTTTGGGGAAAAGCTCAGGATGAGTGAAGAAACACGAGTTCTAGCTAAACGGCCAGACCTATCTGAATTGAACTGAGTTTCAAGTTTTATGATGCTTCTCTGGTCTGAACCATAATAATAACCTTGATAACATTTCTCATCCCTTTCACATCTTCTCACAAAAATGTCTATTCTTATTCTCCCTAATACCTGTCGGTTATTGACCATGAGGCAATATACTGTTTCCAGTTTCCCACTCAGATGCTCTGTACTAGCCTTGCCTTCTCCACAGGAGAGTTTTGCCCACCAAAAATGTGCTAAGGAGCAGACTACGAATCCCTGCACCTCAGTATTGTTCCTGGTTCTGTTGAGGTTTTACTTGGTCTTAACGAAGGGACGCTTCCCCTCTCCTAACCTTGTGAAGTGCTTATAAAGACAGGTGATGGCCTCACAGGTGTTTTGTGAGACTTACTTGAGTAATACCTGTGAAAGCGGTAGGGGGTGGAAGAAGCCAGGATCAAAATCTACTGTTGAATATCTTCTGAAGAGAAATTCTGCTTCAGATAGGCTGTATGAGTTTGATGCAGAAGCTGATGGGTGGAGTACTTTAGTTTGGAGTATCCAGGAGGTTGGACTAGATCAAAGCCAGTCAGATCCTTGATTCTCCAGTGACTGGTAAAGTAAATGTTGCTGGCAACTTTCTCTATCACTGAGGCCAACTATCATCTCGAGTCATTAAATTCTTTTAAATTCTCTCCCAAAACTGGGTGCCCACATCCAAACTGCACATTAGGGATGGTCTTTGGCCCCTCCTAATTCACTTACCATCCAGGGAATTGTTCAGGACAATCCTAGTAGCACAGGCAAAAATATACCCCATGGGCCATCATAACTGTGTAAGCACAAAAATTAACCAAGTTCAAGCAGCAGGAACCAGTCCTGGTCGCTATTTAATGTACTACTATAGGTCAGGGACCACTTTTATTCTGAGTTAGGTTCTCCAGCTACCAGATCAATACATTCATGTTTATGCAGCCCTGGGCTTTACCTCATATATCCTACAGGAGTAGGCTAGGGGCCCTAATCCCCTCCTCAGACACAATGTCTCCTAGCACTTCACAGTTCGGTTGGTCTGCCAGCTGGTCTGCCTGCCCAGCCACAAATACAGCTTACTCTTAGCTCGACACAGTACCAAGCTGTCCATCCTTGTACTAGATGGTTGCTGGAGTCTCTTTGAGCTTCATAACTGTCTATTCAGTGCTTGCAACCCCCCATGCATGGCTTTCCAAAGTTATAAGACTCTGCATGGGCATAGAGAGTTAGCAGGGCTTTGTCTATGAGGTGTCATTTCTTAAAAGGAGTATTAAATTTTATAGCGCCGCCACAGAAAAATGAAAGCTGTTTATGCCCTGCCCCACCCTGATGCCCCATCATTCTGTGTTATGGCTTTCACTTGCTTTTATGTGCTCTGCCCCGCTATGCCTTTCCTGCTTGCAATTTCTTTCATCCGAGGAGTTTGAGGTGTTTTGCGGTCATGAATACATGAAAGCTTTCCATATTCGGTGAGGTGCAATAACCATTTTATAGAAGGGAACACTGAGGCACAAAGAAATAAAGGTCAAAAAGTTCAAACTCAGGTGCTTAAATGCAGAAACTTTCTTCAATATTTAGGAACCAGATGAGTGACCTGCTCGTCAGAAACGTTACCCCTGAATGTTTGCAGTTCCCGTTGACTTCTGTGCGAGCAATGGTTGCTTAGCAACTTTGGAACGAAGGCCAACTGTCTTGATGTCTGAATAAGGATTCAGGCATTTAATTTCAGGGACCCTCATTTGAAAACACTAAGAGAGTAGATGAAGGTCACATATTGAGACAGCAGTTCATCATTAAGGACAGGCTCAAGCTCGCCCCTGAATGCCCAGTCAGACCAGGAGCCCTCACTCACCCATTCTCTAGAGCAGTTTTGGGCCTTTGGGGCAGAAATCCTCCTTCTGACCTGGAGTATCTGATGAGACCAGAGTTTTCTGTGGACACAGGTACTCTCAGGGGGGACTAATTGAAATCCCTGAGCACCTGCAGCCAGTGCTGGTGCCCCCAGTAATGCATTCTGCGTCAGTGACCTGAGCAGTGGATGTGCCCATGGGAAGCAGATACAGCTCGTTAGGAGACTTCAGCTTGATTTCTGGACCCTTCCTGAGCCTCATTTGCCCAATCTGCTAAATGGGGATAGTGATATTTCAGCCGCCTTTGCTGAGAGCTTCGAGACGCTCGCTTCCCTCCGACAAATGCTATGCGAGATCTAAATAGCAGTGTTATTTCTAGTGTGTTATCCTGTTAGCGTGAGAGGCATAAACAAGATCCGCATTTGCTGATGGTGACTCACTGTGAGCCTTTGAGGGCTGTGTGGAAGGACTTGCTCTGATGTTTTTGCTGCTCTGAGATAGATTATTGATTCTCTTTATCTAGCGTTCGTCTTACAAACCCAAGGTGATGAGCATCCTGTTAGTTTCAAGAGCACTGGTGCTATTTTTCTACTGCTTCAAGGGACACAGAATATGATCCAAGTACCCTCAAATGAGCAAAAAAACAGGTCAACGTGGTTCATATCAATTAAACTGCCAACTCCAGGGGAAGGCTAAGGAGTAAGACTGGATAACAAAGGCAGACCTTGTCCAGTGAGAGAGCTGGGAATTTTCCAACAAACTATATTTTGCTTGGCTTGGATGGCTTTTTTTGTTGCTGTGTTAGGAAATGCCCATTCATTGAAATCAGTATTTTTCAGCTTAAAAAAAAAAAAAAAATCCAAGAAAGAAATCTCAGAAATTGTCAACATGTTGTATTTTGACATTCTTGCCAAGAAAAATTCTTATCTTTCCAGTTACAAAAGACCTTTTTTCATTTAGAAATGTAAGCTTATTCCTGGGAAATTAATTTAAGAAAATCTTCAGAATCTAACAAATATGTAGCTATAGAGAGATTTTAAAAAAAGGATATAGGGTTGACAAAATAGGGATCTCACCATTTCTTCTCAATTCATAGCAAAGAAGGTCTGTCCAGCAGCAGCTACAACAGCTTCCTTTCTTTGTAGCAAACCCTACAGCCAAAAAATGCTAGATGCAAAATTTACCACACCTTTTTACACAAATCATGGCTAGGCTCTCCCTCTCACCCAACTCTGCCTGTCTTGAAAGCCATAAATATGAAGAGGCCAGCTGAAGTTAACTGCAAAATATCCACTTGCAAACAGGTGTAACAAAAGAGAGAGAACGAAATGAGTGCTCTGCAGAATGGAGAAAGAGCGAGGAGGTTGGGAGAGGGGTGGGAAGGGGGAAAAAAAGAAAAAAAAAAAAAGTGATTGAAGGCCTTATAAATGTAAATGGCTTGGCAGAAATGGTTTAGCATGGTTTAGCAGCCCTAGGTAGAAGATTGCACTTGGTGTTCCAAGGCCCTTATTTTCGAAATCGCAGCACTGGAGCCCTTTCGAAGCCAGTCCCTGTGTTTGCTTTTTCAATCAGTGAATATCAGGTTGTCTTTTTTTTTTTTTTTTTTTTTTTTTTTTTTTATCTCTGCACTCGGATGTGCCAGGCTTAAATGAAGCCTCTGAGAGAGAGGGAGCGAATGTGAGCTGTGCTCTGGACCTCTGAAAGAGCTCGTCCCCTCTGCCTTTAGCACTACTTATTAATGAATCTCCCCCTCCCCAATCCCCCTTTCTCACCGAACCCCTTACCTTTTTTTTTCTTGCAACAAATCCCACCCTCCCTTCTGGATGTTTTTTTATTTATTTTTTTTCCTCTACAGTTATCTATATATTTTACATTGAGTAAGTCAATCAGTTTCAAATTATTGGTCCCTGAGACAGATGTTTGGTGAGTCATTTAGCTGTGCGAAGTTCTTCAGACAGTTTGCTCTTCCACCTCCTGTTCATTTAAAGCATCTTTTGAGGCTGATTTTTTCCTTTCAAAATGTCTTTAACTGCCGAACGTTTGCTCCCACCGGGCAGTCTAATGATGTTGGACACAATATGTGTGAACATCTCTTTAGAGGCCATCTCCCCTAGGCTACATTCTTGCCTATAAAATCATTGTTTATTTAGTCCTTAGGCCTAGGAACCATCTGCAGTCCCCATGGCTCCTGTTGTTTTTAAAGTCCTATTAAGTTTCTGCACTTCTCCTCAGAGCATTATTTTATTTCTAAACAGCCACAGACAACTTCCTGTCAATGCAGCTTCTGCCAGGCAAATTAGAGATGACAGTTTCATTCTTCTGACTATGGCAAGCTCTCATCTGATGTTATTTAATGTGAAAAACGACTGTTATATAGAGAGTGATTTAAAAACAATGACGAGAATAATAATAATAATAAGAAGAATTTAAAAAGAGAAGATGGCAGAGGGTGGCCCATAGACTTTAGGTTTAGATGGTCAGACAGCTTTTGCTGGTCAGGAAAACATAAGGAATTGGAAGGAGCTATATAGTGGTCATAACAGAAGAGAATCAATGAATGTTGACTTGATGTCATTTCCAATCTTTCTCTTCCTGTTAGGAGCCAAAAACATTTTAGTTTGGTTTGGTATGGTTTATTTTTGCTTTCCCTCCTCCTTGTCTTCCTCCCTTCAGTTTCTCCCCTCTTTACTGACTAAGCACTCTGAGCCAGGCCAAATCACTGAGCCTATGTACCCCCAAGGGACAACCCTCCTGCCCCAGCTGCTGCTGGCCCCAGCCCCCAGAATCCCGGAGCTGACATCAGGGCCACAGAAATCAAACCTAGGTCGTGCCCAGAGTCTCTGGGAGCAAGAGGTTCCCAGGTAGCCAGAGGCAACTCCCTTTGCAAAGCACTCTGTGGGTAGGGCTTTATCCCTATGTCCTCATGGAGGCACCTCACTTAAGCAGTTCTGGTAGGTACTTAAAGCAAGTGTCAGGAGAGGGGTATCTAAAGAGCTATATCTCTTCTAACCAACAACGACTTTTTTGCTCTGCAGGTAAGTGGACTGGCATGACTCATATCCATGCATCTAGAGCTCATGTCCACCCTTTTCTCCCCAAAACCAGATGGCATTGTACATCCTTCTTACTGAGAAAGGTTCCTGGTATGTGGTATCCCCCAAACTGTGCCCAGATATTGCCTGTGAGAGCACTAGCTGGGTAGGGCTAGGACCATGCCAGTCTTTACGCTAACAGTTTAGCACTACAGATGACCAGAGCACAGCACTTGAACCCAAGCCCTGTCCTTGGACTGTAAGATGACCTTAGTGTTTTGACCCTCTTCAGCTACTAAAACTGCCCTTAGGAATCATAAGCTGCTAGCTACAGCTTCATGCTGACTGGTCCTGGAAAAAACATAATCAGGGAGAAAATGAAAATTAGTAAGTAAAAGAGGCATCTTATGTGACCTCAGTAAAACAACCAAACACTTTCTGCCTCAGTTTTGCCACCTGCAGATCAGCTGTGACAGTTGGGTAGGGAGGGTAAATTCAGTTGTGTTCACAAGGCTCTTCAAGACTTGGGGGGGGAGGACAGTAATTAAATAAAAGTGGTTAGGAGAGGCTGATGCATGTCAGGAGGAAACCACAGTACAGTAATGCTGTGGCTGTGCAGTCAAGCACTCAGATGTCAGGAAGGGAAGTTAAAGTTGCCTCTGTAATCTGTCTTCTTCTGAATGTGCATCATAATAAGGTTATCAACCAAACCTGTGCTTGGTGGAAGTCTGTGCAACTCCATTGAAGTTTAAAAAAGGGTGAAATTATATTGCATTATATTAGCAAAGAAACAGCACATTATACTACAGGGAAAAGAGGCTGACATCAGTGGAGCTATGCTGTTTGACACCAGATGAAGAGCTGCCTTTTCTAGCAATCACAGGTTGTTTTTTTCAGATAGTGCACTATCACTTCAACTGACTGTTTCTGCAGCCTTAGGTGTAACACTGCTGTTTTCCCAAAACCTGTTCATGTCCTTGAATGCTCATACTGTTTTTGCTCTGTCAGAGCAGTCTGCACTATCCTTATCAACTTAGACGGTTTATCTTCTCCCTATGGCTTGTATTCTAATCATCTAGGCCCCTACCATCTAGTCTGAATTTGCTTTCCTAACAGCAGGGTAGCCTTACTGAGGTACAATTCAGAGGGATATGGCAATTCCATTACTATGAAGCTCATTTAGCTGCACACTTGGGTGGTCTGTATATTCCAGTAAATTTTCACTGTTTGTACTATGGCTGTGAATAATCTCTTGAGTGCTATTCTGTTTCAGACAGGTTCTCATCTCATCCTTAGCACCAGCATAGTATAGTACCTTCCAGTCATGCATTAAGCAGTATGACTGGTTTCTCTCCTGTGCAGTCCCTTCTCTCATTTTCTTCTCAAGGTGCAAATTTAGGTGCATGACCAGTTTTACTTTCTTGGTTTTGATTTTAAAGTCTATCTCAACGTCTACACTTGAGGTTTGCATTAAAGAGGGCAAGCCAAGGAAGTGTCCCTATTTGTATGACCAAAAGGTGGCAAGGGTTTGTGATAGCCATAGTTTCTGTGGGAGATGCTTCTACAGAGCGCTTGAGAAACTTTTGACTCCTACTGCAAGCTGTAGGTGTCTCAGGATGGACACTGCCATTCAGATCCTCTCACTCCAGAGGGAAGTTCTTGTTCTTATGGATCCACATGGGTACGCAGGATATTTTCAGAAGCCAAATGCATAGAGGCTACAGAGTACAATAACTGGGTTCTTTGCCAGTGCTCCTCAAAAGAATTGGAGACTTCCAACCTGAGGAGGACAAACTCAGAAAAAAAATTGTTTTCTCCCCAGGAAGGGAGATAGTGGAGTGGAGGTAATTTACAGAACTAGCCCTCTGCCTCTACTCCTTGTTCCTCCATGCCAAAGGTGCAGAAAACCTTCACGGACACAGACAGAGTGGGCTCAGGAGCATTGGTTTCACTCTCTGAGGTGTACCCACATTGAGGCCCCTTCTCTACCACAGACTCTTTGTATGACCCTGACAAGTCTCCTGGGTTGGGAATCATCTGGTTTAGTTCAGGTATCTGGGAAGTTTATCTATGACTGAGCTAGTCACCCAGAGCTCCCTTTGTAGCAACAGAGAGAAATAGGTAATTCCAGAGGGTGATTCATCTCCTCCTAAAACAGGACAGAGCAATTGCCTTCTGGAGCCTGTTTAATTCCACAGAGCCCTGAAAAACTAGCTCTGACCTGGTGATGAAGTGATGAATCTCAGCCATGGTCCACCTGATGGGACCTATAGCGTGGAGAGCAGATCACAGAGTCGTGCCTCACACAGGGGCAGGGAGAAGGCGGCCTTCAGAAAGAGAAGGCATGTATCCTTATCCTGGGAAGGAGCTGTGGAGGAGGGGATTGAGGCATTAATATCCAAGAGCAAGATGGGGTATGTTTTGAGTATGGGGCGGAAATGCTGTGCTGAGGTGTAGTTGCATGCTCATGGAGTGGGTCTGTTCCACTGGACAGCCAAACAATGGGTGCCTCCTGCAACGGGATGGCTGTGAATTATGTGGATGTGAATGATGTCTCCGCACACAACATCCGGTTACTCCCTTAATACAGGGGAAGGGAGAGGGGGAAAGAAGAGGAGAGAGGGGGAGGGGGGAGAAATTACTTTGAGCCATTACAATTGAACTGAGACGGTATTTGGATGTGACTGCAATTAAAACAGAAAGTCTTTTATATGTAGGAAAGAAATCCTGGCGCATAGAGTCCGTGGAGAATGCAGTATTCTGTAACCACCGAGGCAGGCATACATTATAAATACATCTGTAACTACTGGGATAGGTGTGAAAATGTAATTAACTGGAAACCTACTGAGTTTAAATGGACTTTTAGTTGTTTCAGGGTTTTTTTCATCTTTAGCCCTCCCTCCTCCCATTCTTAAGTTAAGTTTAGACTTGTGGGTCCTCTAACTCCCACTGGCACAGTGTAATTTAGCAAAGGTTGTTCCAGCCGAATTTGAAATTAATAAATTTCAAATAGGCAAATCAATGATATTTAAAAGCTCCCTCCTGTGTGTTTGTACAATCTGCACAGGTATAAAAGCTAATCACATCTTGCTGGGGAAGAACATTTGTTATCGGTTTTAAGTAGAGCTTGGCAGTTTTGGGGGATCGAACACACACACTTCGGAAAGAAAGTTGGTATGTGTGTGCGCTTCTGTAATTTAATATTTCTCGTTAGCTTAGTGCTGGGGAAAGGTGTCAGTGCTGGTAGGGAAGAGCCAGCCAACCTCTGAGAGACCATCCATTTTGCATCACTGTGAGATATGTAAATAGAAGGAAGGGGATGTAAAAGGGGATCATGCAGAACCAGAAACGGACAGAGTTAAAAATAAGGTTTCGGAGGGTATCATCTGGTTCCGACACTGAAGCACTAGGTTTAGCTTGCCCAGCAGCCATCCAGGAGGACACCAAAATAGAGACTG
Organism: Struthio camelus; assembly: GCF_040807025.1. Classification (NCBI taxonomy): domain Eukaryota; kingdom Metazoa; phylum Chordata; class Aves; order Struthioniformes; family Struthionidae; genus Struthio; species Struthio camelus. The sequence goes on along the minus strand of NC_090981.1, from coordinate 60,600,746 downwards.
TATCCCAGGTCACAGTATCCCTGCAAATACCATATTAGCTTAGACCTAGCAGTTCTTACTATCCGTTAGCCTGATCACAGCCCTTTCGAATAGCACATTCCTCACAAAAAAAGCATAAGATACATTGCGGAGTCTAAATTACTCATAAGAGAGTTTATTTTAACTCCATTAATTTGTATTTAGCATCCACCTGGAACTAGAATACTGTAAATCCATTATTCACATTTGTTCGGTCTAATATAATCATGGATAGTATTACTATCTACAAATACTAACCTATAAAACATTTAGCTGCAATAATTTCTTGCAGCAAGGAGTTCCACAGATCGGTTCTGCAGGGGGCAAAATATATCCTATTTCTATGCCAACTCCAATGTATAATTTATTCTCTGGATTAGTATTTTGCCTGTGCTTCTACATGAAAAGATCCCATTCAGCCCAGTGCTGTCTAATATGGAGAAGAAAAGCCAGCTGGCTGTGCTAAAATACTCTTTCAAAAAGTTCCAAGAAGGAGGAAGACTCTCACATTTGTATTCTCCTTGCAACATCTCTTAATAATTTAATTCCCATTAGAAGTGCCTGTGTTGTAGGGGGGGAAGATTTATAGAGAGATTTCACTCCAGGTTGGGTTTTTGTCTTTCTGTGTTTTCTTGGCATTTATCATGCATGTTTTAATTTGGATCTGAGTCTTGCTACCATCTGGTCATTATTGCAAAGAAATATTCATTTTCTCTGAGTGACATGGGCTTCATTCATCATGGAACTAGCTGATTGCCCCTCAGTTTTTTTTTTCCCCATTACTTGGAATGAAGTCGGAGGATACTTAGCACCAGACATAACAGCAGTCAATAAAGTTTGCAAAGTTAGTGGCAGCTGGTAACTGGGCACAGGAAAAAATAAGAGACGCTTTTTAGGCCCTGATCTTTCCCTTCTTTTCTGCCTATCATGCATGGGAAGTGAGGCATTGGAGGCCAAGCCACAAATGGAAAGGATGAGAAATCAGCTAATGACTCAATTCCCCTTCTACCATCCAGCTGTGAAATGCTGTCACCAACAGAGTGAAACTTAGAGGTTTTTGCTCTCACCTAAACAGAAGGAAGCCGAAAGGGAGACAATTTTGCCCCAGAGAAATTTTACAAGAGCTACGCTCTGTTTCTCCCACCAAGGGAACAGACCTCCAGGCAAGCCAGCCTCAAAAACAGCATGAGTTCTTTGTGAAGAGGTCTTGAAAACCACACTTCGAACTCTGGGGGAAATTAGACACAATCATTTTTAGCCTCCTACCCTGCAAGAGCCTTCCCTGTATGCCTGTCATTACTGACAGCAGGCACAGGGCAGCAGGGAGCAAACAGGGACTCCAAACTTCTTAGGATTATTCAGCGTGTGCAGTGACCCACAACTGCATCTGCACACCCTTTGCAAATAAATTGGTTCTGACTATTTTTTTCCCTTTCTGGTACTTCCCACGTCCTGTTGTGTAGTTCCCTGGACTAATCCATCTTTGGTTCCCTTTGTTTGCAAACAGGCCTTTGTAGCATTAACCGCAAAGGCGGGGTGGAGGGGGGCTTTCATTAGTCTCTTGCTGCTGTGAAAGTGGGTGTCAGAGGCATGAACAAGGCAGTCAGCAGGACTGACAACCCTGAGCATCAGGGTTTATGTACCTCTCTAAATGGGGTGTCACTAAAAAAGGCTGGCCAGGGGCAGATGGCAACTTGAGATCAGTCAGGAGCAGAGACAGATGGCAACGTGTGACTGGTTGGAATGCAAGTCATTGCACGAGAGCAGCTGGGAATGGATAGGAACTGTAAAACGGGACTGGTTGGGAATGCAAGTCTGTATGGTCATTGATAAAGTACAGAAAATCAGACTACCATTCTAGCTGCCTTGGCAGTCTTGGATATACTTACCTTTCCAAGTAGTGCAGCACTAAATAGATCTGTAGAAAGCAAAGTGACCTCACAGGGATAAGGTCTGGCCAACATAATCTCACTATGACCTCTGAATTTGGTCCTAGAAGTTGGCTTCTTTCTTGGAGAGGACAGGATGCTCACTGGTGGTGAGCATTGCAGTTTAGTGTTCATGAACAGTTGTCAACATGCCCAAAGAAATATGTTTAACAGTTTTTGGACACACAGCATATTCTGTTGCGTCATGTCTAGGACAATTTCAAATGGAGCAGCGAACAACTGGAGAAGATCTTGGAACAGCTTGCTTCAATTTGGAGCATCTGTGCCCATGAGATTTTTGGGGTTATGAATACCCAATTTTTCTCCAGCCCAGCAAAGGCTTAGAGGGAAGGAGAGAGATAACATCTGTGAGTTTGCTGGAGGGTAAAACAAAGCCCCACATTAGGTAAAGCTGCCTTGAAACATTGAAGTGACTAGAAGAATTTGTTCTGGATCAAAATTAATTTCCACTCTTCCCAGTAGGTGCCTTATCTGGAGGCTTTGCTCCTGCTCAGAGTGGTTCTAAATTAATCGGATCCCATTACACCCCGTGAAATCAGTTGTGATATATTCTAGAATAAGCAGGAGACAAACCAGAGTATTCATTTATTTGCCACCAAAGAAGAAGAGCAAAAGAATCATCCGGTGGTAACTATTGGGGGGAGGGGGAAGAGAACTAAGGGGCGGGGGGAAATAAAAGTCCAGATGTTGACTGCACATTAAAATACTGCTTTTTCTCTCTACCGATAGCACCGAATGTTATTTTGTTTCTTTGGAATTCATTTTCTGAAAGTGTCTGCATGAGGAACATCTGCTCCCTCAAATCCAGACCTACAATTTGAATAAATTATCAATATCTGGCAGCAGCCCGTTATTAATGGCTAGAGTTTTATAAGATTCTCCAGTATAATAATAGCGGAGCTAGCGGCTGGCATTCCTCCCAGAGAGACTCGTATTTGTCCCATTTTATTCTGCTCTGTTTTCTTTTCTTTTCTTTTCTGTTTTTCTCTCCGAATCTGAGCATCATCAGTTGATTTTTACCATGGCTCTTGGCTCAAAAAAAAAAAAAAAAAAGGGAAAAAGAGAAAAGCCATTAGTATCCTATAAATCAAAAAGAAAAATGACATCCTCAAACATAAAAGACTCCCCTGAGTGTTTCACTATTATTACCTGTACAAGGTTGCACATGTGGCTTCAGAAACAACTTCTTCCATCAGGAATCATCAGGTAGGAAGATTTCTCACTCCCATGCAAGAGACAAGTTTTATTAACTTCCTGCTCAGCATATACCCTGGTAATTAATGATGCAGTGCACCTTTGAGGTGTCCTAATGTAGGCCGTTTATCAAAAACTGCAACTGCGTAGAAAGAGGACTATGTTCTTTCAATATGATAAATCCAAGCGTGTGCTGGGATGTTCTACATCTCTCTTTTAAGTACAGTCGCTCCCTCTAATTGCAGGGTTTGACTTTCATTGCAAGTTCCGACAAATCACCTTCTCGTGGAGGGCTCCTCCCATGCATGTGAGGATGGTCACGCACAGAGGAAAAAGCTAATTGTTTTCCACATTCAGCAGAGCACATGCCTAAGCCCACGGGAAGATCGTTCTGCCTAAGTTTTGGTGCCAGGCTAGGGAGCCTGCAGTAAAAGGCTTGTCTCCTGAGCTCCCTGTATCATCAGGGGAGAAAGCAGCTTTCCCTACCAGGGTGCCTGTATGAGTTTTCTGTCCTCCGTACCCCTCAAAACGCTCCTTTCTCTCTGCTGACTGTAGAAGGTGCCAGGAGAGGCTGACTTCCAGGGTTCAGCACCCAAAAAGCTGCTTGAATTCTTCTGTTGCTTTTAGAGGTGTCAGGGATGGGCAGTAGCTTCTACTCTTTTGTTCAGTTTATTCCTTATCCTAGAGACCCCCCTTATGATCTCTAGCGTAGGATCAGGACCTGTGCCACTGAAGTAATAAGGACATATCTTGACTCTTGATTGAATTAGAGCAGTTCTCCTAAGCTGTTAGCAGACAGGGTGGGAAGTATCTGCATTTTGGCCCATAGATATGATGAAACCACTGGAAAAAGGCAGAAAAGTAGTCTCTGCCTGTGAGGTGCTTTGGATCAGGCTCTGATGTATGAGTTCCATCAGCCCATAGGGAAAAGAAATGCAGAAGAAAATAAGAAAATCATGTTAGCAAATATAGTTGCTGAGCAGGTAACTTCAAGCCAAGCCCGCTGAAAGCCCTTTGTCACTGCTGTGATTTGCTGAGAATTTGGGGGGGGGGGGGGGGGGGGAATTGCTGGTGCTGATCCAAACATGAGGAAAGGCAGATTTTACAGGAGATTTTGTAGCGTATGAGTTCTGCCTACAAACCTGGGCCAAGCAGCATCCTGTGTCTATCCAGTCCCACTGAAGGCAGGGGATGGCCTTGAATGGCTATGTAGGTCCTATAGGTGTGGAGACACTCATGGAACTGGAAACCCATCTCCATTACCCTCCAAGTACTCTGAGGGGACACAGAGTCACCAGGACACATGAACAGCTCCAGAGAGGAGACCTAGAGCAGGCTCTGCACAGCATCCTTCTCTGCACAGGTACATGGAGCTGCTAGCCAGGTTCAGTCTTTGGAGGGAGTGTGAAGGAATTGCATGCTAACATTTTCCAAACACATATTCCTTGAGTACATACCCATCTGTGGGTGGGAGTAACAAGGCCCACCTCCCTGGGCTCTGAGTGCCTTAAGCCCTGTTGATGGAAATGCAGGAGGTCCTAGGGAAGCCCTGTTCACATGTTGGTCAGTTGGTCTTCACCCCCAAAGTTGTCCCATCTGGGTAGTCTGATTGCTCTTTGAAAACAGTCAGTCCTGAATGCACTAGCTCCTGCACCGCCTCAATGAAAGCTCCATCTCATGCAGGGATGGCAAAGATGAATTAGTTAATTATGTAAAGTGTTTTGGAGATGAAAAGTGACATCTGAGTGCCAAGTATTACTATTAATAACAAAACATACACCACCTACCAGGTACTATTCCTTTTTTTCTTTCTTTCTAAATAATATAATTCTGAAGTTCAAGTAACAGGAGCAGAAGTCAGGAGGAAAGTATAAGACTTCAAAAGTACAAGTAGAAAAAGGAGCATTTCGATCTAAGCAATCCACATTTCAGAGGAACCCATTTTGCCTGTGTATGCCTGCTTTTTAACACCTCCATAACAGTTCCCATATACTAGTACCAATATCAAATCTTAACACATTGCAAGTCTTGCATAAAAAATCTACTCTTCCTCCTTTTAGTGTTTGCTGTAGACACCTGAAGCATCTCTGTTCAAAGTCAAAGATATCTCCTTAAGGTTAAGCATATGCTTGATTCCTGTTCAGCTAGTCACTTAAGCATGTACTTAAATTAAAACACATGCTTTAGGCTCAGTTTTGGTGAGGCTTGAGAAAGCTAGATGCCAAATTCTCAATGGACCCTCAATTTTAATGAAAGCCAGTGGGGATGGGAGGAAGGGTGGGTGGAGAAATTTTCCTAGAAAATTCAAGCCCACATGTAATGCTGCATTGTGGCACATGAAATGAGAGGAAAAGAGAGCAAGGCAGGAATTTTTCAGCTATGCCAAGCAGAGTTAACTACATTTCAGGGCTATGTTGATGTTGAAGCTGATTTGGAGTGTTCTTGCTGGGTGTCTTCAAAGCTGGACCTCGGTGGCTAATGCAGGTGATCCTTGCTGATTTTGGTCCATTACAATAGTTCAACAAAAAGACTCCAAAAGTGGTTTGTGAGACAACAGCTGCATTATGACCTCTGCTCTAGCAATGTATCTTATTAAAAAAGGATGCAAATAATCCAGTCATATATGACAATCAAGGCTAATATTAACTAAACAACTGCAAACAATACAAAGACAGTGTATTTCTGCAAGGAAAAGGGGACTACTGTGTATGCTATATGCAGCAAGCTAAATTTAATGTATTTTGAGAACGAAGCAATTTGTCGAATACACATCTTTGTTCTCCTCTTTTTTTTCCCTCCTCCCTCTTTTCCTCTCTTTTCTAGCACAAAATTTGAAGGCATTCATGTAAAAATGGCTCTTAGGAATATCACACACAGTTTTATTTATGGTAAATTTATTATAATAAGGATGTTCTCTGTCATTGTCTGAGAGATTTATTTATTGTATCACACTTTTGAAACTGCTGATATTGATTATTTCAAGAGGTTGCCTTAAAGGAAGAAGGGGAGAAAAACAACAACAAAAAAAGCTTCACAAATGAAAAGAAATGGCCATGTTGCTATCAATTATTTCATAATGAGATATGAGGGGAGAATTTTAAACATTATCTCTAGCATTACAGTTGAACAAACAATATATTTACTGGAAATTATACTCGGATGATGAATGGCTTGTTTTAAAATAGAGGCTTCTCTAATGGGGGCCTTTCTGAACAGCACTGACACACAGTCCAACTCACAATTATTACTGCATTTTAATCGAAACCAAATTCAGTATTTCTGCCAGGGAGTGAAAAGAGTGAATCCCATTTGCAAATATCTCTATTCCGATGATCACCAAACGATAACAAATTTGGAGTCATCCAAAAATATTCTAGCCATAATGCCATTTACTAGTAATTCATCCTTTTCCTTCTGTTCAAACCCCTTTTACTTTCTTTCGCTGTGTCCAGGTACACTTTCAATTGCAAGGATTCAATAAAAAGGAATGTAACACTAGCTTTTCCAACTAACACCAAAAGAGCGTGTCCCCCCCCCGGCCCCGACCTCATCTTATGTAGAATAGGGAATTGGATATTAGTCACTGCAGTTTCTAGCTATGACAGACAGTAATTTACCATTTTATTGTGATTCAGTGCCTTGGACAGAGGCACACATTGCCTGTCATGCTGTGTTCATCACCGACTGTAGAGACAAGCGTTGCTTGTCAAATAGTAGAGCCCTTATAATGAGGACACCTAGGTGTAACATAAAAGATTCACAGGCAAAAGGACTTCTTATGGAGGGCTTAAAACCTCTAGAGCAGTGTGAGCTAGTTAGATAATACACAAACTTTAGAAGTGATACAGACAGATATTTTCCCCCTTACATCTATTAGGCATACCAAAAACGTTATCAACAGAACAATATGTAAACCTTTGTGGGAGGAAGGCAGAGCAATTTATTTGCATTATCTTGCCTTGCTGTAGAAGAGAAGAAGAAGGTGTGTGTGGAGGAGGGGCAGTGAGGGGGATGGTTCACACACACAACAAAACCCACAACCTGAAAAAGGTGTGTGCAAGGGAAAACAAAAACCTTCTACCTTTCAGCGAAGCTGTTGGATGGTCACTAATGAGATTTCAGGTTTTCATTTGTCTTCATTTCTAGCGAGCTTGACTCTGCATGGCCTTTTTTCATAAAGAGAAAGGTAAGGTGGGCCAGCAGGTTACAGCATGCACGTCATGCCATAAGCAGCTGTCAGGGGGCAGAAAACTGACACTTGAGATTGGATTAATCCTCCATCAAACCTAATTGGAAATAATGGACTGGATCCTCAGCTGGAGTAAATGGACACAGAACCAGGGTTTCCAGCAAAGCTGTTCCCCTTTGGCTCTGTTGAAGAGTTTTCTCCCTCCAGAGCAGACCCACATTTTGGCCATACAATCACCTGCCTGTTGATCTGTCCGTTGTTACCTGCACGCCAGCCTGAACTGGACCTGTTGGTCCTCTGCCATCGCTCGCCCTTGGCGCATCGGTTCACTTGGGCAGGCAGGACAGGTCTGGAGACTAAACCCCCGGGGCAGATGAGCAGAGCATGCAGGAGACAGCTCAACTCATCCGTGAGGTGCCGGTCGGGCCCAGCAGTTTGCTGGGGACCTTGAGCAGTTCGGTCGCTGGGACAGTGCTGAGACTCAGCAAGGGGGCTGAGCGGTTCAGCTTGCAGCCAGGGTCACGCTCAGCTTCAAGCTCCTAGTCCTGGCTGATACCCGAAACAACCTTTGCAGTGTATTCATTACAGACCGGTGGCCTCCGTGGGTACAATTCCTCCTGCTTTTTATCCCTCTCCCTCCCTCCCTCCCCATAAGAGTGTACTTACGTGTAAGGGTGGATACAGCATAAATGCTCAGGCAGGTCCCCACGTGCAGAAAGTACACCGAGCTCAGTCCTTGCCCGTGGCATGCTGGACCAGAGGTGAGCCCCTCGGGAGCTGGAAATCTCCTCCCTCTCCCCCAGTCCTCTGCCTTCCACTTACTGGGGACAGAGCAGCGGAAAGAACAGCACCAGAGGAAAGTATGTCTGGGTGAAAGTTACACCACATGCTTTTACGCTTTCTTATTTGCACAATAATGGAAGTGCACATAAGATCATCTGTTTATTACGATATCCACATTTTCAGTCTTAGACGTTGCGCTAAAGAAATCTGTCTCCCCACACAGTTTGGCATCTCATTTGCAGGCAAGGTTATGTTTTTTTCTTTAAGGATAGTTAGAAACATGAGCCAATTTCAGTTACTAATACAAATTTAGGGAAGTGCATGTTCTAATAAAGGTGATTTAAAAATATTTAGAAGCTGAGGAGTACTTATACTTTTATATTGTCAGTACCAGATACACATTTGAATATTAGTGAAGCTAAACTGATTGATTGAATTACTTTAGAGAAGAGTGAGACACAAATGCAACATTTTGGTTACTCTGAGTAGATTTTCTTTTACCTTTTGGGAAATCATTACTGCTTGCAGACTGGATATTAGAAAAGTCCAGGTAAATTTTAGAAAAATTTTGTTTTATCACCACGTGAATATGTTACACAGTAACATTCATTTGCTAATCCTCCCTCCTGTCTTTTGCTCCACCTCTCCTAAAAAAGAAAACAATATGTGAAATTGAAAAATGGTGCTCACTGAGGGGTTTAAAGACATTTGAAATTTGGAATATATTTTAAAGGTCAATTTCAGCAGTAATTATGTTATAATGGTGAAGCTTTTAGAGAATGCGAAACACAAGATTAATATGTTGCCAGATAGAAAGTGGCAGAAGACTCTATCTTGTTTGTGTGTGTGTGTGTGAGCGTGTGCACACATCGTATGTGTCGAAGCTTACAGGGGACCGGCAATACATCAGAACAGCTTTCACAAACACAGGGAACACTGATATCCTTTGTACATGCATAAAATTTCCACCGATATCAAGGACACTTGCACTGAATGTGGGCTAATGCTGTTAGTCCAGGGATTCTTTACTGCAAATTCCTTACTGGTCTTAACCTTAACAACAGTAGCAGCAGGTGAACCTCAAGGAGCCTGGGAGTCCAATGTGCAAGGTGCTGCACAGTCACAGAATAAAGCCCATAAAACTACTACTGCACATTTACTCTGTGAAGACCAAGGGAGCATTTTCGTGCATTTTTTAGGAACCAGAGATGCAGTTAGATCAAATGAAATACTCTGTGGGGTAACGGGTGTCTGAGTAGAAATAGAAAATCATTTTATATTTAATTTTATTTTCTAATTCTTCAATGGATGCTTTAACCACAGGATCTATGTAAGTTTTTGTTTTGTCAGATGGGTTATTGGCTTATTGTGTGCTCCTTAAGTTACCTGTGTCAGTTTACCCATGTCAAAAAAAAAAAAAAAAACCAAAGTCATGGCAATGCCAAAACTTACATGAATTTTGAGCTGTACTAGAATGAATTGTGTAAGATGTTTCAGATCATCTTAGGGAAATCACTGCATGAAGCATAGTGAGAACTTACTCAAAGTGACCAGCAAACTTTTTTCTTATAAAAAAATGCACTGTTAGAGGCAATCCTACCACTCCATGAATTACATTATTCTGAAAACTCCATCTAGGCCTTTCATTGAGGCCTAGTAGAGATGGGTACTTTCATCCCATCAAAGTTTCTCACTCCTCTTGCTTCTTTTTTGGAAATCCAAGCCTGACAGCACATTTCTAAGGTGGAAGGGAAACAGCCACAGAGATGCATCAGAGCCTGAGCACAGAGGGGAGCGTTCATACTGTCTAGCTGTCGGCATCCGAAGCAAATCCTCTGAAACGTGGAGGCTCCTGTGTGACTGTATTCATTATACAGGGGTGGGATTCAGCTCCTTTATTTTTAGCATTTAGAAGTTAAGTGAACAAGTCTGAGCTGGTTTCCTTTTAGAGCCAGTGGAGAGAAATGGTAAGAGGCAGACAGTGGATCACACAGATAGCCCTGTGCAGAAATCTAGATCGCTGCTTCTCTCCATTGACTACACCCAGAGGCTTAGTGACAAGCTCAGGGTAGGCATCTAACTTTTAGACACTTAATCCTGAGATGAATCTCACCTGTATGCTCTTCTCTTCAGATGCTCTGATTTGCATTTAAGTTAGATGCCTAAAGACTCAAAGAAGCTAGTTAGCTCCCGTATCCCCAGTGAACGACTGAATATGAAGTCCCCATAGTGCTGGCTGTGATTGCTCAGGAATCCGCAAGGCGCCTGGCCACTGCACAAAGGCAGAGCAGAACAATACACCAACAGATGATGTATACTAAGAGAACTAATCATTTCCCAAAGCACATCATAAATACTATATTTATAACATTAATTAAATGTCTGCAACTAAAATTATTTATAATAGAGATGTGAGAACTCAATGGACTATTAGTGAAATCAGCTTGTTTTATTCCAGAAGGACTGGACAAAGACTTATTACGTTATGTATGAAAGTCTTAAACAGTTTCTGGCTTAAAAACGTTTCTTTCTAGGGTGTCTGCATAACACTAACGAATGTGTTACACAGTATAGATTATGAGAGAAAACCCAGTTTGTCTTGGCTCCTTTCTGACATATTTTCCATGTAAATGAGAAGGAAAGCTCTTACTTGTATCCTAGTGAAGCAACAATATACAATATTTAAAAAAGCTCCAGAAAACCTGCATCTAATAGATTCTAGCATCTTTTGGGGTTGTATTTTTTTTAATAGAGTTTAACACTAAGAAGAACTGTAGCACTGAAAGCCCAGAGGTTGCTGCCTTCACGGGCAACAATTCCTACATCTGTACATGTCAGTAAAGCAGGCCAGGATGTTAACTTGAGCCCTATCCTAAAGCTTTCCACACTACTGAACTGTTGGTCAGGCATGGGTTTCACCTGTGTTAAAAATACGTTCCCAGACAGTGCCCCAGTACGTAGATGACGGCACCTGTTGCACCAAGGACTATTCCCAAAAGCAGTATGGATGAGTATTTGCCAGGTTTGACTCCTTTCACCCTACTCTGTCCTCCACTCCGATTCCAACAGGCTTTTCATGCTCACCTGCCTGGATGTGTCCTCATGCTGCATCTCATGCCATTAGCACATCCCATGAGTTTAATGCTTTGCAAACCCTACACTGATATATGGGCTTTCTCTCCCATTACTCTGAACTGAGACCACACAGACAACAGACCTATGCATTGTGAATGTGACAGATCATGTAAATTGGCCATAGGGCTAGAGAATGGTACCCAACCCTGTTTTATTTAGCCATGCAGATGTACCCAGTGCCTCCACTATCTTTAGGAGCGAAGAGCTAGTTTGCAGCAGCTGCAAATCTTTATCTTTGAGCGCTGGGAATCTTTTTCATTCTTTCTCCAGCTGTTATCTTGAATCTGGAGGGAACATCACCCAGAGCTGGTAGATCATTCTCTTTTCATGCAGCAACCATTTACTCACGGATATCTCAGCTGGACCAGGCAACAAATGACTGGGGAGAGGAAAGAGGAGGTGAGAAGAGCAGTTATTATTCCCTGTTGTTTTTGTGATTTGGATCCCTTTTTTGAGGCTATGAACACCCACCAGCCAGCCAAAACTAGTAATATAGCAGGTCACTGCCAAACTCCATTGTTATTATGTTTATTTTTTCTTTTCTTTTCTTCTTTTTTTTACCCTCCTTTCTGAGCTTTTTTTGAGGTGACCTTGCCCACCGCAGTTGCTTTTCAGTCCTCAAGGTCAGGCATCATGAAGATTTCTTTTTACCCAATAGATGGAAGGGTAAATATATCTGGAGAAATCAAGGCCCTCCATTGCCTGTGGCTAAGGTATCCACCCCCTGCAACTTCCCCTGGTCCTGTTAGTAGTTGTTGTTCATTTGATAGACATTGTAGCAAGGCAGTGTCTCTTTATCATGTCCCTTCAGATTCTAAGACTCTGTGTCGTGCATTAAAGGTTTGGAGCCACAGGGTGTGCCAAAAGCTGGGTCATATGTTTTGCTATGATGTTCCTACTATTTCAGCTTTGTCTATAAAGGGCAAATGGTAAATCATCTTCCTGAGAGTTAATGGAGCATTTCTACAGCAAGAGGAAAAAGTGGAAAAGTTTCAAAAGAGTGGCTTATTATCTCAGTCAGCCAGAATTCGCCTTTACCATCACCTACCTAGGAATCTTCCTTTCCCTTTCTTTTTTCTTCAAGATCCCTCTATTTTTACTTTGTTTTCCTCCATTTTCCTGTAGTCCTGTTACTTCAGTTTCAGATCTACACCCTTTTACATCTCTCCAATTATAATATTTTGAACTTTAACATTCAAACCAGGGTACCTGTCTAGCAGCTTTCTTGTGTAGGTTTCTAAGCTCTTTGCAGACAGTAATTAACGGAGCCTGACAACAGTCCTGGAAGTTTAGGTTAGAGGAGGCACAGAGGGCCTAAATGGTCATATATTTAATTAACGGCAGAGCTAGAAAGAGAGCCCAGGAGTCTGGGCTCCTCATTCCTTGTTTTGACCATCTGACTCTATTGTTTCACACAGAGCTGAGGAAAAAGTACAGATCGGGTTATCCCTCTGCCCATGTGGGTCTAATTGTAATCATCCATCCATATTTATTCTACTTTATGAATGCCAGGTATGCTACAGATCTTTCCCAGTCAATACTCTGTGATCCCTAGTGAACTTCATGAGGACTTCTGCTTGTGTCCTTTCCCTTTAGATAGCAACTCCTACTTGCTGTAGCCCTGCGGAAAATGGGAGTGGGTTATTGATGATTGCTAATGATCCACCTTCAGCCAGCCCAGCTAGTGGTTCCAACCAAATAGCTCAACGTTTGTCCTTTCCCTTATTTGATGTTATTTGTCAAAAGGGACATCTTTGCCTGGGAGGTAGATTGCTGGATATTGCATGAATCCTTGCTTGTGGCGAGGTGTACAAGCACGCCTGTGCTGATTTTCATTCCAACACATGCCCAAAGACGACACAGTTCCCAAATCATCACTAGCCACAGTCTTTTCCCAGATCCCCTCACTAATTTAAAGCTTCCTCTAAGTTAGGCAAGGACAATTCCTTATGACTGGGAACATGTGCATCCCTTCCTCACCCATCCCAGGTAGTTGTACAGCTCTTGATGCTTTGACACCTAGACCGAGCTCCTGTGCTTCCGTTCATGTGGTCCAGGTGGATTAGGGGCAGGCAGGATGTTTGGGGGTACAGTTTTGGCAGTGGATGTGAAGAGAATGTGGGGTCAGTGGGCTCAGGACACTTGCACATATCCTTCACCTCTGAACACAAAATGACTTTGTCTTCAGTCCCAAAGGAGGCTGGGGCAGAGCTCACGACAGCTTCCCAGCTATTGCTGCACAAGCTGTCTCCTCAGCAATGTAGCCAACCTGCACTGGACCGTGGGGATATCTCATTACAGCTGGGGGCAACCAACCCTGGTTGCACATACTGGATCTACCTATCTCAGTTTCTGTGCTGTTTTTAGTGTTTTTCATCCCTCCCTGTACCCCCTTCTCCCTGACTAATTAATAAGTGAGTCATCTGCTATGGCCTGGTAACACATTCAAACTGTCAGTGGAGCATTTATTTATTTATTTTCATGTTGTTAAAGGCCTACTCTTCTAAACAATGAGAGGATAAATAAAATCAACTCAGACAAGGTTATTTCACATTCCTAATTTCCAACACCTTTTTTTTACTAAAGCCCCACGATGCTTGTTCGTGTTCTCCCCCCTTCCCTCTCCCACCCGCTAACAAAAAAACAAAATACATTTTCGAATCAAGATAAAGCCATCAAAGAACTAACTAAACATGATTAGAAAGGACCTCTCCTTAATGGGAAAAAAATCATGATTTAGACCTGGCTGCTTTCCAAATATCCCTGTGCAATCAACCAAAGAAACACATTTTAGAAAACAGAATTGTAAAAGTAACTTTGAAGAATCGGTTGCCATAGAAACAGATCTGTAAATACTTAACTGCAAACATTAAGTGACACAGTGATATTCCAGAGCCCAGGATGCCTTAAAAGGATGGCAAATTTCACCCAGCTCTTTAAATAATCAACTCGGCTGTGCTTTGATTTTTCTTCTTTTTTTTTTCTTTCCTTTCTTTTTTTCACACTATTCAGTGCAATCGCATCCCTGTTCTCAGGCATGTGTGATAATAGAAATGCCAGAATTATTTTATAAGAGAGAGTCCTGATCCTTTATAACATGGAGGCAAAGAGGGAGGAGGGGGCACCAAATACAGGCTCAGAGCAACCTGTGGAGTCTGAAAATATAGCCCCGAGTCATTCTGTTTCCCTCTAACTGCAGGGTCAGGAGAAAGCTTGATTGATTGTGGCTTTTCATTGCAAGAAAAAAAACACAAACGACCTGCAATTTCTTGTCATCTACCAGGGAAGAATCAGATGCAAGGAAATAAAAGGGTTATGGGCAATTTTAATTTAAACAAGTGGGCATTTATGTTGTGCCCTAGCCTTAAATCTTGGCTCAGAGTTAACTCACCCCTAGGCTCCCCAGTATATTTCAGTGCTCAGCTCCTGCTGCCTTCAGAAGAGGAAGAGTGCCCTGTTCCCCAGGGGTAGTTGGCACCCTCCCCTTTCTCACCATGGAGCATCCATATCCAATGGGCTTCCTTGGTTCAGTCAAGAGAATGGCTTCAGCTAAAAGCTTCAGGTGTCTGGGGGCCAAAACCCCTCTCCCCACGCTGAGATCAGAGAAGTCAACAGCACTGATGTTTTTTCTCCTGGGAGAGCAGTGAGGGGTGGCCGCTAATAGACCTTTCCCTGGCTGGAGGTGCTGATTATGGAAGATTTTGCAAGCTGGCTTTGCCGAGGTTTTGAATTTGTTGACTTTTCAGACACACTTCAAAAGGTCCACATGCTCTCCCAGCCTAAAGGGAGGTGAGATGGGTCATCAATACAGTAGTATGAAAGATAACTTAAGGGAAGGCCCTGACCCAGTTCATGAGAATACAGTGGACTGTGGTTAAAATATCTAGTCCCATCAGATGCCGCTAAATGGCCTTGCTCATCTATCTGAAGTCTAGACAATAGAGGTTTTACTGCAGTTTTAAACTTAACATGTGCAGGAGCTGTCTGCAGGTTAATTTAACTGGTAGTAAGCTTTTGGGCGAGGTGATTCCTCTGTGGGTTCTGACAAATTAAGTCCAGAGCTTCAGAGCATCCCTACGCCACTGAAATAGCACGTGGCTCTCCTGGAGTAAGGGGCTCAGAGAGAGGGAAGGGTTTGTCCCACCAGAACTCTGCTGTTGGCAAGCACTCGGATTTGAAGCAGAGATCCTTACTGCGGAGCAACAGCCTGCAAGTATCTGCAAACATGGGTTTAGCTGCTGCTTTAGGAGGACCTTTAATAACCTGCTTGTTTTCATCGTTCTGGTTGGGTTTTAGGTTTTCTCTTCCCTGTGGGCTGGCTATGTTATCCTACTGAAAGCTGAGCAGTATTATCCTTTAAGCTGATTTTTCTGCCCAGCTTAGGAGAAGAAGGGATGGGGAGAGGAAGGAAAAAGATGTAGAGGCCAAGGATGCAAAAGAAAGCAGGAGGGAACAGAAAAGTAGAGTCTAAAAGGAGCTCTGATATCTAAAGTGATCACCTTTTACTTATACATTTGATTTGCCAAAAGTCTGTACAGTCATAAGAGATTTGGCTCTTTTCTATCTAGTCTTGGGGGTTACTAGCGTGAACAGAAAAACGCAGATAGAGGTATAAACCTAGATACAGATAAGTTAGCAATCAATGTATATATAGAGATATATGTGTGTTTTTAGGAGTTGTATTTTTATCTAGGATAGCTGAAGAGTTCCTACCCCGATCACTCCTCTCCTCAGCCTGCCTATCTCTGTCTCTCACATACATGCCATCTGCCTGGGAACCTCTGAAAGAAATCTATGTGATTTTTGTGGAAGGAAAGTGAGGAAAAGCAACTCTTCCTTAGCCTTCCTCCACTCCCTGCTCTCCCCTCCTTGGCTACCTGCTTCAAGGAGACGTGTGTGTGTGTGTGTGTGTGTGTGAGAGAGAGAGAGAGAGAAGAGCCCAGTGTGGGGCACAGAGACCGGAGGTAGCTCTCATTTGCAAAATCCACAGTGTTCTCATCCTTGGCACAGCTGTGATGGGATGGGGGAGAGAAAGGGGGTATGGCATGTCTCTTCACTTTATCACTGCCTGGGCTCTCGCCTTGTCATTCGGAACTTGCCATGAATCTAAAAAGAGTTTGGCCTTAATAACTTCACACAAGTACCGCATTGCCAGTGACTTTAGAGACGGGTGACAGCAAGCAAGGAATTATAATGAATTGCTGCAAATGCCTTCTTCACACAAATTACAGTTATTTTCCTCTGAGCCTGCATGCCTTCCAACATCAGGATTTTGGTTCAGAAGATGAGGTTGGGTGCTTATGTGTCTAGGGAGAGAGACATACATTCTGCCAACGCATCCGTGGACCCCTTAGCCCTATTCTTTCCCCCCTGCCTCCTTGTTTTTTGGATTTTTGGTGCATTTTTTTGGTTGGTTGGTTGGATTTTTTCTTAAATGCAGTAAGAAAGCTGATTTTGCTACTGGAAGCAATCCGCTTTTCACAAGCTATCCTGCACTTTGAAAGAGAGGAGAAAGAAGTTTCACCCTTGTTGTGACCTTAACACTTTCATTTGTAGTTAACATTTTCCTCTGTCACCACACTTACCCAGACTGGACTGTCCACAGACACTATGGAGAAGGTCCCCGTCTCCACAGAGGAGCATGCAACTTGGTTCTTTGGCCATCCTGATAGATGTGCACTGCTGAAGGTGCTCTTGAACATCATACCTGCCATCCTGAGGGCAGCTTGTCAGTCACAGTAGGATGGGCAAGCGTAGTCCAGCTCTTCAGCACTCAGAGTGCCCATGACTGCAGCTTCATGAATGCGGGTTCGGGTTCACTGTCACTGTGGGGTAGAGTTATCTCATTCAGTCTGTGGTGCATTTAGGTACCGGTTATTGCAGGAAAGAGGATATTTAAAGGGTCCCCCAAATACAACATGATTTCCTTTAACCTAGTGCTCATGGCCAGGATACAACCATTGCTCAGTCCTCCAAAGTAGTCCCCATTATTTTCTTCAAGAGACAGTTTTAAAGGTAGTGAGGCTAAGGTGTCCTTGGCATTTCTGAGGAGGAATTATGCAAAGTCTCACCCAAAGTCTCTGCAGATAGGCACACAACCCTGAAATCTCCTCAGTACCAGCATATAGCAGAACACTTCATCTTCAGGTTCATCCTGGATCAGAAGTGACCCTTGTTATCTCATTACAAGGAGTCAGTGTGTAACTGCCCTTGGCATGAGGTACCGTGGGTTCAATTTCTTTGTTCACTGTGCATGGGCCTCGGTGATTTCAGTGGTGGTTTGCAGATAGCAGAGGATGCATGACACGCAAAATTGAGAATTACCTTCAGTGAGGTGTGAAAGAACAGTTAGGCAGTCATTTTGTACAGTTCTACAAAGGTCATTTCTGCTCTTCTTGATGACCATCTTCCAAAAACGTTATTAGAGTAAATGGGGAGACTTGACTCTCCCATTTTTTGTTGTAGTTTGGGAACAAGAGCTGTTTTTTCCATGAGTCTAATGTATAATTCTAGGTGGACATTCACATTCAAGGTATTTAAAAGAATCACTGAGGAGTTTTGATTGAGACCCCAGATCACCATAGCTTTTGGATATTTCAGGCAGCTCCTACCTGATTCACCCTAGCTCAGTTTAATCATCATACAAAAGAGGCCTTGCCTCAACTATTCAATTCCTAAATTGGATTTAAAAGGCATTATTTGTATTATTGCTTGTGCTACTTGTTTAGTTAGCAGCTGTCATATGTCAGGATCAACTAAGAGATGATAATGCCTGGCGAATTATTTAAATTATACATAGGATTATTCTTAAGTAGTTAAAAAAAAAGAACGTGTCTGTCATGCAAGCCCATGTTATCCCGGAGGTGTACACTTGCTGCTGCTGGGTCTCAGGTGCATTCAGGACAGGCATTTGATCTCTTCCTGCTTTCATTTCTCCATATGGAAATAGGTTAGTCATCATGAGGGTTGTTGTGAGGCCAGATGAAGTCCAGTTACAAAGTGCCCTGAGAAACACGAGACTAAAAAGGAATTTTATTAAAGAGTGAGCTATTTCAGTAAAGGCATTAAAAGTGGCATGTTCTCATTTGCCATAGTCCAGTGTGTCTTTGAATCACAGCAGACTTCGTTACTGGCAGGGAGAATCTGTTGCTGCCGCCGGCTCTGCGGTGTCAATGCAGTTAAAGGGACACTGCCAACATGCGCTACCTCGTCAGGAACAAAATGTGAATTACAAGTAGTTTCAGGTGCTATGTTTGCCCTTGAGTATTCCTTGCTGATTTCTGTTGTCTTACAAACAAGTTTGCAAACTCCTTTTCTTCCCTTGCTGCAATGTGAAAGCCCAGCAACTGACTGTAAAATGCAGAATGAGTGTCACAAAGTCCATCGTTGGTAAAAGGGTGATATTTTCGCTTTGGCAGTCTCCCTTTAAGAAAGTGCATGATGATTTTATTCTGCAACATTGAGCTTGTCAACTAATTTATCAATTACATTTTGAGGCAGGGAAGACATCCTTTCCCAGGCATTCACTACTGACCATTGCCAGAGATGGGACCTGCTAGGCTGGATCTGTGGTCTGTCCCAATGCGGCCGTCTTTAGGTTATGAAATGTGGCATCTTTATTTCTTTACAGTTATGTCAAAGGCTGAGCCAAGCAGCTTAATGTTCTGATCACAACTGAATTGGGCAGGGTTAGCAGTTAAAAAAAATCTATCTTTAACTTAGAAATAGAAGTGACTGAACATCACTGGCACAATCTCATGGGTATATAATATTGTAGGTAGTTTTGCCCCTGATTCTAAAATCAGGAATGAATCTTAGTTATGTATGTGCAACAGGCTTTTGCCAGTATAATCAGCTGGACTGAAGTGTGATCACATGCTCTAAAGTTATCAAGCTACCACTGCTTACAAGTTATAATCCATCTACTGATTCATAGTACATGACCATTTTGCATTCTTACCCCCAGGTGATTTTATTACCACAAAGAAGGTTTATGCTAAAACACCTGTTTTTTCATTCAGGGGTGGCAGAGCTAAGGACACCTATCTGATGAGTTACATCAGGTCAGCCAACAGATGTTAATTCATTACGTGTGGTTCCAAAATCTTTAATACAGGAGTATATAGCTTTAATGCTAGATATATACTGCAGTGCTGATCTTTTCAGATCAGGTGTGAGCATACAATCACATTTCTTTCACCGTGTTAGCTAGCATTCCTATAAACTTCATTTTTTAATGCTAGTTTTATGCAAGAGAATGGAAAATAGATTTACTACAACTGGGCATTAATCCCAGATTCGATCTGAACCCTAGGTTCAGTCTGAAACTTTTTGAAACACGCCTAAGGCATCAAAAACATCAGAGACATTTGAACCAACAGTATATAAGAACAGCATTTTGTTTCATGTGCCCTGTACATTTGTAATCCTTTAGCAGATACCATATACCTGGATTTACTGTGTCATTTAACTGTGGCATTAGTGAAACTAGTTAAACCAAACACTGTTATTCCTTTAAGAGGGCAGATGGTTCTACTGTAATTAAAAACTATTCCTAAATGATCTAAGCTGAAGCAGAAATGTCCTTACAGTCTTTTTCTTTGCTCTAATAAAATGAACCTAAATAAGAAAGCTGAATTAAACAATTACAGTTTTGTCAACATTTGGTTTTGTCCTGAATTGGAATGAAAAGTCAGAATATCAAAAACTGTCTTGGCACAAGGAGTTCCAGAAATGTTCCAACTTTTTAGTCTGACATCTTTGATTGAAGCAGAACATTTAGACTTTTCTCAAATTGAAATTCAATTTTCAGGCAGCCAGACCTGAGCCGTCGCAGTGCCTCAGGCAAATGCCATGGATGGGGGGCACTCTGGGATTTGTAGCCTGGCAGGGGAGTCCAGCCCTGTGAAGGATGAGGACGTGAGACAGCTCTCACAAGAAATGGCTCTCAGTGATATTAGCTGAATAGTGGAAGGATTCCACTTTCGTGAAAAGTCTTTCACTTTTTTTTTAATAATAGAAAATTAACATACTTAACAGAGAAAATGGTCTATGGGTTTAATAGAGAAAAGGGGACATTTGACCTAAAACATATTTTTGAAAGGTAGAATGAAATGTTTTGTTTATAGTTTTGAAACAAAATAATTATTTACTACTTCTGATGTGTCTGTGTTTCCAGTCAGTTTGACCAGTGCTCTTCCATAAACAATCTTGTCCATTAGATTTTGAGACATTAATGGCAGGGAACACAACGTATTTTCTGTTGCATAATTTATGATGATATGTTATCACTAATTAAATGCAATAGTAATAATGAATACAGTCCTCAGAACTGAGTGAACTCAGTGACTTGAGCAATTCTGGTTGCATAGTTTACAGACCCTTTGTAAGATAAGTATTCTTTACCAAGTAAGAAGCTTCACAGTTATAGAGGAACATCATACACAATTGCATGTCCTCAATGCATTAGTCACCTCTAAGACTCATTTCTTGTTCCAGTTCAGGAAAGGGCAAGGAACTAAATTTCACGTCTGTGAGGTTCTTGAAGTCAGGGTTAGTGCCTGACTTCTTTACAGGTGAACCTTTCTCTATGCCTCCTTTTATTTCCTTCTGTCTTTCTTTTTCATTTTCTACGTCCAAGAATCAGAGGAAGCGGCAGAGAAAAGGCAGTTGCGCGCCTTCCACGGTGACTTTGAGCTGTATGTTGTACCTCTGCTGCCGTCTCCAGGCTGGCTCAGTCAAGACTTTAACACCAAACAGCCGAATTGGTGGTGATATTGATGGTAGTGGCGGTGGGAAATATTGTAAGAAGGGAGAAAAGGGTTTGACTGTATCAGATGATGAATGTTTGGTGCAAATGGGTGGGCCGTCCTCACAGGGGATTGATGGTGCCTCAGCAGGCTTTTGTGTGACACATCACATCACCACTCATGCCATCGCGGCCTTCTGATGGGATCCAGTGCAGGGTTTCAGGGTGAGGCCCTTCAGTCTCATTCCTACAGTGCTTTGGTGCACGTGAAGAAAAAAAGTGTGGATTTTCAGGAAATAGGGAAGCCTAGAAGGGGAAAGGGCTGAGTGGGTTGAAAAATGATTTTAAGGTGTGTGGAAGCACTGAATTGCAAAAGAGAGAAGCGTACCGTGTAGAGCCACGAGGGCCACGTGGGTTTTTAGGAGAGAGGTAGATGGATATCATAGGCTTCATCCGCCATTGTCTCTTCCAGTTGTTTTCGCTAGAGTCTCATTGTCGGTGAGGACTGGGGAAAGCAGAGCCTGCTGTTGAGAGGGCAGAGCAGGGACTTTCAGACCAGGATGGAAATTAGGGAGAGGGGATCCTTGGTCAGCTCAGTGTTGCACGAGAAAGAAGGAAGCCAAGAAGCAGAGAGAGAGGGAGAGAGAGGATGAAAGGGAGATTCCTGGATGTTTTGTTAATCTAAAAGTGCAGTAGCACAGCAGAAGCCATACTTGATGTCACCAGTATGAATTTCAGGACTTTCCTTCTCAGAGCGCAACAGGGAAGGAAACAAGGTAGAGGTGACATCTAACCTTTCCCTCCCTAAAGAGCAGAGGGAAAGGGCTGTCAGATGTAAGGAGATCAGAGGAGCCCTGACTGTTACCACACACCTTTGGGAGAATTGTTCATCCCTGCTTGTGTTTTGAACACAAGATGCTTGTGTTTTTGAACAAGATCTTGATGGAAAGAAAACCCATTCTCACTATAACGGATTTTAGGTGCCTTTATTTACCAACAGCAGCAATAACTTCCTGTTGATATCAAGGCATCACCAGCTAAAGATAAAGGAATCTCTCAGCTGACAGTGCATGGGGTCAGGAAATAATTCTCCTGCCTTCTCTGTCTAGCTTTCCATAGCTGACCCAGTGAATTATGGGGGTGAAATGGGGAGATCACCTTCTTCAGCAGCAACAAGCACCATCTAGGCAGAAAGTAAGAAAACAAGGACCAACACTGTACATCTCAGTGCAGCAAATTCTGTTCCCCTCTTTCAATATCCACAATATTTAAGCTTCAGAGACGTCAACTATAAATCAGAAAGCTCAGCACTAACATGGATAGATCTAATGTTCGTCTTTGACAGGTTTTGTCTCATCCTTGGGGGAGGCTAAATTCTGACCAGTAGTGGTCAGAATCAGACTTTCTATCTTAATGTTGCATGCTGACAAATTGGATAAGAAATTAACTCAAAGGATAATTTTTATTTCTAGCAACTTTTTCCTAGTCATGCTGAAATGCTATGGAATACACTTAGCGTGGCCAGTTTCTGTATTTCTTTTTACTTTTACCTTCTAAAGACAGTTCAAATAGGCTGAGTTTACTGCAGAATATTTGAGGTTGAAAGGGACCTATGGAGATTATCTAGTCCAGCCCAAGGAAGGGTTGCAGGGATCTATGATGTGGAAGATCGACTACCAGAGTTAAGGAGCTGGGAGCCAGCTACGCTTTCCTGTTTTCCTGTGTGGTTTCTAAAGACTTTGTTTCACTATCACATATCCTGCATTTGTTTAGAGAAGAAGAATTTTGGCTTTACCAAAATGAAATGCCTGCCTTTCTATTCTGCTATATGCATGATCCTAAAGTTCGGTGGCAGACGGCAATGGAATGATTGTTTTGGATACTGAAGTGCTATTTTTCAAGCAAAGGATAGGGTTTCAATGAAAAAAGTTCAGGTGTGGCCTGCAGGAGCCGTCTCTGAATACAGGCTTCATTTTGGCTGCTCTGAAGCCAAGCACTGACTGGGGTAGGAAAAGATATGCATATTGGCACTTAGCGAAACCTGATCTTAGAGATGGTGTCCCCAGCTTCCCAAAACATTTTTTTATTTTTAGGAATCTAATTAGGTCCTTCAAATGAAGTGGCTATTCCCACAACCACATCTTCTGTACTTGTATAGACTTCCCCCACATTCATGTGTGACGTACAAAGGGAACCTCTGTTCACTTTGTCTTCCTTGGCAGAGTCTGGGTGGGAGGATGACCTCTGTACTTCCTCACATGAAGCTTTTGTCTCTGACCACGCCCCCCCCCCCCCCCCCGGGGTCTTGAAAAGCCCTTGAAACAAGCTATATGTTCCACCATCAAGACTTTTTTCCCTGGGCATGTGAATTCCCTGAGTTAGTGTACAACTGACAAGAGGAAATGGCCCAGATCTTACCATTTTGCAAGAAAAAACTCCAAAGCCTTTCACAGTTCCACAACAGTGCCAAACTGCAGATGTTCAAAAACAATAAATAATACCCCCTGAAAATTACAAGACTGCTCAGCTTTAAAATTATACTTTTTTTCCCCAGTGATTAAACTGGTGATTTCTTTTCTCTTCTCTTGTGATTTTTAAGGCTTTGGGACTCAGGTCAATTTTCAAGCTTTTGTTATTTATAGCAATTCATGTCTGGAAAGGTATTTATTTTTCAACTGAAAGCTGTGATTTGCACACATAACAGCAGAATTCTGGGAGGAGTCATGGATCAACACTAAATATCCTAACACTCGCAGCAATTGTTAGAGTAGGTGATACGGATTCGTTACTGCTGTTCTGATGGCTTCTTTGAAATGAGTAAGTATGCTTTTAAGGATGTTAGAATTTCAAAAAGAAAAAAAATCTCTATAAAAAGCACATAGTAGAGAACTGGTCTGTTGTGACAAAGATGGATCCTAAGCTCCGTAAGGATTTATGGAAATTTATTTTTCATGGGGGGTGTACTAGTGATCTGTTTTGGTGCTTGCGTCCTGAAGAGGGTATGTGCATTCTCTAAAGTGTTCCTGGAAATCTTTACTGTGAACTCACGCAAGAATTCCCAAAAAGTTTAGCATCGCTTTTGTCTAGCTCTAAGTAACCTCTCAGATGTATTTCACTTGCATTATGAGAAGCGTAAAAGGCAGTGGCCACTCAATGAACCCTGGAGGGCTGTGGGGTTTTCTAGGTGTTTGGAATTTTTTTCCCACAGATAAACAGAAGAGCTTCCTCATTTGAAAGGGCCAAAAAATAGTTGAGGAAGAAAAGACGAAGTCTTTGGGACATACAGCAGAGAGTCCTCTGAGAGGACCCAGTGGTTTAAGAAACACCTTTTGAATGATCAATTCCCTTATGTTGTTCTTTGATTTTCTCCTAGTTTTCCCTTATCTTTCCTTTCCTGTTGATATCTCTTTAATTGATTCCTGATTACAGATTACACCAGTTACAAACTGTTATTTGTCAAACAATGGAACCAGGCTTCTCTCTGCGGCTCAGGGAAATGCATGCAGCTCTTGATAATTCAGAGTTTCAGACCGAACAAGCTGTAAAGAACGTAAGATGAGCTGCTGGTAATTGGTAAAGGAGTCTGTATAGACTCTTCTCCAAGCAACTACCTTGTTTACACTCCTCAGCCTTTATACTACTAGGAAATCCTGTATCCTGCAAGAATTACAATTCAGTAGGATCTGCAACTGAGTTCAAAATGTTCTTCTCGGACTCATTATCAACTCCAGCTCTGTTTGCAATGCTTAGCACATAAATTATTTAAATTAAACTAACTACATAAATTATTCAAGTTTTTTCTCCCCCTTATCTTTAACAGGCACTGCAGAAAGTTCAGCACTAGCTGTGTTACACCTCACTGCCAATCAGATAGGAGTGCCAAAGGTATTTTACAACCTTTGCAGCGCCCAAATGACCATTAGACTCTTAGGAGGTAGCTACCAAAAGCTGAATGATAGTGACATCGGAACAGCTCATCACCAGTGACGGGCTATATTCTACTCTCAGGGTAAATAAGGAGGGAGGTACAAAGGGATTCACAGGCGGAATGCTTGTTCTGAAATTCATACGAGCTAATCCACTAAAATGCTTTCTGTTCCGCCTTTGGTTGAACGCAGGGCCTGTTGCTGGTGTCACAAGGAAGCCAAAGTGCTCAACAGCCAGGCTGAGAGTGAGCCAAGTGCACTGTCCAGGGACTTTCTCCTTGTGAAGCATCTGTGGGGGGTCGTGACATTGTTCCATTTTTTTCCCTGGTGAAGTAGGTATGAGGATGAACAAGTATGGGGTCTTGACCTCTGCTGTCTTCTCCTTTCCTGTCATTTGCTTTATCAGCTTTCATAGCTGAAGTCCACAGTGGCCTGAATGGAGGTCGTATTGGAAGGCAGGTGCAAGCATATTGTTCCTTTAGGGCTATAGCCAAACATCTGCTTAGGTGCTTGAAGTAGACAAGCTCCTAACGTGGCTCCACATGACTCACAACTCCAAAAGAGCTAGTAAACTAGAACTAGTGAATCTGCTTTCCGGAGGGGGATGTTAGGGGCTGGTTCCTAGACATTCTTTGGAGAGAGGCAGTGCTGAAGTGTAATTGTATTAGGAAACCTGAACAGAGACATTAGTTTCAATGGAATCTATCTGTCTGGATTGTTCATTCTACATAGATCTTTTCTTTCATGTTTTATTCCAGCCGTTCTGTTAATTTCACATTTCAAATATAATTTGGAAAAAAAAAAAAAAAACAACAGTGCCCTCCAGGTCACTGATTTTCCTCTGATTGGTTTGTAAATTTGTAAGTATAGAGTATAGAGTTGAGTTAGATTTCTGACTATGTCCAGCCATTGTGCTGCAACATAGCTGCAGGGTTTGCAGGGGCCATGTTTCAGTTATAGGGAAAGAAAAAAAATTCTTTTGTTCTTCACAGTCCCCATGGAGCATCCATGTGACAGCAAATAAAGCTAACTAATACAGGATAGAAGCAAAATCTTGACGGCCGCCTGTTTAGTCTTGAATTAGCATAGTTATCGAGGGCTGATATCAATGCAGGGTACAGGGAAATAAGACTGAGAAATATATAGTGGATATATTAGCATGTTTGGAGAATAAGGTTAACGGCCATGACATGGCCCTTATTGAAGGGAGAGGGAAATGCAGCTCATATGGCAGGAGGACATGATGTTAAGAGAGACCTAGTAATGCACCAGAGCATCCCTTTGTCACGTGGCTCAAAGTGTTTTCCAGACCAGGTGGTATCACAAGTTGGGGAGACAGCCTGACTAGCCTCTTCAGTGTATTTGAACTTGATAGAAAGAGATGCCCACAACTCAAATGATTTGAGTGTGAAAAAGGGAGCAGCCTGCCATCCTTGTGCTTTCACAGTGAGTCTCATGATACTTGGTGTTTTCCAATTACCTTCAGCCTTTACAAGCATTTGCATATATGACAGCCTGCTTTTCCTTCATTTAAAAAAGTAAAAACGTACATCTTGATCACAGAGTTGTGGAGAAAGCCTGGCAAACCTGAACCCTCAAAGCACAAAAGAGTGGAAAGAAAACAAAATTACTTAAAGTAATTCTTAAAAATCAAAACAAAGCAAAAAAGCCATTTTAATCTAGTCTCATGATTCAGGGCAAACAGGAAGAACAGACTCTCATACCTCATTTTTCAGCAGTTTGGGGTTGCTGAAAATGCAAGAGGGTGAGAGATATGTCATATTCATTAAAGATGGATGTGGCATGCTGCTTTCTTTTTAGACCACCAAGAGATGACATTCTGTGTGTGGTGATAACTAAGAGGATAAGACTGTGTTTCTATTGGTTTCATGCTTGCCTGTATTGGACTAGATAGACGTAATCACCCTGGAGATATTGTATTTACTTCTCCTTCCTTATTTACTTTGTTTCTTTTATTTCACTTTAGGGGACTAGGCTGGAATTGACATTTCTTTCTCTTCAGCAGCCGCCTCCTCTCTCAATGCTAGGTCTCTGGGCACTGAGTTAAGCCAGACAGTGGAATGGACCTGCTGTAAATAGTGTTGATAAATTGGGTAGATAACATAGCGTGGCCTGGTTTACCCCAGTGCACAGTGTAATAAAAAGGAGCTTCCGCCTCTGAAAGGTCATTGTATTGACAAGGGGAACGATTGTGGGAATGGCAGTTGTGAGACTCTTGTCACTAAAGCCACTTTTCCGCAGGAGGTGCTGAAGGGATTATTCCTAGGCCTTTTGCTCCTTCCCTTGCCTCTGAGGTCATCTTGATTTAACTGGTGGTGAGTGTGACCAAGTGGCTGAGGATCCCTGATGTTAAACAAGCCTGAGTAGCAAGGCTCCCCAAAAACGTAATGTACTGACTAACCTAAACTGGCCAAGTGCATGGGAGCTTTTCTGACTTGGCCACATTGCTTGACCCCCCTGGACTATCCCGGGAGACCTAAAATGAATCGTTGCCTCGCTCTGTATGGCCAGGAGTCCCAGGTGAGAGCCAGGTATGGGATGGGGCTACCAAAAGGACACAAGGCTTTCTAATTGTTCAGTGGATTAATGTGGTAATGCAAAACAGTCCCTTTTTATTCTGTGTTCTCCTCATTTCAATACATACAGAGGCAGGGAGAGAGGCCAGCAAACAATCCACCCAACAGCCATCATGGAAACACCACTGTGGAGGTGCATGAACACTCATGAGACATCGACATTTAGAAGAACTTGTCACGGGCAGCCGTCACATAGCAGTTGCAACACAGATTAGCCAAAGGAATACCTCTAATGGGTAATTAGGAGGGAATATGAGTCTCAAACCATTTCGAGGAAGCCTAGCCACGTAAAACTGGTCCTGGAGAACCAAACATTCCCTTTTCAACAGTCAGAGCAAATGTTATGACTTCAAAACCACCAAATCAGAGATGGTAGAACAGACAGCACAGTGCAGTTAACATGTGTCCATGGGTAACAGCAGATGGAAACATCTCTGACAGCTTGCCTAGACGTGCAGTCCTCTTCATGTTACAGTACTTCTAAATTGACTACTAGCTAACATACCTTACACCAGGACTGGAAATTCAAGTCTAAACAAGTTATCACTGACAAGCAAGGCATACAGCCTACCAACTGAATGAAGTGGCCCTTGCTATTTGACACCAGGATGTCATATCATTTAATCATGTAAGAACTGCCATTCTGTGTCAGATCAAAGGTCCACATAGTCCAAAAGCCGTCCCTGACATTGGCTAGTAGAGGATGCTTAGGAAAAACTATCAGAACAAAGTGATTATACAGTGATTTTTGCTTTGGTTGCTCTTCCAGCCTCCAGCACTCCAGAGCTTATGGGATTCTTAAACTGAACTTATACAAAAAACACTTTGAATGTTAATGTGAGAAAGTATCCATAAAGGAAAGGCATTGCTGCCTGGTGGGGAAAAACATTTGTTCTCCCCAAAGAAGTTAAACAAGTATGACAATGTATTGATTCCATCATTTTGTTTCAGGAGTGATGCCCATGGTGTATTAGAAAAGGAAGCATTTCTACAGTACAGTGGCTTTCTTAGCTCTGCAATGCATTACACTGCCCTAACGATATTACATAAGAGCTGATTTTCTGAATGAGGGGGAGCAATGGGTTTTGCCACTTGCTGTCTTTTGATGGCTTGCTTGGCTTCAGAAATGGTTCAGTAGTTGGTACAAGCAGCACTCTCAGCTTGTTCCCAGCTAAACGTTGAGCTCTCTGGTGAGTTCTTTATAAACTAGAATGAGATTTTGGGGACATTCCTACTTCACATTAAAAATTGGCCCATGCGGAAGACAGGGGTTTGATGGATCATCAATCTGTGTCATTTGCTACCATTCCAAATGCAAAGTGACATGGATTTGGAAACCTCGGCTAAATGGGGAATTGTGGGGAAAGGGAAAAGTTTGGCCAAGAGTGTGAAATTGTAATGCCTTGGGAAGATGACAGTAGACTGGCTCAGGGAAGTCCGAGCAAGCCCCAGTTGATGCCCTTTGAGAAGGTAATCTAATGATTTAATACCCCTGTTCCTGGGAGGTGGTATCACGAAGCCCAGAATGACAATCCTTACTTTGGCCATATACCACAATCTACCAGGGAGCCAAAAACAGCTTATTACATGGCAAGATTTGTGCTTCTTACAAGAAGCTGATCCCGATCCAGCTTTGACATTCTCAGTCAGCCTGTGCCATCTGGCTGGGACCGCTCCCCAAACACAAACAAAACCTTTTGCAGAGCCCCAGCCACGTGTAAAGGATATTTCAGAGGACTGGAAACAGTGGTCACTGTAAGGCATAGCTTTTGGCTTCAGTGCCAGACCACTTTGCCATAGATGCTGCTGAAGTCCACTGAGATCTCTAGGCGTTGCTGGCATGCAAAGAATGACCTAGCAATCACAAAATAAGAGCAGGGGTGGAAAGCTAGGGTGGATAGCCACCTCCTAAAGATTAATGTTCCCATTCCACCCCCTACCCCTGAATGCAAATCCCATCCCTAGGACAATAGGATGTCCTAGCCCTGACACTTTCTGAAGTGAAGTTACCTCACTTCAGTCTTTTAGGAGGCACTGGGCTCTGACTGAGGATGGGAAGCAAAATAATAGGGCCCTCAGCAACTCACCCTCACTTTAGCATCATACACTGGGCAGGAATAGGATAATACCTTCAGCTCCTATTGCTAAGCAAGTTGGGGTTATAAACATAATTTTCATAATTGGGTTTTAACATATGTAGAAACCACCCAGCAGCAATAATAGCTGTGCACCAGAAGAGCCTTAAGTCGGAGGAGAACAGCTCCTCTGAAGTGTTAAGAATCCCAGAACATTTATCTTAATAAGTTTTATTACAGTCTGCCAGTTTAAACCTAATGACTAATTTATCGTATAAAATACCAGCAATATATTTTTTGATTTTGCTAATTAATTATCTCAAACAAAGGTGATATTTATAAAACTGTCCAGAAATGGTATGTGCATTAAAATTGCCTTGCAGCAGGAGATGAAATTATTACTAATATGGGATCAAATTATTACTGTATTGACTTAGTTACTTTATTACCTCATAATGGATTTCTTCATTATTTTCCCCGGGATTGTAGCATTCATGATTGCATTAAAGTCTGTTAATCTATGCAAATATCGTTAGGAGCTACTAATAACCAAGGCAACTTTCTTCAGTTTCAAGGAATGTGGTAAATACTCTCAACACATTGTTACGTTCTGTTAGTATGATGGGATTAACTCAGCCCCTGAGTCCTTGGGACAGTGGGTGGGCAGCAGCAGATCCCTGTGAGCAAATTCTTCCTCAAGAGTAAATGAGGTGGAAGGCGGGAATTTGCTCTTACGCTTACGCACTGTGACTAGGGGCACCGTTCTCAGCTCCATCACTCTAACGCTACCTGACGTCAACAGTCATCTGTTAATTTGCAACATGACCACGTCATATACCTTCTCCCTTATTTTCCAGCCCCATTGTTTGTCCTCAAACAAAGCAATAGCTACTGTAAGTAACTGTTGTTTTTACTAGAGGTCAGGGTATGAGGAGATGAGCTTTTTTATATGCAGGACCAGGTGGAAGCAAATAGGGTAGGTGCATTAGCAAAATTGGGCACAGCTTGTGAGTACTCAGTGCCTGAGTCTGAGTACTCCACGCTGGTGTTTCAGAAGTGCTCATTGAACCATTTTTGAGAAGGCTGAGTTTGCTGTAGGGCTGTGAGTGTGTGTGTGTGTATTGACACTTACAAAATGCAGACAAGTATTTAATCTCAAATGTTTCCCTTTCCCACAGCACTAAAAGCCAAAAGATGGATGCATAAGTAGAAGAATAGGTAGGGGAGATAGGTATGCAGTAACAGATATACATCTGTTGAATAGTTTAACTATTTATCTCCATTAGAGATTAGTCCAATTTCACGTTTCCCATGCTTAGATAATGAGGTTATAGACACCCTTGTAGTTAGGCATGCAGAATTAAATAGAAGAAAACCAGATGAAATTGGAAAGCTGAGTGACAGGGACAGAATTGCACCTCCTTACCCATATCTGTCTGTCTGTCTAAATGATCGAGATCCACAGTTTATTCTCAAGCAAGACAATCCCGACAGCAACTTTCCAGCAATGATTTTTAACTGATCAGTGCTATATTATTCCTGCAATATTAGGGCTCACATCTGGCTTTCCTGTCATTTCTGAATGGCACCTGAAGCCTCTTCTTCAAATTGACCTTAGACTGAAAATAGTTTAGGTCCAATTATGAGAGCTACTGAACTCTGAGCGCCCTTGTTTTGCTCTGTCACAATGTGTGCTGCACCTGAGAAGTAGATAGCCTTTGAAAATGTTAAATGCTTTAATTTTTGACACAAAAGCTGCATTTTGAACTAAAAACAAGCAAAATAGGGTTGAGATAGTGGTGAGCAATCCTACAGCCTCAGGGGTTCCCAGGTTCCCTCTCTTTCCCCCTTAAACAACAACTGTAGCTTCCACAAATCTAAAACATAAATAAATAAATAAATAACAGTGCTGTGGTGTCAGAGCAAACTGGTGTTGGATTAGGCATTTGCACCTCTGTAAATGGATTAACAAAATGTGATTGTTTAGTGTTTGGCTGTCAATCTGCATTTGGCTCAGAGGGGATAATTTTAACTCAGAATGTGTTAAAAAGTAATTCCGTAGATGGAAGCAGTCTTGGACCCTGTGAAACTTTCAGCTTTTGTGCTGATGAGCTGACCTTGTTTTGTTAAATAAAAAAGTCCCCAAACAGTGTTCAGGATGGGAAAAGCAGGGTGAATCCAGAAAAGCACATTATTTCTTTCTTTTTATTTATTTATTTATTTTTTTAAGATGAGTGGCTATCCTTCATGGTGAGAGGAAAAATAAAGGAGGAAGCAAGCCCAGGAGAAAAGTGGGCAGTAAATTAGATGGATTGGTCGAAGCTGTTCTGCATTAATTGCATTTCAGGATCACCTGGGCCCCCTCTCCACCAGGCAGCAGAGCCCCTGTCTGTTGGGCACTATACAAGCACTGAACAAAGGATGGTAACAAAGCAGCGTTAGCGGTTGTATTGAGGGTCTCTCCGGCTGGTTTCCTTTTCCCAGCCTATTTCAGAATACAAGCTCATTAATTCTCTGAGTTTAGACAGGGTCTGTCAGTCAAGACTCTTTCACAAAACCACCAAATGAACCTCCCAACTCAAACTGGCTGGGAGTTTTGAGACTATAAACAAAGAGGATTTGATCGTTTGTTTTCACCAGACCAGGGTCTTAACTCCCCAAGAAACTTGGCTCAGCCCCACTGTGAGGTTATAGCAGATTCAGAGGTTAGGATCTGGACTTAGTATAAGGGTAAAAATCTGCCTGTTGCTACCTGAGGCATTAACTTGGAAGGGCATGGGTCCAGCCAGAGAGTAGTCTGGCTTTGGTGAGCTCTACATCTGTTTATGTCAGATAGAGAGTACACCAGTTTAACTCAGAGAGGGATCTGAAAGCACCCAACTTGGACTGATGGGAAGTGGAAGGGAAAGCTCCCTTCCTATTACTTGAATGGGGCTTATTTGGAGTGGCTGACATCAGTTCTAAATAGCTTGAAACCAGCTCATAAAAGGCTTGCTTGGGTTTCTAGCTCTCAGTCTAACTGGATGACTTAAACGTAGTTCGGTTTTCAGAAAAAGTCTGTATTCTAGCGATGATCCCGATGCTGCCATTTTGATCCCATCTCAAATAGCAGTGGGGGACATAATTATCCGGTGTAAATCAGAGTAGCTCCATTGACAGTGCTGATTTACACCGTCTGAGGACCTGGCTTAGCTGTGTTATGGCAGTGATCTGCACTGTCTAACCTCCCTGAATCCCTTGCATGGTTTGTACACATCAGTCAACTTCAGGCAAGACTTTCTCGCATTGTCTGAATGCTAATTGCACTTCTGTGCTGCAGCTTATATTAAAATTAATATATAATTCCAAAAAACAGAGATAATTGAACTGACCCAAACTATAACCTCTTTCCTTAATTCTTAAGCACTTGAGTTTTAGCACAAATCTCTTTTACTGCAGGGCTTATGTTGTACCATCAGCAAATGCAAAGAGCAATTAAACATTTAACATGATCACAAGGAGAAGAGAAAAGCTGCTGTTTAAATGCATCAAGGCAAAAAAAAAAAAAAAAGCCCAAGAAAACCAACCCAACAGATCTAATGTAAGAGTAAGAAAAAATTGTGCTGCAGATAGTTCAGTTCAACAGCTTTCTTTATTGGGAATCTAGTACAATATTTTTTAAAGCAAAATATCTACTTTACTGAGCTCCTTAGAAGGAATTTCAAACAATCCTGCTGCCACCGAGATGTCAAGTAGATTCAAATGCTTTCTAGAGAATAAGTTTTATGAATTCCACATTCTCTTTGTTGTCCTTATTTGAGAGAGTTACCTGGAGCTCAGAGAATATCTCCTTCTGGAAAGGGCTGCGCTGTATTTCCCCAAAAGGAAGAAAGAAACAACAAACTTTTTCAAACTTGTCATCTCTAGTGGCATTCTTCTTTTTTCTCTTTCATACTTTTTCCCGTTCTGCTAAAAGCACGTAATCCAGGCCCTCAGCCATCTCAGTTAGCATTGCTGTTTATAGTCAAAGTATTAATAAGAGGAATTAGGCCTGTTTGTCAGTCTGTCTGTGAATGAGAGACATAGGATTAAGTAGCTAGATGATATTTGTTTTCCATAGTTTATACAGAACATTTATACAGTTCCCATAAGGACATCTGGGTCATGCAGCCCGGTATACAGCTCAAGCAGACAACCAAATTATATAGTCCCATTCATGGGGTGAAAAGTCCCCTATCATAAAATAGAGAGAGTTTTTCTTGATTTTGTTTTGATGTGCTGGTTATCCTAGGAGCCTACCTTAAAAGTGAGGCTGTTTCACTAATACGAAGGCAAGGATAGCAACACAAGCTTAAAGAGTTCTTGCTCCCCACTAAGGGGTGGATGGGGAGAAAAGGCCGGGGTGGGAATCTTTCCTCCAAGACTGATGTCTAACTGTTTGACAAAGCCTTAACAAAGGTACAGAGATTTTTTTTTTTTTTTTTTGCCTTTAATTTAGTAGGATTTTTCAGCTCTTTTCATAGGAGCCTACTGGTTTCAATTAAATTTTCATCAGGACAGTCTTCTCAATTCTAGTGTGAGGTATATAAAGCAGACCTATTCCAGAAAAGCAGATGATCAGGTAGTTAGGTCACTCCTCTACATTGTGAGGTACTGGGGTTCAAGCTCCTGTGTTCAGCAACCGTACCACACAGAATAGCTCGCTAAGGGAAGTGCTGGTTAGTTCTCTGGAGCTAGGACGTGAAAAGGTGGGAGAGCGGGGATTTGAACTCGGTTACCTACATTTTAGGTGAGCATTTGAATGCTGGAAGAGGGAATCTCTCCCTCTATTATGAGGTCCTTGAAGGTTCAGATTCCAGGTGGCTTGAGGTTTTCATATTTAAATGCAAAAAACTTGAAAAGTTCTCAGGTCCAGTTCAGAGAAAGTAGGAAAACTACTCTATTTGAGTAGTTACTCAAACATCAACTTTCTGCCTGCAAAAGCCATGTTCTTCCCAGTCCTTGCAGTATTAACACCTAGACTCAGGCATGCCTATGACACAGAGAGGCTCTCTTTTTGCCATCTCAATTTTTTCTTGTATTGCAGTATCAGACACAAAGCAACGTTTTCTCTAGTAGATTGTGCCACTAATACAATAAGGGTCTAATATATTAATGAAAAAGGATCTGTAATATGCTAATATTTCTGCATCACATTAATATTCTATTAGACTAATGCATTATTATGCTAATAAGTCTATTAAAAATGCAAAATATAATTATATGTTCTATATGGCTCCACTGTTGAAACCTGACTCCTGCCCTAGACACTGTTATGTGTGTATTTCTAGAAACTGTATTACCTGCTGTGAAAAGTTAACTTGATATATAAACCTAATGTATTTCATCACGCACACCAAGCCGAGCCAGGATTTCCATACTGTCAATACCATTATCCACCAGAGGCAGCTTAAGTGCTTTAGCAGGTCTGCATTTGAGCTGTGGGAGGCATAGGCTGGAAGCCATGTGTTACCCACACCTCCTTCTCTCTTGCTTTATAACCTGGTATTTACCTTGCCTTAGGTAGGGAAGAGAACTGAGCCCAGATCTTGCACTCCTTGGATGAGTTCTCAAATCACTGAGCAGCTGGATGAGAGGGGGCATGCTGAAGAAGAAAGGCCTTAGGCACCTAATTCCTAGCAAGATTGCTGCTCTGTGAATACTCTAATGAAGGGTGGTAACTAAGTCCCGTTGAGGGATGGGATTTAAGAGATCCCTTTCCTTGCAGTGCTTCGTCCTGGTGAATTTAGGCTGCTCCCTATTCAGCAGGCTGGTTTATACAGCTTACTCTTTAATCCCTAATTCCCCCCGATGTCATCCAGGGAGTCTGAGCCACAGGCATAGCTGTCTGTGAGCTCCCCTAGATGGCTAGTTCCCCAACGCTTGGGCATGGCAATGCCTACATCCTGTCTGTGGTCCCACCCTGGATATTCCCACCCAACTCCTGCTCTTCTTTCACTGCTGAGAGGGAATTTGCAAAGTGCCTCCCACTCTCCATAAACATATCCACACTCCTGTGCACTCGTGAATAATGGCCTTTGGAGGAGAGGTCTCCTGCAGTTCTTTCCACCACAGCTAAATGTTCACTTGATTGCTGTTAGATGGGCCAATTAAGAATGAAAGGCAAAATGAACAGCGTGGTTTTGTTTTGTTTTTGAAATGTCAGGTTTGCCAAGTGTATTAGGCAGGAGCTCAAAGTGAATACTGAATTTTCGAAGATTCACGCTGATAAAGTTTGGGAAAAGAAAGTGGAAGGACATGTCCCTCTTCTTGTCCCTATCAGAATAACTTGCTACCCTGTATCTATGTCTGGATCTCATGGTACCAGTCATTTAAGTGATGTTAAGACTGACAGCCTTAATGAGAGAACGGGGTTTCTGTTCTTTAGCCAAAGGTCTATTCACTTCCTTATTGCCACTGGCAAGAGGCAGGAAATTGGATCAAGAAATATTCTGACAAAAAGAAATCATTTCTAATGGTAAGTGAAAAAAAAAAAGCTCTAGAACTGGTTGTCTAGGGAACTTGAGGAATCTCTATCACTAAAGATAGTCAAAAAAGGGGTAAAAGCATAGTCAAACTTGGAACTGCATTGGGCTAGATGAACTAGACAGCTTGTGGAGGGTCCTTCCAACCCCTTTTGTTAAAATTATGGCCCTCCTTAATTTCATGGTCCCAGGGGTTTGTTTTTTATCTAAGGAGCAAAGAGGTTGGACATGCATGAAACTGCCGTTAAAGGAAGTGAAGATACACAAAATGCAACATTTTACAAATGCTTCATAAGACTGGGAAGTGGGCTTAATTTTAAAGGATTTAAAGCTGCCATACATCGCCATCCACGTGCTTCGTGCAGCCCACCTGTATTGCACTGCCTTGTGTGTGAGTAACTTTGTTCTGTGATGAATGTCCTTCCTTTGCAATAAAGATCCTGCTACCCAGAAGTGACCGGATTCCTCTTTTAGTGCAAGAAGAAGAAACTCAGGTCTGGAGACCTGAAAATTCGATGACTTCAGCATAGTTTTCTATGGGTGTTCAGTTTGCTATATATGGATGACTGATGTGTTATGTATATTACTCCTCAACTTGGATTTGTTGTAGAAGATAAAAGGTGAATGAGCTTAGGACTCATTGCACAAAATTTGAAATAATTTTGTTTTACTGTATTGTCTAACTCAGCTCACTCCCACCTTTTCTTCAGAACAGCAGTGAAATGGTTATTTGCTTAGTGAAAATACACAAAGCTTTGAATTCCCGAGGTTAGTCTACAGAACAGGAAGCTCATATTTAAACGTTCATACTGTCTATATTTTCAAGTTGCTTTTGGTGTTCCAACAGCCCCATAGCAAATTCCATTTATGTCATTGTCATTGTTGCTATCATTATTTTAATACATAGCCTATGTGCCAACATCTCCTGTGGATTCTCTAAGAGGAACATCAGGTGGTTTCAGACTGCTTCATCAACTTGAGGTTCAGAGCTACACTGATTTACATCACCTGAGAATTTAGCCCACAGTCTCTATTGAAAGTGACAGAAAGCTTTTTGCTGGGCTGTCTCTCTCTTGGAAAGATAACGCCTTTCACAGCAAAGCTGTTATTCAGTAAGTTCCCTTACGTAACAGCACTGTTAGCAAAGTAGAGAGGCCAAAAAAGATGAGGACGCTAATACACATGGAAAGGTTCAGGGTGCTGAAGTGAGCAACCTCTCTGCAACAGGATGTTGAGCTATTGTCAGACAAGTCCACACAAATAATAGGGTTTTATGGAAATCTGTACTTCAGTTTCTGCAGATACTTTCAATTACCATTTGCATGGAGTGGAGGTTTAAATGCAAATATGACTCTGGCCTTTCACTGTGTTTTTGTTAATCTGCCTACCAAGAATCTCCCTACCATGTCCTCCATCCATATTGCTGTTTCGATACGTATCTGAAATATTCCTTTTTCTTCTCCAAACACAATCAGAATAGAAGTTGGTCACATTAATTGTCTTCCTGTTAAAGGGGCATATTGGAGATTTTGTGCCTTTCTTTGACTTCCAGCTGATCCATCAGCAAGTTGGCATTAGGATTTTTTGCAAATACAGGAAAAAAGACAATTAGCTCCTCTTGCAGGTGCATGATTGGAAATCTAGAGCTCAGCTCAGTTTTGAAGATTAAGGCAATGGTGTGCCACTTGTGCACTCTCACTACCACTTGAAATATCTTGACAGTCTTGCTACCCTAGGAGATCTCACAACAGTCTGGATATCTTTTCATGCTGTCTTGCCGCAGAGCACAAGCATAGATGGACAAAACTACCCCTGTGTGCTTTTGACGTGACCATAGATCTCTTGGTTGAGTCCCCTACTGTTTCAGTCTTGCCATTTGGTGAGCCATCACCATGTTGAGGATGTGTGTGGGCCAGAGAGCAAGAAAAGCCTGAGAAAGGCCTTTTGGGTTATTCTCCATACCTCTGCCTTAGAGCCAAGCCCCGCTATTCCTTGTGCAAATCCTTCAAATAATAGTTTGCTGCAGAGATCCCAAGCTGCAAGAGTCTGGGAGGCCACTATTAATCTGTGTGTGGTTTCGCCTAGTCCTCTTAGCTTTGCTTCACACCAGCAGTGGAACAGTGTGGAAGGACAGTCCGTGCACCCAAAGATTTTAAAACCTCATCCAAAAACCCTTTGTTAAAAGCCAGTTCTCAAAACACTCTTTGCTCCCTGAGATAGTTTTGACTATGTGTTGTGATTTCCTTTCCAGTACAGTGTTTAACCAGAGCTGGCCACAGCAAAGAGCAGAAGCAGGATTAAGAAGTAGAGATCAGCCTGTAAAAGCTACACAGATTGCAATTCCCTCTCCATATAACACTTTTTCTTTCTCCTTAACTTTCTCACTTTTTCCTCTCTCTAGATCTAACTTTTCTTTCAATCTGAATGCAGGCATGTGTAAAAAATCAGGGTGAGAGGATTTGTTCTCTAGGCAAAGAAAACACCGGAGGTTAATTAAAAACAAAAGGAAGCATAACAAACAACCTGTACCTTCTTCCCGTCTCTACCCACATGGACCCTTCAAACCCAGGGGTTCATGCAGGAGCAGAGTTAGCCAGGACCAGGATGGAGGAAAGAGCCCTGGAGGGGAAAAAGGGTTTGTAATCTTTGAATGAAAGAAAGGGTGGGGGGATACCATCCCATCAGTGTAATCCCAGTGGCAATTTCATCTAAGCCTGTTGTTTCTTAATGAGTTTTTATCCATCTTTAATTTGACGGGTCTTCTTTCCCAAATGAAGGCTAAGATGGCAATGGGGAGGGGAAACAGTAGGGCAGAGAGCCAGGCCTCTGGCAAATTTTCTTTTCAGAAAAAAAAAAAAATTATTTTATTCCTTTCTCTCTTACTGGTTGCTAAAATATCTTTCTCACACTTTTCTGTCTTCCTTTTGGTATTATTATCTTTTTGTTTTCAAATACATGGTCTATGTGAACATAGGGAAAAAAAAGAATGGCCACATCAAGCCAAGCTGTCTAACCCGGTATTATCTATCCACAGGCAGCCGACAGCAAATGTCTAATTAGGAGTATAAGAATGGGAAAAACATACTGTGCTACTTTCCTTGTGATATAGCCTCTGGCAGTTAGTTGCCCAGGGTGGATTCTTCCATCCATGAATTTCTCTAGTCTTTTTTTTCACCCATGTAAACTTTTAGTGTTTGCAGCTTCCTGCAGCAAGGAGTGTCATGGATTAATTACACTTTGAATGAACAATATTTTCCAGGGGGTCATTAGCCTGCTCACTTGCCTCCAGCCATTCGAGGGTTAATTTAGAGGTGATTGTGTTTAGTAGGTACTGAGCAAGGATATCATGGATAAGTTTTGGCATGGACAGGTGAATTTATAACTGCAAAATACCAAGTATGTATACCTTTGCTTTCATTCATTTGCTGATCTACTTTTCTATTACTTTCTCTTCTTCTTTTTTTTTGTATTTTTTTGCTCTCCCTCAATAACCGCCATTTGTGCTTGACTTCTTTCATTTTTGTAGGTTGCTCAGACATGGAAGCAGCAGACTGGGGTCTTAAGTGGGATGAGACTATTTGGCAGAAGTCTTAAGGCACCAAATGAGATTAGGAAAGCAGACTACAAACATTTGATACAGTGCCCAGAGTTGTATTCCTTGTGTGAGGGAGGCAGGGAGCTTAGAGCTGGCTGCCTCAACCTAGGTAGCAAGCAACTTCAAAATATATATTTTTTAAAGTTTTTAAAATGAAAAGATTAGGAGATAAAAATAAAGAAAGAAGCCTTTTTTGGCAGAGGGGAGGGAGAGGGGAGAGGGAAGAGGCTCAGCAAGGAGAGAAAGCTGTCTTGTTTTTCTGGCTTTTATCTCTTGGACCACATCTAACTGTGATTAGATCTAGCCAGGACATGATTCAAACGGAAAAGTTGTAGAGCTGCTAGGTCAAGGAACAGGTGTGTTAGTGGCAGGATGAGCTCCAGTGATATCCCATCTTAGTGGCATGATTTATCAATGCTTTGAAACCGTCT
This sequence comes from Struthio camelus, assembly GCF_040807025.1. NCBI lineage: Eukaryota > Metazoa > Chordata > Aves > Struthioniformes > Struthionidae > Struthio > Struthio camelus. The sequence continues at coordinate 60,560,603 of NC_090981.1, read as the reverse complement.
AGTGTTCATGGTAAAGAATGGATACAGCTCTCTATGAAGTAAGTTATCACAGACCGAAGTCCAGGCCAGGCTGAAGAGCTAGCTTGCCCATTTTGTTTGCTGGAGTTTCAGACCTCTCTTCCTGTCCTCGTTTCAACCGTATGTATGCCTCCCATTAAAGGAGTAAACTTTGAAGGAAATATTTTGCACATCTCTACTACTGCATTACATCCCGCTGGCCATGTCTTGACAGGCTGCATCAGTCAATAATGATGCAATATTAAAGGGTAATGACACAGCCATGCAGAGTAATGAGAGAAAGCAATTTCTCTCACTATTTAGCCATTTACCAATCGATTGAATTCAAAACCATCAAGTCAAAAACACAAGGCGTGGGCTAAGTCTGAGAAGGGCCAAGGTGCGTCCCTGTAATGTAGTGTGTTCTGCTCAGCTGGCTGACAAAACATGTCTGAACAAACACATTGAGTTAAATTCTGCTCAGGGTCTGATGACAGAACAAAGGAAAGTAAATAAGCCTGGGCATGTACTTGCAGAGTAAAAAAAATATATATATGCATAAGGAATAAAGAGGTGGGAAAAGGCAAGACAAAGTGCTGTTTGAGTCCATATTACAGAGCATCAAATAAGGTGTGTGTGTGTGTTGATGCAGGAGCATAATTCCTATAAGTCCGTCTATCTAGGCTCAGCTGCAAAAGTACAGCTCCACTTTGCAGTTCCTCCTCTGAGAATCTCTACAGGAGCAGCAAAGCTCTGTGGGTCTCATGAGCCACCCCCAAGGAAGATTAGCGTGGACAAACTTCACTTACAGTCAGGCAGAAAGTGAGAAACAGATAAATCTTTAGATTAAGCAGCAGATTGCCAACAGGAGCCTACCTGTATTCCCTCCTTGTGAGACAGAGGAAGGGCTTGGATCTGCAACAAGCAAAGCCTGAAGAGCAGATGTGGCCAGAAAAAAATGATATTTGGAAAAAGTGAGAGAGAAATTTTATCCATTCTTTTTATTGGAAATGAGGGCTGAAACCGCTGAAGCGCCATCCAGTTCTGCTCGAAAAGGAGATAGGCAGTGATGGGGAGAATTTCCTAGGCCAGGAGGCAGAGACGCTTCCAGCAGCGGGGTCATGGCACCCTGCCCCGGGCTGTGCAGCTCCAGACACCAGCTGCTCTTTTGGCTTCTGCCACCAGGCAACCTTTGGCTGAGGTGACTGGACCCTTCTGCACCTTCACTGCCTCATCTTTCCTCATCTTTCTTCCTGATATTTTCTCCTTTAAAAAGCAGTGAGGCCCCTTATTAAAGGCGCTCCACAGATCTTGCAATTCTTGGAAAGCTCTTTGCAAAATGTACCTTGCAAAAGGCATTTCGCTCTTGGAGCAGCCCATCATAAAGAAAGGTGGAAAAATCTGTATCTGACTGATTGTCATATTTTGAAGTGTTTATCTCTACTAGCCCCAGCAGAGCTGCCTCTATGCAGGGAAAAGGCAAATATGCACCACATCCCAAGAGCAGTCCTACATGAGGTACAGCCCCAGAAGGCTGCATACAATTACCTGGCAGGGCTGTGAGGGGAAGGAGCAGAGTGACCGGAGAAAGGACAGTCCCTTGCACTCAGGAGATGAGAGCGGACAGAGGTCCATGGTCAGGGAGGTGTGGAAAGCAGAGCATGGTGGGAAGGAGGGGCTGAGGAAATTGGGACACCTGTTTTTGTTGTTGTTGTTGTTGTTGTTTTTAAATTTCCTTTTCTATGAGGTGTTTATAGGGGTAACCCTGGAGCTGCAGAGTGTAATCCTGCACAAGTGGTAGCGATTCTTGCAGCTGGAGGGCTCTGGGTGGTTTTCCAATCTCTCCGCTCTGCTTCAGCTGCTCAGAGAAGCAGAGAGAGGAAGAGGAAAGCTAACCCCTATCAAAGAGCCTGATCCAAAAGCCTGAAGACTTTGTCCAGCCTTTGTTGCCTCATGCGTGCTATCCCCAAAATGAGGGGGAAGGAGGCAGTGGCTTCCTCTAAGACTCATGATGTGCCCCCTATCCTGGGTGTGCGTAGGGGGATGTACACGTGTTGTGATCCAGCACCTCAAGCCGGTGTAACAACTCTGGTTGCAGGGAGCATGAGCTGGGTACAGCTTCTAACTCCAGTCCTGGGGCTCTGGGAGCTTTTCGTAGCTCACGCTGAGTCTCAGTGGTGCCTCTTGATCCCGCCAAGCTCTGCCCTGCTGGGAGGGCAGCACAGCTTATGGGGTCAGGGCAAGGAGGGGCTGCACTGTGTGGGTCCTGCCTCCCGGGGCATGCCGACCCTGGCACAAGTTACCAGGTCTCTTTTGTGACGTTAGACGTTCCTTAGCAGAGTAGCTACCCCAAATACATGTACCCCAGGATGGGTAGGGGCAGTTCAAATCTCAGTAAAGCCTCAAATCATCATATATGCGCTTAAAAATCGTTTTTCGGTTTTCCTTTTTTTCTTTCATTGAGAGCAACCAATAACTGAAGCAGGAGGCAGTCTGTCCCTTCATTTTGGAGTTTGGGGATAGCTCATTTAGTGTCCTCGAATGCCTGAATACACTAGGGGATCTCTTCTGCTCTCTCTACCTGCTTTAGTGGAGTTTTCGAAAGGAGACATAGGATATATGAGGGTACTTTTTCGTTGACGGAGTGGGATGATCTCTTCAAGTGGCACAAAGAAAGAAAACAGGAGCAGTCTTCTGCTGGCTTTGCTGCATGCGTGGCGTAGTTTTGCTGTGGGGTGGTGTTAGGTCAGAGATGGGGGAACATGAACGCATCCCTGCAGTCTCCTTAGCTAAACAGGCAGCTCCTGCCTAGGGACGCATCTGTGCAGCACCTAACCCAACAGGGCTTCTAACTGCTACCATAATAGAAATAACATATAGCAATAAAATAAGCAGACAGTAAAACTGTCCTCTATAATGTTATTCTCCAGGCTAAATGAGATGCCAAAAATGAACAAACAGCCTCAAATGATATTAAAATGTCTTTCACTTTTAATAATTTAAGGGACATGCTAGTGAGAAAGATAAGGAAGCTTTAAAATATATTATTTTTCAGCCTGCTAGAGTCTTCCTCAGACGCTCCCATCTGATCCACTGAGGACTCATCGATATAACCTAGGCTGAAGCAGAGCACTTTAATAAAGTTATTGGGACAAAAAGTTGTCTTCTTTATTTTATTTTATTTAGTTAGTTTGCCTTAGGCATACTGGTTTTGTTTGGTGCCTTGGTCCTGTAAATGGATTTTCTTTACCTGCTAATGGCCCTTGCAGTTTTATTTTCCTCCCTGCTGCTATTGTATTTCTTAATGCATTAGGAGTTTTTCTTTCTTTTCTTCCTTCCATCTTTCCTTCTTTCTTTCTCTTTCTTGCTTGTTTTCTCGCTTTCTCTCTACCATTCCTTCTTTCTCTTTTTTCTCTTCTCTCCTCTTTCTCTGTCTTCCTTCTCTTCCTGCTCTTCTTTCTCTTCCTTCTCTTCTTTGTCTTTCTTTCTCTCTTTCTCTCCTTTTTTCTTGGCTTGAAAAGCTGCAGACTGTCTCCTTGAGTGCTAAGGACAAACTGGCAATAATTTATGTTATAGCGTGATATGAAAAAAATACATTACACTATAAATTATAATATGAAGGGTGAAATGCCAGGAAGGATGCCAAATGCTGGTGGAAGTCCCATTAGACAACAGAGTTCTACTGCTTACCATTCCCTACAGAAATCTTAGAAGGTTTTGCATGAAACTGTTTGCTGTGAGAGGAGAGAACTGTTTGCTGGAGGGGGGAAAGAGAAGAAATATAATATAATGGATAAAATGTATAATCAGTCAGCTGGCAATAAGAAATTTTTACAAATGCCTAAAATGAAAGGTGACTTCCACATAGAGCTATTGCAATTTCAAATTTGGCCACCTGGGATACTGTAATGCTGGCTCAAGCTTGAATGGGGGCTGCGGGGTGGATAATGTGCAGTGTGTGTGAGTACAATGCTGCATCATTATTTGAGGGATTCTGGGATTTTATCCTCACCAAGGAGTCCAGTTTGGGTTTCTGGGTTGTCTTGCTCATTGCTGTAGGGCCAGGTGGTTTTTGAAGCAGTGCCGTGGTCTGATGGGATGCCTCTAAGAAGGGGAATAATTAGGGGTGGAAATGAAGAAGGTCTTTCAAAGGAAAATGGCATCAAGGGACGAGGGGAAGTTTCAGTCCATGTCTGATCTTGCTGGGTGAACTATTGTTCAAAAAGTCAGATGTCTGGAGAGGCACAGGACAAGGATCGCTTTGTGTTTGGTGCTAAACACTTTTCTAAACACTCAGCAGCAGCTGAGAAGACCCCAGTGCCTCGTGGGCCACTGGCCAGACCTGTGCAGTTATCCTTATGCACTGATGTAGGGTCTGAGACTTTTGCATTTTCTGTCCCCTGATTATTAATTCAGGTGCTCTCAAAGTCTTTAAATGCTGTACCTTCTACCCAACCTTAGTCCATGACTCCATCTCTTCTTACCCGTGAGCTCATTTGGTTCACCCCCATCCTTTCTTGAGCACTCAGCAACCATATCATACACTGAAAGCCCCACAATAAGCACATCTCGGTCAGCAGGGTAAAAAGACAGCATACCTGGAGCTTCCTGGACACAGACAAGGTATGAGCCCTCCCCAGTTTAAGAGAAACAAATGAACAACTTTTCTCTCTTTTTCGTGATTTCCCCCACTCGGTGTGCAACTCTTGTCTCTGCTCTTGGACAACGAGCACTTCAGGGCAAGGGCCACCTTCCTGCTCTGTGTTTGTGCAGCATCTGGCACTGCCGTGCTCTGAGCTGCAGTGTCCCCAATTATTTTGGTGATGCTAATGATGATACCAAAAAATTGAAGTTGAGGTGAGTGAACTATTTTGCAAAACAGTCTATAGATTTCGATATAGAGAGGGTCAATTTACCCCCAAGGGTGACATGGCTATTGAGAGGGCTATTTCATTCCTCTGTCACATCTAGTGAAATAACTGTTTGGATCCAAAATAATGATACAAAAATAACATTTTTGTAATGGACTAAGGATGAGAATATGTCTGTTTTTCTTTAAAGATAAAAGAACTAAAAGATAGAAAAAGGGATTATTATTTTACTTTCAAAAGCACATAGAAAAAGAAAACCCCAAACCATACCCAACATCCCAATCAATGGAGAGAAGAGCAGCTTTGAGTGCCTTATTGAACTGACCTGCAGAAAAAGCTTCAGACCTTCAAGCCCAAACAAGTCCCTGATAAGATGTGAAATGCAATGGAAAAATCATTTAGGGAGAACAACGGAGAAACTGATTTTGCTCTAGTTTTACAGGTCAGTTCAATAAGAGTTCCTGAACTCGCTTTTCTGTGAATTCTAAAGAAGGGTCATTTAATTAATATATTTATCTGGAGGAATGAAAAAAGAGGAGCAAGGAGGGAGGAAAATAAACTTAAAACAAAGATAGTATTTTATATTGAGTGTTCCAGATCTTGGTCGAGGATAGCTAGCACATGAGCTCTCAGGGTACTCACTACCATTCCTTCTGCTCAGTCACTGTCTTAGCCTCATACTCTAATTTGGTATATCAATTATTGCAAAAACAGTGGAATCCAGAAAGGGGAGGCATATTCAAGTGCATTTATCGCTCTTGTTTTCCCTCTTTAGCTCTTTTGTGATTCATTTACTGCATTTCTAACCATCCCTCCTGGTTTTAGAAGAAGTTGAAAGACAGTACAAATGCTTTCCTATCTCCCTGGCTGCCTCCAGAGGAGTGTCCAGTGGTATTTGGGATGCACCCTGCCATGGGCTTCACTTACGTAAAACTGTGGGGCTCAGTCCTCAGGTCTGTGACCTCACTAGACCACTCTCCTCCTCCCTCACTTTGCTGCTCATCTCCCCCAGGCACGACACACCTGTGCAAACCTCAGCACACTGCAAAACCCGTGAATCTGGAGCGACTCTGTCACTGCTAGGGGGGAGACCTTGAGCTGAAGCCACCTCTCAGTCTCTCGGCAGCTCTCTTTCTCACGCAGGCAAAGTAGGGAAGGGGACATGCAGGAAAGCGGTTCGCCTGCCTTTAAGTTTGGGCAGGGGAGAGCTATCTAGACCATCGTTTAGGAGCTACTGTAATAATTTTAATAATAGGTTTTCATGTGCAAGAGTAGGGTACAAACCCTCTGAATAGTATGCGGGCCCTCTGGTGGTGCCCCCCATTTATAATCTGTGCTGCTGAAAGCAGCAGTACGTCTGGAGCTGGGCCTGGCATGTTTGTGTGCATGGCATAAATAGAGTTATTTGGTGCCATCTGTGTTCCTATAGTTTCTCCATGCTATTTTTGTACTACCAAAAGATGAAGAACATTTCCCTCCACCCCCTTCCTAACAGCGCATTTACAAGAAAAGGTGTTTTGCACACAGGGAGGAGAAGGGTTAACAGAAAACTTTTCAAAGTGAGAGTGAGAGCTAAGCCTTTGGGCTCTCTGGGAAACTGAACTGTGGAAAAGTGGGGGAGAAGGCTCTCCCCCGACCTCCCGTGCGGTCTGTCTCAAAAAAACTGAAAGATTTTTTTTTTCATGTTCTTCCAAATATCACTTCTGCTTGTCACAATATTTATAAAAACCCTCTTGCTATCTCAAGCTGCACAGCCTTTGGCTCAGGTTCCTGCTTATGCAAAACAGGGTCATAAACATGTCACTGTGTATTTGATAAATCCATCTTCCTCTTGTCATTGTCACCAAGAAGCTGAGATGACGGGAGATTACTCCGTCAAATCGCCGTGGAAACGCCTGCAGAGTTTATGAATTTTCATAGGCTGTAAGTCCTCTTTAATGGAAAGTGGGACCTAGTGAAAGCTTACTATTTTTAAGGAAAAGTGTGTGCATCTGTGTGTCTGCATCTGTGTGTGGGAATATACTGTATGGCCGAATCTTACATACATATGGCCTAACATACATTAGGATTTATGCCAATGTATCCTACTTGAGAGTCTATCTGTGAGTTTGTGCCCGTTTACATTATCTGTTTCTCTCTATATGACCCCAATTCACATTTATATTAAAGCTCCCTTAAGCCGTACTGGATGTGTAAAAGCGATGTTAAATAAGTGCAAATGCCATTAGAGTATATTTACTGATCTAACACGTTTCCTGTGAGCATTTTCATTACCGCATTTTGAAATGCTTGTTTCTGCCTCTGCACCCTCTCCCTCTGCAATCCAGTGAAGATACCAACCCGTCTTCAGTGAGAATTGCCTCTATGTCAGGGTTCAAAGACCAGCTGGTTTTTTTTATTATTTCTTTCTTTTTTTTTTTTCCCCAAAGCAAGGCTTGAAAGCAAATGCAGTTAGTCGTTTTCCAAATAGGAAAAAATGTCCTTTTCTTGCTCCTCACTACAGTCAAAAATGGCTTAAGGGATTATGCTCGAACTTTAGCAAAATAAGAGAAAATAGATAAATATGGAATTTAACCTTCAGATAGAGAAACTCAGCTATGCAAGGTGCCAAACACTGCCTCCTCCACTCCCCGCTGCGGCTGAGAAGCTGTGAGGTGCTCTGGCACAGCACAGCAGCACGATGCTCAGCTCATCGCAGGGCTGAGCTCCTCTCTGGAGGACGGCAGTGCATCACGGTGAATGGCCAGTACATGGAGACAAGCAGGAGCAGATTTGGCCTCTGTTTTGCAGGACAAGGAGATACCAGTTATGAGATCATAGGGAAATCAATGTGTGTTGGTGGGAAGGGACCTCTGGAGGTCCAGCCTCTCATTCAAAGCAGGACTGTCACCCATGCTAGGTCAGGTTAGTCATGGGTTTGTGTCTTTAGAATATATGGATGGGATTTTCAGAGTTCCCGATTATCTTATGGAAATTCAGTAAGACCTGAGACCTCTCCTTTTGCCTCCCTTGGGCAAGGCTGGGGATGGTGAGTGGGTCTGCTAGCAGGGCCCAAGGGATGTAGAGTTTCAGGGTTATTGAGACTATGCTTAAAGCACAACACATGGCAGGTGTAGCCTGCGATATTGCTGGCTCTGCAAGTAGTGCAGCCTGTGTGGACACACCAGAGCTGCCTGTCCACCAGGTAGTGCAGGCACTGCCGGCACCTTCACTCTGCAACAGCACTGAGCTCAGGACACACTGACAGCTACTTACATCTTCAGCATTTCCAGCGTTTTCTGTGCAGTTTCCACTGATGTCCACACTGCAGCAGTTGTGCAGCTAACACCCCACCTGGGGAGCTTAAAGCCAGCTTTGCTATGTAGGCTCACTTTTTGGAATTTAATTTTTATTTATGATCTCTGGGAATGCGTTCCTATGACCCTTCCTATGAGCCTTCTCTTCACATTAAAGTTGTCTTACCTTCACTTTCCGGTATGTTCAAGTGGTGCAACCTCCTGCTACAACAGGAGTATGAAAAGCTTTCATGCTGGTAGCTCCATGCTATAGTGCTATTATTGCATTGCTAGCAAAATCAGAACCCTCTCCAAATATTTGCCCAAGTATAAAACTCCAAAAAGGGAAAATTATAGCTATGTCTTAGCACCCCAGGGCTTCAAAGGGGGCTAACTATACACCTTCAACCCTCTTTGTAGCAGCTGCTGTAGTATATATAGCCTCCGAGGGCTGGTGTAGGTGCAGAGGTAAAAGTACAGCTTTACCCAAACAGGGAGCTAAAAGCAGAACTTATAATCTGTCTGCAGTGTGTGTGTCATATATGTGTGTAAACCAGTGAGTGCCCAGGAGAGATGGACTTCAGTGGGAGTTTAAGTGATCTCACAACGGGGGTCAATTTTCAATCCCCTGAGAGACGTTTTTGAGGCGATTTTATGGCTCTCATCAGTCACAGCAGGAATTCGAGGTTTCCCACTGTCCTGGTTCTGCTACATATTTGCCTTTAAGTCACCAACCAGTTGGAGGAAGTGAAAGTAAATATAGATGTAGTTCCTGTTCACTTCAGCAAATCAGGTATTGAAAATACCTTTCAGAGGTGCTTGCAGACTCACCTAGATAGCTAGCAGAGTTAATGGTGTCTGGTTACACAGCGGCAGCTCCAGGAGGTGCTGTTTGCCCATTCAGGGATCTCAGTGACCAGTTTCCTCATGCAGTGGTAACAGGGGAGAGAGTCACCTGTGCTAGGGCTTGCATTACCGCAACCTGGGCCACTGTACTTCTGTGACCAATGCATTTGCTTTCTAACTCTTGCTTACTTTATGCTCCCATTGCTTCATCTCCACAAATTTCATGCCAAAAGTAAGGGGCTTGATCGTTAGACGTAACCCCGCTGCACACAATTGACAGGATCTCTTCCCTGGTGTCTTTAGCTAGCACCTTTCACTTCAGCAGTACTCAAAGTGTTTCAGAAATCATGCACCCTGAACTGCATTAATAAGCCATTAGAAAGTGGAGCAAGACTAAGAATAAAAGAAGGAAAATCTGGCAAATCATTACTTAATATCACACTTCCATTTATTCCCTAGATGCTGCTGACAGCCTTATACGTTTATTTTTCATATGGGATGACGGCATGCAGCATAAGGAAGTCTAATAAAAGCAGGAATATAGTCTTGATTTGGTACTTTCAAAAAATTCTGTTTTGTAGTGAAGACTCGGGTCCTGTCTCTCTGTTTTGCAAGCAAACAGCAGCTCATCCTTCTCCAACTTGGAGTTCTTACTCTTGGAGGAAGGAAGTAATTTTACGACATTTACAAGAAAAACTCATTCATTATAAGCATAAGTGAAAAATTAATTAAAAATTGGATTCTTTAAGAAATGTAGCATCTGTGCTCGTATTCCCTTCATCCAAATGATGTCCAAAAGAGAGTATCTCAGACTTCAAACTTTTCGTATAGTTGCAGTTAATTGAATTCTTATGCTTGGGGTATTCTTGAAGAAATTATGAAGTAGTAAGGCTATGCTATTTACAGTTGTACCTGACTGATCTGATGGTACAGGGGACAAACAGGCCAAAGTCAACAGCTCATTCAGCTCTTAAGCTTGGTGTGATCTCAGAGATGGTGCAATGAACCCTATCCCTTCCTCTTGTCATGAGTTTGCTTGCTGGAATTCTCGGAGCTTTTTCTGTGTAGGTAATTTATTTGGGCCAAATCTGCCTTATACAGTATGGGGTTCACCACTGCAAGCAAGATTGGGCACCTGTGCTTGCGAGGCTTTTTGTGATCTTGCAGCTCACATTGCTCTCAACTTCATCCATGCTAGGGCATCCCAAAGCCTCTCCTTGGGTGGCTCGAAATCGGGTTTCTTATTACAGAGCTACAACAGATGAGTAACTGTCAACATGCAGAACAACTGCAGCAGTAGAGAGGGCTGTCCCAGACCTTCACCCAGCACTGACCCTGGTTACTCACTCACTGAAAAGGCAGTCAAAAAGTGAAGACTAAATTCAGCGGCATGGTTTGGCTCCTTTCATGTGCTCTGAGCAGCAGTTACAAATCCAGTTTAATAGGCCAGCGCTCTGAATTTTTGCATTGATCCAGCACACCAGTGGATTTGTTCTTAAAGAATGAAGTCAAAACTCCCTTTGGCTTTGCCAGCGTCTGGCTTTCACCCTGCAGAGCTACAAATCAATAGAAGCATTGGAAGGCAGAACTCACTGTAAATGCCTCTGAAGGGGGGAGGTATGGAAAATGCCATTATCCAGAGAAGGAAATAATAAAACAAGCTTTTTTTCCTTCCTTCCTTCCTTCCTTCCTTCCTTCCTTCCTTCCTTTCTTTTTCTGGTGGAGAGTAATATCCCAGGAATAGAAAGGAAAAAGCATTTGGGGGGTTTTATAATTTTTCCAAACTGAAGGAGTAAGAATGCAGGAAATTCTCTTTTAGGCAGAAATACGGAGGTGCAGATGTGTGACACCTTAGTATTTTTCAGTCTGTCCAGCACTGTTATGATTAGGAAAAAAGGTATCTGTGAAAATCATCATAAGGTGGGATTAGAAGAACATCACCCGGTCGCTTCGTGACGTCACTGATAACCAATCATTAGTGATTGTAGTGTTAGTGGCAGGTACGATGGTTGTCTTCAGGTACCTCATGATGGAGTCCCTTTAAGAATATTAGCATTTAGTTTCTGGTACCTATTCAAAACCTTTAATGTCGTTTTGATGGGGAACTTGACTTGGTTGCTGTTCAGTTTTGTCTTTATATCTTTGCTGCAGTTAGCTGCTCCACTGCTGCTGGAAGTAGCTGTATTTTGGTCCCTATGAAAAAGGAAAGAAAATATGGGAAATGATTTTCTGTATATACATAGCTCAGTTCCTGTGTTGTAAAAGCAGTTACCTCTTAGGTCAAACACTGCAGCTTTTTAACAACGTTCAGTTGTGAAGGATAGCTCCCACAAGTCAAACTGATTGAGGGCTATCTGACAAGGGGAAGGGGGAAGCAAACACCATGAATTATAGATGGCAATCTGTCTGTTTTACCATTACATATCCAGAGTTGGAGCAGATTCATTCGTCTTGCACCTCCCATTGTGCAGTCATCCCCATTGAACATTCATTTCCATTGTTTCTCCTTCCATGTATTGTACATTCAGACCCTGTCTCAACTGTACATTCAGGCTCCGTTTGCAGGAGATCCATCCATGGGCTCAGCTGTTTCACAAACAGATCTAATAGCTGTAGTGTGCTCAGATGAGCATGATGGGTAATAGCAGAGCAGATTGAACTATATTGTCCCAGGAGTTCATATATTTTTATACACTCGTAGGGTACACATCATCTTGCTATGACAATGAGGCTAAGTCAAGCATCTCGGGAATGCAATAAAGCAGATTACAATGCCGTTCTTTCACTCATTTTCAGTACACTTCCCCTCCCACTTTCCTTTAACAACGTTAATCAATGCCAGGCTACCTTACACCCAGTTCCCAAATGGTGCCTTGCTCTCCGCTCCCTCCCCGCCAGCCCCCCCGGCACGTACACATTTAGCTCTTATCCCTCCTGAAAGAGGCTTCCATGGAGATAAAACTCAGAATTTGTTAAATAGCAAAGAAAGTTAAGGACATGAATTTCAGCAGAAAAACTCCCTGCAATTCAGGTTTATAAATGGCAAGGTTAATCATTTTTTTCCCTCCCCAAGCCGTGTCAGATTATTAAGTGAAATAAAGCTGACAAAGGATGTCATATTCAAACAGCCAGCTTTCTCATTTGCTGCATTTTTATTACCATGCACCTTTCTTGTGCAGCCATGATAGGCAATTAAGAGTCAAATTCTCCCCTCAATCGCAGGTGAGGAACTCCCCAGCATCTCAGTATGAGCTATGGGAGTTAGTCCAGAGAGTGGAGATGTGGCCCTGGATGGGTGAATCACAGTCCTCACCCAAAGGCTAGAGGAGAGCACTTGTTCCCTCTCTCCAATCCGTGCCCACTTAACCAAGTGACAGCAGTATTCATCTTTTGTTATTTGATAGTTTGTGCAGTTTGTCTGGTTACAGTTTGGGCAGAGTAACTTGAATCACGCTTTTCTTTGCTGTTTTTCCTACTGTAGTATTCCCAACCCCAAACATTTAAAGTTGGTAATTAAGCTTTACAGAACATGAAAGTTGCTTTAAAATCTTGAGTTATTTTTAACTGATAACTCACAGGATTCTTTGCATCCTGCTTTACTTACTTTCTTTCTTCATTTTTTCTTCGTCCAGATGTTAATGATTATAATGCTTAGAAACTTACTGTAAAAATAAATCTATAATGCTCATTCCATCACAGAACTGCAAGTGCTAAAGCTTTTAAAAAAGAATCAAAAACAGTGATAAATTTTATGATAAACTAAAATTTACTGCTAAGAACAACATGCTTCACAATGGCAAAGTGAAAGAAAAGCTGATATTCATTGTTTAAGCAGGGCACAGAATCTCCAGGACTACAGATCTGTAAAGAACAGGTTAGACAAACATTTGTCCAGAACAACCCGGATCTAGCTGGTCCTGTCTTCTCACAGGAAAAAATGGACTCTTCTGGACCAAAAGCTGTGAGAGTTGATTCCACTTTGCATTGAGATAGTCTTCCCACCTTGAAAATCCCACCAAGTGTAGCAAACCATATATAAAGAAACACATTTCCCCAACACTGACATATGCCTATCCCGAGATAGCCACAAGCATCTGTCTTAATGACCCACAACACCACTAGACAACAAATATCAGAGAGAGACTGAGACGATCAGCTGGTGTAAAGTGAGCCAGAGCAGGTCCCATATAGATTCACTCTCCCAGTGAAGAGTCGAGACCAGGGACAGGAAATCATTACTACGTGCAGTGGAAAGTAAATGTGTACCTTGGTAAGCCAAATGCTGGGTTGGAATTGGAGATCAATGGTACCATAGATGGAGCTTTAGGAAATGCATCATAATGTACAATCATACCAAATGATATTGACTCCTCTCACAAGGATGCTGTGAAGCTTCATGCAGTTGTATCTGAGGCACTCAGAGACACTCAGCTAGCAGGAGACATAGGAGTGCAGCTCCAAAAAAGGATACTACCTTCACGTTAATGTCCCTAGTAATAAAGAAAAAGAGGGAAAAAGCTAAATCTGGGAAAGACAGAGAAATAGGCTAGTTTAACAAATTGGCTATGATTTCTTTTTTTTCTTTTCTACACCTCTCTCTCCTTCAACCCTCCTCTTTTCCCTTCTGACTCAATAGGACAAACATGGAAATATCAATTCTCCTGTTATATCCGCCTTTGCCACCCTTTATTAAAAAGAGTAGTTTCACTGTTGTTGCTGTTGTTCAAGATAAAACATATCTGAAATATATGCCAGCTAAGAAATATATGACAGATGTGAAACTACATCTAGATTCAGCAGAATCCAGGATCAAAGCTGAGCCTGATCTTAGCAAAGGCATTCCAGACAAGAACGTAGCATTGCCAAAATCTTACAAATCGGGCTCCGAAGTGGCTGAAACTTTCCCACATTGTGATGGCAATTGGATGAGGTTTGCTGCTCTTGTGAATTTTTTATCTGCTGTGGGGCAAGCAGGTGAAAGGCAGCAGACCATTGCTCCCTTGCATGTCTCTGATTTCAGGCCATATATTTTTTTAATACTCACATTGGATTTTGGTTGCTGCTTTTAATCTTTATCCAAACTACCAGGGTGAGTCACTCTGAGATTATATGAATGCAAATCCCTTTCAATCTCATTTTCCTCTCCTTCCCCTCCTCTTAATAAACCCTCCCCACAAGTTATTATGGTTTATTTCATTAGCAATAAGAGATATATCAGAGTTCTGGAAAAGAGATCTTGATTAATCTAGTGGTAAATTCAGTTTATGTTTAAGACGACCTGCATTTCTAAATCCCTTTTCCCTCACTCAGCTAAGCCAATCCTGAATCCCAACCCTTGGTCAGAGCTGTGTTCATCACACTGTACGTATCAGATTTATGACTTCACTTCTGGGCCTCACAAGCTTCCCTATAATCAGGCTGAGTTTGTCTTGCCGACACCTAGGTATTTAGGCTTCTGGTATCTGCTGGCCATGGATTTCCATTTGGTCTGCTGTGTCTGAGATGGATGTGCCGCCTGCATAGCTTCAGTGATGTCCCCTGATTGTTAATGCTTCAGTTCCAACACAAAAGCACCAATTATGCTTATTCTTCTTTTTTTAAGACCATCCAACTTCATTTACTAAATCAGATGTGACAAGCAGGGATTGCATCATGGTTTTACAGCCATTCATTCACTCACTCACTCTACTTCTGGATGTTTAGATAGGCTGGAGCAGAGGCAGGACTGAATATATCTAAGTTTCCCAGTTCTTCTAAGCGAAGAACCTGGCTCTTTTCAAACCCATTTCAGGCATCCAGTAAGCAATAACATCCTGTATGTTGGCGAGCTTTTGTAGATGAGGATAGGGAAAAGGAATAAGAAAATGAACTATAAGAATACAGAAGAGTTGCAGTATGCTGTTAGCAGGACCAAGAAAGATAGCCTTATCTTTAAACTTTCATGTCTCTCTGTCCTGTTATCATTACCACATGATGCAATCTTAAAACATTTATCTACACTAGTAAATTAAACTCACCAAGGCCCATTTTCTGGCCCAAGGAAAAAGTGACACAGCACAGTTTTTATCCACATACCTAAAATCTCTTCCACCCAGAGCAGGGTGAATTATCTGAATTTCCTCTTGGAACAGGTCCTTAGTCCGTGCTACCTCCTAACCAGTGCAGGGCAGTGTGCTAACAGTCTGGATGACCATGACACAGTGCCTGGGTCCATGCCTTAACTTGGTTTACCTGTTAAGGATAGACAAAGCCACAGTGTTAAGGCATTTTTATTCATCACAACCTTGGACCTCTTTTCAAAATTTGAGGAAGGAAGAAAAGCCCATCCAGCTATGTTCCATCTCTATGCACTCCCCTTCACGCTACATTCCAGTACATAGCAGTGAATACAAGAAAAAGCCAAACTTCCTCAGCAGATGAAGAGGATGGGAGGATGAGATTGTCATGGAAGAAAATGATTCTGGTATTGTACGAATCCTGGTTATTAAAAGCAGAGCCGAGCTTAAACCCTCACGGTCACATCCAGATAGAAATTTGAACTCCCTACAAACACATATCCTGGGTTTTTTTGATTCTTCCTTCTATAAAGAACTGAGTATAGAATGGGACTGCAGCTCAGAAATATATGTATCTAGTGGAGATCAGAGGTGCTCAGTCCTGAAGAACTGCTCCAGGTGCATCTCCCATTGAGAGCACCCTATATAAAAGACACTGTGTGTGAGTATCAGGCTGCATCTTGTTTTGAGGCAGAAGAGCATTAGAAAATGGACAGACACCAGCAAATCTGTCAATGGGCAGAGAAGACAGAACAATAGCAAGGGGTTAAAACAACTGCAAATTCATAATAAGGGAAAACACTATTATGGTAAAAGCAATTCAGGCGATGGAGTGAAATGCTGGGGAGTGGGGGGGAATCTTGGCAGTGGTGCTGCTCAGGGCTGGACAAGACACAGGTTTATCATTGGGGTTGATGATATCAGCATAAATCCTGCCCCTGCAGAGAAGTGAGATACTCTGCTACCACCTAACCCTACAGGCCCCAATCTTTGCCTACGCCTCTCCTGGGCGCAGGATCTTTGCGTCTTCGTGGAGCCGTCCATTTCCAAAAAAAGTGCAGAATTTACTACAGGGGAAAAAAATGGAGCCTGAGTGCTGTTAATAGGATCTATGGCAGCATTCTGTAATACATCAGTCCTACTTATAACATAATAGCCGTATAACTCATACAAGGCTCTGGCACATGTGAGGCATGGAGGTCTACATTACACGGGGGAGGAATAAGCAACACAGTCGCATATCCTGTGGCTGGGAAAGTTTACAACACAAGCAGCAAGCTTTCCAGGTCTTAAAGGGTGGAGGAAAGGACAAGGCACAGGAACGGTTCAATCTATGATTTTTATGAAAGCTAGAGCGTATTCTTCACAGGAGAACTTCAGCGATTCTCTGCAAGGCTCTGTGTATGTGTGTGTGTGATCAGCAATAACTGTTAGTTGCCTTAGCAGTGAAAGAAGGAATGAATTGGTGATGGGAATTAAATTTGCCTTTTTCTTCTCTCAAGAGGTGATGCCATCAGTTAATGGAGAGGTGAAATGAGACAGATTCTCAGATGCGGTAAATTGCTTCAACTCAGCTGAAGTTAAGGGAGCTCTGCTCCTTTATGTCAGCTAAGGATACATTAAAGAATGTGAGTAGAAACTTTATTGTTACAGACCAGGTTTCTTTACATAAATAGAGAGCTCCAAACCTGCAGTATGACAGTGTTTTTTCAGCCTTTGATTCACATGATTAGGCATAGCAGGGTGACCAACTTCAGATCAGGCAGAAAACACAGACAGTCTGAATCCAGTCCTAGATTTTTTTTTCCTTTAAGACCTGAATTCAAAGCTTTGGACTTCCACTACAGCAGATGATGAACATTACAAGTAGCTACAAGTGAACCTTTAAAGGCTTGAGCCTTGCAGAGAAAGTAACCTTTGCTGTGAAGACTCAGTATCAGACCTCAATAATTCATGCATTTTAAGCCCGGAAGAAACTGGTGTGACAATCTAAGCTAGCCTGCTACATATAACAGGCCATCAGACTTCTCTGAATTATATTCTGATTCAAGTCCAAGGGCTGTTGTTGAAGTAAAATACATATTTTAGAAAAAAACATCCCATCCTGTTTTAAAGTAGCTAGTGATGGGTTGTAATAGATAACTTGGTAAAGACTTCTAATAATTGCAGTTCAAAATGGGCATCTCATTTCTTCTTTGCCTATGTCAGGCTTCATTTTCTAGGTTTGGGTTCTTTCTATACCGTCGTCTGCTAAATAAAAGAGCTCTGTTTTCTCAAATTTCTTTTCCACAGAAAATGATTAAATCAACTCTTAATTTTCTCTTTGAGGAGCTAACTGTTACCTTTAGTCTCACATGATAAAACTGCCGTATGATAGATGCATCTGATACTGAGTGTCCCAGAGAAGATGACTAGAGAATAGTTATTCACTACTTCCCCAGTATAATAGCTGGGGCCATCAAACAATATTGTCAGGCCACACATTCCCTAGCTTCAGAGGGAAGTTTGAGGTCCTAAGCAGGAGGTGAGAATGATGTATTTTGTTGGACATGAACTGCAGAGCTGACCCAAAAAGATAGTGCTCATGGATTGCTTTCTGCAGCATGGGGGTTCCCCTGAGTGTCCTTACTGGCAGTCTGGATGTATGCACATGGAAGCAGATGTGAATGCATGTGCATTGCAGTTGGCCAGGGTGAACATGCACAAGAGGAGAAGAATTAGTCTTATCATTTTCCATCCCCAGCCTGGAACATGGGGAGGGTGGCTTAGAGCAACAGAGGTTAAAAACCAGGCAGCCTACTATGGAATTAAGCCATAAGTCCTGGCTGGACAGCGAGAGGAAGAGGAGGGGTGTGGATAATTGCACCCATAGGGCAATTAGCGTTACAAGGAGTAGTGGAGCTCCTCTTCAGTCTCTAGAGTGTGATTAATAGGCAATAACAACCCTCCTGGAGTTGCAATATTGCTATTATGAAGCCAAGTCTTTATTTTTTTTATTTTTTATTTATAAATGAAATATTTAAGTGCATGACTTTGATCGCCAGGATCTGCTAGTTAGTGCCGGCTTCAGCCACAAGGTGCCAAGATTAAAGATTCATCAAAGGCAAAGGATTAAGCCACCCTGTTGGAATGCCAAGTAGCTGGTCAGGGAGACGATGCTGCATTTATGGCTTGAGTGTGTCCTCCTTTGCTTAACTCGCCTCTCTACAACTGCGTATTTGGTCTCTTCCCCTTCATTCCACCACTGCTTAGCTCATTTACCCTTTTGTACCTGTGACTTGCCTAGGAGGAAGAGCAACAGATCAGCATTAAAAAAATACAAATGCTCTGCCGGGATGGAGAGTTCTCCTGTTAAGGAGAACTGGTTGTAAAGATAACATTTTGCAATGCCTAGGGTAGGAGATGCAACCTCCTCCATCCTTCTGTGTCTTTGGGAGGAAGAGTTCATATGCCATCTCACACAGGGCTGGGTTTCCAAAGGGAGTTAGGCTCCTAATGAACAAGATAGATGCCTGGTGTTCTTTCCAAAAGCAGTGAAGAAGAAAAAGGCAGAAACCCCATCCTCTCTTTTTAGACAGGATCACCATAGCTCCACAGTTCCTCAAAAACATCCTGCTTCTGTGTGGCTGTTAGAAGTTTGCCTGAGATTTCTGGGCTTTCGCATCCTGGATATGTGCAGGGATATGTCAGACTGATGCCCCTATGTGGGTCAACTCTGAGATTAATGCCTAAGCAACAAGGTTGTGCAGAAATCTTTGAAGACAAAGATCTCTTTTGGTGCCTAAAGTTCTCTGAAAATCTATTCTCCATCACTCTCCTCCTTGATTGATGCTGATGATTTACAGAATAGGGATTTATAGGACAAGATTTCCAAAAGTGGTGAGTGGCATCTGAGTCCCTCTTTTTACTCTCAGGCATAATAAAGGCATGTCCTTCTCGAGAGAGGATTCTTTGTGGCTTTTAGAAAGGCAAGCCCAAGGCAAAGAGTCTTAAACCACACATCTGAAACCACTCCCCACTCCTCCACCTCTCCGCCCGCTTGCTGTGGGAATGGAAAATTGTTTCAACAGTTCCCCCCCACCTTAAAGGGTCTAGAAGAAGGCAGAACTGTGCAAGCGTCCATTCTCTTGCAACAGCCCACAGGTCTCTGCAAACCAGTTTGCTCACTGTTCAACTTAATGGGAACTGTCAAGAGACGGAACAAATGGGGTAGGGAGAGGAGCTGCTGTGGAAGTGCACGAGTTCATTCCAATAAGCTCTCTATCTGTCTCCTGACGGCCTTTCCTCCCGCACCTCTGATACTCATTCCAGAAGGTGGATAAATATATCTACTTCTTGCTTCTCACATAAGTGGGCTTTTCTTTTCTTTTTTCTTTTCTTTTCTTTTCTTTTCTTTTCTTTTCTTTTCTTTTCTTTTCTTTTTTTTCTTTGCTTTGCTTTGCTTTTCTTTTCTTTTCTTTTCTCCTCTCTTCTCTTCTCTTCTCTTCTCTTCTCTTCTCTTCTCTTCTCTTCTCTTCTCTTCTCTTTTCTCTTCTCTTCTTTTTTCTTTTCTTTTCTTTCTCTTTGCCCCTGCTAAAATAAAATAATTGGCAGTGGTTTGGGAAGACTTGAAATTTTGCTGGCATCTGGTTAGATAAGGTTTCCTTTTCTATCGCTCTTCCTGTCTCTTTCCTATGATATAGCTGAGGAGCTCAACAATCTGCCTTCCCTGCCAGATACCATCATGCAATTGGAAATACTATTGTTTTCTTTAGGCAGATGGTGATTCTCATCCTTTGATCCTTTCACTAAACTCATTAGAAAACCTGGCCTCAGATCAAACCTTAAAAAGAAGAGAAAATCAGAGAGAGAAATAAATGCTGTTGTGGTGAAGGTAGTATAAAAGACCCTGGACAGAACAGAGTACAAACACTTGTTTTCTATTTGTTTTTGTAACTGGGAATTTATTCTCTGAGGTCTGCAACTTTTTTACTAGTGATTAGATCTCACTGTTCTGTGTTGGTACACACGTGTACAGAGACTTATATATATGCGTGTGTGCGTGTGTGTGCACATATGTGTGTGTAAAAGTAATCAAAGGCATCTCCACTTGTTTCAGCCTGTGCTTGGAGTATGATAAGAGCCTGGTATGGGACTTACTGCACTGAAGCATGCGCTCCTTGGGTACAGCTTTGCTGTGTGTTGATAAGGGCTCTGCTGTTTGTCTCTTTTTGAAAATAAAGGGTATTTTTAGTGGTTTGGGCCGTACTAAGCAGGATGAATCACAGCAAAGTGACGGCTGACATGGCCTCTGTGCTTATCAACCTGAGTCCAACCCCTCTACGCTTGGCAATGCAAAGTGAACATAAAGAGTGCACCCAGCTGTGAGTTATCAGCATAGCTCAATGCCCCTACCTTGTTTAGGGGCATGTTTATCGTGTTGTGCAGGGGAAAGGCCCCAGGTGTGTACTTGAGAGAGGAGGATGGGGATGGGAGGAAGCTGAGCAGCACACTGCTGCTCTCTGTTTTGCCTGCTGGAACAAAGCTAAAGACCCACATATAATACAAGACCACTGTGAAATGACAGTAATGCGTGCCAGTCTTTCTCTTGTCCCAGAATGAGGGTGGCGTAACGGGCCACAGGTATGTCCAAGCAGGAGATCACAGCCTAAATTGGACAGAACCCTCTGAAAGGAAGATGAACTGAATTTGTGTAACTTACAGTGTTCAAGACTTTTCAGAGCAGTGGGTGGTCCCTGCGCCCTCTCTTCTCTGTCGGGGTGAGGGAGGAATGTGGAGGAACATCCCCCGCTATTCATAGAGCAAAGAAGTAAAATCACCTCTTTCAGGGGCAAAGAGCTGCTAGCTGCATGTTACTGCTGTCTCCCAGCCTGAATTAGGAGGTGCTGGACACCCTCAGCTCCCGTCAGTGGGGACACAGGTGTGTCATTTGTCCTATTTGCCAGTTTATTGGGGTTTTCTCTGTAGCACTGGGCTGCAGTCAAATACTGTGACTGGACTTTTTTTTTAATGGATTGTATAATTTTATGACTGTCAAGATGAACAAATAATTTGCAATGAATAATTTATCCAACAGATTTTGATTCTTTTGCGGCTTACTGAATATCCATGAGCAGACCTCGTTTTCGTCTGGCTTATTTATTGTTTGAATTTATTTGACGTGTTCCCCCCACTTTTTTTTTTTTTTTAATACTATCAACTGATCAGAGACAGCTCCTGAAAAAGTTTGATAGTCTGCAGTTGAAATTAGTTGTAGTAGCCATGAATCAGAGACTGGACAGTCCAATGTGTAGAAATTCTACTCGAGAGACTTAGAATCTAATTCTCAGGCCTTTTGCAGACTTCCAGTGTAAATTGGGTCTAGGATGCTATGGAATGTTTTGGCATTCAAAACCTGTCCCTTAGGGACTATTCCAGGTCTGAGATAGGTAAGAACATAAGGACAAGGCTGGGCAAAGGTCTACTTTACCCGGTATCCAGGAGGAGCCTGGCCACGAGACAGGAGTCTTTGTGGCCAATAGTATATGCCTATGGAAAATATAAGACCAGGGCAAGCATGTAGTGATTCTTCCCTAAAATATTCATCCAGTCTCCCATGATTCGTAATTCAAAGGCTCACTGAGTGAAAAGTAGTGTTTTTCTATTTAGTAGCCCTTGAAGTATTTTTATTTCACATCAGTGGCACGAACCTGAGGCTGGGGAGGACACTGTCCTCTGATGTAAATTCTGTGCCTTATTCTATCACAGACACAGATCAAGTCAATTAGGTGAAAGTTTATTTACTTCATCTAACATTAGCTATTTGAAAGGTAGGTGAACAGTGTGATTTAGCTGGCTAGATTATTTCTGTAGTCAGTAGGGAGAGACGGACGTATCCAGGAGGGAAATCAGCCATCTTGAACCGTATAAGTATTGTTCTGGAGCTGCCTCTCTCTCGAAGCAGGCTGCAGGACTTGCAGAGATCAGAATCTCAGCCTTTAGATATCTGGCATTAGGTGAGGTGAATGTCATCCTCAGTATCCATGTGACTCAGTTCTCTCCGCATAGAGCATTTATTAGTAATTCCTTGCCCCCAGAAGGGCTGGGAAGGCCAGAACACTAAGGTGGGGAGGTATTAAGGTGCTGCAGTTAGGGGACCACTACAAGCCCATTAGCCAGATGAGACGGATGACTGTGGGTCAATCTAGGAGCCCCAGCGCATAAGCAGATTTCTGCTTGTTATAGCAGTAAAGATGCTCCCTTCTGGAGATTTTAATTATTCACATATCAGCGGGGGGACGCAACAAGTAGATGGAACCAAGAAACACGGTGAGATAACAAGCTAAACAGTATTGAGAGGGAACACTGAACCCAGGATTATGTCTGGCTTTCCCCACAAGAGACATCAGTGTTCTGAAGACACCAAAGCAAAGGTAGATTTTAGTTCAGGTTCTCTCTGTACAAAGACTCTCTGTAGAGATGAAGGAGGTATTTTAATCCTCTGGGAGCAGAGCTATCAAATTGGCTGGATGGCTCTCTCAGTCACAAACAGCATATTTTATATAATGTACCCACATTCTGAAATGTTATGGTAAATCAGCTTTTCATTCTCTGACGTTACTTGCAGTTTTGCATGACTGGGTGGAGGGAGGGAGGAATGACCCAGGTGGACACAAATACAAAATGCTTTCTTGTCCAAAAGAGAAGAACTGCTTGTGAACAGGTGGAATTGAATAACTCTGGATGTTACATGTCTACGCTGGCTGTTAAGGGTAGCCCTGAGAGCTCAAGACCAGGAAGTCACCCTCTGTGCAGATAATGAGCCTGCAAGCATGGCCTAAGGTGTGTCAAGTATACTCCGCTCACACTGTACAAGACCTCACACGCCTAAGGATACCTGGAGGGGTTAGTACGTTACCAGGCAGGCCCAAACAAACTCTCCACAGGCAGACAGTCCGCAGGAGGTGGAGTGTGCCATGTTTCCTGCTGCTCCAGATGGTGCCCTTTCAGAGTAATGTAGATGTAGCCACTGAGGTCCTGCCGAGAGACAGCCCTCTCCTGCTGGGCAGCTGTACATAAGGTAGGCAGCATTTTCCAAAGAGCTTACATACCAGCCAGTCTGTCCTCATTCGAGTCAGAAGAGATTGTTATCAGTCCTTTCCGCGGGAGCAGAATCAGGCCAGTACTGGGTGCTTTGGGGAAAGAAAACGACCCTGCAGGTCTCAAAGTGTAAGATCCTGTCCTTTCTGGGTTCTGTTTTCACAAGGTCACATCTCTTCTTCTGCAGAAGAAGGAGAGAAGAAGCAGATTTTATTGTTTTGGGGCAGGGGGGAATTTTGAGATGTAATCAAAGGGGTAAAATTATCAGCCATTGTTCCTTCAGTCCTTTCTCCACTGATGGCAAAGGCGACCATCTGCATCAGAATCACAGCTGGAGATGTCCAGCTTGAGGTGCCTTGCAGATTCTTCATTGTGGACTGAACTGAGATCAGACAGGTCAGACTCACTGCATTTTCTGTACTCTTCCCTTATCTTTCTGGACTCCCATTCAGTTTTCATTTCAGATCTCAATAGGCTAGAACACCTCAAGTGCCCCCAGCAACTCCTTCTACACCCTTCTTCTCCCTACACCATGTAAGATCTCCCTTGTTATTCTTACTCTTACGTTTTTCTACCTATAATGAGTACTGCTATACCCACTGACCTAATCATCCCTCCAGTACAGGAAGGCTCTTTTCTTCCAGGCTGGTGTATTTGTTTTGGAGGTTGTCTTGATTCAGGTGAAAGTGTTTGTGGCCTGAATCTATCAGCTACTCAGTGTTGCTCAAATTACTTTCAAAAAGTAATTTGTTGCTGATTCCCACATCCAAAAACTTATTGTCAATCTCATGTTCTTGGTGACTGTCTCCATAAAAGATAGCCACATATCCAAAATTAGAACCTGGCTGTTGCAAACTCTGGGGAAATAAACCTGAGGTGCAAATGAAAAAGAGGTTTTTAGAGACAAATATAGTCTGTTTCCAGTGCTCTCTTTGATGACTTAGTAGAAACTGGGCTCCAAACTTTCTGGCTTTCAGCAGCAATGCTAAGCAAGTTCTGTACTGCAGGTTACATCATATGTGTTTCTTCCCATTGAGCTCACTTTTAACAACACGATCTCCTTTGTCCATGAGTGATGTACAGGAACGTGCAGACACCAGGGGATGTCTCAGTGTTGACATGGGGATGAGTATAGGTAAGCTAATAACAGGGTTTGGGGGAATTCTCTGCCTTTCCAGCTGGGGCAAGAATCATGCTCCCTGGTTTAGGTGTCCTAAAAGTGAGACATTTAATCTGAGAAAGTCACACTGAGCTTTCTTTATACCAATAGAGAAGAACAGGCGTCTCCAGAGGACGTTTCATTCCGTCCAAAGTGCACAAGAAAGGCCATATGAATTGTTGTCTGGTGGTGCTTATACATCTAAAATGACAATAAAGGAACCCTAAGACAACTAGCTTAGACATCTCACTTTTAAACGTCCTCAGTTAGAGGAGATGGATCCCATATTTCACTGGGAAAGCTAATTGTCAAAACTGGAGCAGTTCAGGGCAAAATGTTGGTTTCAGTGTCACCCAGTGCCAAGAGATACTGGGGTAGAAATTGTGCAAACATCTTGCTTCATTATGAAAACAAAAAATAACAACAACAAAAAACTGTTTGAAATGGCTTTAATTGTTGAAAAAAAAACCCACTATGCTCCACACAAAAAGGGTAAAAAAATGTAAAAGGTCAAAATCATAGCACAGCATTTTGGAATCTGCATTATTATAGAGATGAAAAGTCTCAAGGAACCCGAGGTGAGAAACAGGGATTTTTTTCTGTTGTTTAGTTTAGTTTTTAGATTAACAGCTCACCAAAATTAGTGAGCTTTTGATACCAATTAAGAAAAGGGAAAAACATTTGAAATTTCTAAAACTCTCAGGGGACAGAATATTTTACCTCATTCCTAATTTTTCTAATTTTTTTTTGAAAATTGCCTGCATACAGACAAGATAGTAGAATCACTGCTTTATAGAGCATTTCTGGATAAAATTGGCCATGCATAGCTTAGGTAGTCCTTATGAATAGATGATGAATATTGTGCTTTCCACTGGTGATAAAAATTTTCAGATAAAACAAAGTCTTTTTGATAGCACAAGACTAAGGAAGGTTTTTTGGAAAATCATGCTTATTTTCTGGAAGGAGGGAAAAGTTTCTTCAAGAACAGCTAGCTACTTATTGCTGGCAAAGCTTTCCCAGTGAAAGGATGGGCTTTTATTGAAAAACACAAGTGAAAAAGGCAAAAACATGTATACGGAGTCTGAGCTGAGGGAATCGCAACAGCAGACTGTGGAGCTGAAGGAACAAAAGCCCAAGGTCCCTCACTCATGCTTGGCTTCTGATGTTGGCATGCTAGAGGTATTTAAATATACCTCAGGAGCCAATATGAAGAGGGGAAAAAATGCCTTCCCTCCTTCCTTAACCTTAAAACTAAACAGATAATTCTCAGTCCTATTGAAGTTTGTGCTTGTGCAGGAAGCAGAGCAAAACTCGCTCATGGCTGCTGTTCAGCTCCCTGTGTGACAGTCAAAGATCAGCTCAGCCGACTGACTCCCCCGAACAAGCATCCTCCTTGCCAGTTTAAAATCATGAGTATTAAAATGCAGCCTTGGCATTTACACATAACTATTGTATCCGTCCATCCCGGAGAGACAGGAGCCATTGGTGTAATATTTCTGCTAATGCAGAGCAGAGTTGTGAGCCAGTGACAAAAATGAAGAAGCTTCTCATTCACAGTGAAGCAGTTAAATTTGCAGGCAGCGAAGAGTAAAGTGCATCTCAGCTGAAAAGTAGCTGAGCTCCTTCCATGAGGAGTCGACCAGGTGATTGTCAGCTCTTTTTGCTCTTTGGAAGGCGAAGGGGATGCTGAAAGGGATTGAGGTCCCTGCCAGCAGCTGCCCCTGTAAATGTCAGTGCACTGTGCGGAAAGCGATGGCAGGATTAGCCCTCCGGCACAGGTATCAACAGATCTCCTTGTTCTAGATGACAAGATATTGAATGCAGGCAGAATATGCAGTGGTTTTTGGCCTAAATCAGCAGACTGACTCAAACCTACCGTGCCTGTTTCCATTTTCTGTAGGCTTCTTTCCCATAGCAGAAACCCCACTCCCTGCAGCCCTAGCTCCATGGCTGTACACTTCTGCTACCATATTCAAACACCCAAGTGAGGAGATGTAACATTTCGGGGAACCAAAGTAGCTTTCAAGCTAAGCAGCATTCGTGCCAGTCAAAGGAAAGGGCAGTAGAAAACCATGCCATCTCCCAACCCCCTAACAAACTGTATCCCATAGAAAAAGCTACCATTGTTTTTTTCTTGCTTGTCGTAGAAGACAGTACGTTTCTCAGAGATGGAAACTGTGCCAGTCTCACAAGCATATTTGCTTGTTGCCCTTCCTCTGAGTTGTGCTTGTTCTTGCACACTGAGGGAAATAAATAAGCTGTTTATGTTCCCACACATGTAGAAGCATGTACCTATATGTATGTTGCCCAGGATCATCTTCCCTGCATAGAAAGAAGCAGAACGTTGGCCCTGTTCCAAATCATGTTGAACACGCCACCTGGAAGGAACAGAGACATCTGGAAAATCATTCCACAATCTCTGAGGAAATTACAGGAGAAATACCGGATGATTGGAAGAACAGCCCTTTGTGGGATTCTTACTTTATCAGCCAATTTCACTTAGATTTTTTTTTCCTAAGTAGCATATGTTCAGGACTTTAATAAGAAATCGTTGAGTTCTGGGGGTTTATTTATTTGTTTATTTAATTTTCCCCGTAAATGAAAAAAGTTTTGTAAGTTTCACAGGTGGCAGGGTGGGAGGGAGTGGGGAAAAGAAGAAAAGGAAAAGAAATGTTTCACTGTATACAATAGTGAGAGAGATTGCTCCCTCACCTGGCACGTGGAGCAGTATCACTGGACCCATAGACTGGCTGAATATGCCTGAACCAGAGCAGAGCTGGACACAGAAGGAAAGCCCCTTGGCCTGTTCCTCCCAAAGTCCCCCCTTGCAGACAAGCAGGGTTGTTTGAAAAGCCAAGCAGAGATACTTTTGATGGGAGCAGAGCTGTAGGTAGAGGTAAGCCTGCGTGTGCCCATGCAGAGCATTGACTGCAGCATCCTCTGGGTTTTGGGGAACAAGAGGAAGAGACCATCACTGAATAAACTGTGCTTCTGGTTTCCATGTGACGCCTTATGTTCAGAGCTTCTCTGTCTTCCTCTGCTCTGCTGTGGTTCTTATACTTCAGGCCATTGCCACAGCATTGGAGCCCCTACTGGCTCAATTTCACCTCTAAATTACCTTCTAAAAGTAAAGTGCAACAAGATGCAGAACAGGAGGAGACCCCAGACTGTGTCAGCCCAAATCGCACTCTCATGCCAGTCTGAACAAACTAGATTTGACAGCATAGCAGAGACAAGGGGGGACAGGTCCAGACCCCCTAGCTTCATCTGAATGCACTTGCTATTCAGTGCTTCACTTTTTCGTAATCAGAGGAGGGTGTGCGGGAGTGTGGAGGATGGAGGATGACAAGAGATAGATCCCAGTTCATAAACATCTTGAACATTTGGAAGCTTTTAAGCAGCTGCTATTCTGGCAAAGTATTTCTGAACCAGCCACCTGCATATGTTTTCTGTTTTTATTAAACTAAGCTCCAAAGATGAGAAGATACAGGTGGAAGCTTTGAGCTCCATTCTTTTCCCCACCTCCCCTTGCGTATTTTAATCCTAATCTGTATCAACAAAGATGAGTCGCTTCTTAAACACACACAGAAATTATACTGAGACCCATCGAGGAGAAACGACGAGCTTTGATTCTATAATCAATCGCTAAGAAATTCATTAGTGCCAGCACAGATCTGTTGTGCAGGAGGAGCTCTCCCCATGGACCTGCCTGAATCAGAAGAGCTTCGTGAACAGCCGCTCTCTTCCGTTACACTGGGCTCGTTCCCTTGCCTGGGAATAGCCCGATCCCTGCTTTTGTCTCAAGGAAGAAAAAGCTCAGGAGCTCAAAGCGAAGACTGAAAACTTGTCTCCACTACTGACTGCCCTTCACAGCTTCTCTCGCTCTTTCTGTCTTTTAGCTCAGACATAAATAGACATCCTGAGCACTCTGGGGTCATTAAAGACTTGTAAAAGTTGTAAGGATGATGCTTAGAAATAAAAGCCCTTAAGGAGGAAGTATTCAAAGGGAAGTACCTACTCTTCTCTACTTGTGTTTAGGGCCAAAAGGCATTACTAAATTTTTAGAATGCGTTAGGCACACATCAGTTTCCAGGGATTTCTTTCAAGATAGGTGTGGATGCAGCACTGTTAAAATCAGGAGCAAGCTTTTAAAAAATACTTCTGATTTAGATAGATGTACCCCCTTGTTCATCTGTAAGATTTATGTTCTTATTCATTTGTAAGTACCCTTTAGGTTATCTGGCTCTT
Source organism: Struthio camelus (assembly GCF_040807025.1). Taxonomy (NCBI): domain Eukaryota; kingdom Metazoa; phylum Chordata; class Aves; order Struthioniformes; family Struthionidae; genus Struthio; species Struthio camelus. The sequence continues at coordinate 60,532,072 of NC_090981.1, read as the reverse complement.
TCTTACACTAAAAAAAAAGAAGAAAAGAGAGAGAGAGAGAGAGAGAGAGCATGTCCCATCAGAACTCACCCAATAGTTTTGCATTGATATTACTTAAGCACTTCATCCTAAATATCTCTAATGGAACCCTCTATTCAAAAATCTTCGTTAAGATAGATGTGTTAGCCCTCAGCAGCTTCATTAAAAATGGGGAATTACACACTGCCTACCTGAAATGCCCCCTGGCTGTAACAGTTATACTTTCTTCTTCCCATGGCTTTTGTGTGGTGAACAGCAGAGGAAGCACTAGGTGGTAGTTGTGGAGATATCTGAGAAAGTCAAGCCATGTAAAAGATAATAAATTCATGGGGATCTCTGCTGGAGAGACCTTAATTTTAGGTACCCTTTTGCACTGGTCAGTAGCATTTAGAATTTAGCAGACTTTCTGTATTGTGTTTATTCAGCTTGCTTCAAAATGCACCTGAATCTTCTGATGTCTGCTTTTGCTGGTGCTGTTTTTGCTGCACTGATATTTCTGCCGGGCTGATGTTATTGTTTTAGTTTGTTTATTTTTCCTCCAGTAACTTGAATAAACTTCTGCCATGATGTCCATGTTAGACATCCATACCTGAGACAGGAGTCACCCTCTGTCAATGAGCCTATCTCTCTCATTGGTAGTAGAGACAGCTTGCACGGTTCAGTTTGACTACACGTCCAACTTTCAAATGTTTAGTGTCAGGTGAAATGAGTCCCACCTAAAGAGACTAGAAATTCCCACCTAAAAGGTTTGGAGATTGGTCTAAAGCCCACTGAGGACAAAGGAAAGACTGTTAATTATATCACACTTTGACCTAAGTCCTCAGCAAATTCAAGCTTCAGTTTTCAGTTAGTTACCTTCTCCAGGTTGTCCATCAACCCAGACATGTCCTCAAACCTGAATCATGTTCATGCTACATCAAGGCATCCAGGTGCCATGTTTTCAGGGGGCACATTTTATTCCAGCAGCAGGCAGAGACATCTACTCTAAGAGATGATAGACTTGCAGCTCTGCTCACTGGTGTGTCTGTAAGTTCCTTGCAGACTCTGAAATTCGGAAGGGCCCTGAGGAGACTGGGGCAAATGATAATCCCTGTATGTCCTGTATCTGCCTTCACTACCTTGGACAGGAGAATCTGCTTTACTGAGCCAGGGAATGATGAGACAGCAGTAGGACTGAGTCCTTTCTGACAAAGAAAATGTCCTAGGATTGCTTATCCTCTGGCTGGAAAGCCAGGAGAGGCAAGGAGAAAGGATGCTAGCTGAACAACTCATCCGAAGGACAGGCTTCCTCAGTGTACAGGGAGGGCCTTATGTGTGAGCCCATTTAAGATAATCCTGGCCGCTAAGGTACACAATGCCTTTGACGATGCTCTGTTCTTCCCTCCCTCTTCCTTGACCTTGACATTCAGTTCCTTGTGAAGTAACGTGAAAGCATCTGTTGTCTCTTTCATTTAATTTGTAAATATGTTCCCGGAGGGCTGGCAGAGCGCACGTGAGCCTGAGAGGCTACCACAGCATCAGTTGTCGCTACCAAAGGCAGAAACGCCTGCTTGTGCCCTCGGGGAGACACCCTTCATCCTCACACAAGCCTGCACACTGCTGGCCTATGGCTGTTCTGAACGATGGTAAAAAAAAGAGACTTAGGAGATTTCTCGACATACGTGATGTGCGGATGTGGGTGAGGGATGGTGGCAAGCTGTGTGCATGCTTCAGGAGCCTCAGGTGCCCTTGCACATCTGGACACAGAAGTTAAAATACACCTCCACTATGCTGTCATAACAACGTGTTATGTCAGAGATCCATTTGGCCCAACGAGGTTTTTTGTTTTGTGTGAAAATCAGTTATAACTGTGTGCTAGACCTGTTTCTAAGCAAAAAAAAACTTCTTATTAGACTGTAACCTAAGGACTGATACATGTGGAGGGGTAGGAAAAGACAAAATCTTGAGCTACACAAACCCTGCTTTGGGTCTACTAACTAAAGCATCCCCATTGCTGTATTATTGCTGAGATAGATCCTTGGGCTGCAGCTCAGTCATTTACTCAGTCCTTGAGATAGCAGACTTGTCACCAGCTTATGTGGTAGTTCTGCCCCACAAAAGACTGTTAAAGGCCTCAAGGTTTCACCCATGATTGTTATGATTACTATAAATTATCCTTTTAATGCACATTGAAATCCTCAGACACTGAGCACCTAGAAAATCATGTTTCTTTCAGCAGCAGGTGCAGGCTTTCAGTTCATAAACTGCCTCTTACGGCTGCTGAGACAGCTGAGACAGCCATCCAGAGATGCGGGCACGAAAGTGCCTTATTCCCCAGCTCCTGAGCTCTTTCACTTCTCCACACCTGACAGAAACAAGTCTTTCCTCTGCCCGGCAGCGTGCAGACTTTGCGATGCCGGGGGCGTGCGACATGGCCTAGTCTGTTGGGTGCATCACCCACAGAAAAAAAATCCAGAGGCAACATCTTTACTGCATGCGCTGCACTGACCAAAAAGGTGGCTAAAAGTCTGTTTTCCGACTCGTTTGCTAACAAGGGGGTAACAGCAATTAGAAAACACTTGTAAAATGTATGTGCCTCTTTCTTTGGAAGTTAGGGAAATGCAAAATTGATGTAGACTCTGTCAGGTAGCTCTTGATCATTTTTCCTGGCTATAAATGCATTTAACTAAGAGCATGTAGTGCTGATGAGACATTTCAAAGGGTCCGTGTTTATCCCTTATGTGACACCGGTGTAACATGTTTCACACCATGTGGATGTATTTGGCCTGCTCTGACATTAATCTTCATTCTGCACTTCTGGTGTTGTCTCTCCTCTCTGCCTTACAAAGAGGGAAACTGAGGCACAGAAGCATGGGGCAAATTCCCCAAGGCCAGCCAGCAGTAGTGTGGCAGAGCTGATTTTATAACTCAGGAGCCAAAACTCCTCAACTCAATCTCTTCAACTCCCCCAGCACTTGCTCTGCAGCATGTATTTTAGTAACTCTCCAGATGCAATCCACCTACCAGTCCCACCAAAACTGAAAGCTGAGTGTAGCACAGTGGAGCTAGGAGAAAACTCTAGCAGGTAGCAGCATGTTCTCTGCCCTCTCCCCTTCACACCTGCCAAACATCAGAATAAATACCTAGGGGTGATTAGCAAGCATCTTTACAGACAGGCCACCACACCAAGAGGGATATCATCCTTGCCTTCTGCTTAAATTGGGCTGATTGGCTAAAGCAAGTTAATCCATGTTCCTTGTTTAACAAAACGAAAGAATGATGTAGGAAGCAAGAAACGCTTGCAACCCTCCTAGGTATGAACGTTCAGACTGATTCAAATTCTTTCAAGTGGTTTTGTCTCCGGCGATTTGCACTTTCTTGCCTTCCAGCCCTTCCCTATGTTCCCATTCCTACCCCCAACTCCATCTTGCCAAGTCCTTCCACCACTGTTATTATTTGTGAAGCGTGAGGAGAGTTATGACAAGGGAGGGATGTCATTAAACCACGCCGGGAGGAGATGTCAGCCGCCATGCAAACATCTTCCTGACACTCCACTTTCAAACGATTTCAGAAACTGCACTCAGATGATTTCAGGTTGGGTAGGCCTGTCAGCTCGGATGGACTCCACGCATTGCTTTGGTGCTGGAGACAGCTCTGGAGCGTCTCAGTCGGCTGTTACGCGCACACGAGTACGCAGCCCCATCCCTGCACACACAACGGCACATCATTATTTTTATGCCACTCCAAGACAGATATCCTTGAATGCCGTTGGAAGCGTCAAACTTTCACTGCAAGTGAAAGCTTTAACATTTAGAGGGTTCTTATGTAATGCAAATGAACCGGAAAGGTAGGAAGGCATCCCAAATGCCACTCAATGCATTTATAAAAAGATAAGGTGACTGTGTCCTACCCTGCCATATCACTTCATTACTGAGTGTCAGCAAAGAGCCTAGTAGCTCAATTGGCTGATGAAATCACATGACCTAAGTGTTATCTTGCAAAAACACATGAAATTATTAAGCCCAAACAGCAAAGAAGTATAAATATCCTGACAGTTTATTCTCACCAACCAATCAAAGACTAAGGATCACTTTATTTCCTTTCATTTTTTCCCTCATGGGGGAAAAAAAAAAGAATTTTCCTATCTAATTTATAATTCAAGATATTTTGCTAGCTAATGTATTTATATTATTTTCTTCAATATCTAATTGAAGTGCTTTGTTTATGTATTATTCATTTGATCTTTGTTTTCAGTCCTCATTGTTAACTTCCAATAAAATTTTAATAGGCTCGTGGTCAGAGATCAAGGTGGCAGACACTTTGATGCTGTGTTAATTCACTGACAAAAGGGCAGGAAGAAAGCACGAGTGAGGAAGCTTTTAAAGCCCTCGTTTCTGATCCAGATCTCAGCTGTCCAATGTTGATATGTGCCTAATTTTCACAGGGGCAAATTTCCTGGCCTTGCTTTAGTAGTCATTTAGGGGTTTGGGTGCCATTCTAATAGCAAGCAAGGAGAAAACGTAATTGCCTGGGCTTCTGCAGTGTGGGACATGAGCTGTTGTCCGCTGAGGTCTGAGGAAATAACACACTGCTCTTCATCCTTTGAATGTCTCTGCTCAACGGCTCGCACAAGTAAACAGAGCTGAAGGTGATGGATGTGGCATGTTAGACAGGAAAATGGGTTATTTTTCAAGATTTTCTAGTACCTGGGGCAGTGCAGCACAGCCAGCAGGGTATAGTAGACTCGAGTAACATACTGCTCTGTGGGCTGTGACTGGCTACTGGACAATACAGCCTAGTAGCTGCCTTACCAGGAAGTAGGTACAGCCTTTTACCTCCCGGTTCTCAAAGCCCTGGGGTCTCAAATGGGTTTCCACCACCTGAATGTCTCAAGTGCATGACTTTTGTTATGTAGTCACTCACTGACTCACTAAGTTATCTTCCATGAGCAAGAATTCAGAAATTGTCTTTTAGCTGAAATATCCCAGCCCTGTCCAGTTGGGATCGGAAAGATTCATGTTCAGTGTTCACTCCAGCCAAAAGCTTACTTTCAGTTTACTTTTTTCTTCTCAGATGATGTCAACAAAGACATTTTGCAGTAACTGGAGAGTTAATAACAGTGTAGGAATTTTAACTGAGCCTAGGAAAATCATGTATGGATATTCTTGGCATTTCTGGATATCAGCACAGCTGTAGCTCTGTCTTACCAATGAACAAATATTCTTGGCCAAGACAGCAGCTCGCACAGCCCATTAAAGGCAGCTTCTGTAAGAAGCTGTGCATGCAGCAAGCAATACTAACTTGCGTTTACAATTGTTGCCCACTGAACGTTGGCATGGACAGGTAGTGGAAGTAGTAAGTGATAAAAGGCATGGAGCATTGAAAGTGACAAGCAGCAGATGTAAATAGAGGTAATTTGGTGCAATAACCCACCAAATTCCTTTTTAATGAACTTAGCTCTCCAGTCTCCACAATTCAAGACGTTGCTAGACAAGAGAGAGCGAGAGGCAGGTCCAAGAATAGTGTCGTGAAGACAGAGGCTGCTAAGAAGTTGCAGTAGCAGTCCCGCAGGGTGCACACTCCTGTAAGTAAACCCACCAGCCAGCTTCAGTTTGCACCAGTGTCAGGAATGGCAGTGATACCAAAGATGCCCATGGAAGAATCTGTACTCACAGGATGATTAAAGAAAAAACATGAGGAGTAAATTATGCATTGCACATTGTACCAAGAAACCTGGCAGCAGATGGTGGAAATAAGGGAGATTTGTGGGAGCAGTGTTCGTCTGGTTCCAGTATGTCTCGCATTCCTCCTTTCCTTTGTTTCACACGTTCAAAAGCATCCATATACACATTTATTCCCCTTGAGTTTACTCATAGAAGAAGAACAGAGTCCATCAGGATTTAAAACAACATTTTCAGTAGATTGGAATGAGTGCTTGAGTGGAGGATGTCAGCATTTCCTCTGACTTACATAAGTCAGTGGTATTGTAATGGGGTTGTATGTTATAGACGGTGCTTTTTTGTTAGAGATTCTTCAGATGAGTTGCTTCCTTTTTTTTTTTTCAGAAAAATCTGAGACTGGTTTTAGGAATTCTACCTGCATAAAGATACTTTTCTTTTCCCCCAAAAAGTTGAAATAACATTTTTTAGGTGTTTTGAGGTTTCTTTTGAATGAAAGCACTGGAGCAGAATTATTTTTTGGAGTAGAAATTCTTGACTTTCCTTCCCTTTTCCTCATGTTTGACTAACAGTCATTCATATACAGTTGTGAAAAAAGATTCGCTATCTATCTGAACTCAATGACCTTAGAATTTTCCCCTAGATGAAAATTCAACCCATCAGAAATCTATGAAACTCAGAATGGAAAAGTGCAGAAACGGCATCTTCATTATTCTTCTGGTTCTTTTCTCTTGTCAAGGATACAAGTGTCAGGTTTTCTCATGTAATAGTTGCTGTTTCAAACTTAGTGTTTTCATCCTCACTGTCTGAAATTAGCTCACTTTATTCTTTGCACATGACTAGAAGAAGAGATGACCACAAATCCTCTGCTAGCAACTATTGTCACACAAAATGTATCCTGTGCACATAAAATATTCTTGTTTCAGCTGTTGCTGGGCATTTCATAACCACTTTAACAAGTCTGGTTCTGAACATGGGAAGGAAGCACAGTATAGGTGGTGGGGTTTCTGTAAGAAAGAGCAAACAAATACAATAAAATTGTGTTGGTGAAAATACTAACCACTGTGGAAAATTTAAGCTTCTGGTCAAATCCTCTCACCCTACATCTGTTGTAAAATAAACTGCTTTAGAATAAGAGCACCTCCTTCCAAAACCTAGACAGTATTGAAAACTTAATTTTCCTATCTCAGAAAACTTTTGATGGGAGTCTTTCAGCCTGCATTTAAATAGCAAGTGTGACATGATGGCTGTCTTAGTCAAGCCTCTGATTGTGCTTGGTTGTTCTTAAATGCCATTAATGGGAATGCGAAACAGTCATTCACTTGACATATGAAAAGGGAAAAATCATAAGAGGCTTCATGTGTGGACTGCAAAGGGATTGTCTCCCTTTCCCCATGTATCTGGCCCTTTCCCAGGGTTCAAAGGAGTTTGACTCCATGGCAGGGAACTATCTTGCTGGCATGGGAGAAGGAGTAAAATGAGGAACAAAAAGAAAAAGAAAAGGAAAAGAAAATTCCACTTGATTAGCTGCTTAGCATCAGTTGGATGTGACAACTCTTTGAATATGGATGAAGCCTACAAGAGGGATCATCTGCCAGCAGTAGTTGTTACGAAGGAAGTAAGTGATGCTGGAGGTCAGAGGGCGCCTGTCTTGCGAGCTAATGAAAGAATTCTAGGAGACAGAGCTTTTCTATCTGATTAATATAAGAGCTGTAATTCCTGCCCTTCCCACCCCCACACCTTCTCTGCTCTCTCTTTCAAAATGATACCAAGGCTATTGTTGTTTTTGTAAGTGGGATGTGAAAGAGAATGTCCTAGGAAGAGCTTTGCTTCTCATAAGTGATATTTTGGCCAATAACTTGTGCCAATCTCATCCTCCCACACAGATTCTGGAAGGGAAAAGCAACTCTTTACTTTATTCGCTGCCAGACTTTTTTTCCAATCATGCTGAGAGCTGAAAGTCAGCCCTGATTTTCAAGGGGGAGAAATGCAGTGGTCAGAATGGGCTGATTAAATAGGAACCTATAGGTGGGAGTTGGACAGTTAGAAGAGAGAACTCAGGAGTGCTTTGTTCTTAAAGGTGACAAAGACATTTTAGGATATAAGAGTTACTATAGCGGCTCTGATCAAAGAGAAAGGTAGTCCAGTATCCTTTCCCAAGCAGTGGCCAGCGCTGGATGTTTCGCAAAAATACATAAAAATCAGGGAAAATATAATGAGTCTTCCTAGATATGACTTCCCTGCTTAGGGATTTTCTGATCTGGATAGTGTAGCCATACAACAGAGTAAGCTTGAGCCTCCAGCTGACATAAACAGATGTAGGCAAGAACTACATCTACACCACTGCAGGTGCATTCCCCAGACTTAAGGACAGATGGCATGGTATGGTTCGTCTTTACTCTGTTAAGCTCTCTTTCATCAGAAAACAGCAGCCATAACCGTACTGCAGATTGGGAACAGTTTCTGGTCTGTGCTATCCCCTAAACCATCCCTGGATGAGGTCCAGAATAGTACTTGGCCAACACTGTGCTAATAGTAAGAGAGTTTGGAGAATCACGGGACATCATTGCCTGAACCTGTTCTCTGTCCCTGTTTACTGCAGAGGTAACCTAAATAATCATATAGATTGTCTTCCTTGTTGTTGCCCTAAGATCTCCATCCTCATCCTTGTGAAATCCACAGAGGCAAAAGCAGACCTTTAGGCAACATCATGGACACAGGTAATTTGGAGGTAAGCATCCTGAAAGGCAGGCCCGAAAGCAAATGTAGTCATGTACTGTTGTACACCGTCCAGTGCACAGTAAACGCTGAGCCCCTCAGCCATTGGAAGGCAGAACCTGTAGAGAAAGAGCAGACAACAGAAGACCTAGGATTCATGGGGATCAGTGCCTATTTTCCAAAGTAAGACATAAAGCAGAGCCCTTCTGGTCTCCAGACAGAAGGTCCCTCTGGTTATGTCAATAGTAGTCACTCTCTGGCTCGGCCTTTCTCAGCTAGAAAACCTTTACACGAGCTAATGCTTTACTGGTGTAAAACAGTAAGCTTCAGCACAGCTTTGGTGGTTTTCAAGAGCAGATGAGCTGATCCGTGTATTTTACAGGCAGACCGAAGTTTTTGATAATGTACGGATGGAATGAGCTTGTTATTTATTTTACCTAGTAAATACCAGTCACTGAAGGTAAGATGTTGTCAGGGAGTCTAAATCTACATATTGGTCTTCCATCGCTGGATAAGGCTTCATATAGTTTAATTAATGCAGAGGCTAAGACACTTTCCCCTCCACTGGCGCAGGAGGAAAGAGAGGTAGTCTGGAAATTCTCCACTGTTGAGCTATCACTCAAAAACTTTGCTATTTCACCAGTCAATAAAGTACAATTGAGCAAAGATGCGTATAGCAAGGCATCTACTCCCGTGATAACATCCATACATGGATAGTTATAAGGGACTGCAGTGAGAGATACATCTGTCCCAAGGTATTGTGAGTGAAGTGTCCTTCTTCAGCTCCCTTTAAAAGGTAAAGAGGGATGCTTAAAAACCCTTATCCTAGCCCAGGTCCACTGAAAAGATGTCACTGAAGATGTTCTACTGAGGCTGGATGTAATTTAATCTCCAGGTATAACATTTTGTTGGCTCACGCTTTCAAAGATGTAGTGGCAAAATTTATTAACAGAATTTACACTCGGCTGGTGTGAAAGTCTTTACTTACCACCTGATAAAGGCAGATGCTAGAACAGGGCTAGAGACTGCATTTTTAAATGGATTTTATCTTTTGCAGATATATATATAGTTTACCTCTTTTCAATGTGTGCGCTTATGTAAGTGTGGGTGGTGGGGGAAGGGAGCTGTTTATATCTCAGTTCTTCTGATTTTTCCATGCATTTTAAGGTCCTGATAATATTAAGAAAAAGAAGAGGGGTTCACTAGTGAATGGATACAGCAAACAGTGTTTCCGCTACAAAGTGAGTATCTGCACAAATGACAAAATGTGTATTGTTGTGCAGACTCGATGCTTCTGTCTATAGACATTTGATCTGAAATTAGAAGTATATATTTCCATATGCTGTGTCACATACAGCTTTAGGGAAACCACAGTCCTGTCAGGTTCTGCCTAACCCTCTAGTGTCCTGAACAGCTCTAAAGAAGGAAAGGAACTTTTAAACTAGGAGGAGGTTTAATAGTCCCTAATTTACCCACATCGAATACATCTAACTAAAATGTAGATGTTTCCATTTGGGCAAGTCAAATGAGACTTGCAATACAGAACACAGAGAGAAAAGGGCTATTTTAGGGTGCATGTGATTTTGTGGAATATAGCTGTCTATCTCCGGATGAGATAGCCCTCTAGACTTTGCAGACCAGACCCCTGTTGCCTACAGAAGAAAGCTTAAGGTGATTATCTGAGATGGAGGCACATCTTAGTTATAAACACCTACCTTTCTCCAAATGTTGTAAATACCTATGTTTCTCCGCCCTTTCAAAAGTGAATCTCTAAAATTGCAGATTCTTGAATTCAAAGACAAGGATATTTTGGCTTTAAGAAAATACCTCATTTCTTCTCTTTATGTGTGCTGTGTATAGATACAGGAACAAGAATAGCATTCCTTGCCTTACACATTTTAACAAGTACCTTTCTTCTTGCGTGATCCCGAACAAACAAATATATTTTATTTATATTTGTAAATAAAAAGTGTCAGGGACCTTCTTTAGATATGATATGAGCCAGCACAGGACAACCGAGCATTAAACTCTCTTCCTCTAAAACTAAGTGGCTATATTCAGCACATCTATTGGGAAAGGTCCCAGTGCCATCTTCCAGACCATGCCCAGAAACTGTTTGGGACAGGACTAGTTGGCACACACTCAAACCATGGCAGGGTCCAGCTTCACCTGTTGACAGATCGGTGTTTGGATTGCACTGCACAAAACATTCCCTGGCATTATTTAATTTTCTAGGTAGATATAACATAGGCTAGTATTCAGGATTAAGGTAGTAGAAAGATTTTGGTCAAATATATTATTCATTGAAAAAAGTAGTTAAGCATTGAATGGAAATATATGCACACTCCTATCAAAAAATAAGATAGTACAACCAACTCATTTGAGTGAAAATTTAAAACTTTTGTTTTGCTGATGAGACATTTTTAAACAAAGCCTTTTCAGAATTTCATTTATTAATCTGCTAACTTTTAATAAAAAGGGAGAAAACCTATAACAAAATGAAAAAATGAAAAAAAGTTCAGTTTTGAATCAGGAGGGTGACTCTGGCAAACTGGGCAGTCATTTTTTTTAAATTATTTTGTTGATGTGCATTCTGGCCAGTGAAGTAAACAATCAGTTATTCACAGACATCTCTCGGTCCATGTGTAAGCCTGCCAGTACCAACCCACAGATCTGGGAAGGAGCCGAGTGTCTGGAGCAGCCTTTGAGATCAGTGGAGGTTACGGGTGTGCAGAACCTGGGAAGTCAGGCACAAACAGGTCTATGGATACTGGGTGGTAAAATGACAGGTAAAAAGCACGCTCTGGGCAGTTTTAACAGCCAGTTTCCTTCAACATATGAAATTATAGTTTGTCATAACAGATGGGATCAATGATCCATCTAGTCAGGTACCGTGCCTCCAGCAGTGGTCTGTGCTTGGCGCTTGAGGGCCATGTGAAGCTCTCCCTCTCAACAGCACCTGGCCAACAGCGCAGTGAGGGACAGAAATGACAAATTTCTCCCTGGGCCCTGTAGCACTGACCTTATATCCTAATGACACACATAAAGAGAAATGCTCTGGCCACATCTTTGGCTGTGCAAACCGTCCTTGCCCCATGTGAGCCAGTAGCATCCCTTAGGTTATATCTAGACTCCCTGAGGCTTCATGTCTGCTTTAGATTTTAGGATGCTTAAATAAGCGGGCACTGTCAATCCTTGTGAGCAAATGAATCCCTACCTCTGTGCACCTGCGTGAATTTGAAGGGACCCCAGCAGAAACCAGCCAGTGCACCAAGGAAGGTAAGGAGCTGGACCCACGGGCTAGCTCCTGCCTGGCCCGCCCAAAGTCCAGTGCTTGCTCTGACTGCAACACGTTCAGAGCAAGCGTGTTTATCTTGGATACTCGTATGAAAACCTACTTGGAAACCCTTTGATCTATGCAACTGGAGCCCACACAGCAGGGGTGGAGAAAGAGAGAAAGGAAACCAGTGATTCAGATCTCCTGGATTAGGAAGAAGAGTGAGTGCTCTAGGAGCTCACTTTCTTGATTGTTTTATTGGAGCCCTAAATTGGTGTTTTCTTCAGGAAGAAAAAGGGGTGAGGGGGAGAAAAGATGAAGTTGGGGCGGGGGGGGGGGGGGGGGAAAGAAAAGGCGAGCCATTCAGCAGTTCGGTTCCAGATCTCCATAACGCTTTCAAATGAAGGCGTTTCCGCGGAGCACTTTTTATTCTCTGAGACACTCTTGAGCTTGAGCAGCAGGGATTTGCATCTGTAAAAAGGACGGAGAGAAGGAGACAGCAAGGCTTAGCTTTTGTATCCATCGCCAGGGCTGGAGGAGGGGAAAGCATGAGGAAGGGAGTGTTTGACCCTCACCTGAGTAGTAAAGAGACCAGAGACAAAACAAAAGCATTTTCCCTCTGACAGGCCCACCTCCCTTCTGTTCCCCCCAAGTCTAGCAGGGAAATCAAAGCTGCAATCTCCTATTGTCAGTGGCTAATAAATAAAAAAATAAAGTCCCAGATTAGATAACAGCAGCCACAACAGTAACAAAACATGTAGCAGCATCAGGGGCAGGAAGGAGCAGCATCTATTTTAATTAAAAAAACTACTTCCATTGATTTTTTTTAAAGAAACACATTTGTAAGGAGATGAAGAAAATGTTCCCCCCACCATGCTAGTTCAATGAATGGTGTGTGTGTGCTGTTAGCTACAAGTAAGCCTTTGATCATTTTATTGCTCTCTGTAAAACTAAAATAATTTTGCTGTATATTTTCCTTTTTTACTTTTAATTGGGAGCGTTAGGAGGGGAGTGGCAATAGATGGATCTACTTGGAAAACATCCGAAAAAGGGTGAGGGAGAGACCGAAGAGAGGAGCAGTGCGAAAAAACATAGTACTGCAGCTAGCGAGACGGCATCAGGCTGCCAGCACTCAGAGGCTGAAGCAACCACGTGTGCTAGCCCAGCTAAGGAAAACAAAATACTGTACTTGCTGCCTCTGCTCCACTCCGAGCTTTTATAACAATTAGAAGTATTCTGGCATATTCACATCACAGGAAAGTACACCTGTGAGCCCACATTGAGCTGGAGTGCTTTGCTGGTGTTCGTCCTTGCAGGAGGGTTGTGGGGAGTGGGGGAGTCAGCACCGAAATAGCCAGTCCCCGAGGTCCAGGGGATGGCAAGGACAGGATGGCAGGAGTGGGAGGGCACCATTTTCCTTCTGCTAATGGGGGCATGATAAACTGCACCTGGCCGCGAGAAGCAAAATGCAGAGAGACCTGGGCATGGGAAGCAGAGGAGTGCTCTCAGGCTCAGAGAAACAGGAGATGCAGCTCGGGTCCTAGCTCTGCTGCCAACATGCTCCCTATTTGTATGGAAATTGCTTGCCTTTCCTGCTGTAAAATGAGCTTAACACCACTTTGCCTGCCTCCTGGAGCCTCCGGAGGGTAAGCAGATTAAAGGTTTGGAGGTGTTTGGCCACGGCAGCAGCATGGATTGGAGGCTGGCAGAGTGAAGCCTGGACTCCAGAGGATGCCACGCTTCTCCCAGCCTCCCATGGCTGGGACCTGCTGCCTTTGAGTGGCTGCAAGGAGAGCTCTGGAGATGGTGAGACTGAAGGCAAGGCAGCTTCATTGCCTGGCCAAGGAAGGCATTTTTAATTCAGCCCCCATCCATCTCCCTCTTCCCACCCCAGCAATGGATGGGATGCTGGGGATGGCTCTGACTCTCTGCAAAGTCCTTCTAGGTCCTTCTGGCAGCCCTGGCCCTGCCCCCTCACTCTCAGGGAAAGGCAGTAAAATTCAATTCTTCCAATCGTTCTGAGAGACACAGGTGTTTGCAGAAAGTGCAGATCTTCATAACCAGCAGCCCATGGCTTCCCAAGAGCTTGCGAGGTGCAGAGAGGAGGTGATAGTGTGACTGCTCAGCAATGGCAGATTCCTAGCTCAAAACATCTTTCAACATCTTCTTTAACCCATGCATCTCATAGCACAACTTTTCCTAATGATTCCTACCCAGGAGAGTGGCAAGGAGGCTCTTATTCCCACCGGGACACCATGGCATAGGAACTAGACACCTTGGGGCCAGAGCGTGGGAGCTTGCTCCTGCACAGCCTTGTCTCTGTTGGCTCTGCATTTCCCATTCATGGGCAGCAAGGACGGCATGAGCGGGTGCGTGCATGTGCATGTATACCCACTATATTAATACATATGTATGTGTATTTTTACATATCAGTTCTATAGGGCTCAGCAACATCAAAAGGAACCTGGATAATCAGAGCAGAAGATATAAAAGATCAAACAGAATATCTTTTAAACAGATCTGAGAAGCTTAATTTTCATCCAATGTTACTGCAGGAGTTTTTCCTACTCTTTTTTTTTCTCCCCCCTCTCTCTGGTTTTTTTCCCACTTCCATGAGTTTCTTTGATCTGTTTTGATGTCTTTTTCAGCTCCTCTTTCAAAAAAAATTCTTTTAAAACCTTCTTTTTTTTTCTGCTTTTCCTTTCCCCCAAAGTCAAGAAGGCTTCTAAGGGTAAGAAGCTAGCTATGTGCAGCATCTCCCCACACACACTTTCCTCCCCACAATGCGCATACACTCCACACTGCCTGTTCTACTAAGAAACCTCTGACTCCAGGGCAGAGGGATGAAATTAAAACCGCACAGAGTGAAATGTTATTTCCTTCATGTCAAGGGTTTTCAACTCAGTCACTTTTGAGTCCTGTTCAGGTTTTGAAATGGACTACATTTGTGGCAAAAGCTGTTCCCTCAGTTGTGTGTCTAGTGAAAGGCCAACATCACAGGGAGAAACCCGGCAGGCTTCATTTCAGACCTGTGCTATCAGTTCGCATTGACAAGGATGTGAGCGTAGGGTCAGGTCACCTGGGTTTTTCCTTTGATTTCCTTAAGGCCCGGCCAAAGTTACTTAACTTCCAAACCTAACTGCTGAAGAAGTGACTAACTTCTGCAAATCTGCCATACCTATAGGCAATGAGTAAAAATGAAATTTCATCCCCAGATGAAAGTCATGCAGAGAGGAAATGCTCTTTCTTTACAGGTTTGTGGCAGCCTTTCAGCTCAGGGTGGGGGCAGCCCAGAATTCACCCTGATCCTCCCCGGTGACTTTCTTTCTCCAGTGAAGGGAGGGCTCACCAGCACTGCACAGTGCACACCAGGAACAGGCAACAGCTAAAAAATATCAGCTGAGTGAAAATGGGTTGAATTTACATGGCAGAGCACAATGAGGGATGATGATCTGATGTGGACAGGGCAGAGAAAGCCAAAACCCTTTTTCTCTGGCCCTAAGCAGGCTGTAAGCAAAGTCTCCCAGACACCAAGGCTCTCACTTCTTCTACTGAGGCTCTCCCTCCCCCAACAGATAGTGCCAGAGTGGTGGGAGCGCTGGTCCTGTGCTTCTAATTAATGTGATTTCAGTCTCCCAGAGTGTCCTCAGAGCCAAGATAAAATGTGGAAAGTGTAAATACTGTATACAGACACACAGACCTCACCAGACTGCCTCGTCTTTCAGGCAGAGTTGGCCTTTCTCGCAGTGAGCAGATGAGCTCAGAGTAACCAGAAAAAGAGAAAAAGACTGAGCTATTACAGCACAAATTTTCTGTGAAACCAAAACTGCCCTGCAGATTGGAAATCTATTTTCAGTCACTCTAGTTCCTTCCAAAATACTAATAATAATAATTGAAGTTCTGAGGCTTTTCAAGTAATTTTTATCCACCAGCCTCCTCTGAAGTACAAAGCTAGCTCATGCCTGTCAGGCCAGCTGGGCTGAGCTCAATCTGAGACACAGGGTGCCAGAAATTTAATCCTGAATTTCCCAAATCTAATCGAAATGGCACAAGCCGTGATTAATAATTCACTACTTTATTACTGATACGATGCCTCGGACTATCACAGCGTCTGAATAATTGATTTGCCAAGAGGGGCGACATGTCCTTTCCTAAAGCAGAGAAAGTTTGACCGAAGAGTTGCCGTGTAAAGCTAGCTAAATGCTTTTAAATAGTTTGAGTCTAGATCTCTGACATTCACTTGTTATCTAAGGACAAGCTGGAAAGAGGCAGTGGGGGAAGTTTTATACCATCCATTACAGTACAGGTCATATGTCTAGAAACATGGACAAAGGCACAGTGTATAAAGTACTGCTGTATACATGGAAGAAAAGACTAGAAGAGAAAGAAACCAATTTACCAGAAAGGAAAAAGTTACATTTACAAGCATATGCATGCTAGGGGTATTAAGTACCTTTATATTTTGACTCTTTTGGTCTGCTAAAATCCCTTTGCTCCCTCTCAGATCCCTGCTTTGACCCATGCTGTCTCATATCTCCCTGAGTCTAATGGAAGGTGAACTCCAATGGAAGAGCTGTGCAGAATTTGGTAAAACGCAACCACACTTCATATTTTATCAGCCTGGAAGGTTGACAAAAGCCTTGTTGACAGTCCTGCTGTGCCTAAAGGGCTGGAGGAAGATTTGGGCTAGAAATGGTGCTTCAAAGCTCCCCAGCACTGACAGTCCCAGATCTGAGACTTGAGAAACCCTAGAGGTGTGTAGTCAGTATTTCAGCTTACATAGTAAACAAACCTTCCATCTCCCAGCAAAACCAGACCTCATTTTTGACAGGTTACCCCATTTGTAAAATAGACATGTTGAGAATTGCTGCCCTGATTTTTCTACCCGTTCCTCTGAATGGAAAAGACCTCAGAGGACTCTAAACCATTGCTGTCATGTTGCTGTAGTATTGGGGTGGGCTGATAACAAAATCAGGGAGGTAGATTTCTGAAGCATCAGAGGGACCTTGGCAAGGGTGCCTTCAGGGTAAACCATGGCCCTACATTTAGAAAGATAGGATTGTAACCATTTCACTACTGCCAAATATGCAAGGTGGATAACTCTACTGGGAACAAGTACCACCTACTGGGAACAAGTACCACCTCCACATTGTTTTGCTGAGACTTACACAGTGAAATAACAACCTCTGGGACTTTCAGGGAGGAAAACACAACCAAAAGGAAGCATTTTAGATATTCCAGGAAAAAATACTTTCATGCCTTTCTTCCCGGTGTGTTTTAACACAGAAGAATGTACCTATAAAGCCAGCCACCAATTGAGCTAGTAGTGAAGGAGTTAACACAGCTGGGGCTGTTTTCTCCCCCTCTCCACTTTGCCTTTGGTAGTTAAATCGAAAGCAAGTGGTACGGCCTTATTACTATCACTGTGCTGAGATATTGCATTAAAGGAGTTTAGGGTTTCAAATTGAATGTCAAATATAATATCACAGTGGAAACTTGAGGTGTGCAGTTGAGCTGCTCAGCTCCAGAGGGTTAACGCCGTTAACATACCTACCCAATAGCATACCGAACAAGTGATCTCCATTTCAGCCCACTGAGTTATCTTCAGATGCTCACCAGGACTCACAAGCAGAAGAGGGGCTGTGGTGGATGTCAGACAGCCGCAGATGGAGGGAGAGTTTGGTGTAACGAATTGATTGCTGAGGAATTGATTGGAGTTCTGTATCGCCTCAGCTGTAGCAGCCGATCATAACTAATAACCCTTTGTCACTTCAAACTGGAGCAGCATTTGGTGTGGACCAGGGACAGGGAGAATGTCTTTCATTTTCCTTGGTAGAAAAGTTCCGTGGTGGAAAAATACATGGCCATTCCTGTATGATTTTTCTACCTCAGAGTTCAGAAGCTGAATCAAGTTTGGAGCCATTTTTTAGGGGCATAGACATGACTTTATCAACGCCTATCCCTAGTTCTTTATTAATTTCCCTTTTTTGGTACAATTTATACTTTTCCTGCAGCAAACATCTAATGGCATGTAGATGATTGATAGAAAAAGTACACAGTACCACATACACTCTTAATACTGCATGCATGTTTTTATCCTCTTGCAGATGGAAACTAAAGCGTATCGAATTAAATCACTAAGGAAAGCAGGTTAGGCGTATTCACAGTTTGAAGAAATCTATATGTAGCTCAGAGAACAAATTCCCATTGAAGCAAATTTTCATTCAGTGCAACAAGCTATCACAGTAAAGAGTTTCTGGGGTAAATCCTTTATTCTGATTTCTTTTCTTAAGAGGTTGGAGGACTGTCAGTGTTGTTCATCTTCTCCAGCTCCATTGACATCAGTGCAGTTGTGTCCTCTGTATACTAAAGCTATAGTTGTTTAGAAAACTCACCTGACACAGCAAAACTGTCCCTCAAGAGCTGTGATAATCCCGGGCTTAGCCTGTGCTTTTAGTTTGCTCAAATCATGATTTGAAAGTGCCGTGGAAATATTGCTCATGGTCTCTGGATACGTTCAATCTGAGGATCAAGACAGCTCCTCTCTTGTCACCTTCTTCTCTCCCTTCTTGTCTCACAAATCCTCCCTGAATGCAGCGCACATAGGACTAAATGGAGCCTCTTCCTCTCTGCTCCCTAAAGCACTGTGTCCTGTGGCATCAGGGCTAGCCCCAAACTTCCACCTTGGACTGGTTAGAGAGACTGGCTCCCCCATTTAGGCCAGGTAACAGCAAATCAGCTAACTTGTCCTCAAGCTCCCCAAGTCTTAGCTGAGACAATGATGTAGGACACACACCACAAAGCATGTCCAGCCACCAAATAATTCTGGTATATAAAAACTGTGTAATTACCTGCTATGCCTGGCCACTAATTTGCAGGCAGACCAGGGGAGACTTCTTCTCTCCAAAGTTATAGTTCAGTAAAGAAATTGCATGTATCTCTAAGTCCATCTCCACTCCACAATGAACTTCAGCACATGCTAAATGGAAAACACATGCAAATACCAATTCACAGCTTAAAGAGTACTTCAAGCCACCTATGTGTCTCAGTGCTTTGCTGAACAGGAATGGACCAAGTCAGGTTTCCCACAGGAAGAAGCAGTGTTTTAATTACTGAAGAGTATCTTTGCACATGGCATCATCTTTTGATTGTGAAAGGATATATTACCAAAAAAAAAGTTCATCCATCATGTGAACAGTGATAGCTGACCATAAGTATACTGTAAACCAGTTGCAAATGCAAATTATTTTTTTTATTAGTACAAACTTCTGATAGAGGCAGACCAAACCCAAAGGAGGAGAAGATGTATAGGCTTAGCTGCAGTTGAAGTCTACAGAATAGTGTGAACACCTGGTGCAGGAAAGTCTTGGATCAGTTCCACAAGTATGATACCATTTCTTCTTTTACCTTCTCCATGTCCTTGGAGTACAATGAACAAAGATGTTACTAAAGTAACTTCAGTTGCTGCTGTGTCTCTGTGTTTGTTTACTGTGTTATACATTATATTGTAAAAGATTAAAAACAAAAGAAACTTAAAAACCTGCAGGGTTAAGTTAGAATTTTATAGACCTTTTGGGAAATAACATGGCAGGAGCAGCAGACTCATCCTACAGATGCATTATATTTTGTGACAAACTCTGGTGCATGCAGAACATCCATCAATCATCGAGATAATTTTCCATCTCATCAATTATGCAAATTAAACCACAAAAACTACATTCAAATAACGCTAAGGGCCTGACATAAACCCAGGAAAGCGAGGCAACTTGGAGCGAAGGCTGAAATCTTACCCCCTCCTTTGCCCTGCCGTGCATTGGCTTTTCAGGAGACTGCTGTGCACGACTGCCGTGGCGGAGCAGTCTCTTTGTTTCCGCTGGCAGCTCGAGTATCAGCAAACCATGGTATAAATGCTAACAGGAGCTTGAGGGACACAGCTCAGGCTCTCTTTAGCTGATATTCAATGTCCGTTCTTTGCAATCTTATTAAGGTCAAGGCCTACATCACATGTATTTGCAAGGCCATGCCGTGGCCTTCAGCTCCGACCCTAGATATTTTGACACAGATATTCAGACTGAGTTACAGTCCACTCACTGGGTGCATGGGATCAGAATGTGGGGAGAGAGGCCTCAACTCTCTGTGGCTGAGTTCATCACCCAGCAAGTCTCAAATAAACCCTGCTACAATAGACCTCCCCAGGTACAGCTGGGTAATGTGGCCCCCCGCGTCTCATATGACGTACTCCTGCTTTTCTTCCATTCATCTGCCATGCAATGACTTAATGCAGGAAGTCATTCCTGAGGAGAAGAGATTCATCCATTTGCAAACAGCCTAGTGGGTCTCTTGCAGATGCCAGCTGTTGCCCACGTGAAGATACTGTCATACTCCTAATAAATCTTCTGCAAAGGCAGAACAGCATAGTAGGAGTTAAATATCTCAGAGCACAAGGCTCAGTGTGACAAGAATGTCAGTGGATAAGATGGTTGTTAGCATTTCAGGGCTTTGGAGCAATCTTGCAGTCAAAGCTGCTGGCTTCTCACCAGTGCCATGTTGTCATCATGAGGCCTAGAGGAACTGCAAACACCATGGCTGACAGTGTGAAATAACCTCTAAGTAATGCATTAAAGAAGACCTCCCAATATGCTGATTAGTGAATAACAAGATTAATAAGAAGCCCCATACAGTAGGGCTTCATCTTTCTCAACTTTGTTTATCTCACAGTCAGGGCTGTGATTCACTTGACTGAATATGTGTGTCCACAGTTTTTGCTGGGCAATATGGTCCGTGGAGTTTAGTAGAGATTCGTGTCAACCCAAAGTAGATTCCAACATTTGGTTAGAGGAATTTTGCTCTAAATTCCATTAACTTCATTCCTGGGATCTCCATTTCCTTTCATGGCATCTGGACCCCTGGCCCAAATATTGACTCCTGCTCTTAGGTGAGATACATTTCATGATTGTCTCAAGTCTCGAGCGCCTAGTTCTGAGTGCTCTCAGAGTCATCTCAAACCACAGGGAGAGGCAAGTCAGTGGTTATGGGATTCCTTTGGCTCTGCAGCACTCTGTTCTTGGAAATTTGAGATTTCAGGGAACTTACCAGTTTTGATCAGTGCTAGAATGAAATCATAATAATCTGTATATAAAGCAGTTTCACTTCAAGAGTAGTCCAAAGAAAATGTTCAGAGAAAGAAGTTTAACCCAGTCAAAAAGAAAAGATTTGCATACAGAAAGAAAAATAATGTATTTTTTTCTTGCTAAAGGACACGGTGGCTTTTATTCCAAATGCAAGCATTCATAGGAAAAAAAATCCTTTTTGAAAAAAATTCTGTTTATCTATATATCTATCAATGCACCATAAAACTTGGGAGAAAATATAGACATTCAGACAGATTGCTTTTATCAGTACACTCACACCACAAAACTGATTTTCCTCTCCAAATTATTACTAGTGAAGCTATTTGCTTGTTTTTCCCTCCCACCCCTCCAGTTCTGATCACAAATGCATTGCTTGTACTCCCTGTTGGTCAAATTCCACATTTGGTATGCGACCACCAGCTCTTAAATGTAAGCGAAGAACTGTTCTCCACTGATTTGTGTCAGTGAAGCTGTATTTGGGAGATAATTGTTCACTGGATTTATTTATTACAGTCACTATCACAGGATCTGCATCACAGTATGGTCACAGCATGTCTCTGGAAATAAAGCAAAATGAATTGTATAAATAAATCGGGTACATTAACTCAACATGAGCTTTGCAACCAGCGATATAGTCAATAGAACATACTAGTGAAAGTGACAGGACATTATATATTCAATGACACATGCTAACAGAGGTAACAAGAAGAATTTATTCCATAAAGCATACAAATATCATGTAGAGACAGAGGAAGTTTGAGTCATATCCAGCTAAAATGGCTTGTTTCTGGCAGGTGAACTGCACCTGACAGATGTCCTCATATACAGCAGCACCTTGCAATGATCTTTGTACGCAGCCCAACTCATCTCTCATTAGCAAGACATTTCATTACCAGTCTGTGGGACCATCCTCTCAGTACTGCTGATTTCTGTCTGCCCAGCAGAAATACTATCTTCAGCCAAGAGCTCCCTGTAGGTAACCGTCTAGCCAGTGAGGGAACTTGGCACTCAATAAGACCCACCGACTCAGGAGGAACCTGAGGCATTTGCAGTCATGTTTCCTGAATATTGCTCCCAGATATCACACTGGGCTGTCCTTTTTGAGGAGATTACTGTATACTTTGTAAGAGAATAATTTTCTCTGTACCTATCCTTCTCCTTTTGTCCCCGCTTCTACTCTTCACCTCAGGGGACCTCACAGCTGGACTCCGATATCCATTTTTCCTTGTTGAGAATATCCATTGACTGTGAGCTCACCTGGGCTGATTGGAGAGCATGGGGATAGGGAGAAGATATTGTAAAAGTTCTTCTTCTCTCCCTGTGAAATGACACCTCTTTACTGGACCTCTGGGTCCAGTTCTGTAAGGAGTTTCCACAAGAAGAAGGGGAACTTCTCAGGTGTTTGTCTACCTGGTTGAAATGAACATTACCTTTGCAGTGACTTTGTGACTCCATTCAAAAATATGGGCAGTTCCCTAGTGGGGTCTGGCCTTTGGACTGGGAAGGGATCTTTGATTGCTTTGCATATTTTGACCTTCAGACTAAGGATCCTTGCAGGGTAGTCATATGCTTCAAACTATATTGAAATCCGGTTGAACTCAGTCATGTTAATTGATTTGGCTTTTCTGCTCAACTTGTTTGAGACAACCATCTTAAGGATAGCTTGTCTGAGTATCTCCTGCTTTGGATACACGTCTTTTGTTTTTCATCGCTAGCTCTGCAGTGTATGATGCAAAGTCCACTGAAGTTATTGGGCATCCTCCCACAGACCCATCCTGGGCATGCCAAGCTTTACTTACATAACCTCTTATCCCACCTTCCTCAAGCCACAGCCCAGGCTCCAGCCTTAGCACAAGCAAGCTGGAAGTGTGTTCTCTGGGACACTGCAGCTATGCAGAACAGATCAGCTTGCGAAATGAGTTTGAAGGGAAGAATTAGATGAGATCCGTAACTCAGAGAACATCATGCACTGATTCTTCCTGTTTAAGGAAAGATGTTCATATCCTAGTGGTCATGAAGAAAGATGACATTTCTTCACATTCATATTCTAGCATACCAAGAACAGAACAGTCTATTTGTTTACCTGCCTCTGCCTTTTGTCCTTGTGCCCTGTCTCTAATCTACCTATGTTCATAAACTGAGCCCATCACTACAGCACACTGAGGCAGTTCTCTCTGCTTCTACACAGGACATGCTCAGAAAACTTCAGTTTTGAGAGCTGTCAGTGGCCACAATAGCACCCCCCACATATGCACATAAATTAAACAAGAAAAAAGATGGTTACTGTATTGATTTTGCCAAAATGCTGGAGGGAGAGTGTGGCATAGCTAGTAGGGCATAAAATGTACTTTATAACTTTTCATTCTTTCTCTTCATACACAGCTTGGTTCTCTCCACCACAGATTTTAATTAGACAGAAACTTTATTTTGGCTGTTCTCAGGCTGTTCTCAGGCCATGAAAATCTTACTTGTTGTTTGTTTAATGCAAGAAGTAGGACAGGAGTGATTGTGGACTCACTGAAGGAATGGATTGTTGTACGGAAAAGGAAGTATGTGTGTGTATGCACATATGTATAAATGTAGTTAACACAACTCAGATGGAAATAAAAGCATCAGAAACATCCTGCTGCAGTTCTAGCCTACCAGTAAAAAGGATAATTTTATGCTATTTAGCAAACACGTAAATGATATATAGCATGGTTTAATAGTACTAATTCCCTCTTCCTTCCTTTTTCTCACACCCATTATTCCTATTAAGAAGTGGCTTACCTTTGAATCATTTTCCCTGCTAGATTCACAGACTGAAGAACAAAGATTAAAATTTCCAGTGTTACATAATGTGGACCATAGAATTCAACACAGGAAAATCATTATTTCATCAATTATTGAATAGCTGAGTTAGACAACACCTTTTAGACCAATGACTGTAACCATGCTGGAGGCAGTTGTCCATTTTGGTCAAATGGATTCACATCCATTCAGTCAAAGCATCTGATATCAAAGACACGTACAAACTCTCTTATTACAGCTTGTTTTCATCATGTCCTGTCCCCTCTCTCTGTTACCCTTGCTCCCCGATGCAGCTCCCCAGTTTCCTCTGTTGCGCTCCCCTCACTCTTCCGCTCAAGCTGCAAACAGAAGCATCTGCTCTTTCAATATGCCAGGAAGGGAGAAAAGTTCGTTCCTGTTTCTCTATCCTCTTAACCAAACGATACCAAGAGCAAAACGTATCTCTTTAGCTAACAAAAGCCTTCTCAGAGCCACTATAGTTGACCAAATCACCCCATGATTTACGTCCGTTAACATCATAAGCATTACAGTAAAATTTTTCAGCCTGGCGTTGTCTTCTTCTAGCAATAAAAAGTGAGTGACTTCCACTAAAAACTCTTTTGTCACAGCAGAAAGAGAGCCATTTTCTCAAAATGTGGTTACCCTGCCTGGATTTGGCGCAGATGTCAATGGGTGCAGCTCTCTAGATTTATAAACATTTCTTGGAATTAATTTATCTGCAAAGTCTAACATCTTCCATGTAGTTGTACCTGTCAGATACAAATGATTCAGCTATGCAAGATGAAATCCCAATATGTCAATATGATCTACTGTAGAAACCGGTTATTCTTCTTTCTCCTTTTTTCAATATTAGAAACCAAGTCTCCATCCAGAAACAAAGAAACAAAAGAAACCACACAACACAGCCAACAGCATTCAAATGTAATGTTTAATAGTAGTTAAACCAATGGGATTAAAAATGCTTGATGAAATCAATGCTGCTTTACAGCATCTCAGCTGCACTTGCTTTTTCAGACTGCAAGAAATTTCTTTGTTTTTGCCATGGTTTATTTGGAGATTATTGTCCTGGTGATGATTGTAACTTTCCGGACCGAACTGAGATAAGTTCGTCCTAGATTCTGCTCCTTTGTCACACTTTTCACTTGTTTTTTTCATACTCAGTACAACCGTGGTTATTGGAGGATTATAGAGATATGGCTTGATCTTACAGGGCTTTTTTATCCATTTACAGCAGATCTGAAATTCCGATTTGCAGAAAGTAATCTTCAGAAATGAAATTTTTTGAATGCTCATTTCGGAGCTCTCTTATGTCAGATGCAAGAAAGAGATGAAGCACTTTGTTTCCACTTCTATAAGAGGCTAAGATGAGAAGGAAAAGATGCTACTCACATTTCATTCTCATGCAGGCCAGTCTTTGAGGTTAGTTTGTCTTCTGTTATTCCAGAAACACATCAGCTGTGAACCATGAAGCAATGAAGTGGTTCTGAGAAAGCTGCCCCCAGATTTTAAGATCTCCGTAATAGATATGTGGCATATGCAGAATAATGGTCATTGTGACATCACTGTGTTTAAAAGGTTGTTCTCTTTTAGGGACCAACAAAAAAAAAGAATATACAGAGAAAGCATAACAAAAATATTTGGTGCGGGGCAGCATGAAGAAAGAGACAGAGCAGAGATATTTATCACTTCAAGAAGTGAAGACTTGACGTGAGATAAATTACTCTTTCAAAACAAAGAAAGGGAAAAATCTAAAATAGTAATAGTCTGGACTTCTCTGTGCAGTGAATTGCTCATTAAAGTAGCAATAACTTGTATCTAATAATGATTTAAAATTTGTGCTTAAACATTACTGAGCACAAACAAGAAAAGTCCTGCTATCAACATGAGGCTGCCACTGTCTGCTCTGCCCATTGCATTTTATGCCTCAGCCGCTGGAAACAACAGAAAGTGAATTCTGGTCTCAATAGCAACATCTTAAAAGTAGCCATTACTTCTCACCTTCAGTACTTACAAAACTTTACCCTGTCTGAGGAAGCCTGGTGCCATCACCAGCCTGTCACTTACTATATAAATAATGAGGAAAGTGATGGGAAAACACATGTTTAGCGGAGTTGAAGCCATAATAATAGGAAGTCACTTCCTCAGCACATGTTTTTAAGATCAAAAAGTACTTTACAAACATTCAGCTATTAAAGTCTGTGCAGGCTTTGATAACATGTGTTCCTGGGATTTGCATTCTGTACTGCTTATTACTAATGCTATTAATAATACTGTTTTGCATTAGAGCAGCAAATAGAGATCTAATCAGGGCCTGGAGGCCTCTTCCACTAGATACCATAAACCTATATAATTAAAACAAAGACTAGTTTCAGACCTACGGCTTTACAGGCTATGGGTGGGATTTATCCCGCCTAACTTTTGCTATCTGAAAACAAGGAGCGCAAGGTTGTAAACTGAGCATGACTGGCACGGTTAGCAGTAGACAAGCTGTGTTTCAGTCAGCCACAACTTACGGGGATTGTGCAAGAATGTGCATATGTACTAGTATGGGATATCCAGGGAGTGAGATAATATGATCTTAGAGTTTCGCAGGTCTTAAATGTTTAATACTTGAAAGTATTGCTCTGTGAGTGCGTGCGCGCGCGTGTGTGTGTGTGTGTGTGTGTGTGTGTGTGTGTGCATGTATTTGAAATGGTTTGTGTGTCCACTTGCACATAAACATAAATACTAGATAGCCGGATATTTTTATATGACTCATTCCTATATTGCTTTTCCTTAATGGATGCTATTTGCTTCTTTTGAAGCCATCCCTGGCTAGCGTATCAATCCATATTATGTAGACATCATTGAGAGAGGCATAACAAGAAGCAATGGCTTGAATCCTAAAAAGGAAACATTTAGCTTAGACATTAGTTAAAAAAAATCTTAATGATAAGGCCAATTAGGCACCAGAATGAGGCACTAGAGGTGTTTTCAGAGGAGGTTAAAAAAAGGACTTGCATCAGGGTAAGGAAGAAAATGATGCTTGTAACACAAATGTTTCAGGGAAATATATGTGTGTGTCATACATATGTATATATATATGTATGTATGTATGTATTTGTGTGCGTGTGTGTATAAATGCATAAATCGCATGTTTGTATTTTGTATATATGTGTATATTTTGCATATATTTGTATACACAGATATGCGTGCATGATAGTGTGTGTATTTGTCTGTGTGTGCACACATGTATTTACCAAGGCGCACATGCAGCTATATGTAGGCATCACAGATATGAATCGATGCACTAAATATATAGAGAACATAAGCTACACAATCTTGCAAAGTAGACGCTTCATTGTCTGCTAGTCTGGCTGTTCCATAGCTTCTTTATATTCCATGAAAGCTGAAGTTTATGGAGTTTGAACAAAGTTGGTGAATCAGCGTCAGTAATGCTAGGCTCCTAGACTGTGCAGTCTGTAGTAGTTAATGTCACCTGTAAGATCATCCAACCAAAGACCAACTCCAGACCTCCCAAATGCCAAAATGCTGTCATTACTACTGGAAAGCACAAGCATGACACAGGAAAAGGCCACAATGTTTCACCATGACGGAGGAGGCCAACCTTGAGCAAGTCTGAAAGTCTCACTCTGTGATAGCATTGAGGGAAGGTGGAGGAGGAAAGTTTGCTGTGGAAATTTTGCTAAATCAGCCTCTTTCCCTGGAAACAAGATGGGCCATGTAGATGCTTATTGCATTCCTAGACATCTTTCCTCAGCAGCCAGCCCCTCAGTGCCAGGGGAATCTGAAGCCCAGCACTGGCACACTGCGTCGCTCTGGTTTTCCTGGAAAAGGAGAGCCAAAAGAAATCTCTGGATGGCAGCCCCTGGCACTCGACTCTTCATATTTCCTTCCCTCACTTTTCCCCTCTCTCTTTTTATTTCCTTTTGGTCAGTGAAGTGCATTCCAGCTGGAAAGGACCAAAATGAAACTGTTGAATATGCACAGAAAAAGCCACCACTGGGTAGAGTAAAAAATTGCATAGAAATAGACACACCTTTGCACTCTGCCAAACTAAACACTGGGGGCATTTCTGCATGCATTTGCATAGGTAACATGCATCCACGTGTCCATGTGTGCACAGATGCAATTTTATTTTCCGAAGCAGAAACAAGCAGGCTTCAAATTGCCCTTCCCTATTGTGTGGAATAGCCACCGCATGAGCATCCAGCCCCAGCAGACTGGTGTTCTCCATCAACACTTCAATGAGCAGCAACAGAGCAGCTCCCATATGCTATTTCCCAGCAATTTATCTGAACTTCTTGGTGGTGCAGGGGAGTAAGAAGAGACACAGACCAGGCTAGATTTTAGGATTTTAGCTCTTGGCCTCTTTGCTGGGGCTGCCAGAAAGAATGCTTATATGTTGAGAATATCAGGAGTGAGGGATATTGTTCCTCTGAAGATTAAATGCTCAGAATTACAGGTACACAAGCCTCTGCGATTTTTGGATTAGTACAAGTCCTTCATTAGGTCAGTACTTCCCTCCAGTTTTTTCCAAGCAGCAGGTGCTCTACCAGGCAACAGAGTAGTGCAATGTTATTCCCTGAGTTTTCCTGCGTCGAGGTAGCTTGCAGAACCTGGCAGATCCCTCTACCCTGAACAGTTGTCATTCTTGCCTAATTAACTACTCAACGTGATGGAAAATACATTTTTAGATAGCATAAAAGTGCCTCTGAAAGATATGCTCTTCCTTGAATGGTTCATTTAGGCTGGTGTAGATCCAGCCCAACTATCCAGAAGTCAGTGGTGGCGCTTTGGGTATTCCCCAGCGTATCTTCCAGCAGCGCTTGACCCTATCATAGGAAACGAAATTCAGGATGGGCTTTTACTATAGTAGAGTCAGCTTACCTAGAAAGGTTGGATTTGGTCACACTGACAGATCTGTCTGTGCCTGTTAACACCTGGAAAATAAATACATTTCAGAGCAAAGCTATAGGATTCGTTTCATTACTGCTTTTTAGATAATTCCTTGACAGAGACTGAATAGTTCTATATATTCATGAGTAGAAGTGTTGGTACAGGTAACTTTTGGGCAGTGTGACAGCTAGGAGCAGAGGTACGATATGCCTTTGCATGGAGATGTGACTTCAGGCTCCTGCAAACCTTTCAGGAAGTCCCATCTTGCAAGACACTGTCCCTGCTGCAGAGTCACACTCTGATCTCTGGCAAGATGCTTCTTTTGTTTTTCCCTTTCTCCAAATTGCATGGTTAAAAATCATGAGAAACCCCAGTAAAAGCTGCAGAACTGACCAGGGCTTTGCTACCCTGGCAGCAGTTCACCTCAAAGCGTGTCTCATCAGTGCACAGTGAGGCTGCATAGTCACCTAAACCTGAAATGACCTAAAAACAAATCCCTCCCCTACCTGCCTGTTTGGGTTTCTGTGGACTCAAAAAAGAGGAGCACCTCTCTTTAACTGAGCTTTTCAGAAAGAGCAAAGATATCATTAACTAATTACGACCTCGACCTGCTGCCCAGGGCTTCAGTCCTTCTGGTGCAAGTCTATTTTCTGTAAGCGGAGATGAGTGCACAGACCCTGTCTCTGCTGGGCTCTTTGCTTTGGCTTCCTTCCCTTCCCTCTTTAACGCTGTTTTCTGTAGTAGATGTTCTAAGTGAGTTGAAGACTTGGTTAATTAGCTTCATTTTGAGTGCCATTTAAAAATAAATAAATAAATGTGAAAAGACTGCTTGAGAAAGAGCTAGACCATTTCATCGCAAACTCTGACAGTACCAAGCTCTGTAAAATTCAGAAGAGCTCATGATTTAGTTGATGACAGAGCTGGGGTTTCTAGATACAGATTTTCCAAATATTTATGATATCCTACATTTACCTAGTCCTTTCCACTCCAGCATTCCCCATAGCACATTCCAAATGTTGCACCAGCCTCTAAAACCCAGATTCTTTATTCTTATTCAGCTTAATCTTTCTTCCCTGTCATGGGCTTTTGCTTGAGTTAGGACTTCAAACCATGCTCGTATGTACACTCTAGATTTGCTTTATAAGGTACTCAGCGGCAATTTCCTCTGGGATGAAATACATCAGCTGTTTGAGCAAGGGAAAACCACATATCTGCCCAGGGGTTTGCTCTCCAGCTGCTATAAGTCAACGGAGATGCTCCACTGGGCAGAAGAGGAATCCCTTAAACATGACGTGAAGAACAAAGCAGGAAAGCCTTTGCAGCCTGCATAGTAAGGGGATTTTTATGCTTTTTTTTTTTTACCCCTGGCCAATGAGCCACCTGCTCAGCAGACCAGCCAGAAGGCCTGGGGGGATTTATGTGATTCAATTGGGAAAGTATCTTTCACCTTTGCTAGAGCTGATAGGAAAACTTTTTCAATTTTGATTAATTTTTACCATTCTCAGAAGCCTGAATTCAACTTAGAAAATGAAGAAACATTCTTGAGGAAGTTGTCAGAGGCATAAACTTGGCTCATTGGTTGATCTCCCTGATCTTAGGCTGAAAAACAGGATCATAAACATAAAAAATAGATTTGCTCCTTTGATCTTTCCTTCTCCCTCACCCAGCTCAAGGTCCTTTGTTTAAGAGCAAGTGTTCCCAAAGGACACAGTACAAAACCTAAGAAGACTGACAAGCGTGTTTGGCTGTTTGCAGAACAGGGTAAGACATCAGTAGGATCTGCAGGGGGAAGCAGGGAGAGCAGGGCCCAATGAAGCATTCTCTCTCTCAACTTCTCCCTCTCTCTCTCTCACTATCTCCAGTGTCTTGCCCCTCTCCCTCCTGCTTTCATCCCCCACTCAGTAAAACCTCTTTTTTAACACAATGAATTGCTACTACAGCAAGGACTGACAAGAACAATTACTTGGCCCCAATGTGCAAATCAGCTTTATCGGGGTAGAAAGGGGAATTAAAAAGAATAAAAGCCGCAAAAGGCTTGTCTTACCTGTGTGTCCTGGTATACCCACTGGGACAGTGGCTTTTTTGGCACATCCCTGTCACACCAAGGGTCTGCATCAATTTGGAGAGGAGGGCACTTTGTGGTAAGCCCACATCTACACAGAGAGCTAGTGATATGTTGTGGGTGGAAGAACCAAATTAATTTCTATTTCTGTTTCTTGTCTTCTGTTCACTATTCTCACTCGCATGGACAGGAAGGAAACCGTGTGACATGTCCAATAGAAAAAGCATCCCTTCACCATTCTCTGGCATTAGAACTGGCATCCGCTTCTGGAAGGATCCCCCCCAAATTAGCTCAGCTCAGAAATGCAAATCATTGCAAACCCAAAGGCTGGCCTGTCATCCCCCTGATATACTGGGAGCAAATGACATGGCATCTGCATTCTTGTCTGCCGCTGCCTCTGCCACAGTTTGCTGCAGAGGGGAAAAAATAGATATCTATCTTGTTTATAGCCTTCCTTCTAACCCTCCTTTCATCTTGCAGCTTGGGTGAATCTGGAGGCTCTCCGAAGCTCTCTGGTTACTAACTGAACTGAGCAAACCTCAGAGGGAATAAATGGGATCAGGCAGGATTTCAAGAGTTTCTTCACACTTTTACTGAACCGAAGCTTGCCCCTTCCCCTATACCTAAACCTGGAATCATAGGTTTTGATGCAGCCTTGCACAGACAGCCAAGCAATTTAGTCTTGGTTTCCAAGTTTAGGGCATTCTGAGGGTAAAGGAAACCGGTAGAGGAACTTAAATACACAGACAGATAGACCCTTGTGTGAATAAAACTAGCTTAGAGCTAGTGAAATAATACCTCTGACTGCCTCTGCCTCCCTTAGGTTTCTTTCCTCTGTGCTGCTGGGAATATGTAACGTATTAGTTATGTTCTCATTAGTGTAGCTTGGAGATGTGTTTGTGTTCTCCATTTAGCTCAGTATTTTTTTATCTGCTTATATGTAGCTCCGCGCTCATGCTGAGCAGGCTCAAACCCTTCATTGTTGGACAGCTGAGAATGGGAGACAAAAATTACAGCAGCCTTTCCTGGGAGCATGGCTATCCTTGTCAGGAATTCCCATGCTGGGGAAGTGAACGAAAGGACCAGCGATATGCTCCACTGGAATATGTCTTTGCCCTCATTTGCCCTTTCCCATGTGCTGATGTGATACTATCTCAATGGGCTTTGGAAACAGGAGTCAGGAGACAATTGATGTGAGCAGATACCCAGTGTGCTGAAAGCTATGGAAAGCATTTTTTTTTTCATTTTTGTTTCTATTTTTCACTGTAAGTGGGGTTGGGAATCCAGAAACATTTCAGGGCCCTGATGGAAGTGCCAAAATCTGGTTTCTCCAAGGCATAGCTTGACACTTCTGATCTGCTCACACATCTCATCAGCAAAGCAGTGTTAAATCTGGGCAAGGCAGGGCTGGGAGAGCTCCAGGGGAAAAAATGCTGCTGCTGTAGAAATCAGGTTTGGTGAATGACTCGTCACCACTTCCCTGACACATTTCTCCAGAGCCATGCTGGGAACATGGGTGGGGTGTAAAACAGAACTCATGTGTGGCTATTCAGAGGCTTCTCTTTTCACTTGTATAGGTTATTCTTTGTGATCGGAGCTACATTCCAGCTTGGGCTATTGTGTTTTTCCAATTGTTGGTGCAATGGGATTGAATATATTTCTTTCCCTTATCTGCAAAACCATATAGAAGTGTGATACTATTTGGTGCATCTCCCTGATGCCCTGCCACAGAAACAGCAGCATTTTGTAGGTGGTGAAGCAGCTCCTCTCGGTAAGGGGCTGAAAGAAAGAAAAATCTTTGGGATTACGTTAACCCACGTAATACCTGAACGCAGCCACGGGGAGCTCTTGCAGCCTCATAAATCCTGCAGTCTGGATCCGTGCTAGGAGGGTGTGCATCTGCCTCCACTAACAAATACTTAGAGGCTTTGGAGTCGCTTTCTGCTGTAGAGATATCGGCTCGTGGCACCATGCAGGCAGCCGGCAGCCCAATGCAGGCTAAGACGTGATGCTACAAGCATGGAGAAAGGGAGAAGCAGGTTAGGAGGACAAAGTGGCCTATTTCATTCTCTTTTCCAGCCACTTGGCAGGCTCACAGGCCATCCTAGTTTTGTTCGTTGTTATCCTGAGACCAGTCTCTGTGGGTCCTCTGATTTTTACTGTGTAGTGAAGAAAACAGTGGGAAACTATGCCAGAGACTATGTCTGTCCTTTTTCCTGCAGGAGAGGCTGAAGGACTGTCCCAGCCTTGCTCCTTCTCAGGCCCTTGCAAAAAAACACTGTAAAGTGTAAACTTCTTTCTCTCCAACATCAAAGTGGCAACCACAAGGTCTAAGCGTTTATTTATCAAAATCAGTGTAGATATTTTCTTCACTGGGAGGCTCAGTACTTTAAGCTGAAACCATCCATCACAACTTGGGAAGGGAAAAAAAAAGCCTCTTCACCTTCGTGGATTTTCCCCCTCCCTTCATCTTACCTCATTCATGTTTAAATGGGTAGAAATTCATCTTTCTCTCCTAAGATCCAGCTGGCTGCAACACGCTCTGTGCTTAAACAAGCCGTCTGCATTGGAAGCATTTTTCAGGCTCTCTGTCTCCCCCAATCCTGTCCCCCTGGGCCCCGATTGACGTCTCTTCTCATTTTTATGTTTGACGCCTCAAAAAACAGCTTAAACGAATAACCCCTATTTGTAAAAGAAAAGCAACTTTTCTGAAAGACAAAATGAGCTTCTCACTAGGAGGTATGCCAACTCCTCAGAAAAAGCTCTTTGCCACCAGCTTGGGCGAGGTGGAAGCACATGTGTGCACATGTGTAGCTATCCTTGTATGCAGTGTGTGTATGTAGGAGGATCTCTCCATGTTTGCAGCTTGTATCATGTTTAATTTCTCCTTTTCTTAAAGCTGATGTAGAAAAGCAAACATGATTCAGGTTCACATCTGAAGTGAAGCTGCTTGATAGACTGCTCTTCGGCCCGAAGAGTGGGATGTGTCTTTTAGGGTAACTGGATGATATAGCTACTAGCGTCTTCTCCTATAGCGCCCATGAGAGCGTCTGGGTGCTTAGAGGAGGGGGCACTGGTTTCAGGACAGGCAGTCCCAAATATTCTCAGATTGTCTAGCAGAACTTCTCTGAACTGGGACAGAGCAATATTTTTGCTTCAGCAGCTGGGAAATGGAGCCTGTAGACTTGATCAGTTATGAAAGGTCACTGCATGCACATTTATTGCACCAGGAGGTAAATTATCAGTTGGCAAGGGAAAAGGAGGCCAGAAGGATTGACATCCTTCTCCCAGGGAATGTGGGACTCCCCAGGTGTTCAGAAATGAGGCTGTTGCAAAGTATCTCTGTTTCCTGTTTCTCCTCCATGCCTGCTTCTGTTTTAAAGGTTAATCAGCTTGGGATGAGGTTATTTTTCTCATGTTTGAACAGAACCTGACACAGGTCCGAGGGAAAGGAGTCCCAGAAGACTCACAGCTTACCCTTCCAAACAAGTTCTTCCTTAAGGATCTGAGGGTGTTTGGTTTTTTAAAGCTCTGGATGGAGCAGAGGTTTCAGTTCACAGGGATCTGTGTGAGGAAGGGAAGATCTCCTCTTCCATCCCCAAACTAGTATCTGTGAGAGAAATGCTGGGGCTGGAGTAGTGATGTTCAGACACACTAGGCTTTCTCAGCATGGCAAAAGTTTCCTAAATTACCTCTTCATTAATTTCAACCGTGCAGTACCTGTTTGGATGAGCTGTTTACACACATCACCAGAGACAGGCAAATCAGCCTAACTGATGAAAATGCTAGGACTCTCCAAGAAAGTAAGAAGCAACAACAAACCCATCTTCTGTCTCTTTGATCTCAGATGATTTCAAGCAATGAAGCTTCCAACTTTGTAGAAAGCAGTTTTCCAAGCTCCAGTGAAACAGCTCAGTGCCTAATTCCCTGGCACAGCCCACAGCCTGTAAACATAACCGTGTGGCCATTATAGATAACATGGCACTATGGGGAAGAATGCGATAGTTAACGCCTTTTCCAGAGCCAAATTCCAATCTGAAGAGTCCATTATGCCTATCTGCATACCCATCCTGCATCATGTGGCTGCCGCGACTGACTACAAAATCACACTTTGCTTCCTGCCCTAATCCCTTGGTTATCATTACTGAAAGGTGTTTGCATGATCCCCCCAGAAGTATCTGAGTTTTTATTCAAGAGGAAATAATCCTGAAAGAAGAATAGGCCAGCCACTGGATAGATAGGAAAGCGACCTACACCTCTTTGGGATATAGACATCTTCTATGCTTTCCTTCAGTACAATTTTGCACAAATTCAGGTGATCACAGCAGCCAGAATGGGGGACATCACATTAGATGGAGCTAATAACAAGAAGAAGAGGTGGAACCTCAGACACGCATATACTAATCATTATTAAATGTGTAGTCTTTAACGGTGTATTTCAGGGGGTTTTACACTTTTCTTTGAGGCATTGATCTCTGCTGGATACCTAATAATGCTGGATCAGAAGGCCCAGCAGTCTTTGTGGTTTACATCTCTCTGCTTATTTCTGCTGAAATGATATGAATCCCCTGAACGTTAGAAAGTGCTCTCTAGGATGATACATTTTTTGTCAGCCGAAAATGTACTTTTGTACATGAAATATGCATTTGCTTTTAATATGGGGTTTATTTAACCCATTTATGCCCTTTTAGAAATTAGGTCAAGTTTTAGATGAAAATTTAAATATTACTTTGAAACAAAAATTCACCAACTATTGCACTTTGACACAAGATCAAACATTCTGACTTTTCCAAGAAGAGCAATAAATATTTTTAGCCAAGCCAAGTGTTCCTTGATCCAAAATCATGCATAATTTAAATTTTCACACAAAGTTCCCTTCTCCATTGAAAGCAGGAACTGACAGAAAACCATACAAACTCTCAGCCAGCTGCGTTCCATGTATCCTTGGATTTACATATCTTAATAAAGAGCTCCTATTTTATAATGATTACCGAGAGACAATCGAGTCCAACTGCACAATGTTCTCAGATACAAATTTCTTCGCACATTTGAATGTTCCGTTGAGCCATGAGCGCTGCAGTGTGCTGAGTATGTTGCATGGAGAAGATCTGAGGACATACAGGCAGCAACCGTGGCACATGAATGCTTCACAGTAACTCAGTTTAATAACTTAATATTAGGGTGTAATTTTCTGTCGGTATAATTCAACATGTCACCTTTAACTGTGCTAGATTTCCGTTCATTCAAACCAGCTGAGGATCTTGATTCTGAATCTGGTTTAACTGCTTGGTCATTAAATTATGAGCTTTCCAACCTGGATGCAATGGGTATTTGCAGTACTAATCCCCGCTCATTCATATAGACCACTCGAGCCCTCTGACTTCAAAGGATCTTCATACAAACAGCACTGTGAAATGCCCAAATTGCACTATGTAAATTCTGTAAACTGAGAGCAAATGTCTTTGTTAAGTCCGTGAGGAAGTGCAAGAAAATCCTGTTTGCTGACGTGCAAAAGCTTTGTAAGGCAGAGCCCCCAGCCTGAAATCATTTGATTTGTGGATCCTTGCGATTAAGTTGAACTGAATGACATGCAAAGCTGGCAATTGAGATAAAGAATCACCCCAGGCCAGGGAATGGAGGCAGCTAAGATCTGAAAACATGTTAATCTCATGCTCATCTTCTTTAAACAGCCAGTGCTAAAAGTGCAGGTAAGATTCAGCTGATGCCTTCAGATTGCTGGATAGGATGTTGTCTTTTGTCTTCACAAAACTCATTTTCATTCAGTTGCTGACAACCCTCCCCTGCTTTTCTCCCACCCACTTCCATCTCCTCAGGCAAAACATCTCATCCCAAAAGAGTCTCTGCCTAAGTCCTGCTCGCTGGCTCAGGAGCAGTGGAGAAATCCTGTCCAAATCACTGGAAGTTTTCTCACAGTTTCCAGCCCCTCACAGGCTCTCCCAGGAGCGCTACTTCTTTGTCTTTCTGCTCCTTCCCTCTGCCACCATGTCACCTGCTGGGACTCACCAGGGTCCTGTTCAGACAGCAGTTTGTTGACTCTCATGACATCTTGCTGTAGCACATGTTACTAATCTCTTTGTCAAAATCTGGAGACAGCTGCACAAAAACAAAGGCACTTGTCCAAAGTAGATGTGCACAGGCTGGAGCTAAATCCATTCCCAGAGACAGGTGAGATGAATTCTGTTTCTGAAGGTCAAACTAGGTGAATTTGTGTTTGTATCTCAGCATCCTTCTCAAACACCCAGGAACTCAGGGTCCAGTGCTTAGGACTTAACATATGCTGGCACAGATGGCCCCACAAGTCTGTGGACAACAAGTATTGTACTCATGCAAGTTAGGATCGTAGGCTTTGGCAGTACCCAACCATGGCAGAGTAATCAGCAAAGGGAGCTGCATTTAAGTGGCATTTGAAACGTTAGAACCGTTCCAGTGCTGCAGGTTAGAAACTGCTCCAGGATTGCAAGTTTGGCATTTGAGGGATCAGTGGGAGATTTCTCTGGAGATTAAGAGCAATTGAAAAGATCGACTTCCTCTCTATAGAGAAGTTTTAATAAGGCTGAAGATAAAATGCTGTCTCTCTCAGCCTTTCTGGCAGAAGAGATCCAAAGCACCCCCCTGTTGTTTCAATAATTCAAACTTCAGCTTTAGCCAGCCAAATAGGCCTGAAACTCACCTGTGAAAGTTCGCAAGGCTAAATGGAATTCAGAACAAACTCCTCTTGTTTCCAAACTCATGTATAATGCAGCAAGGAACTTTGCTGAAAAGGAGCTCCAGCATGCTGTTATATTTACGATGCTCCAAAAGAAAGAAGAGGAGACAAACTTGTCGACAGCACAACATCACAGAAAGCAGAGTAGGAGGAGAAGGGAAGAGCACAGCCACCAGCTTAGTATTACTTGGCATTCCTTTGTAGCTGGATAGCACCTAAATCTGCCTCTTCTCCTTCCTCAAACTGAGATCAGAGTACTGCCCAAACACAAACAGAGAAGAGGTCCATGTCCTCCAGTGCAGAACAAAATAAACAGATAAGGCAAGCATCGAAGGAAGAAGAAGCAAAATAAGGAGGGTTATTTTATTTGCCAGTTAGGAAAAAAAAAAATAGAAGCTGAACAGAAAAATTACAAATCCTGTCACTCTTGTTTTAAGAACCTTGGTGACAACCACACTGTTTCGCAGAGGTAGTCTCAAAGGTTACTGAAGTCAAGCTCTCCACCCAGCGATGCTGTCTGTCTGCTGGAGAGTCGTGGGGCTGGCTCTGCAATGACCTAGTTACCACTTGCAGAAGGAAACTGTCGACTGTGCCTGTGGAGCACCACTGGCAGATGATGTGATGCCGGGAGTAGGTAGAAATTTCAGCTTCAGCAAGTTCTGTTGGCTTGTTTCACAAAGCGTGATTCTGAGGGCCCAACATCTACTTCACCATTTTCTGTTACCACGAGCCCCATGCAATAGACATGGAGCAGGAGCTCTGCTGGCTGGCTGCAGCTCAAGACCACCACGGCCTAGGGATCAACCCAAGTTCGCTGGAGACGCTGAGAGTTTTTCTGTTGACACCAGCAGCCATGCATTCAGGACTGTCAAATTTTAAAACATTCACAGCAGGTTGCCACAGCTACCCACCTTAGAGAAGCAGCTTTCCTACAACATTAGCTGTGCTTTGCATCTTTGCATAAGAAGGTCATAACCAAATTCACTTCTCTATTGCCTAGTTTGGATGGCTCATCCCGCCTGTTTTAAAATGCTATTCTCAGATTTTAAATAGCCTTCTGGAAACCTATATCCATTGCCTGTGCACAGAACCCAGATAACAGGCTGAGAATAGACATGTAAGTTTTAGGTAGCTAGTATTAAGTGAGCTGAATCCTGCACAGGGTATTAGGAATCAGATGCTCACAATAATTTGTCTTACTGTTGTTTAACTGAGGAAATATATAGAATGGTTATGGCTAATTATGAATTCCAGTGCTGATCCAGGCTCTTTTTCTTTCACCTTTCCTTCCTTCCTTTCTCCCTTTAATTACTTCACTAACATGGTAAGCTGTTGGCTGCTGCTGTTGTTTTCTTTCAAATATATGATTTTTACAGTTTTCTGGGCCTGGTGTAAGTCAAGTGCAGTGAGTGACCCATTTGAAGTGCTGAAATGGCATCTTCTAGTTTACAGATTGCTAGGTCTTTACTAGCTGTATTAATACTATAACTGTATACTATACTACATAGATATATATATACACATACACATTATATTATAAATACACACTATACTAAACACATATGGTATAGTTTATTTATTGTTATATTCATCGTAGTATAAAGTGACATTAAAATAATGTAAATATTGTAAAAGTATCTCTAAAAAATTTTGTCAATGCCGGTGTCAGGCTGATTCAGGCAAATTTAATTCTGCCTAACTGTACTTCTGTGTCATGACTTCATGACTCACTTTTAAATTCCATAATCACAGTGATTTTTTGAAACTGATTAAACCTGAGATAACAAAAAGCAAAAGATGGAGTGAATCAAGTTGGCGTGTTGATTTTGAATGCACAGGCCTCTCAGGTTTTGCCGCTCCCCCAAACAAAACCAGCAACCACTTTTGAAAACTGCACCATTTATGGTGCCTTGTGGATTGTGGTACTTCGGTGTAAAAACCTATACAAGCCTAGGGACCATGCTCGGGTGGATAGGATCGCAGATATGTTTCTCTCCTTTGCACCAGGCTGTATATTGTTTCTTGAGGATTTGGCCTAGTGTTTTTGATGCTGATCACATTTACAGATTTGTTAAGTGGATTGGGACAGTGGAGTGAAAACTGTACTTCATCGTATGTTGGAGCTAAGAGGTGAAGACGTACTGCAAAGTTAGTTTCAGTGTTAACTTGTGCGAAGTAGAGATGTTGCATTTGTGTTTCTTGATGAAACTCTTTTTCCTGCAACGTTTACTGCGTTACAGTTTATGGAATTTATGAGAACGACTTGTAACTCTCCAAAACTGCCTGGTGTGGTCATTTCAGCCAGCGCAATGTGAATTATGTGATAACCCATCACCTTAATTAAAACAAATCACATTTACTGTATCAGTCCATACTATAAATTACTCCCTAGGGCCCCTCTTCAAGGTTTGTGCTTGGCCTGATCTTGAGAAATGTTGACAGCAGCCTCCATTACCAAAAACATTTCTGAGCATTTTGTTCTAATATCCTTCACCAGGATCCAGCCTTTGAGCTCACTGCCCTGATATACAAAACAAATCTTGCCCAAAAAGCAAGAAAGAAAGACAGAAATCACGTGAAAAAAGACAAA
This sequence comes from Struthio camelus, assembly GCF_040807025.1. NCBI lineage: Eukaryota > Metazoa > Chordata > Aves > Struthioniformes > Struthionidae > Struthio > Struthio camelus. Next base: position 60,492,203 of record NC_090981.1, on the reverse strand, counting down.
ATGTCTAATTTCCCTTTATTCTCCTGGTTTTGTAACGCGTAATTCTGTAGACTGTGGCAGTGGGAAGATGAAGTTTATTAATTGCAATAATGATAATAATAAAAGCCAAAAAAAGAAACCTGCAAACTAATTGTTTTCATCTAAAGTTAGGAGGCACATGGGATACCTCACACTCGCTGCTACAATTAGACTGAACAACAAGACAACCAGATTATTAGTCCTTTGTGTAGCTCCAGTTTAATAAAGAGAATGACCATTGGGTATTTATATTCATTTGAGCTCAAAGCAGCTTAAAATGAAACGTTAAATACAGCATATCATACTGCAGGATGAAGTAACTTGCCTTTTAAAGAGAAACTGTCATCTAATTTATGACCTCTGAGGTGGGTGGAAGGATTTTTCTTCATTTAGTTTGGATCAGGCCGCTGGGACCATCCGTTCGGCTCTGCCTAGCAAACCTAGCTCTACCTTGCTCAGGTTTCTTTGCATTGAAAGTTTAAATAAGGTGGTTAAGTTAAGTACTTTGTTCAAAAGGGGTATAGTTAAAAGTTCCCTGAATTAGAATGTTAGACTCAAAGTGGTGGTTTCTGGCTATAGTTTTAGCAGAGAGATACTGTTGCAAATCTGAAGGAGATGTTGGTTAAGACATTCTTGCACAGGTTAAAATGCACAGGGGAATCCTAAGAGAAGGTTAAAGCAAATTCAAAAAGCTCTAGTGAACGTTCAAAGCCCTTTTTGCAGGAGCTGCTTAACTCCCACTAATTTGAGGGATCCTGTAGGTGGAGCTGCTTTTGTAAAATTTATGAGAATTGAATCATTAATATCTAAAACTATTTGGCAACCCCAGTTACACTGAAATTGCTGAAACCTCATCATGAACAACTGGGTCATTGAACATAAAATTAGACCCTCGAGCCTGATTGGAAAGCCATTAAAGCCGATGAAAAGGTACCCGCTGGCTGGAGCCAGCGTTAGAGCAGATCCACGGAGAATAATATAAACCAAATTTGTCTCCTTATTTATTTTCCTCTTGATATATGCCTAAAAGAACCCTAGGTAGATCTGCAGTGGCCATAACAATATCTATTTGTTGTGAAGATTAATTCACTGTACATCAAAGCGGTTGTCCATGTCGCCCAGCATCCCTGTCTCTGACAGTGTTCAGGGCTTCAGATGAAAGCCTCTGTCATACAAACAAGCAAATGTGTCTAAAGAACAGGTTTAAGCACTGAGAAGAAAGCAAGTCAATATGCATTTTCTTTCCCTGAAAAGGAAAGAAGATGCAATTGGAAGCAGCATATGCCCCGACTGGCCACTGTTCTTGTAATCAGTCAGACAAAATAAACTCTGCAAATAATTGGCATCAACAACCATTATCAGAGACCAGCTGGAAAGTACATGTACTGAAAAGTGAACAAATACCTTTAGAACAGTTAATAAATAGTTGCATTTGCCTATGTATTTATTGAGTGGCTATGACTGTTTGGCTTATGAATGCAAAAGGCATTTATTGATGCTATATTAAGGGCTCACTGCGCAAAGCTCAGGAAACTCAAAATGCTGAAGCCAGCAACAAAGATCCTTCAATCTCCAACAGCCATAAATACATTTTCCATCTCTTACTATTAGGCTTCCACTGTATCTGAGTGGTTTACAATTTCTCATCAGGATAATTTTTTTTCTTCTTTGCCCAAATTCAATCACAATAAGCAGTTGCGTTATGGAGCCTGCATGCACCATAGTTTTTTTGCATTATCTGAGACTGAAAATACAGGCCTACCTTTTCTTTTTAATGGCAAAAATTAGGGAGTTTTGGTTTGTTTGTTTTCCTCAAATTTATGATAACTTTAAAATAGCTGAGAAGATTATCTTCCAACTTTATAAATAAATACTGGCCTATGAATAAGAAAGCGTGAGAAAATTTTAGCCCCCCAAAGGTAATTTTGGGGGAAAGTTATACACCACTGAAAACAGTGGCTTATAATGAAAGTGTCATCTTAATCATAAAAGGTACCTCAATGCACTGAACAGGCACAGTAAAATATGATTGAAAGGGAGTTTAGAGATGTTGCTAATGGCTCCGACATAAGGAGTGTAGCTATAAAAGATGAAAAGATGCATGGCTAAAACTGCCCACTGCAAATCTTTGAAGAGCGTCTAACTATCCAGGCGTGCCAGAGATGCGTGATTGCTAACAGAACTGGTCATGCAAATCTGCTCAGACAGAGAGACCTTCAAACACTTCACGCTTTTACTTCCTCTTCAAGTAATGCAATTGTTCAGTGAAGAGACAGCTCGTGTCCCCAGGCTCGTGTTACGGGCATCGTCTGGTTTTTTGAACAACAGGGATTGAAGACTTTGAGCCACAGCTGGTGCACTCAGTCTCTAGCGTTGAGGATAGCGTTGTGGTGTGTGGTGAGAAACACCCAGTTTCTCTTTCTGGCTCTTGACCTAACTTCGTACGTTACAGTAATTTTGCGTCATTTTCAGGAAATTGTATAATTTTGATTGGAATGGACCTCTGGAGATCATGTATCCCAGCCTCCTGCTCAAAGAGGACTAACTTCAAAGTTAGTTTTGAAGTAGTTGTACTATTCCACTTTAAGCCAGGTGATTTAAAGTTTAATTAATAAGTGCAAAATACTTGAACAACCTCTGAAAGTCATTTCATGGACTTTCAGAGTTTGTACTTGACCATGATTACTTTACAACATGATATCTGCAGTGAAATGAGTATTGGCCTGTGCTGAGATTCAGGCAAGAGGACTGCTTGGTTAAATTTATCCTGCCCTAGAGGTGGGTGAATTCCGACTGGTAGCTATATTTTGAATGTCTACAGGTCTGGGATATATATGATCATGGATTTCATTCAGGCCATTTCAAAATGCGGATTTCAAGTCTTTTGCAGGACAGTGTTAAAGAACCTGAGGAAGAATTGCGTCTTAATCACTGGTCGACTGTTGAAATAAGAATATGGAAAAGTGCATTGTGGGGAAAAGTTGCTCTCTTACTTCACTGCAAAGTTTCTGCAGTGACGTCTCTGTATCTCTTTCTGACTGACTAGCTACTTGTCAGCAATAGGAAAAACAATATGTGCATACAAGTTTGACTTTGTAAAAACCTTCCTATATTCAGGGTTGTCCAAATGTGAAAATTTGGAGAATTGTCCAAAGTCTGCAAATGTAGACAAGCATATTTCTGAATATTTTTCCTAAGTATTATCAGGCAAAACAGATCCTTCCCCAGAGCTGAGGATCAAAGTTCCAGACATTTTCTTGGTGTTTATTAGCAACTTCAAGGACTCAGAAACATAAGTCCGACCTAAAGATGTTGTGAAATTTTACTTATTTAATAATAGATTTGAAATTCCTTTTGTTTGTCTCCTGCTGAGCCTTTAGCTTGAACTTGGGTCACTTTCAAACTTTTATATCCTCCTGAGGTCTAGAAACCAGGGGATTTACTGAGAAAGCAAGAAAAAAAAAAATCTCAAGCAGATGGCAGGGTCTCAAACAGCATGAGATCTCTATGGAAATCCTGATGGTTTCTCAGCCCCATAGCTACTGCAGCCCTCTCGCGGGCACATGCACTCACTCCTTCGGGAAGGCTGCAGGGTGCGTGGCCTTCCCCAAGGGCCAAGTCGCAGGTATCTCAGGGAAGATGCAAGTTCTGAATTTTTTTAGGATGATTTCAACTTCATGTAAATTCTTGAAAAGAAATAAAACTAAACTAAACTTGCAAAGCTAATTATCTCCACTGTCGAATGATTTCTAAGAGTTTACCTAGCTCCTCATCATGGGAGCCAACATCTCCTCATCCTCCCCCTCTCCTGAGAGAGAATGGGACTTCTAAAGGTGGGTGATGTGTTACATTATTTTATTTCCTCTCAGCCTACTGAGGGAAATGGACGAGTAGGGAAGGGAGAAGTTTCTTACTTTAATAACAAGAGCATCTCCGAATAATTTTACAAGTGCTTTTTTTAGGCAAAGGTGTGCTTCTCATTTTGTGCTGGGGACATCTGTGAGGCATTTCTGGACCCAAGGATATCTAAAGGCTGAGTATGCCGTGCCATGCACATGCCCTGCAAGGGATGCTCAGCTGTCTGGTCTTGCGTGTTGCCCTACCAGCTATTTCCCACCTCCTGTGTAGAAGCAGGGGGTCAGGGGTGAGGGGGGCTGAATCAGCTCCAGCCCTGCTCCACACCAGGCGCCTGCATGAAGGGGTAGTAATGTACTTTAAGCACACTCTATGCTCCCCCTTCAGACGACGCAGGGTGGAAGAAGTGCTGACTGCTTGCCAAGAGCTTGAAGATGCTCAGGACAAACAGGCAGCTCAGAGTAAGGCTCTTTTTTATGTGTTAAAACTCAAAAGGAAACCCACAAATCCTCCTTGAAAGCTTCCGCTGCAAACCTGTGTGTCTCTAATTGAAACAGGGCAGGGTCTGAAACCATAGGAGTCCACAGCTGCTAGTTCTATTGTGCACGTCTGAGTCAAGGTGAAGAGAAAAGTCAACAAAGTATCCCACAGGGTGAGTCCTCCATGTGCCAAGAAAGCTGACTCCACATTAAAGGTGAGAGCCAGAGCTCGCAAAGCAGTGATGGCCTGGGAAGACAGAGGCCTTGATTCCCTCTAGCCAGCTCCAAGTGTTATTCCCATTAACACTGGCACAAGCCATCGCCCTGAATACCCCATGCACCAAAAGAGGAGTGAGAAAGAGTGGGAGGGAGAGCGAGAGGTGATAAAGTTGTCAGACTGCAGGCAGGGCTCTGGCCGCGGAGGACTGGCAAGGACTGGATTGTTTAGAGATACATCCTGGGACATATTTTAAGGACGGCATAGGGCAGGTTTGTTGACTTTGCAAGAGTTCATTTTGGGTCGGGCATTAGCTCACCCTGTTAGAATATCAGGGCTCTGCATTTCCCTTCTCCTTGGTCTTCATTACCAGGGGAGGAAGAAAATCTGTGTGGCACAGAAAGTTTGAGATGGCAGAGCCACTTACTTTCACTTCATAGCCCTGGCTAAGATAAGCATTTCCTTCACATCATCCCTGCCCCAAAGGAGCAATCAGGCCAATAAAGAAGGGCTATGATTAAGTGAGAGGACTGAGGTCATAGAAGATATTTGTTTCAGAGCTAAGGGCAAAAGCATATGTGCCCATCACCCTGCTAGCAAGATGATCCTGGTGTTTGGTACGCCTCTCTTAGCAGTCAAGGGTCTGTGTTGAACATTGAAAGGTCTGTGTTATCACAGGACATGGCTTGGGGAAGGGCCACTTGGGCCCTTGAGGCCACCTCTCAGAGTGATTGCTGCTAACCTGGTGGTTGAAGTCTAATTCACAAAACATCTGCCCTGCTCTGCTGCTGTGGGCCAGAAAACACTTTCTGGCCCCTCCAACAAACAAAACCGGTGTTAAAAGAGCACAGCCTCCAGTTCGCGTGTGTCACGTGGAGACAGAAGGGAGTATCAATTTTGTCCTGGACCTCCACTCTGATGTTGAAAGGGCAGCATTCAAATAAACCCTAAAACAGCAGACAGGGGCATGTGTTTCTCCCACCAAAAAATTCTGCAGGCCACACGGAAATCAGAAGAGTCCCTGTTACCAAAAGACAAAATTTGACCTCTTTTAAGTATAGCATGGCCTTTCTGCAGAAAGTTCAGCAGCTGATGCCAAATCACCTTGTGAGTCATGCTTTCTTTCCATCTTTCTCTCATCTCCCTCCTTCCTCCTGCCACTGCACAGACGTGCATTCAGCGTGTGAGATGTCTAGAAGACGTCTCCTGGATCACTGCTGTTCCTGCAGCATCTTGTCTGCCTTCAGGCTCTGGCATCAAGTAGTGCTCAGCCTCCTTCCTCCAGCCCCCTGCCCTGGAATAGCAGTTTTCAGACGTGACCTTCCACCTCTTCACAGCTCCCTGTGTCGCTGAAATGTCCAGAGATCAGCCCCTTGCTGCCTCCAGAAGGAGCCCTGGTATGGAGATTCCAGGCTTGCATCAGCCTCGTCTCATGTCCCTGTCATCTCCGATCATGTTGCTGAAGTGAAGGGGATACGAGGAGTTTAGGTGGTGTCCTCCGCTGTGACATGGATTCATCATTTCACTATTTGTTGGGGAATGGCAGCTGTGCACAGCTCGTGGAAAGGTAGCCTTGACTGACTAGCTAAAAATCAGAGGTGACCTAGCTGTACAACTTACTGCTCGGGAACAATGCGACAAACTTCATCTTTCTTCGCTGCCAACCTCTAAGGTTAGAGAGGGCCATTACCTGTCATGGTGGGGAGGAGAGAGACAGGTCTATGGATGTGTATGTCTGCGTGTGCTGGGGGGGTGCAGAGAAGATGAGTGGGTATGCTCTTATTCTTTCTTTCCTACTTAGTTATATTGATTTTCAGTGGCTTGCTCGCTTGGAATGCAATAAGGGAGCAATTTCCTTCTATGCTGGCTAGTAAACATTGCCTGTAACTTTATTCTGGGTCAAGAAAGTCAGCACTTAAAATTAAAAGTGGTTTCAGAGGATGAAAACCATATTTTAGGAAATTCCAGCTGGGGGTTCCTTGCTACTGTACTTAATTTTAGAATCCAGTGTGTCATGTCTTGTCATATGCCTCTTTAAAAAGCATTTAACTGACATAGTCTCATCTGCTCTTTACTTGCAATGTTTCAACCAGGAAATATTTTTTAAAAATCAGTTCCCTGACTCTCTGAATTTACAGCAGAGGCCACAGACTATAAAGTGGAAGTAGCTGAAATTAAGCCCAGAGGAGTGAAAAGTGCACTGGAGAGTAAGGTTCCTATGCCAGGTGCTTAAACACATGCATAGTTTAAATCCTGTGCTGTCTCGTCAAAGCCAATGGAGCTGCTTTTGTATTTAAGACTAACACACCTGGCTTAAGTACCTGGCTCAACAGGGACCTTAATCTTCAGACAAAGGAGTGTAGTTCTGAGGTCCAGTCTGGGATGTTCAAAAGCCACTCTGGCTAATTCTCTCCTTTTCTGTTCCTTGAGCTTTGTACAGAGCCTCCCAACTCCCATGCTCAGGCCTTGGAAAGCCAGAAGGACTCCCCTTCTCTCACAGAGAAGGGAAAACATCTGCCCTAGATGATCAGCTGGGGGGACAGGTGCCCATGCAGCTTCCAGATGTGGATCCCAGGCAAGGTCCAGGTGCTTGGGCTTAACCTTTGGGTAACAAATTTCCACCCAGGAAAGGCTCCATTCTGAAGTGCTGGGGATTTTAGCTTGAAATTTCCTTCTTGCAGAACAGGCTCTCACAGCCAGTGTTTCACGTGCAGTTGAACATTGGCGCCAAAAACGCGGTGCATTACTTTTTAGAAGGATAGAGGGATAGTTTACAGAGCTCCACTCCTAGAACTATAAACAGCAAAGTGTCACTGAAAAGCACCCAATCTAGGAAGCAGGACCAGTGATGTGGTGTGCTGTCGTATGGCGTGCTATGTGCTTTTTGGCAAAGCAAGTCCTGCCCGTACACCCAGGTCCCTACTTCCATCCTGTCCTACTGCAAAAATGTCCCTGCAGATCCCCTCTCTGTTCTGCCATGTACTAGCCTGCCCTGCAGCAGGGCTGTCACTGCTGTGTCAGGTCTCGGGGATGTCTGGAGTTGGAAACCCTGCTGGGGAGCTGAAGTTAGTGAAATGGCAGGAGGCAATGTGCAACTACCTGGCCCCTGAACTCTGAATGCATTGGCGGGTGGTGGCAAGCACCATATGAATGCACCCATCCCTCTCTCACATGGACATGTGGTTCCCCTGCTTCCAGCTTCACATGTACAAAGGGCAACAAGCCCGGTCACTTACCACTCGGAGCAATCACCCCGAAAGCTGAGAAAGCCAGATGTGCTATTAACAACTTCAGCTTCCCAAAAGAAAGCCCCAGAGATTTACCAGAAGTAACTGCTGTGACTCAGGCCAAATGCATTCACGTTAGGAAACCTCTGCAGCGAGTTAAATCGCCCAATGAAAGGAAAGTGGAGAGATGTACAGACAGATGGAGGGAAAGATGGATGTTCACATAGCCTGTTTAAAATGCATTGCAGGAGATTGGTTCCTCATTCCAGCTCTCCTCCTTCTTTCTTCTCTTCCTATGACGGGAGAAACCTCACCCCATATAACCCCATCCCTAATTGGGATCCTCAACTCTGGGAGCAGCATGAGCAACTGCAATTCCTTGCTCCATCTCTGGGCGTGGCCCATGGCATCCCACTTCTCTGGCCTTTCCCCGGGTGTGCCTCGGCTAGCCAGGATGAGCAAGGGCCAAGAGCAGTGGAAGCACGGATGTCAATATGAGCAGATAATCTGAGTATTCCCCCAAGGTCCCAGGCTGTGGGGTCTCCATTGCGCTTGGAACCCAAATTGCTATTTGCAGCCAATAAATTACAAACCGGAACTTTGGAGGTAGGGAGGATGGGGTGTTGCCTTGTCGAGGAAAGCAAATCCGTAGAGGGGGTATCAGCAAGAGGCCTTCTAAATCTCCTAGACTTTATGTTCCCCAAGCAGTTCTTACACAGCAGCTTCCTTCAGGATACATCATTTTTCAGGCTGCTGCTGTTACTCTGTCTCCATCTAAGCAGTCATGCAACAAGCAACACTTTCAAACAATGGTCTATTGATTACTTGCTTTGTTAACAATCATGCAATTCCCTGGAGAGGTTTATTACCCTTGTTTTGTATTATTTTGTGCCTTATGATTTGATTTTATCATTAATGGGTACACTTGCATTTCATTTCATTGTGACTCACTTTCTTGGAAGGAATTCTTGATGCAGTTCAAAAATGTTCATGAATAAATGTTTACTGGCAGAAAGCATGTGTGTGTGGCAGGGGTACGGGAGTGTTTTCACCCTGACGCACCAGCAGTAAATCAATTAAAAATGTGATTGTAAAATTGTGGTAAAGTTGTTTTTGCCTCCAGACTTCACATCACCTACATTTGGCTGTACAAATCTAATAATATATTGCTCATGTGATGATCTGGGATATATAGTGAGAGCTGCTACACACACATTTAAGGTAAGAGCAGGGGCTAAATCAGACTCCAGCATATTCTGCAGCTCTGCTCCCACGCAGAGCACAGAGCCCATGTCCCACTGGTGATTTAACTCCTTTTGGCAACATTTGACTAGAATTCCCTTTACTGGAGGATAAAATAAATCAAAAGGGCTCTCTACACAGAGATGTTCATTCAGATTAAGGTATAGTATGCATTTAACATGGAATAGCTATTCTTAATTAATTCCCTGTCTGGGTGCTCTTATTTCAGTCAGACTGCTGTAGTCCAAATTAGATTAATCGACTTTGGATATTCTTACTAGTTATTACTTTCTCTTATTATTAAGCATTATTAATATTAGTTATTAGAAATTAATGATTCCAGAATAACTTCCCACATTTAGTTATCTGCCAAAGTCTGCAGAGACCCACCATGGCCAATGGGCTCAGTGTTCAGTGAAAACTCCCTCACTCTCAGCTTAAAGAGGTTTTGAACAGCACTGGCCTGTGTCTGCTGAGCAGGGATGACTGTGTGAGTTTTAAAATCTTCTATAAAGTGACCCTCTTCATATCAAGGACATATTCAGAAGCCACTGCTGGGCACACAGCAGCACAAGGGAAACATGGCGCAAGGAGTTAGAGATTCTAAAAAGACACAAGCTAAGGGCAGCACATAGCATCCCCATCTCCCACACACCCATCCTGGACTTCACGAAAGCCCAGGGAAGTCAGCAGGAGCCTCTCCATGGCTTCACTGGGCTCCGAGTGCAGACTGGGAACACTGCGTGGGTCCATCCCAAGGATCCTGCCGCACCTCCACGTGTTAAGTCTGCAGATGCAGGCAGAAGAACGGTATACATGTCTGTGTGCTTGAATATAGATTTACAGAGACAGTGTGCATAAAGCTAGATAATTTATACAGTGCACAAATACAAACAGCAATGGCCACCCCTGTCCCCGCACAAACTTGTATACACAAATGCACCTCAAGTATGAATAATGCAATGACAAAGTGAGCTGCATTTATATGGACATCATTGGTATCAGCAGTTAGGAATAATAGTTGTCTAATTGTAGTCTTTTATTGTGTGCTATGTCAAAGCGTGGGCGAGTAATTGCAATCATCAAAACCCTTTCAGAGTGTGTGCAAAGCCCCGACCCCCATCACCTGCCGTCAAGCCTATCTGATCCAACACACACATGCACTTACTGGGCAGATGAATTAGCTAGATGGACTGTTCTTTATTTTTTATTTTCTCTTTAGTTTTGTATTTTCCTTCCCTCAAGGTTGTGTCTGGGTTGTGACGGGTTGTTAGCCTTTTTTATTATTGTTGTTATTCTTATTTTTCGACGTGTGTGTGATCGCTTTTTGGGTAAGATAATTTAGGCGACAGACATCAACAATTATACAAAATAATATGGTAACCAGCTACTGAAAAAAAAAAACAATTGATTCTCATGGGCTGCTGAGCGTTACAGTTTGAATGTCTTTCTATTAAAATCCTTGTAATAGACACAGGGAGAAAGAAGGGTGGAGGGGAGAGGGAGAGAGAGAGAGGGAAATCAGTTCTTTTTCAAATATTACTCATAAGATGGAAGAGAAGATAGTTTCAGAATACAAGCAGGACTGATTTCCATTAACATAATCCTATTTCTAGTATTATTTTATTAATATAAATATGTTGGCTCTGGGAATGCCTCCTGGATCATATAAACTGACTGTGTTTTGCATTGGGTTTAGGGGAAAATCAAGGAGAGCGCTAAAAAAAAATTGAACCTATTTGTTATACTCATTCTGAATTGCCAGCTGCACAGTACCTGAGTAGAGCAGCAAATTTGATTATCAAATACAATTAAGGCCTGTTTTTGTCGATGTGGAGTACCATGTAAGTGCATATTGTATATATCTGTCTAGAAGACAGCAACAGTACAATCATATGGGCGACATACTTTGTCTTGCTGCTGGAGAGTGCTTGCAGTGATTTTCTCTAGTTCACCCCCCCCCCCGCCCCAAGTAAGGCAACCATTTCAGTGCTGTAACAACACCAACAACGCCATGTTATATAGAGTATGTATTGTTTAAGAAGTAGATAGATTTGTACTTAGATACTTGCTTTAAACCTTCAGAGGGTCTCTGCTCTTTTTTTTATGCTAGTCTTTGTGTGATATATCATTCTTTATTTATTATCAGTATATAGTATCTTCAGAAGCTTAGTAGGGGATGTCCTTTCACTGTAAGCACTTGCAATTGCTTAAGGACATATGTGCTTTTCATGGCTGGCAAACGTGAGATTGGATGGGATGTGCATGTATGCTCAAACTTCTGTAATAAGACCACTTAGAAGGTTATGTGATTAATCTCTCACAGGAAGCAATAAAAGCCTTATTGTGTGGGGAAAATTCAAGCAAATCAGATTTTAGACAAGGTTCAAGGAAGAAAGTCCTCGTGGTAAACCATATTATACTGTGGAGGAGGGTCCCAAGTGAAGGAGGCGTAACTTGTTCTGTAGACTGCTTAAAATGAAGATGGGCAAAATACTATTGAAATTTCAGCAGGGCAGTGTCCCATGTCTTCAGAGAACTGCATAACCTAAGAAGTCTTTTTCATTTCTGATTTCTCTGAGCCATCTTGACCAAGCTGTTTGACACGTCTGTTCTCACTGTGCTGTAACTAAACTTGTTTCCGTCTCTGGACATTAGAACATAGAGGTACTGAAATATACATATTTTACAAGACCTCAAGGCAACCCACAATTTTGATAGCTCTGATGCAGCAAAATGCAGGACTGGAAATTCTATAGAACTTTTGGGGTTTTTTTCCCCAGGGAAAAGTGTTGCAGCCACAGCAGGTCACAACTGGTTAGACACCAAAACACGGTTCTGGAAATTAGATGAGCAGCATTCTGGTCTCATTCTTGCAGTATGGTTTTGGGCAAGTCACTTAGCATGAATTTCATCTCCCATAGCTTCTGTCTTCTAAAAGTAAGGTGTTATTCTAAACTGGTCATCTGAGAAGCTTCAACAGTCAATAAAGAAGTAGAGAGATGTTTCCACAGGGCCGTTCATTCATTCATTTCACAGGTGAGGATGAATCACTTTATGGAAATTCACCTGTATTATTCTATATATCTTCTAGAGTCTGGACAACTAGTTTCAAGTAAGTACTTGTTCTTAGATGACTAAAGCGAGAGGAGATGAAGGCCTCCCTTAGGATAGAATTCCACTCCATGTAGAATAAATGGAGAAATTCACTTTGACTTCAGGAAATGATGAATTTAATGACTTGTGACTTTTTCTCAACTGTAAAATGCTTAGAAAGATGCCTAACTGGCACAAGAATTGGTTTCATCTCTTCTGATAGAGTTTTAGAATAACATTACAGTAAGGATTCTCTTCTACATTATAATTCTTCTTAAGGGTTAACTGGACTATATCTTCATCTTAAAGAAGTTAGAAATGCTTTTTTGTTAATCAGAAAGAGCTGTTACTGATTTCCAGTTCCATTACCCACTGTTCTCTCCCAGCAAAATTTGGTCTGGATGTATTGAAACATTCTGCTAGAAAGCTGCTTTCTTAAATGGTCATTATTCACATGATAATTAGTGCTGAGGGAGATTTTTTTTTCAGGCAGAAATGTTAATTTTTCACAATTCAGACTTCAGGGACAAAAATAGTGCATTTGATGAAGCTTTTATTGGGCAAGTTTCTAAGGTCCAAGTTGGACTTTTTGAATAGCAAGTGCTCCAATGTGTAAGCCATACTCTGCTGACGTGGGTCACACCTGCTCTGCTGAGTTATCCAACAGTTGTGCTCCCGGGCATTTTAGGGGGAAGGGTGATGATGTCAACCCGAGCATTACTGAAAGGTCACGGTCCAGCACAAAAATAATACGTGAAACCTTGACATTTTCTGCTTAATGGAATTCTTGTTTTCCACCTCACCCTAATTAAGATAGTGCTGAGAAATGCTAGTCTTGCAGAAAGACCATACTATGCTAACATCTGTGCAGAGACCAATGAAAAGCACACCCAGTTCCAGACTTTCTACAAGGCTAGTAAGAAAGAAAACAGAGGAACAAAAGCCGATAAGAGAGTACAGGAAATAGTGAGACAGCTTTCATTAGCAAGATGAGACGTGGTTTCAACACACTCACTGTCTCAGTGTTGTCAAAGCTGTATGTCAGCATCATAGCAAGGGGAATAGCTTTGGAGGAACTTCAGAGAACATCCTGAGAAGGGACTGCAGCTCTCTTTAAGGAACTCCTACCAGGTACAAAGGGTCAGCATGGGGGAAAACTTATCTGAAAAATTCAATTACTGAGCGACAGAGGGTGTTAGCACAAGATAACCAAAGATGGGAGCTGGCATTTCAATAGCAAATGAGAGATGTTAGGTAGAGCAGGAGATAGGCTGTGAAGAGCCTTTCAGAGGTCCCTGTATGGACATTGAACCGTAACAGCCACTCATCAGTGTTATAAAACTACCACAAGCAGTATCCCCAGGCTGGTAAAGACTCTTCTTGGCAAGACAGCGTACCGCACCATGTCATCGGATAGAGCCCGTCCTATTGAAAATTGAATCCCTTCGAGTTCCCTGGAACAGCAGCAGCTGGAGGGGAAATAACAGTAAAATTCTATGGCTGTAATAAAACACATTAGCCATCTGAACACTCATTTCAATCAAATAATGCAGCCTATTCATATTTAAACAGGAAATATTGTTTAATGTTTATGGTAATGATCAAATCAAATTTTAAAAATTAAACATGAAATTAAACATTAAAGTGAGGTTCCAACATTTGGCACATGGGATGCCATTTCCAACCCACAACCGATGGCTGCAATCAGCAGGGTCTACCCTCTCACCCTCCCTCAGTTCCACTTGTTGAGGAGGGTATCGGAAAGGGACACCCAGGGGGCTTTGGTGTCATGATGGCCAGTCTAGCTGAGTGACCACACCTGACATAGGGTAGCTGATTTGGAGTCAGGGCCTTTCAACCCAGCCTCCCCTTCCGTTCATTCAGCTGTTCATGTCAGTGAGGGTTAATGGCTGTTGAGAGGGAACTGGAAACCCAAAGGAAAAGTATTTTCATCTGGAATAAGCTAAATGGTAGTTGCCCTTCATCCAAGTGGAAAGCAGTCATGTGTCCCTAATGGAATATTTCGGACTGTACTCTTCCCCAGGGGTAGAAAATGCCACTAGGAAACAAGTCCTCAGATATACAGAATGGTTAGACCTCCACAAGAGGTCAAAATGCAAAAGAGCATGTACTCGCTCTTTAAATACTGCCCCTTTGAGGTGGAACGCAGCAACTATTACACACCAGCAACATGCAGCCATGTCTGTCGTGGTAGGAATTTGTAGGCTCTGTATAGGGCTCTTGATTTTGAAAAAAATACGCTACTCTACGCCAGTGGAGGAATGAGCTCAGCTGATTAATTTAAGGTTTTGGCCAAGTTTGTATTAAATGAACACCTTGGAGTGATGGCTAGCTGTCAAGAGTATTGCTTTTAGACTGTATCTTGTGCCAGAGTAAACTTAGAGCCAGGAATCTTCTTTCTTCCACACCAAATCTGGAGTGATTTTACCTACACTAAGCCTAGGAGTTCTTCCCCAGCTCTCTCCACCTGCAGTCAGCAAAAAAATGAGGTCTGAAACTAACCCGTTGTCCCTTATATCTCTACCTAATTAGGCCACGGCTCTTATCTGTGCTGTGAGCCTGAGTTTAGGTTTCCTACACTGTGCAGCTAGGTTAACCTTTTCCTCTAACAGTTGTATCTTTCAAGGAAGCGTGTCCTCAGTGTAAATTAATACCAAATTAGCAATGCTTTGGACTGCCAGCCAATTGCATGTTGCTCTTTAAAGTCAAAAAAGCTCATCAGAAAAGGTTCAGAATCAATCTATCAGTCCCCGTTCTTAGGTCAGCTGCTTGCCCAAGTTTATTATTGAGGGGACATGCACAGAAACTTCTGTAGCATGAAAAAATAAAAATAAAAATTCAGAAGAAATTAGCTGGGAGAGCAGAGCAAAATGGCAAGTTTTATCTTAGCTTGTGACTACTGCTCTCGTACTTGTACCATGCACTTCAAATAGGATTGGTGTCCTATAAGAGACTGTCAAGGATTTCATTTGTTCTGCTTGACATATAGGTGTAGAAATGGTACAACTGCATCTTATCTTAGTGATTGTCTCCAGTGCTAAGTCTGTACCAAGTTATTGACTTCAAAAACAGGTTTCATCTGTGCAGCTCCCTGATGCACCATCAGCCCAACAACCTTCAACTCTACCCATTCATCTTTCAGCTCAGCTTCTTGAGCTAAACCACCTTCCTCAGTGCAAATGCTGGTTTTCAGCTTTTTCTAAGAAATCAAGACCACGTTTTGGGGGGAGAGGGGAGGAGCGGAGGCAATTTCCTTGTTGCTGGTAGCATTCTTGTATCTAGTGTGTGCTTTATCTAAACAAATTCATCTCAAACACTAGAATTTGGTAAACATTCTGAGAGCTTTTAAAACATTTTTTTTTTTTTAAGTTTGGAGGAAGGGTGTTAACTATCTGCAGTATTAACCCATTCATTAAAGTTATCATTGGGTTCAGTGCTCAGATAGAGAAATTCCTGTCTGTCTGTCTAATGGTATTTGAAAAGCTCTGGTACAAGCCTAGGGTAGCATGCTGACCCTCTAGATGTTTGTACAAAGTGCTTCTCCAAATTTTCAGCAACCTTTCTTGTTCATAGACAAATGCTGCAAATAGATCTGGTTGTAAGGATATTTTTTCCTGCACTTTCGAAAAGTTCACATAGAACTAGCTATTTATTTTCTACTTCCAGCTGAAAAGAGCTTTAGCTTTTGGGTATTTGCTCAAAAAAAAAGCTTACTTGCAACATTGCTCAAATGTGAGCAATGACAGTCATATGAATGGGCTACTAACTTGCTCATGGTGAAACATTCCTGCTCGGGCCAGTTCCCCACAGGCTGCTGCAGCAGTCCTACAGTCCCAACAGTGCTGATTCACTCCTCCTTGGGAAAACAGGAATATAGAATAAGAACAACACTAGCTGGCCAGATCAAAAGTCCATCCTACCCATATGCTGTCTCCTATAGCGGTCAGTCATGAAGCATAGGGAAAATTCCAAGAGCAAGGTGAGCATAGAGCAATACTTGCCCCGAATCTTCTCCTAGCTTCCAGCAATTGGCAGCTCAGGGATTTTCTGAGCCAAGGGTACTTTCTTTGTCGCTTTCTTAGTAGCTTTCAGTGGATTTTTCTTCTGTGAATTGCTCTGTGGTTTTTGAATTCATAGGGATGTTTTGGATGCTGGTTTTGCATCGCTGGCATTTTTCATCATTTAAGCAGGACCGTTTGCCCACAGAGTCAGAAGTTAGTCAGTGAAACTAGAGACTGGCAACTTGTACAAGCACAAAATAATGCACTGAAATTCCTTTTTTCAGTTTCCAGCATCCTGCCAGGTCTGGAATAGGACAGTGCAGGTAACAGGTAGACTTTCAGCATGACAGTTTGAGGGAGAAGACTGCTAGATCCTGCTCAGGCTGACCAAGGCAGCGATGGCTACAGGATGTCACTACCCAAGGTGGGATCCCAGATCAGAGCTAGTTTGACCTTGCTAGGGGAGCTGTAAACTTTAGGAGTTCAGCAGCTGTTCTACAAATAACTGCAACAGCCCTGCAGCAGGGGGCAACCTCCAAAGGAAGGTCAGGTGGCAGACAGGTGAACTGGTTGAGTCCTTCAGGGCTGAGACCTTCAGTCACAAGTGAGAGCCCTTAGACAAAGAGCCGAGGTTTGCAAAAGGTCCTGTGGCATCACTGCTGCGTGCAAGCGATCAAGAAGCAGCGTTTGCTAACATCCAGCAAACTGTGCCTGCTACACGTATTGCAGGCAGCGCCTCTGCTTCCCAAACAGCATGCCAGCTCACAGCGAGGAAATTGCTCTGCTCTTTAGAAGGGGTGGATAGTTGTCATGTTTTGTTGGGAGGGTTGTGGGTTGTTGGGTTTTTTTTTCCTATTTCTTTCCCTTGTTCAGTTTGCAGGCTGCTTTAGCTGATCAGTATTTGCACTAAAATGAAATGATGCTAAAGTAGTTGGAAGGATCTGCACAAGCAGATGTACATGTAAACAAAGGTGGTAATTATATATGAGGCAGGTCTGGGGTTGTCGTCTACGTCAAGAGTTGTGTTTGTGTGTCAAGTTTACCCCTGTGCTTTCTCTCTGAGCCATCCTTATTTCAGGGCTACCTGGGAAATGCGATATGGTTTTTGTTGTTTGCAATTTTTTTACGTTATATTTTTTTTTATTCTTTGCTTTTCTTTATGGACTCCCTAGGTGCCCATAACAATGTGGCAATCAACAGGGATACGCGCAGTAGCTGAATTTTCCCTTTACAAGTAAATCTATGCAAATACAGCAACCCACCTCAGGGCATCTTTCAAACCTAGGGAAGAAATGGCAGGGAAGGAATCACATTATGCTTCAGATAGAGCTTGCAGACATCTCTCACCTGACTTTGGAGGCTTTTCTTGCTTTTTCTCTCTCTCTTTCCCTCTCCCTTGAGTATACTTCCAGAAAGATAACTGAGTAGAAAGGGCATGTGCTGTCCTCGGGGAGCCTGTGTGGCTGCCTGGCAGCCGAAGTCCATGCCCCAGCGGGATGGTGTACAGGAGGGAGCTCAGGGACACGTTCTGCTTTCAGATGTGCCCACACATCTGTTATTGGCTTCAGCTGGGAACTCCCTGCAGGCACAGCTGAGAGAAGGATTTGAAACTAAGTCTATATTAAAATAAAAAAGAAAGCGTGGCATCTTTGGAAGAACAGAGAGCCCGGGACTGCACACGTTCAAGAGGGCTGCATGGTGCAGAGCCCAAGGCGGGATTTGGCTTTGAGTGACTCTCACAGCCTTGGCCTCTGTTCTCAGGCTCGCCACCCACACAACTGATTTCTGCAACCAAGAATTTGTAAGGAAGGAGGGACAAATCCTAACCTTCAAGGCAGAGCCCAGCGTCTCCTCTGTCTTTAGATGGCCAGAAGGAAGAGGAGGCAAATAGATTCTGTCCCATTGACTTCCCCCAAAAAGGGCCTAGGGTCTGAGCGGGGCTGGGGCTTCAAGGTCATTACAGACTGCTGCAGAAATGGCCTTGAGGGCAATTTGGCATCCAATCGCCCCTGAGCTGTAGGGGAGATATCTTGCTGGAATCAAATAGGAACTAGCTGCAGCTTTTGATGTTAGCCCAAAATGCCCCTATGTGAGGACTCTCACAAGGTCCAAATACCTTTTCGGTGGTTGGGAAGGGGAGAGGGGCAGGCTTTCTTTTCTTGTTTTCCGCCACATTAGAAAGGAGAATATTAAAATATTCCTATGGAGATTGAGCTGATATGTACTGAGGGAAATGGGTGAGGTCCGGTACCATTTGACATAAATATGCTGGGAATATTCTGAAAGAGCATGAACTTCCATGATTCCCAGTCAGATACCCAGAGCTAGCACGACGGCTCTGCACAGACACAACTGGGATCTAATAGGTGAAAATGCCTTTGACAATGCTAGGGCAGCAGAAAAAAATATTATTAGAAATAAATATAGATAAGTTTCACTAAAAACAAAAATCAGGGCATGCTAGTAAGGCACAGACTATCAGAAGCACAGGCAGCTAGATAACATGAAGAAGGGTTTCGCATAAAGAAGCAAAACAGAGCAGAATAGAATAATCTGAAGGCATTTAGTTTAGATGAAAACAGTCACACAATCTCTCTTTAAATGCTTAGTTAATGCAGTGAGGGGGGGTGATGTTTTCAAAATGCATCACCTCGCACAGCATCATTGTGACTCCAAGGAGAGGAGGAGAACGCCAGGAGGTCCTTGCAGCACCTCTCGGTTCTGGCAGCCCAAGCGCCTCCATCACACACAAGCATTGCCACTGAATATAGCTCATGTTTGCCATATGTCATCCCTTCTTGTTCCCTGTCATTTACATGCTGGCAGGTTGACTTTTTATTAAAGTAGGAGTAGGCTGAAGATTTCAGATGTGGGCGCTTGAGAGACCCTCCCCTTCATACCAAGCTCAGCTTTCTCAGTTTCAGCTCAGGCTGACATTATATCAAACTGTGTTTCTCCCCAGTGGGGACAACCACAGATTGTTTACAAAATACAACACGAATGTCACACTAAATGATGAAGAAAGATGTACAGGAAGCATGATTGCTTTCTGAGGCTTCTTAAGAACTGCTTGTTAAGGAAATTGTCCATTTAAGCAGCAGTCACCAGGACTGGCCATGTTAGATACTAGGGATAGGATCTGACCTGCTAATAAACACCATCGATTGATAACATTTCTCTGGTGATAGTAATGCAGATGCAAATAAGGATGTAAATGATAAATAATAGCATGTACATTTATCATGTCTCTATTCCAAGGGTCAGAAAGTATTTTACCAGTAAGAAAGTGTGAAGCCCCACAACAGCTCTTTTCTTCACATGGAGTGTATTGTTAGTGTAAGCAAAGGGACTTTTGTCATCTGGGTTAGTGAAGAGCAGTGGTAGTGGAGCCACTAGTTCCCAGTCACTGTGGTATTGCTGATTCACGGTGTGAACTTGGGGGAGTTATCTCAGTGCTCTGAGTCTCAAGTTCACCATCTGTAAAATCAAGATAATTATATTTACAGTGCTTACCTCACAGAGCTGTTGCGAAGATTAATTAACGCATATATATTTACAAAGTGCTTTGAGATCTTCACGTGAAACCTGCTGCCTGTGTGCAAAATATTACTTCTCTGAAATATCCTGAAACCTCAGGAGCTGTAGAGTCTTACCAGCTATCACAACGTTTTTGAGTGCTTTTACTCTTTGTCTGAGGAAGCAGTTTTGCAGATAACAGTTATATATTGTGTTAACGGTGGAATACTTTGCAAGAAACAGTTTTTCCCAGTTCCTTTTCGCTTGATTTTCTCCTCATGCACTATGTGCAAGCAGATTATAGGTCCCTTGAACAGTAATTTTAGGTCATTATTAAGACACATATTTTGAGCATTTTTTTACCTCTGTAGATTTTATCACACACACACACACACACACACACAAAAATCTCTGTGTTTATTTGATATTGTCTGTTCCTGCTGTGTTGGTTGTTTGTGATCAGTCAGATAAACCGTGATATATTTTATCTGTATGACTACCAGCAAGAACACACCCGTAGGCATACTTAGGGCTCAAAGATTATGTGTGTGTTTAATTTATGTGCTATGGGTGGGATTCATCTCTCCTAAATTTAGCCATCTGAACATTAACCATTAAATCTAAAGTAGTTTTTAAACTTAACTTACTTTATACTTAATTGAGAGAGACAGGCACTTGTGCAGATCGCAGTTTGCCTGACCTTTCTTAGATAGCAGTATTGATAGGATGAATCAGCCTTTGGAGGCACCAGTACCTCCGTTGACTGTGAAGGGAGATGAGTGTGTCGGGCTCAGATTTAATGTCTGCTGTGGTATTATGAGATTGGATTCTGCTCTGTAGACCTTAATGATTCTCCTTGCCCTGGCAGGAGAAGCAGCATTATATTGAAATAGAGGACGGCTTCTTTGAGAGATAGCACAGCTGCAGATTAAGACACCTACCTTTAGGAATCTACACTCCCATTACAATCAATGGAGACTTCGACAGTGCAGCCCATAGGGCCTAGAGAGTGATGCAGCTGACCAGATAGAGGTGTCCACTACAGGGTAAGCTGAATAGCTCACGGGGGTCCCCATTCTGTATAGTTAAGTCTCCGCTGATTATGGCAATCTAAATGGCCATTTTATCTGGAGATACCTCAATGTGGATGTTTTAACGTGCAATACAAATCTCACTCCAGAAGCCTGATTTCATTAAGAGGATGAACACTGGGCAATTTGGTATAGGTAGATATGCTAAGGATGCTGCACTTTTTACATCCAAACAATAGCTCCTGCAAGCCAATACTGAGTAGTCTGCAAGTATCTCAGTATTTGTAAATCAACTTCAAATAACAGCAGGGCTTGAACACATGAAACCCATATGCATCTACCAGTTCTTATCCCTGCCTATTTCAGCTATTCCATAATTGTGCATTTTAGCTGTATTGTGTCTAAAGTTCTCAAATTGTGGTATTTCCACCCCCTTTCTTTTAAGTCAGTTCTCCAGTCTCAGGTATTCACTGGCAAGAAGCCATTCAGTGGAAGTTTCTGTTCCTTAATTTCCCTCTCTTACATGCAGTTAAAGCCTTATGAGCCACATCATTCAATTCTTCCACCTACTGCTATGTATAGATACATCTTCAGATGCGTGCCACATCCATATGCACAAGCTTTCTTCCTGATCTTTGCCCTGACTAAAATTCCTTCTAATCACCTTTGAAAAAATTCTGTATTCAAGCTATGAGAAAGTGATAAGAATATTTACACACACATACACCTATACACACGGATGACTTGTAGTCATTGTGTTCAACGTACACATGCAGGAAACAAATAGATAATGTATATTTAAGCATCTTCGTATACCTTCCCAACTTCAGTGGACCTTTATCACTGAGCACCAGCAGACAATCTGCCTTTATATGCACATACACACACAGATGTATGTGTATATAGATAGATAGATAAATTTACTTTGGAGATTTGGAGGAAAGAATTCTTTTGATTTTCCCTGGACATCTGATGCTCCTTAAGGCAGTTGTCATTATACATTAATTTGTCTTGTTCTGCCTCAGCTCACTCCTTTTTGTCTTAAATGCCATATTACAAAATGTTGCAAGCCCCTGCCTCCCTTGGCATACCCACAATCCACCTGGGCATGTAGAGAAGCATGCCATGATCCTTCCTGACACATGTCAGCAAACATCTCATCAGGGGCTCAGCTATGTCACCCCCAATGATACTGCGTGGCAAGATCAGTCCTTGGCTACATTACACCCTATCCTGCCTGCAGGGGAGGTGGGAAGGGCTATGCTAATTGGTTCTGACCCACCAAGATCTAGGGGAGAAATTGCTTTCATCCAGCACAATGTGCCAGACCTGTTCCACAGAAACCAGGATGCTGAGACACGCATAATCTTTTCCAGTGCATTTACAAGACAGCAAGAGTGTGTGTACGCATGTGTGCAGGTGCCAAGACAATAAGGTACAAAAGTCACATGAGCGACTCACCTGAATTTATTCTGAACCTACAGAAAGGCCATTCTTTGGCTCTGCCCCAAACCTCTGACATAGACTTGGGACCCTGTAGCGTTACAGTTAGTGCCAAAATTGAAGTTGTCTCATTTTTTATACGACCTACCTTACTTTAAGTAGAAATGTTGCCAACAAACCTGCATCACAGGTTTCTGTTGCATTCAGCACAGCATCCGCCAAATACAAGAGCATCATCCCACTCACAGCACCAGAGCCTTTCTCAGCCTGGCTGCAGGGTTATAAAAACATGTGCTTGTATGCTGGGGCACGGCTGTTGCCTCTGTGCTCTTTCAGGCCCGCTCAAAAGGCCTGACTTCTCGGCTGATTTCTATTCTCCAGGGACCCCAGGAGTCAGTAGCAGTGACTATGCAATTCAGGAAAAAACACAGAGGATCAGTACACTTCAAATATCCTGTCTATTCTTCTCTTTTTTAAAGAAGGGAGGTTTTCTAGTTTGCTAGAAGACACCACCTACTCTGCACAGCCAACAGAATACTAAATACAGGGAGACCCAGAAGTTCCTGCCCTTTCCTCAGACTTGCTCTCAGTCTGTGTAGAGCCTGACCCTGAATAAGTGGGCCAGCAGACCAGCAAGGAGATTAAAGCACCAGTTGTTCTCTGACTTGGCTCTGCATGTCCGTGTTATCAGACGTAGGCATCTTCACGCAGCTTGTCACTGTACCGAAAGAGAAATGCGGGACTGAATGCTGAAATCTTTCCCCCCTCGTATTCATTCTTTTATCTCTCTCTCTCTTTTTTGCTTTCTTTCTTCCTACTACTCCTTTTCCTACTTTAATCACACCTCACTAAACTCTGTATTTCTTTGCATCTGATGCCAGATGATGCGCACAGGTTTGTGGCCTTATGTTTTCCTAGCATGCAGATTACCGCTGCTTTGTCCTTTGCTAGGCCAGGACTCAAGACCAGAGCCCTTTGCAGATCATGCACACTTACTTAGGTTGCAGAAACATCTCAGTGGAGAAATGAAGGTGGTCACGTTATGCAAAATAGTTAAATTCGTACTGGATAAAGAAGATAGATAGGAATTGGATCTTGTAGCCTGTTTTGGCTCAGGCTTTTCAGAAGTACCAGGTGCTCTAGAGGAAGCAGACGGCAGTTTTAAGATAGCCTAACACCAAAACCAGTTCCTTGTTAATTTTCCTGATTTAGATATTGGCTTTCCGCCTTTGCAGTAGAAGTTTTGTTTCCTCCCAAGTCTCAGAAACAGACAGTCCTTGCAGAACAGATTCCAGTAGAGAAAACTCCTTTGCGTTGTATGCCAAGGCAAATAACTTGTTCTGCAACTGAGGGTGGGGAAGTAGGGGGCTGGCAGGACCTTAATACAAGTTGGATTTTTTTGCTGTTTTTTTCATTGGTTATCAAAAGGATGCTGAGTAGGTGGTGCCAGATTTTGCTTGAACTGCCTGGACTTAAAACGCGCGCATGCACACACACACACACAAACACATGCAGTCAAGAGGTTCAGTGTTAGGGAGTGAGGAGCTGTCAGGACTATGTCATGGCAAAGGCATCCCATCAGCTAGAGGGGGAGATTTTCTAGGCCTTGGTTTGTGAAGCAGACAGATGACTGACAGGGGTTAAAAGCTTCCTGCTTTCTTTTCCACATTGCCTCCTTGATGGTAAACAGTTCCCTGTCCCTCACACAGAAGGTGCTCTATGATTTCAAAGCATTTTGCTGGAAATACTGTACAGGCTATAACAAGCTATTGTAGCCCTTGGCAGAGATGCCCAGCCTAATTCCCCATATCCTTAACTCATCAGCCTCTGATCATAATGCAGGTTCAGTGTCCTAGAGGACCATTAAATAAAAAAAATACACACACAAACACCCAATTAGTACATTTCATGATTTTGAGAGATGTCAGACTGAGCGCCCTGGGCATACCAGTCCTCTGCTTAGTCACAGAAAGGCAAAGTAATCTATACCATAGTCTCCTGTGGTCCTGACCCAGAGGAGCTGAACTCAAAGTATAAAAAGGAGTTTGGGCTCTCTCACTCTTGCTGTCTTCAGCTGCTTGGCTGAGGCCCTCGTAAGCTAACACCGTCAGTTGTGAAACTCTGGGTGCTGTTGTGCACGCTTGTCTGTAAGAAACCGAGCACAGTCATTGCAACCTCAAACGTTTCCAGCAAAGAAGGCAAAGATGCTAATCCTAGAGGTCACCAAAGGAGCTGGTGAGAAATTAGGAGCAGGATATCTAAATGAAAGGCGAGAGAAACTTGTGCTTCTAAGTGGCTGTGGCTCTCTTGGAAGATTCACCATCACTATCAGCTAAAAATAGGTGGCATTTCGTTCTGAGACGGTGATCAATATTAAATGCAAACAATAATAAATAATATTGGAAATTTTCAGCAGAGCCTGGGAGTTTGGTACTCAGCTCTTCCTGAAACAGGCCCACATTCCTCATAGGCTCCTTTGCAAATCCCCTATGGAAAGAATAATTTTATTTGCCCTTTGCCTAGCATTTGATCAGTTCCCCCTCCAGAAGAGGTGTGGACTTCCTCCTTTTATGCCTAGTTTTAGCACAGAGCTGTAACATCTCCTGAATAGAAGGTGGGACCTGTGGTCCTGCTTGTCCAGTGTCACATTCCTAAGAAGAGACAACACTAAACTTTCTAGACGAAGGTGAGGGAAATCTCACAGATTTCACAGATATGGGAGACTAAGTCCCCTTAAAGGTCTCATTGGTTCATTGAGCTTGAAGCTGAGAGATCGTCATGACATATGTGTTGCAAACCCCTAAATAGACAAGATCTCAGCTCAGAAATCACGCCTTCTGAGCTTCATTATTTAAATGTTTCTATGCCTGAACTAATTATGCCAGACAAGCATCATGAAAACAACTTCTCCTTAGCCAGGAAACAGTCTAATGGGCAGCAGTAAATTAGCAGCAGCAAGTCTTAGCTCCTAAGTCCAGTTGTGAGGTTCCTGCCTCATTGTTCCATTAAGTATTTCCATTTCCAAGGTGAGGGTTGTTCAGATGTGCTGCTCAGTCTTCAGCAATGTCAGGATGAGCTTTGCCAGATAATGATGCATTTGCCAGGGGAATACAGGTGCAGCTCAACAGTGCATGGCCTAATGTAGACTCTGACCCACTGAGTGTGATTACATGGGTCTCACTTGGCTACAGCACAACATTAGAACCATTTTTTGCACTCTGCAAAGCATAACATTTAATTAAGAAAACAGAAACAGGAAATGAATAAACATTATATTTCTGTGTTTTTCTTGTATCAGCTCATTCAGATGGTTCTTCCTAATAAACAAGATCCATTCAGGATCAACAGGTCTCAGGACTGATTTTCTCTTATTATCATCATGGGGAACTGACTTTGTTGTTAACCTTCCCATTTATTTAAAATGCCCTGGATTTCATATTCAATTTTTCTGCTCTCTGTTTCTGATTGTTTCCTTGAAATGGGAACTTCAAGGACTTTGATAAATGGATTGAAAGGTTGCCTTATTTCTCTGTCACTTCTGCCTCTGCGTCCTCTGCAAAATGCTGTTTTGTAAATCATAAAGCAGGGGATTGCAGTAAGTATGCATCGGAGTAAGGCACAGAGGGCTGTAGGGGCATAACAGATTAGATAGTCCCAGTGAGGGGCCAGGAACAAGGGCTGATGGGAAATAGTAGTTGTGAGCTGAAATTAAGATGGAAAAGACACAGGATGGATATCAGTGCCGTCGTTCTGATGATGGTATCTGTTAGCTGAGGGCAGTTTTCCACTACTGAGGTCTGCAGATCAGTGGTGATCTGGAAGCCATGCGTGCGAAAAGGGGTTCAGCAGGTTTGTGAAACTCTGCTGAAGAACTCATTTATTTATGTGGAACTCATTTACACTAGTGACACCAATTGAAAGTGTGCTGATACAGGTACATGCTAGGCTGTGAGAAAGGCTGAGGTTTGATAGTGATCCAGTGCGCCACAGTTGTCTAAAATGCAAATAACCTCCCCTCAACCCCTTGAGAAAAAGATAGCATCACCATTAGTGGGGTATTCAGTCCTCCTTGGAGTAATGAATTGTAGTGGAGTGTCTTCCCGAGAATAGTTTTTCGTGAAATGAGTCAGAGCTAATAGAGTTAAGAACCGTGAGTCCCAAACTCTATGCCCCAAATCAGCAGAGTCCCATTTTGGGAGATCTGTGACTCTTTTGGGAGCCTCTGTGACTACCCACCCACAAACTGAGGCAGAAACTGCTGATTCCACTGAGGTCCATGGGAGACTGGTCCTTGCCAGTAATTCTTCCTTGATCCAAGAAATCTCCCCAATTCTCCCCAATCCTTTCCCCGTTTGAACCACCATCATACCCAAACTGCCCATCACTTTAAACAGGGCTAACTCTAAACCCAGGGCTTAGATAACTGCAGGATGTGAAGCCTGTAAGCACTAAATAGGTTATTTTCCTCGTGGATGATCTGAAATTGAGTTTCTGTTCCTCCTGCATCGTTGCAGTCATTGCACTGGAGCCCACACAGGGAGCACCCGAAAATCTTGTCAAATCATGCTTATGACACAGTGGCTAGCCATTTTGTAATGGAGCTGGCTGATGAGAAACATCATTATGTCACTGCACATGAGGCCTCCCTGCAGGGCAAACACCTGGGACTGTTGACTTGCCATTCCCATGTTCAGTGCTAGTAAGACTTGCAGATCCCCTCTCCCCCAAGACAGCTCACCCAGCCCCACAGCTAAGGCATCTAACAGGGACCGCTGATCTGAGAGGTGACTAAATCCACAGCCCGCAGCACTTCACAAGGAGCTGCTTTCTCTGAGCAATGTGAAGGCCCTTCATCGCCAACACTAATGTATCCTGTAGTTAGAGTGCAAAGACGTTTCAAATGGCTCAAACGTGTGATTATCACACTTGCCCCTTCACACACCTCTATAAAGGCACCCAAGAGCCATGTTCCTTCTGGTTCTGTGCTTTTCGCTCCCATTCAATGTGTCACTATGGCAAACGAGGGAAATGTTCAGCTCTCAGCTCTCTGAGAGACTGCAGACCCCCAAACACAAATGCATCCAGACGGCTCTTTCAAAGGAGCTGAGGAGCACACAGCCCAATATTCACCCAAGCTTCTTAGGCAGCTACAGACTACAACTTGCAGCAGGAACCATTAATAACTATTAATAGCCCCTGTTTACATGAAACCTTTTCAAACCACAGAACTCAAAAGCACTTGACACATTTTACTACCTACATGTTTCAAATCCATAGTCTCCTTGGAATTTCACAGCCGTCACTCTGATGCAGGCTGAGCTCCTTGCAACTGCAGAGCAATAGCATGGGCAGACCCCAGGTTTTCCTGCCCTAAACTCATCAGTGTCTCACCATACAAAAGCAAGGCAGGTCTTCTCTAGCATCCCAGCTATATTGGTGTTTTGATGCACCACCAAACCACACTTTACCTTTGCAGATAGAGGAGTGCTGGTCATTCCTGTTAACCAAAGCATTGCAAGTGGTGTACAAACTCCCATCTTCCCAGACCATTTCTTCTAGCAGAAAAATGCTGGTAGCTGTTCAGCTGAGCCTAGCAGACTTACGGTGCAGGGTAATATTACATCCAAATGAAAGTGTTTGAAAGGGATTTCAGGCAGGCAGAATGAAACCCCTGTAAAAGCATAATTACATTCTTGAGCTATGATCTCCTAGGTAGTTTATTTGTCATTACATATAACTGTCTGTCTATCTATCCATCCATCCATCCACACAGGCACCTTATTCTCACTATCCAGCATGTGAGCACCAACAATTTCATTAAAAGGTCAATGCACATTTGCTCATCATTTTGATTTATTTAAAAGACAGGCCTATTCTTTTCATTTGCTTTCACATTGAATACAGAAGCGATCACCAGCTCACCTGAGCACCTCTGACCTTTGCTTATCTATGACGATTTTCTGCCAAATGCCTCATATGAAAGAGACCGATTTTGTAAAGACACCATTTGCTGTAGGAAACAGTGAATTTCTTTGCTTTTGTTTTCCCAGCTGGGGGTTAGAGTACATGTGTTGAGGAGGGCAGTTTCAGGAGGCCCACTCTGCCACCCCCTGGGGTTTGAGAGTGAGTTGAACTGATCTGCATCAGGGCCAGATTGCTTGTAAGGGAGGGAGGCAGCGAAGGGGGAGATGGAGACGTGAGAAACTGCGTCACTTCCACAACTGCTACTGCTCAGGAGAAAGGAGCAAAAGAAATATATATCTGCCTGCCTATTAATTTAAATCTAGACCCAGGAAGAAGTCAACGAACTGTAATTTATGAGCTGTCAAAGCCTGAAAAATTCCTTTTGACACTGTATTTTCAGTTATTACATGCTTTCCTGCAAGACGACAGCGTAATTCTGTAGGGAGCCTTCTAGTGAACAGCACAATGGCAGAGGGCAGTGGGGGCTTTCTTATTATCTTTTCTTCCCCCTTTCTTCTTCTCTCCCCCCCTCCTTTCAATCATCCCCCCTTCCCCACCTCGCTGCTCATCCAAACAACAGTGAGGAAGTAAATCAGTAGCAGTTCCCATCCCACCAGCTGTTCAGCACCAAATCTCCAAGGCAGTCCTCAGTGCCTGGCTGGATCTGGCACTGTGCAGAGTTTTGTGAGGACTCACTGGGATGTGGGGATGGAGATATGGCAGTGGACTCTGAACTCCGCCAAAGAGGGAAGAAAATTCTCTTGTGCGCTCTCTCTCTCTCTGTCTCTCTGTCTCTGTCTCTCTCTCTCTCTCTCTCCGGCATTTAAAATATTTGAGCTGGTTTCTCACTGCCCAAGCTGGGCACCCACCACTCTTGGTGATGAACCTTTCATCTGGGTCTCTCTCACTTGCATTAACACTGATTGATAGCTGTCAACCACCTCAAATCCCCAGATGTTGCCAGCACTGCCTGCCTGGCTCCTCCATAAAGTGAACCAGCACCAGGGAGATCCCTTGCAGAGTCCCATGTCACATGCGCTCTCTTAGGGGCGAGGGATTTCTCCTCTTTCCCCAGGTTTGCTCCCTGGGAAGCTGTGCCAGTTTCCCAGAGGATGGAGAGACCATCACACACCAGGCTCTTGCTTAAAGCAGAGGCCAATGTGTGCATGTTGGGGTGGGAAGGCATTTTGGTAGCAGTGTTTGTGGGATGAGAAAGACTAAAAGGACTGCTGGCCTGCCTGCTTCTCCCTCAAGCTGTTGTGGGGACACCGGTGTTGGAGAGTGGTGGCAGGGGCACTGTTTTCCCATACCATTAGTAGGGAAAATCAAGCTACTGCCAAGAGCAGCTTGACCTGAAAATGTTTCAGCTGCCTTAATCCAACCTGGAGTTCCCCTGGAGTACAGCTCATTTCCTAATCACTTAGGGAAAGGAATGGGGGAGGTGTTTCACAACAAATGTCATTTATCCCTGGATTTCCAAAAATGCCTTTTTCTTACACACACAATTGCTATTTAATTTGAGTTGCTGTTGGTGGTTGGAAGGCTGCCTTTCTGCTTCATTTTTTTCTTCCCAGCTTTGATTTCTCACTTACAGCTCAGAAACTCCTTTTAAGGTCTATTCTCTGTGATAAGCACTTCGCCTTGTATTTAGGGAATCACACCCACACACTGCATGCACCCATATGCAAACACGCAGACATACACATGCACCCTCTTAGTGAACTGAACTCCCAATCATGTGTTTTAATATAATTTAACTGGCCTGTGCAGAGCTCTCAGAGCTCTTTGGAGTTAGGACTAGGGACTAGCGCTCTGAAAGCTCAGTAGAGAAATCCAGACCCGAAAGAAACGGCAATGTTTTCTTCTGGCTTGAAGTGCAAAGCAGCAAGTCACAATTCCCAAAGTCTATTCCAGGCTATGTTTCCCTTTAACCTCACTGTGCCTCAGTTTCTCCAAACCTGAGTTGGGGCTAACAGCACTACCTACTATTACTTGGACAATATTTGAATGAATATGTTTGAGCAGTATTATTACTATAGTGTTATTCCTGTGGTAGCATGTTTCCTTCAGCATTAGATCTCAAAACAACCTAGGCCAAAATCATTTCCCTTAGTCTGCAGATGGAGCAACGGAAACAGAGAGGTTTTCCAAGAACTACTCTCCCATTTAAAAGCAGAACTGTGGATAAAGCCTTTCTCTTGAACTTAAGGCCATTAGTTAGGGTGCCAGGACAAACTGTTGTATATTTCTCCTGAGGGGATTATTGATGCACAAACCTGAGAATGGAAAGTGGTTTTGTCCAAAATCAGGAAAGTCTTAATCAAATCCTTCAAACCTCTTCTCTTTGGGTCATAGCTTCTGGTCTAACAAGGTGCACGCTGCTAAATGAAAGAAAGACAGGGTCAGTACCTGACTCTAAGGCCAAGGAGTACCTTGGTTTGAACCCATGCTGCCCAGGGTGTGGGTGTCTGTACTGGACAAGGATGGCTGGTACAGGTCAAAAATGAGCCAGAGCAAGCCAATAGTTAAACAGTGAGACAGTCAAGGCAGAGTTTAGTGCATGTTCCCTGACTTTGCTTTAGTTAACATTACGTATGCTAAATAAATGTCATCCCACCTGGGACTTGGGCTTTGTTTCTAGCTCAGAGAAATGTTCGGGGAAGCCAAATACTGAGAATCCTATTGCCTTACATTGCTCCACTGTGCAGGGAAGTCTCTGAGAACATTGAATACAATCTCTTCTGCTCCCAGGAAAAAGACGCTGAGGTAGGCAAAGGAAAAAAAATGTCGTGTTTTCCCCTTGCATGAATCACTGCCCAGAACTGTGACTTTGTTTTCCTTTAGCTGCTGCTCTCTCCAGTTCTCACACCCTCTGTGGGGCAAGCTTGCAGAGGCTATTTCATTCCAGGGTCTGAGAGATGTAATAATGGCAATAATAAAGGAGAATAGGGTCCTTCTTGCGGTAGCTAAATCATCACATCTGCATAGGTAACGCCTACACATGCATAGCAGACACAACCTGTCAGTGAGCCAGCAATTGGCAATAAGCAGTAACTACTAAGAGAGAAGAAGAGACACAACTAAGGACTATGTCCAGCTTTTCTGGCAATATCTGGAGAACATTGCCCATATTTAGGAAAATACAATATTCCTTTAATACTAGTGTTAGAGAACTTGTTGCAACAGAGGTGAAGGCCCACTGTTCAACCTCTGAGGAGGAGCAAATCCAGAGGCAAGGGAAGGCGGGAGAGGGGCCATGTGTCTTTGAGATTCTCTCTTCCCCTTGGGAAAAATGACTGATTGAGTTTTCCTTATCAGTAGAAACTATCATGAGCTGCAAAGGTTGGATCTCCAGAATTGGAACTTTCTTGTAGTTCCTGCTGAGTACAGTGTTCAAGAGGGCAGACATTAAATGGATTAAAAAGTGGGTAATAGACAAATCTCAAAATGCAGTTGTCAAAGAGGAAGCATGATAGAGTGAGGGTATTTACAGCAGGGTTCTGCACCGATCAGAACCAGCTCTGATGCCAGTCAGTATTGTCATGAACGATGTGGAATTAAATATCCTGGATGATAAAATCTGTGGATAATACAAAATGAAAAATAGTAAGGATAGAACTCTGATACAGAATCATCTGTGTCACTTAGGTCACTCTGAACCAGCTTTGGCGGGATGAAGCATTATGCTTTTCTGCAGACCAAATTTAAGCTGGCTTATGGAGAAAATAAGGCTAAAAACCAAGTCCACAGAATGATAGGTTATACTTCATAAGTATATGAGGGGATATATTTCATAAGACAGTGACCTAGAAAAGTGGTTGGCATGGCTGAGGAAGTCAACATTAGTTCCCAGCATGGTGGTGGGCAAAACTGTCTAATAGGACCCCTTGCTGTATAAACAAGGAAACTGGATGACAAAGATCATTTTTTAGTGGGCAACATTGCCAGGGACTGCACTGACAAACTGATTCCAGTTTGGTGTCCACCTTTAAAAAATTGTAAAAGATTCAGAAAAGGTTTATATAAATGAAATAGATGTCTCAAAATGAACAGGCTTCAGAGTTGTGTCCATCCTGGCCTCAGAGAACTCCAAGTGACTTTGGTCTTTACGGAAGTATGTTTAGTGGCAGAAAAGCTAAGACACTAAAGAGCATTTTAACTTATTTCAGAAAGGCTGAAATTTTCCCTGAAACTTTTCTAATTTGAATGTGATGCCAAACACATTCAAGTCAGAAATCAGAGAGAGTCTCTTGTCACAAGAAGATACACTTTAAAACAGTGACTATGATGCTGATGATTGTTCTGCTCGGTGTCTTCTTAGTAAGACTTGGCCCCTCTCTGGGACACATGCATTTTAGCTAAAATATAAAGTACTGGGATCCCTGCAGGGAAGAGGCAAAAGGGCTTAGGTATGGTGGACCAACCTCTTCATGCTGGGATAGGAGGCTCCTTGAGGACAGCTCTGCGGGAGTCTCCGGTGTACAGGAGGAAAAATCAGATCATGAAAAGTCCTTTTTGATCATAAGCCCTATGGGTCTGTGACTAGCTTGGGGTAAAGGGAGTTTTGGGAAGAACAGGGGGTCATTGGTACTAGATTTTATCTGGGTGATGCCCATTGTTGCTTCCTGACTGATGCAGCAGATCGCTAGAGAGGGTCTTAAGCATAGGGAGTATGCCGAAGCCACGCGCTGGCTCTCTGTGTCAATGTTATCGCTTGCTGTCACATTTCGAAAGAGGAAGAAAGTCTGTGCCATGCACGCAGAGAACAAAGCCCTCGCAGAGCTGAGTGAAAGTTACAACTTGTCAGCACGTCTCTCAGCCTGCCGAGGGCCAAACATAAAACACAAGAAGGCCTGAAATGATGGGAAAGGGGCGGAAAATAATAGCGCAGTGAGCACGCAAGCTCAGAAAAGGGTTGCTATAAAACAGCACCTTCGCTCGCTCTCTCTCTCTGTCTCTGTCTCTGAGTCCTTGCTACTGATGAAGGGAAGAGATGACTCCCCTTAGCGCAGTTACAGTACTATTGCAGCAATAGAGACCAGAGCCAGGTTCAAATCTGGCTTGTGCAGCCTTTCTCTCTCCACACTGCCCAAAAAGCATTATTAGTGGTGATGAGATCTGGGAAGGAAAGAGCCTCCTGAGGGATATGTTTTTCCATGTGGACTGTGAAGTTCCAGTAGCAGGAAACTGGCATTTTTGAGACTCAGATTTTGCCCTGGATGAGAGAATTAATTTCTTCAGGTAGTCATCTCAGGCAGGAGTGGGATAACTGGCTTTTATATTTGCTGATCCGGTCATGGCTGTGTTGGTGGGAGAAGTAATTTGTTGCATGAGCTATGGATATATTGGTGTTTTGCAGCTGCTAAAGATCTTGTTTCAAGAAGCCATGTAGGTTTAGAACTCCTGATTGTTTAGTCCAGGGGCATAGTTTCCTGTTTCAAGTACTTTTAGCATGGATAATTTGCCATAGCAAGAGGAAAGCAATACTATGGTCAGTATTGTCCAGGGGGGGAAGATAGATCACCTACTTCAATCCCTTCTTGTATGAATAGAGATACATCTTGTATCACCTGAATGGAGAAAGCTGACCAGAAACAGGAG
The DNA here is from genome assembly GCF_040807025.1 of Struthio camelus. NCBI lineage: Eukaryota > Metazoa > Chordata > Aves > Struthioniformes > Struthionidae > Struthio > Struthio camelus. The sequence continues at coordinate 60,458,492 of NC_090981.1, read as the reverse complement.
ACCAACATTCCAACTTCATATGGATTTACTCCTATATTGCCTGTGGTCATTAATATAGCTGGTGGCAGTAGATGCATACTTCTGGTTCTCTGGTCTAATTAAAATTAGATGAAGTTAGCACTGACACCAGAAAAGTACTTCTCGGACATTTCCCTTATTCCCATCATGGCATTCTGCTGCATCTCCTTCCTCTGATGCCCAAACTTGTGAGGTATTGAGCACCATCCTGTAAGACCCACCTGTTGTTCATCTCCTTTGCAGACCAACAGAAACCCCTCTCCTTGCAAATAGTATGTGGAAGTGCATGCTGTTTGATCCTCTGCTCTCATAGCTCTCTCTCCATCATGAGTTGCATGATACGAGTCTCAGGGTACGAGTATGGGAGTGTTGCAAGTAGGACTGCATTGCAGTTGAAAGACAAGATTTTGTCCAGCTCCTGAACAAAGAAGGAGACTATTACATTAAGCTCGAAGGAAACTCAAAGGACAAAAACCCTCCTTCAGAGATTTCTGCAGAAAGTAGTTTCCATTCAGAAGGAGAAGAGCGCAAAGGTGCTTATAGAGAGGCCAGATTGCCCAGCAATACCACCTTTACTGAAGCAGAGCCTTAAGTCCATCAGTAGCAGATGGTAGGTAGTACAGGATAGGAGGTATAGGGCGGAGCTGTGAAAGATTTTAGAAGACCACTGAAAAGAAGGAACTGAATAGGGAGACAGGCAAAACAGGATTTGGCCCAAAGCACTCCCATCTCCCTGCATCTTAGGGAAGAAAACAGTGGAGAACGGCTTTGCTAGTATAAGCCACCAGTAAATGCGTGGGTATGCATTCACAAACAACACATTGTATGAGTCCGCTACTGCCAGTGCAAATTTGCTGTGAGTTCAAATGGCAGCAGCCAAGATCAGAGCCACGAGCCTGTCTCTGCAGGCCTTTTGGACAAGGACCAGCTACACATCAGGAAGTTCCAGTCCTCAGACAGACCCCAGTCAGCACAGCGTGGGAGCCCACCAGTCTGGCAACAACTGTGCATCTGGAGTCGCTCTGCCACCACGGGGTCCCATGCCTTCTGCCTCCCAAAACTCGCCTCCAAAAACCTCTGGCAGATGGAGCTACCAGGAATGCCGGGGCCTGCAGCAAACTGCCTCTGCAGCAAGAGGCCTGTTTATGAACTGCTCTTTACTGCTGGCATAGCACCCGGCTCGTTTTCACCTTTCTTAAAGGTTAACCTCATTTCCCTCTATTAGTTGGTTTTAGCGAATGCCATTCGGCACAGCAGTTAAAGAGCTCTGTCAGCGGATGGAAATGACAGTGGCATTTAAAGACAGTCAGAGTTGAATGGGGGAGGGGGGGTGAGAGGGAAGAGGGAAAGAAAAAGTCTTCAGTAAAGTGTTTTCAGACGGATGTTAAGCGACATCCAAAGAATTTCGCTCTCCCCAGTGAGAAGAGAAGAGATCTTCAACTCAATCTGCTGAGTGGGACAATTCTCCCCTAAGTCTGAAATGAGCCCAAATACAGAGAGACAAAGTGCTTGGCGGGGCTCCAGGCTGGGGTGTGGAGGATCCCACAGCTATGGGTGTCTTTTTGTTACTTCCAGCAGGCCTTGCTTCTAGCCATGGTGTGTGCAAATCATTGATTTCACTAAAGAAAGATCACTCTGTCCATCGGTGGGTTGGTATTAATTTTATCGCAGATTCGTGTTTGTTGCTGTGGCATTTTAGGCGATGCCATCCAACTGAGCACAGTTTTCCCTCTTTGCCTCACTGGTCTGCACTGCTGTTTTAAAAATTGGGATCAGGCTCGCAGGAAAGTCCTCCCCATCTGTGCAGGGAAAGGATGAGTTTTGCCTGCACTAGGATTGCAAAGGGTTTTTTTTTTTTTTTCTGTTGCTTATTGCAATGAAGTGGTGAAAGGAGGCTAAGAAAAGATGTAGAATTGGGGAAATATAAAATGAAGAAAAAAATGAGGGTACCTAGGCGCATCCAAATGACAGATCCAGCATCCAGGACTTTCCTAGGGGAACAACAAATCGTTGTTTTTGATTCCCTGAAATATTAACGAAGCCCATCAAGATGCAAGCACATACACAGATGCCTGAATCGAAGCACACCAAAGGTGTGATAAGCATCGTTCAGGCTCTGCTGTCCTTCTGCACTGTCCATACCAGACGTAGCTTGGCACAGGTCAAATATTGCCTCCTGCAAGCAGAAGCATCTGCCTGGGAGGCGCGTTACCAGCAGCAGCGGTAGGGACATACTGAACGGCAGTTCAGCAAATTGAGGGTCTGATCCAAAGGCTGCAAAATTCTGTGGCACTCTTTTTCATTAACTTCGATAAGCTTTAGCTCTAACTCTGAATGCCCAATGTATATTTCAAGCGCTGGTGTAGCATCACCGGAATATAATGTTCCTTCGCATACACCCCTTGGGGTAATGGTTTAAATGAGTATGCGGATAAGTCAGGTCAGATTCTGCCAGACAGCATCCCGAAACAGACCCATTTGTTTCCTGGGTCATTTGTTGAGCTGGCCAAAGCCTTTTCAAAGGAACAGTTATCTATCCAAACGTGTAGTTTTGTAAAAGGCAAAACGTTCTCCTGGAACAGGTCCGTTTCAATGAGATTTCTGCCAGGGAACATTTTTTTGAAATTAATTCATTGCGTACTAATTTCAGGAGGTACAAGCCTGTCATTTGAACTGAATTATTTTCATTAATTTTGTTTCAAGTCCGTACTGTATTAAAACACTGAGAACATAAGAGCATTCTAGGTTAGAACAAAGGTGTGTCTAATCCGGTGTCCTCTGCTCCAGCAGTGCCCATTAGAAATAATAAGAACAGGAATTTTTTAAAGAGTTACTCTTCCCCGAATCCTCTCCACCTTCCAGCATGTGTAGGTTCAGGGACTTCTTAAGATTTTGCATCTGGATCCTTGTGTTTAACAGTAGTCAGTGGACCCAGTCACCACTAACCTGTCTCCATTCTCTTTGGAGCCAGTTGATAACTTTTGCCTTCCACAACATACTGTAGCAGAAACTTCTTCACTTTATTCATATAGTATGTGAAGATGTACTCTCTTTTGTCTCGTTGAAAACCTCAGCCATTCCGCTTTATGTAGCGTACGTTTTGAAGTTACTAAGACAAAGCCTTTTTACTCCTCTGAGAGAAAACCTTATAACAGTTCACAACTGAAGAATTTCCATTTCACACGAACTTTGGCCTCTCCAGTTCAAAGTGGGAGTGTATTTTTTGAGACATCAGTATTTCCCACAGAAAGAAAATTCCATTTTTCATCCAGTTTCTGTCATTTCATTATATCAGTGTAAAGGAGGGTGAAAGCAATGAAAAAAATAATTTAAAAAAAAACTCACAAAACCACACAGGAACCCTCTGAAGAACGAGAAAGAGCAAACAGAAGAGATTGGTAGCAGCAGCTTGTTCCTCACAGATGGGCTAGGAACAGTCATGGGGACAGTTAAGGGGGATCAGTCACCCTAACATGACCACGCTGGTGTTATGTGCCTACCCTCACCATATAGTTTAGGTGCCTATAAAGGAGGTGGCACTCTGCGTAGGGAAGGGTTCCAGCTGTCACCTTAATTTTCACTTATAAAATCCCCAGACTGGGACTTCTACTTAGATCCAGGGAGCCGACTTAAGCAAAGATACGTCTTCTTTTTGGGTAGTCTGTCTTGTGCAGATAAAAATGGCACTTTTAAAATCTCATGTGCAGTCAGTGGGATGTCTGAAGCATTCAAAGGGCTGATCCCATTTAAGTTCAGGTCTTGAAGTAGTCACCTGAAACTGGGCCTATGTACTCTAGCTCTGTTGTTCACTTCCATAGGCAAATCCTCACAAAGTTTCAGCTCTTCCTCTGTAAAGCGGGATGAAACTACACTTCTATTTCCAACCTTCCTATTTTTCTGCTTATAGCTACAGGCAGGACTGTCTCTTTCCATGCTTACATACACCACACCTCCGCTCGCCACACCTCCGCTTTGATTTTAGCTGAGGGTTCCAGGTACAAGCATCAAACAAATAATACAAAAAACTTCTGTGTGAAATACAGTTTCATAACTGAAGTGAGCATTAGGCCCAGAGCTGTATGATGTAGGAAAGGTGTTACTGAGACCTATGAGACATGCTGCTTGGATTCCTTTATTATTGTATTCTGTATTCTTTTGCCTCTCCTTCTTCATTTTCTTTGTTTGTAGACGAAGGGATGGAGAGGAAGAAAGCCAGCAAGTTTATAAAAGCAAGAGAAAAAGGAATTGAGGCATTTTGTGGAGATCTTTAATGACATTCTGTATAATTTGAAAGTGGGGAGGGAAGTGGGGAGAGAAAAAGGGAATTAGCAAAAAAACTGGCAAAAGAAAAGTGGAATGTGGAGAGAAGCGTGTGGATGAATTTTAATGCAATCAGAAAGCTGTAATAATGGTAATAAAGGAATATATTCAGACGTCAAGAGAGGGAGAAGGGAACAGGACCCGCGACGCCAGAATTTAAATTAGACATAGGCGTATAATTCTCTTTTCTTCCCCCCCACCTTTCTTCAAATGAAGGAAATGGAATTTTTAAGCACAGCGAAAGAGGGATTAACAATTGGCAGGTTTTCAGCCCTTTGTCTTTTGGCGAATCCCATTTAATCACCGTCTTTAATATTAAGGAGGCTGTGGCCGTGCAGGGCTGTCTCAGGCTTGGGGGAAAAGGGATGATATACAGAGGAAAAAAGAGATAACACTTAGGTTCAGGCAATTGTGAGGAAGTGTTTCAATTACCTCCACTGAAGTCTTTAAAAACTGAAGTTTAATTTGATCTGAAATGTCGTCACAGCTCCTGCAAGAGAAAATATGTCCTTCCCACCGTTCCCCCACCCCCAACCTTTTTCCCTTGTCTTTGCTGTTCCAATAGTCCTCAGTGCTCAAGGCTTGAGTGCTACCATGGATTAATGTCGTGGCCCTCCAGGCTTCTGGAAGGGGTTTCAAAGCCCTGACAGGTCACCAGTGAGATGAGTTTAGGAATTGAAACTTATTTTCCTGACGTATCAGCCTTGACACCACTGACCCTGCGGAGTTTGTCAAGAATCTTCTAAGCTTTGCTCTGAAGGAGCGTGAAAACCAAACGGCCCTTAAGGCTCAACCCCAGCTTGTGTTGTGACAGAGTAAAAAGGGGATATTACACATAGGAATTAAGATGTGTTAAATTCCCCAGAAGTTCCCGCAGGAGTTGTATTCAAATCTGAGCTGCCTCTGAAAGATGAGTGTAAAAGTATGATGTAATTCAGTGTTTATTTGAGGTGTCCTTTGATAGTACAAGACAGTCTTCTCCTTCACTTGCTTCTTCTTTGGGAAATCCATCAAGCCTGGTCCTGGGAGAGATCCGCAGAGTTCCAAGAGGAAGAAGCCCAAGCAGTCATGGAAAGTCCTGCACAGTTTAGTTACAGTAGAGCTGCATATCTCTGTACTACAATGCTCCCTCTCTTTTGGCACTTTTCTCCCATGAATATTCTAGTGTACCAGCTTGTGGCCAGGGGTCTTCCCAGAAAATGGAAACTCTATGCATAGCCTGGTAACATCTAGGGAAAGATATGTGACTTTTTTCACAACTGAAAAGCTAGTTTGAATTCAGATATTCATCCTATTGTGGCGGGATGAAAAAGGGTAAAGACGGTGTTTTAGCTATACATGGAATTTTGAAAGCTCAGGTTTGACTCCTGAATCTTTTTTCCCAAAAAACATTGCAACATGAATCATTCTCTGAAATATTCCAGATAAGTATTCCAGCTAATGAATAAACTTGGAACAATTATGACCTTCCAGGGACAAATCAGGCAGAGTCTGTGCCTTGCTTGACACCAGGTCTTAGACTGTACTCATCACCAGCTTTTCTAAAGCAACAGCTACTAATAAAGTGGGCTGTTGTGAGTTGTGTTCCCAGCTCAATACCAAACACCATAAAACCTGTCATTTAAGATCTACACAGGGAATTGCATCTCTTGGCAATGGACAGCTGTTACAGTGCTGTTCAGCAAGTCAGAACTGCTGATATTTGTCTTGGGGTTATAATATTCTCAGCTATACAAGGAGATTCTGCTGTTAAGAGAGTCATTTAGGGTATGTCTTCATCATAGGGTTTGCTTGGCCTATTGCCCAAATATCGTCCATAACCTCTGCTGTATCTGTCTACTCAGAGGAAGCTTGAGTCTTGTCTGAGCTGTTCAAATGAGGCTGTAGGAGTAAGGTTGGATTCACTTCAGTACAGGTAGACAACAGGTCTGCCTTGCCACAGGTGCAAAGGCCGGCCAAGCACAGACAGTGCTAGTGTCCTAGTCTGAACTTTTTTCTATATCTCCTTCCATTTTCTGTCCCAGCTCTGAACTTCAGCCATCCTGCTTACTTGCCTGCTCCACCAAAGAATTCTAAATATGTTTAACAGCTAGTGTGGACCAAAGGTCTCTTCCAATACTCTCTCAAACAGATCTCTCTGTTCTGGAGGATAGGACAGAACAGGGTAGGAGAGAATAGGATAGGATAAGAGTATGGATGTGGGGCCCAAAGCTGGTGAACAGGCTCCAACATTTCTGATGTAAAAAGGGGTCACTAGTCGCCAACATTACGTTTCTTTCCAGTCGCTCTTGGGACACAGTAGCCAACCTCTGTGTTCTCCTGGACACTTGTGCCTAGATCACTGTTTGAGGATCACACCACTGCAAGAAATAAAAGTGCCTCCTCAGGAGACCACTCCAAGATCCACACTCATTGCCATTTGCAGAAGTAGGACTTTTCATTGAGAGAGAAACCCTGCCTTGACTTGCCTCATTGAGTAACAGCACTTAGATCTAATAGAAACCATTGGAGGTTTCAGCCAGTGATCTGACCTCCAGTCTATCAGCTACCATTCTTTATTATTTCCAGAGCTCCCTAGGTTCCTGGCTCATGGCAAACACTGAAGAACCTCTGCAGTACCCAATTTTGCGTGGGGAAAGCACCAGCCTATTTATTTTACAGACAGGGAAACTGAGGCTGCTTTTTGCACGGGGCGACTTGTGTAGACTCTATCTCCACATAGGCCTTTGACCTTGGCAGAGATGTAGTGCAGGTATTTTTTGACAGCAACTATGTGGTGATCTCTCTCTTTGTTACCAAGAATAACAAATCTCACTAAGGGAGAAGAGACTCTGCCTTCCATAATATCCATAGCATGGCTTGAGATGAGACCTAGGAGTCCTGAATACCAGCTTGAAACATACAGAAGGGACCTTTGGCCAAGCTGTTGCGTATCCTCATGCGTCCCTTCTCTTCGATAACTGAATGAGGAGTGATTTCTCTTCCAAAACAAGATCTAAGGCCTATCAGTTGAAACTAGTCTGTGGCACACTCAAAGTAAACAAAAGGAAGTTGTTCCTAGCACAACACATGATTAAGCTGCAGAACACCTTGCCACAGGATATTGCAGACGCTCGTAGTTTGCATGGGTTCAAAAGCCAGCTGAACAATTACATCAAAGAGAAATACATCACAAGCTATTACATATAAAAACACCACTTCAGACTCCAGAAGTCCCCAAACTGCAGAGCGCTGGAGTCTAAGAGAATATTTTAGGGGATTAACAAAATTGTTTACCCTGTTTTTATGTTCATTCCTAGACACACACAACTTGCCATTGTCAGAGGCAGCATACTGAGCTAGACAGACCTTCTGTCTCTTGTACAGCTGTTCATTTACTCTGTATGTAAGATCCACATCCAAGTCAAGACCCAGAGTGCTGCCAAACAATTAAATAAGAGAAAGCCTTCAAACTAAGTTTTTCAGATACAGTGGAGAGTAACACACCTGTGGGCTGAAGCTTCCTTCTTTGTACAGGAGAATTATTCTCCCACACCTGGGCTTATACTCATTTGCGCTTGTCCGCATCACACAGCTGTTCAGATTAGCTGTTATTCTCTCTAGCCCGGGTGTCTCAAAGCCTCTGTCTCCAGCAGTTGGAGACCAGCAGCTGTGCAATCATATCTGCTAACGTATGGGATATAAAGAATCTGTTAAGTAAAACCAAATTAGGGAGGGAGGAGGGGAAGAGATCAGCACAAAGAAATCACTCCTGCTAAGATGTGATTAGGGATGCCCCACAATACCCAGCTGCAAGAAACAGGTGAACTCAGCAAACATTTTAAAGCCTGCAGCAGAATTAGCCCTTTGTGGGTGTTGTTTGACACAGGATGGGGGGAGGGAAGTAGAAGCCTATGCAGGTGGAAGAAGGATTTGGTTGCTATTGGTTGAAGTTAGGTAGTGGTAGGTTTTTGTTGTTTCTGGAGTGGGCTTGGTTTTTGGTTGTTGTTGTTTTTTTTCCATAGTCCTAATTTTTGAAACACCTCCATTTTACAAGGTTCATGTATTTTCCAGCAAGGTACCACAGAGAAGATAATTAGCTAATTTACAATTAGCTACAACAGAATGTGTAATTGTTTCCCCTGTGGAAAGGGCTGTAATCATCATCACAGAGTTGTAGGAATGCTGTGAAAATGGCAATAGGACTGTGCAGCCCAGGCCCCAGGAAATGCCCTGCTTTTAGCCTATTGATCCACCTGATTAGCAGAGGTTGAGGGAAGTGGGGCTTTCTGGGGACTCCAGCTCAAGAGGGGAATGGGTTTGAGCCAGCAATTTTCAGTTCAGGGCTGGACCTCAGTCCAAACTTCAGCAATGTTCAGGAGTGCCTGTGGCTTATCCCTGTGCTCTACAGCTCCTTTGTTCTTCTTTAGCATGATGCTGATGCCTGTCCAGCTCTACAAGGTAACACAGCTTCAAGGTGCCCTGCCCAGAACAGGTTCCCCAGAAATACCCTGGATTTATCTGTCCTTTTCCTCTCTGTGGTCTTAGCATGTTTCTGAACCTACATGGTAGTCTGGTCCATCTCACATTGACAAGGCACCCTGCAGCACCAGCTCCTCTCTCTTCTCCGCAGACAGACCAGTGGGGAGAGCATCAGGAAGAATGACAAGGAAGATCCATTCTCTCTGATGGCTGTGACACGCAGGCTGGGACACCATTGTTTTCTTCTTACCCAGGCCTGGTTGGCAAAACACCTGTGGGCTGCATGGTTGCTCTTTCATGGTGCCGAGGAGATAAGCTTGAAGGCCCTGCCAGTACCTAGATCCCAGCTCTGCAGCTGGTCTCTCATGGTGTGTGAAAGCAGTGTTTGAGGAGGGGGGAAATAGCAGTAGGGACAAATAACTATTAACTATTTAAATGAATAATGGTATTAATTAGTGTCTGGTATCACTCCTAAAATGAAGCCATGCAGCAACCTCAGTCAGATGCTTAGAAAGCCAAAAGCATTGAGATCTGCTTCACAAAGTTTCTTGTGCTTGTAGAAGACACATGATCCCTTACAGAAATATGCAACTGCAACTTCTTTCTTGCACGTAGAAGCACACTATCTGCATGCAGTGCCCTGGAAATGAACTTGGGATAAAATTCTAGGGAAGCTCCTGGGTTTTAGAATAGGAAGTCTGATGGCTAGAAGAGACTGTGATGATCTTCTGCTTCGCCCTCTTGATTAGCCCAGGCCATAGAGGTGGTGGATGTGTCCCTCTTTATTTCCAAGGCTTTGGGTATGCTCTTCTAGATGGTAAGGCTAGGCTCCACTTTCCTGATGCAGGGATTCAACCTCTTTGTCCTGCATGAGGAATACAAGAACACAAGTATATTTATATACTCTTATCTAAATGTACCCCCACGCACACACATACATTAGCGAGAGCTATCTGGATAAATACAAACCTGTGTCATGTCTCTCTGTGAGTGACCCTAATTTTCCTCCAGTCCCTCCACAATTGCTGTGATTCTTGTTCTTGTCCTTTTGCTCTGCGGAGGGTCAAACAACCTGCATCTCATTGTCCCCTCTGTCTCTTTAATTAGTGCCCATCCTCCCCCCTTCTCCCCCTCACTCCTGTGTCCCCCCTTCCCGGCTCCTCTCAGCACTTGGTTTGCAACACTCTATTATTTCACCTTTCACGCGTGCCGTCTCCTTCCCTGGGCCCGTCTGACACCTCTGCCTTACGCTTATCACAGAAACATAACATTTAAATACAAATAGGACAGGGAATAATTTAACCCCTATTTGCACTGGGGAAGGTGCCGAGGTTTCATATAAACACAGCCAGGGAGTTTTATAAACACTGTATATTTATCTGACAAGTCACGCTTCCTCACCATTGTGCCTTGCAGCCAGTTTTTCCTGACTCAAGCAAGCCACTCTGGTCTTGAGCAAGAGGGGGCCCTAGTTTCATGGAAATACTGGAAATGTCACCAAGGGAATGTGTCTGAAATTGTGAGGACTCTGGTTTACCATCGCTGAGGCCTTTCTCTCTTTGTCTTCCTGGGAGGGATGATGGGTAGCGCTGGATCCTGTTATCGCTGTGGTTGTGCTGCGGAAAAACACGTGAACTTTATTTTTTCTTTTAAGGAACTGCCCCAGGACACTCATGGTGAGGGCCTCATGGTGCACCAGCAAAAAATTCTGGGGCTCTTCTGGGCACAACAGCACAGAGAAATAATTATCTCCTAGCCCAAAACGTCCATGGGCCAAGCAGGCAGGATGGACGCAGGTAGTGGGGAAGGACTGATGAGGGAAAATGAAAACATGGGGAGAAGAAGCCTACGTGGACACCTTGCTCAACCGCCCCATTGCAGGGTAGTGTCACTGCTGCTGGGGTAACGGCTGTCTCTTCAGACAGACTAGCAAGGTTTCTTCGCTGAAAAGTAAAATTTGGCCCTGAGATAAAAACAGAAACTGTCACTTTGGTATATGTAATAGACATTTTGACGGACCCAAACGAAAGCTCGGGAAAAGCTCAGGGAAGTGCTCAGGAAATAGGAATCACCACCTTATGCGTGGCTTTGAGGAAGCTGTGTAGAGTAGGGTTTCATCACAACTGACCTTAGACAGGGCAGGTAAGGTCTTGTCTCAGTTTCCCTTGTAGGGACAGGATAGAGGCTTCTCCCGAGGGCTGTCCGCCGCTGTTGTATAAGATGCACCAGATAGTACTGAGGGTACCAGTCTTTCTCTATTGACCATGGAGAGTACCTAGACCGGCTTAGGCTAGAGCACATGGTCATGACCACAGCTCATGCTGGGGGTGTCCCAGACCATGGGCTTGTACCCAGCCTCTTTTTGTGCTTCTGTTCCACACCTTGACAATGATATTTCTGTTCTCCTTCTGGACTGTATACTCCTGTTGCCCTGGGGCCCTGGTTTTACCTGAAGGATTTTTACCCTTCAGTCTCCAGATTCTGAAACGGGGATGAAATTATCGACCATGGCCATGGAGGGCGCAAGGGACAAAGTCTTCTCAGTGAAATTCCGCATTAGAAGATGTGGGTCCTGTGATGTGACGGTTGGGGCAGCCCTTTACTGAAGGAGGAGGAAGCGTGGGACTCAGCAGGCTGGTACAGGCCCTACACCCTACAGATGCACGCAGCTCAGGGATGGCAGGACCCGGAGACAGTTCCAGGGTTTTGTGCAACCTAAACATTTGGTTTCTGTAGCATGTGGCTGCCAAGCGCATCGTGCCTAAATGATAGTTAGCAATGTGCTGAACTCCGCTCTCATTAAAGGATGCTGGATGAGCCTGGTGGAGAGTGTTTGTAGCGTGCATACACACGCAGACATGTTCCCGGGAGACCAGCACATTCGCTCTTCATTTCATTCTGGCAGTTTCAACACCTTGTTCAGGCATATCTGACAAAGTGGAAGTAGTTGCCATGGTGCATGGGACGTCGGCCTTTTGTTTGGGACCTGGCAAAGTGGATGCAGGAGTGCTGAGAGTGTGAAGGGCTCCGTGCAAACCCATTAAGGGAAAAACTCATTAGCCAAGATGAAGAACTTAATGAATAGTTCCAGCTGCTGGCCAGCCTCCCTGTCTCTTCCCACCCAAGGCGCGCAAGGTGTGTTGCTAAAATACACTACTGAGCTCCCTGGCAGGCCTGGGATGTGAAAGGTAAATGCAGCGTTTTGTTAAAAGAGCCTCTCAGAGAAAAAAGCTTGTTAAACTGACTCATTTTTTTGTCAGCTGAGTGTGTGATTGTGTAGATTTCTGAGACCACGGAGGTGACAAATGATTCCGCTGACAGCCCAAGGCACAGTTTTCCAGGGGGAGAGACGGCACCCGATTCAGAGACAGGGCTGGAGGTGATCTCCAGCCAGGGCTGGGAATGGGTCCCCTTCGAGCCACCTCTGCTGGAGCGGCGGGACCAGCAGCGCCTTGGGAAGGTGATCCTTGCCCTCTGCGGAGGCTGTTCCTGGTGATCGGATGGCCACCTTGTGGGCAGCTCACAAAACCGCGGCCAGCCCCAGCTGTGGCCAGTGTTTTCTGCCAGCCAGCTCCAGGGACAGGTGTCACCCCTCCTAGCGTCATGGGGAGATGCAGAAAGGGGAGGGGGGTACAATAAAATAAAATAAAATAAAATAAAGTATAAAATTAAACGGTTCCTAACACGCCTAGTTAAAGCTTTGCATAAACTAAACCAGACAAGGCAGTTTCAGGCCAGTTCCACACTAGAGAGTTTTGCTGACAGAGGAGGGATGTGATTTTTTTTTTTTTTTTAATGATACATTTATATTAGCAAAAGGCCTGGTGAAAATACAGTTACACTGCTATGGGAGTGTTTTTGCTGAAACAGCTCATTTCAGACAGAGGAAACTGTATAAAGTACAATATAGCAGACATTGGAACTATTTACTGGATATAAACTTTCCAGGCAAAGCCTTTTGGGGGGTTGTGTTCCCAGCTCATTTCCACCCCTCTGCCCCCATCCTAAAATATTTCCCATCTTCCAGAGCAGCTGTTGTCACTCTCCAGAGGGGTTTTTCTAAGATACTTGCACAACCAGTTGGACTTTGGACTCAAATCTTTCTCCACGCTCTGGCCTAAAAAGGAAGAGAAAAGCAGGAGGCTCCTCAGACCCATAGTGACTGCTCCCTACAGGGAGCATCTTGGCTACTTAGTCCAATCTTTGCCATTACAGGATTAAAATTGTTTAAATCCTTTATAAAAAAAAACTGGACAAAACACAGGCAAAAACATTTGGGGGGAAAAAAATCCTGTGGGGATTATACAGATTGCCCAGATGCAATTCTTAGGGCTCATAGTCACTTCACTGAGCTTAATCGCCAATGTCATTTTACTTCCTGCTTGTCTCCATCTGTAAAACGAACCTTTGAGGTGTCCAAAACTGCTTCTCTTGAGGTGGAGACAACCTGCATGGGGTTAGAAAGGGCTTTGTGCATCACTGAAGCCTGACCTCTATGTTGCCAGTAAAGACCTCAGAGAGTCCCTTCGTTAACTAATCAGTTCATCGTAAAGTAGGCAGATTTCTTGCTTTCAGCTTATCTATTGGAAGGCAATCCCACAGTTCCTCTCATGGTGCTTAAAAGTTTTCTTTTGATCCCTGTTTTTCTTCTCCCCTACGCATGTAGCCTCAACCTAATTTTTTCTACCACTACAGCAGCCTGACTGAAGGCAACATAACTCCCTCTTTTCTATGGGCAGCACACTTCTAGTTCACGTGGATAACTCCACTGCAGGACTGAAAGCTCCTAATATCCTCAATTGATACCCACTGTATGAAAAATTATCCTCATCCAAGGCTATAAAGTAATTTGCCAATTTGCAGGTGCATCTTGGAGAGAGGAATTTTGATCAAACACTGGTTGAAGCAGAACAGATTGCCTACACCAACAATTTCTCAGTGAACAAAACTGACATAAATCACCCAATTAGTCAGCCAGAAAAGGGTTGTTGCAAACCAATGTTTTGTTCAGCTTTAGGTTCATGTGTATTAAAAATAAATAAAAAACAAAGTATTTATTTATTTATTTACATATATTTATTCAAATTGGTTACATCTGCTCTGTAAACTGCTCTGAAAAAACTCTTGGTTCACACATTTGCATAGTGTTTAATGAATGATAAATAAGACATTTATGAATCATGTGCAAATGGCCTGTTTACATACACGATGTAAACTATGTCAATTTCTTTTTCTTATTTTTTTTAAATGATGTAGTAGTACTAGTCACAATGCTTTAAACATAAACCTGATCTAGAAGCGTCACTGAGGGCCTTTGGAGAGCTTTATACCACCTCAGTGGTCATTGATTTACTCTCTATTTTCACCAACATTTTATCAAGGTTTTCCTTTCCTTCAGCTTCTGGACTGAAGCTCTCCATACTTGGTATAAGTTCAAGTAAACTGTATTTTGAATAAAGACGTTAATCTACCTGCAGACCACATCCTGCTTTCACATGAAATAGCACCTACTTGAGCTATCTCAGAGACTGGTGTTCAGATAAGTTAACTTTCTGTTTTAAAAAACAATATATATTTCAAAAACTTCTGGCTTACGTCAAGGGAACTTCGAATATAGATAAAAAATATTCACCCAAATTTGTAGGTATATGTCTGTGAGTGGGTATGAATAACAAATCTCCATTTACAGGCTGTGGCTCCTGTTAAATTTAATTCATTCCTGATTTAAAACACCTTATGTTAAACATTTTTTTCCTGAAATTTATGTAGCTTCACAATACTATTAAGTTATTTTTCAATTGGACTTTGTTTCTATATGCCATCTTTATCTACATTCCTCTTGGATGATAGTCTAAGCAATGATGTTGTTTCAGTTCCTGCAAGTTGACTGACAAAATTGAGCAGAAAGAGTGAATTCAGAAGACTCTAGATTTTTCAGAAGCAGTTAAAACTTTTTAGTTGTCTCTGGGTTCTTGGAGGCTTTTTTTTTTTTTTTGGGGGGGGGGTTGGGGGTGGGGGAAGTCCCTGATTATTTTCAGGTACTCACTGAAAATTAGATGCTATTAAGGTGTTTAAAGCCAGGGACTTTGTGACTAGCAGCTTACGACTAGCAGATAGAAACGTGTCATCTCAATAAAATCACTGTTTTTTGCATGTGATACTGAGCCATCTTGGCTTTCACATCCCTCCTGAAATATGGTAAGCATCTCTTTATTTTGTTCCAGAAGACAGAAAACTCTTTGTGGGTATGCTCAATAAGCAGCAGTCAGAAGATGACGTGCGCAGGCTATTCGAGGCATTTGGCAACATTGAGGAGTGCACAATCCTTCGGGGACCCGATGGCAACAGCAAAGGTAAGATGATGGCTTGTGACAGACTGACTTTAGCTTCAAATTAGACCTGGTCTTGGTGTGTGTGTGTGTGTGTATATATAATTTCTCAGTCACTAGGTGGCTATCAGGATAGCGTCTCTTGCATTAGGAAGGGTCAAATTTGCCAAGGGAGACCATTTCCTTGCTGGTCATTCTTTACTTATGCATGAGAACAAAGAGCTAATGACAGTTAAAAACAGATGCCCCTGATGAGTTGTGTCTCTGTGTGCAAACTCACCCCTGTTGCTCCTAGCTTGCAGGGCACTGCCTCCCTTTGAACACCTTTGAAGGTCTTCACATCCTCTCAAGACCTGCTCTCCTCATCTGCCCTGGGAAAGCTGGGAGTTTCTTTCCCCAGGAAATAGGGTCATCCTTTCTTTAAGGAAAGTCAAGTTTTCTCTTTCACATCTTGACTCACCAGCTCATTTAGTACGTCATTAAGATGTTATTACTTGTTTCACAGTAATATCCAAAAGCTCCAACTTGCACAGAGAGAGACATCCCTTAGGGAAGAAACTCTGCTCTAAAGAAGCCTGAGTCAAAGCAGAGAAGGCAGATAAAGACAAGAGCTAAAACAGCAGCAAGAAAATGCCTCCCTGAGACCATATGGCATGTTGGTAGGATAGCCAGATGCAGACCTCTGCTATGTTGGCCTATTTCTCATCTACAAGTCCCAGGTCTTCCCCTTCTTTAATTGGCCTTTGCATAGATGTACACCAATAGGTCATCACAATTGCAAGGGTACAGGCCCCAATTAAACATTATGCTCAATGGGCATTTGCTGTTTAAAATGTGCGAATGCTTAACTTTCAAATGTAGGTGCCTTACCTTCTGCTAACATTTTTTCTGACTGCTTGTTACTCGGATAGCACACGGGATCCTTTTTTACAGCCTAGGTGTCTGAACGAGGTTGAGCTGTTGAATATCAGGGACATTTTTTTTTCCAGTCACTTTCTAGACAAAGTAACTTCAATTTGAGTAGGAAGCCCTCTTCTCTTGACAGTATAATGTGTCCATTAAATATTGATCTGCGTATAATATATCATAAACTCTGCTGGCATGTGCAGCACCAGGGAAGAGACCAGTCCTGCTGATGCAGTTCATATCTCACTGGGTATTTTGACATGTGACAACATCAACCAGCATATTTTTGCAACAGGAAGGTGAAAAATCCAAACCACAGTGATACACTAGAGAAAGATATTGCTGTTCCATAAAGTCACTGTTGGCAGAAAAACTGCCACTTAATGTCACACTGACATTAAAGGGCAGCAGGGACCAGTTTGATGTAAGTCAGCAAAGCCCAGTCTTCCTGATACAAATGGCTGAAAACAAACTGCGGGCACCCTCCTATTGATTTTTGGCTAGTTTAGTTCCATGACACCCAAAGAAGGTGGCTGCCCCACTGGAAGGGGATAGCCTTGGTTGGCCATCATGATGGTAGGTGGGTAAAGGTTCAGTTCACTGAACAACTCAGTAAATTGGGGAAAAGCAAAAAATAAATAAATAAATAAACCATACGTCCATCTGCCTCCACCTGGAATTGTACAGAATAAAATCTAATGACAAAGGAGTCAAACTGAGTAATAATAAAGGCAATAATGTCTGAGATCTGTAAGAAACTGGTTGCCAAAGGAGACCCAACATGCAGACTTATATTCATTCTTGCTCTCTCTCTTTTTTTTTTTTTTTCAACAATTTCATTATAAGTCTGAATCTGAGTGGCAGCTCCATATTGCTAACCAGTTTAATTATTAGTGCTAGCGGGCTGCAGTCTCCGGCTTGCATTTCACTGAGCTGTTCAGGATCAATACTGAGCCTTGACAGAGTTAATATTACCAGCTTCCATTTGCTGGTGCTATTTACTGAGAATGTGAAGCTCCTAATTTACACACACACACACACTCACAGAGCAGTCAATCTAACAGAAAAGTTTAGGGTAGTGCCCTTATCTTAGGAGACGGTCAGGCAAGCCACAACTCCCACAAAGTTATTCCCAGTCTGTAATGTTTTCCATCTGCTAGAAACCAACATGGCACACATCACTTGTGAGCTACTTATTTTGGGTAAGATCCAGAAGGCTTAAATTCCACCTAAACTGAGATTTAGGCAGATTACCTAAGTGTCAGATAGCAATGAGATTGCAAAGACTTCAGTCCTACTCAGCCCATATCTGGAGCTCCACCAGGTTCCCCTGTGATGAGCCTCCAAGTCCTCCACCTACCTTGATGCGGGCACTGCTCTGAGAAGGTGGGTGCCAGTTTCCCACCTAAACTTCCACACAGTCACAGCCAGAAAGCTACCTGAACCTTACCTGAGACCATGGGTGATGTGCTGAGCCGTGGGGCATGCCCTTCACGTGGCTGCAGAAATACCTCCTGCATGGGGCACTCCAGGGCAGGCACAGCAGTGGTTGGAGCATGCAACCAGGTAGAAGGAGAGCTGGGTCTCAAGCAATTCTCTGCCTGAAGGGAAGCATAGAGTTTGTCTCTGCAGGGAGAGGTAGGAGAGGAAGGAGCCTTCTTGCACTCCTCCCAGTAAAGCTCACTCTCCGCAGCCAGGAGCTCAGGAGTCCTCAGGTGAGAGACCTGAACTGAGACTGGATCCAGCTTAGTGATACAGGAGGACCCCAGGGGTCTGTGTTGCTGCTCTCTGGACAGCCTGTTTTTATTTATTTATTTAATTCAGCAATTGTCTACCTCAGTAAAGTTGTCCCACAGCACCAGAAGTCCCACAAGAGAAGTCTAACGCACCCTCAGCGACAGTAACCTTAGGCCCCAACTCTGCAATCTCCTCTGTTCTGCAGGAGACCTGACAAGACAGTTAGAGCAGCCTTTCCAGCTCCCTGATCTAGAAAGAAGGAAAGAGCACTTGAGCACATGTAACTCCCATTTCAGCACAGGTTATGTATCTCTCTGTGTGTCAAAATCCCCTTAAACTCTAGATTTGTTCCTGTCAAAGGGATAGCACTATTTTAAGGAGAGTGATATGACTCTCATCCTCAGCTCACAAGATCCGGGACTCTGTTTTGGTCACAACGGGTAGAAAGATAACATGCACATTTCATGTTGTATACAGAAGCCATCCCACTGAACACACACATAAAAGGGCTGAAGGCTTAGAGTCACTGCTACTCTCTTATCACCATACACTGCTGAAAGCTGAATTTTCATTTGTCCTGTTACCATAAAACCTACCAGAAGCAGCAGGAGGAAGCAATGGATGGACCCCATGAGCATCTTGGGCATTAAACAGGATAAATACCTCCTTTCATTAGAGCCTTTACACAGCTCCACTGATCCAGCAGGTTCCTCAGCACAGGGGTGAATTTCACCTGAAGAGACTGAAGACTTCAATATGACAGCAACACTACAGCCAAAAATCCTGCTCTAAATGCAATGGGTGACTGGAGCTGGAAAGCTTTTGTATATTTGCTAATCAGCATCTTCTTTTTAGAGGCAGAAAGTACAAAAGAATCTCTACAAATAATTAAACACCCTAATTCTGGATTATCTCTGATTAATGAAGAGGAAGGCACAGTATCTCAGGAGCCCTGGAAAGCTAGGCTGCGATTATGTCATAATTGATCCCTATTGTTTCCAGCTGAAGTTTATCTATCTCATTTTCTTGTGATTGTCTCTACTCAGCTCCTTATAAATTAGATCCAACTATTAGCAACAAGCATTATGCTTTTCCTGAAATACAGTCTGAGTAGAGTGGGGCGGGGGAATGCAAAGGAAAGGACTCCTAACTGTAAATTAATTTTATATATATGTATTATTTTAGAAGGTGCTACCACTGCTTTCTTCAATTTCTTCTTTTCTCAGTGTGGGGTGCTGATTTTGGGGACCTTTGAGGCTTATTCTTCAAATTTGCAAGTGGGGTGTTATAATGTTGTTACTTTTGCCCTGCACCATAGGGATCATTGGGGATGTACTGACCGCTTCTAAAGAGGCTGCAAAGGAAATAAAGGAGAGCTGGCCCATTGCAGGGACTCAAATCCTTTGTCCAGTGGTCTGCGTCCCTATAGGGAAATGGTTCATGCTCTGCAAACTGGTAAAAGCTCAGAAGTCTTTAGTAGTAATAGGAAGAAATGGAAGCCAAAACTTCTCAGCTCTCTCCAGTCTGTTCCAAAAACCGCCTTAGCATATGGAAATTACTTTTCCTCTCCCTGAGTCAGTTTGCTTGTAGCTAAGAGTGTTAGCAATGCTTTCCCCCACTCTAGTGGTGCGTGTGCCCCTTCAGAGAGTTGATCATTTCTGTACTTTAGTACATATTCATAAATGCACCTTTCTGCCCTAAACCATTATGTAAGAGTCTAGAAAGCGTGAGGCTTATCACAAGGCAAGGCAGATCAGAGAAGCACTGCCTACATTCCTCTAATGCCCAGAGGAAGCCAACTGTACAGGCATTCGGTCTGCAGCTCATGCTGTAACATTAACTGTGAAAGAATAAGGTTCAGACTTCAGTGGTGGCCAAGATGGCAATCATCACATGCAGAGCACTCCCATCCCTACTTCTTCATCAGAAGCTATCTCATACTTTGTCAGACTAAAGCTGCTTAGGGACAAGATGAGCTCTGAGCAGTCTGTAGTGGAGCTCTACCAGATGGTGGTAGGATATAGGTATCCTGTGTGTTGGAGATGGCTAAATCCCTTCTGTAAAGCTGGCCTATGGCTGCTTGTAATAAATACGTGCTGCTTTCTGATAGCTGTTTTACACAATTCTTTGCTATTTCTCATAACACGAGAGGGAGGGGCATTCAGTAAAATATCCAGGCAGCACATCTAATAGAAAGAAAAGGAAATGCATTTTCACACAATAAAATATAAAATTGTGCAACTCTGGTGTGGGAAGTTGTGGAGGCCGAAAGATAAATGTAATCAACAGGTGCTTGCTAAGTTCATGCAGGGTGGATCCATCATTCCCCTGAATCAAAAGGTAGTTGCTAGGTTCATGCAGGGTGGGTCCATCATTCCCCTTAATAAAAAGGTAGTTGCTAGGTTCATGCAGGGTGAGTCCATTATTCCCCTTTGCATGCATTGTGGGACTTCTGAGTGCAGCTTTGCCTCAGGAGGTCCATGGGCTGTTGATGTCTGGATGTTGGGAAGGAATGACCAGGAACACATTTGTTTGTTATGCTTTCTCCATTAGCTTCATTACTGAACAGTTCTCCAGGAAGGACACTCAGCTAGATGGGGTTTTCCTGGTATCCATACAACCTTTCTTATGCTCTTCTTTTTCAGGGTGTGCATTTGTGAAATATTCTTCACATGCAGAGGCCCAAGCAGCCATCAATGCCTTGCATGGCAGCCAGACAATGCCGGTGAGTAGCTCTGTGATATAGGGAAGACTACCCAGCGGATCGGTCCAGCCTTTGCTGCCCTGTGGCCTATCTGAGGAGGGGGGATGGTTTATCTCTTCTCTGCAACTCATCTTCCAGGAAAGATGAATAACTGCCCAGGCATGCAGGGCCTTGGATGCGTTTAGGTAGTCACTGGAAAGGCCAAGATGACGTTGTCATTTCACTCACAGCCTCAAAGGGTGCTGTGTCCTGTCAACAGCTGTTTTGATGACCTGAAAAAAAGACATATGGTTTGCAGGTGCCAAGAACGTTGGGTCAAGCTCACCACGGATGTAACCTTTTAAGCCTCAGTGGGTTGAATCAAGCAGAAACTTGCATCCAAGGGCTTGTTTTCCCTCCCAAAAGAGTCACTACCTCTGGGTGAACAGTAAAGGACTTTTTGTCAGTATTCAGCAGAGAGCAGTGCACACACATGATGGCATTAGAATTTAGAGACAAACCACACAGTGGTAGGTACATCGCACAGCCCCTCTGCTATGGCAGAAGTGCCTACCTAGGCATAAGCGTGGCATAAATTCCAGCTTTTGAAAGAGTCAAAGCAGCTACTGAATCTTCCAGGGAACCTTTGAGGGATCATTCCACTTTGAGTAATAACTAGTAAGATGTGGTTTCCAGCCTGATAGTTCAGGGAAGTAGGAAGAAAATGGAAATGCATTTTCTCTGCAAAAGGGTACTTGTACACCATCGCACAGACCAACAGCAATGTAAGGCATTCTAGTGTCAGTAAGAAAAGACAATCTGATCCGGTATGTTTTAGTGTATTATCAATAGCGTATTATTTTTATTACTAATTATTCAGTGTAAGTAATGAAAGGCTAAGAAGCATGCTGACAACTTGGAAAATACGCAGGAAAGCTCAATAAAAAATATTTAGGATTGCAAAATCTCCTTTTCAGTGAGAGTCTCAGTTCTCAATTTATGAATTTATCCAAATAAATTTAACATGTGACTGGCAGATTGTCTCTACATCTTTGCAGGGAGGAAAAAGGAAAGGTCTTTACAGGGGGAGGGGAAGGTTTCTGTTTGTAGCAAATTAGCAAGATCTTGTTTTTCTGAAAGTAGACAAAAAAAAACCCAAAAAACAGTGAGTGTTGAAAACAACCTCCTTAAAGGTTCTTAATTTTTTTGAAGTATTACAGTCAAGGCTGGGAATCTCTCCCTAAAAGATTCAATCAGATGTTTGGCTTGATGCTGACATCCCATAGTGAAATACTATGGCCTATCTCAAGCCAGATGTCCAAAGAGGTACTTTCAATGACTTTCTTTGAATCTTTGACCCAGAGTGATAGCGCCTATAAGTTGACACTGGCAATTGCAGTTCCACGGTGTATGGTACTACAAAGAAGTGTAATAAAAAGTCAGTGCTGGTCCCAAAAAAGCATACAAGCTCAGGTAATGACAGAGAGGAAAGGAAGACCAGGGAGAAAAAACAAACCCAAGGGGTATTAAAGATTTCATCTAGTCCACAATAACCTTACCCTTCTCCTGCCATTATCCACCTTGTTTTCAATACTCTTCAGAAGAAAAAATACCCATCTCTTGACTACTTTGGAGTAGATTTCTATTCCATCCTGCTGAAGTCAACTGAACTCAGGATGTGCAAGTCAATGGAGAATTTGTCCATTTCATCAGTCAGTTGCTTATGGAGCCATTTTTCCTGTTGACTTATGTGATTCAAATACCTTTTATAGAAATGTTCTTGAATAACCAAATCTAGGCATCTGAAAAAGCATCACAATTTGACTTTTATTATACATACATCTCAAAATCACAGTCAAGTTTCCATGGTTTGGCAAGTTTCCATGAATCAGCCAAACCTCAGTAACTGTGCGCATACTCTTAGTTTACAGAAAATGTAAGGAAAAAAATGTTTAGTTTAATCCTCTTCATTGTGAGCTTAGTTATGTTGCATTGCCTTGTATCTCCCATGAGCTAACAGCAGGAACACAGGCAGACACCATGGCTCAGCTGACAAGTTGGGACCTGTTGAGCAACTATCACTTGATCAAGACAATGTGCACACGCTGCTTTCCTCCCACAGGGCCTCAAAATGCTTTAGACACATTGAAAGAGATGGGCCAAATCCTGCAAATGATCTCTTTTCCCATTTTCTTTTATGGAGCTTCAGAGTGCTCAGCTTCTTTCAGGGTTTGGATGTTCACAGAGAAATGCAGCCACCTCGTGGTGAGATGGCGATGTAGCCCTCGTCCTTGGAAAGGAGGGGTGCATTGCTGCCATCTTCTTTCAGGCTCCCTCCCATTTCTCTCACCATTAGGACTAGCCTCATTTGTCCAGCTGCGATGCCAGCTCAGAGTTGTTCCTGTGGTTCAGCCAATTTAAACGTCTCTTGCCTTGTCCTCGTGTACTACCAACGGGGCATCCATCATCATTCTTGTCAGGTCTCGAGCCGTTCATTCCTGCGGCAGACTCCTGTTTCTCCACAGCTGTCAGGATTATTGCTCTACTGTGACTTCCTGTTCACACAACATATGTTGCCTAATAGTTTCAAAAGGCAACTTTCTTTTATGAAAGTTTCTTCTTTTTTTTTTCTATTCTTTATTTTAACCTTTCCTTGGACAGGTGCCGTACTATCATCTATCACAAACCCACTTCTCCATGTGAGGCGCTTGTTTCTCCTAGGAGTCCACCTCCACTGCAGACCAAGCAGGTCTGAAAGTTCTAAATTTTCACACAAAGCAATTGCTTTGAGTAATAACTTACCCAAAATCTCTTACTTCTAAGGAGGCGGAAAGTTCCTTCTGTACCGAGCTACCAAGAGTACCTTTTTCGGTCCTTTTAAATCATATTCCCTATAAGCTCTTGGATAACATTTTACTTGACCTTCCTGTCCTCCTCTGGGGGGGAGGGGGAGGAGGTCAACATTTTCATGTACTCTTGCTTGTATTTTTGATATATTTAGGACAATTATAGGCCCTTTACCCTCAGCTTTGGTGACTCTGTCCTCTCCTGTCTCTTCCCTACCTGTATGAAGGCATAAGCAGGTCTCTTTGCTTGGTTCTCTTCCCTTCTCCTCCAAGCCTTGTCCCTAGTAGTCTTATCCACCAACACATATTCAGCTACTGTTTCTATAGTGACAACTTGGCGATCTAACTTCTCTTCTCCAGGACTGACTCCTGTCCAAACTAAAATCTTGGCCTATTTTTCCAACATTTCCTGGTGGATGTCTAGCTGTCAGATCAAGCTCAATATGTATAAACAGAGCTCTTAAACTTTTCCTCCCAAAGCCTGTCTCCCCTCTCCTCCGCCTCCATTCTCAATCACTGTGGACAACATTATCATCCTACCTGTCAGTCATGCTCCTACCTAGGCATCATCTTCAGCTCAGTTTTCTCTTTTTCTCCATGTCTTCACATCCGGGTGACAGCCAAATTTGAAAAGTCTTTCTGTGCAACACATCTAAGATATGGCCTTGTCCATCCACCCACACAGAATAAAGTCTCCTCCACGCTCTCATCACTTCATACCTAAATCACAGCAGCCTTCATCCTACGCAGACAGAACACAGGGTCAAAACTACACTACTGTGGCATCCCTTTAGCTGCCTCACCCACCAGGGCACCTCAGAATTTCTTCCTATGAATTTTGGAGGGGGTAAAATGGTACTATCACATCCTTTTTGCATATAGGGAAATAGTGTGAGAAAGTGTGTTTGATTCATTTGATTTAGCTTTAACAGTCTAAAAGTTTGTAATCTATTGTAAACATCTTTAGGATTCTTCCACAGACAAAGGAGAAAGAAAGACACTTCTAGAGAGCTATGCATTCTTCATATATATCTATGTCAGGATGGGATGAATCACCTTCTGGGCATGCCTGTCTCTTTCATTAATTGTAATGGAAATCTCAGTAACTGCAATAGACTGAATGCCTGAGGTGGGACTTGCCTCACTTAACTTGAGACGTCTCAAAGTTTAGAAACTATGTCTCCACTTGTCATCTAAATGGTTATCATCTAAGTTTCTATTATAAGCAAGAGAGAGAAATAGATACCTCTGGAGGTATTTTGTTTTCCAAAAATAGTTTCTGAAACTTCTTAAGGGGACCCAAATAGAAGTGTGCTTTTTAGCTAATTCTAGGTATTGTGTTCAATTGTACTCACCTTCACTGTGAGGATGACTTAGCACTGCCACAGGTTGCCCAGAGAGGTTGTGGAGTCTCCTTTGCTGGAGATATTCAAAACCCACCTGGACGCGATCCTGGGCAATGTGCTCTAGATGACCCTGCTTGAGAAGGGCGGGGTTGGACTAGATGATCTCCAGAGGTCCCTTCCAACCTCGACCGTTCTGTGATTCTGTGATTCCTATGGCCTGTAAGATTCAAAACAGTGTTTAGTTACCTGAAGTACAACTTAGAAAGACAGAGGACCCTTACTGCTCTAAAAACAAAACTAAAGCAAAAAAATGCTTGCTTCATGTCTGAGAATTTAGAATTGCCTTTGCTCCCCAGTGATACACCCTTGCCACCCTGAGGTCCTTCTGCTGCACATGCAACTACCACAACACTCTTGCCCAAGCTAAAGATCTGGGGTAAGTGCCAGCTGACATTAGCCACCTGAAAGTCAGATATTTAAGCTATTCATTTAGCCTCCCTTCAAATGCTGATTCACCGCATTGGACATTTACTTTAAGGTTGTCTGATCACCCTCAGTGGCATCCGCTTCCCCCCACTGACCACAGAAGGAGCAGACACAAACAGCTTGGAGCTGACCCGGCTTCGCATCTAACACAAAGGGAGCTGCACCCCATTCTGGGTGTCTGCTGCCCAAATAAAACTATTCAAGATCCAGAAACTAGTCAAGCCAGCATCTGAAACCGCTGACACACCTCATCTAGTAGGGGTACTGTGAACATACCCTACACCAATCGTCAGCCCAATGTTCATTCCGTATGTCTTTTTATTAATGAACATTAAGACCATTAAGACCCCTAGAATCCTGTAATCTAACCCATTATGTAGGCCAAGATAGGCCAAGTAATCCTTTGTATTGTTCCAGAAATCTCTACATCAGCTTGGTTAAACTACAGCATTTCTTCTGCATCAGTGCAATAACATCCCAAGTGTATCTATGCCTGGCTGAAATTTTTCCTTTAAAATTACTTTTCTGATGGAATCTTTTGGTTTTGTGAAAAGAAAGGAAAATATGAGATTTGGATACAAGTACTGAACAGATGTCTGCTGTTCAGAGAAAAAGGAAACTTAGTTAAACGTCAAAAAAAAAAAAGTTACTGCAACCCCAAACTTTGTTATCTTGCGGGCTCCCATTTAAGCAAATTCAGCAGGAAATATCACATTTTCTGAGCAGCTCTTATCAACCCAAATGACAAAACAACTTCATAACACTGCTCAGTAGCTATTTGTATCAGAAAGCTATCATGAAATTTTTTTCTCAGACCAGCTGGTTCTTTTTAATGTGTATATACCTTATTGTTGTTATTGAACAAAATATGAACAACGCAACATCACAAACAATGTTGAGTCTCACTATCTATCCACCAGTGCCAGTCATGGCACTGAAATTCCCAGGCAAACATGATTGATGGTTAGACAAAGAGATTCTCTTCTTGCTGTATACAATGTGCAAGCTACTCTTTCATGCTATAAGAGATTTTTGTTATTCATTAAACTAAGGGAATCTTTTACCTATTTAGTTCGCCAAAAGAGAATGACTTCATATAAGATTATGAAAAATCACTCCTGAGAAGCAAGTGTCATTATCCTTATCTTATGTGCAGCGTCCCCCTTTCAAACTCGTGACAAATGGGACACCAACTTGGATCTTTCTGGCTCTGGGTGTTCAGGCCCCCCCATCAAGCAAATCAGCCATGGCTTACATTTATGACTGCTATTACTGCTGTGTGTTCCTACAGTGCAGTTAAGACTTTGCAAAGCACTGCAAAGTCAACTGCAGACACAACCATTATGGAAAGTGGTCGAGCAGCTGTTCTCACCCCCTGTCAACACAGCAGAGGAATATTTAGGTGAATTAGGGATGGAAGGGAAAGCAGTGAGAGTCGGCAGAAGGAGCACTGAGCAGGTGGAGGAAAGAAGGAAAATAGGCCTTTGTGGGCTTGATGAAGTTGTAGCCCAGGCGCCTCGCTTGCAGAGCGGTGGGGAAGCAGCTTTTATTATGTGTGCGTGCTGGCACCAAAGTGCTGAGTCGGCAGAAACTCTCTGGTAGGAGCGGTGTGGAGGCTTCGGTGAGTGGGGGGCCACAATGCCGTAGATCAGCTGAGGTATTTTTAACAATTATTTTGATATAAACAGCGCTGAACTTGAGGAGCTCCATGTAAATGGGAAGCAGTGGGGCTTGTAATTAGATTTGTGTACACTTTCATAAATTGCTGGGAAACATCAAAGCCGTGATAGAAGGCTGTGGTGCACTTTATTTCCTTCTTCTGTTCTTCTGTTAATTGAATGGTTGATGTGTGGATAGGAAGTGTTGGCTTCACGGAGTACTATTTACAGACCCGCTGACAGCTGCACTGTGAAAATTAACAGGAACAGAGCAGCCTCTGTCACAGCTCTTCCCATGAGGGACTTGCTTCAAATTGGATCATTCCTTTCATAGGAGAAACTTTCCTCCTCTCTCTTCCTTTCTACACACAAATACACGCACACACACACACACACACACATAGAGATCCAGCTGCACCCCTCGTCTGTCTTTGGGCTTATGGCAGCCTTTGTCACTTGGGAGGAGGGTCTGTCATTTCCGCAAATTTGAGAGAGTTCAGCTCTAGTTCAAAACCTGAGGCATATTACACTACCAACAAGGTACATCTTCAGGAAGTCAACCAAATTAGTCAGTTGAGAAAATCTGGGAGCTGGGTGTGTGGAGCCACCGCTTCACGTTTCTAGGTCTCACCTCAACAGAAAGAAGCTTAACTTCACCCTGTTAGAAATTCTAGTTGATTTCCTCTCAGTAACAACTCCTTGGTGAATTCTACCAACTATTATTGGTGGAAAAATGCTTGTTGTTGGCCTTACATGGAATTGGTTTGTGCCAAGCACCAAATAAAGCTCTTACAGGAAAGTTCTCGCACTCATAGCTTACTGACTCAGGCCAGGGTTTACCTGGCTGAATTACATCAAAGTTTATCTCAAAGTATAAAACTTTGGAAGGCCAAACTTGAAGCCATCAGTCCACTACCTCACTTCCCAGGGGTGTCTTCAAAATATCCAGGTAACATAAACAGAACCTTAGACAATCCCATAAACAAATAGATAACAATTAACAGATCGTCATTCAGAGTATCAATTAACCAGCAAATCTACACTCATTTATATTTCAGCAGGGCCTTGAGTCCTCAGTTAATAAAACCCCCTTGTGCCAGCTAGCAGCCAGATAGAGAGTCACAGACCCTCTCAGGCTATCAGGTTAAGTAAAAAATCGAGAAGTTATTAGCTGTATTTTACATGAATGCAGAAAGATAAAGAGGGGATTTTCAAAGCTAATTCCCAACAGAAGTCAATGAGAGTCTAGCCTCTAAGTGTCCTCCATGTCTCACAGCTGAATCTACCCTAAAGTTGCTTGCCAAAGGTCACAGTCTGTTGCAGAGTGGGGTGATGGGAACATGAGTCCATCTTCCCAAATTCATACAGAAGGATGAGGCCTAACTTTATACTGTTGATGTTGGAGGAGCTGATGAAAAAAAGTGGAGATGCTGACTGAGATACATTTTTTCTCTTTACTATTGATATCCTGCTCTGTAAAGAATACACACTCCATGCAATGTATTTATGTAACAGACTACCTTGCTTAACTCAAGGACAGATACGACACACCCATTCCTTCTATTTAAAATATTAATGCTTTAAGATACCATTCATAACTCACCAGCAGTATGTCCAGCCCTCCTTACCGTAATGAATGATTTTTTTTCTGAATATGCCACCTAAACACCATTTATAAAGTGATCTGTTGTCCTTTGGAATCAAAGAAGCAATGGACATATAATACCTGGACATTAATTTACAGACACTTCTTCCATCGAAATCCAGTGGCTCCTGATAGTTCAGGCTCAATTGTGCTCTGGGCACCAGCATCTGGCCGGAAATAGACTGGCTTTCATGGACTTTTTCACCACTGCCACCACGATGGCTGATTTTGTGTCCTTTGGGCCAGTGGTGCCCTGATATTACCATAATTTCCCTTAATTCCTTCAATATAAAATAAAATCATAGGACCAGGTTCCCTCCCTTTCCCCCTGTTCCATAAATGAACTAATAAATCACATGTTTCTAGGTCCCAGAATAGAAAGCCAGGCAGCCCAGCTGCCTGACAGGGGGAATGAATCATACCGGTGCTGAAGATGGCCTTTTGAGGCTGGAGCAATCATCAGAGCTGCTTTTCTTCTCTGGTCACATCTCTGTAGCCATGCAGGCATCTGGCAGGACAGCTAAGAGGCCTGTGGGATGTGACAGGCTTCACTCGCCACCTTCTCTGTGCTTTCTTGCTCTTTCTTCCCTCCAAACTTATTTTGCACCACTGAATTCATTACTTCCAAATGGGATAAGAGTGATAGCTGCTGGTAAGCCTCTCAGGCTCGCTGTAGACAAAAGGAGCTAATTGGCACCATAATGTCCATTTATGGGTCCAAAGCTGGACCCATAGTTTCCCATATGGAAACTAAATCAACATCCATGGAGGTGGGGGGGGCGGGGGGCAGGGGGAAGTGGGAGCAAAGGCAAGAGAAGGGCAGTAGCATAGCCAAGCATTATCAAAACGCCAGCACCAACAGTAGCCCCATGAGGCTTGTTGTGCTCAACATCTGTCTCATTTGGATGAAATGAGGACCTAGTGAGGCTAATTAACAAGCTCTGGCCTTATAGGTTGCCCAGAGAGGTTATGGAGTTTCCTTCGCTGGAGATATTCAAAACCCACCTGGACGCGATCCTGGGAAACGTGCTCTAGATGACCCTGCTTGAGCAGGGCAGGGTTGGACTAGATGATCTCCAGAGGTCCCTTCCAACCTCAACCGTTCTGTAATTCTGTGACTCTTCTGGGAGATCAGAGCCATTTATAAACCCCCAGTCCTGGAGATGTAAAATGTTCCCTGCCCAGCAGGGGTATTTCCAGCCTTCTGGAGGGAATTCCACAGGGCGACATTGAGTCCTTCAATGCTCTTCCCATCAGGAGAGAGGAATTAAGATATCATTGTTACCATTTTATCACTCTACTTGCTTTGAGGGGGTTTCTTCTTCCCCCCTTCTTCTCTCTTTTGCTCCAAACCTCATTTAAATCGGTGGGACTATTGCTTTGATTTAAGTGGGCTGTGGATCAACATTAAATCACTTTGGATGCTTCTACTTGTTAAAATAAGTTTTCTACTTGCTTTAGTCCTTCCCAGCCCTGCTCAGGCATGTAATCTAGAATGGTAACAGATTCTTGTAAGTGAGGCAGAAACACCTTAGTAATGGCCAGACTGCCACCCCTTTCCAAAACACAACTAGTGTTAAATGATTCAGTAGATATTACCCCAACAGGTTATTCAAATATCAAAATTAATTTTTATAGGGCAGAGATGTGTTTGGATTGAAACAATAACTTCAGATGAGATCATGAATCAAAAGTACACACAAATTCACGATTGTGAAGCATCCCATCAGACACCAGTGACTTTGCCTCTGTTTATTCCTGGCAAGTACAATCAGGTAGGGGAACCCGCTTCATTTCCTGTCCTAAAGGTCTGTGTGATACTCACAGGGAACAGTGGCTGCCAAATCTCAGCCACCAGCAAGGATGCGTTTCAGTCTCACTAAAGTGGAAGCCAATGAGACTACATTCTTCAGCATAAATCAACTTCTTGTTCCACTGAAGCCAGCAGAGCTACTCTGACTTTACACCAGCTCATCTCATAGCTTCAGGTGACCACCAGCACTCCATGCTTCTTTGTCACCATCCTAAAAGCAGGGCCAATACCTTCCCGTAAGAGGAGTGTCATGTTTAATTAATGATTCAGTTTTAATTAATGATTCAAATTAATGATTCATCTTCACTTTAAATATGCTGCGAAAATGCAAGTACTTACTCTCTCAGTCAGGCACAGCATCCTTTAAGCTGTGATAATCCAAAGTGATATGGCATGACAGTGATCTGGGATGCCCAGTGTTTGGAACTCAGTGACATCGCAACGTTCTTCTGACAACGCCACATGCACGCTTGAAATGTATCTCCCCAGTTTTCCAGCCCTTCCCCGACTTCAATTTCTTTCCAAATCATCTTAGGCTTTTCATCTCATCCTGAGCTGCCAAAGAACAGCAGAGTTCATGTGAGCAGAGTCCTGAAGCATCAGCAGCTACATACCTGGTTGTGATGCTGCCCTGCTGTGACAATAGACAATTCACTTTATGGCCCTGGGGTTATTCCACTTCTCTTATTTTCAGCCTTGCTTCTTTAGATCAGAGGAGAGGTACTATCTCTTCTGAGCTGTGATCACGCAGATACTAGCCATCACCAAGCTCTGTTCTCTGCAGCTTCTAAACACTTTCTCAACAGTAATAACAATTTTTAAAGATTATAACCATTCGCATTTTTGTTGCAAATTTTCAAGGAAACTGTGTTTTTAATGAAACCAGAAATGAATATATGTTGTCCTTCAGAATCTGTAACTCTTAGTGAGAGAGGGAAACTTACAAAATTTTCTTTTAAATTCTGGATTTTAAGCTTTTCTTGGAAAAAAAAGTATTAGTTATTGCTTTCATGTTTTTGAACAGTGGAAAAGAGCTTTCAATCTACTGAAATAACAATACTTACCACTTTATAATGCATTAAGGAAAGTGAATGATTCTGCAAGGACTTTTATCACCCATAGACTGAGCTAAAAAATGCAGACTTGCTAGAGGAACTTGGCTTTGAAGTTTAGGTTGTTTGGATATCTGGCTTTGATTTGAGGGGGATACTAATACCTGGGCTATATATCGAGTTCTTTTTAATGAGAATTGGGTACAGTGTCACCTGGAGTCAATGATTCTGTTGCCCTGAGGAAAGCAATAACTTTAGCTGAGAGAGACACCTGCTAAGTAGTGTATGGGCAAGTAAAACCTAAATCAAGCTTCCACTCCAAATAAATTACAGCTCTGGAGACCTGTGAAGGGAAGTACCTGCAGCAGCTCTCTCTACTTACACATTGCATGAAGAATCTCCTCTACCGAGGGAGAAGATTATCAAAGGGTCTGTCACTCCAGCCCTGGATGAATGCCTCCTTTCCCTGCTCTGTCTCTGTCACTCTCGTCTCAAGTGTGTCTAAGCCAGCTCTCAGGACTGTACAGCTACAATCGTTCCTTGTGACTGCTGTCCTACTCATCTTTCAGATGAGACGTGAAGTTGAAGCCCTGAGCACAGAAAAACATAACATATTTCACAAGAGGGGAGGAATGTTAGTCTTGGTCTTCTGGCCATCTTCCAGTATGGGTAATTACATTCCTACCTAGCTAAAATTCCCTCTGCTCTACAGTTTTAATTGGATAGTAGCTTATTTTTCATTTGTTTAAAATCCTAGGTTAGGGTCAAGCCCCCACAGGGTAATTCAGCAGCCCTCTTCTCAGAAAAGCTACACAGGCTTTTCTAACAAAATCTGGTTCTGCTTTCAAACTTGGGAGGTGTCGTATAAGGTGCCCAGATCTGATGGAGCTGAAAACAAAGAAATCCCCCTTTAGCTTTCAGCGCCTAATAGCAAGGATTCTTGTGCAGAAATACCACCCTGCATGGCTTGTTGAAGATCAGCATCCACTTGGCTCTGCTTTTCACTTGCAAAGAGGGTGCCAAGGCCACAATTTCAAACAAGAGCAACCCTCTTCACCTGGTGACACTGAGGCAGGTAGTCTGATTCCCAAATGGGAAGTATTCCGTGGCGCCTGTTCATTTAGGTGTCTCAGCTGGTGTGCAGGGCTGGTATTTTGAAAGGTCCTTAGTGGGATCTGCACATTCAAATTTCCTCTACTCTTTAAATGATAGGATAATTTAGGTTGTAAGGGATCTCAGGAGATCATTTGGCCCAACCCCTCATTCAGAGCGGGTCTACCTTTTACATTACATCAAGAGCCTTGGTCACTGGAGCAAGCATTTGCAAATTTAACAAGCATTTTTAAAGTAGTTTTGGCCCAGAACTTTTAACTGGCTCCACTTCAGCTAACCAGCAGATAGGAGTCCACCCGTAGGAGAGAGACCGTCCCCCCTTGCAAGAAGGTACTTAAATATATGCTTGCCTCCAATGGAACATTCATTAAGTTTGAAGTTAAACATGAACTTAAGAACTATGGTGAATTAGGCCCAAACTCACCAGATTTTCAAGAAAAAGATGTCTAAGCATTTGTAGAGCTAGGTAACCTACTGAGTGAGAAGTGACTTATGGGGCTGACAGGATAAGAAAATTTAGGCATATATTCTTCAAGGAAACAATTCACAAGTCTTTTCCTTTGAATATTGTTCTAGGGAGTAGCAGGTTTCCCTAATGCTCTGCAGTATTATTTGGTCTTCTCTAAAGCTTATGCTCTAATTTGTGTATACACTCCATTGAGAAGGCTGTAACTAATGGAAAACAATCCCAACAACCAGGCAAAAGATTTGTTTTCCTTTGCCTTTAAATGAAATATCAATGGATGGATATTTTATTTTTAGTTGAATATGAAATTTCACAAGCGCCCTGTCAAGCTCCGTTTTCAAGAATGACTTAATTTCACATGTCAAGACAGGCTGGGAAATTAGTTTTTTCCCACAGAGGACTCTGATTAGGGATTACAAAGTGAATGTGGTGCGGGGTGATTTTTCCTCCATCTTTTTCCTCACCTCACCAGCCTAGAGAACATCTGACTCTGCTGACTAAGAGGAGCAATTCATTACCATGCACGGGAGGGGGACAGAAAGCAAGACAGTCATATTAAGTAGACCTGCTGGCCCAAGAGAGAATGGAGAAAGCATAATAATATTTAGCCCTTATATTATTCTTTTCATCAGGACATATCAAAGCACTTGAAAAAGGAGGGAAAGGAGATAAATGCCAATTCCAAGCAGCCTATTGTAGAAGCACTAGTAGGAATGCTTAGTTTCATAACAGTCTCTTTTAACTGTGGATCTGCAAGGTGGGAAAAAAAACAGGTCTTTCCCATAGTGAAATGCAGAATTTACACACAGATCTCAAAGTACATTTCAAATACTGAAGACTTAACCATTGTAACCCTCTTAGGGGTTGGGGTAATATGAGGTCTGGCCCAATAGCCAGAGAGAACAAGGGGGAGCTTGTGTATTGCTAATAAATGACTGTGCGGATCAGGCCTATTGCCTTTGTCAGCAGACAAAGGCTGATTTACGTCGTGATTTAACTGCTTGGAGAAAGCAATAAATAGTTTAGATGAAGAGCTCTGGGATTTGTATCCCATTGAAAATCTGGCCCATTCCATGGTCTTTCTAATGTCATCCAGTGGATTAGTGGGAGCCATTGGAGCACAGAATAATCTCGTGGTAAATGTAGATATACAGCATTGTTTGGCTCCTCTGCTAAGGCTTCTGAATGGAGTGATCTGGCAGATTTTGCTGCCTGATTTGCTTCAGGCCATGTGAAAGGACTAGATGCAAGGAACCATTTCCAGAGAATATCCATCCCAAGGTTAGTCTTCATATTCAGGAAAGATGCAGCACCTCTATTGGCTACACATCTATTAACTGCTTACACACACATCTCTTTGCAAAGCACTCTAAAAAAAAAAAAAAAAAAAAACTCCCTTTTCTCCTCTTCTTTGTTGTGCATGCTCTAACTTGCTTCTATTTGCCAGTGGTCTTTCTGCCCTGTGTATATGAAGTGATGTTCAAAGAGCCCCAAAGTCCTGCTGTGACAGGCAACCCAGAAAAACATCTCAGAAGAGGCAGTCTGAGATCCCATTGGGTCAAACAGCTGCTGCGCAGTCACTACGACTCACATCAGGCGGGAAGAACACTCCAAGGGCAAGAACTTCACATGGAGGCTACCCATGTTTTCATGATGCCGTTTACAATAATAGCTTGATTTTCCAAAATGCATGGCATCAGCCAGTTCCTGAGGCAGATCTCTGACCCCAAGACTTTCAGGGCAGATAGGGGTAGAAAGAAGACATCAGCTTATTTACACTTCCCTGTCCTGCTAACCAGTGCAGGTCACATCTTCAAAACCCACTTGCTGAGATGAGCACTCATTCACCTTATTCAGCTTCACAATCCTCCAGGCTGCATTCTGCCCACTACACTGCAGCATCCATTCTGCAGATTACAACAGCAGCTCTGAACCACCTAATTTGCTGTGGACCAGTGCCTCCCTCCAATACCGCTGCAAATAGGTTTAAATCATTAGATCCAGGTTACCAAACAGTCTCTTGGATCAGGGTTAATTAAATGAATGTTGAAATCTAATTAAGGACTGGTCCAGGTGATAATTAGCAGGAAATGTATGCATTAAAATATTCATTTGTCGATGAGCTGCAATTAAGAGTGTGATTTGGGGAAGGATCAATAACTACATCATGTGATTAAAAAAAAATGAAAAGTTGACTAGCCTTAAGCAGAAATTCAGGGGAATTTTGGTTGATTTTTTTTTTCCTTTTACCCCCCCTGCTTTCTATTTTGCTCTCATAATAACTTCTGGAGACTGCTCTCCACCCTTGAATGAGGCATTCATCTCTCCCTCCCTTTGTTTTTCTAAGTCATTTGTTTCAGCCCCTTGTTCTTCACCACATTGTTCAAGTGGGTTATAGATTTATTAGAGAGAGAGTAACAGGTCAAAAAGAAAGATTCCTTGCCAATGAAAATCACCTCCTCCCAGAACATGCTGCTAATCCAGGGAACATCGCTCATTGTATGGCCTTAGATTGTTTTCTTAGCAAGTTAATTCCTCAACTCTTTATTCATAACTGAGGATTTGGAGAAGTTATTGAATATGCATAGCTTGTACTTATATATATGTATGTGTATTGTTATGGTTTACTACATTATTCCGAACTTGTAGCAGAGCAACTCTGCTTTCACTGAGACTGTTTTTTTTCCTGTTATAGGTACATAGGTGTGTGTGTAAGCAAGTTAATTATACTCCCCCTGTGCAATCCCAGACAATCCCACCTCTGCTGGAAAAATGAGGGCCCCACAACAACCCAGCTCCTCTGGCACAGAATTAGTGTTCCTCTATTGCCACCACGAGAGGCTGAGTTGGCGATTTCCCAGCTGACTGTTTTTCCATCAGTGAATACCCGTATGTCAAAAGGGAAGCGTACTGTGGGAACGTGATGATTTCAGCTACTCTTTGTCAGTCTCCTGACAGTTCACCTGCCCATCTCCCCAGACTCAGTGGCAGCCCAGCTCCCCAGGCAACTGTCTCCCTGCTGGCGGGGCTGCTGCCTCATCCCCCTTCCCTGTGCGCCCCTCATCCCCTGGGGACAACATGCTGTAGGGAATCAAACAACCCATGAAGTTAGGAAATCCTTGGAGCCAGCCAGAAAAATATCATTGCCTTCCTAAGCAGATCTATTTCTTTCAGTCTTTGGCTCCTATCAGAAATTTCAGAATTGCAGTTTCTGACCTTTCATCTCGTTTTGGGGAGAAGAGGGATTTCTCTCTTTCCTAAAACCTCTATATTTTTCACAGACTTATGCAGCCAGCTCTGATGATCATCTGTAGATCTGCACCAGTGTTGACTGGAGACAGAACCCCAACATTGTAGAACTTGCCTGGAAACTGTAGCATTAAATGTGGGATCTTTTGCAGTAGCTTCTTTATTTCCTAATACTTGTAGAGAGAAAACTCAAGTCCAAAAGGTTCTGCTTTGGCTCCCCTAATTTGACTGTTCTATGAAGACACTAATTGGTGATGAAACATATGCCCTGCACAGCCTACTGAATTCTATTTCCAAGGCTGGGCAGTGCTATTGCACTGGATGTGAGAGTAACAAGATACAAGAGGATAACTTTCCACTGCTGTGTGAAAGGGTGAACCAGCACAGAGGATCTGGCATGCACAGAGCGAACACATTCCGTGAAAATAAATCAGTTCATAAATCGTTCCACATACATCCAGCAAAAGCTTATACTCGTTGATGCACTGAGTCTAGATCTTTGTCCTCTGGGCTTGGAGGTTGAAAGGATGAGGTGACTTCTTTTGCAGAGAGAATATTAATGATAGCCTGGAAGTTTGAATTTCGGAGAAAATTAAGAATTAGGCTTCTGGCCCTATTCATTCAACCTGAGAAATCGTATTCTTCCTTCCTGATGCTCTCAGCCTCTTGTAAACGTCCATTCAAAAAGCCTGAGAATTTGCCTAGGAAAAGCAGTGTCAGCTGGATCCTAGACTAGCAAATCTGTGTCAGGTGTGTGAGTTGCATGAGTGAATAGGTACGTGGCTAATCCCTTGTATCTCTCCTTTTATTTCTTGTTCTGCAGGGAGCCTCTTCGAGCCTGGTGGTGAAGTTTGCAGATACAGACAAGGAGCGTACAATGAGACGCATGCAGCAAATGGCAGGACAGATGGGCATGTTCAACCCCATGGCCATCCAGTTTGGAGCGTATGGCGCCTATGCACAGGCAGTAAGTATAGACACACGTTCTTTGCATGTTCGTGGGGACAGGGTTAGCACCTAGAACACAAAAGCACACCTGAGCAGAAGAAGAACTGACAAAAACGGAGGAGGAACCAGCGATTCCTTCTTTAAGTTAGTTCCACGGTAGGAGCAAACTGAGCCATGCTTTCTGGTGTAGGTTGAGGCATCTGTCAAACAATAGCTGGAGGTGCAATAGCTGTTTCTAGTAGTAGCCAAACCATGACTGAGTGTGTATCCATGCAGGACACTTCTCATAGGATTTAAGCCGTTGCTGTCAAATCCAGACACTACTAGCCTATGAGGATTTGGGAAACATAGTCTCTGAATTCACATCACCCTAGTTCTCTGTTCTGTATCAGCGCCATCCAGCCCTTGTGCAGGTGCCCAGCTTCTGGCCCTCCTTTGCGACCAGGCCACACAGGTTGAGCTGAATAGGGGTGATGGCTCCCTGCTCTATTTGGCCAGGCCCAAACTTTCCCAGGCATGATTTTGGGTGCTTTTGGAGTGGTCACAGAATAAAATGGCAGTCAATAACACGAGCACTTTTAGGTTCATTAAGGCATGCTAGATGATATTAAAATGGACAGGCAGAAATACGCATACACACAGCCCTGGCTTCCCAAAACTGTACGATTTAAGCACACTGGGAAAACGCATCAGTGAAATAAGGCAGTGTTACAATGTCTATCCCTAGATATACACCTTACACACCTAACCTGGACCCCTGGACAACCTGTGAATGTATAGGGAGCTAAGCTCCTGACATAGCCCTGAAATGGGTGCCTCTAGCATGTGCATATACCAAGCATATAAATACTCCTTCCTGCCTGAATCAGAGAGAGATGGAATGACTTGCCTTAGGTAATACAGGACTTAGTCAGGAATCACACTCCAGCACATCTATACCCCCTCTAGCACTTTGTCTGCAAGGCCCTGCTTTCTTCCCTATTTCCTTCTCCTATGTTGGCACTCTTCATCCCAGCCACGTGTTCTTTTTTTTAAAGTTGGGGCTGAGAAATGTCTCTCCTTCACCAAAAGTCATCTGCATAACTAAGTCGCTGGTACAATCCAGCCAGCTGCTTGCACAGGCCTTGTGGAGTTCCAGGGATGCACTGCAGGAGCTCCAGAAGTTGCCCCTCTCCTCCTAGCTGTACTCTCTAGTGCTGTTCTGGACTTTTTTTCTTCCAGCCCCATCAGACAAATTCCATTTTTCCTTCCATTTTGCCCTGCTCATTTTTATTCCCAGTTAATGAGAGAGAAGCCCTCCTCTGCCTCTTCCTTGTTCCCCTGCTCCCCTCCTCACACGACAGAAGAACTGTTTCCTCCCCAGCTTGGCCATGTTTTACTGCCCTTCTGACTAGGGAAGGCTGCAGCATCAGCAAGGGGAAAAGAGGCATAACCGAGCTCACATCAATGGCCAGTGGCCTGGCAGAGGACTGCAACATCTGTGCCCCCATGTACCAGGGGAATAAACAGGAGGATAAC
Organism: Struthio camelus; assembly: GCF_040807025.1. NCBI lineage: Eukaryota > Metazoa > Chordata > Aves > Struthioniformes > Struthionidae > Struthio > Struthio camelus. The sequence goes on along the minus strand of NC_090981.1, from coordinate 60,419,898 downwards.
CCATGAGCAGCTAGAGGTGAACATCTGCGGAGGTTGCCAGGCAGAAGATATGGCTGTAGCATTATTATTAGACAGCTGTTGAGGTGGTAAAGGTGCCGGCTGTCCTAATGCTCTGGACCAAAAACTCCTCTCAGCTACGTTATTTTTAATCTAGAGTAATTATTCTAATTGCCAAGATAAAGGAGTCAGCCTAGGTTTATACTGGTATAAAAGAGAATGAACTCTAACCTTTTCCTTTTAACCACAAAAGTTTCCTTCATCAATTTCTCCCCACATAATACTGGACATCTTGATGGTAGATGCTTGAGTGAGTATTTATCTCTGAAGAAAGAGTAAGAACAGTTCTTGGGTCTGCTTCTGCTCCACTTGAATGCAGTGAATATTTTTCCTATTGATTTCTGTGAAAGCAGAATTGGACCCATCCTCTTTTTTTTCTGGTAAATATGCTAATAAGGAGGAAATAATAAGTTTTAGATCTTGACCCACTGGATATGACAAGCTAGTGACACCAATTACCCTGGGGACTTCAGAGCTGTCTAAATGATGGGATCACATTTCTGTGTGGCGCCTGTACACCCAGAGTGTGCTCAGATCCTGTCTCTCAATCAGCCTCACTATCTGTGTCTCTCCCTATCTGCTTCATCTCAGAGTCTCACACAAAAGGAAAGGAGGGGAACGCAGAGACTGTGTAATGTTCCCTCCGTCCCGATTAATCCACCTCGGATTGCCAGCTCTTAGATACCAGGGTGATTGGCACCTCATAAATGCCAGCAGGAGATGGAGAGATTGATAGAGGGAGTAGGAATGGGAGGGGCAGTTTTATTCAGCCCGAACTTGCAGTTGACGTTTAAGAGCTAAGGCAAGTCGAGAGGAGGGAAGGTGAAACAGTGAAAATGCAAGAGCAGGATAGCGATGATAGCTGAGGCCACTGCCACCAGCAACTCATGTCACCTTAGGTGAATCATTTGACCCCGGCCTCATTTCCCCCCCTACAAATGAAGATGATGACTGTTATTTTCCAGTCTCCTTAGGGACATGGTTGTCTCTTGTGCTGTCTCTCCTTGGTGTTTCACACGTGGGCCTGATGGCAACACAAATTTAAGAACTATGTCAGTGCTTAGTAGTGAGGCCAGAACTAGCATGAAATGTTGGGCTCTCCGGTCTGTGTTCATCAGTTGTCCTCCCAGCTCTCCCATTGCAGTCCAAGCTTGACTGATGTCTCCGCAGAAGAATCTCCAGCAGTCCCATGAGAGCTGGTTAATCATGAGTTTCTAGCGGCCTGTCCCCACAGAGGAGGCTGCCACAGCCCCCCAGGCAGTGGGTGCATGCCCAATCCCCGCTCATGTGCACATCACTGGGTCTGGACTAGCTCCCCACAAAGAGGTTTTCATGCATCAAGGTGGCCAGTGCATCAGAAACCCACATAGTGCAGCCGCTTAAGAGATCAGAGGGCAGCTGTGGATTCACCACTCAAGTCTCTTCAGCCATATGAAAGCAGCACCACTGGAGAGAGACTAGGAGCGTCTCAGTCCATCAGTGTTTGACTGGCAGTCGTTAGTGTTGCTATCAGGACTGATCTGGGTCCTAGCTCGCCTGTAAATTGCTTCCTCTGCAGCTCAACAAATGGCCAGGCCACGGTTCACTCACCGCTGCTGCTCACTACCTCAGTTTAACCAACCTTAACCTTGACAGCAGCGATGGCCTAGCAGAGGCTAAGCGGCTAGTCCTCAGGTTAAGTAACCATATGGCAGCGGAAGCAAAAATATCAGGAAGCAAAGTGTTTTCTCCTCCGCACCCGGTTTTTGCCTTCCCTCCTCATGTGCCACCTGCAAACAAACAAGAAAATGCTTGGCATTGACCGTATGTGCTGGTTCGGTGATACAGAAAGTCACATCAGACCATCCTCGCTTCTTTTGTACAAAACCCAAGGCAACGCAACTCCCATGGCTCCACAAAGCTCATTACAGAGGCCTCTGTACTCTTCTGTTTCAATCTGTTTGTTTATTTGTGTTCAATAATATTTTCCCACACTCATTTAGCGTCTCCTTTTATGGGGAAATTATTTATTTTAGTTCACACATGTATAGGGCACCAGCCAATTTTGTGGTCAGGTTGCTGTGAATCCACATCAACTGGGTATCGGTAGCTGTTTCCACAGACTAAGTTAAGGGCAGCTTGAGCCAGAGGTTTGAACCTAGCCTGTGGAGAAAGAGGCTGATGCTCAGTGGCAAAGCGGCTTGTTTGACCCTGATAAGGATTGAGGTGGCCGAGTCTGAAATCATGAGCAAAAAAACTCAAACCAGAGTATGAATGGTGGTAGTAGAGTCCTAGCCCAAAAACAGCCGTGGTGGCGAAAGTTCCTTCGGTTCTTTTCTTTTCTTAAGGAAGTGGCATGTACTTAGTAGCTGTCTCGTGCCGCTGATGCCCACAATGCAGAGAAGAAAATGTGCGCAGGACAGAAAGGGTTGGGAAGATGGAAAAATGCAGAAGAGCAAAGCAAGAACAAAGGAAGGAGCCTTGGAAAGTGACAGATACTGTATAAATTATTTAATTTTTAAATTATTTAAAATAAGATCAAAGCCATAAATCAAGTTTGCATAAAAAATGGGGTGGGAGTGTTAGCCACAGTTTCCTGGCCAAATTCCAGCCATGGGACTGACTGCATTCCTGCAGCAGGGGACAGGCATAGATTTAGTGAGTAAGAACAGACAGATGGGGACAGGGCAGCATGGGCAACTGTAACATTTGCTCTCCAGCCTCAAGCAAGTCCTTCTCCTTCAGTAAATCCCGGCTTCCCTAGCACTGAAAGAGTGCAAATTGCTGCAGCTCCTGAACTGCAGACAGTAATTGCAATAATCTGGGTACATCTAGCACTGCATGGATCTCAGTAGTCATCAGAAGTGGTCACCTTGGGGTGTCAGGGCTGCAGCGACTCTACACTGTTGACCACAAAAGCCGAGCTCCCCCTTCTGCCTCCCTGCCCCAGCTCCTGTGGAGATGAAAGGATATTTCTTTTAAATGGTCTGAGATAGCACTGAAGGGAAGAATCACTTCTTCCAATATTTATTCAACTAGTACTGTGAAAATATTTTGGAAAGATATTTTTAAAAAATCAGCCAGCCCTATGAATTCAGGGTAATTTTACTTTACACAGGCTATCTTATACATATAATTGTTGTTATATTTAAATGAGCAAAAAGAGACAGCATATTTGGTACCAGTTACTGTAACACCAGTTACTCAGATGAGTTTTTTCTGATTCCTTGCAGAATAGGAAGCTATTTTGAAGCCACAGTACTTTGTAGCAGTGCAAATACCGTATTTTTGATTGTCACCTCTCTGATTCAGAAAAAAATGAGAGCACACAGATTTTTTTTAGGTTTTGAGTTTTTTTCAAATTTTTCAGAAAATTGGAAATCCAAACCACTGTGTATCAGAAAGATACTAAGGCACGTGAACCCATGTGCTACACATTTATTAGGGTTTTTTAAATCTTAATTCAATTTAAATTATATTTTCAAAGTAGAAATTTCAATTTCCAAGAAGATATTTTTAAAAAGTCTAAAGGACCCTTCTGATTTTTTTCAGAATATCTTCTGTTTGTTTGAAGGCTTAAGTTTTTTGTTTGTTTTTATTTTGGAAAGGCCAGTTAGGTAAAACATACATGAATGTGTCAGTTCTATGATTTTACCAAATATTAGTCCTCTCACTGCCTGATTGATTATGTTACTTACCTCGTTCTGTCACAGGCGTATCATGAGGATTAATTAGTAAAGTGTTTGTAGAGAACATTAGAGGTGGGAAGCGTAGGATGCAGTTATTACTTTTATCATTATTACTGAATGAACATGAAAAATCAAACAAAACGTCAGGCTGTTCAGAGACAGTGACAGAAAATAACACTGGAAAAAATGCGAAGGTCAACAGATCATTCAGAGTAAGCTTCCACCAAGGGCAATGATCGTGCTATTTCAAGAGAGCCCATCAAAAATAATCCTTCCCTCTTCTTCCCCTTCTTTGGTTTCACATGTATTTCTTTGGGATGCTGGAGAAGATTGACTGCAGCATCCTTGTCCTATTTCTAGCAAGAGTTCTTGGCCTTGAATAAGTCACTTCATTGCTCCATACATCTAGAAATGGGGTAGTATTTCCATTTGCTGCATGCAGTTGCATGGCACTGGTACCCAGCAGCTCCCTGATGCCAGAGGCAGCTACCCCCTTGCTCACCCCATCTCTGGCCATGTGTCCTCAAACCCTCATTGTTCTGGCAGCAGTCATGCAGGGAGCCAATTTGGGGAGGAAAACTGGAAGTCAGCGATACGTTTCTGCACTGCATGGGTAACGCTTTGCCGGTTCCAGAGCTAGGTCTCGGCGGTATCAGGCACGCATCGTTCCTAGTACAAAAGTGGTGGCAAGGTGCTGGGAGGGATCTGCAGTCATTAGCCTCGTTAAACTCTTGCTTTGGGGTAGCTGTGCTGCAAGACTGCATCCTTCCCAGCTTTTGTCTCCTATACATCTTAATCTCCCATGCTGCGATAAGACAAATAACCTCATGGAGGTGCCTCTCTATCCATTAATGACAGATGGGACCTACAGACCGGCTGAAATTTAGCCACTTCAATTTGAGGCAGCAGAAGGTGGATGAGATGAATCCTGCACCCTTCTCTGTTGACCAGCCACCACCCACCACCCTTTTCCCATGCTTTGGATCACCTTCTTAGTGGAAGATGATCCAGCTGCCCATCAGTTTCTAAGCCCTGGGATGGGGATTGCAGGTTCATAGCCCTAGAGGTGCTGTGCATGGGCACTGCCCGACTTGGTAGCATCTCCTGGTCTCTGCAGATGGTACATACTTGAGCAATAATAATGGCCAGGTTGGAGGAAGGAAGGAATTAATCTGTAAGACTGAGTGTGAAAAAAGTCTAAATGATGAGGCAAAGATCATGCCAAGGAAGTAACAGAAGCAAAAGGAAATACATCCTTTTAGCTGAGGAAGGGAAAAGCTCCTCTCCATCCCCTTGGAACAGTGTGAGATAATAAGGCTGCTGCCTTTCTGATTAGTGCTCTGTGGCCCCAGCCCAGGCAGGGAAAATCTGCATTTCAAATGGCATATTTTAAAGTACACAATACCCAGGGGTCCTGCTGCTATTGATTTGCCTCTGGTGGGGTCACTGCCTCACTTTCTACAGCTTTATTAACTAGTATCATACACTGGGCCTCTTTCAAAATGAAAGGAGAGTGGAGGGGGCATTTGTCTTCAAGGGGAGCTTGGGAAGGAGTAGGGTGACTTTTATTTGAGCTCGCTTGGGAATGCCCCAGAGGCTTTATAAGGGAGATCGGTGACCCTTCTTGTCCTTTCGTAAATCTTCCCAGGGCCATGCTGGGGGAAAAGAGGTAGGTCTATTGTGTTAGCTTCTTTCAAGGTGACCAAGTTCCTCTTCTCCCACCCCCACAATGTGGTTGTACTCAGCCGTGCTGTGACCTTCAGTCACTGGGCTGAGAAGGCCCTTCCTCCCCTTCCCCCTTAACCCTTACCTCTGGGCACTGTGCAGACCATTGGCGCATTTACCCCTCAAACCAGAGAGAGAAAGGCTGCTGTGTCCAAGGCAGGAATGAGAAATGGAACAGCAGAAGGGTTACAGGAGTGTTGACAAGGGCTATCGTCTCTGGATGCACTTGGGGTCCCCGCTGTAGCCAAGAAAGCAGAACCCGTTAGCCATGGTACACAGCCGTATTCACATATGGGATGCTACACTTCTTCCAGCTCCAGAGCAGGCACAGATTTACCCCTCGAGGCGGCTCCGAGGGCTGTAGCACAGTGCATGTCCGCTAGGTCATGAAGTGCAGGGCCCAGAATTGCTATTTCTCCATGGCAGGAGGATTTACAGCCCTCCAGAGCAGCGCAGGTATCCTCAGAGTGGTGAGCATGACAGAAACGAGGGGGCCGCTCCCTGCAGGATGCCTCCTGTAGCAGAAGCAAGTGAACCTAGCTTCCCAAATCATAGGTTAGGGGCTTAATTACTACCTTGGTTTTACTACCTTAGCTTTTTTAACCCTAAGTTAAATTCAACCCCTTTGCTCCTCAAACTCCTAATTCAGTCTCTATGGGATTATGGCTATTTTTGAACAAATGTTTCCCTGAAGCCCACTAGGCTTTAGATGCAGTAATCGGCAGGTTAGGAGTAGTCTTGTTCTTTTTATGAGACCGAAAATACCTTCTTCTTTCTCCCAGAAGATGTATGACGAAAATGCATGAATGACATTATGCTGCAAGAAATGGCCTGTATGTAGCCAAGGCATATTCTCCAAACAGGGTTCTTCCAGTGATAACTTGTAAGCTGTCTGAATATGCAAGAAGCCACACATTCAGGTTACTTAGCAAACCAGGAGGAGCACCTTCCACTTTGGAGTTAACTCTGAACAGCTTAGAGACATTCACAGGCAGGAAAAGAAGTTGCATAAGCCATAAATAATGTCACAAGTGATTACTTAGCTCTGTTGAGTGCAAAATGGAGATTGTCTTTGGAGAAGTACAATCATTTGTACTACTAGTGGCAACACATTATCTCAGTCAGGGTTATAGATAGAGCCCATCTTGGGCCTTTTTCTCTTGCAGCACAGGTGAAATGCAAGCCAAAAAAGGATTAATACTTTTCTTTCGAATGGTTGGGAACCAAAGTCCAAAAATATCTGCCCAAGGTTAAGCAAGGTGTGGGAATAATTTCATTTGACTCTGTATCTGCAGCTGAAGTGATCACCTTAGGCTCCGCATACAGTCAATAGCTGCCCAAAGACAACTTGGTACAGGGCAGGAAACATGAATCTTGGTCTAGACTCCACTGCCTGTTATCACATCAACAATAATAGGGGACCAGTGTGATCAGCTCAGACAAAATCCTGTTTGTATTTAGTTCACTGAATGTGAAAGCCAATATCATAATCCATTGTCTGACCTAGAAGCTGTAAGGAAAGTCTCTGATACAAGGAGTAGGCTGTAGCTCTCTCTGCTGGGAGAGCTGACCACAACACACACGTAAGCAGCTGTACATCGCTCTGTGTTTTGGGGGTGGGCTTGTACATGCAGCTCTGGTCAACTTTGGAGCAACACAGAGAAAAGTCATCAAAAGCGAGACCAGGATCAGCAGTACTAAACAGATCCTAATAGGTACTGGATCTCAGCTAGCATTTGCACAATTAGCCACGGAGCCAGTTATATCCTTAGCTGTTCCGAAGTGAAATATCCAGCACAGGAAATGAGATATGGGTCAGGAAACACAGAGCACTGGAGTCAGTCCTGTGTTAAAGATGGCCAAATTCCCTCTCCCTCATTCACTTCACTGGCATACTTAATAAAATCAACTGCTCAGTGCCTCATCTGGAGAGTAAACGCCAGTGATGCCTCGAAACAAATGTACTCCTTAAAGGGGAATCAGCATTGTGCTATAATAGCAAAGATTGTCTAATCACTCCATCAGTAGTTACAAAGAACAGGATATCACTAATTACACGTAAAAGTGTCTTATGTAGGGTATAATAAAAAAGGGCGACTAACAATCAAGGGGTAAGCCACCACCTTGCCACCGATCTGCATTAGGTTACAGAAAATAGCACTACTCAACTCGTGTGCAGCACTTTTCATCTGCAGATCTGAAGGCACCTGTATGTGAGGAGGCAGGTATCCTCTGCCCTATTTTGTTCCTGGGGAAACCAAGGCAGGTTTATACAAGTTGCCCAAGGTTTTATAGCAGGTCAGTGGCAGAGCACACTTTACTTTTTTCTGTTCATAGGTGTTAATGAGGAAATTGTCAGCTGTTGAATGAGAGTAGTGATTTCAGGGATTTTTTTTTTTTAGTGTATCTGTTTATGTGTTTATGAATGGCTAATTTGGCTAATATTTCAATACTAAACTGAGCAGTAGGGAAGAAACTATTCCTCATCAGGACTCTAGAGCCTGCTTAATGGTGAGCAGTATGTCCCATGTGCTTAAACAGCAGCATCAGATGCTGATTTGCTGATGGGAGAGACAGTGAAATCACAGAGAGCAGCAAAATAAAGACACTTGCTATTCTGGAGAGAGCAAAGCCATGAGTCACGTTTAAAATCACTGTAAGAAATCATTGTTTCCTTCTCTGCCATTACCTTTAAGTCACGATTCACCAGGGGCTGGGGGAAGAACAGAGTGAGTTTCTTTTTGCTCTTCCTGTTTCGTACATGCTTTTTCTAAGCCTCCACCACTGGTCACTGTTGGTGGTCAGGTATGGACCTGCAGGACCTCTGATGCACCTTATCTAGCTCTTTGCACACATCCAGGGAAGGGAGACAAGAACTAGCCTAATCCAAGTTATCCTTCACACCAGGAACATTTAACAAGCTCATTGCAGCCATACTGTACACATCAAGTGCACTGTTTTTGTGCTAGGCTCAGAGTGCAAAATAATGATGGCAAAGTCTGATTTTAATGTAAGAAGCATTTCCAGTATACAAAACAATTTACCACCTTTCTGCTCCAAAAATCCTTACCCCAAAATGCCTGAAAATAGGACCCTGATTCCCTGACTCTGCCCTTTGCAGGTGCCCTAAGAAAGGCAGCACTTTAATGACTTTCTGGAAAAAAATCAAGATTAAGAAAATCATCCCAGGTCAAAACTAAGGGATTTTTCCCACCACACAGTATTAATCCTGTTGAACGGAGGCGCTCTCTTCTCTTATTTAGCTCTCGGGGAGTTCCTCTGCCTGGTTGTGCCGGAGACAGGTGCTATGGCTGGGTTAGGTTGGACTCTGGGAGGTTTGGTCCTGGTTTTGCTGAAGGCTCATGAGAGGCCTCCCAGCAGCATAGAAAAATCTGATATTATTTGCCACCTACAGATGAGAATAAATCAGGGCCTTGGCCCTGCTCTCATGGCAAGAAAGAAAGCTGAAGCTGGGGCACCGCAGATGTGGTCGAGTGACATCTAAAAAGGGGTGGACAGCCCATGGTCCATGTCCCGGTTCCCTGGGCTGCCTTGCCGGTGACTGCGTGATATTTTTTCCCTGCTCTCTTTGTTCCAGCTGATGCAGCAGCAAGCCGCAATCATGGCGTCAGTGGCGCAAGGTGGCTATCTGAACCCTATGGCAGCCTTTGCCGCAGCCCAGATGCAGCAGATGGCAGCTCTGAACATGAATGGCCTGGCGGCCGCTCCCATGACACCAACCTCAGGTAAGGTCCTGTGCCGGTGCCCAGGGGCAGGTGACTTGGTGTGTGCCTGACCAGGAGCCGGAGGGATGGCAGCCTTCAGGGTGCCAAGCCCAGGGGGCTGCCAGCTCTCCGGCCACGTGAGCGGGTTGAGTCCAGCATTTCCACTGGTGAGATGAATTGGGACATGGCTGGCTCCGTATTTGTGCCCAGTTTTGTCCCCATCACGCCCAAGCTCTGATCTCCACTGCTTGCAGGCTTCTTGCCTCCAAGGAGCTCCAGCTCTCAGCCCAAATACATAACAGGATCTACATTTGCCTGCTTGTGGTGGCTTTTGGCCTGTAGCTGCAGAGCACCAGGCACACAAGCCCTGTGGTCCTGGTTTTGCTCAGGGCCTATTGAAGGCCTGCCAGCAGCATAAGAAAAAGTAACTTACAAAAGAGCAAGGAAGGATTCATTAAGGCCTCAGACCTAGATCATAGACAAATCCAGATTTCCCCCTTGGATCTGAGGATCCTTTCTTTGGTGTCTCAGTCTGAGCTGTGTTGAAGGGCCAAGCCATGGTGTTTAGTTCCAGATCTGAAAAGTCCATGCAAGCATCTCTCAAGCAGAGCATGGGCAGGAAGTCTTTCTCACAGTCAGGTAAAGAGGCTTAAACAATGGAAATCAGCTGAAATACCCCTGCTAGTACAGAAAGCTATCAAGAATATGAGCACATGAGCTAGGCTAGAAAACCTCCCTCTTCTCCTCTTTCTCCTCATCTCCTGGGTGCCAGAAGACAATAGACAAATTTTAAAAAATTCCAGCAGCAGTTCTGAACTGCAGCAGGAACTGAGATGAAAGAGCAGTGTAGCAAAGGCAGGAAAAGCTGACCACATCCCACATGAGACCTGGCAGAAAGAACACGTTGGTTGCCAGCTTCTCTCTCGATGGGTGTCTGTTGAAATCTCACCTTTGCTGGCGATGGCCATCAGAAGCAAGGAGCAGAGCAGGCCACTTCCTTTTGTCCAGATGCCTCAGGATGCCTCAGGATGCCTCCAAGCTGAAAAATATTAATTGTCCTGTCTCTGTGCCTCGGTTTGCAAGGCTGAGGAGTGGAGATTAGCAGGGATGCGAAAGGTGTCGTCATGAGTCTGGCATTATTTTTAAAAAGGTCATTGGTGTCCCTGAGGGACAGGTATTAACAGAAGTGCAAAGTGTGACAGAGGAGAGGGACAGCAAGGGAGGGAGCTCTGAAGCAGTCAGAGTCTGTAAGCAGAGACTTGAGAAATGATGAAGCCAACATGAGAGGACGACAAGGAGACATGAGGCAAGAGGACAGAGATGGACGTCACGGAGGAATCCCATTGCAGTCCATGTTCCCCCAGGGCATGGCGTAGCCATGAGGGACAGTTTGGGAGCACTTCTCGGGCTGTGGGAGCTGAGTCAGCTGGGAAGAGGCCAGAAGAGTGGGGACAAGGGCAAAGAAAGGCTTATAGTACCATACCAGGGCAGGGGCCAGTCAGAGAGGTCTCTGAAGAAGGTGGGATTAAACCTTGGCAGTGCACAGCAAAAAGGGTGAGGGTTAGTGGGGAAGGAGCATTCCTCCCTATGATCTGGGGGAGGAGACTCCAGCTCAGGATGCCGAGAGGACTCGGACTTCACTGCCCCACCACCACCCAGCTCTAGACTGAGACTTTTTTTCCCAGCAAGTGAGTAGCCAGTGGTCCAGTTTTGGTTTTTGCCCTGCTGACCCGCTGTGTTTTGGACTGTTGTGGCTGCTTATCATGTAGGCTGCACAGCAGCAGTGGGATGGTGGACAAACGGAGACAGAGAGCAAAGCAAGTAGATTGCAGCACTCAGGCTTTTTTGCACAAGGTCATCTCCTCAGACTGCTGATCCTTGCAGGAAGTCTGACTGAGTTCGTCACAGCTCATCCCAAGGCGCTTCCCCAGCATACTGGAGCAGCCCGTGGGCTGCTCTAATTTTGTTTGGTGACCAAACTGCTCTGAACTTTTGATATGGCAAGCAAGGGCTTCTGGAGCTCAATGGAGTCAGAGCCGTGACCTTTTCTCCTCTTTCTTATCCCTTACACTATTTCCCCTTAGCTCAGAGCATTATCCAAATGGCATGACTCGTCCCTCAGTGACCTATGTTGGTTTATAGATGCACAAGGGGTCAGTGCTAGTGCTTCACAGCCAGCCTAGCCAAAGACAAACAGAATAAGGTTTGTGGTGAGATGCAATATCTTTAACTAATGAGATAAACTGTGCATTTGGGAGACATAAGCCTTTCCCCTGGAGTGAAATAGAAGGACAGGACGTATTTAGGGAAGACTCCTGATGCTATCTGCAATGCAAATATTGGGTAAGAGGGGCTCTGGCTGCCAGAGCAGAGAGATGGATGATCCATGAAGGGTTACCAGGATCTGACTAGCTTGTGAGGGGTTACAGGAAGCCCATGCTAGGAGGTGGGTTATATGATTCAGGGAGCAGAGAATTAAGCTTGGGGTGGAAAACAGGGCTGGTTTTCCTGGGGCTTGAAATAGAAGGAAATCATTTGGACAAGGAATAAGTCAAGCAATCTGCAGGGCTGGGAGTAGTCATGCAGCACTCTGGAGGGACCTAACAGCAGGGATGTGTGTACCTATGGCAGGGCAGCAGTTAGGGGAAGCAGAACTAAACCACTGTGAGAATTTGCAGAGCATTTCTGAGGGACAGATTGGGACGTAAAGATCTCATGGGCAATGCCAGTTGTTCCTAGTGAGCAGCACCAGGATGGCACTATGGTCAGAGTGACATGGGATAGCAATGCTCTTGTGTCAACCTGAAGCATCAAGCTGGTCTGGGAAGGACTAGCTTGTCCAGGGGGTAAAGGGTAGGAGAAGTAAGCTATGCCTGAGCCAGCCAGGGGTGCAGCCAGCACTAGGCAGAGCAGGACCTGGGCCTGCTACAGAGGAGAGGGAAGAGAAGACAGAGGCAGCTTTACTGCTGAAGACCGTGGAGCCCATATTAGCCCTGGAGCAGGAAAGGACCTGTTGACAGAGCACCAAGGAAAGATACTTTGTGCCTGAGAAACACTGGACGGCAGGGGGATAAGGCACCTCAGCAATGTAGACTTGGGACCGTACCTAAAACATCAAGGTCTGCTAACCTTTGTCGGCCACATAAGACCTCCCTGTTTACACAGAGCTTTGCATCTCTTTGCAACCTGTAACTGGGAACAATGTCGGTGCCCGTGGGATCTGATACCTATCTTTCCCTTTGCTTATATTAGAAAATGAGGGATAAAGGAAGAAAGGAAGGAAGAAAGGAAGGAGGGAAGGAGAGAGAGATCTTGTTCCCTACCAACTTATGGATAGCCAAGGAAAAGCACTTGACTCAAAAACCTTATACCATGCATTTCAAAATATATGTTTACACAATGTTAAATATATAAACAACAAGTTGATGGAGCTACTGCAAATCCAAATAGAAAAGTGGCTTAATTATATGTGCACCCTTTAAGCCCTCTGCTGGAAAGATTATCATATTTGCATTAGCTAGATTTGTTTTGTGTCGGTGGGAGCAGAGAGAACGTCAAACAAAGAATGCCTGGAATTCAAATGCTCTCAGGGCCTGAAAAGCTGGAATCCAGGCTGTGGTTTGTGATGGCCCCACCACAAAAGAGTACATCCTCTTTTGCATATAGATAAGTCTTGAGAATAAGTGAGTTCTGTGACATAGGTGTGTAAATATCAATACAACAGCCAAATGGTGTGCTTGCTATGCTATGCAGTAAATTAAAAATATCCCAGCTCTTCTTTTATGTAAAAGTTTTGCATCTCTTCTGAGGTGCCACACGCCCTTCAGGGTCTATGAAACTCTTATTGTCAGAGTATGGGCAAGGAAGGCTCATGGGCTTTACATGCTTTCCAGAGCACCCATGATTGGTCATTACTGAAAACAAAATGCTAGGTCTAGATCAATGCCCTGATCTATTTCATGGCAGCAGATTTTGCACTCTCCTTATGACATATTTTTCAATCATGGAGCCTACGCACTTTGGCATTGTTGCGTTTCAACACTGAATGGGTAGCTTCCTTCATGGCAAACCTCGGTAATGGGTTGTGGAAATGTCCATTCACAGTTATTCCTTGGGTGAAATGTGTAGACTTTGAAATGGCTCTGTGTGTTACTGCAACACTCACAAAGCTTGTGATAAGATGCATAGAAAATATGTTTCGCATATGTCTGAGCAGGCAAGACTACAACACTAGCAGCAATTACTGAGTAGCCAGGAGATATCTGAAGCCTTACATGAATTCTCCTCCTGGCTTTTGTTAGCATTCAGAAAGCCAAATGGAAAATGATCATTCTGTTTCATAGCAAGATTTCCAGTCATTGAAGTGTATCTTTGTTCTGACTTGGAATGAAAATGAAACATTTCAAAGTTCTCTGAAAAAAAGGCATTAGAAAAAGAACTTGAAGATTTGAAAAAAAAAAAAAGTTTTGATCTTTTCTAAGCAGAAGGCAAATTGTGCTAGAAAGAGGACACTGGTAACCCAGAAGTCCTTGAGACACCGAAGGCACTGGCCAAGCATAGTGTCTTTGTGCTGGTATCTTCACACTTCTTAGGTCCTCACCTTCCTTTAAGTCTACAAAGCAAGCTGTAGGAGCCAGAACTTGCTTCTTCTGCATTCCTAATCCAGCTGGTTTTCTGTGCTTCCCATCTCCAGGAGAGTGGGTTCCTCAAAACATGATCATGCATTCATACTGATGAGTTCCCAGGACCTGGGAACTTCAGGAGACTTGGATCCAGGCACAGCTTCCAGATTAGAACCAGGATTCATATCACTTAACTTTAATCCTCTGCAAATTAGATGTTTAGTTTAAGCTGGCCTTTTGGGTTGCCTGCATGCGAAGAGCAGCAGGCGGTCCCAGAGGGTAATTTAAGACCACGACAACTTTATGCTGTCTACTGGCATTTTGAAAGTTCCTCATCAAGTCTCACATTTAGCTCCCACAATTGACTGCAATTGCAAGGATATTAACTTGACAGCTCTGAAAGTTCAGTGCAAGTTTTACCTTTCTTCTATTATTGGTATAATCTGAGGGGAAAGTGAATCTGCCTAGTTTTATGGTGGCAACCCCATCATATGACCATATGTACTATACCGCTCTGTGTTAAATGGAGAGGGGATGCTAGTAATGAAAGTTCATTCAGGCTTCCTTCCTTCTCTTCTCCCTCCCTCCCTCCATGCTGTAAATTTGCATTTGATATAGCTAGAGCAAGATACCTCAAACTGGGAATGTAATCCACAACCTGCATGCACCACTGCCATTTGCTTTCCATGGCGGCATTGTGCCAGTTTTACTCCAGCTACAGATCTGACCTCTCCAGGGGCTTTCTTTATAAGAAGAAAATTAAAGAATTGCGATGAATATGCCTAAACTTCCTTACAAACGCACAAAACAGCAAGCACAAATCCCTTGCAGAAAAAATGACTTACTTTATCTATGCAAATAGAAGAGAGATCCAGAAAAGCAACTGAAATTTTAACTAGCCTTTGTGATTTGCAAGCAGATGGCATATGCTAAGAGCATTGCCTTTGGACTCTGGTTGCCACCACTGGCTCCCTACACCTCCACAGAGGAGATTTTTAAAGGCCAACACCATTTGAATAAGAAAAGGGGAAGCAGTAGCTTGTTTGTTCAGGGTATCAGAAATGAGCTGAAATACTGTCTGCTTCCTGGGCCACTCAAATAAGAACATATTAAGACAAAAAGTTCATGAATCTGTATTAGCTCTTTTAAAGCACCAGCACAGATTTAGACAGTTGTTAAAGCATGTTATTGGAGTAACCCATCATCGAACACTGCTATGGTGAAAATAGTTTCTGCAGTAGGTTTAAAAAAGGGCTTCTTGCACAAATGGCACTTTCAGTCAGTATTATACCGTGACACAGAAACGTATTGCCAAAGATAAGACGGGGAAATTTTTAACTTCATACCTAAAGCTGGCAAGAGAGAAACATCATTTGATAATTATTGAAAATTTATTTTTGGTCTCCAAAATATTCTGCATATGTTGTTAGAAGAGCAGAACGTCCAATCATTATAAAAATACATAGGAGAAAGTGATGAGATAGCAGAGGATTCGATTGTCCCCTCAGAATTTTAATAATTTTTACCAATGGGTAAGAGGATCCTGTCCAAAACATAAAGCTAAGGATTACTGAGAAACAGCATTATTGCAGTCCTCCCCCAACTTGGATGGGTCCGAGAAAGAGGGGAGGGATGTGATTCCTGGAAAGAAGCAAATCTAGCCCAAATTTTGCCTCTATCTCTACTGGGAGATCTCTTTTAAAACTCTACCGAGTCCAGGTTGGGCCAAACAGCAAAGCTAAAAAACCTATCACTGGCTGCTTTTAGGCTACAAATAGACCTCCCAAACTTGTTAAGATGCTGAAGAAGTTGCACATGAGACATATACATGAGAGAGTGCAGACAGACAGCCCACAGAGCTGACATCTCCAAAGAGAAACTGAGAGGAGCTGTTTTAGAAAGTTGGGATTGAGGGTTTGCTTTTGGTGCTAAATGATATCTAGGAAAGAAATGCCACCTTTATTTACCAGTTAAACAGGGCATACTCCAGGGACAGTGTTGGGGAGAAAGGGGTATATTTCTACTGTCTTCCATTGCTTGACATTAACTCTAGTCTAGAGACAATGATCACCGAACAAAAGCTTCACTCTGTTGAAGAAAGTTTTGCAAGCTTTTCTCATGTTCAGTGCTTTCCAACTGGAGTAGTAATGGCAAGCCTGGCCTATGAGGGTGCAAGCAGTCCCTTTCTCTGTAAGATAGTGTTGGGTATCCTGAGATTTCTTGAATTATCAGAAGGCTTCCACGTGGTGGTGACGGCTGTCAAGTCAGCAGCTTTCTTTATGTAGTTATCATCTCCAAAACTCAGCAGCTCTGGTTTTGTGTTCTCCTCACTTGCAGGTGGAAGCACGCCTCCTGGCATAACTGCACCAGCTGTGCCTAGCATCCCATCTCCAATTGGGGTGAATGGTTTCACTGGCCTCCCGCCACAGGCTAATGGGCAGCCCGCCGCAGAAGCTGTGTTTGCTAATGGCATCCACCCTTACCCAGGTAAGCCAGACCGCTGCTATGTCCACAGCCTTCTCCTTCGACCTGGGTTCTCTCTAGTATTGGTGCTACATCTTGGCTAAGGATTGGGATCCCATCTCACCTGACTGGAGGTGTCTAAAAGTTATACATTTAAATCTGGATGACAGGCATCTAGTAGGTAGGTCTTCTCCTACTGAAGAATTGAATGCTCCTCTGCTCTGTCCCAGAAAAAGTTCTCTGGTGAATACAGCCAGGACACCCAGCATCTTTTGCTATAGCTAAGACTTGAGCTGGGACCTGACTAGCCCATGCTGGCGAATCTCCCAGGCAAACTTCAAAGGGGGTTGGTCTTGGCTAGTCTTGAAGAAGCAGTGCTAGGCCTGTGCCACCCAGAGGGTTACCATTTGCATCTCTAAGTGTCCCCCCATTGGTAGCTCCCTCTGGGGTTCATTTGCAGCAGGAGGGATCTGGGAGGAGAATTCCAGAGGGGCTATGTGGCTGCTGACCCAAACTGCTCTGTGCTGCAGCCTGCACATGCAGGCAGTGGGCGTTGGTCCCTGAAACTCTGACTGCACCCAATCCCTCCACCTTACCGAGACTGAAGTTCCTTTCATATAGCCACAGAACAGGTTCAGCTTCACCCTTTTGGGGTGTACCACTGCACAGCTGCTCCTAGCATTCAAAGACTGTTACTAGTTCAAAAGATGCCAAAGGCATCACTCATAGACTCTAACTAGTTCAAAAGTAAGCCCTGGCAATCAGGAATCAATGAGGGACATTAAAGGATACATACCTACACCTATACCAATAAATACATGGACACTGAGACACTATAGTCACCAAGAGCTCGGGAATTCGCAAGGCCTTAATGTGCACCTAATTTTTTTCGGGGTCCTGGGGGTTTGAGGTATCCCTTTACACTTCCCTCCTCCAAGCTGTACTTCTGTTCGGAAGACATTCCTTACCATTGCTATACATATACTACTAATAATATAATAATACTAACAATAAAAAAGTAAATACACTTTACTAATTGATCCTAGCCACCAGCTGGCAAAGGAATATTTTACCCTGGGGCACTCACAGATTAATCTAGTCTGTTAGGAACTCAAACACTGAGTCAGATACTCCAGCCAAAAAACCTGAACAAAAACTAGCAAAAAATATTCTTTCGATGTCAGCCAGTCCTGAAGAACTCAGAAGATTCAACATCACTGGGGAATTTACAAGCTACAGGGGGAAAAAAACCACAGAAATACAAAAGTCTTACCTAGCTGCTGCTCAGACAATGTCACTAAAAGAGCTGTGAATGCAGCAAAGGAAAGCTCAGAAATAGCAAGAGTACTGATAGCAAAATAGCTGTTTGTCATTCTCTCTGTCCCCCCCTTGTAAACATTTAGTCATGAGTTCAACTTTAAGCAGAATTGAAATCAAGGGATTTACTGTTCTAAAAGTTAGGCATGTGTACACATTTGTAGCAGCTTAGAGCCCTAGTACGACACTTCAGTATATGGCATTTGATGGCGGTACAGAGCCTGTGGCGGATGAGGTCTTTGAAATAGCTGGGATCATGAGGGATGGGAGGATGGCTCCTGGCAGCCTATGGAGGCATCAGAAGATTGCAGGAAGCCTCAGTGTGTTCAGTGAACTCAGCCATAGTAGCAAGAAAGCACCCGTTCTTTAAGGTTATGTAAATTTATGCATCCGTTCATCTATCCATCTAAGTATCTACCTGTTTGGCAGTCTATCTGTTGATCCATCTATATCTATGTCTATCTTTTTCTCGGGTTTATCTATCTGGCTCATTTTTGTTAATCTTCCATGATACATTGCTGTAGGTATCAGAGAAAAGATGATCTTTCCAGATGAATCTTAATGACTTGAGCTTTTGTTACTATCTCCAAATTGCCCACAGTGTTAAGAAAGCATTTCATCCAAAATTATATAAAACTCAGTGGCCTGAACCTGTTTCTCTCTGAGTTTTTGAAAGACTTACTCAGCTAACAATTCACCGTTAAGTCCATGCACAAATACCAACAGCCTAACACACCTGGAAGGTGAAAGTCATCCTTGCTTCACTTCAGAAATTCTGGTGGTGAGGTCAAGTACAACATTTAATTCTCCAAGGCCCAAATCCTATTATAAAAGATTTGCAGGATCAAGCCTAGGAAAACTGTCTCCCTGACAAAGTTTTATATTTATCATACCTTTTCTTGGCAGCCCAAAGGGCAAAGTTTCCTTCCAAGCTCCAGCTTGCCAGCTCTGGACCGTCTGGGTGGATACCAGCCTGCAACAAGGCATCCTAATTACATGTCCTGGGATGGTCCAGATTTTAGTTTGGGGAACAGGCATGAGGAAAGAATTGAAACTCAACAAAGCTTAAAGAACGTCAAAACTTGAAGCATCCAAACATTTTTTTTTAGCCTAGAAGTAATTCAGAAACCTCTGCTCAAAGGCAGAGAGGCTCACTTCTGCAGATAAAAGCTCACATCCACATGGTTTGGTTTGTATAAAGTTTGGATTTATCTAGGCATGTCTTCAGCAGTTCATTGGTATATCCTGGTGTTCAGCTTCCCCATAATTTACTGGCATCTTAGGTTATAGCAGAGGTATAGAAGGAACAAACCGTGGTTTGGTAGGCCAAACCCTGACCTCTCATTTTACTTCTGCCTGTCCCCACTAGCAGTGAAATGCTGAAATCAAGCTCCTTTGTAGCAGGTTTGGTGTTAGACATGTCATGTGTTTGTTCCATCTTATTCTCATCCCTTCTCATGAACTTTTATGCACTCTCCAAAACTTTACTCCTTGCCACAGGCTTTATTGAGGCCTCGAGCTTAGCAGCACAGAAAAAAAGGCGGGGGGGGGGGGGGGGGGTGGTGGGGGATTAGACATTTATAATGAGAACATCCACGGTGGCATTAAACTAGATAAAAATGTAGAAAGGACACAAACCTTCATGCTTTATGATATAAGCCAGCCACTAATTGCTTGGGGTTAGGAAGAAATTTTCGTCACTGGACAGCTTATTCCATCATTGTTCATTATGGTATTTCTCGCAGTTTCCTCTGTAGCATCTGTTATTGGCGCTGCCCTGTGGTTCTGTGTGTCTGCGTTTCTAAATGCATGTGTAGAAATGAAATATTAAAATTGAGCATGCAATTGCACTAACACTGTAGAGAAGAAAAGAACATACTGGTCCCCATCTCAAGTCAGCGTCTTCGAGACAACTTTTATTATTTATCTCTAGCACTAAAAGCAGACAAGACTGCGACAGTATTATGTACATAACCATAGTCTTGCTATGGTTATGAAGCCATATATTGTTTAATGCCTGAATGTTGCTCTCAGATACTCTTTCATACTCCACAAAAAACTCAAATGTGGGTCCAGACCATTATATGCAGTAGCAGAATGTGTTTTGTTTCCTGAAAATAGCAAAACAGGACAACCGAAATCTGTAGAGACATGACATCCACATCATTCACACCCAGATAAATCCCATTAATTGTATAGTTTGTCTACGCGTCCACCTTTGTGTGTAGGTATAATATTTTTGATGTTACATCTAAACTCCGGAATGCCACAGTTTTGCAGTATAAAACAGGTTCTTATCACGTAGTGGTATTTGCCCTTTGTTTTCACTTACTTTTTTTCTGTCTTCTCCTTTGCTCCTTTTTAAGATTTCATTTGTCTGGAGGAGAGGCATACACAGGATCACTTCAGTCAGACTGCTAATGACCCGTGTCTTTGGGGCAAAGGCAAGAGTAGGTCAACCACCTGTACTCATCAGGTCCCTGTTCACAGCTCCAGTCCCTGCAGGAGTTTAGTGTTTATGTGGCTCTGGCTGGGCTACAGATCCACGTGTACCCCTAGAAAACCGTTCCTTGCAGGCCTACTCTTTATATGCCATGCTCTCACCTCCTCCTGGCCTGGACAGCACATAGCACCTCATGGTGCACTTCTTGGCAGGGACAGAAACACAAGGGAGCAAATATTTCCCCTCCCACTAGTCTGAGTCACTTTAGAGACTGGTCTTTTGATTTATTAAAGTCTGCCCTTTAGACTTCCAGCTTGTAGCACTACTGAACGTGACAATATGTCACAGCAAATAGTGGGGACAAGGAGCGTAATCTGTTGTGCCACGATCTTGTGAACCACTTTGCAGCAGCGCAAGAGCATTTGTCGTTTCCATGTGAGCAACAGTAGCAGGGATTGCGCTCTTCTGCAAAGCTTCCTAGCCACCAAGAAATCAGTGCCTCCCCTGGAACAGTTTAGGACATATAATAGCAGTGGCTACCTTCTGCACTGGCTTCTGTTGTTTTTCATGCCGTTAGCACTCTGCTCTCCGGTAATGGGTCCTGTCCTTACTGGACTCCATCAGGAGGGATTGGCCAAAGGGCTTGCTGCAAAAATAATGGTTCTCTTGGGAAGAGAAGGGGAAAGAAGTGATCAGAAAACTGGCAGGGCAAGGCGTGGCAAATCAAAATGAGAGACAGGAGTGGATATCATAGGATCAGGGGCTCCAAATGGGAAGGAGGGAAGGGAAAGATGGAGCAGAGCACACCTTCAGCATCCAGAAGCCAGGGAACGCTACTCTGTGGTCTTCTGCCAGTGATGCACCCTCGGAAGGAGTTAGAAATAGACCCCACAGTGTTCAGCAACCTCCAAAGAAGCTTCTTCCTCCTGGGCGAGAGGATGTCCAGCTTGACCAGATCCAAGGATGGACAAGGTGGTTTGGCAGCTTTATGGAGCCTCGAACGGGGAGTGCTTTCCAGGACGCGAATTTCTTCTATGCATTTAGCCTGAGCTTAGATTATTGAAATAAAAGAAGAATTTCATCAGTTGTCCATAATCCCTTTAAACGTATTGTCTCATTCACTGTTCTCAGGCACAGACACAATAGTATTGTTTCTGACTCCCCACCACTGCCAGGAATAGCTTTATTATTTCTCGCATGTATACACCTCAGAAGTCCCTCCACCCCTCTTTGGTTACAGAAAGGGTATATCTGGGCTAAACGACAGCAAGCTTCCACTTTGTACCCTACGCTGAGGTCCATTCCTCTCTGGGGAGGACTAGCTGTCAGTTTGAATGGGCAGCCGGGCCTTGATGCCCGCATATTTCCAAGCCACCACTGAGACTGGCAGCAAAGGTGTCCCCAGTGGGTGAATTCTTGTGCTGTAGAAACTCATGTCTTAGTAACTGAACCGAGACCATCAATTCATTTTCCCTGCATCAACAAAGAGCTATCAGGCAGGAACCAATTTCACCCATTGCCAGCAGAGACAGGATTCAAACTCCATCTGTAATTATTATCATTACCCAAGCTAATTTTGTAGGGGAGGAGTTGCTGGAATGCTAATACGACAGCCTTGTCTATTACCTTGTCAATTAGCTTGCGGTGCTGCGGATGGGCCTGCGGCTGTTCTGGACCGCTCGGTCACAGGATCAGTCCTGATCATGATAGATACTGTCAAGTGGCATAGGGATAGATATCAGCAAGTGGCGTTGGGCATCCTGAAAGATGTCAGATAAGAGGAGCTTAGAGAGCAGGTGAATCAGAAGAACAGAAAAAAAAAGTGACCTCCCTGCATCAGCAGAAGATCTAGGAGGAAAACCAAGCCCCACAGCATTCGATCCAGTTATACACAGTGCCTTAGAAATCTTCCAGGCTCAGCGGTCCCGAGGCTAACGTAATTGCTAAAGGAAAACTTTGGCTTCATTGTGTTTGTCCACCCTAAATCCCTGGGTGAGCACTTTCCCTTTCATATGCTATTATCAGCAATTGCAAAAATGCGACAGTGAGCACCTAAAACATCATTATGACTGGGAAGCATTTATTTGACCCATTTGTAACAATCTGCCATGTGCCATAAACCACGCTTTACTGGTGAAATAAATAAGTGAAGGAATGCACTCATTAAAAATATAATAACAAATTGCCATCTTCAATTGTAGTCTAAGCTACTTTAATGATGCCATGTACTTCCAACGATCATGCAGCACCCATAATGAATGAGGTTGTTTAAGGCAGTTGTGGGAGCCTTTCGAAAGCCAAAATATTTTCTCCTCTGATCTGCAAGAAGGTGTAAATACAAAGCAGGCATTGTGCTAATGTTTTCAGAGGCACCTAAGTGAGTTAAGACCTTGAGTTTTATTTTCAAAGGTGACTTAAGCTAAGCTCCCCGAAAATGCAGAGTTAAACACCTTAATAGCTGTTAAAACCTCACCCTGATTTATGTGTTTACAGGCTCAGGCAAAGGAAAGGAAGTGTGGTCCTGACTCTGCTGTTGAATTAGTATGTCACCTTGGCCAACCGCCTGCACCTCTCCACATTTCTTACTCTTCTGTGTCTTTCTCCCTCTGTCCAGTGGAAAGTCTTCATGGCCAGACATGTCTCCTATTGTGTGTTTGCGCAGCACCCATCTCAGCAGGGCCCTTATTAGGGGTGGGCTCAGAGGTAGAACTATTAAGAAAATTATAAAGATAACCATGACTCCAGGGATGAGCTATATGGATTTCATAGTAGGCCCATTTATGGTCCCAAACAATCAACAACAATACCTGGGGATGTTATGGAAGGGCTTCTCCAGCCCACAGGAAGGAGCAGGAGATGCAAATGTCCTGGACTTCATGGCTTCCTTAATGTGTACAGGAAGAGACAATAGGACAACATGCCTTTGACTGAGTGGTGTCCAGCCCCTGTATGGCAAAACGAGACTATAAAACACAGGATCAGTCATTTTCTGCCGGATCAGCACATTCTTTCTGTTATTGCAGTTATTGTTGTGTCTGAATACCTAATTAATTACAACAGTAAACGCTGCCTTCTTTAATCACAGCATCAGCTGTCCTAATCAATCTTAATAATATGGAATCTGTACTATGGTACCCATGAATTTTAATCTACATAAATTTCTTAAGACCTCTCGCAAGCTTGTTGAATGAAATGATATAATTATGGATATAGATTAGGGCTGTAGAGAGTGATTTAAATTGGATTTAAGGAGAAGGTGAATAGAGCCCTCCCACTCAGTTATTTATTTATTTATTTCAGTCCCGGCCTTCACACAGCTTTTATTTTTTTACTATCATTATTTTATTCCCCCACTCCAAACAACTAGTGCTGCCTCTCTTTGATCACTCTCCTCCCCTACCCACCCTCCCAGAGGTTACTGTGGCAAAGCTGCAATTCCTGGGAGAGGCGTAAAGTACCTAAGGGATTGTGAGAGGAACGAATAGATAGGGCAGAGCACAAAGCTGAGGATCCAGGTGATAGCACATAGTTGTAGACCCATGCAGGGAACAGAGCTGCAAAATAGAGTGAAATAAAACAGATGGAATAAAACACATCCTCTCTGTCAGGAAATGCATAGTCCTTAAGAAGCAGGGGGTGGAGGGGATGTCGTATCAGTGTAAAGGTCACTGATTCCTTCCACCGAAGTGAAATCACAAAGTGTCTTAGGAGTCCAAAATGTGCCAGAATCTGCTTTTGTTGCTTAGAGGAGCCAGGTCCCTCTAATTTTAGAGAGCGCTTTTCCTTGACTTGCTTTTACCCCCAAACTGGGAGAGTGACACTGTACTGTAGACAGAGTCTCAATCCGTATCACACCAAGGAAAATGGAAAGCCCCCACGCTGATGCAGTGGGAGCCAGCTCAGACGCTATCATCCTTTTTCTTCACTGTGTCCACTGACTTCAGTGCAGTTCCTCCCGATTTACACCAATGAGCAGCACGGCAGACTCTAGCCCTTCTGTCCTACAACCATTTTCACCTGGGGACCTACATAACAGCTTACTTGCAGATACTGTAGCTGGATTACCAGCATTTCAGGAGGAATTCTTTATAGAACATCACTTAAACTGATTTTATTTATTTTTTAACAACGTGCTTCATTCTGTCACCTCCATCCTTTTATTCTTTGACAGAAGCTAAATGCTGGCCCTAACACTAGCTGAATGGCCCTTTAAAAAGTTGGACTTCAGGCTACAGATATATCAGTAGTAAGAAAGCTTCCTGGTGTTAATTTTAAAGCACTGGTATTTCGTGCTGACTTGGGAAATCATGCTTGGTTTTTGGCATCAGGCAGAGGATTCGGAAAGTGACATTAACAGATCTACTTTCTTTGAAGGACTTGGGAGTCATTTCTTGACTTCTGCCTAATGAATAAGTGCTGCCTTCGTTAAATTTATATTTATGGCCATATAGTAGGTCATTGGCTTGTTTTATGTCTCCAGGTTTATGGAAGGTTATCTGCCATGGTCACCTTGTGGCATCTTGGCCCGGATCATCTTGCAAAGAGACAATTGTATCTAAGCAGGACTTTTTCCCACGGAGATATGGAAATTATCAAATTAATATAGAGGCAATGTCCAGGGATAAGGCTCTTGCCCTGAGCTGCCAAATGAAGTTACTATTAGCATCTGTTTTCACAGTATACCTTTAGTTTGCCCTGGCAAGGCCAGATCCTGAGCTTCTGTAAAGCAGTAAAGCTAAACTGACTTCAGCAGGGCTGATGTGATTGATGCTTGTCTGCTGGTCTCTCAGGAGCCTCTGGACTTTTTTCACTTTACTAACTAATCCTCAATGTGTACATTATATCACTTTTAATCTCTTAAATGTCTGTATATTGGACATAAGATCTCCAAGAGTCTGACCACAAGGAAAGCTATTTCAAGTGGTATCTATGGGGACATTTACAGAGAGTTGCTAACACATCCAAGGTCTTTTGCTGATGTTTACAAGTTAGAGTTTTGCTAGTTCTAGTCCAGATGTCCCCATAGATGCATTATGATATCCTTGTCCCTAAACAAGTATCCCCTACATACCCATTGCTCTTACCAGGCCTTACTCAGCTGTATAGCTCTGGATCACAGTAGGCTTATACTCCAGCCCAGACAGCACACAGAGGAGCTGAGGCCTGTCGGCAGCCCTGTCTGCCCATATTGTCTGTGAAGGTGAGTGCTGTTTATCGGGAAAGTCAGTGAGAGGATAGGTAGCAGGAATAGGGAGGTAGTATTATTATATGTGTGTGCATGTATGTATGTTTGGCTGGGCTTTTTTGTAAGGTGCCTGACCATTTCTGGAGTATAGCAATCACGCTCTTAAAAAGGATGCTGGAAAATTCACAGCTATTCAGAAAAGAGTTAAAAGAAAGGCTCACAATGTGGAAAGTTTACACCACTTCTGAATTAGGTCTGTCATTTTCCAGGGCTATCAGATCCATTGCTTTTGCCAGACTAACTTCAGCTAATATTTGCAGTAACAGAGAAGGCATGTCAGCTGGATGGGGAGAAAGAATGACTATTATTAAAAAAGGAGGCTGAGACAGGGTCACACGACTACCTCAGCTGAGCATGAAGGCCACAGAGGTCTGAGGCTTCAGTTCCACATAGATAGGATACCATATTAAAAGATGTATGTCCTATGGAGAAATAAAGCAACCTTCCCTCATGGTCGCTTGTGCCAAGA
Organism: Struthio camelus; assembly: GCF_040807025.1. Lineage (NCBI taxonomy): Eukaryota > Metazoa > Chordata > Aves > Struthioniformes > Struthionidae > Struthio > Struthio camelus. The sequence goes on along the minus strand of NC_090981.1, from coordinate 60,394,164 downwards.
TACAGAAATAATTTATGTCTCCCCACCACTTTGAATTTTAGCAAGCGATTTGCTCCAGCATACAATCACAAGCAACCCCTGAGGCAGGCTGGCTCTGGATCATGAGCCCCCCTAAATCTGAGCCCTTACTGAACTTCACAAAGGTCATTAGTATGTAAGCAGGCTGTCACTTTACTGAACACAGCATGACTACAACTTCCTCAGATGTGTAATCTGTGTCTTGAGATTTCTGGATCTATACCAGCCATTGGCTTCATCCACATTACAGCTGGAAGCACAGGCAGTTATGCTCTGTGCTAGGTTTAATCCATCTGGCACTGCGAGCAGCACCATGAAGCACTCATGGATGCCCAAGTTGCCGTGGCCTCATGCTGGGGTACCCCGTCAGCCCTGGAGCCTGTGTCTCTTCATAGTCTGTGTTGTGCAGAGTAGACACATCCACCCATACTGAAATCACATCTTTATTTGCTGAGTAAACATGCTGTTGTCGCTAAGGAAGCTGAGTACTTCACTGAGCAAAGGTCATCGCTTTTGTTTTTAAGAGCTCCCAAGTTAAATCCCTGCGGTAGTGACTCACCATGACTACCTTTCCCAAACAGCCAAGGCAGGGTGTGAGACTATGAATAAAACGCAGAGCCTCAAGCTGGGGGTTGCTGCCTGCCCATGTGGTCTGGTGCTACAGTCCAGAGATGCTCTCCCCTCACTCCTTTTCAAGAGTGTCCAGGGATGCTTGGGCCATTGATACAGTCCTATATCCACAAAAACCTTGCATCTTCTTTACCTTCAGCTAAGTGATTCCCAGGTTGGGTTCAAACATGACTGAAATCAGGAGACAGTCTTTCCATTGACCTGCATGTTCTGTGAGCTGGGAAGAAATTATCTGTGTGATCTGGGGCACAAAGCAGTCTCCCAAGAGACGGACACCCAGTTAGATAATACCCTTGCTGACAAGCCCTAAAGGCTCAGGAAAATAAAGAACGCTAAAAGCTTTGTGTGGGAGGAAAAAAGGCCGCATTTAGAGGCCTGTTGTTCCAAACTGTTTGAATAAAGCATTTTCCCAGTTTTAGTATTTAATCTTAAAAGTGAAAAGTGGTTTTCAGGGTAAACTTCCTGAACTGATTGATTGGCTTGGTTACATTGAGCAGAATAAGGCTCAAAGGACAGGCAAGATATCCACAGCTGGGGTAAGGAAAGTGCACCTCCATTGCGTCAGGAGGCCTGGTTCAGTTTCTAGCACTGTCACGAGAACAACATGTGACCCAGGACACCATCCAAAACATCCAGATGATGCACTGCTCCTGGAGCTGCTAACACTGGTTCTGAAGAAGTAGTCAGTCCCCCTGGGCTTTAATCCATTTTAAAAAGTCTGAGTCCAAAGCTGGGTCCAGGGGAAACCCGGTGTTTAATTGAGACAAAGGTTTTGTTCTTATCCAAACCAAAATCAGAATACGTGTCTGGTTCTCTTCAGGAAAGGTAGGGCCTAGACTCTCAGGCACAAGAAGCCAGAGGTAAGACAAGCCACAGGCCCCAGAGGCAGTGAACTTCGCAGCTCCAGCACAGGTCATTGGTGGTGAGTCCGTGAAGCCCCAAGATTTCGCTAGATTGACTGAAAAGCTGGGGCACCTGACACCAGCCTGCAAAGGAGCTTGTCACCTTGGCAGCATAACAGAGAAAAGCAGGTTTCTGTCAGAAACCTGTATAGATGGGCAGCCTTCCCAGTTTGCAAAGGAATATCATTAAAATGGAACCAGCCCAATGACACATTTCAACAAATTTGGAACAAACTCTGCCAGAAGAAGAGGTAATCTCTCAGAGCTTCTCTGGCTACCCATATTCTCCAAGAGCACCCAAGGGGATGAGCTATCGTAATCATTGGAAGCTGGTGGTTTATCTGCCTCTTGAAATCTAGTGATGAAAGGAGCTACCTACTGTGATCCTCATTTGAAGATTTTTTGTTGTTATAGCACCCTGTGGTGAGGACATAGACTCAGCTATAGCTAGGAGAGCAGAGAATTTCCATGCATTCACAGATAAGGCAAGGAGGAAAACAAAGGACCACAGTCAGATAGGCTCCATGACTTCTCCTGTGTCAAAGGAGAGGCATTCATCCCTCCCTCCCATGAGAGAGGGAATGAGCATGCCTAGATTCTAGGCTCAGCTTTTACACTGCCTTTCTGTAAGGCCTACAGGTTGGGCAATGTCAGCATGGAAACCTTGGAAGAAGCATTCACCAGCCATACTGCTCTAAAGTCACAGGACATCAGCTGGGTGCTCTGAGCCAGACTGCTTGCTCCAAACAGCCCAGTTCTCCTCCCACACTGCCCTCCTAGAGAGCTGGTTTGCAGTATCTGAGAGGTGTGACCTGCTGCTCCAGTTAGGCTAACCTAGGGCAGAAAAAATGTCAAGAAGCTAGAAATGCTGTGAGTGCAAAGAGGGAAACCTTTTCTTGGAAACAGGGAACTCACTCTGGCAGGAGAGATGAACAGTCATGGCCCTAACTATGTCCAAAGTTTCTAACTCACCCAGACACACAAACACCAAAATGGTGAAAAACCCAACTTCATCTCCTGAGCAGCAAAGAGAACTTCTTCCAGCTCTATAAACACATGGGCACCACCAAGGAAGGGCAAATGCCGTTCGCTCACACACAGTAGATCATCCTGTTTACTTCAGACTGCAATGCTGCGGTTATCTTTCAAAGATTTGCCCCCTTCACCACATGTCCTGTCACCTTCCTCAGAAGTTATCTTCCACCTGACCACACCTGGTCAGTTTTGGGAGTCCAAGTTATTAGGATATATTCTCCCAATGGGGGCAGCAACTGACCTATCACTCAGCCATCCCTAATTGCACTTTCTTCTTCCTGAGCACTATGCGCAGTGGTCTGTTTTTAGGGGAAAATAGTTTTGAGCAGAGGTTAAAAAAATAGAGTTTAATTATTGCCTTCTTCGAGAAGGCGGAAATAAGTGGAAACAATTTTTATATTTTGCAAGCATTTCCTCCAGTTTCCTTCAGCATTTATTTTTTAACAGTACTGCTTTGTGGTTCTGTTATGCCTTCCTCTGATCTCCACAGGCTTTATCTTATAGCAATGAAGTGCTTTCCCATTTCACACACAGATTCGCTGAGGCACTCGTCCTCAGAAAGTCAGCTAGGGATTCAACCAGCCCCTTGCAGGCTAAGCCCAGGATCGCACTTGTTCCCCTGTCCTCAAAGTCCTTGTGATCCACTGACTGCCGTAATTAATTGGCCTCTCAAAGACTTAACTGGATAGCTGGGTTTCTCCCCTCCAAGTTGGGTCTTCTCACCATTCTTCCTTGTATTTTAGGAGATAAGTGTAGTAGGAAACCCTGCAAGCTTCCATCACAATCACTGGTGTTTTTTGACATTAAGGTTCAAATGGGCAGTTGCATCTGTACTAAAACACTCTACCCATTTCCCCGGGTCTGTAACAGTTATGGCTGCCAGCCTCTTCTGCACTTTGGCATGCAATTAGTGTGTCTGCTTGAATAGGTCAATGGCACCAGATTTTCTTCCAAGAGGACCCAAATCTTCACATCCTCCAAGCCCTTGTCTCCAGCTACACCTACCTTCATGTAGAGAGGAAGCAGGTGAGATGGAGGGGGGGAAAGTGCCAGCTCCCTAAGGGATCATCCTAAAAGTATGAAGCCGGAGGGACTGCATAAATGTAGAACTATGCAGCACCAATAAATACAAATTAAACTCATAACAAGAAGTGAAATATTAGGGCCAAGGTGACATTTGGACTGGAGGTTCAGCCAAGCTTTACTTTAAATATTTTATTGCTGCAGATAAAGAAAGAGCTTATCCAACACGTTTCTCTCTTTCTCTCCCTCTCCACCTGTCAACTAAAGGGGAAAAAGGAAAAAAATCTTAACTAGCTTTAGTTTTATTTGAGCTAGCCTTCAAAGTTTCACAAAAATAAACAGTTTTAGGGTGGAGGAAGGCACACGTGTAAGAAGGAAAATGCACTTTGAAGCCAGCAAGGGACTGCATGCTTTACGCAGAGATTCACAGCATCCTCTCTGGAGCAGACAAGCGGTGTTCCCCTTCCCTCCAAGCAGCCTCTCCTCCTCCTGCATGGTGGGCTGCCTCGCAGCAAAGCCGTCCTTCAAAGGGACATCAGGATGGCAGGAGCGAGTGCTCCATTCTATTCTGCTGTGCACCTGTTGTTTTATGCTCTGATTGAAAGTTCTTTTGCAACTGTAGCTGTCACTTAGATCTGAGTTTGCAAAGCACCTACTGCAGCGTCAGTCCTGGGCTAAGATGAGGGCTTTTGGGGATTGATTACCACAGTGCCAATAATCTGCATGATCAGAGGTGGGCTCCGTAACTTAAATTTGCCCCCAGATTTAGACCTGAGAGTTTAGAAATAAGGTTTGTCTGTTTTGCCAAGGCCAGGCATTGTTTTAACACCTCTCCCACCAAAAAAAAAAAAGGAAAAGAAAAAAAAGAGCAAGCTCTCACGTCTTATCTCAACAAACTATGAAAGTTATGTTTTTACCCTCATGCTTATGTAGCATACAGAGTGTGGGGAAAGGAAGCAAGAGGTTTCTTTCACAAGATATTTCTCTCTTGCCAAAGTGCCTCTCCCCTTCCAGATCTGAGGATTCCTGGGAGCAGTGGGGCTTTTTCCTGGTGCTATTGTTGCTGCAGTTTCTCACTATAGCACTCAATACTGGTGGTGGCTTTACTTCAAAACGCACATACCGAGGCTCACCTCCCGCTTAGGTGCGCAGTAGGACAACCCATGCACGCCTAGGCAAGCCATCATGCCTAAAGGGAAGTAAGGATGCTCTCACGAGGAAAAACTTCTTGCGGCTCACCGCTGCCTTTCAGGAACCCTGCAGCTCCATCCCATCCAGCATCCCTGTAGGATATTTACTAGCATTTGTGTGCCTTTGCTCCAAAGTGCCACAGGATCGCAGCTGGGAGGACAGAGCCCCCTGTCAGGCATGGGGGGCTGTGCATAGTGATGTCCATAGGGCGAGTGAGCTGCTCCTGTTCTGTGACCTTCAGTCTCTGGGTTTGGCTGTCCCACACCACACACCACTACTGAGGGAAGAGAAAGTGAGGTGTCTATTATGTTTTTAATCTCTTAATTCCTTCTCTCTCTTCTGTCTCCACAGCACAGAGCCCCACTGCAGCAGACCCCTTGCAGCAAGCCTACGCTGGAGTGCAGCAGTACGCAGGTCGTTAGTATTAACACTTACTCCCAATAAACCTTTCATTTATCTAAAGCCTTTAATATCTGAACATACCTGAGGTGGCTGGGGGAAGGGAGCTGCTTGCTGATACAGGGACAAACGAGGACACGAGAGTCCCAGATTAAATTTGCGCTCGTCATGAAAACAAACATCAAGGCCCAGGTTCTTCTCTCCTCAAGGGGGTAATCTTCTCTCACGAAATACTAGGGAAAGGCTCCCGCTGACCTATACTTTGGTGCAGCTTCGTTGATAGAAGAGGGTCAGGTCTACCTAGCACAGTGAACAAGTGGAAAATCAGCCCAGTAACCCCACTGATTTGGTGGGGCACTTGCTCTAGCAGGTCTCCTGAGTCTTCCAGTGAGCAGGGAGACAGGCAGCCAGACCCTGCAGAGCCTCGTCTGCTGCACCTGACAGGGTATGCCTGTACTAACCGCATTTTAGGGTGCCCCTACGTTGTAATGTGGCCACATGTGAGATACATTAGTGTTCACTAGCTCTGGTGAGGCTGGAGGTCCAGCTGTTGAAGTAGGAAGCCCAGAGGAGGTTGTCCCACCTACCTAAGAAGCCACCAGCTCTAGGGCTATCCTTGCTACATTGCTGCTAGAACCCCAGCTGGTTAGTCTGAGGCTTGCTCAGGGGTTACATAGATATACTCTCTGTTCCCTAGCAGCTTTCTGCATGACTCCTAAAGGGTCAGCCTCCACTTGCTCTCATGTCGCCCTGTATGCCAAGCAGCTCCTTTGCAGTTGATGGACTGACACCAGCCAATGTGACCTGGTGCAGACCACGACCCTGCCGTGTTCAGCCTCCCCTCGCGAGGTGTCCATGGCAAATGTTGTGAGGAAGCTGCCACCCTGAAGTCATTATTTCCTGTGGTAACTGGAGCAATCATGGGCTCCCGCTGAGGAATGGCTATTATCTCATGTCAGCACTGTATCTGGAAACTTAATTTAATTCTCCATGTAGGGCTTCATTTGCCGGTGTTTTAGTTATTGTCATTTATTGCTTGTGAGGTTTGATAGATGGGAAGCAGCTCAACCCTTTGAGCTGTTAATTAACCCCTCTGCACACACATGCCCCCTATCCTTCTCTCTCTGGGCTCACAGGCGACCCGTACTCTGTATTTTTAGCAGCAAGGCACATCATCTACCATCTGTGGCTCCCCTTGTCTGCTTGGTGGGGGAGTTGAGGTGGGGAAAACTGTTTAATTGCTGCACACTGTTTCCACTGTCTTTCTGAGCGAGAGAAAGTACCTATATATGTAAAAGAAAATGTATACCTGAGAGTGTATATGTGAATCTGCACGTGTAGTGTGCACGCATATGAACGTTAGAGTAAGAGAGAGAGGAAATACATGTGTGAACCATTTTTATGAGCATATGAAATAATCAAAGTGTGAGAGAGATCACATACAGAAACAGTGCATGTGTTCTCTGAGTGGATATAAGCACGGGTATCAACACACTGGGCTAGTGAATGAACGTGTTTGTGGTACCATCTGGGATGGGTTCGTGTCTCTGCTGGGGGAGATCTCAGTGGAGTCCCCCATTTACACCAGTGGGTAATCCCAAGTCTTGCTGCTGACTAAACTGAAGGGTCGGTAGGTGCTCACAGCAAAGTAGCACCGTCTAGAGCGCCGCTGTGATGTTGCTACCACATCTCAGACTGTATGAGATCTCTCCCTTTAGGGAGCCAAAATCCAGGTGGACAGCCCATCTCCAGCTTAGTGTGATTGTTTGGTATGAAAGCTCCTTGTTTCCCCGTGCTGAAATCTGTCCCTTTTTCTTCTCTCCCTTTCTTTCCCCTATAGCTGCTTATCCTGCTGCTTATGGCCAGATTAGCCAAGCGTTCCCACAGCCGCCTCCCATGATCCCACAGCAACAGAGAGAAGGTGAGTAAATGGGCTGTTCTCCTTTCTGGCCCCAGCATGCCATCCCTACCTCTCTGCTTCCCTTCCTTATACACCTAGAGAGTTGTCATCAAATGCCCCACTGCTTTGAATCCTTGGTCCACGGAGTCTCTTCCCAGTTTCTATACATGTCACAGCATCATCCATACTAACAATAATCTGCAGGAACATCTTTGTGGGGAATCACTGCTGAGATCTTCTTTGCAGCCCCCAGGGAGGGGAGCATACTGATGTGCATGGGCCATGGAAAGGCCAGGTAGCAACACAGGCAACAATGTCCAGCCGGGTGTCTGTGTTAGACACAGTCAACAAGAATGCAGATCAAAAATCCAGCTGCATTGCAATAAAGGATTTAATAGGAAACAAAGCACTGGTGACCCTTCATTAGAAGCCAGTAATGCGATTTCAAACACCTGCTATTTAGACTACCAGCTGATCTAGTCCTTTCAGCCTGACCCTTTATAATCTGGAGAGAAATCAACCCTTCTAGGGCACAACATCTATGCTGGGATGAGATGAATGATGTAGAACTGCCTATTTCTCTGCACTGACTATGGGAGGAGCCTGGGTTAACTAGCCCACAGGAGGGGATAACTGCCCTTTAGACATCAAAAGTAAGGAGAGGTTAATCTCTCACTATTGCATGTAAATGTTTTGACAGGTATCCGTGCCATTTAATGTTGTGTACCCAAAGGCTTGTCTGAATGAAGAGCCTAGTCCCTTGCGTTCCTCTTGCTGTCAGTGGAGAGAAGTGGGATCCTCAGAGGCCAATCCACTTAGGTATTCCCAGCTGTCCCCTAGGGAGTCTATTGCTCTCTTTTGATTAGAAGAGGTGACTGCTTTCCTAAGTGACGCATTTAAGTTAGGTGCCTCAGCTTAGTGTGGAGACCCTCATTTTAAATAATTACATTTCAACTTTTATCCTCTATTAGATCACTAATTCAGATATATTGTTATATGTGTTTTTATATATATATAATGATATTTAATATTTTAATATGGTGTAACAGTCAGAATGAAATGAATCAAGATTACACTATCAAACTAAAACATTCTGATGGCCTAGAACTACTTTGGGGGAGAAATTCCATTTTGTGAGAAAATTAGAATGTTGGCATTTCAATCTAATTTCGAATTAATTTTTTTCTGATGTCAGAATTTCCTGGGGAACACAACTTCCAGCTCCTGATTAGCTCTAGTACATGTCCCTGCTGTGAGAACAGATGCACAGACCTAAGGTATCAGTACAGAGATGTTTCCCCCATGCTGAAGGACTTTGCTTTTTATTACTTACTGGGGCTAGATTAAGCACAGGACAAAATGGCGAGCAGACCATAGCTTAGCACAGCATTGGGCCAGGAACAATCAGAAGCAATGGATGGCTGTTGTGCATACTTTGAATACCCACTGCCCAAAGACCCCTGTCTTCATAAGGCACAGTCCATCTGTGTGGGTTGAGGGAGAGTGTCACCCGGTGGACAAGTTATCTCATATGCCCTTGCTCTTTCTTGCAAGGTAGAGCTGGTATTGACTATGGCTGGAGATCAGATATATAAGACGGACTACTCGTCCAGTGTAGGTTGCCCTTCTCCACTCATCTGCAGTGCTTGCTTGCTGTGGCTTTCCCTGCTGCTGGCTGGAAGGCATAATCTCTGAGGAACAATGCTCCATCTTAGCACAGAGTCGAGGCCTTTAAGCCTCTCTAACCTTTAACAGGAAAACACAGCAAGAGGGAACTCTAATAATAACAATACTCAGTACTGAAAAGATGTTTGCAAGGATCTGCACAAACATTGATTCGTTAATGAACCAGCCCTACCACAACAATAACACTGGCAATCGCATTGTTAAAAACAATGTTAACTCTGAGGTCCTGCATCCTGGTTGGATAACAAGCCCAGGGCTGCTCGGCTGCTGCAACGTTCCTGTAGAGATTAGTGATTACTTCCATATGAGTGCTGAGACTGTCAGCAGCTGACAGTTTGCATGGGGTGGAACAGATCCAAAATGATCAACGCTGAAGATGAAGTTTTGATTTAGACCGTGTCAACCAGGCAAAATTTGGGGTAATTTTGAATTTGTTACTCATCCTGACATAGCTTCTGAAACTCAGAAATACACTTAGACATTAGACTGGAGTGGTACAGGCTTGTGACTCGTGTCTGCCCTGCACACAGGCACGCTGGGGACCTAGTAGCAAGCAGAAGCCGAAGAAAGGGCAAAGAAGTTATAGCCTCTCAGTTTTTGCTGTAGAGGTGAGGCATACATCCCACTTACTGTGCAGCCAGCCCAAGGGCTGCCTGCTAACTTTGCACATCCTTATGGGTGAGCCCATTTTTAATTATTGTTAGAAGGACTCTCTAGCCGTAGCTTCTCCTTATGACACTGATTCATAGCGTTATAAAGGCAATGATAGAGAGCTGACCCCAGCTCAGGTACTTGGAGTTTATTTGTGTTGACAGTGGACATGCAGGAACAGGCTGGGTCTGGTGCCGTGCACATGCTATACCACCGCAGCAATGAGCTGGAGGCTGAGGAGTACTTGCATAGCAATTGTTTAGCAGGAGTAAATTCAGGCCCAACCAGGCCAAATAAACATAGATCCACTGTGGAGCTCTCTGACATGTGCTCCAGAACAGAAATATATATTATTTTAGGCAATAAATCCAAGAGTCAGGGTAGGTGCCAGGGTAAAAAAATGAACCTTGATTCTCTTCTCATAAAGCGTTGTCAGGGCTAGATCTTGAGCTGACTTACAGCCCTTTTGGAAATCAGTATTAAAGTGTTTGGTAAAGAATTCTGGCACTATATTCAGCCCTGGACTGCCAAGTGTAATGGTCTCCAATAATCCATTAACCCAGTCCAAAACAAGACCTTTCTTTTGACAGTTGAAGTATTCAGTGAGATTTTGCCTTTCCAACTGTGATATTTCTCTCTTTGCAATCATCCAGGTTTAAAACTCATTGCACAAGTGCACTGAGAATTAACTTGCTTTTCATAGCATTCTGAGCTGAATATCTCATGTGTTCAGTTTCTCAGAAACCTATATAAATGCACAAAGTGGTGGCCATATATACATGTATAGTTTTCCACACAGTGCCCAGATTTGCTTGACTCAAGCAAAAAAGACAAGGTAGAGCCAGAGAAAGCTTGTTTTGTGATTTTTTTACTGAGAAGTCTAACTGTGAAAGATAACTGATGGATGGATGGATATAACAAGAAATTGCTTGTTTAATCCTAACGGCAGTATTTTTATATGTGAGGGTAGGAAAACAAATCAAATAGCCCAGGTTGTTTTTCAGTAGCAGGTGAAGTTTGCAACTAGCAAAAATCCTCTGTAGTTAGCAACAAAATGAGTTTGGCCTTGAATGTCTGAGTCAGTGCAGGAAGCCACAGCATGGGTTTCACATCTATGTTTTGGAGCAGAACTGAGCTTTTAGGAAGGTCTCTGCCCTTTTACCTCCTCCCTGGTCTCTCCCTCTTGGTCTCTCAGCAGTGTGAGGCAATGCAGATTCCAAGGTTAGCTAAGGGTTGTTCTCTCCTTGAGCCAACCTCTAAACTTGGTGTAGATGAAGTTACACGCCTCCTGATCTGCCTTATGCCTTAGTAGGTGTTTCTCAGCACATGCAGGCAGAATCCCTACTCATGCACAACACATCCAAGACCCCAGGAAATGCAGCTGGCATTTTTGAAAGAATTTGCCAGTTTTACACAGCAAACTGCTGGCTCTGGTGATGTCAGTGGGAATTTTGCCACTAATTACAGCAAGGCCAAGATTTTACCCATCTATTGAAATGCGGATCTCAAATCCCACAGCAGAAGTGCTCAGGGGTGCGTTCAGATGAACGAATGAATTTTTCCCTGCTATTCTGGACCACGATCTTCTCCTGGGCAGAATTTTCTTCTACTCTAACAGAGACCTAAGGGGGTCAGTGTTTGTTTAACACTTTCAGACTGTTACATATCTAGTTTATCTTGCCAATAATGCCACATTGGGTGGAACTGAACTGCAGCAAGGACTGGGATAGGGATAGTTGTTGACTGGGGAGACTAAGGAAGAGGCAGACAGCAGCATTGGGGGCAGAGATGGAAGAGCTTGGCATAAAATAGGGGAGCCTGAATGTGGGCCACTGAGGTTCAAAAGTAATTTAGCTAGGCAGATGACTGGGTGCCTAATTAGTTAATTATCCCACCATACCACTATCCCCCTATTTGGAAGAAACCCTGTCACCATCCTCATGACCTCCAGGAAATGCGTGAGATGCAAAGTATCAGCTGTTCCTTCATGACAGTCCTTTTAGCAAATTAGTGGGGAAAATTGTGCTTAGCAAATATTCATTAGGGCTTCATTTTCCATTAATCCAAAAGGAAATGTGGAGAGCCTGTGACTTCAATCACACTGAGGCCCAGGAATTTTAATGAGCTTTAAATGGGCATCTGTCAGAATCCTGACTTCACCGTACTTCTTCTGCCAGCCGGGGGATTGAGTAATGGCTAATAAAAGGTGGGAGCATCTAGGCGAACTCTTCTCCCTAACAGGAAAGGCAAAGTTGTAATTTGCTGTGTTATAACACCGTTAATTATGCCCTGATGAAAAAAGCAAGAGTATTAAAAAAAACCCTTTCCTCCCCCACACCATGCCCCAGTCATGAATGGGAGAAGGCTGGCTCAGTTAGGTCACAGGGGCATGGGCTGGCAAGGAGGAGAAAACCTCATTTCCCTCTGTCCTCTTACCCTTGTGACAGGAAACATGCACTAATTCACCTCAGCCCCTCCAGAGCAAACCAGAGCTAGAGTTACCTGTTGAGGTCTGTGCAAAGCTGGCCAGAAACTGGAAATCCCCTTGGAAATAACCCCCCCCACACACACACACACAAAACACTCTCTGCTTCCTCAAACTATTCAGTTTTCTGCCAGGGAACAATGCAAGCAATTGAAACACTTATTTTTTTCAACAAAACCACATGGAAAGAAACGTTCCCTTTTGACTTTTGCTACAAGCATAGTACACTTTAATACTTAAAAAAAAAATTATTTTGAAAAGTTTTATTCCTGCACCTTCAAGCAGAGGCAGGTTTTTCACTTTTCTGCTCCAAAATGCATTTCAACAGAACATTTTCTGAAAGTCTCAACTTTAACAAAACTTCATTCTCCAACAAAAGACTCTTCTCTGAATAATTTTCCAAGCAGCCTCTGAAGGCTTTAATAATATTTGTTACAGCACTAAGGAAAAAAGACAATTCCTGTCCTCATATTTTGGATTTAAACCCATCTGTCCTTTCTCTTCCAGAAACAGTAACAATACACAGATTAGCCAAAAAAAAGACTCTGAAAACACATACCCCAGCCACTGTTTCCCAGCTGAGGAAAGCCAGACTTTGGCAGATGTGCAGAGGAATACAGGGAACCATTTTACCAAGACTCTTTAAGGCCAGCTGTACAGACTGTTTCCTAGAGAAGATTCCTCACCAGCCGGAGAGGGGACACCAAAGTAAATCTCCACCATGTGGTCTTTCTTCTCTATTCATGAGTCTTCCTTCTCTTCACAGGACCAGAGGGCTGTAACCTGTTTATCTACCATCTGCCCCAGGAGTTTGGGGATGCTGAGCTGATGCAGATGTTCCTGCCTTTCGGTAATGTCATCTCCTCGAAAGTGTTTGTGGATCGGGCGACAAACCAAAGTAAATGCTTTGGTGGGTAAAGATAACAAAACAATTAGATTCATCCAGGAAAGGGCTTTCTCTGAATACTTTACCTTTCAAACTGCTTTCTCTCTGCTTAAGCTTTATGATTTCTCTCGATTTACTCCTGTCGATACTTTCCCCCTTCCCTTTTTCTCTCCTAATTGTCTCATGCTCAGAATTGTGTGCACTGCTTAGAGGTGAAGGAGTGGCATCTCACCAGCACCTCGGTGCTGTGGGTGCCATTGGTGGGGCAGAAAATACCCCACTTTGGAAGGGGAGGTGGAGAGGGTGCAGAAGAGACTAAAATATCTGGAGCAAAATGGATGGGACTTGGGAGTAGGTGAAATGCTGATGGAGTCAGTAGTGGGAGCATGTGGCAGAAGGGGAATTTAATATTTAATGGAAGGGAAAAACAGGTTGTGGGGCTGAAGGGAAGACAGAAACTGGGGGCAGCTCTCCAATGCATTAGTTGCAAAGGAAGAAGGGCTGAGCAACATCCACTGAAAAGCCAGTCTTCTGCGAGGATGGCTACTTGGTGGATTGCAGGCAGCCGTGCTCTGAGCCCGCCAGACCTGAGCCAGCATCGCAGCAGATGCAAGTAGCCCAAGCCAACCCTCAGCTAGGAGGCCATGCTGAGAGGTTGGGTTTACCCACTTGAAAGCAGCACTGCTCTCACACAGCTCTGGCCTTGCCACTGGCTCAACTCCACCAGCTTGGAGCCTGAACAAAGCACAGCTTTAGCTGCCCGCAGTGCACTGGGTAGGAACATCCCAAGCTGCACCCACAAAGAAAGCACTCACCCAGGGCTCAGCCGGCCAACAGCCGCATGATGATGAGTGTGTGATGTCTCAGTGGGACCTCACTGTTTCTGAGGGTGTTGCTGTAAAGTCTCCCTTGGGCAGTGCTGTGGGGTGGGGATCCTGCTGTGATTGGTCCTATCCCACCCAGGGGATAAGGGATCTCCCCTATCTTTGTGCCCACCAGTGGGATGTGCAATTACTGGTTCTCCACCATCCCATGTTTTTCTTACACTTTCCATGAAAAGTGCAATGGGACAAAATATTGCTTTTCTTTTTCCAGTTACTTGCAGCTGAGCTGGACTCTGCCTCTCAGGCAAATTTCCAGACTTAAGACTTGTTGGAGTTTCATTTGGTTTTAAAGCCACTCTCAGTCCCCACACTATGCTTCCTTCCCATGCCGCCTTCCCCCTTCCCCTCCTGGACAGCCCCGCTCCCACATCTCTTGGCTCATTCTTTGCTAGCTTTGGTGCATGACAGAGAGTCATGCAAGAATCATCCAAGAGTTTTGTGCCCCTTCTCTGTGCACAGTTCCTCCTGCCCAGCCACAGAGTTTCTGAACAGGCTATTTTGCTCTTTGATTTAAGGAGCCCTGTCCCCTAACATGAGGTGACGTCATGTTCCCCTTCATCAGCAGTCATTGGGTTCCTGCAGCCTCAAGCACTAGAGGAATAAAAGACAAAAGATTTTGGTATGAGGAAGCAGCTGGAAGGTTCAAAAGAGAAACTATGGGTTAGACCCATTCTCTCCACAGTCCAGCTGTCTTTTTAGATCCTGAACCATATTAAAGCTCAGAACAAAATGAATAAATCAGAATAACTTTAGGTAACATTGAAAGCTAATGCTCCAAGGATATCAGTGGGTTAGAAATGGAGCTTTGGCAACGAGATAGATTGCCGTTCCTATCACAAATAATATTTAGGGACGTACTGAGCTCTCCTCATTCACAAGGAAGAAGACCAAGGGTGAATGGGGAAGAAGTGAGGTGAGTGCCAAGTCCAGTAAAAGACAGTATCTTCTGGACAGAAATTTACTTTTTCTCCTCTTATTTCAAAAGCTCTCTGGCTACAAGGCTACAAGGATGGTAACACATACTTAGTTTGTGGAGCAGTGTTGTGGAGCTGACTTCATTGCTGCTTCCAAAGCACTGTGAGGTTATGACTGATAGCTAAGGAGAGATTGCGGGATCTAAGCATAAATGTATCTATCTTCACTGTTAGTCTTAATGTGAGAAGAGAACCTAAAATGCAACTTGTTTGATGCAGTAACCTCCAAAACTAATGGTGGGATATTCTAGCCAGAAAGCATAAAGATGCCCTCTGGCTGTGTAGACGTTAAGCCCGCAGGCAAGTAAAAGTAGGAATTAAAGAGACTGAGAGAGAATGGATCTTAGTCACTTTATATTAGCTTCTCATATCTAAGTCCAGTCAGTTTGAGGTCTTGGGCATTAGATCGGAGCAGCCTAGTTTTCTCTGACTTGAACTCAGTTTTCCATAAAGCTGTGTGCCTGGTGTGACTGTTGGTCTTAGCCAACCGTGTTGAATGTGCTGCCATGGGCATCGTTTCCAGAGGCACAGAAATAGCACAATATAGGCAGCTAATTATTACAAGTATATCACACTGCTCTTCAAAACCTCCCACCCTGCTGACCTTCAAAGTTAGAACAGTGCAAAAACATTGAGGTATCACAGACAATCAGGCCTTTCATTTGTTTTGCTAAGTCCGCTGAAGCTGCAGCTGATTATCATTTTTGTCTACAAAGTCAAGAATTTTTTCTAGGGGGAAATTACTCTTTTCTAAAGGAAAAGATAGATATTTTGTAATTTTGAAAGTCAGAAAATTCATTCCTTTTCTACTTAAACGTTTCCCAAAACTCAACATGTAAAAATACAGCATTTGCTTTCTGTTTCACTTTTTTTTAACCCAGCCAGAGCTCTCCAACTGGTAGCCTGGAGGGACAATTCTGCCTGGTCCCAGAAAGATATTCAACCATTATATGACCTTTTAAAATGTTTCTGCTATGCAGATCCCAAGTAAATTGCTGTAACAGAGTCTAGCCCCAGGTTGTTGAGAAATTATCAAGAAGTCCCGCTTAAGACAAACTTTAAAAATTCTGTGGAGAAAAATGTCACCATGCTTTTTCCACAGGAACAGAAAATACTTCATTTGCTGCTTTTCTCTCACTGTTGGACTACCTGTAAGTAACTAGCCCAAAGTGAGTGAGTCAGTGGTGTAGCATCTCAAAAAAGGAACTTTATTCCTTCCCTTTTGGCTCTGAATCCTCCACTGCACTTCCAGCACAAGGATGGATTCAGTAGCTGCTTTGGCCGCTAAAGGCAGGACAGCATAGGGGCAGCCATGAGAGTGTTAGAAAGAGTACAAGACTAGTCACAAGCCTTTCTCCTCGTTTCCTGGAGTCAGCTATCCGGCAGAGAACAATTTAGTACTTATGTGCTCTGCAGAAACTATGCTGTGGTCATGAAACCTTTCACATTCCCCATTCAGAGGCTGCCTCCTGACTGATAAGGAGGAGCGAGGAACAGGAACTATAGCAAACACCAATGTGATGAAAATTCGTGTATAAAATGTGAAAGGGGTCAAAATATGTCTATTGTTTTCCACAACCGGTTTGCTTGCTATCGTGTGTAAGACTGTCTGAGAAACAACCTTGACCTCTCATGGAAAAAACTCATTTAAATTGGGAGCTGTCTTTGCCCAAGACTTTCCTCGTTACACACATCCAGACTCAATCCAAATCCTCCCTTTTCTCCTTCTACAATTTTTCAAGCCTCTGACTTTTATTTTTTCCCTTTCCTGAGGCAGCTGAAACATGCCCAAGTGCAGACCACACTTCTCCCACCCGCTTACCAACATCCTACCTATACCCAAGGGCTGAGCCTCTGCCACAGTGACCACACCAGCATCTCTTTGGGATTCTGCTCAGGCACTGCCTTTTCAACCCTCTTGTATTCAGACTTATTGATTTCACCTTCAAAGCCCTTCACAGTTCTGTCCTTCTTTCTCCTCACCTGCTATTCCTTCACTCACTCTCCAGTAAACAGCTGTAGCCTCTTCCCATACACTTCTTTTACTGTCAGCATGTTTCTCCTCACTTGAGGCATACTGTCCATTCCTAGGGAAATGACAGGACCACAGCAGGCATCGTTGTCTCACTCAGGAAAAATTACACTTAATCAGATGCTCCTTGAAGCCAGTTCTCCCATTCCCAGGGCAGGCTGATCTGGGACCCAGCAGCTCCGTATTGAGACACAGTTTATGGCAGTTTGAGCTTCAACTTCTGCAGGATTCCGGGGCTGTATCTTGTCTCTGCGCAAGTCAGAGACTGCGCTGAGTCTCTCACTTCCCCACCACATGGGTGAGCTTTTCTATGTGTAGATATCTACTAATTGCCAAAGGGCATGCAACATATCTGTATGCTGCTCATAACAGTTCTAGTGATAGTTCCCTTCTCAGACATGTAGATAATGTAAGTGTGACCAGTTTGTGTACAAGCAAAAAGAAAAACCGTGGTAAAAGGATGTAATTAAGGCTGCTAAGACAAGTAGTCAATGTGAGAAGAGCAAGTCTTCACATTACCCACACATGGCTAACTCCGCCTCTGTGATAGGATGAAGCTATGATACAGGCCTAATTTCGTAAGCACTCACTGTTGTCACACAGGCCACATTTTGAGAAGGCATTTGAAAACATTAAAATAGTGAAATATAGAGACAGCCATGTTCTAGGAAAATATTTTAACAGAGAAGAGAGTGAGAAAAGGATAGGTTTGGGCAATATTAATTAGGAAGACATGACAGAAATTAGAAAAACGAGGACATAGATGGAACAGCAGAGGCCAAATGATTACCCTAAGGTGTCAAATAAGATGTAGATAAATTAAAACCAGAGAAATTGCTATACTGGTGCATGTGGAAAATCATTCGTTCAGTCAGCCCTCTCTGAGAGCCGCGAGCACCTGCCTCTGCTGGCTCTTTGCACATCATTGAGCAGCAGGCACTGTGCATGTCTCCTCAGTTTGTGCAAGTTCCCCACTCCTTCTGGTGTGGGATGGCTTTCAGAGTCCATTTCTCCCCAAGGGACAATAACCTGGGGAGGTTGTGAAGAGCCTCTGTTGTGCCCATAGAAACACTGTGGTTCAATTCATAATCCAGCACCCCAGGGTGGCAGTGATCGTGTCCTCTGGACACTTTTCTCCTCTTCTGTGCATTCCAGAGGGATGCCCACACTGATAACAGGTGATTTCCTACCCCTTTTTGAAATGTCCCATCTGAAACATAGAAATGTTCTAGCTTTGACTACATACTGTGATGGATCCTTAGAATCATGGATTTGTAGGGACTAAAGGGACCATCTTGTTTAACTCTTGGTGCAACATGGATATCAAGCTTCAGCCCACGTTCCTTCCCATTCCTCCCACATTCCCAGGGAGTCCACTGTACAGCTGCTAGTGGGTCACCCCATCTGGTAAAATGTCCTGTGTTCTTTGAAGATGCCAAAAGAAGGAAGACACCACTTGCTGAGGGACATAGCAGTTAATTGCTCTCACTGTTAAATATTTTCTTTTTATTTCCTACTCAACGTTTTCTGGCTTCCAGCTTGTGAAAAGAAACAAGGGAGCCAAAGGAGAGAGATTAAAGGTGAGAAAAGCAGTGAGGAATGATGACGGCACACAGGAGGGGGTGAAGCTCAGGAGAAGGTCTGGGGAATAGGTAGAGCTTGTATCATATTATTAAAAACATATTGTGGCAGTTCAAGACTGCAATGTGGTGGCAGAAAGGGGGGGGGGGGTGAGAGATGCAGGGCAACAAGCAGGTCACAACTGTCTACAGCATTTCAACGTGGAAGTTGAATAGGAACAAGGTAAACATCAAGAGACTGGGGCACCAGCAAAACTATGCAGGGGCCTGGATCCAGGGGCATTGTAGGTCGGGTCTGAAGTGCATTGGCAGCACTCCATAAGACATGGGAGTGGAACAACAGACCCCGAGGTACACAGAAAAAAATATTGCTCAGCACTTGCTCACAATGTGCCTCCAATACATCCTGCCAAAACTGCCAGGTTCTCATTTAATAAAAGAGTCAGCTCTCCTTAAATTTGTCCATGGAAATGAGCAAATCCGGGAGTAGGGTGGTATAAGAGTCAGAAATTCCAGTCTCGTGTCTGTCCTGTCTTGTCAACCATGAGTCAAGTGGGCCATGTGCCTCGGTTTCCCTTTCTTGTAGCAGGACACTGACTCCTTTGCACAGTGCTTTAAAACCCACAGATGAGAATTATTTATGAGCTCAGAGTAATTTCTTTCCCTCTGATTCTTCCTTTAGAAAATAGCCTTTCTCACTAAATAAGGGAGTTACTAGAAACCAGTTGGGAGAGAGGTGGAGCTCTGCTTGCTGCTGCTAACAATATTATGATTAAATTTCTGGGTTTGTTTTTATTTTTACTTTTAGCCTGATTTCAAATTTCCTAAGAAAAGTCCCTGCCACACATTTTCTCCCTGTAGTCCAAGGAATTAGGCCATGCCCTTTACTTTGAATGATCTAGTGGCAATAAATTCTGCCTCAGGTCCCTGGGCAATATCAGACGGTCATACACATACAGCTGTGGGCCAAAAGCTCAAGTGTACTGAAAAAACCCACTAATCTGAGTGCTTGAATTGAGACAATTTGGAGCCAGTTTTCCAGGTATATTAGGCATTCTTCACCGCCTTCCCCTGCCCCCCCGCCCAGTGTTTCAGTTCAGATCAGCACTAGCTTGTTGAGGTCTGCTCCGTTCTCCAGGGCCTGGCACAGGCAGCCAGACAGCCAAGCAAAGACTCACGAGGTGTCTAGCTTCATTGGAAAGTAGGCTAGGAGGGACAGGACACCATCAAAGGGGTGTTTCAGGCTCCCAGGTAAAAGGGAAAGGAGGCACAAGAGTTTATTTGCTAGGCACGCTCTATTTTAATACAAAGAAGCCAGACTCTGAGACTTCACGTCCGTGGAGTAAAGAAGGGACACTTCTCCAGCTAATAGCTGTGCGAGTAGGAAAGAGAAGGCGCTTTTCATCAAACTCACCACATAGCACCTCCAGCCATTGCAGTCGGCTGGGGGAGGTTTTGGGAGGAGGAGGAGGAGCTGGAGAAGTATTAGGGCTGTGAGCCACTATTCATTTATAAACTATAATTAATTTGATGTTTAGATTAATTTCTGATGCACTCTCAAAGGTGCACTGAAAGCATTTTTCCTTTATTATAATGTTGATTGCTTATTGGGGAGATAAATCTAACTGTCAGTTATGCACTGACTTACCAAAACTTTCAGACCAAGCAAGCATGTATGCATAAGGAACAGCTGTTTGCAGATCTCCACTTAAAGAGACAGCTCTGCCTTTTCCCAATAACTCACATTAAAGAAAATCTATACCTTGTACACAGGGACTTCTGCTTTCTTTTGTAGCTTAACAATGTATTAGGCAAGAATATGTTAGCAGAATCTATCTTCTATTTATCTGTCCAGCTGTATTTATTGCTGTTCTATCCACCTCTCCATCCAAGTGATAGATATAGTCCATATCTAGAATATGTTTAAAAGCTATGTATATGTTTGTACATACCTACTCACATGCACATTTACACAATCATTTGAAATATTTTCACTTATGGTGTAATTAGATGGAGGAATTCATTACTGCAGGGTCTTTGTGGCTACTCATTTAATGAACTTCAAAGAGGGAATGGCCATTTATGTGACTAATGGAAATGACCACTTATAAGAGTTAATGCCAGAAGAAAGGAAAAAAGAAAAAGAGTTTTGAAAGAGATTAAAAACTTAGTGCCCTGGGCTTCAAACTAATGCTTCCACACTGGGTATTAGGAAAAGAACATGATGGGGCAGACTACCTCATATGTGCCTGCACAGCATGCTGTTTATTGCAACTTCCCCTAAAAGAACTTCTGATGTTAGATAGCACAGATGAACCCTGGGTCTAATCGTATACAGCTGATCCTACCTATGCTCCAAGGATATTATAGTTCCAAATGTGAACACCCACACATGCAGAAATGCTAGAGAAGGGTTAATTGTGCCATGTTAGTTCAATCCCCTTGCACCGGGATACCAGCTTTCACAGCGTGGGGCATGGGCATGACAACTGCATGGCCTGGGATATAACGTTAGGATCCCTAAAATAGCACTTTGTCTTGTCTTCGTACATTCTGTGAACGGACCAGTTCAGATCTGAAGATACTCCAACGACATTACTAAGCCCTAAAAAAAGATCCACAAACAGGCAGGTCCATTTCTGAACTCAAGGTGATTGATCTGTAGAGTGTAGACTTACATCATCCTGCTCTTGTGAAATTAGAAACCCATCACAGCACTTTGGCTACCTGTTACATTTATTTTTGTTTTTCCAAGAAGACCTGTTTCAAACAAGGTGAATCCGAGCTGTAGAATCAGTCCATCCAAACATCCATCCATTTCCACATATATCTATCTTCAGCTTCTTTACGTCCATCTATCCTTTCTCATTCACTGCACAGGACTGCTGTTCAGTATTTTGAAGTCTGTCAGCTAGCTAGTTACTGAGCAGCTGTTCAACAGATCCTCACAGCTCTGTGCTTGGCCCCAGGCCTTCCTTACCACACAGTATTCAAACCCTGCTATGAATATGAATGTATTATTATTTCCTCATCTGCTTGTCTAAGGTCCTTCCCAGCACAGCATTTGAGAGGTTCACAGAGCTGAGTATCAGCACTTTCACAGTGCTCATGTTGTCCTCATTTTAGCAAGGGGATGGTGAGGCATAGAAAGATATTCAAAACTGTTTACTAATCTTGGATGCCTAATATGAGATGCCATAAGCCTGGCTGCCCTGTTTGCTTGTTTTCTTAAAGTATTTAACATGGTGTAGGGCGTTCAATGTTCTTGTCAACTTTAGATGCAGATAGAGGCACACAGCCTTTTTGCCAGGGAAATATCAGGTCTCACACTGAGCACAAGGGAAAAGAGAAACAGGCAATAAGGCTTCGTCTTTACTGGTAAACTAAAGAGGCCCTGGATATCAGCTCAAGCATTGTGCCATAACTGTCTTTTTTTTTTTTTTTTTAATGTTTGTAAGCCATTGGCTGTACTTGAGCCCATGCCAGTTAGCTCCCTGCTGGACAATGCTTGGACATGGTCTCAGCGATGACAAGGGCCAGGGACTGTTCCCAGTCAGCAGTATAGACAAGGCCGCCCTCTTTTGAGGGCTAAGAGAAGTTAGACATATAGATGCAATCCGTGTTGTTCAATTTGCATTCAGAACCTGGCCTATTTACTAATATAGGAGTAGCCTAGGAGATTTTATTAAGGAAGTCTGTGATTTATGATTTACCTAGCATAACTGGGATGTTATGGCAGAAACAGGGATCCAATACGGTCCTCCAAGGCAGCATTTGGTTGTATAACTACAAAACCATCCTTACCCTGCCTTGTTTACTGACCACATTCCAACATTGCCGTCTCCATCACCCTGTTATGCATTCCCAAAACACATTAATTCTCTACCGTAATTAAAACAAGGATGCTGTGAAAAAGAAGAATACAGAAATGTGTGACTGGAAGCAATGCCATAACGGATATACAAAACATAGACTTGAAGTTTCAGAGATAACATTGGTTCTTGCATTTTCTAACTCCTGAGTGCTTCACTTCACAGCCTTCTCATTCTTTTAATGTACCGGTGCATCTGATATGCTCACTTTTCAAGTAAGCAAATCAAAATCAAAAATAATCCCCAGATGGGGATTTCACATAGTATATGCTGACATCCTCAAAGGTTATCATCAGGATAACAACTAGCAGATCCCCCGTAAAAATAGATACCTTTCTTAAACATTCCTAGTTTCCTCAATTTCCTCATTCCAAATCCTCAGTCAAACTCAACATCATCCCCAAATCCAGGCCACGCTTCCCCAGTCCTCATCTGTTATATATTCATATATATGTATATAAATGTATATACATACACCTATATATATTTCTCCAGTAGCTAATATGTGTGCAGATGGTCAAAAACAGTGACAAACCATTGAACCAGGAATGCTTAAGAGTACTTTAAAGATAACTGTATAGGAGTTGCAGCCTCATGTTAGGTAGAAGAAAGTTTTGAGTAAATGATACAGTGCTCATTACTAGTTTGCAGTTAATTTCTGTAAATGGATTATTAAAAGCTAGATGGAACAAGGTTCAGATAAGCCTGTGAGCAAAAAGCTCTGATGTTAAACCTCATGAAGATGTGTTCATACCGTATTCTCTCCACTTCTAATCCTTAAGGGATGGATGTATAATCGTGGGGGATGTGAGTATTTAGTGGAAAATAAGGCCTTACAGTTATGACCAATGGCTTTAGTTTGGGATTATCCGTCATAAATTATGACAGTCACTGTTTCTGTCTATTCATAGACTCACAGAACCATTCAGGTTGGAAGGGACCTCAGAAGGTCTGTAGTCCAACCTCCTGGACCGCCTGCCCAAAGCAGGGTCAACTACTGGGTCAGACCTCAGAGTTGCTCAGGGCTTTATCTAGTCAGGTCTTTATTCAGCAGAGGAGGATAAATGTTTCCCTAATTGACTGGCTGTGGTCCTGTTAATGCAGCTCAGGATGCTGTCGGCCTTCCTTGCAGCCAGACACGGCACTAATTGCCTCTTGCAATGAAGCCCGATGGAAAACCTAGAGACAATGGGGCTGTGCCACTTTTCACCAGGTGAGCATCTGGCCCCTTGATATTCACCCAGGCATATTTATCATTATGAAAGGGAGGTCTCTTTTACATGGTCTCTACCATATAAAAGTAGCTGCTGTCATTGGCTACTTCAGAGGAAACAGATTTAATCCTTTTTTGACCTTATGACCCCATAAATTTAAAGGTGACCATTTAAAGGTGAAATTATATAATTACCCTAAAGATAGGTCTCTAATCTCCCTTTAAAACCCTTCACCAGAGTGCCAGAGTTTTCCAGGCATTTTTCTTGCCCATTGTACGCCTCCTGAGGTAGCTGAACAGGCTCCATAAGAGTCATTCTGTTATTGGGCTTTTAAAAGCACTTATGAGAGAAGAAGTTTCACTTTTTGATTTTACAAGTCAGTGTAAGAATTGCATTTTTTCAGGTGGCTCATATTTTTTACCCTACTCCTTCAAATCAAGATTCTTGTCCGAATTTTCAATAACCACTATGTCTTTCTGAGATCTTAAGTTTTTTTAACCAAAGGTATTTTCATAAATGTGTTTTCCAGTGATATTTCTACTCCCCTTATTTCAGTATTTAAATTGTAAGTGTATTTTCCCATCTTCCACCTAAGTCTGGATCAAGAGTTCAAGGGGTCACTGGGCAGAGGCCCCTGAAGCCAAATTTAAATCAGGCTTTGGCAATCTGTGGCATGATCCAGATCCTACCAACTAACTGTAACTCTTCCCAGAGACTGCAGAAGGCTCTTCACAGAGCTTCACAATCTCCAGGATTCAGGGTCCTCTTTTGAAGGACATTAGTGGTGAATGCTTTGCTTGCAAAGCCAGATGAATTTATCTATCTGCAGCTACATTATAGTATGAAGGTGTTTAATTCTCAGGGATGTTGATGACAGAAGTCAGCTGATCATCTCCTTGTCCATTATGGGTAATTGAAAGCACGGTGGTCTTACATTACTGAAAGGACCACAGATATAACAGCTGGTTGGATATGCATCAGGAATCTTATCTGAGGACTCTTTCACTTTAAAATGTGCTTCTACAGATCTTTCCATTCTCCTGTTGGTACCCAGCATAGTTTAGTGCCACTTCACAAACTCCTGATCTAGATATTAAGAGATTTTCTCTTTTCTTTTTCTTCCCAGAAGACACCTTGCATATGAGAAGGTTTTTCCTTGTTGATTTTAATTTTTTGTTTTATTAGCTTTTTTTCACACAGTGGCCCACGTATAAAGTAATATATTGGTTTGAAAAGCATGGCCAAAAGCTATTCATCACTGTTTCTAGCTTCTGAATAAGAACTTCTGAACAGTACCGCAAGAGAAGCTCTGAATCTTTCTATATGTCTATTAGGTTGCCCCACCCTACTCATAATGAGGTATGCAGGACATAAAGAAATGGTTAGTTTCCATCTAGGTAAAGATTAGCAGGAGCAAGCTGGGGATTCTGTATCATACTATATCAAGAATTGATCTATTTCAGAGATTGTTTGGGACACGGGAACTGATTTTAAAAAATCATCAGTAGCCACTAGTACAATTCATAGCATATATTCCTGATTTGTTGTCCCTTCCCTTTTTTTTTTTTTTTTTTTTGGTTTAACTCAGGAAGGAATTCACCTCCCCACCATGAAATAGTAGCAAAAGGAATTATAACGCACATCTCTTATAGACCAAGAAGGATAATTGGTCTTTCTGGTAGATTTTCTGTTCTTAAGTATCTTCTTTATCAAGAGCCCGCAAAATAAGTAGGATCCAAGAGAGAACCTAAGAGCAGTGCAAATGAAGATTAAGATAAGAAATGGAGTGGGATATGACTGGTGAGAGCTTCAGTAGCTATTTTCATCTTTTTTGTACTGTGCAACTTCAGCAAATCTGAAGTAGTAATACCTTTCATCTTTATTCTGAAACACTCTCAAAGCATCTTGAAATGCTTAGGTCCCGCTCACATTTTAGTTAAACTAAGCTTGATCTTTGCTTCTGGTTTTACACCTGAAGAACTTGCCTGCTCAAGAATTCATCTTTTTTTTTTTTTTTTCAGCTATATATACTCCCCCTATAAACCTTATATTAATGTGTTAGGACCTCAGACATTCACAATACAGGCCAATTCTCAGAAAGCAATTCAAGAAGAAGAGTTTCTTCTGTTTCTGAAGTCTGTTAGGCAATTGCTTCCATTCTATTTATCACCCAAAAAAGGACCAAATAACATTCACTTAATTATAGAAGATTCCTCGCTGGCTAGCTTGTTCCTGTGAGGAAGATAATCATCAGCTGGATTTGAACATGGTGCTTCTCTTAGATGAACCACAATGCTTCTTGTTCACAGCAGGCCTGTGAACTGATATATACTGTCCCAACATCTGATTCATGAGGTTCCCAAAGACTGGTTGAAACCTGGATCCTTCACTTCTTCCATCCATTCATTGGGTGACTTCAGCTCCTACCTTGCCTAATGGGTAGACCCCCCATCTTGAGCACAAGGTAATTAGTTGCTCACCATTAGATTAGCTCTGATCATAGGAAAAAGAGAAATTGTTAACATTAGCTCCATTCCTAGGATGAGAAATCTGTTGTAGTTTTCCACATCAGGTTTTTGTTTCTTCTTTTTCTCACTTTAGAGAAAGGTCTTCATGATCAGGAGCCCTGGTTACAGATGTTATCGCCGGGCCTGTTTCTATAAACGTAGGAGTCAAAATCCCATATCTGGCCATGCAGTAATTTAAACTGTTCAAATTCTGGTCTAATCTTGAATCTTAACCATGTACTTTCAATGTGAGTCATGACAGCAATTTCAATATGAAAGAACAGATTGTGAAAAAGAAGAATCATAGGCAGAAAAATCCTTACTGGTTTGAACCATCATGATCGGGGTCAGCATCTACAGCCCTCAGACTTCTTCACAGAAGGCCTGCTTCTTTGAGGGAGTACCTGGAGAGCATCCAACTGGCAGGGCACAATAACGTGGACCACTTCTCTGCCTATTCACACTCACACTGCATCAATGTATGGAAGTAGTTGCATGCACGGGAAGACAGGAAGGTGACATCAGGAAGATGCTCTTGTATTTCTAGCTACCTTCTGCACTGGGTGTTCTGACCTTTAGAGAAAGTTAATCATGCCATCTACTTTCACTCTTCATTTAATCTCCCCTTCCCATCTGTTCAGTTTCTCTCAGCTGGAAGCAAGATGAAGAACGAGTACCAGTCAGCTGTCTCAGTGGTCCGCAGCCCACACTTTGGGGCCATTTATTATAAAGCATTAACATCAGTTGTCACCTCTGTCATGACTGTTACTGCAGTCCATGCCAGATTAGTAGGCAAGAACTGACTTTCGAAATACCTGTGTGAAATGAACACTAGACAGACAGATAGACAGACTGGCAGTATCAGAAGGGACCATTCTCATCCTTTGTTCTGAACTGCTAAATAACATATGCCAGATACCTCAGCTCATGTGTCAGGTTCATACCTTCTGACTGAGCCACAGCATCCATTTTAGAAAATCTCTTAGTCAAGATTTCATGCGATAAGTGTTCCACCCCTATTGCTAAACAAGATGTTCCAAAATAGTTAATTACCTTCACTATTTAAAAAAAATGCAGACTCAGTGTCTTATTTCCATTTTGAATTTGTCAAATGCCTGCTTCCATCCAGTAGAAATCATCAAGCTCTCTTTTTTTTCTATTTGAAAAATTCACAGTCTGTTACTGAGCCCTTCAAGTAGTTCAACATAGTGCTGAGAGCTCATTTATTTGGCTGTTATCATGACCCCTATGTTCTTTTTAGAGGCATTGTCTTCTAGTGAAGAATTCCATTTTTTATGAGGAATAAAAAAAGCCTACCAGTTTTTTTCCTTTGGATACATAACTTTGAATTTAGTTGAGTTAAAATGAATACTGTTTAACAGAATCCAGCCTACCCATTGACCTAGGTCTGTCAGACTTACTTCTGTCATTATTTATCACTCCATCATTTTTTGTATGATTGGCAAATTTTGCCAGTAATTACTTTAGATATCTCAAAGGAAATGTTATAGATACTGAATAACACAAAGCTTTCAGCATTTTCCTGGAGAAGCCTTCTAGAAACTCTTCCATATTGTAAGTGACAATTTACAAATATTTTTTACATTTTTTTACAACTATTTTCCATTAAAGCATGCTGATGGGTATTACTTCTATATTTTTAAATTCTTTACCATATCATCTCATATCAATATTTTCATAATTTTACTTAGATTTATGAATGATTAACTAATTTTACCAAGTCATCTGGTTTACAAACTTAAAAATTAACAGTAGATGTTTTTCAGGAAAACTTGAAGTTTTTCTAATATTCCATAAATTTCAAAAATGAGCATTAACGGTTAAGCAAATTTCTTAGCTCATTCTTTGAATATTATTGGATTCCAATTATCTCATCCCACAGAAGTGAAATATTTAATAGCACTTGTTTAGCACAGTCGTCAGTTACTGACTGTTCATACATTACAAAATGGGTGGATGGATGGATGGATGGATGGGATGGATAACTGGATACACGAATCTCACTAGGACATGATTAAACATCAGTGGAAGGTTAAATATTCCAAAAAGTCATCCAACCCTATTAGACACTGGAAAATAGCTGAAATGTTATGCCCTTGATCTGCAGACATACTCCTTTATTGAGTATTCCAGTACTCATAAATCACCTTACAATACAATACCTTCCAATGCACACATACATTATAGAGCTACTTACATACAGATTGTATCCTGAAATTCTTTACAGCACTAAAAAAATTGCAAGACAGCAGCTGGTACATCGTGTAAAGAACATAGCAAGGTAAAGACCTTGCAAGGCAATTAAAGGAAAACCTCCATTCTCTGATAAGACTAATAAACTTAGGAAGAGAAAAACTGAGCAGTCCTAGAAATGAAATGGCAGTGGAGAAGTGCTGAGAGGCTGAGAGGTCAGCTCCCAATGGGGGGAAAAGGGTGG
Source organism: Struthio camelus (assembly GCF_040807025.1). Taxonomy (NCBI): domain Eukaryota; kingdom Metazoa; phylum Chordata; class Aves; order Struthioniformes; family Struthionidae; genus Struthio; species Struthio camelus. The sequence goes on along the minus strand of NC_090981.1, from coordinate 60,365,837 downwards.
GAGCTCCTCCCCAGCGCTCTTCCTGCAGAGGAGACAGTGTCTGTGATGTGATCACCTCCTTGTTGCCATCCCAGCAAAAAAATGCCTCCTTGCAATTCATAGATCTCACCCTTCGTTGGTTTAGTAACAAAAGCAAGAAAGCCATGCTCCAAGGGCACAGTTACATTGATAACTAATTGCTTAATTGCTAACAGAAATGCTTAAGAAGGAAAGGAGTGGAGCCTGTGACCTAACCAACTGCCAGCACTGTCTGCAGCTCTCTCCCATCTTCGTAATCTGGACAACGCCCCGTCTTATCACCTCACTGGCTATGCTATGGACATGAGGGAGACACGGGGCATGGACTTCTGTGCTAGGTACCCAGCCTACGTGCAGACCGTTCCTTCTCTTTCACTGCATGGGAATTTACCTTCCACAGGCTGAGAGGCAGATTCTGTAGTGCACAGTATTTACCTTTTCTGATCTGCCCATTTCACTCCACTGAGATGAATATGGATTGAATGGCAAGAGGGGAAAGTTCTGAAGAATGAAGTCCTCTGCTTAGCTAGTGACATTCAATACCAGACCAGTAAGAATTGTTGTCTTTCTCTCATGGCAGTCAGACAAGTGGACTGACACCCAGAACCAGAAAAATCTACTTCTGGCCTAAGAAAGCCAGTAAGCACCAATGTGTATTCATTTCTGTTGCAATCTCTTGCAAAGTGGGTTGCTGTGATAGTAGTTTTGTGTAGCAAGCATCAGGCAAGTAGGTCCAAGAACACTTCTTAGTTTTAAGAAAAGTTGACTATTTCTCTATTTGAGGATCCTACTTCCCTTTCTATTGCCTGAGACTAATCTAGTTACATAAGTGGACACACAGTGGGACCATCTGCCCCCAAATATAGGGGTCTTTGGATCAAAGGTTTGCATCTGGAGCCATCATTGGCCATGCTCTTGAATGCTGATTTGGAGGATCTTCAGTGTAGTTACCAAGCTCTGGGCTCCATCCAGAGGAAGGCTTATGACAAAGAGAGGCAACATGTTATTCCAACCTGGTAGGAGATCATCAAGATATTGTTTTGCATGTCAGCTGCTAATTCTTCTTGCAGCATGCAAAGAGAAGGAGAAAACTCACAAAGGCCGATTTGGGATCCATGGGATTTTAATGATGTGGTCCTTTAGGACTGCACTTAGTGCACAAATGAATTCATGACCATGCAGAGCCACTACTCATGGTGAATGAAAAGATTACAGTTGCAGAGTAGTCTTCAGATGCACTCTAAGATAGCTTACTAATCCCTTTCTTTATCATCTCAGCTGATTAAAACAGAAGAACAGCCCTTGAATTGAGCCCTTAGTTACATAAAAACATTCATAGTCATGCCACTGTCATGAGAAGGGCATGAAGCTCCCTCAGCGTGCCCTACTACCAAGACTTCCTGTGGAAGAAATGGGGAGTCCAGCCAAAGCTCCCTCCAAGATGCTGTCCCGGTTTCTGCCTGCTGATCATTTCACAGTCACACAGGGAAGAACAGGTCGCGAAAGGCTACGGACTCTAATGTCAACCCTTTCTGGAAGATACTTTGCAGAACCAGGAAAATTAGATGCCCTGAGCTGCAATCCTAGCAGATTTCTTGATTCTTTGCTGCTTTGATAAATCATTTATTAGAACAGCCTTTTTACCTAATCCCTGGGGGGGGGGGAGAGGGGGGATGGACATAAAATAGATTTATCACAAAACCCTGTCCTCCTACCAACCGTCTTCAGACCGGGACATATATTTCTCTGATTATTAATTAACTGATGCACAGAAACAGCTTCAAGCCTTTTAACCTCTCTCTTTCTCTTTTGTCCTTCAAGAGTGTAGATGACAATGCAGGAGTGGTGTTCAAAACATAGATAGCTTATTGAGCAGCTGAAGTAGCAGCATCATGCCTTGACCCTATAGCCATGAATCCAAACATTAAAGCCATTCAGAAAACAAGTATTTAAGCTGTTTTCCCAGGAGACACATTCCATTCTTAGTCATACCTATTTAAATCTGGTGTAGCACCACTGATGTTGCAGACGTTGACCTGCAGAAAGTAAGTTGGTGAACTGTCAGTAGTGAACATAACAAAAAAATCTACCTGTGGTGGCAGCCGTATTATCCACCAGCAGATATTTGACCTGATAAAAGAAAAGAATATGATATTGTCAGCACTGGTTGTCTGTCTGTCTGTCTGTCTATCTGCCTATCACTGTGACATCTCAACTCTCAAGCCATAGCTTTTCTTCTTTTTGGAGTCTATCCAAATACCTTCAACAGTATGAAATACAACTGCACATAAATAACAGGAAGGGGGAGAGCTGAATGCACCAACAACTTCTGAGCGCATCAAGCCCTCTGAAACTAGGACAGTCAAATGAAGCTAGAGACATTAGCTGTTCTTTCCCTAGGATGTGCTTCCAAGGAGAATGCACAGTTATTGGCCTCCTCCTCCACTGTCCCCAGCAACCTTGGCCCCTCTGTCCTCAGCTGCTAGCTGGTAGAAGGTTTTATATTGCAGCAGTGGAGATCAGGACAACTAAGGAAAAAAAAATTAAATCATCCAAATGTGGTCCAAATCTGCAGGCAGCTGATATACCAATAGCATCAGGGTACAATTCCCACCTTCATTATCCTGTGGTCTAAATGAAATATGGTGAGCAAATGCACTTTTGATCTCTTTTATTAGTCCCATTTGTTAAAATGCTGTATTATTTACAGCTTTGCACAGAGTGAAGAAAGGGAATTAGAATTCCATCTTAAGAGCAAAGTGATAATAGTGATAGCTACTAGTGTAGCTCTGTGAGCTTGTCTGAAGGAAGAGTTCTTGCATGGGTATGACTATATCAGCATCTCAGCACCAGGGCTTATCATCTGATTAAAGGTCTAGTCCCTGCAAAAGGGGACAAATAGTAGACTCGCCATCCCCGTTGAAAGTATCAACACCACCACTATTTCTAGTGGGGTTTGCATGTATCTGGAGTATGAATCAGCAAGACCACTTTGGGGAATGAGTCACCCAGATAATAGCCACTTAATACAATTTTGCCTGGAGATGTCATTCCCAATTGTGGAACTAGATAAAGCCTGCATTATAGGCACCTCGGTTTGAGTGAGATATGTAGCGTCATTGCAGTCAGTGCTGATCCCTGCTATTGCAGAGTGATTCATTTGGGCACAGCTAGACATGTCCCAAAGGAAGACAGAAATTGCATCCTACACTCTACTGACTATTGGCTAGACCTCCGTGGATTAGTTTAGGATCCCAGCGTGATTTTCTCACAGGTAGATGCACATGTAGGTACACCCTGGACAGGCACATTTGGTCAGTAGAAGATACACTGCAACAGGATCAGCTGAAAGAGTAGAAATCAAAGTTCAGAGGCAAGTAAGTTTTGTAAAGCATAATGTAAGTAATTATCCAGCTTCAGCCACCTCGCTGTGATATTTGGTAGCTGTGTTTATATTAGTAAAATAAACATACCTGGCACTTTTCTCTAGCACTGAGGCCAGCTGGCAAAGAACAACCCATACCCAAAGTATTAAATTCCCTTACTTTTCAGAATATCATGGCCACGTCCAAGCTAACTGCTAAAAACAGCCCCTTGTCCTGTGCTAATACTCAAACTGTGCCCAGGAACTGTTTGGAGTTAGGCACAAGCCACAGCTCTGTCAAGGACCTTTCTAAAAACTTAATGGCATGGATGATTGGACTCCAGTGACGGTGAACTTTCCCTGGCACTATTTTAATTTACTGATATAGATGTAGCTGATATGTCTTGGACAGGAGTATTAACACTCCAGAGGTGATTTTAAAAAGAACTAACTTTCACTATGATGTACGTTCAAACATGTGAGGTAGCTAGACAGCAAATTGCAAGTTCAAACTCAAGTAAAGCACTTCCAGTGGTGCTTCCGGCAGCATTTAAAGCCTGAACCCACGCAGGCAAAATCAGCAGGTGCTTTGTTTGTTCCGTTGCTGAGATCAAACATAGGACCTTGTTGACTGATAGATTATTCAACAAGCCAGACGTAAATTGGGAACATTACCAGATGCTTACTGGCTAATAAGGGATTGCAAGAGCAGGTCCATTGCTATTTAATAACACCCCAGATCATTACTCACCATTACTTTCCAGTTTTCTGTCCAGTGATTGATGACTTCTGTGAGGCTTGAGCAACTCGTTTGCTCGCATCTTCAGAGCTGCAATGCTGGGACATCTTCATCCAGGTGGTTGGCAGGATAACTCCATAGAGAGCCAATTACTTGAAACCTTGGCTTCAAGAGGAGAGGAAGAAGAGGGATGCCTGCTTATTCTGTAGGTCTCTCTCTTGAAACCGCATCTGCCACACTCAGTAAACCTGTTGTTTCACTTTGGTTAAGATTATCAATTTTTTGACCTCTCATAAACCTATGTTATTAGCCAAAGGCAGGGAGTACAGCTTTAAGATAAGAGTGAGAAGATGTGTTTGTTTATGTGTGTGTATGCATGTGTGTATGTGTCTTTTTCAAATGCAATCTGTCATATGTCACTGGTGAGACTTGCTTTCCAGGATGAACTAAACCAGAGAGAGGTGCTGCTGAATGCAGTCACGGTACAGCAGCCCAGAGCTGTAAACCATGTCCTGTGTTGGTGTCAGGAACAGGTGTATCACTGGCAGCAAATGTATAGCATTAGCTTTTTGAGGGGCTGCCTCAAACTGCCTCTTCATTTCAGCCTCTTTATCAAGAGACATCGGGTTTCAGGGGATGATTTGTGCTGCCAGAGCTTTGCAGGGTTAGGAAAACAGATGGCTTGGTCTGAAGTGCAGGCTGATCCAGGCTAGTCTTACCTGGTGTTTGTGCTCAGAGATGCTGTTGGCACATGAGGACATTTCTGGCAAAGGTATCAGAGGCACTTCTTATACAAGGTGTTGGCCTCCTGCCTCACGCATGTTTCAGTCCCGCAGTCACTCCAGCTAAAGGCATATACAGTCTGGGCAAGGGAGTTCCTGGAGCTAACATATTAAAAACAAACAAACAAACAAAAAATCTCCCCAAAGCTGAATGAGTTAGATGAACTGACTCCTGCTCGAATCTGACCTGTCTTGGCTCTTCTGATCTCCAAACGGCAACTCTTCCACTGAGACAAAGAATGGCCTCTTAGGTAGCCTGTAGGTACAATATTCAATTACTAAGGGCGTTTCTGTTGCTGGATGCTCTCCATGGTTGATTGGTTGATGTGCTGACAAGGTGTGAAACTACTTATGGAAACCGTGTTAGGAAAGCACTAGAGTTCATCTTTCTCAACTGCAGAGTCAACATAAAGAAAAAGAATCTGCAGTAAGTGCCAGTTAATAAAGCTCCTCATATGGTTTAAGTGGCCAACAATCAAACTATCCATGCCAATGAATACTATAATGGAGAGCTTATTAAATTCATGTCTTACTTATATTGCCATAATGAGGAAGTAGCAGTAGGTAAATCAGATTCCCTTCTTTGTGAATATTAGAAGGCAAAGGAAAGGTTATGCTAGAGAGTGAGGAAGGGCGTAGAGAGTTACCCCAGTCATGACAGAGGGAAAGAGAACAAGTGCCTTGAAACCATGCATCACATCTGCTGACATCCAGAGCAAAGGTGACTCCAATCTTGTGTGTGCTGGTACTCTGGCACCAGCATTTGTATCCCCAAGCTTCACAGTGTTGTGTCTGAAATGGCACACAGACCAGGCACAGTGTCCTGGGACCCCGATCTGTAACAACCCTTCCTACCCTCCGTCCCCCACTGGCAACCATCCTCTCCTCACTTTCCTGCCCACCCACCCACCCACCTACCTGCTCACTCCCTCCCTACCGCCACCCTCACCCCTTTCCCCATGTTCATTCTCAGTGGTCGTTGCATGTATGTGCCTTGCCCCCTTCAGCTCGTTAAGCCCTCCGCCTTGCCTCATGTTTTGACAGGTTTTGTGAGTTTTGACAATCCTGCCAGTGCCCAAGCTGCCATCCAAGCTATGAACGGCTTCCAGATTGGCATGAAGAGGCTGAAGGTGCAGCTCAAGAGGCCAAAGGATGCTAATCGTCCCTACTGAAGAGTTGTGGGAACCGCTGGATACAAAGCACTAGCACAGGTAACTGCATGGGGCAGGGGATGTCAGCTGTGGTCTTAGCCTCTCTTTGTGTTGTGGACTCTTGAAAAGATTCAGCTCTGCGATCCTCTAGCAGCTGTCTTTTTCACTTAGGCCTCTGGCTAGAGCTGCACCACACAGACACACACCCACACATAAACCAGGAACTGTTTGTGTGTGCACCTCGTTAGAAAGAGAGGCAGAAGGATGCTTAATGAGGGATTGAGCCAAGTTCCCCCCTCCAGTGGCATCCTGCATCTCTAAAAAGTCTTCCCGGTCACTAGAGGGGAGTCAACAGCTGTTCTGATTCCCCTCGGCCAAAGAGAGCGTTTTTGGTGGCTGAAGAAAATCTGCAGTTAAGAGATGGGACTGGGCTGCAGTTTAATCCCAGGCGACTGGGCTGGGACAGCGTCTGTCTCAATAGCTCTGTGTTGCAAATGTTTCAAAGCATTCTTCATTCTTCATGCGGTATAGTCTGTATCCAATTTCATCCCAGCATAATAATTGTGTGTGAATACTTCTCCCTAACAACTAAATGACTCCTAATTTCTTTCTTCCCATGCCCAAGAAATGAACAAAAGGATCCATGCTCACATCTTGCTCAGTTACTGTTTACTCCTGTGGGTAGATAAAACTCAACCAAAGCCAAGCAAGCTTTGCTTGAGTGAGCACCTACAAATATTTGAACGAGGGTCTCATTGTTAGTCTCATGTACTTTGTGGTGTTGTTGGAAAGGAGCTAGCCTGATGTTCCAAGGAAATGCCTAATGCCTGTAATAATGTCAAAAATATCAGAAAAACAAGCTTGTGTCACTGGAATCTCAGCCTATCACCAATGATAAAAATGAAGAATAGATGCTGAATAATGTATTCAAAAATGCCTATATGTCTTCAGAGCCTAAGCCCCGTTTTTAAAGGCCCTGTACGTGTATAAAAAGGTTCCAGGTGCATAAAATAATCAAAGTACCTACCTCCCACTCTTTTTGCAAATATTTAGGGTTATCAGGACTCTTGGTGCCCTGGATTTTCCATGTCTACGCTGCAGAGTGCAGCAGAAACCAGAGATCTCCAAGGTGAAGCCAGATATCAGTGGCCTGTGCTGTGTAAACACACCAGCTTTCCTGGAGCTAAATGGGAGATTCCCTGCACTGCAGTACACCATGTCATGAATATGGCAGCGACTTTTGATGATGGGGCTTAGGATTTTAACTCAAACAGTCACCTTTGAACACTATAACCTTCCCATACGCCATGACAAAATGACATGAACCATTAGTTGGTTCTCTTTTCAAAGAGAACAGTGATAGCATTACAGAGAGTGCCCCACCTTTAGCTGCCAAGTAAAAAGCATGTTGACAGGTGGTGGAGCCATCCTGAATGATAGCAAAGGTAGAACACTGCTATTCCTGATGTTGTTTCCAGGCATGCTTTACATTGCATGGTATCACAGATGATAGGTGAGCTTCCACCTCTCATGGCATCAGGCACTGCTATCCAAGAAGGGTATGAGGATTGGTAAATTACATTTGTGTCAGCAGTGGCACATTCCCTGTAATTCAGCTCCCTCCTTTTCTGCTGGGCCCAAAATGTTCTGTCTGTTTTCCATCGTTGGCCAGCTTTCTCTTTAGATAATTCCTGGATAAACAAAAATACATAAAAGGATATGTTTGTTACAGAGACAGGGGATTCTCTCTGCTGCCGAAGCCATTCCACATCAGAGATTCTCTAATAAGACCAGCACTCTAGGTGGTCCTAAGCTACAATAAACAGTTTACATTCCCAAATTTTCCTTCCAGTAGGAATTTCTGGATCTGTGATTTGGGACACAAAGGTGGGTTAGGTGGCCTTTCTAGACCGTTATGACTATAATGTCTAAGATTCAGTGATTTTGATCCAGGCCTTGCTGACCCGTCTAAGATTTGATCAGGACGTACCCATCTTCAGCCTTTCCAAAGAACTGCAAAGTGTTCTAATTTTTCACTGATGTCTATAACATTCTTGAAAATACTTTGTTCCAGTCTTCAGAGCACTATCCATTGCACTGAGAATTAAGGATTGGTACCAAAATGGTTGTGAAAGCGATATTGCACTGAAGATGACATGGAGCAGATCAAGAAACCTTTCATAAACATATTAGGTACACGTGTTAATTTCACCGGGGTTTTTAGGATCTCTGTGGCAATAATGACCCCAGATATAACCTCCAGAGCTTAGTATTTCCCTTATACATGCCTATGCAAAGATAACTATGAGTGTGTTCTCCCTCTTCAAATACCTCTTTTCTTTTCCTTGCTTATGACAAGGCCTCTTGGAAGCTTGAAATTAAGATGTGTTTCCATATCCAAATGCTTTTTGCTTCATCACACTGGCTTGTTACCGCAGGTTTTGCTCAGAAGTGCTGGGGCAGACTGGGAGATGCATGCATGCTGTTTTGTTAATGCAGGGACTGCCTTTGTTGGAGAGATTTTCAGTAACAACTGCAGAGCAATTGAGGAACACAGTTCCATCCAGTTTTGGAAATCTCTCCCTGGTTCGTTGATGTCAAGCAATGGGCTTATATTGTGGTGTAGCTGTGATCACAGAGGATATGCTTGATTCTTACTGTAGTGTGAGAAGTGCTGGGCTGTAGATTCTTGTGTGCTGTTAGAGACTTCCTAGGAAGAGTCCACAGTGTTTTGGCTGTCGTGGTTCTTTATGAAGCACTCTACCTCTGCCTGTCATCACCAGGCTGACCTGGGGTCTGAGCCTTTTTCTTATAAAAAGGTCACTCAGTAGTAGGGCTAGGGCTTCCTCCACACTCAAAATAAATTATACAGACAGAAATCAGCTGTAAAATGGCAATAAAATTGCAAATCTCTCTCTCTCAGCACTTCTTTCCTCTGCTTGTGCAAAGCAGAACAGTCTTGAATAGTAGCCTTTAATTGAGAAGTCCTTTAGTTTTCTTGACTTTTACTTTGATTCTATTTCTCAGCTGTGCAGCAAAATCAGCTCAGCTGTTACCACCGGATCAGTTCCCCCCTCTACTTATAGGCACCCTTGTTAGAGGTGTAGATAATCTCTAACAAAGTGGAGGGATGCAGCTCAAAGGTCTTTGTCCTCTTGTTGAATCTCACCTTGGTGAACCTATTGGAAAAGTCAAAGATCTACCTGTCTTAGCAGGAGAGATTTCTCCTGGAAAAAACTTTGTGTGTATTGTTTTTCACGTAGCAAAAGGAATTAGCCAAGTGCATGTGGTGCCCCAGGAGGACACCAAAGGAGGGTATCACAAAGAGGGATCTGATTTAGTACAGGAAGTCCCTTGCCAAGTTAGGTTGGAGAGGATACTTGGAGGTGGCAAGGGAGAGTCAAAACCTCAGAAGATCCAGCTACCTTTTAAGCTCATGTTTTCTGGTATTAGGAAACATCTGTACCAAGCAGATATAGGATTTTTAGTCATGCTCCGACGTGGCCAGATACAAGGCAGGTTCCAGCCAGGGCTGTGCAATAGCAGTCAGCGCAGGGCTGAGCCCTCACTAATAAACATTACTTAGAGATGGGTCAGTTGTCCTTGGCTCAGCAATGTGGTGATTTGATGTGCAGCCTCCAGTGTGCCTCCAAAATGCCACTGGAAGACTCTGACTGGCTCAGTCAGTAGACGCATCATTACTGCAATGAGAAGTTTCCTAAAAACACTAGGACTGAAGCCAGCTGGGCCCCCTGGTACCACACAGAGAGCTATTGCAAAGCTTGAGAGCAGTCAGCTCCCTTAACTGGCAGAAACACAACAACCTCTGTATGTTTTTTATCTTCTTTTACTTTGGTCACAGCTCTTCAGGGTACTTATCTCAATTCCAATTTGAAGCGTGCGCATAGCCATACTGACATCAGGGCAATTAATCATGTGCTTCAAGAGTATGCTCGAGAAACTTTTTAATTGGGATTTTTCTAAGGAAGAGCTTTGTTTTATCAAACTCCTTTCCAAAAATAAGAAGCTGCCAAAAAAAAACACAAGCAGCACCCAGTTTGATGTAAGCCACCAGAGTGTTTTTCCCAACCAAGGAAGAAAGATCTTCACTCAATTTTAATTCTGAATGCATTTTTTTTTAACTTCTAAATCTCCCTTATGGGACAGAAGCAGTCAAGGCCATAGTGATTTGAAATCCTTTGTTTTCCTTGGAAGCGCTCTAAAGTTGCTGTCAAACACTGAAAGGGTCTCTGTGATGTGGCAGATAAGCCCACAAGCTGCAGCAAGCAAAGCCCTGAAGAATTCAGATGGCAAAACACTTCCAAAATGGCTGCCACTGTTCTCTCTTTTTCTTTCTAATTACAGAGGTGGTTGTAGCAAAAGACAAGGAGGGTAAGGGGGTGGGAGGAAAAGAAAGCAAAAGAAGGAGAGGAGGATCATTTGAGGCAACTCTGCCAAAATCAATATATTCTATTACAAATCCCCCCTCAGGACTAGGAAGTAAGGATTCGGAGGCACTTAATGTTTCTTACAGATAGTAAATGCATGAAATAATGAAACCTACAGCTCGCTTGGGTGGCCGCTCTTCAGAGCCACTACGTACCTTACAGTATGACAAGCTGAAGGTGCACCCTGCCATGCCTCAGGGTGCGTGGGGGAGCCCTTGTGAGGCCGGCTAGGTCCCACTAGGACCAACCACAAGACAAGCCTCTCTTCTCCTCCCACCACGTGTAGAAGTATCCAGCCTCCCCAAGCAGGATCTAGGAGCTAGTTCCCAACTGTCTCATCCATAGTAACCTTGTAGGAATCGTAACAGGACAATCGCGCCTAGAACTGCCCTAATTCACAGCTTGTCAGTATTTAGGACTTAACAGAGCAGCCTAGGAGAATCCAGCTGATAGATCACTAAACGATATTGTACAGAAGAACAGTGAAGACCCATTCCCCTTCTGTGGTCTCATTTCGGTGACTGATCATTATTTACAAAGCATTATTTACCACCTCAGTTACGCTGCTCTTGAAGTTTTATTTAAAGCTAGAGATGGCAGGGGACGTTTGGATCAGAGCAGCCTGGAGCACTGGGATGGAACTGAGTGAGACGAAGTGAGTGTGAGGGAGACAAACTGAGTGAGTGAGGCAAAGTGAGGCAGAACAGGGAAGAAGTGGCCAACAGTAAGATTTTTTTTTTCAGCTGTGCGATAGTCTTCCAAGGGGAGTAGCGGCAAAGATTAAAAGACTGCACGCCCAGGCAACCTGCTTCACTAAAATATCAGGGGAAATAACAGCGTTCGTTACAGTCTGAGTACAGAGAAAAGATGTTCAGATCCTCCTTCACAGTGTCTCAAACATGTGCTGATGTGTGGTTTATTGTAGAAGCTGTGAGACGCTTGTTATTGTAGCTGGCTGGAACAATTGATATTTTTCCAATAGGAAATGTCATTTTTTCCATTGGAATGCATTGGCTACCAAACTGGAAAACACTGCATTTTTCCCGCTGTCTGTTCCCTGATAAGAGAGAAAAAATAAAAGAAAAAAAAATCTGTTTTTGAAATAAGCAGGCATTATCAGCCACAATTCAAAGAAACAAACAAAATTCCAAATGCCCACGAAAAGTAATGTTGAGGGAACATTTCTGGCTCTCTCTTCCTGTCATTTCTGATCACTTCAGTGTAAAGCCAGATGAAAGTCTAGCTTTTACTGAATTTTGGGTTGCTTGCCCTCTCAGATAGGCTTGTATTACTTCCAGTGGGAGAGTATTCTGCAGTTGGATTGATCTCACTGATGTCTGTTAGACTGTTTTTCTTGAGATTCAAACTAAATATCCTTTATCAGAATCTAATCCCATTTCTTGTAGTTATGCCTCCTACAATCATGCTAACCAATTCCTCTTCCTTCTGCACAGATTACTGTCATTTCCCTCCTTTAGTTATCACTTAGATCGTTTAGGACTTGCTTACATTATGGAAATTTGCGTGAGCATAATTACATCAAAACAGTACTCCAGCACAAGCTTTAGTACAAGTGAATAAAGTGAGAGTAAAATCAGCAGAGCTTCATTTAGGAAAGTCTCTTTAGGTACTGGGAAAACATCAGTTCAACCTTTTTTTTCTTTTCTGAATTACTTTTCCTTTTAATTTCCACTGACAACTGTGATGATTAAATTAAACATCCCTCACAGTGTGTTTGTAACCCAAACCTTGCACTATTGTGCTAGTACATGAGAGTGTGGAAGTAAATATAACTGGAAGCGCTTCAAAACCAAACTACATAAAGTGTTTGCAAAACTGACAAGGAAATCTTTTTCTTTTCTTGCTGATCCTTTTTAACCTGTCTGCCCATTTAAATTACTAATAACTTTATTATGGTAAAATTCTCATGTCTGTTTTATAAACCACAGTTTCAATACCAGTGCATGCAAAATTCCATTTGCTAATTATTGTAGTTATTCTAAGATTGGCACACAATATAATGCACTGATGGAAAACGACAATAATTAATTACCGCATTTACTCCAAAATTACAATCAGTAATTACTGCTCTGAGACCGAATTCCATTCAGCAATATTTGGAACTTGTTCTTCCTCAAAGCAGGGCAGCTTTTCAGGAGTATTGCTGTGTTTGCATCTAAATGAGTCCATGTAGGTCACTAACGGATCTGCACTATTTGTCATGGGAGTGATACAGCAGCACAATGCAATACTGTAACACTTTCTTTTAGTTAGAGCATGAATTCTTCATTAAAACCTATGTACCCATTTTTTTAAACATTAGGTAATGCAATTATTGCAGAATTAAATAATAGATATGAAAGCAACCTCCCAGTTCTCATCCCATTATGATACAGTTGGTCCTGATGCTCTAACGTAAACTTTTTGAGGCTTGTGAGAACTTTTCCCAATCACTCCAGCAGCAAGGAACCTGCTGAATTGTCCCTACTATGAAAGGACCAGAAGCTTGGTACCAATGTGCCATTCTCAAAGGTTTCTAACAACAAAACCCCAAAAGCTCCAGGGCTGACAGAGGGGGTGTTATATTCAGCCACCTGACCAACAAGATTATTGGGATGGGGAGGGCGTGTCGTGCGGACCGTATCATGCAAATTGGCTGAGTAGGTCAGATTTAGAGCCCTTTGATCTAAACAGTGTGAACCTTGATTGCTTCAGTTAATGGGCAGCTGCATAAGCCAAACACAGTACCCTTCTAAGGAAGTTTTTCATTAAGTTCAGCCAGCCCACAGATTTGCTAGGCCGGTGCACAAGGGACTGCAACTTGAAGAAAAACTGGAAAATGCACGCCAAGAAACAGAGGGAGGTTTTAAGCAGCTATAATTTCAAACGAGAGTCAAAGAGATGGATAAACACAGGAGACGCCCATAGCCAAAATGTTTGTTTCAGCAGCAGCAAGCCTTGACAGAATGCAATCCTGTGCTAAATAAAACAGATATAAGGAAAACGAGAGAGGGGAAAGACCCACAGGGAAAGGAGCTTGGAATAAATAGTCCAGGATGAATTCTAAAAAATGGGGACATTTTTCATACAGGACGTTCAAATAAGTGACAAGCCAGAAAAGTCTTTTGATACTGGGGAGAGTAGAGCTCATTAGTGAATGAGTGGACGAGAGAGAAGCACAGTATCAATTTGCAAATACAAGTACCTGGGGAGTTGCAGCACAGAGAAGGCAAAGGGCAAACAGTTCAAAGCTCAGTGCACGAGACCATAACAGTCTAGGACTTCGGGCAAGAGCTGCTCCTCTTAGATGGCCTTATGCTTCAGATGCTGCCAGACTAACAGATCTGCCTGTTGTGTATTTAAAATACAAACATAAGCATCACAAACATGCTTTTTGTCCAGCGAAAGATGGTATGGGCAGCATAGGCCAAAGGCAGGGCACAGCCCTGTGACCCTCAGGAAAAGTGAGTTAGCGGAGAAGCTTAATGTGGGAAGCTGGAAACTCCTGGTAAAATCAAAGTTACAAGTCAGCTTCCATACATGGTTCACAGGACTCAGGTCACTTCTCTAGTGACCTGATCAGTAGGCTGAAAATGGTCTGGTCTTATTGCTGTTGATCTTTCAGGGCTACTGCAGAACCATGATTTGGAGCTGTATGGGGTTGTGTTTGGCATTCACACTGTAGGTATAAAGGAAAAGAAGGCTGCAAAACTCCATGAAATTTAGTCTGCAGGGGAATACTGCTACAGGAGCTGGCAAGAATCTTAATAAGGGGTTGCAGAGTGCTCCATCAATGTGAGCACCTTAAATTGATGTCCTTATGGTTTGGAAGGCATATACAATCAGCTGCACTAGAACACTGTTTCTCATTCCCACAGTTATATCCAGTGATATATCAAATGCAATAATTGCATGTTTGAATAATTCATGGGTACGGTAACTTTGGCCAGATACAAGTGAATATCAAAACTCTGGTCTCTGAAGTGCTTGATTCGGCCTGAGCAGAGAATTGAAGGTTTACAAACCCAGTTTCCCAGGCGTCTTTCATCCTGCCATGAGACTGCAGTTACAGAAGACCACTTTCGTTTCAAATGAGCCGTTTTTCCACTTAGCTGAGTTTCATCCAGCTCTTGGAAAGATAGGGTAGAAGGCTGAGCTGGAAGGGGAAAGGAGGACAGCAGTTAAGTCATTTCCTGACCAAGAAGCACCATGAGTGAAAATACAGTGCTCTTCCTGGAAAGGTCCTAGCCACATCCGTGACTGGGTGAAGTTCTCAGGTGGTGTCAGTCACCAGCACCTCTGAAGTCAGCAGAGTGATAGTGATCTGTGGTAGCCAAGGATTTAGGCCTACTATTATTTATTCAACTCCTCTAAACAATTTCCTAGCAGAGATATTTCAATCATTTACAAAAGCAGAGAGATATGCAGTGCCACTATTCTGGTCACTCTGGTCTTTTTAGAGCAGAGAGATTAGGGAATGCATGTGCCTATCTCAAAACACAGTCCTGTGGCTGAGTTAAAAAAAAAAAAATTATGACACTGAATTACAAACAGGAGAAATAATCTTACCATCCCTTGAGAGCTATAGTTAGACACAATATTCTCTCTGGAAAAATGGATTCCTCTCATTATTGGGGAGAGATTTTCCATCCCCAGTTCTTCCCTTTTTGCTATGTAGGATGGATCCAGCAACTGGTTGCTCTGAAATATCCATCCCATATAAAGCAGGGTAACTGATCATTCAGAACTATTGTGCATGTTTACTAGCTGCGTAGCGCTTTACCTCAGCAATGAAACGCAACTGGAACAGACTTTCCTCTTTGAGTTAAAAAGCCACTCTCCCTTCAAGCCAGGGAAAGGGAAGATTTTCAAGTCTGGCCTAGCTCTTTAAAATCCTTACAGCAACCAGATGCCTGCCTTTGAGATTCCTGGCTATGTAAGGCCCAGTTCTTGAAGCCAACAGACATCTTTCAGTCGATTTGAGCGAGCTGTGGACTGGAGCCCTGGTTATCATGGTAGAGTGCTGTAATACAATATCTTTATAAAAAGAAGTTTATTCCAAAGGAAGATAGGATCGCATTATCTTGATTTCTAAAGATTGGGAAGCAGCGGCGCCAGCTACTAAACCCAGCATGAACCCCATGAAATTCATGGGCTAAGTCACCTAAAAATTTATCTTTGCTGGATAAGATTCTCTTTTTTTCTCCCCTCTCAAGGAAACATCTCCACCCATTGGCAAACATTGCATCACATTTCCTGCGATGTATGAGAAGTGAATGCTTTCCATGCTCTTCATTTTCCTCTGTGCATTCTCCTCGCATGGCACACACTGCTTCATAATGGCAGAATAGGTGCTGGTAAAGGGAGCCAAGCAGGCAGGCAACCCAGCAGCTGCTCTAGGAAACTGGGCTCTTACATGTCAGTTCTTAAGAGATTTAGTGCATTCACAAGAGGGATTGGTATCTGAGGCCTTCTGCTGTTAGTTTACAAGGGCATTATTAGGTATAGAGGTTGTTAGACTAAGTCCTGCTATGAATTCATGTAGATCATTGTCCTGTTCTCTGTGAAGACCACTGTAATGCAATCAGAAAAAGGTGCACAGATCCTGATCAGAAGTGATGAAATATCTTGCTCCTGAAAATCATTGCTATACATAAGCCAAAAGGTAGGAATTAACTTCTCAGCAGATTGTTTTATTGCTAAGCATGCTCAAGGGCTGTTTATAATGGCATGTGAACTGGCACCATGGTTGGCTTTGGGGTCTTTTCTGTTTCAGTGCAGCCCTACTTTCTGACAGTTTGGCCTCTGGTATTCGCCGTGATTCCTGGAAATAACTCCTGGGTGTTGCTTAGGAATAAACTGAAAATCATTTCTTCCTTCAGAAATGCTCTGGAATGAGATTTGCCCTGAGAATCAAAGCTAGCTCCAGAAATGCTGGGCCACTCCTTCACTGGGGAAGAAGATAGGTTTGAATGGAGCAATACTGATACCAACTAAAGACCTGTTCTGGGATTTGGATACATATGCAGGGAGTAGAAATCCTCTGCTTTTTCTCTTCTGGCCTTTCTCATTGCCTCTTTAATTCCTCCCCAAGTTATGTATGCTCAGTACGTTCTGTTGATTTGAGAAGTGGTAATGTCACTCTACTAGGGTTTTTATAGTTCACAGAAGGCAGAATTTGTATTTAGACAGACAGATAAACACATGTCTGGTGCCTGAACACACCATATTATAGAGGTTGACCCAACATTTTCAACACTAAAATCCCAAACCATAGACTGACAGGATCTCTGTCTGGAAGATTTCACATGGATTTTTATCTCTTTCCTTTGATTAATATAGTACCTTAAGCCTTTAAAAGCATATCGTCCCTGTCCCTTTGCCTAAATAACTGGAGAGCACGAGAATAAAGAAGGCTCAACAGCAAATATGTAGTCTGCTGTTTCTCAGGTGTCAGTATGAAAGGCATCAGGCACAGAACACTAGGAAGGCCAGGACAGATAGTTAGACATTTTTGTTATGTATTCAGATAAGGACTGTTCTTCGTGACAAAGGAGAGGGAGGATCCTGTTGCCTATGCACCTGATGATAAACGCAGGAAAGGTGTCAATAATGCACACATCACAGTGCCAAGCCAGGCTCAGGGCCACATTAAGTTGTGGACTTTTTCTGTGCACGAGGGGTAGTATAGAAAGGAGCAGAAGCATTGGCGGAAGGGACCAGTACCAGGATGCCATCCTGCCAAGCTACCTATGGAGCCTGGAGCTGCCTCCTAATGAACGCAGACGGCTGGTCACAACTGGAGGCGAGCTGTTCCCCATTTGTTTGTGTTCCATAGAGTGGCAGGGATCCGCTCTCCATCAGAATAATCCAATTGAACAAAATGATTCATATTAGCAGGCACATCTGTCTGAGGCCGGAGCAGAACCCTGGTGTTAGTTTAATAAATGGCGTTCATTAAACTCAGCTGAAAATATAATCTGGAGAGACTGATGGGGTGAACAGAGCAAAGAATAAGCAAAAGGAGTTAGCAATTATCAGATGTCATTTGTTCTACTGGTACCATGGAATCAGGGCTTGTTTGCTGAAATCTTAATTTCATTTTGCTGGGGCAGAATCCATCAGAGAAGCTTATGCTGCAGCTATGATTCCTGTTTGTCAGACCTCGGTGGAGAACGAGGCATTTTTCTTTTCCCTTTTTTCTACCAAACGGAGCCTCTCACAGAGCAACCATATGCACTGAAGAGGCGTACAGCCCAACAGAGAGCCCAAGGACTGGAAAGATGAAGTGAGCAGCCTTGCCTTTGCCACTGAAAGGCTGCTTAGTAAAGTTCCTTGCGCTGCAGTGCAGAGAGCATAGGAAGTGCCTTAAAACAGGGACCTTCTTCGTTTCTAATGCAGCACCAGTCTGAGCATGAAGACATTACCAGGTCTTGTAGCTGTTGTTTCCCTTCCACACCAAGTGGGTTTATAAAGACACCTCATTTGTCTTCAGGAGTGTTTTATGCTATGTAGGTGCTAGTCTCCACCTGCCAAAGTCTGAGCTCTTGGTGGCCGAGTCAGGAAAACCCCTAGAGGCTGCAAACCAGACGGCCACCCGATGGGTCTGAGTGGCGTTTCATGAAGCAGGTATGGGGAAGAAGGCCCTGAGGAGCCATCCCACGCCGTAGCTCCAGACTCAGCCTGTATGTTCAGCACTCAACCCTGATCAGCCAGGCTGCCCTCCTTAAGACATAGCTCACACTCTCTGCCAGCTTGGCCAGCTGCTTAGCGTTCCTGGCCTTGAACCTTCATGTGAAACACTGAATCCAGAGGGCCTGTTCTTAGGAGGGGGGGCTGCCTTCCGCATTTCCCGCTGGGCAAAAACAAGCTTCTCGGGCCTGACTTGCAGCAATTTTTGGGCTGTACATGAAGATTGGCTGGACAAGCTGTTTTTGTGGGTTGCGTTGGTTTAATTTAGTTTTAACTTCTCCCTACAGCTATTCAAATGGTCTTTGGTGTTTCCAGAGGAAGGCAAGAAAGGTTTTTATATTTATAGACTTGCCAGGGCAGCGCTCAAGTCCCAGCCAGTCAGGAAAAAAATCAAAAGAATAATGGAGGAGAAGGGAAACCTTGACCTCATAAGCTTTCAGCGTTGATTAGTTTGTTGGTGTCAGGAACCTTTTCTTGTTCGGGGCAGACTAGCTGTGAAATGATTTTTTCCCCTTCTCTTTAATCTGTCTCCTGTATTCCCATGGGGAAGGAGGAGCCACTACCTGCCTTCCTGGAGTTCTGCTTCAGAGCAGACAAGCTGAATGGACTTGCATACCAGCAGTGAGGGGATAGTTGTTTTTCAGAGACTCCTCTTCTCAATATACCCTGTGGCAAGAGGCTGAGCACCTTCAGTTTCCCTCAAAATTGTATAAGAATCGGTTGCAGACATGAGCTGCTCCAGAGCTGGTCAGAGGTTGTTCTTACTCTGGAGACTGCAGGGGAGGAAGAGAAGGTTGCAAAGATGGGCAGTATCTTTCTGACATTTGCCATGGACTCTTCACAGCCATGGAAGTGGATGAGACATGCATTCAAGCCCACCTTTCCCCCCTCACCATTCCCCACTCAAGAAAATTCCCAGCTCTTAGGCACTGGGAGTAGCCTAAAGGCTCATGTTGACATTAGCCTTCCCAGAGCTAGCAAGTGGAGTTGAGAGCCTGAGGACTAGAGGAGGGAAGAGACCCTAAGAACCTGCTGCATCCCTGGGGATAGCCTCTATAAGGCAAATTGGCCAGTGAAAGCTTTCACTAGCAAAGTCCGTTTGTGACCTTTCACAATGTCTTTGTTGTACTGGTACTGAAAATGTAAATCCAAAAGAGCAAAAAAAATCAAAAATAGATATACAGGTTATAATCCTAGAAATAAAGAGTGGCTATTAAACCATTCTACATTTCCTTTAAACCCCTTAGACAGAATTTCATGACCTCAGATGACTGCAATATTTTTCTCCAACAGCAGAGCTGTCAGCAATCCTGCACACACTTAAATCTCAGAACAATGACACCACTAATATTAACGTTAGGAAATGAAATTACAGGGCTAGGATGCAAGACTGGAGCACTGGACACCCCACTGCAGTTCATGGCTTTCTGTTAAGTCAGCAGAGCCACACTTTGATTTCCAGCTGCAGCAAGATCAGCTGGAGGGGCCACCATCCCCAGCTGCTCAGCAGCTCCCCCCACCTCACTGCCAGCTGAATGGCTCATACAATTGCTTCCTGACAGGTCTGAAGTCAGCTAGACCAGCAATAACCTGCTGTTTCATATTGAAGATACTCAGGTTCATTTCGACTAAAATGGGTTACATGGAGTGATCCCATGCAAAGCTCCGAAGCAGCTCCGGAAGAGTTCAGCCTTGGCTTGAGCGCTGGGAGACTGGAGGGTAACAACGCGCTTAGCCAGCACCGCTGCAGGCACAAGGGGATAGACATCTTCAGCACAAGGTGGCTGAGGTGACAGAGACTCAGAAACCCAGTTTCTTGAATTGATGCAAATGAAATTTGGGGTTTATTTTCAGCATCTTTTTCAAAATACATTGAAGTAAACGTATGAACAAACCATCCTGGAAATGAAGAAATCAGAACATTGGTTCTCACTGCTTTCAGAAAAATTATTCTATTTTGCTTTTTTTTTTCCTTGTCAGACAAAAAATTTTGATCATTTTTTAAGCAAAGTGACTGATCACCTGCATTTTCAACCAAGAAAGACTTTGAACAAAAATGTGATCCATTTCTAAGTTAGAACCATATAAATACCTCAGCTATAGCAGTGAAGTGAGTCACATATATGTCACATACATCAGTCACGTACATAAGTGTTTTCAGTAACAAATTCTGAGATACTAAAATTTACCAAGAGCTGTGAATTCTTCAGATGGAAACTGCTCCAACTATATGAAGGAATTCTTGTCCTGTCTTCCTCAAACTCAGAAAGAGTTATCATCTCCTTAGTGAAAATATCTCCTTTCAGAAATATATAGAATGTGGCTTCAGGAAGGTTTTTTTTTAACAAAAAAATTAATAACATTTAATAATTAATAGAACTATGTAAGCTTATTGAGTCATCCTGGGCTTTAATCAATTTGAAATATTTGGGGCACCAATTTCCACCTTACTGCTCCTCGCTGGAGGTGCATTAGAGTTTTAGTGCAATTAAAATGAAGCAGGAAATATTTTTAGCTAATTGCACTGTGCACCTTGAAGGTAATTTGAAGCTGCAGGCAAAAAAAATAAAATATCAGAAGCAATAATTGAGTGTTGCAAGCTGGGAGTATGTGCTCCTGACTGCATTCTGATTTAGAGGGATACAGAGGCTAAGCAAGGTGCTGAACAGACTTAGCAGAAAATGGGCAAAGTCTCACCCCCGGGGGAAGGGTTCCCATTATGCATCTCTGAGAAATGAACCCATGAGTAGTGACACTGTGCCTGGGACATGCTGCAAGTTAAAGCAGGGCACAGACTCTGCCTTCCAGGGCCACGAAATGGACTTGGATGAGTATTTGCTGCACTTAGGCAGTCTTGCACGGTCATCCGGCTCAGGGTGCCCCCTCTACTCCATCCTTGGGCTGGCCAGGCAGATCCTGAGGCCAGTCCTGCCTCCTGCTGTCAGCACAGGACCAGTCTCATGACAGCGACTGGGGAATCCTGCCTGGAATTCCAGCTGGGAGGAGACCTGGGGTCTCCTCCTAGGCTGGTGGAAACCCTAACAACTCCTTCCTGCTCTCGGTCTTCCCAGGCTGTCCTCATCTTCTGTACTAGCCCTGAGGAGGCTCCTAAATCAGTTCTCCTGCCTCCACCCCTACCGCCACTTTCTTACTCTACAAGGCCAGCCCCTTCCTTTGCTGCTTGAGCCCTCTGCGGTTAATATGGGTTCTCAGCTCACAGCTGACGTTACAAAAAGACTAGCCTAGACCTAGAATAGTGAGAGCTCATTCCTTCTCCCAAGACTGACAGATGGCTGTGGATTATCGTGTCTGGTGGCAGGCGCCTGAGCTCTGGGGAGGGTGTATCAGACCACCTACCTGGAGGCTGTAGGCAGTATAACCCTACCTGCTGAGATCAGACAGCTGGGCTTGATTAAGGGTCTTGACATCATCCTACAAGGTGCTGTTGTCTGACAGAAAAAGGGAAGAGGGGAGTCTGTGTAGCGTCCCTGTCTATCCATCAGCAACAGGAATGGGAGTGAGGCATCAAGTTCATCAGCATTTTGATAAGCTCTTGTCAATCTGCGAAAGGAAAAAAAAAAAACAGAACCAGTGGAGACTGGGCAGAGAGGCTCGCTCACAGCTTTCCAATTAGACTTGGTTTTCAACCATGTACATTTTTTTAATTAAACTGTTGGTACAATGCTCAGGAGGTAGCAAACTCCTTGAGGCCCCCTTGTAATAAAGAACCTTTCATTACGTGCAGAAAGGTAGCTTCCACACAGCTTAATTTCCTCTCCCACCTAACATTCAGCCTACGTTCAGCTACAGTCCTGCTTACCTCCGCGGCCTGTGAGTTTATTGCACTGACCTTTGCAGGCAAAGCTCATGGTTGGTGAAACTGCACCACCTGCCCTGCAGCCCCCACCGCCCTGCGTCCTTGCACTGTCCCAGCCCAGACCCGCTCTAATCCCCCCTAGGATACCCCCAGACTCATCACCTTCAGGACATCTCTGTCCCTTTAACCCCTATCAGGTCGCACCCACCTCGCCTGTCACCAGGGTGAGGAAAGGCAACACTGCATGGGGAACCAGTGACATTTTCTGACCATCCGAGCTGGCTTCTCAAGAAGTGGCTGTTCTGTTGCAATGCTTTTTTCATCCGCTGCTTGAGACTAATGGCTCTAGAAAAAAATAGATAAATCAGAGGTGACACAGCTGTTGCTGCTTGACATTTTTTCATCAAAGTGGCTGGAGGAGGAGGGGATGACCAAAAAGTGACATTTTGACCACACTAGATGTTTCTGCAGCAAATTTTCATTCTAGCAGATTAAAAAAGAAATGCCAACAGCACAAAAAACAAAAACCACTTGATTAAAAATGTTGGCCTGCAAAACACTAAATTTCTGTTAAAAATGAACTGGTTTTCAGATTGATTAAAAAAAGGCAAAAATTAATCTCTTCCTCTCACCATCACCCACATCCCAATCTTGGTTTGTTTTTTAACTAAAATATTCACAGGAAAGAAAGCCAAAATAATGACAATTTTCCCCTGGAAAATAATTGTCATTTTTCAACTAGCTCTTAATGTAACATAGTTAAATGAGAACAATCCTAGTAACAACATTGCACAGCAAGTAAGTCATAGGATTATTTGAAAGAAGGGCATTACAATTTAAGAGCTAATTTTTATCGTCACCTTTAATTTATAAATGAGAAAAGTAAGGCAGGGACATCAAGCATCTTAAAAAAAACCAGAAAACATTAGCATTCAAAATGCTGGACTCCCGTCTCCCTGTTAGAACACATTAGCTTTTCTGTCCGTGTATGTGTAATTGTCTCTGTTGGTATGTATGTATGTACAGTACCTCTTTATATATACATGTATGATACATATATGTGAACATTCATGTATATAAAGAGTCATATATAGTATCTATCTCCTTTCTAACCTTTAGATATTGGAACTTAAGCATCTGACAAAAACATTCATTTTTTTGCTTCCTAAAAATAGCACCCCAAGAGTCCAGGTAAATGCATTGATTTCTTGTATAAATGATCAGGCTTCATTTTATCCCAGCATGGATGCAAAGTCCCCTTCACTGCCCTTCCCACTCTAAGACATTTGGGCTCCTAATCTTGGACTCCCTGCTACAGCCTCAGCAGCAGTCATTGCAGGGATGGAGCCAGCTGCAAAGAGCCCTGCTTCCCTTCTGCACCTCCGCCAGGCAGGCAGGAAGGGGGCCAGGAAGGGGAGATCTATGCACATACTGGTGTCTAGGTATACAGTGAGGAGGGAGAGCTGAGACGGGGGAAGGCAAAGCCCTCCAGCATTAGAAGAAAGTTGGTGCAGAAGCATAAAACAGAGAGAGAAATTGCTATAGAAACAAGAAGAAAGGCAAGGGAGAAAAACACGGGTTGGAATTTAAATAATATTGATCGGCCTCAGAGGCAATAACTGTAAAGATCTGTCACCTGGAGGAAAAATATCTCCGCTGCCTTGCTAGAGGTGTGCTTGGGCACAGGTTCTAAAAGATGGAAGGACATGATCCTGACTGCAATTTTGAATGGGCTCACAAGCGTATGTACACGCGTGCAAACATACAGGGTAGTAGGTATGGCGTGAAGATAACAAAACCTGAGTATGGAGTGGGCACATGAGCAATATTAAGCCAGCATCAGAGGCTTAGCTGTGAGCATAGGAGGCTATCACTTTGGTAGAGGAAGAAGCGAGGCCTTTGAGTTTCTTCAGGAAGAGGGTCCTTGCCTCCAAAACAGCACAGAAAAATGGATGGAAAAGATGACCCATGGGGACTGGGCTAGGAAAGACTAGGGGGGAAAGATACAGTAGAAATAAATGAAAAATAGGAGGCAGTAGTGTCATGGAGTAAAAGAATAAGAGCTTCAACTTGAAAGTGGACTGTGAGGGAAGCAGTGTTGGGCCAATTCTCTTTGTGGTCCTGTGAGGACAGAATAATCTTGCACCTGTAGCGGTTTATATTTGCAAGCCTAGCGGATACGTTCATATCCTAACATCAAGCAGACGCCCTGAGAGGTGTGTGTGAGGTGCTGCACAAGCATAGCGTGAGATGCGTTTCCTAGATTTATGGTGAATATCACAGAGCATAGGAACTGTGTACTTTCAAAGAAGATCAGAACTGCACTTTCTTAGTTCATAAAATCTTTGGGAAAGAACTATCCCTCTCTCTCTGTTTCAACAGCTTGTTATACAGTTGGATACAATCCTGCTGCACACAATAGCTTCACTTTGTCACATAAATATTCAGTAGCAAAAGTAGTGATCCTTCTCCCACTGACACTGGGGTATTTGCCATTGGCACTGGCAGTGGACAGGGCAGAATCTTTCATGCTGGTTCACAGACATGGGTTTAGCCCATAACGACCCATCAGGTTGGAGGTATAAATGGGGGCCAAAGCCTCTTTGGCATCCTCTTCTCTGTCCTCTGGGAAATTCATCCTTGGATAATGCTTCAGCAGTCTTGGGGGGACAGCCTAGTTATCTGAAGAGGCCCAGGTTCATGGCCATCAGGTCTCAGCAATGACTCAGACCTATGGGGAACTGAAGAAATACAGGTGGACAGCTGAAAAATTAGAACCAGTTGGAGGGATGTTGATCACAGAATCACAGAATCACAGAATCGTTTAGGTTGGAAGGGACCTCTGGAGATCATCTAGTCCAACCTCCCTGTTCATGTTGATGCTCTTTAGCAGGGCCGTGTGTAGAAAGTAGGGATGGAAGGTGTGCACAGGTTGCCATTAAATGGCTCAATCCTCTCATCGTTCTGTAGTCTCTAATCACCTGTTTATTCTGATACAAGCATTTGTATCATTCCTTATTAGTAGCAGTGAGAGAAAGCAGCCTTGAAGCTTTCCATGGGTTGCTCACTCAGCCTGACTTGCTAAATTTCCTTTCTAGTCTTTGGAGAGTGAAAGAGGGTGACACCTTCAAGGCCCATTTAGATCTTAGCTGAATAGAGTCATCAGACATGTAGAGTCTAGAGTAAATACACTCCTAAATCAAGTGCTTATATCTAGTCCAGGCCAAAGGCTTCAGGAGAAAGTAATCTTGCCCTGGCTCATGACATGGGCAATTAATGTCTCCCACAATATAGAGTCAATCCCTGAAGTCTGGTCAGAAGCCACTGTTAAAAGCTTTCATGTGACAGCAGTGTTTGTAGCATTGGGACTGTTGTGCCGACAATAGAGTGAGGAAGCGTTGTAAGGACACCACTAAAGCTGTGTGCGCTCCAGCTGAGGCTTCAATTAGGATTTATTTCTTCTCATGTTAGAGACCTACAGCATACCTGTCTTGAGCAAGTCACTCAAGGTCATCTTTATAATCATCAGAGAGACATAGGCCCCCTTTGGCCATGGTTCACCTGGCGTAATCTGGAGGGATCCTTTAGGATGAAGTGATTGAGACCTTCAAGCTCTGTTTCTCTCCACTAAAAGCAGCCTGAGATGATTTGCTCAGGTGAAGACTTATGCATCTTGAGTCCCACTGATAGGGGTTTAAAGCATTCCCATCCAGAGTTTAGGGAGAATAGTCTCAGGCTCCACTTAGATGCTTCGAAGTAGAAGCCTACTTACTGGCATTTACTGAGTCTATTTGGCTATGATTTGTTCAGTGGAGCAAGTTCTTGGTCAGTGTTATCTGCAACAAAGATACTTTGCATAATCTGTCCTTGTGCCCAGCGCTCCAGGGCTCAGGAAGTATGTTCCCTCTTTATCTCCAATGTATCACTTCTGACCTAGGCTGTATATACTTGTCTTCATAACTTTAACGTTTTTATTCACAAATTTACTTCAGCAATGCCCTAAGTTTATACCTGTACCCAACAAAGTGAATTGCTTTTCTTAAACAGATGACTTTGGCTGGCATCCAGTCTATCTAGCACAGATGCCTAACTTGCCTCTAAATTTCAGGCCACTGATGAAGCTGTCCTCGTCAGATAGGTATCTAACTTCTTTGCCTAGTCAACAGAGAAAGGCATTTGCCTTTTTAGCCCTCCAGAAGGAAAGTCTGTCTGCCCAGGTTTAGGACCTGAAAAGGAGATGGTGCACTTGAAAGCCTATTTATTTCATCTAAATCAATCAATTGACCTAAAGATATTGCTGCATATTACCAACTGCCTAAGCTCAGGTATGTCAGCTGTGTGGGCAGGACATCCCTCTAGAGACCTTCAAAAAATCTCCTCTACACTGACTAGGTAGGTGACGTAGACCCCTACTTTTGAAGGACAGCTTCCTTTGGTGCTTAAAATACAGTTCCAAGTTAGGTGGACAGGATGCCCACTTTTGACTTTGATTTTAAAGAGCATTTTCTGTTTTTTTGGTTCTTTCACCCTCAGCAAGTCCTAACCCTTCATCTGTACGTACATGTGTGTGTGTGTGTGTATGTGTGCGTGTTGTGTTTATGTTGTCACATCCACGGCGTCTGAAGGTGTGTGTGGAGGACAGGAAGAAGGACAGTAGGACCCACTCCAAAACCAGTGGTCACTGACAGATCAATCTGGTCCTCCCTATTCCAACCATAAAAGAAAATTATTTCCTCAGAAAAGTTTATGTTCAAGAGCCTCTCTTCCGCTTCAGGGTTACCTTGGGCTAACATATGTAGGGCATACCAGCACCTATGTTCAGCAGCACATACACACAGGGCACATCATGCAGGGCATTTTGGATGCCTTACCTGGCATAACCAGGCACCCAGGTGCAGGTAGGCAGCTAGACATGCAACCCTTAGCTCTCAGTAGAGGATCAGTGTCGACTCACCCCAGCCACTCACCACCACAGCCAGCCCTACCTCCACAGCCAGTGCCATCCTGTATTCCCGGCCCAGGCAGAAGCCACTTCCTAGGGATAGAGCAGGATTTTATTTATTCCCCAAAAGTCTCTCCTTGTTCCATTCAGGGGAGAAAAGCATTTTAGCTCTTTTCCAAGCAAAGCCTAATCCACAGTGCTGTCTGGGCCAGCATGTTTGAGGTAAGGAAAGACCTGAGACTTGCTAAGACACTGCTGCCAATCCATTCTTCCACCCCCACCTGCTCTTCCTCTTGTGGCTACAAGAAAGGCCTGTAGGGTAGTAGGAATCCTGGAGGCCTTTTCATCTTCCTTACATGCAGTCTGGACCTGTATAGCTCATGCTGCTCATCCTTGGGTAACCAGGGATACAAGTGACAGCAGCTCTACCCCAAGTCATCTTCATGAAGTCAGTTTTCTCTCTCTGAAATCTTCTGGCTTGAGAAAAAACTATAGAGCCAAATCTTGCATCTGCCCTGGGGATGCCAGTCTGTTCCCTTCACGCAGACCCTGAGAAGTTCAGGGCGACATTTCCAAATAGTCAAAGGGCAGGGCTTCAGCTCCAACCAAGAAGACAGCAGCCAACTGCGCGCAAAGTTTGGAGCTGAATCCAGCCTTCAGTTCAGGGTCTTAGTTCAGCACCATCTCTTGTCAGCTGAGCATAGCCTGCCTATCCAGAATGCATATTTCAGTGTGGAAAAAATAGAAACAATCAAAAAAAATCCAAAGAAAGAATTTTCTCTAGCCAGCATGCATGACTCCAGGATGAGAAGTGCCAACAATATTCTTGTGACACCTAAAATGCAAGGTGAAATTTCAGTCGTGTGCAGTGACTTTTCAGAACTAGGCAGACAGGAGAGAGATGAGCCCTGCCAAGGGGATAGAAAGGCAGTACCTGACGAACAGGGTGCACAGCCGCTGACTGAGACAAGCATATCACTGTGTGCAGTGATTTTTGGTGTTTACTGATGCAAAACTCCCAGGGCCAGTAAAGGGACACTCTTCTTGATAGGAAAGGAACAGGGTGTTTTGCGGACTGCAGCTACCAGACCCTGGCAGTTCTCTTTCCTTCTTTTCTCTCTTTTTTCTCTTTTTTCTCTTTTTTCTCTTCCCTTCCCTTCCCTTCCCTTCCCTCTCCTTCCTTTCTTTTCTCTTCCCTTCCCTTCCCTTTCCTTCCCTTCCCTTCCCTTCCCTTCCCTTCCCTTCCCTTCTCTTCTCTTCTCTTCTCTTCTCTTCTCTTCTCTTCTCTTCTCTTCTCTTCTCTTCTCTCTCTTTTCTCTTCTCTTTTCTCTTCTTCCATTTTTAAAATTCAGGCCAGAGCCAAATACCAAAGGCATTTCCTTCTTTTACTGATGCTGATTTAGGCACCATGGCATCATCCAAGTCCTCCTACAAGTCTGCTTCCCATGTCATACCAGCATTGCTGCATTTTGGAGCCTGCCATCCTAGGAACCACTAAATGGACATGCAGCAACCAGCAGTAGATGCTCCTTTTGGTGTTTTTTTTTTTTCCTCAATAGCCAAAGCAGAGCAGCTCTTGGTCTATTGCGCCCCATGACTTTAACTTTCTGGGATGTAATCAAATTAGAGCAGTAGCTGCTCCAGAGTCCCTCCAAGGAAATGGAAAGGCTCCTGGAGGACCTTGGCTAGCAAAGCCCAGGAGGCTGGGGGCGGGGGGTGGTGTGGGAGAGGCTGCTGCTAACAAAAGCATCCTGGTTGGCAGCAAATGTATTTATTTTTCAGATTTTGCAAACCGATCTGTGTCTGCTCTCATTCATTCAGTGCATGCTCTCTTCAACAGCCGCTGCATAATGTTCTGTTACTGTTCACTGTTGACCGTGTGTCTACATTTAAGTGTATGTTTTACGTATGTGTCCCTGGCTAGGCCTCCTCCATCCTTTTTTTCTTCCTTTCTTTCTTTCTTTTCTTTCTTCCTTTCTTCCTTTCTTTCTTTAATTTCTGTTTGGTTTGTTTGTTTTGCTTTCCTTCTTGTTTCATTTTCTATAGTTTAATGGCAAGTATTTTCATTATAGCTTTTTGACTGATGCTGTGTTTGTAACTTTTTTATTATTATTTTTATATATATCTTCTTTCCCCACCTTTCCCCTTTTCCACACTATATATAAATATATATATATATATATAAAAAAAATCTTTTCTTCTTTTGTCATTCAATCAAATTCCAACAAAACCAACCAAGAGCCAGTCAAATCCACCACAGTCTCGCGCTGAGCTAGGAAAAAAGTTCACGTAATGACATGAAAGTGGAGAATACAGTCCCCCAGGCCGTAAGTTCAAATCAACTCGAAGTTGAAAGTGTGACATGATGGCGTCATGTAACAAGCTAAGAATTGGTTGCATGACATGCCGTCAAGTTTCGTGCAGGTGCCGTGATTGAAGCATTTTTCTTGGATGTTGTATCAGTTGATGATTGGCCAGTCATGATCACATGTGCCTTTTTTGACTTTGTGCTGCCACAATTTTTTGCTGTGCTCATTTTCGTTTCGTTTTTGGTGCTTGCAGTGGTTTCTTTATTTGTCGTTTGATTTCTCGTCAGCATTTTATGCTTCTTTAGATGTCACATAGAAGGAAAAAAAAAAAGATGGATTCCTAATTCTTTAGAAAAAAATGGGATTGTTATAACTGTACCGATAATTTGGAAAAAAAAAGAGAGAAAAAATGCGTGGTTAATTTTTTTGCACTGAAAATCTTGTGATTTTATTTTTTTTCCGGAGAATTGGGGGCCTTTTTCAATTGACACCTTTTTTTTCCCTTAGGATATTTC
The DNA here is from genome assembly GCF_040807025.1 of Struthio camelus. Taxonomy (NCBI): domain Eukaryota; kingdom Metazoa; phylum Chordata; class Aves; order Struthioniformes; family Struthionidae; genus Struthio; species Struthio camelus. The sequence continues at coordinate 60,336,060 of NC_090981.1, read as the reverse complement.
AAATCACTCTCCAAAAATTAAAAAACAAAACCAAAAATAGTAATGATAGTAACAGTAGTTTGAAAACTATAGCAATCCAAAAAAAGCAACCCCAAGAAAAGCCTCGTTGTATGCCTTTTCAAGAATTCCTAATTCTAAGGTTCTGTATTACAGCAACTCCAGCCAAAATTAATTGCTCGAGGGGAGGGAGGGATTGTTTTGAGTGGGGAAAAAAACCCACCCAGATCAAAAAGCAAAATGCATCTTTTTGTTTACAACTGAAAAAGGGTCCTTGACGAGTGTTTTTTTATTTTTTTATTCTATTATTATTTTTGGTGTTGTAATTGTTTAGACTGCTGTGTACGGTTTGCTGTTTGTTGAACCAACAGTGTGAAAACCTGCCAGCATGGATTGATATTCCGCATGACACTTTTCCACCAGAGTGGACCTTTTGCAGTTTCTAAGTTTCTTGATGTAATAAATCACCGAGTGTATAAGAAGAACCTGCTTGCTAGAAAGAGATAAGAGCTAATCCTTAATGATTAAGCATCCTACTTAAATGTCAAGCCTAGTCGGATCATGATTACATTTTTTTAAATAACTTTTTTATTTAAGAAATGTTAGCTTTACATTTTTTTGCCAAAAAAAAAAAAGTTTATCCCAACAGTCTTTTTTTTTTTATTTAACCTCCTATAAATTGCCTGTTCAAAGTCTTACTTCCTGACATTCACAAAGGAGTAGATGTTATTGGCAGCTATGTCTCCGCAGAAAGCTCATACACTGTCATAGTTGGCACTCCATTAAAATGCAGAATAATTCTTTCTCAATGCCTTTCACAGTACAAAATCCCACCAAGCAAGATTGTGATCTGGCATTGTGAAGTTGCACTTAAAAATAACTTAAAATGTAGCTATCTGTACATACATAGTGATATGCATTTATATAGACATACATTACTACTATTTTGAATTGTTACTGTTATTATTGGGAACAATTGCATTTTTCTCTATCATGATCGTGACTACCTTGCTCACTTCTTTGGGTTTGATCCAGTTCTCACTGAAGTCAAGGAGAATCTTTCTGTTGACGTGAGTGGGAGCAGAATCAGAGCCAATACCTCAAAAAACAAAACACCAAACCAGAAGCCCCATCCTGTCCCAATTGAAGGGAAGAAGAAAACACCCTTTTACTTTCAACAGGAGCAGGATTGGGCCCAAAAGAACAGGCTTGTTTTTAATTTTATTTCATTTTTTAGGTCTTACTCCCCCCCAAGTTACCCCTCCTTCCCTACTTCCCCCTCCCCTTTTTGATTTAATTTGCAATGATCTTCTTCATTTTTTAGGGCAGCAGCTGAATGGGCCACATTTAGAAAAAAAAAAGTATATATATATTAAAAAAAAAAACGGGAACTGTTGGATTACACCTTTGACATATCAGCAAATATCAATCAAGCTGAAGACTTCAGACTTATTCTCTCTTTGATTGTTTAGACTGTAACATTTCTTCAAGAAAAGTATCACATCTGCTGACTTCGAAGGACATGCGCTTGAAACAAACAAACAAACACATAAGTAAAATCAGAACAGGAACAAGATCAACCAGGATTTCTGAAGAGACACTGATATCACCACAGCGGCTTTTCTTCAAACAGGAGATGCAAACCTGGATGCTGACAAAGGAGTGCCTGTTTGCCACCAAGGATGCGGTTACCATGCGTGACCCATGGTAACAGTCACTGAGCATCTTTATCTGTCATTCCTTAGCTATATAGGGACCAAAGGACAAAACTTTTTACCGCAGACTTGTAGCTGTATGTAAAATATGGAAGTTCTTTCCTTTTCTCTGAGCTGTTCCTAAAACAGTTTTTGAGAGCGATTATATGAAATATGTAAAAATTTAAAAAAAAATGCTTAAATGCTTTTAAAACGGCAAGATAATAGTTCTTTGATACTTTGGGAGGTTCTTTGGTTATACATTAATTAGAGTCTATGAAGCTTTCATATGGTTTTCTGTATAATACGTAAGGATCGCGCTGTTAAAGGCAGGTAAGATGGATATCTATGAAAAGCAAAAAAGTAAATAAATAAATACATAAATAAATACATAAAAAGGCATAGAGAAGAGAAAGGAAAGATGGTTGATATTAAAGTGGAAAACAAAAAAGGTTTGTAAATGCTTCTAACTCTCCCCATTTAAAATCCTAATAGTTGTACAGAATTTAAAAAAAGAAAGTTTAAAATACCTATATAATAGAAAAAATTAGACAACATAAAAAACAAAAAAGCAAAAAAAAATACTACATAGAAGTTAGCGTTAATGCTAAAAACAAAGATGTTGTAGAACTGTAATTTTTGTAGAGTTTAGATTGAGCATAAATTCCTACTCTGCCAATTGCTGTTGGATGCTGTTATTTATCGAGGAGAAAAAGGAGAGAAATGGCTATTTTGGCAGCTTTTTTAACTGCAAGCATTCCAGCTATTTAAAAAAAAAAAATAAACAAAACAAAACTCGATTCTGTAGACAATGCAAATGGGAAACAAAACAGCTGTCTTTTTATCAGACGTTAGTTCTAACTTGAACAACAAAACACAGCTAAATGCTTCATGTCTTCATGATCTGCTGTCCGCAAAATTCCCATCATCCTATGCTTCAGTAGCTTCCATATTTGCTCTAGAAACCTTCAGGGCAAGGGGTTAGCCTAGAACCTTAATCTTAAAAAAGAAAAAAAAATAACATAAAAAAATAAAAACAAAAAATAACATAAAAAAACAATCTCTTTGAAGAATTTCTGAAACTGTTTACAAGGAATTTTGAAAAACAGGGGGATGTTTAAAAAAAAAGATGCTGGCTCTGTTTTTCTGTAAATAAATTTGCATATTTTGTAGGACTTTTAATTGTAATGATAGAGAAAAAACAAGGAAAACTATTTAATGAAAGCACGATATTTATCTTTGGTAAATGACTTTAGAGCAGTTAAAAAATAAGACATTGCTTTAAAAAATCTGACTCAGAAAAAACAATGAATTATTTAAGAACACATATATTTTAAAGTATATCATATTTATTATAATTTATTTTCAGTCTTAAAACTTGATTTACATCATTCTCACACTTGTTTGCATTGACTGAGCAGTGTGATAATTGTTTCTGATTCTTCATTCAGTTTTACTCTGTTTTAATGTTTTTGTTTGTTTCTCTTAGTATTTTTTATCTTGATCTTGAACGTCTTTCTTCCTTTCTCTCTTTTTTTTTTTTTTTTTAAATTCCCTATTGGGCCTGATCTTACAGTCCTTACTCTGGCAGAACTCCCACTGGGTTCTAGTGGGTATTTTGCCCGAGTAAGGACAGCCAGACTGAGCCCACAGCTAGGACATACAGATGTGTAACGCAGCTGCAGTTCCATACAACTGCTCTTTCACTCTCAATTCCCTAAAACTCCTTGTAATCTTCTGTAATTATTGAATGACGCTTTCCAGCTTAGCCCTAAATAAAGCACAGTTTAAAAAAAAAAATGCCATGTTCTTTACTTCTTGATGGCTTTCCTTAATGTGTTTGCTTTGAGAACAAAATGAATCTATTTCGACTCTTTCATTAATATACATTGTTTGAGTATCAGAACAAATCCCTTTGTTATATAAAACATATCTCATTGGATTGAATTAATGACACTGTTTCATTTAATGCCTGCTTGATATTCCACCGTGGTTTACCTTAAACCTAGTAGGTTAGAAGATCAAATAACGGTACATACAAATTAGAGTCATTGTAGCTCCCATTTGAAGCCTGTTGTTTGATTTCACGCTCATGGTTTTTTCATGCTGATAAGTATAGAGGCCAAAGCTCGGGACATTGCTCCTTTTGCTGCTTTGGGACAACCTTGTGAAATTCAGCAGTCTCTAGAGATGAGGTTCAATTTCTTCCTGAGCATCCCTCACATCTAGTCTTTTGAGTGAATTTTCCCTGAAATGGCAGTACGAGATCAGTTGAGCTGAGCATGGGGCTGAAATCAGGAGACTCTGCATTTTCGTCCTGATTCTCACAAGGGCCTCTGCATTTGGACAAGTTGCACCAGCTAAATCCATCTCTAAATGGGGCTAATGGTGCTTGTCCATAATGTGAACTCTACAGATGGAAGGAATTCTACTAGTAGAAACTCCTGTTATTACTATTATGAGTTACTAATGTCAGTTCAGGACTATAGAAATAAATGAAATGTAAATCAGGTGAAGAATATAAGGAGGGAATATGGTCAGCATTTTCTTTTTAATCTGAAAGTAAAGGCAAATACAGAAGAGCACATACATCAACCCCATCTCTGCCTTTACCACAGAATATAGTCTATAGAGGGCTCATTAGGCTAAAGATGTAGGAATTGGCTTCAAATGTCACCGAGCTAGAAAAATAAGGACTAGGTCTCCACTAAGGAGAGATTTCTGCTGCAAAACCCATCCAGCTGCCTGCACCAAGCTGCAGGGTCACAAGGGACAAATAGAGACATACCCTTTCCTCTAGCTTAGAGCAACCGCTCATCCTCTGACCTGGGCCAGTCTGAGAACTAAGGGGGCGCTAGTGAAGATCACCCAAGGTACTTTTTTAAGAGGGAAAAACCCGCAACGAATAGGAAAGGCTTAATTTCCCACAGTGAGCTCTGGCACAGCAAAGGTAGCACTAAAAGTTGTTGCCCATTTCCCTCCTTGTTTCTGGGGCTGTCCTCCCCTCATGATGTGCCTCCAGGTGTACTTCCTTGTACTCAAGCTCCCTGGGGCCTTTCCTTCTGTCCGCTTGAGGCAGGAGCTACTTTTCTGAGTGCATTTGGCACTGTGAGTTACATCCCGGTTTACCCACCCATGAGGACACAGTCACACAGGCTCAGTAGGCAGCTGCATCCCTGGAGCTTCCAGCTAGCTTCACCCCCAGCCATTGAGACAAAGTGGGGGCTGTTGTTGGATAATCATGAGACAAGATTTCAGAGTCTTGTCTCATCTATCCTCAATACACAGGTGATGAAATATCCAGTGCAGGAGGGCAACCACCTCCTGAGGGGAGATCAGAAAACACTGTTAAAGCCATTTATGTGGACCAGGTCAGGACTCCTAAAAATACTTGACTCCCCAGAGACACAGTTGGGGTTACTGGAATGGGGAATCCAGCTACCAGGAACAGCAGGGACCATCAGTGAAACACGGAGGGACTATGCATAGGCCACAACCTTCTCCCAGTGCACTCCAATGCATGAAATTGCACAGGGCAAAACGGACAGGCCTCCAACCCGCTCTCCAAAAAGGAGGCAGGCACCACAGCACAGATCTCCTGCTGGAGGTTAATTTACACTGATATGGAGGGGAATAAAGTACTGCTGTGGTTATAATGCTGCTGGTACCTCAGCTAAGTGGTGTTTACTTGCTGCTTTCACCTCTGTGGTTTTGATGGAGACGCAGGCTAAAATAGGATGGGCTGAAGCACAAATGTAAGCATGGCTTTATGGTTAATTAAACAGTCTTCTCTGGGCTGTCCAAACATACCAGCCCTGTTTTAAGATATAATTGCTTGTTATCTGGAGGCTCCACGCTTCTTCCCAAAGAAGTTCACCCATTAACACTACAGATGCTGTAAAGCAAAACAGAGCTTTGCAGTGTGGGCCTATTTAAGCATGGGACTACATCAATGGGTCTGGAAAAAAGCCAAAGAAAAGCCCCAGCCTGAAATCAGTCTGAAGGAACAAAAATGAAGACAGAGGCCAAGCCAAACTGAAAGCCTGTAACTACCTGCCCATATTTTCCAGAATACAGCAGACCAAGGAACATTCTATTACAGAGGTTCAAAAGCTACTGGCTGTTTGGTGCTGATTCCTCTCTTATTTGTAGCTGCTAAATCACGTTAAATGAAGCTAAAGGTTTATTAAAGGTCAAATATCTATCCTTCGCCAAGGTGCTCCTTGGCACCAGTGTGATTACAATAGGCTGCAATCCCATCCCCACTGAATAGCTGGGGACAACCTTCAGCACAAGTACAAGGCATGGTTTGCTTTCACTCTTTCTAGAGTCCCATGCAGACACCTCAACCACTACTCACACTTCTGTGTCTCTAAGACAACAGAGAATCCTTTCCCTGGGTCACATTTCTGTATTAGCATTTCTTGACATAGCCACAGATCCGCTCTTCCTTTGCACACACAAGAGGAAACAATTTCCTCCCTCGCTTCCACCCCATCCCTACTCCAGGCAGATGTCCATAAGACATCCCATTTATTAAGAGACAATCTGGGCTTTGAATGAGTCTACACGTCTCTGCCCATTGTCCCTTCATGCAACTAGCATTGTGACAGTGTGCCATTTAGCCAGGATCCTGTGGACAGCAGAACTCAGTTACTCAAACAATCAAATTTGGTATGGATGGCAAAAAGTTTTCAAAGGGCATTTGTAAATGCTAGGCTTGGAGAACAGGAGAGGTGTCCGAGGCCTGGAAAAAAGCCAGTGTCACTCCAGTCTTCAAAAAGGGTAAGAAGGAGGAGCCAGGAAACTACAGGCCTGTCAGCCTCACCTCCATCCCTGGAAAGCTGATGGAACAGCTCCTCCTGGAGGCCATCTCTAAGCATATGGAGGACAAGAAGGTAATCAGGAGTGTCAACATGGGTTCACCAAGGGGAAGTCATGCTTAACCAACCTGATAGCCTTCTATGATGGAATGACTGGCTGGGTAGATGAGGGGAGAGCAGTGGATGTTGTCTACCTGGACTTCAGCAAGGCTTTTGACACTGTCTCCCATCGCATCCTCCTAAGTAAGCTCAGGGAGTGTGGGTTAGACAAGTGGACGGTGAAGTGGATTGAGAACTGGCTGGAGGGCAGAGCTCAGAGGGTTGTGGTCAGTGGTGTGGAGTCAAGTTGGAGGCCTGTAGCTAGCGGTGTCCCCCAGGGGTCAGTCCTGGGTCCAGTCTTGTTCAATATATTCCTCAATGACCTAGAGGAAGGGACAGAGGGCACCCTCAGCAAGTTTGCTGATGATACTAAACTGGGGGGAGTGGCTGACACACCAGGTGGCTGTGCTGCCATTGGGAGGGACCTGGACAGGCTGGAGAGCTGGGTGGAGAGGAACCTCATGAAGTTCAACCAAGGCAAGTGCAGGAACCTGCACCTAGGGAGGAATAACCCCATGCACCAGTACAGGCTGGGGGTTGACCTGCAGGAAAGCAGCTCTGCCGAGAAGGACCTGGGAGTGCTGGTGGACAACAAGTTGAGCGTGAGCCAGCAATGTGCCCTTGTGGCCAAGAAGGCCAATGGTCTCCTGGGGTGCATTAGGCAGAGTGTTGCCAGCAGGTGGAGGGAGGTGATCCTGCCCCTCTCCTCAGCCCTGGTGAGGCCTCACCTGGAGTCCTGTGTCCAATTCTGGGCTCCCCAGTACAAGAGAGACATGGCACTCCTGGAGTGAGTCCGGCAAAGGGCCTAGAGGCATCTCCTATGATGAAAGGCTGAGAGAGCTGGGCCTGTTCAGCCTGGAGAAGAGGAGGCTCAGGGAGGATCTTATCAATGTGTGCAAGTATCTGAAGGGGGAGTGTCAAGAGGATGGGGCCAGACTCTTCTCCGTGGTGCCCAGGGACAGGACGAGAGGCAATGGGCACAAACTGAAACACAGGAGGTTCCATCTGAATATGAGGAAAAACTTCTTTCCTGTGAGGGTGACAGAGCACTGGCACACGTCGCCAGGGAGGCTGTGGATTCTCCTTCCCTGGAGATATTCAAAAGCCGTCTGGACAGGATCCTGGGCAATGTGTTCTGGTGACCCTGCTTGAGATCTCTTGAGATCCCTGCTAGATGATCTCCAGAGGTCCCTTCCAACCTCAACCATTCTGTGATTCTATGGTTCTGTGAAATGTCCTCATGAAGCAAGGCGATGACTTTTCCACCTTGAATATTCTGGTTCCCCTTTCACCAGTGCTTTTCCCCTTGTCCCTAATACACCAGGGCAGTGACTCCATGAGTCTAGAAACATGCCAAGTGTTTGTGCTTGTGGTCCCAGGAAGCCACTCACACATCACAGAGGCTTCTCAAATGGGGAAACAGGCATCATTATGTGCTTCAGTGAGATGTGCAAATGCTGTCTAAGCACTTTGTACAAGCTTGTGCACAGCATGGTTAAGAAGAGGAAGTTGCTTATGCTGTTGTCTGTGAAGGTTCCTAAGCAAACTCATTCTGAGAATACTTGCCTTGTCCTAATACTCCAGAGACAGTGAAATATTAGTAGGCCCTAGTCTCAGGTTAGCCAGCTGCATATCTGAAAGTGCTTTTAGGAACACCACTGCCTTCCTACTCATCCTGCAAAATAGCCCTTAATTCAGGTTTCAGTTCCATTGATTGCTTCTCACTACAGTAAGTACATGCAACTGAGCAAACGCATGCAAAATCAAACTGTTTGGAAGGTATCAGATCAGAACCCCTGGGCTCCATTTATTATTGAATGAGGGCACTCTGCTGTCTCTTTACACATTTGCAATCAAGACTGGTATTGTACAGTCTTTTGTTAGTGGTCACCCAACCTTGAACATGACCACATTGCTGCAGAAGAACCAGCCTTGCACCTAGCACTGGTAAACATATAACTGGTTCTGGTGGCAAGAAATGCTGTGGTAGCAAATGTCATCCCATCATGGAATTCATAAACAAGCTGTTTCCATCCTGAATCCTGGGTCTTGACCTGGTAAGTCTTCAACTTGGCAAGTACTATGTCCAGCCAAGCACAGACTGAGGAAGGAGATTCCTTGCATACATACATACAGGTAAGCATGCCCTTTTTCAGTGAGCAGCAACTTCACAGAGCGCTGTGGATTTAAATGAGATATGGTAAATACAGGTTCAAATTCTTCCTCTGTCTGGATGCTGGGATTTGACCCTTGAATCTCCCACGAAGTGAAAGACGGCCCTGAATACATAAACCTAGAGTAGCCCGGGAGACACAACTCCGTTCATTTGATCTACCTCACTTTGTATAAAAGATGGAAACAGAAATGGAAATGAAGAGCATATCGCTCCACAACCTCACCTAAGAGACCCAGATTCCTAACACAGCTCCCATAAACATACCACACATGTTATACAGAGCAGAAGACCTTGTCAGGAGAAAGGGACACAGACTTCACCCCTGGTACACCTTAGTCTGCTGATTAGGTGACTCTTCTGGGAATCAAGTATTGCTAGGTTCAAGCTATGCTTTCAGCTCTTAAAAACGAAAGATCTGAACATGCAAATTTACAGGCAGCTGACAAGTGGGTGGATTAACTCCCCTCAGAGGGAGCTACTGCATGGCATCCCAAAAATGGGAGTTTTTCCATCTCAGAGAGACAGAGACCCTAAACCTCTCCTCATCCTTTAAGATGGATAAGGACCAAGTGTGCTTGATGCCATGAAACCTATTTTTGTGTGTTTAATGTTTTCCACACACTGCAAAGAGAATATGATTTTCTAATTCAGTGTTGTGAATCCCATCAGATAGCAAAGCACCCACAAATTAGGCATCATGACTGTAATGTCTCCTTTGTGAGTCCCTCCCCCAGAGGGTAAGGGAGATGATTCCACTTCAGTGAACTACAGAACAGGCTCCAAAACTGGAATGATTATCAGAAGGCACATTGTACACAGATCCTCCTACCAACTCCTACAATAAAAGATTACCTTCTTTCAGCTAGAACAAAGCTATTAAGTGAGACAATGGGCCTAGCAGTATTGGTGAACTATCTGTCATGAAATGCCAGACATTAGCAGTATCTTTTCTAAGCTAAGCCAATAGAAGCCCCCAACCACTGTTACAATGGCATATAAGCATATATGAAAAGCATCAGCCTAATTTTTCCTCAATTTAACTCCTTTCAATAAGTCTGTTTCCCTATTGCTGCTTCTTTAAGAATGCCGTAGCACACTGGAGCACAAGAATTTCACAAAATAAGCATCCAACTAATGTTTTGCATCATATTTCACATGAGTGCACTAGAGTTGGCTCTGGGGAGCAACCCAGCTTGGTTTGAGGGCAGGCAGCCAGGAGAGCGATGACAAACAAAGAGATATTTGTCTCTCTGGACCCAACACTCCCAACCCCAAGGAAAAGCCATCTAGGAGATTTGCATTTGTACTCTACAGCCTAGACGCCAAAGAAAAAAGAGGTCTCAGTCACTGTGCATACCTCTGCTCGCTGATAAGCAGCAAGCAGCCAAGTATAGGATACAAGAGGGAACCGGACAGGGAGATTCATAAGGACCTGAGAAAAGCTGTCTGGCCCAGCTATTAACCTTCTCTGCTCAGATTGAGAGCACCATTCAGGAGACAGCTTGGTGGGTAAATGCCGAAACCCCTGTTTTGTTGATCGAGTTGCACATAGTAGTCGTAGCCAAAAGAGGTTAAAGAACTAGAAAGCCACCTGGCTGTGCAGATTAAGCTCTGCAGTTTAAGCAGAAGTTGTCCTGTATCTATCTGGCTTATTTACACCCTTTCACTTTCCAGCTAAAAAGCCTGATCTTAAAGCTTTACTAAGTAAATATTTTCTCTGCTTGACTACCAAGCTTTTGCAGTACTGGGAGAAAGTCGAGTATGGGTGAAATACATTTAAGCTGTTTTATTTTTCTGGAGGTAGAGAATGCAAGTAAAGCAATATACTTGCTTGAAAGACCTACAGCCCTGATCCAGTTTAATCAGGGACTATGGAATTTTTCCCTCCGTAGAGGGGGGTTACACCAGCAAATGCTGAATTTTAGGAAGGGTTTTCATCCAGTAGATATAAATGAGCACTCTCCCCATTAACTGCAAATGGCTAAGAAACATAGGCAGACTTCTTTGCCACTGCTGATGGCAAGGGTGAGAGGATAAGTTTAGCTGGGCTGGACCTTGTTTTACCTCTATGCCAGATTGCTAATGATACCTTCTTGCCATCCAGCTGGTCAGTAAGCCATCATTTATGACATCTTTTGACAGTCCTAGGTTGGAGAAGTCTAGAACAATGTTCATCGGCCCATCTAGTGCTATCGTTGCACTTTTAGCAAAGAAGCCAAAAAATGAGTGAGATCTCGCTTCTCAGGCACTAGTCCACCAGCATCTGTGGATTTGTCTTATCTGTTCCATGGGTGATGGACATAAAGTTATGGGCAAACAGTACATATGGCTGAATGGGAAAATGCTAGAAGTTACCTCAGTGCAGACAGAGACCACTAAATCTCAGCTTGAATGTAGTAACTGCTCAGTGCAGTGGGAAGTAAAATAGATTAGCCATGGTTTGGACTTACCATTTGAAATAGCCTGAGAGAGTGCACACGAGGCCAGGTTCTGCATATCGAAGAGTAATCACTGGAGTTATTGCATACCTTTACCCTGCAATGAGCAGTGGTAACTGCTAGACAACAGACAGTAACTTGAGATGTGTTAAGTCATGGGTGGCCACAGATGAAGAGACTGTAGGTTCACAGAAAGCAGGCTTCAGGGCTCTCAGTCTGGCCTCTCTCATTGTCTGGAAACATCACTTCAAAGACAATGAAAATATAGATCAAGTTCAATAAAACGAGATTGGAATACGAGCCAGAGGGGCAGGTATTGGTTGTTCTCACCTGATAGGAACAGAAATGATATGCAACAGGGACTTTGAGAACGTCAGCCATTTGACTGCATGACTAAACTGTACAAAGTGACCGATGTGAAGACTGAGCAAGTGTGACAATGGCATGGATAACTGTGCATGCAGAATAGACAACTAAATTTTTATATGACCTGCCCTGGACACTGTGAAGTTACACAATTTTTGTGGTAACTAGAAATGCAAATGAAGAAAGCACTTCTGCTCCTGAATTTTTTTCAGTGGCTAGTCCTTTGTAAAACTCCTCCTGGGCATTTGAAAGTGAGGTTGTCAAAAGCATTCGGTAATAGCCTGCAGCAGAAAAGTTAATGGGAATGTTTACAACCACTTTCATGAACAGCTTACAAAAGTCAATAAGCAACTGTAATTTCTTTCCAGCATAAAGGTCCTACAGCTCTGGGTACAGGTACTTTAGTGTGTCAAAGAAGCCAGAATATCCTTTCCCAACATGCCCAACTTCTACTCAAGAAAAACCATGCTTGATATGAGACATTGTAATAGATAAGCAGCTGTGCTCTGCCATTCTTTTGTGTGAAATCCTCTTTAGCCCCTTACTTTATCAGGCCTAGAGTCACTCCTTTGGCAATAAGATCAATGGAAACATCTTCCAACAGTTAAATTATTTATGAGCATTGAAAATAATCCCACTTTGTCTTCTAACCCTAGTTTTGCATATATATATGTCTTTTTCCATGTCCACCCCTGTGAATTCTTCAGCTAAAATATGCATTCATTAGAAAAACATTTCAGGGTATTTTTTTCTCTCCTCTTTATCTCCTTGTTTGAATATGTTGTAAACTTGATTAATGTTGCCTTCTAATCTCTTTTTTTCTAGAGAGAACACCTGGAGCTCCTTTAACCTGCCTCAAATAAAAAATAAAACCCAAAAGCCCAACAACCCAAGTTGCAATTTCATGCCCTCACATCCCTTTCCTTTCCCCGGCCATCCATTCCTCCTCTTATAAGAGGCAGGACTCATGGGCAAAACTTGTGGCAATGAATCTACAGAGTCATGAGTTTCTTCTAAAGCCCCTTTCCTTATGCTCCCAGTAACCTACTTAGTTTTTAGCCTCTCTCTGACTAGAATAGTTTGGGGAGATTTATGACAGCAATTCTTCTGGTTCCTTTCACAATGTGTTTTTCACTATTCTCATCTATTGCTCTGCCAACATGCATCATTTATTTAATACTAGTCAGTAGCCATATTAAACCTTTTTTTTTTTTTGGAGGACATTTCCTTCTGTACCTGGGGAAACTGTGTAGGTAAATAAAGTGTGAGCCAACGCTCTTGGATCTGCCTTTTCTGCCTCCATCCAAAGCTTTCCATGGGCATCAATCATCCTTGAACTAGGATTCTTCTCATTTCAATTATGCTAATATTGCCATAATTTCATTCTCGTTAACAGCAATTGAGTTTCAGTCTCTGCAGATGGTGGAGCTGGACGGTTATCAAGCTACATGCCATCTTGAGAGGAGTGTATGGACCAGTGCTTAGCCCATGGCAGTGTTACTCATCACCGCTTCTGGGTTGCATCTCTTGACTTTACCCATTTGTGAAATGACATATGCCTTTACCTTATATTGGCTTTGAGGCTCACAAGGGAAATTTTTAAAAGTACATAGGTGAGTTCATTGCCCAGTTACCTCATTCTTCTTAAAATATTAACTTGCCTGTTTTGATAACTTCAGGTGAAAGCTATAGCGGAAATAAAATATCAATTGCTTCAGTTGTGTGTAAATCTGTGGGTATGTTACTAGTGTACACACCATTCCTCTGAACTTCCCAAATAAAGCAGGTATAGAACTTAAATCACAGCAGTGCCAATGGGAAAGGACCTTTGTGATTTTCTAGTCCAACTTCCTAGTCGAAGCAGGACTGTCTTCTGGCCGTGCCCCTTGTTATTCTCATGAATTAAAACGACCAAAAGCTATACAGGTAGACCTGCACAACCACAATCGTACCTACAATATAGGACAAGCACCCAGTACAGTCCTCCCCTCACCATTGTCCAGCCTGGTGGATCTACCAGGGATTACTGCATCTCCCTTCTGGACTAGGTTTCTTTTCAAGGGAAACTAGTGTGGGCAGGGAGGATGGTTTAAACCCTTGTACAAAGGGTTGAGGCATACAGAGGTACAAGGACTCCAGAGCATACTGTGGGCTGTACCTGCCCCATAGGGTAGTTCCAGTTCCACCCAATGAAGTAGAGAGTGTTTTACACAGGCACACTGGATAGCTTATTAGTGGCTGCCCTCTTCAGGCCAAATTCAGTGTTAATGTCTGTTAACTGAAGGCATGTGCAGCCCCGGTATTAGAGCTCATCACTGAGCTGCAACAAGGGTGACTTGAGGAACTGTCACTACCCCCTGGCTGACAAGCAGAGAAAGCTCCAGCGTAGACCTGGCTACAGATCAAAAAGCAGTACAGTGTAGACCAAACTGCACCAGTCCTGGAGGAAGGGCTTGGCTATGACTGTGAAGAATGTTATTACATGGATTTTATGTCTTTTTATGCTGGGTACAAAATCTAATGCAGCTAATAGAAATTATGAGGAACTATTGTAGCCTTCTGAGCTGGAGAAGCTAAAATCTCTTCAGAAGACAATATCTGACGAGGTTTTAATGCAACTGCTGCTTCCTCCCACCCCATTTGACCGCTGACCTTCATATGCCAGTAAGACATGTTCCACAGATGGTGGCTGTACCACAGAGGTAAACACGAAATGGTCTCTGAGATAACTCAAAAGAGTCAACATTTTCTCTTTCCTCTGTGTTTAGAATACCCTAAATCGGATGACAGTCTAGGATCCCAGCCAGACCCATCCCCCTCCAAGCATTTAAAGTGAGGAACAAACAGGCACTGTAATTGGAAGGGTGGGAAACAGTTTCACTCAGCGTTTGTGCCACATCAGGTCTTCTACAGATAGATACCTTTAGGATATATTTTTTAATCTATGGCAAGGACTTTGGTTTTCTTCAAGTATTTCATACATTTTGTAAACTGAAAGAAATAATTCTGATATTTAAATGTTCTCAGGTATACTCATGCACAACTCTAGTGAATAAATAATCTTGTAAAAAGTTGGAAAAGCTGTGACATGAAGAGCAACAGAAAAAATCATGTTTGTCTCAAGTATGAATGTGGAATGTGTGCGTAGAATTCGGGTTAGCTAATTTAGTGGGAAATGAATTAAAACAGAAAGTTCTGAAAGAGAGTCACCTTATAAGGGTAAAAGGTCTTGAATTCTGCTTGCTGATCAGGATGATACCAGTATTTATGCTGATGACCAATAAGGGTGTTTCTGATTCCAATTTCCTTTCCAGAAAACATTAATGTTACCTCACAATACATTATTTGAATCAGTGCACGTCGCCAGAGGTTGAATAAGATGGTTTCTCCACACTCTGCTACGGAGTACCGACACTTCCTAAATTATGCTGTTAAATACTGTAGTATGGCTATAAAATACAATGAAGGCCCATGGAAAGATGCCAGCCCTTTTCTGAGAAAGAGAGAGCACTTTTTGGAACCCTGCCTGTGGCCCGTAATTTTCACTTCCTCCCACTACAGCGTAAAGTGACATGAAAGGACTTGTAAAGTCAAGTCCAAGAGGCTGGTGGAGATCTGAAGGAGTAAAACTAAAGTTAGATAGTCGACAGTAGCATTTGACCTACTTGAACTTTGTGGGGAAAGAAGGAGGTAGCAAAGTTTCCCACACATTTTTCCCTTTAGGTCTCACTGAGAAAAAAAAAATGCTAGCCTGCAAAATATTTATTTTTTTAGCCCAGATGAGGCCAAAATATTCAAACTATAGGAACTGTAAAATGGTACACACTGTTGATTCGTAAGCAGCAGAACTTTCCACAGAGGTTGCCAACTAGCAGGTTATTTCAGTATTTTGTGGGAAATAGCGTGCAGCTAAGGAGAAGGGCCAGCAGGAGAGAATGGAAGTACAGCTGACCCAAACCAAGGCTCCCATCAGGTACTGCGGCAATTCACATGGACCCTGACACCAATAGCCAAGACCTTTAAGTTAGGCAGACCCAAAATGAAATAATTTTCTTATTATTAACAATTAGGGAGGGGAAAGATGGAGAAGGAGGCAAAATTGATCTTTGTCTGTGAAGAATATTTCAGAGGAAAGTCTTATCCATCTCCAGTGGCCATAATCTGACTTGCCTCACTGTACAGGTACCCCAAACCCTTCATTGTGGGCACTTCATGAACACAGAGCAGAGCATGGTGCCTGACACACAAAGGTTACAATCTGACTGAGGAATAAAAAAAAAACTCAAAACCAGACACTAACTAATCAGGGGAACAAAGAAAAAACATATGACAGTGCTTATCAAACAACAAATGCAATACGCTGGCCACCTACTTGCTGCCAAGTTTCTACAGAGGAAAGTTAATATGTTAGAGGAAGGATGGATCAGGAGAATACAATTATGAGACAGAGACAGGTGAGTAAAGTTCCATGGAACTTGTATTCCTAGGCTTATACACCATATTCATATA
The DNA here is from genome assembly GCF_040807025.1 of Struthio camelus. Classification (NCBI taxonomy): domain Eukaryota; kingdom Metazoa; phylum Chordata; class Aves; order Struthioniformes; family Struthionidae; genus Struthio; species Struthio camelus. The sequence continues at coordinate 60,319,958 of NC_090981.1, read as the reverse complement.
TTTCTTATATTCTTGCACCTAGACATTTAAACAGAAATCCAGCATGCAGGTAGTCTTTGGAAACAGAACAACCATTCAGTTTAAAATGGGTGTTCCTGGTTATCTAAGGCACAACCCTCTTGCAGATGGTAAAACTGGAAAGCAGCAGAACTGTTTTAGTGACAATGTCCAAACAGAGGAGATTTCAGGCTTATCCAGGGAGTGGCAAAATGCCCTATCTTCATTTGTGGATTCTGGAGTAGGCCCCCATTACCCATTTTCTCTAGAGCAGATAGAGCTTGTTTTCCATTCCAGAGGTATGATTTTCAAATTCATTAGACATTCGGAATAGCTTTAGTGGCTGCAGAAACACTTCACAGCATTAATAGGGGTAATGCTGTGAGCAAAGCTCACAGAGCTACCTTAATCTAGCCAGTCTACTTTTTAAAACTTTGCCCAGTTCAAGCAAATGTGGACAGTGATTGCCAGAACTACTACTTAGGAAAAGGATTTGAAAGGAGTTAAGGTTACTGTTACAGAGCAGCCTGGAGAACTCATTCCCAGCCCATCCTGCCATTACAATGGAGGAGTGTCGTGCTAGACAGCGTTTTACCTTTAGTGCCAGGATCCCTGGCATATTCACAAAACTTATGTTTGCCATCTTTCAGAGGGTGCAGATTCTAATGCAGAATACTTTGCACCAGAAATGCATGAAATGACATTAGAGAAGTTGTTAAGTCCTGTAGACCAAAATAAAGGTTATGTCAAGTAAAATCACCCACGTTAGCAGCATAAGAGGCACTTTCCTTCCCTCATTTTAGCTTTTCCCTCATCGCCACTGAATTCATGGAGCAAAATGCTCATAGATTTATTTATATTTGTCTCCTTTTCCCCACTGTTCCTGTAGTCCCAGCCTACTGAGTAGCCAAAGTCATTCACCCTCTTTTTCTACAGAAAAATAGCTCAGGAATTTTTCAGCTAAAGAAATATTTGTGGCATACTGTAGAGTTCACTGAGCTGGCAATATTTCTGTTTCAACCGGCTTCTACCAGCAGAAAGGCAGGATTGCAGTGGGAAGACTCCTGTCTCCCCAGCAGCATCCCAGCGGAGCAAAGCTAGGACTTTGCTTCCGAGGTCTTTAATTCAGTAGGAGCTTCTTCAAGGGAAGTGTCTGGGTAGTAAGAGACACGCAGCCTGTGTTGGGAAGCCAAAGGTTTCCAAGGTCCATCTCAAAACATCGGAAGTCTTAGCTCAGCAACAGGAAGACCTTGAAGAGCCAGGATTGTACTTAGGGCAGATCTATCAGGGAAGCACTACAAGGGCTCTCATCCCACTGTTAGCACCACTGATATGATGTACATTGTCTCTCATGTTGTACAGGAATAACCATACAGCCATAGATTGCCCCCTTTGCCTCATGTCCGAGTTTGACTCCGAAATTCTGCAGGGCTGGCGTCCAGAAACCTCCCTGCTCTGGCATAACACTGACTGCCATCCGGCACGCTGACTAAAGCCCATAGCCGAGCCAGAAGTGTCACACTGTGTCCAGAGCATTTTAGTTATCACAGGTGGATCCACACCTGGATAGTTAGCATTGAGAAAGTGAGAATCACTCGCCTTGCTCACACGATAATTTGCAGTGCAGATGATCACAACACCTTAAGTGGGGACAGAGACAGCTATCAGGAGAGGAACAAAGTATGCAGGAAAGGCCCTTTTACATTTTCAAAGAAATGCAGTCTGTATTTTTCCCTTTTCCTTAGGCTTCATCACTTCACTTTTGACTCCTACAAGTAGCACTCAGAGAGCAAAAAAACTGGGGGAGAGGTGTGAGAAAGCACTCTGGCTGAGCCATACAAATGGAAGATGATTTGGAGCACTGACAGATGAGCTCTGCAAACGTTGCCACAATATCGTCAGGTCTTACCACACACTCCTGCGTGCGCGGCCCCCCGCTGCACACTCCCTCCAACAGCAAGGGCGCTGGAGGAAAATGGGTCCGGAGAGCTCACAGCCCTGGGTTTTAGCTGGGCTGCTTACCAAGATGAATTGATAAAACACCAGACTGCCAGAAACAGGCTCATGTTCCCCTCTCTGCCACAAGAATGAAGCTCTCCAGCCGAGGGTTGGTAATAAAAAGCTGGGGATAAATGCTGTCTACTCCATGAGCAGCTGTTGGACCGTGACAGCAAGGGCAGAGAGGGATTTACTGAACAGCTACTGCTTCCCCGACAGACTGCATCAAACGTACTCAGTCCCCTACCACAACTGTCTGCAGACAGGACTGGTCTTGGTCTGCGGTTTGTTTTCCTGTAGGGTGTCATTCATTTCTCTAACTCATACGTCCCAACTCAAAAATTTCCTTTTAGCACGAATCCCTTTCCTCCACCTCCTTCTCCCCATTATAAATATATGAGTATGTGTGTCTTATTTTTTATACGGTCTCTCATAACTGCCAAAAAAAAAAAATTCCTCTTCACATAAATCCTTTTGGCTCAGGTTTCTTGACAAATATGCACTAGCTTTTCTTTATCCCTCACACCTCTCATTTTTCCCAAAACTCTCAGCAGGAGTTTCTGGAGATTCTCAGCTCTCAAGTTCTCTTCATGAAGGCACCTAAGGATAAACCACTGCGGTGTAGCCAGGGCTGGGGAACGCTTCCTTTGCCTGTGAAGAATGAATAGGACAGGGAGCAGGGGTCTGTCCCAAGACACTCCAGTGTATTCTGTCTTTGTAGGTATCCTGGTTTCTTCCACTGTGTACATCCCTCTAAGCACAGTTGCAGTGGGAACGATCCCATCTAGTTTTCAGTGTCTGCAGGTAGGTGCGTAAATCTGAGCACGAGGTCTATGCTCCCATTTCAGTCAACAGAGCTCTAGTCAAGGGACTTACCTGCCTTGTCCAACAGCACATACATGAAATCTGTGGCAAATAGCAGAAGTGAGCCCCAAACCTTTACATCTTTATTCAGTGCTGCAGCCATGAGACCATTCCCTCCTTCTCATCCTGGCTGCGAGCTGACATGCAACACAGAAATCTCCATTTGAACTGACCAGCACCAACTTGGCCTATTCACTGTAGGTGTGCATCCAAGCCCTCCCTGCAACGTGTTCCCAGGGAGGGTCGGAAGATACTTTCTGCTTTCCGCCTGTTCGCAGGCTGCAGAGATGGCAGCCTGAGGGGAGCTGAGGGGAGGAAGAACAACGATAGCACACAAAGAAAGGAAAGGTGGTCCTTCTCCCTGGCATCAAGGGCTTAACAGCCTTGCTCAGGGTCAGAGTGCAATCAGTCATCAGTTTTAAAATCCCTAGTATAATGTTACTGAGATTCATACTGAAGTTGTAGAGTTCAGTAACCCTAAGGAAGGAAGCAGAGGAAGGGCTCTGCTGGGACTCACCTGGGTATAAATTCTGGGCACCTAATGAAGGAAACACCTAAATTTTCTGTCCAGTCAATAAGGTAGGGACAGGTGTTTTTCAAGGCTTCAGAGGGACTTCTGTCACTGAAGTCGTCAGACAGGATCTTCCTGCAAAGGGCCTTGGAAAAACACCCTCAGATGGCTAGACAGTAAACATCAATACCTCCTTCAGGACAACGGCTTCACTAGCTACCTAAAACGCAGATGCAAGTCCGGTGCCTAAGTTAGGCTAGCCCGATCACACTCAGCTTTTGTGTTTTAACTTCACCAGAAGCTCCAGTTACTGTGAAATATATGGGGCAGCAGAGCACAGCAGCAGAGCTAAAGCCCATAGATCATGCAGTTAAATATTCTACTGTGGGCTAAAAGTGAACGCGCACGGTTTCAGCCCACGTGTTGCCTGAAGTTATGAGCACGCGAGAAAAGGGGATTTATAATAAGAATGGCAATTCAGCCTCAATTATAGTGTGCGACTGTCTGCACACTATAAACTGGAGGTTTAATAATGAGGCAAGTATGTTGAGGGAGAGAATTTCATTGTATCTGTTCTACAGCCTGGAATTCTTACTAAATTCATCAGATCACTTGAGTTCTCCTGACAACTGTAGCAGTATAACTAATTTTAAAGGGGTTTATTGTACATTAAGACTGCAACAAAAGATACAGGCTGAGAAAACCTCATAGCAAAAGAGAACTCCGATTGAGGACTATAATGTATACAAGATTTGAAAGAAGTAAGTGCTAAAAGATGTAGACAGCAGTTTTTCAGGGTCCTTAACCTTGATGAATAAATGAATAAAATCCCTTAAAAAATTGCAGTGTTTCTTTCAAGTGATTTCCAGCATGTTAATGATCAAGAGAAGCTGAGAAAATTACTGGGAAAGGAGATGACTTTCCTCAATATGCTCTTACCAGAGAGACTATGAGACAGACCTGAATTGTAAGCAAATAATATGCATTTCAAAATACGACAGAGGAATGGAAGAAGAGAGGTTCTTAGCTGTCCACAGTGCATTTACATACAGGTTTGTTGACTGCAGGACTTTGTGATGCTGCCAAGTCAAAGCCTTAGTGGAGACTTGGAACCTTTCAATCCTTCCCTATCCAGGTTCTTAGACAAGGCTCTTCTCTATCATATCTGCTTACCTTTCTACCCTAAAAGAAAGAGAATGGGACCCCAACTGAGAGAGGACACAGAATACTCTGAAGCCTTTATCCACTACCTCAGGCTGCCCGCTCACCATGTACAAACCTCCTCAGCTGCTAATACTGAATTTTCAATAGGCCTGAATTCCCCACCGTCCTCAGTTCTACCAGGAAGGCCTCCTCAGTTCTGTTGGAAAAGTTAATAACTCACCAATAAAAAGCCCAGCAGCTCACCCCTCTGCGCAGTCCACAAAGGAGGCATCTTTCCCACCTCCCGCAAGACAGGTGGGGTATGTTGTGTTGGGTCCTGGCATGGCCTTGCCTCAGGAGGCATCGGGAATTCGATGAAGATGCAGGTGAGACAGGCAGCCTCAGGCACTGACCGGACTCGATTGCCGAAAACGTGGGTGCTCCCAGACTTTACAAGTTGTCAAAGGAAGTGGCAAACGAGAAAAGGGGTGTTGAAGACCCAAATTTTGAAAGCATCATCTCCAAACAGCTTTAGCCCAGCCAGGTTTTCACGTCTTAATTTTATTGACTGGCAGTGCTTGCAAGCAATGTTCTTGTCTCTCCCTCTGTCTTTGAACCCTCCCCAACTCCCACAGCACCCACACACCCCTTTGCTCTCCTGGCCCCACCAGCCTTTAGCTAATAACATAGCTGATTAGATCTTTCATCATTTTTATTGTTAGCCACCTTCAGATTAATAAAACAGAGCTCCGGCTGTTTCTGGCTGACCACATTCCCTAATTTATCATAAAGGCTTCGCCCGAAATACTTCCGTGTGCCACGTGGGGAGAGTCGCAGTCCCTCCCAGCCAAGCATGTCTGTGAGAAAGTGCAGCACAATGGTCCATAGTGATATAAACCTGTATTCTCACCACACAGTAGAAGTTAACACTCCGCAACCAAGCTGCTAAAGCAAAATTACCAGAGATTGGTACCAAAGGCACAGGGGTGGAAAAATGGGGAGTTAACTCCAGCTCACTGGAGCATACTGCTTCATACCTGTACTGTCTCTTAATACAAGGGAATCTGCTTTTAAAGCATTCCAGATTTTCTCTTTAAAGACAGTAATTACAAGGGTGACTTAACATGGCCTCAGGGACTATCCTGCAAGAACAGGAAGACTTGATCCCTTGAAAGTCAAGAAGCGGGAGGAATCATGAAACTAGCAGTGGAATTTTTCTCCTTTTTCTTTTTTTTTTTTTGCTTTAATTTCTCCTTTTCAGGGTACTAGTTTAAACGTAGAAGTACAAAACTCCAATGTCTTGCGGTCCAAAGCAGGCTTTAAGCCCATTAATTCAAAATCAATCCCCCCGAAACCACACAGAGCTGTATTGAACTAGAGCTGTCGTTCATTTATTTTCAGCACATGACACAGACTAGACAAAGAAGAGTTCATCTTCTCATCTTTCTTGTTCTTTTGCAGGGGGGGGGGGGAGTCAGCTGAGACCCAAAAAAAAGAAAAGAAGTGAAAAACTTTTGTAATTTAGATATCACTTTTTGTAGGATTTTTCATGTTTTAAATTGAACAACAGAAGTAATTTCAGTTGCTGCAGGGTTTCAAAATACCAACAGAGGAAACAAAACCAAAAAAGAAAGCACCTTTTATTAAATAGAAAATAGAAAATTTCTACAGAACTGATAATGTTTTATATAAAAAATTTCATTTAACGAAAAAGGTCCATTCTCTGCTGAAAAATATTTTCAGGGGATACATTTCAATCAGGATTGTTAGCTGTTACTTACCTTTCAATTACTGACTGATGCCCCAACCCACATCCCCAGCGCTAGGTGCTGTTCAAAGATGCAATAAGCAATCTTTGGTTTACAGAGCTAGCAACTCATTTTGGGAACGGTTAAGCGCAACAAGTAATAGCGGGGGAGGCACAATAATAAGATCCCATGGATGCAGCAACCAATCTGTGGGAACAACCTGAGGGTACAGCACTGTTTTGTAAACGTCTTTTCCAAAAAAAAGCTGCCTTGGCTGGCTTCATGCAGGTAACCTTGATGATGTCTGGGACAGTCTTCAGTGGGATCTTAGGAACAGGTTGAAACACGAAGTGGTCTGTGAGTTTCAAGGGTGGTGCAGTGGCAGCTATGTAGAGAAGGATGAGCAATGAAGATGGTGCAGGAAAGAAAAGACCCTGGAGTCCTGGCAGAGGTATCATTGGAATTGCAGGGACCTGGGTAGATAGGGGAGATGTGAGCTGCTTCCTCCTCCTAGATATGCATCTACTTGACTTGCACTGCTCGCTAACATCCTTATCACCAGAAACATAAGGCCGTGGAGAATCATCATGATTACTGGCCTCATTAGGAAAAGGTGAGCGTATCTCTGTGGGAGCTGAGTATTAGAGGCAAAGAGCAGAGCTGTTCAAGCTCTTCCAAGGAAAAATATTGTTCCTATTTCTCTGATATCCAAAATATTATCTTCGCTTGTATCAGTTTTTGACCCAGTTACACATTCCCCTTCTCCCTTTCATTTGCCCTAATTCCTATCGCTCCTCCTCATTTTCACCTGAACTAACCAAAATAAGTTTTTCTGTGAGTTGTACAGCCAAGACTGTTTGCCCATCAGTTCATTACTCAAGGCAAACTTCCTTGTGTGTGTGTGTGTGTGTGCGTGCGTCTGTGTGTGTGTGCGCGCGCGTGCGTGTGTGTGCACGCGTGTGTGCGCGCGCATTTCTTTTCTTATAATTAGCCATCAGCAAGAGCAGATAGAGTGGATAATATTTGTGACAACTGGTAGCTAGTTAGAGGAGACTCTTCTTCCACGCACATGCCTATCTTCACAAAACAAGCAGGAACTTAATACCTTTGAGACTTCTTTCTCCTCAAGCTAAAATTTCTTCAAGGCAGGCAAAAGTTAAAATGAAAGGGACACCAATCAGCAGATAGACACTCATTGTACAATTGTATTAACCCTTTCAAACTTAGGAAGCTAGACCTTGACGACACACATGCCTGTCCCTTCATCTGTTTGATAGCCAGTTCACGTGTCCTGCCTCACTACCTCAATACTTGGGCTCCATAACGCAGGTAATCTTACATCCTTCCAGCAGCCTTGCCTCTTCCTCCTTTCCCCTTTGTCCCTAAAAACAAAACAAAACAAAAAACCGAGACAGAAAACAGTGGGTAGAAAGATCATCAGTATCAGGAGACAGTTTCTGAAACTGAGATCTAAGCACCGAGTCCCTCAGGAACAGGTGATGCTCTGCCCAACAAAGACCAAAGGAAACCCTGCCAAATGCAGCCCACAATGAATCAAATACAGCTCCTCTTAGCTTACCACAATCAGAGAGGACCTGGGTCTAATTTGCAGCTCACAGCCCAGTTCTGCAGTGACAGATGCTGCCTGGAACTGAAGGAGAAATGATGATGCAGGGCCGTTTCCTCCGAGGCTCTGTTCTGTCACCATGGAGGCAGATAGCACACTCTCAACAAGTTTATCTGCAAAGTAACATGAAAATTCCTCACAGCAGGAGAGATTTGACGGGACGTGCCTAGAACAGCTTTATAAAAAGGTTTCTTCAAATGCTTCCAAATCCCATGCATCTTTTTCTTGCTTTATCATTCTTTTCAACATCCTTCTTTCTCTCTCTTTTTCTTTTTTTAACGCCTCCACAAGGCACGTTTATCAACATCAAAGCACGTTCTCATAAGCTCAGTTTTTTCCTCTGTCTCTGTTCCTGCAGAGTCCAAGCCTACTGGTACTCTCCACACCCAGAGACTTTACTAAGAGTAAAACTTGCATTTGTGCATGAAGTGCACTAAAGATGCTCAGTCCAAACCAAACCAGTGCTCTAGCTCTGACCTGTTATCACCAGTAAGATGCGTAAGTACAGCAGTCACACTGCCCTGGAGGCAGACTGAGCTCACGTAATCTGCAGGTCTTCTCTGCCCTCATGCCAAGCTATGCTCAAGTCCTTCCAAATCAGTACTGTGACCAAGCACAGCACCACCTGCCCACTCACACACCAGGGCATGGCTGAGTGTGTGCTGAAGGTGATATAACTCTGTGTTTCCTTCCCACATGGTCCCCAATCATTTCCTTAGGTGACAGTTACCTCAGGTGCACACATCTACACAGTGCTGATGTGAAGACCAACTTTGACCCAAGGACTGAATTAAACTTCTAGTCTCATGTCCTCAAAGCAGAGTATTTGCTGGTTAAAACTACCCTGCCTTACTCTCCCTGACATCTTCCATTTTAAGGAAGAGCTCAGCCAGGCTCCATCAAGCGTGAGTGTTTGTATGTATATAGGTAGGAAGCTTTTTCAAGCCCAGTGCTGATCTGCATCTGTATTCCAGAAAAAACTACTTCACATAGGCCTGATTTTGTGGTATAGTGATATCCTTAAAAGCATCAAGGCAAAACGTACAGGGTCTTTTCACCATCTTTAAAATCCAAACCTGGAACCCAGCTGGATGCTAAGAGTGCCTTCACCCCCGAACCCTTCTCCTCTGTGCAGCATACAGCTCATGACTTTGGCTTTGGCCCATCATAGTATCATTGTCCCAGGTAAACTGCCTTTATCTTCCTGCCATCCTTCCCTAGAGGAGCCTTGTATCACCTTTCCATGGCACTGGCACTGCCATAGGGACAGGCTGGGAGTAGGAACAGCCTCCACACAGCTGTCCTCAATCTTTTAGTAGACTCCCATTTGGAACCAAACTCCTTATCCTCAGTCCACCTAATGTCACATTCTGGGAGAAGGGCACAACATAACAATTAATTGTATTAAAGTGTAATTAGTCTAGAACAATTGCTATGGAAAGGATTGAAAATGTGCTAAAGGATGGATGCTTTAGTATAATGTATATTCACTCTTTCTCAGTGTGTTACGGGCTGCGCATATGTTGGGGTGGCGATGGGAGGGGAGAAGGTAAAAGGGGAGTTGGAATTGTGAAGTTTGAAGGTGAAAAAAGTCTTTATATCTGGATTAGTGGAGTCCTGGGGCCTTCAAAAATAGTTAAAATTCCCTTTTTTGAGTAATGGAGAAGTAGTTTGCATTGATCTTAAGAATTTGCTTATAGTTTTCCCTGGAGTTCAATGTACTGGGGAGTGCAAAGCTGACACAGCTCAAAAGTTTTATGAACCTCAGGTAACAGCGTGAAAGGAAATTTTAATAAATATTACATTTATTTAAATTTAATTTTTTTTCCTTGTTAATAATAAAAGCCAACCTTGGTCTTCTGGGCTTTTCTCATATGCCTGCTTAATACAGCAGCCGAATCGTGGAATTATTTATATTTTAACTTCGTTTTCAGTAAATCGTCAATCATTCACCTTTCAAAAGCATTAAATTCAGAGAAGAACAGCAGGGGAGAGGGAGACTGAAAAATAAATATTGACTTTCAGGGATTTGTTTTGTTTTTTTTTTTAACAGAGGTTTAGAAATAGAAACTGTTGTGGGTGATGAGTAAAAGCTCAGCAAAAGGGAAAGACATTTGTGCCTATAGATTTCTTCCCATCTTAGACCTGCAGCTCTATTTCTGCTTCATTTGCAGGAAGTCACAGCAGTACCAATAGGCAGCGGCCCTTGGTGACTTATAGAGGCACCTGGGTGAAAATCCAGAGACTCGCCATCATTGGGTGAATGAGCTCGGTCTTCCTTAGAAAAGAGGTCTGCTACTAAGCATAGATATTGGTATTGTAAGCAATAGCTGAGATCCTGAGGAAAACCCAGACAAAACAAGCATGATGGAATTGACAAATGCATCAAAATCGCGATATACTGATCCTTATGCTATGGAAAGACCTTAAGTTCATCTGCCCTAAAGTCAATAAGGAACTCTTGATGCTCGTCTCTCTCGTTTTTTGGGACAGAAGGACCTACAGCCAGCCAGATGTCTCTTCAGTTCTCGCTGGAACCCTTTTGTAGGGTTCCTGCCTTCCTGAGAAAGAAGGCACCCCTAAAAGACCTGCCCTCCAGACCAATCTTCCCTGTTACAGACCCTCTGACCTACTGAAAATCCTAGCCTATGCAGGTTAAAATGAAGCAAAAGAGGCAGCCGCAGTCTGCCAGCTATGTGGAGAAAAGGCAAATGGGATCTGTTGCCATACTTATGACCACTTCAGAGACCACTCTGGTCAGAGCTGAAGATTACAGCAAGAAGAGACCTATCTGCCGTTTTGGATATCACAGGTCACAACACTGCAGTGAATCACCTGACAAGTTGCGTTCAACTAACAGTGCACAGTCTTGATTCAAAGACATCAGGAGACGAAGCCTCTACCAATATCCTTGGCAATTTGTTCACAGAGATAATAACTAACAAAATGGGTACCTGGATCCCCGCTCACATCTATTCGTGTTCAGCTTAGAGGCTATGCTGTGCCTTTCTCTTTTAGATTAAAGAGTCCTTTTCTAGCAGGTGCACACACACAGCAAGTCATCACTTAAGCTTGTTGATGAGCTGAACAAATTGCTCTCTTGGAAGCATTTTGTCCAGCCCAGACTTGTGTGGGCTTCTGCATCCTCTCCGATTTCTCATCGTTCCTGACAAAAATATGTATCCCAGAACTGGCCATAGTTTCCATTATCTGTCCTCTCATGACACATACTTAGAACTAGTCCTATCCTTCCACTGATCTCCTTCACAGCGGCATTAGTTGGTCACAACATCATTCTGGACCTTCAGACCCTGATGAAGGGCCTTCATTTAGGACCTCCCAATGCTCTTTGGAGTCACTGCCTTCCAGCAGTGCTCTCTCACTCCATAGCTTTGGCCTGCACTCCTGATTCTTATTCTTTCTCCCAATTCAATCCTGGGAAAATTTAAGCTCTATGTGCCTGGACTACCGATGGACCCAGAGCCCTTTCACACATTCTCAAGGCCTATGAAGCACTCCTCCAAATTTTAGGTTACCTGTACATTTTAGTGAGCTGTGCTGTTGCTATGTATTTACAGACCATTGACGGAAACGTTAAATCGTATCCAGACTGGACTGCCTTCTCAGTATCACCACAGAAGAGTACTCATTAAACAGAGTTCCTGCTCATAACTTCTTTTCATGATCTGTCAGTTACTGACAGTTCTTAATCTACTGAATATTACTGCATAAAAACCCGTAAGAGTTCCAGTCCATGTAGTCTTTCTATATCCTTTTTTTATCCATTAGCAGTAACAGATGCCTAAGAAATGACTATACAAACCACGACACATTCCTCCACCCCTCGCGTTCTCCCAGCTTCTGACAATCAAAGGTTTAGGAGTTCCTGTAGCAGCTGTAGCATCCAAACCATTGTGTCCTACAGTCACTAGTGGACCTGAAATAGTCTACTTCTTTTTTAACTTGTTTGCACTTTAGGTGTTCACTGTGATGAGGAATTCTTTAACTGAGCTGTATGTCCTGAGGAAACATACTTTCTAGTGTTTGTTTTCAGCTTGTGTGATCATTTCCCTGGATGTCCTCTCTTATTTGTGGTATGGGGAGTAGTGAGTCATCATGCCTTTTTCATCTGCTCTCCACCACTTATGATTTCATTGTCCTCCATTCAGACTACCTTGTTGTAGACTTGTCTATCATCTTGTGATAGATTTGTTCCCAAGAAAGACAGTCTGTTCTTCCTACTGCTTTCTCAGAGCTGACATTAAATCTCTGCAACTAGACAAGCAGAGTCTTGTCCTTTGCAGCCAGGGCTGTCACTTCACCCCACTGTCTCTCCACTCCAGGTGGTGTGAAACCACATCACCCTGGGTTGCATCCAGTTGGGATAACATGCTTCTTTTGGAAGCCAGACAAGCAACTTCTCTGGTTCAAAGGGAAACAAGGGCTGGAGCTGTTACAGACTTCTGCCCTTTGCAGAAAAGCATTCTCTTTCCCTGCTGCCCTCCCCAGGCAGGCAAGCAGCAGCTCACCAAGCGAGAAGGCAAGCAAAAGGAGAAATAAAAGTTAAACAGAGGTTAAAAGAACAGGAGAAGAAAAAGAGATGACCCCCTGGAGTCTGGGGCTGAGCAGCATGAACAGTGGGAGCCCCTGGAATCCAGCTCATCCATCCGCACTGCCCTTGTTGCCTTCCAGTTCCCAGGAGGGGGCCTAATAAATTTTACAAAAGAGCAAACAGCTGAAAAATGCTCGTATTTAAAAATATATTGAGAGAATTTGCATGTTGTTCCCTTTTGTGTGGGGATGGCATTTATACACCCGGTGTTTCAGCAGTACCACATCTCAGAGCACTTTACATAGCAATTAATTACACACTGGTAGTGGAGTGACTGTCTACAGGCAACCTCATCAGCCATTATCCACTCAGCAACATCCAGCATACAGCTGTGAACATTTGCATTAGCAGAAAGTCATCTCGGCTGCCATTAGCAGGGTGTGGGAATGTCAGGGAGGATGCCGGGGTTGATCCACCCCTCACTCCTTCCCAAAAAGCCTTTAACAGCTACCATCACAGCCTTTACAGTCAAATTTGTGACCCTTCCCTCATTTCACCCCAGCCTTGGTCCGGGGAGATGTGTCATCCAGTTTACAGCACACAGCAGGCCAGAGCCTGTGTCTTATGCCTGGTGCCCTCTTGTCCTACTACAAGGAAGAAAGGATGCAAACACCCAGTTTGCACAGAGGAAAATCTTACCATGTAAACTCTGTCCATACTGTTTCACATCCTTGGTGTAGCTAGCCGTGCTGCAGCCTCTGTTCTCCAGGAATAGTTTCAGCATTCAACAGAGGCATAAATCAGCCTGGAACTACACCACACACCTGATGGGCCAATTTATGGCAACCCCTGCGGCCTGGATGCTACTGTGAAGTATTTTGCAATAATTTCTTGAATTCCTTTTTGCCTCTGCTTTGCCTGCACCATGGCAAAACTATCTATGTGACTGCAGTCAGAAGGCCAGAAGCAGCAAGTTGGTGATAGGCAAAGGGAAGAAGCCCAGGAGCACAGTAACCTTCAAATGGGAATTGAGGACAAGAGACCAATAATCAGTTGTCACAAGAACTTTAAGGTATTCTTGATAGAACTACAACATAAGCACATAGGCTACATCTTTACCTGCACAATGAACAGTTCCAATTATCACAGAATCACAGAACGGCTAAGGTTGGAAGGGACTTCTGGAGATCATCTAGTTCAACTCCCCTGCTCAAGCAGGGTCATCTAGAGGGTAATTGCACAAGATCACATCCAGGTGGGTTTTGACTATCTCCAGAGAAGGAGACTCCACAACCTCTCTGGCCAACCTGTTCCAGTGCTCAGTCACCCTCACAGTAAAGAAGTTTTTCCTCAAATTCAGATGGAATCTCCTGTGTTTCAGTTTGTGCCCATTGCCTCTTGTCCTGGACACTAGAACTCAATCTTCTACATTGCTAAGTTGTTAGAACACTACCTGGCATGTTTTTTTGCACAATCTAACTAGCATTTTCCCAAATGATACCTAGATGCAGCCTAGCAATTAGCACAGACTAGTGCCCATTCTCAGTGGGCAATTTGGATGCGACCCCCCTGCTTTGGAGGGTGAGATAATTTAATGGGGCAGATGCAGGAGATCCTGTGTCAGCTGGCTTCTGCACAAGAGAGCAGACCCAGCCACAGTTAATTTACAGGTATAGACGCAGCCTCAGATTCCTGGACAGCATCCAGCCGATGACTGCATCCTACTCCTTTCAATATGACTGACCTGAAATTCAAAATGAAGCCACAAAACTTCTAATCTTTAATTCTGCTGTGTACCATTGAACTGTTGCTGTCTTTTGATCCTGGATAAGGTGATCTTTGAATTTCAGCAAGTTAAGGAGTGTATGAAGTATCCAAGGCTCTTTTGAAGGACCACAGAAGATATGATTGCAGCATAAACCACGTGGATTTCTTTTCTTTCTATCCTGTTTCTATTTCATGCGTCCTAAAATATTCAACATAATATTTCTATTTTTGCAAGATTGGCATGCCCTTCTTGCTGAGCCCACCAAGCTGGCTCTGGTCAGCAGGAGAGCTCTGAGAACCAATAAAGAAGAATAGAATCTCTATTGTCATTTCACAGAAAACAAACCTTATCCAAGTGGGAGATAAAAGTGAGTTGATCAAGGTCATGTGCCAACCCAGCAGCAGACCTAATTAATCTGGTCAGAGGAATGAGCCAGTATAACACTATGCTGGCTTACAGATGGGAAAACCGTGACCGAAAGCATATTCTTTGCCCAGAACCCTCTAATAGTCCATGCTGTTTCCTCTAAACCTGAACAATTTAGAAATACTATTCACCAGGGGTCTTTAATAAAGCCTGGGTAACTCAAGATATACTGTAAGCTCATCTTCTGTACCCTTGCCTCTCTCAATCTATCATCCAGCATTTATTTGAATGTAAGTCCTTCGTTTGTATGTTCTTGCTCATGGATTGCCCTCCTCCAGCTTTTAAGTTCCAACAGTTAAGTCAGGATGGGGAGTGTAAAAATAAACTACAAACCTGCATCATGGTAGCAGAAGTCCCCTTCCAGTTTATGACTTACAAGAACACAAAGTGGATGGGTGGTGAAAAGTAATGGACTTGTGAAGGTAAATATGGTCTTCTTACAAGTGTTATATTCAGTATGCAATTGCAGCTCTCCAGCTTTGGGCTTCCTGCTGCTGATAAACAGAAAAAAAACAGACTGTTGGCAGTATGGGAGCATTGCATGAAAGTAGAACTGGTCTTCCTATTCAACCCTATCTCCTTACTTCACAGGCATGCACATGCTTTCCAGGACAGCAGGATCCGTGGCACTAGAGGTGAGCAGATATGATCTCATCCCAGCCCCTCTTGCAGAGAGAAGAGGGGAGTCAATGTTTCAGTGGCTGGAGAAGGCAGAAGTTCTTCCAAGGTAGCTGGTTTACACCAAAAGCAGAGTGTTTGGAAGCAAAACGAGATAATGTCTCTGGGGCTTCCTTTATCTTGTCTTTGTTGCCAGAGCTAATTTCCTGATTTCTAACCCCTTCTTGAGATATGTGCAGACACATTTTAATGAGCTTTTGGGAGATAGTGTTCTTATCCCCCTCTTCAGAACAGGCTGGATCCTTTTCTGTGCTTGTTTGCTATTAAGTTCTTCTGCCTTTAACTACTTACTGGTTTCCTGCATGACTTCCCAGTCTATTTCCCCTCCCCCCCCACACACACACCAATCTCTAAACTCCCTCAAAACCCTGGCAATCCACAGAATTTTCTAATACTCATTTGAGGTTTCAATGCTGCCACTGTCCAAATACTATATTGGGGTTCAGGGACTTAAATACAGACAAACAAGTCAAGAAAAAGAAAATAATTCTCCAGAGGGATGGAAGAAATGGGAACAGTAAACCCCGCAGCTATCTGTCCTCAAATCAGATGTCTATGCAAACTTCCCCTGAGCAACCTGCCATGAAAGCTTGGCTTAGCAAGATTTGCCTCGGACTGGAGGGCTCACTTCCCATGGGCTCCTGGATCCATTTCTGTAGCTAAAGCAATGTTTTTCTTGTCAGCACTACAGAAGTTTACATTAGACTCCTGCATTTTCCTGCCCAGCCCTTTATATGACAACAAACCTGGGACCTCACAACAGCAGTGAAGGGTGGTTGATCTCCTCGGCCATTACCTATAGGCAGTAGCCCTGCCCACAGTTGTCTTCTAGACAGAGAAGGAGAGCTGAAGCTGTGCTTTCTGTGATGCAAACACCTCCCCATATCAAGAAGCAGAACTGAAAACCACCAGGCAATTTCACAGATTCCACTAGAGACCATTTCAGACAAGTCACTGGGCTTGATAATGTTGATTTACATAGCGGTAAAGCTTCCCTCCGCCGTGGGAATTGCCGGGTGGAGTTCTTTGGCCTATGCAATACAGGAGGTCAGACTGCTGATCAGAGTGGTCTCATCTGGCCTGAAAATCTATAAATTCAGATCTGGATGAAATTGGGCAATTTTGGATTTGGATAAGCATTCATGAATTTAAATGAATAAATAATAATATAATAATAAATCATTCATCTCACTGTCTAGCGTGCGAGTCCCCTCAAAGACCTGCAGTTCAGATGCAGCCAAAGTTTGACTACCTCTGCAATTAGAGCCAGTGAATTTCAGATGAGGGGGAGGAGGGGGAAAAACAAGAGAAATGAAACGTTTGTTGGGAACATCTATCTAAAATGACTTCCTCCTCCCTGCAAGTTGTACAAGGACCAGATGCTAAAAAACTTGTGTCTCTGCTAGCTCAGAGGTAGTAACAACAGTAAGATTTTCCATCTCCCACTATGTATACTCACGATAAGCAGGTTCTGTAAACCCCACTAGTCCCAGTTCTGTCATGCTGACAGAAAGCTTGCTGTCTTCACAGCTAGACTCGGAGTCCCTTATTCAGTCTCAGGCTACAATGCTGAGCAAGTACATTTCCTTTTGGTCAGTTATTGTCTAAAAGAGGTCTGGGCACTGGTTTATGCTGTCGCAGAAGCTGTAAAAAAAGCCTTCCCTCACCAGGCCAGAGGACCATGCTATGCACTGCTCGGATTGAGGCTGTTCCCTCCAGGTCGAGCAAATTTATGGGCAGTCACCACAATGGAGCGGAGACAAAAGGCTGGGCTATGTTACCACAGCCAACCTCTACATCTGATCTCTCTCTACCAAGAGAGATCCATTCATTCCTACTAATGGACCTTTGCCAGCTGCTCCCTGCTGTCCAAATACCTGGTGTTGTACTTTCCTCCTTCTCATCTACTTCCCAGCCCCCCCCCCCCCCCACCCCCCATTATATTTCCTCGAATCATCCCAAAACCAATTCTGTTCTGGTTCTCCTTTCTGTGTTTCTGCCCTCCCCAAAGCTTTGTATTTTATTTTCTCTGTCTAAACCAGCTCTTGCAGCTTCCCCCAGTTTAGCCTCCTCCACTCATTTCATTAGCATGCTGTTTACTTCTGCTTGTAGATCATTAGCAACAATATTAAACAACTGGCAATTTGCCCAGGAGGCTGCTATCTCTGGGGTTGATGACTTGTTTTATTCTCCCTCTCTGAGTTAGCTGCAGAAGCTGCAGAGATGGGTGGGCATGGAAAGGCCTGAGCCATGGGCAAAGATGAGAGAGGCGTCTTGCTTGCCTGTTTCAGGAAATCTCCCAATCTTCTTTGTGTTTAAAGTCCTCCACGCAGGTCATCCTCTCATGGATATGGTTCTGATATATTTATGTGGATCTTTGACTTTAAATAAGCCCCTGCCACCCCTTCAGCCACTTAAAATCTCTTGTTTTGGAGTCAGTGAGCCTGTATCTAGGATAGAGTTTTAGAGGAATGTCTTTCCAGCCTCCTTCTATTACAAATCCCCCCTGCTTTACAGCTGAGAGCTGAGCCAACAAACCACTTATTGACTAATTCCAGCCCATCATCAAACCTGGTCTGGATCAAGGATTTAACTCTTTGCAAGGAAACCCACCTCCACTATTCATATTCTTAAGGTTTTCATAGACCTCTCTCAGGCAAATTCCTCTAAGGAGCTTTGTAGTGATGCAGAAAAGTTTAAGTTCAGCTCAGCAACATAGCAAATCTTTTGAGGAACCTGGATTGAGTATGAAATGAACCCAAGTCAATCTGCAGAGGCAGGAGGAAGCTCAGACAAGGGCTAGGCAGCTAATGTTCTGCAACGGCTCTTCTATTCTGAACAGAGAAGAAAACTGGCTGCAAGTTTTCATTAAATATTCATCCCTTTTCTTTCAAATATGAAGTCTTTGGCCATGGAAGTTGGAGGTGAAAGGAAACTGACGCATTCAAAATCACGCAATATTTGGCAAAAATGTCAACAGAATAGTCACTGGAAAATTCTAATTCAGATTATTTTGACCGTCTCAGGGTGATCATGATCTTCCCAATGCTGCCGCATACCCCTTAGGCTGTTGTTCATCTCTTTGTACATTTAGACTAAAAGTACTATCCAAACAGGACCTGCAGGGACCTGCTGTTAAACCAGTCCAGCTCCCAGTTATCACCATAATCATTTCCAGTGTTAATTCAAGGCCATCTTAAGAATGTATTCCTTCTTCACTCTTTTTTTAGGACAAAACTGTTTCCACCTGTCCCCACAAAAGGGGCTGCTTTTAGGTTCCAGCTTTCACTAAAGACCAGTTCTCACCAATTTGTTTCTGTTCTAGCATCGCCATACCCCTTTCCTCTTCCCCTCTGCCCATAAGGGTACTTATGGGGTACCACTGAATCCCCTGTTGGCGCCCATTTTGCTATGTCAGGTAAGCCAAGTTCTTTTGACGCTCTCTACCCCTGGCACCATGACTCTCTCCTATCAACTCAAGGTTCAGCAGATCTTGCATTAGGAACTGAGATGGTGCATTCAGCTTAAATGCCTCCTTTCCTCATTTTGTGCAGCTGCTTCTCCTTAACAATCCCGATTCTGTTCAAGTAACTCTAATAGCTCCCTGATGCTCTGCAGTTTCAAACATTCTTAGCAGTATTTTCCACCCAAATGCCTTCCATCAAAGGCCACACATGCGGGGCACAGATTTTTTTGCAGTGTCACTCTTCAGCATCACTAATGCTTTCCACTTTCTCCTCCACCTCACTGCCAGCCTTTACAATACCTTTCTGGCCCAGGGCATCACACATTATCCCAACTGTATGCTCCTGGGTCCATCACCCTGTGGACACAGACTGCCGAGTCCCCACTTTCAGCAGTTTGCTGCTGGCCTACATGGCAAATGGAAGTTGAATTTGTTTTTCATGTCCACTCACAGGCACCTGAATGCCCTAGGGTGGCCTTATATCTCTGCTCTCCTGCCCACTTCAAATTATTCCCAAGCGGAAAGTCAAGCTGTAATTCCCTGCTTGTCTTTCTAACCTCCTCAAATCTTTTTGTTTTATTTCCTCTGTCCAAACCAGATCCTCTAGCTCCTCCCAGTTTAGTTTCACCCACACATTTCATAACATGCTGTTTACTTCCACCTCGAGATGATTAGCGGAGATATGAAATGACTGGCAATCTGCCCAGAGAGGCCATTACCTTGGGGAAGATGACTTGTTTTATGCTTCTCTCGGAGCGATGAGAGCACCAGAGATGGGCAGGTTTGGAAACTCCCAAGCCCAGGGTGAGATATCCAGAAGCACCTCTAAATCTCTCTGCACTTGCCATTTTTACCTACGGGTTGGTGCTTTCGCCTCACCACCACACAAAGTGATCATGCCTGGCTCAGAGTGTTCTGGGGAAACCCTAAGCCATGGTCTCTTAACTGAGGGCAAGTTAACTGAGGGCATATGAAGAACAGAGCTGGGAGACAGTGCTACTCTTTCTCAGGGATCTCTCTGCTCCCCAGGACTCTCCAAGAAATGAAAAAGGAGGGCAGCAGCACAGCAAAAACATGCAGGACATCCTCTGACACAGGCAAACTGCTCCTGTGACCTGTAACAGGTAAGGAATAACGCAGCACAGTATGACAATTGGCCAAGAAAACTCAGCACGGCCTCCTGACCATGTACGAGGGTAGCAGGTTCTTAAAATCTGCGAGAAAGGGGGGAAATTTCAGCTCTGGTTGGATCTGAAATCAGTCATTTACAGAATTTACATTTACAGAAATTACATTTATAGAATGCCAACAGAATACAAATGTCTACCCAAAAACTGAGGAATTAGGTAAAACCTAGAGCCCTTCAGCCTTCACAGCCTTCTGTGTTGCAGAAGTGCAAGTTCCAGCAGACTCCTTGCCCCTTTCCAAGCTGCAATCTGAGATCTGTGACAGTTTGCTGTGGAAGAGCTCACCTTGCCAAAGGACCACCCACTACAGAAAATCACCTGGAAGGCAACTTACAGCTATATAACCTGTTCTTTAATGGCCACCTCGACTTGATTCAGTGGTCTTTGGAGCCTTCTCAGCCTGCAAGATTAGTCTGGATTGGCAACGGAGTGTCTCTGAGCAATGATTTTGATCAGTAGCTTTCAGTACAACAATGGTTCCAGGTCAGAACCCTTCTGCACATGAAAAGGCCATTTTTACCATTTCACCATTTTCTCTTGCTTCTCTGCAAGGATGCAGAAAAGTAACCGGATGCTGGTCACCCTTTCAGAAAAGCACTCTCTTTGGGGGTTTTTAGAAATATGGCTCTTACCTGCCTTTTACACTCCTTTAAAGAACAAGATGCAAAGTGATCTCTTCCCCAATGAATAAAATCACTGAATTGAGAAAGGAAAATGTACCAGGTGGCTCCCACTCTTTCCCACCTTAATGAAAAAAAAAATAAAAAAAAAAGGCTTTGAGCTGTTCTTCAAAGGCTGTCTGATTTGCTTTGAATAATATAAAATGATGATGGAGGGAAAAAAGAGAATATTAAACTCAAGACTGTAAAAGCTCTGAGCTCAGCCTCAGCCACTGAAAAAGATCCACGTACACTTTTCATAAAATAACCACAATGATCTCTTCTTTTCTCTGTAACAGCTGGAGGATAAGTGGCAAAGCAGACCTCGGTCCAAACATGGCATGAATAACAAAAGCCAGGATGCTTCTTCTCAGTAGATGTTTCCTGTGCCGGTTATGTCTAAGTTCCTCTCGTGTGCCCCACACCTTGCTGCGAGTTCCTTCCCCAGTCTTCCCAACAATGCCCCTTCCTGCAGAAGAGCTCCCAGAAATAGAGCCGAATGCAGAGGAGAGGGAAAGGAGAAACAGAGGGAAGGAAAGGATGAATGAAAAAGCATTTCCTTCTGAGCTCCCCAGAGAAAATTAGTGTGAAGCAGGAAGGAGCTGATTGCTGTCAAGGCCTGCCAGAACCCAGATAGCCAGCTGCAGTCCCCAGGCACAAATGTGATAATAGCCAACAAGCTAAAATCATTAACAGTAACGATTGCCTCTGAAAAGACCCCCAACACCTAGGAGGAAAAACCAGTGACAGGAAAGGAAGAAAAAATTAAAGAAGAAAAAGGAACAACTGCCATTTCTTCTTAATTTCTTTTCTGCACCCTGTTTTCTGTAACCCCCTGATCCCAGTAAATACTGCCTCACCCTGTTACAGCCCAGTCAGCTTTCCAGAGCTGCCACTTCTATGAGAATTTGTCCTCTCTTTATTTGCTGGTGAAAGAGGTAGGAGGGGACAAAGGATGGAAATATTTGGTGCAAACAGCCATCAACATCAGCTGAGTCTTTGGGGATGCTACCCCATTAAAAAGTGATCTTCTAGCTCTTAAATAGATGAGCCGAGGCTACATGGTAATAGTCCAGGTTATCTCCATGGCCCATGACATGTCTGAATTGGATCACAGGCCCTTGAGCAGAGGAACAGCGCCATCTTGCCTTTCATTTAGATCCTAGCTAGGAGGGAGTGTGCAAAGGCTGCTGTCCCTGGCACTGAGCAGATGTTCCCAGCTTGGAAAATCTGCCACAGAAATATCAAGACTTGGGGGACAACATTGCAATCAGGAGGCAACAGCCCTCAGAGGGGTCCCAGGGCGCAGAGAGAAGGGAAAAAGTTGTTTTTCCAGCAGCTCTCTGGAATTGCTTTGGAGACGTTGCAGGTGGCCCTGAACCAGCAGAGATCTGCCTGTCTGGAAAGCAGAGGAGCTCTAGATTCAACCTACCTCCCCTTATCAATGCGGAGCTCCACCAGCCAGAGAGCAGCGGATGTCATTTACCTCAGTATGCTTGTATCTGACCTATGACATTGTGGTCTGGATGGGTGGACAAACAGATGGGTAAAAAGCTAGTTGAATGGCTGGGCTCAGAGGGTCAAGGTGAATGGGTGATACTCCATAGACGCAACTGACAAGTGGAGTACTGTAGGGGTCTATCATAGACTTGTCCTGGTCAATTTCTCTAGCAACGACCTGGAGGAGGCAACAGAGTTTGCAGATGACACCAAACTGGGGGGACCAGTCCACATTCTCTGGGCAAGGCTGCCATTTGGAGAGACTTGGACAGGCTGGAGGAATGGGCCAAGAGGAACTTTGTGAAATTCTAGGTGAAAATGAAATGCCTTCAGATATCCCATTTTTTGCAGAGTCCCCTTAAATTTTTGCAATTCATATACCACTCTACAGAAGCCCAAAGGATTTCTTGCTTCTCAGCTTCTTACCTCATCCAGGTCTGTTCTCTTTTTATCTTTCTCTAAAAGCAAACCTCATCTGAGCAGCCGTTGGTCAATATCAATTGCTTCTGCAAGGAAAAGAAAACAATATTAGCCTTTAAAAGTGAAAAAAAAAAAAACCCTAATAATCCTCAGTAAACGTAGCTTTACGTTATACGGTGTTCTCTTTGGATCAGTTTGCCTTATTGCAAACAACAGTTCTCTGCAAAGCCTGCATGGCCAACATTCAGAAAAGAGCAATGAGGCAGAGCACTGGGAGTTCTCTGCACCAGCCAGTGAGCCCATCGCTAAGCTGCTTTGTGCAAGAGTTAGAGAAATCACAACCCACACTGATGCTCACCTGGGGCAGTTAGCAGAGAGGACTGGGTTTCCGTCCAAAGATTGTCAGGGCTCAGCAAAGCATTTAGCAAAGCTATTCTGAACCTGTTTGGATGCAGCTGGAGTTTGTAGAATGGGGAACTCTTCTTCCAAAATTAATTCCTAGCTTTGGATTTGCCTGATGCGAAGAGTTTAATTTTCCAGCTCAGAAACTCCTGTACTGTTCCTCTAGTGAAGGGCTAGAAAAGACTCCCAGTCTCCTCGCCCAGTTCTAGCAAAAACACAAATTCCCAGGCTGTTCCTGGGAGGTTTCCTTCTGCAGCTCGTCTGCCCCACAGGATAGCTCCAAATATCCTTCAATGCAAAGGCCCGAGGTCAGTCCTCTACTAGGAACGTTTCTCTGCAAAGGTGGGAGGTAAATTTAGCAAGGAACATTATACCAAAAGTGAGAGGAATGACTGAGTGAGAAGTAGCATGATCTGGTAACAGGGATAATGGATAGTGCACCAGGAGTCTTTTCCTAGCTCCACCCCAACCTGCTAAATGGCATTTGTCAAACTGCGCTGGATGATCTCTATCTTCAACGCCTCCAGTCCCTGTCCGAGGACCTGTTTTTGCAGCACAGCCTGCTCAGGGCTTTCAGGGACCCTGACAGACCCCATGTCCCACTTGGCTTCCTTCTTGCCTTGGTGCAGCCCACCTCAGGTGCCCAAGCTCCCCAAAGGGCCATTAGTGCCGGCCCAGACCCACTCTTCTCATTTTTAGATGACTGACCTGGAGACATGCAATTGGTTTTTGGGGCAGCATGGTGCTTTGTTTACCTTCTCTTTTGAGATTCTCCTCTTGCTGCAAGATTTTGATTTTTCAAGTCTATTTCTGGGCATCTGCACAGCCTGTGAAAGCTCCATGACATCATTGTGGCTCCCTACAGAGCATGATTGGTTGCCACATTTTATAGAACAACCTGTATCTTACGCACCTTCCTATCACCTCACAAATAAGCGGGGAAAGCAGATATTCCCTGTATGACCACACCCGGTCTCAACATCTTTGGGCTTGTCTACACTAGGACACTTGGTCCAAATTAGCTAAAGTATAATGTAAAACAGATTAGTCAAACCATATCAGCAGCTCCTTGGACACCCTCATTTAGTGTCAAAGAGGTCTTACATATGTTTCAGTTCATTCCCTAAAATGTAAATTAATGGAGTCTTACTTTAACTTATCTTAATTCTGAGTGTTGAAACAGGGTCTTGATGCAGTTTAATTAATCCCCTTTAAAAGTGAATTTGAATTAATTCTCCTGTGGGTCTCAAAGCAGACGAGTGCCCAGATATCAGTACAGGGCTTAATGTTTAGCATAAGATAAAATTCTTTCAAGGTGAGCCACTAAACC
Organism: Struthio camelus; assembly: GCF_040807025.1. Classification (NCBI taxonomy): domain Eukaryota; kingdom Metazoa; phylum Chordata; class Aves; order Struthioniformes; family Struthionidae; genus Struthio; species Struthio camelus. The sequence goes on along the minus strand of NC_090981.1, from coordinate 60,295,682 downwards.
CTACCTGAGGATTTCATTTTCCTTATTGCTGGATGTTGGAGAGAATATTTTAATTCACAGAGATCAATTACAGGCCACATGATTTGATTGTAAGTTTGATGGTAAAGTGGAAAGGTCCCAGCTCTTGGACTCACGTGGTTAGAATGAGATACCCCTCCACCTCATAAGTTTATAGCTCTAGCAAACACTGAAAAAAGCTTTAAAATTTATCATTAAAGCAAAAAAAAACCCTCAAAGGTATTAGCATTTTTCTGTATCACTCATTTTTTTCCTACTTGTAGTTAGCAATATTACATATAATAACATCTGCAAAATGCTAAGTACTGGTTGAACAAACCAAATGATTAGAAAGGGAGCCAGGAATATGTTCAGAGCAAAATTTGCCAGCCCTTAAATTTAATTACAAATCTAGAACTAAGACTGCGTTCAATGAAATGTACCTACGATGGTGGGTACGGTAGAGATGGGCCTGAGTCAAAAGGTAGCAAAGAAGCAAATCCAAACCTCAGAAATACGTCTCGGGATCTGAGCTCTGAAATTCACAACTGTGCAACAAGACTGAAAAACGCAGACCTGAGCACCGCTTAGTTTCGGAGAACTCAAAATCTGTGTCAGTTCCGAAGTACCTTCTGTTGAATAAATATGACTTGGTTTCACATAAAATGGGACAACCCAACAAGATTGGGTTGTCCCCCCAGATGAGATTCTTCAGCTTTGGCTGCATTTTATAACAATTCTCTGCTTTCCAGAAGAAACAGTTAGATATTGAAAACCATTCTCTGATTCCAGTTCACATGATTTGCAATACCTATTAGTCATATTGCTTAACACGAGTCTATTCCATAATATACTGAATCATCCTTAGTTTTGACAGGAAAAGTGTTATTTTCTGTATACCCAATAGAAGCAAACAGGTGCCTGCCCAGTTTGAGTGCAGAGTTTGTCTGCATTTGGTCACTAAGGATAGTACCCAGTTGGGGAGACCATTTGCAGAACTGAGGGACACGCTGCAACTCCAGGTGCAATGCTTGCACCGCTCTCCCTCCTGCAGGTACTATCCCCAGCTTCACTGGGGATTTCCAAGGTTAGTTCAAACTTGAAATTCAGCAGCACACACAACACGCACGGAGTGGGAGGACAAGTGAGATCTGGCACATACCGGCAAATCCACGCTGAGGCTGGCAAAACACTTTTGCATGGATTCTTGCCAAATAAAATCTGACTTTCATCAGCTATCTTTCTTTTCCCATCTCTCCAACACCTGCCCACCTCCCACCCAGCCGCAACTCAACAAAGCCTTCAGCCACCTTAAGGAGTCTCTTATCTTTTTCTTGCTTTCTCTCTCCACCAGATCTCATCAGGGTTTGGCTGCCCAGCATCTTTGTTCAGGAGAATTAAAAAAAGAGAATGAAAAATCACATATAGGCCCCTCTGCCAATGCCAGTCTCTGAATCTCAGCTGTATACAAACACTGGGCTTGGGTCACGTGTAATCCTGTTGTGTAGAAATTGTCTAGCAGAATAGATGGGACTGTAGCTCCACAAGACTGTCTACATTTATTAAGTGAAATTGCTGCTTGTTCCCTGCAGCATTAAAAATGAGCTCAAATGCAATATATTTATTGATCACCTCTAAACATACCCTAGACCTTCCTCCAGCTCCCCCTCTCCTATTTACTCAAGCAGAGCCCAGAGTGTACACAGCTGCCTGCATCCCTAGGACTAGCTCTCCCTCATGCCTAGAGCAGAGGACCCTAAACTGCTGCCCGAACCTCTGTGGTTCATCTCCTGATAGGGCTGGGACTTCCCCAGCCCACAGCCAGGGTCCAAGCCAGGAAAGCGAGAGACAAGCTGGCAATGGGGCAACTAGACTTTGGAGCAGGCAGAATTTATCTACTGGAGCTGGCAAGTAGGGGATGATGGATATTAGACCCCTGGGATGAAAAAGAGAGGGGCAAATGGGGAGGAACCAGTGAAGGTGCCAATGGAGGTGTCCCCACAGCTCTCCCCGGGCCTAGGAACAACGAGCAAGACCAGGGCTGGGCCAAGCTATCAACAGAAACGGCACCTGCCATTGTACAGGGTGGAGGGGACAGCAAAGAAGTCCAGGTCCAAGCACAACTCGTAAGCCCTGGTTAGCCTAGCAGTGACTCCTGCTTGTCACTGCCACTGAATCCCTGGGGACCCATGCTGTAGAAACAAATCCCTGGATTTATCCCCCTTTTCCGATTAGCCTCATTCCCCCTCCTCCTCTCCCTCCACCCTGCTGGAATCAATCCTCGTCCTGGCATTTTAAAGGGCAATGTGCACGTTTTATGGCCGTCCCCTATAAAACCATTCTACATGATAACACATCCAGCCCTTTATTAGGGATGTACGGCAAGTTTATTGGCCAGACATTTTTCTACGCTGACAGATGAGGTCCTGCCATCACTTCCGTGAGTATGCGGAGCCTTCTCCCTTCCCCTTCTCCTCTCTCCCAGAGGAATCAGCCTCAGCCATCCAGCCTCGCAGCACAGGCAGTTCACAGCCATTCTCCGTGCACCGCCTGTCCCGTCCTGGGCAGCCAAGCCATGGGGGGCCATATACCTGGAGTGCCACATGGCATCACTCAAGAACTGGCTGCATTTAATCACCCCTGCTGCAGCCAGGTCCACAAAAGACTCGATAACTCTTTAGAGCCAGGGAAACGCTCATGGCTCTGTGCGTGGGGATCCCGGGGGGTGGATTTTTTTGGCAGCTCTAAGAGGGAGCTGCGATGTGCACCCAGGAATGCAGTCCAAGCAAGACTCACCCGCAGCAGGAATCTCAGCCTATTAAGCAGAGGCTGGGCCTTGACAGGTCCCCTCTGTCCCCAGCAGGCTCTGCACGGCTCTTCACTTCAGTCCCTGGGCTCTTAGGGATGACAGCGAGTGCAGATTCACTAGAGACTGAGACAAAACCTGTCTTTCTTGACAAGTGTTTTAGGAAAACAGAGAGCAATGCACATTCCAGATCCCTCATTAACCAGCCTCATTAACCACATTTTAGATCCCCAAGGATCTTAAAATATTCCCTGCACCAAAATGCAGGTTTGGGATGGAGTGTGGCAACTGGCCAGAACATGCATGCCAGGATTGGGTCATTGCACTCAGTTTAATGAACTTTAGTGATCCTGCATGGGAGCTGTTAGCACCTTGGGTTTTATAGATGAGCTGATAGCCAGCTCAGGAACATTAGCAGCAAACTTAAGAGCGAACACACACAACAGTGAGCCCCAAGATAGCAAATAGTCCTCAGCATCTACTCTTCGTCCTCTCCCTGCACTGGGAGCTGCATTTTGAGCAGCAAGGCTGGGCATTAGAGAAGTTGGAGAGCTTTAAGGTATCTTGGGGGAATTCTCTCATTAGAAGCTATGGAACCATTCGGCATTTTCAGTTTTGCGTCAGTCTACCTTTCCCCCTGCACCCCTTCCCCCTTCCTCAGGTAAGAAACATACCTTTCTTCTAAAAAAATGTCAACCTCTATGGAGAGGTTCCTGCTGCCAAGGAACAGCAGCATCCAATCCCACAGGTTGACAGCGCTCCCTCCTCACAGATTTCAAGTCTCCCAGGTGCATTTAGGTCTAAGTTGATTCAGGTAGAGGCCACACCTGAAGAGCTGGGTCAGTATCAGAGGGACAGGCAGATGTGCTCAGTGCAGCGCAGAGTGCGAACTCGTGGGTGCAAAGAGCTCACCTAGTCATCCTTTCTAGCACACTTCCTTCAGCCCCACAAACCTTGTCTCCACCGAGCGCTGTACCCCCTATGCAAGCCACCGGAGGGCCCTGGCCACCGGCTCGCACAGCAGCACTGAGGATGGCAATGCTGCAGGCCTGGGCAGCCCCAGGAAACAGGGTCACTCCCAATTTCTCTTACAGAAAACAAAATCAAACCAGAATGTAACAAGACGCTCTGGCTTAGAGATCCAGCAGGTGATGGGTTCCCAAGGGCACCACGACGATTCACCCCCTTCAAACCCAACACCCAGATCACCGCACTGCAAACATCAGACCACATTCCCGAAGTGCTTAATTAAAAGAGGGAGTGGGCTGAGACAAAAGCGCTCTCGGCAGATGTTTACATGGTGCAGAAGGGCTCTGCTTTCCAAGAAAGCCACAACTATGCTGCTGAAGGGGGTTTGTCTCAGACCTCACGCACTCACGTCACAGCAGCTGGCTCCGTGCACAGCTCCTCTGCCACCCACCGATAAAGACCCCATATAAAGCCAGGGAGGAAGTGATTTAAAGTCAGCCAGGTGTTTTATTGCCTTGAGTCCTTCACAACAGTCCACATGTGTAACAGTGAGCAGCAGGGTTAGCACAGGTTTAATGAGGGATCAGGGACTAAAAACTGGGCCTGAAATTTATCTGCATGCTTACCTGGCTCCTCCTCACCACACTTTCAGAGGCTTTCATGGCCACTGAGGGATCCGATCCCAGTGCACCATCATAGCTAGCATGGACAAGGTCCCACAAAAAGGCTGAGATGGGTGCCCGAAGGCACGAAAGGGGGACATGATTCAGAGCTGGGAAACAAACCTCCAAGCCCTAGGTCAGGTCACACCCTGGGGAGCTGGCAGTTCGGCGGCTGCAGTCCCAGTCACTGAAAGACCACAGCAAAAGTCTGCGTCACCATTAGGGTGTCTCTATCATACGTTTCATAGCTGAATAGATGTCATTATAAGGCTACGTTGTGATTCCCACGCTGTAGGGAGTTTTCCACCGAGGTATTAGTTTCCTACTCTTCTCCCAACCTGTTTTCGCTCTTTTAACACTCTCCTGTGTCACTGGGAATGGTGGGCTCCCCTCACTTGCCAGCCCCCTGTACAGTGTTGGTTAACATGTCACATTCCCAGGCTATGTTATTCTTAAGTACTGTAAATCTCTCACTATTATTCTCCCACTTGATATAGTGAGCTGTGTCATTTTGAAAGGAAATACATAACAGTATATTAAAGAAATCATGGATCTCCTCATTCATGTTTAAAACAAATTTATTACAATGTAAGAAACCCTGAATAGCATGAATTTATTATAATGATTTAAAGCTCCTGGCACTTGAGTTAAAAATGTCTCTCAATAAATAACTTTCCCTTGAAAACACAGCAAATTAATATAGTTTACCATTTCCAAAGTTATATAAATCCAAGAGACTTAAATCAACAGTATGCTGGATAAGATTGCTTTTGCTCAGCTAGAGCCTGGTATGGCATGGAAAAAGTAGTAAAAAATGGATGACTTTTTTTTTTTTTTTGGTCACCTTTCTCTCCCTTCCACCACCCTAGGCTATGTCTGTTCTGTGAAAGTCAGACTAATGTGAAATGGATGAAAGCAACCGTGGCCTTTGCACACAGGTATCATTAAAACTGAGTGGCTACTCCGCCATCAGACTCAACAAACGCTGCTCTGATATTTCCCCAAAGTGCCTCTAACACATACAGCCCTGCTGCTTTCAGTAGTGGTGTTTTAATTTGACTGCAAACCCAGGAACCAAGATGTCTCCACCTTGGCTGCCTCCAACTCTGCTGCTGTACTCAAGTCCAGAGCAAATCTCTGGCTCTCTCTCCACAGCATCTGGGAATATGTAATATGGACGTGTTTTTAGTCAAGCTCTCAAATAATCTCAGCCATCAGCCTATTCTATAATGATTCAGTAGGGCCAGTATGCCACCTTCATTTTTCTCAGGGTCTCAGGAGTCAAGAAAAGCAGAACACAGTCAATGCCTATATTTAGTAGGGTATGGTGTAAAAACACATATTTAGTGGATTTGCATAAAAACATAGGGGGAAAGGCCCCAGCCAGCATGAACCTATACCCCATCCAGGTACCAGAATCCCCATATGTGAGACTGGTGACTCATGCCATGTAAAGGTGAAAGCCAGCCAGTCCCCCTAAGAACAGATACCTCTGGCATAGGGTCAGCGGGAAGTGAAACCTTGTGCTTGGCCACTGTCAGCAGTGGAACCGGTAGGGTTTTGGCTGATACAGAGCTTGGCCCAAGAACAGTCTGTGGAGCTGGGCAGTTCTCAGGGTACAACACCCTGCACATACCCGTGCGCACTGGAAAGCAGCGTTTCGCTCAGCTGAGTGCACGGCTCGGTATCACCAGTACCTACCTAACACGGAAAAAGGTTCACACTTCCTACCTCTGCACGCACCTTCCTACTCAGCAGAGCACCGTGCAGACAGCAGAAAGGCTCACCATCACTAGCTGAACTACCTGGGAGCTCTTCCCAACCAGCTCTGCTCTCAGCAAGGACTTCAAGGGCTTTTTATTTTAGGACATTTTTTTTCTTTACTGTCAAAGTGTCAATTTTTTCCATAATGTAGCTGATGACTTTTTTTAAAAAAAAATAAATAAATAAACTATAATACCAGTGACACTCTGACAGTGTCAGTACAGCCAGGGTACACCCACCTGAGCTTTTCAACATAGGAAGTCAGGGCTGTTAAGAGTCAGATTGACAGCCTTGGTAAATTCAAGTCCTCTATGCAACAGGCAACCTATTAGATACAGACACGGCTTTCAGGTCACCTAGTCCATCTCCCACCCCACCTTTTAATTGTCTCTCTCACCCAAGCTATAAATATCTGACTCTTCTCATCTTGTTTCCTCATTATGTCAATTCTAACAGTCTCTGATCATTTTTATTGCTCCTCACTGAAATCCCTCCAATCTGCCAGTAAACTCTCTGGTAATGAGATCCCTATGCTGAAGGCTCTAGTGCAAATACAGGAGCACCAGATTCACTGACAAGAAGCCATTTCCTGTGTAATTTGGAGATGTCACTGCCTCCTCACCTGCAGCTCAAAAGTCTTCTGGTCTGTTTTTATTGCTATCAGATACCATCACCTTATGCTTTGTCTGCTCTTCCCCTGCTGAGGGTTTCTGCTGTCTGGGTTTCCCCCTTCCAATTAACCATGTGTCTTTCAGATTGTTTTCCAGGTGCAGATGCGTTCACAGATTCTACACCCCCAAGTTCACACCCCAACCCAACTTGAATTCCACGATTTTTTTCTCCTTGGTGTTTCTACTTGCCATTATTTCATCCTTCTCAACTCTTCTAAAGGTAGCAGAATCTGCTGGTTTCACTCACAGAGTTTCCACTTCCAAGAAACGAAGCTATGATCTTAAGTGGCCTGAGACCAGGTACCCATCGTGAAACCTCCCAAAAAGGTTTCTGAAAGTTTCAGATGGGAAATACCATGCAGCATGAGGTCACGTTGTCACTGTTCACAGCAGTGGTAACTGGAATTCTGAATTCTGTTCTAGTGTCAACCCTTCAAGATGCATACATGTTGGCAAAAGTTCAAAAAAGGCCTAACAATGATCAAGGGGCTAGAAAACAGACCTTATGACAAGGCTTAAAGAACATCATCTTATCAAAGAGAAGGCTGAACAAGGAGTTTATCACTGCATATAGGGTACTTACCGTCTGATAACGGGGGAACTTTGCATTCTTGCTCCCCAAGGCACAACAAGGTCCAATAGTTGGAAATTAAAGTTAGAAAAAATTCAGCCCCAAAGTAAGGCAAGTTCCTAGCAGCAAGGATAACTAAACACTGAAAGATGTTGACAAGGGGCTTTCAAAATTAGATTAGCAGTTTCTTGTAAAAAAATCCTAAATGCACCGTCTGGTAGACCTCTCTAGCTTGAGAAAGAGGTAATTTTGTGTTTGTGAATCCATCTCCAGGGATTTCATTCCTCACCAGGTCTAGAGCAGGAGAGGAGTTCCTATCTTGTCCTCTATGATCGTGACACTTGCCAGTCTGTGTTGAGAAAGTGGTTCCAATCAAATCCACACGTCAAGGTTTTAAGGCAGTTGCCAGTAAGCAATTAGGAAGGATAATTTTTTCTAATGCTTCACTTTCCTCCTCTTTGCAAATAGGACAGCAGGAAGAATTAACTTGTGCTCTAAGGCTGGTTATTGAACCCTTTTTGAGGTCTGAATGAAGTGGTTTGTTCACATATTCAAAATAACTCCTGAATTAAGGAAACAAGGAATTTACTGCTCTTTGCAGCCTGTGGAATGGTTTGTCTGCTGAGACCATCTGGGCATCTCTCACCTAACATATGTCAGGGCCTCATCTGTCAGTGACATCTCAGTTTCTCCTCTACCAGAGGCACAAAATAGTTTAGTTTCCCAAGGACTGAAATGGCCTTTTCCAGCCCTCAAATATGAGAGAATCTCAGCTTCTAGCTGTTAGGTGAGAAAAACTGCTCTAACAGCTTACAGTTTCGAGACAAATTGCTGGTGGATATGTCCGGTGCCTTACACCACAGTCTGTAATACTAGTCATAGCCCCTCAGAGACGTGGTGGTATATATACTTCTCAGCAGTCTTCACCAGCAGTACCCAAAGCATTCTGCATAGGGTGCAGTGTCTTTACTGCATCTAACAGCCAGGGAGACAGGCTAAAGAAGTAGCCTTCCCAAAGCTGGGAATCATATCCAGTTCTCCCATAGTGCCATTCTGTTGCTGCAGTTGGGACATAGTGACATCCTCTTCAAACAACTGCGGGAGTTGTCAAGTACCAACACTGACCAAGTTGGGTTTCTCGCTCCTCGTAGCTGACTTCTGCTTCCAAACACCCTGCACAAGGATCACCATTCTCCCACAGCTAAGAGGAGCCACAATATAAAAGAAGATTTATTGTCACAGTGAGCAGATGAGACTTGCAGAGATGCAGGGAGCAACTCCGAGTTGGGAGAGGCATTTTCCAGAGCGGAGTCACCCAGATTTCTGTACTTTCGCTGGTTTAAATCACCTCATTCAATATTCTGTGTTGTCTTATGTAGCATGCAGTTATGTAAATTTATAAATCATATACTAATTAGCACACAATTTCATAAATTTAGTAACATTAAAAAAGAAGGCTTTAACTAAGTAGGTTGTGCCTTCTCCCCCTCAGCTGGTACAAATTCAGACACCATTTGGAGGTCGTATTTCAGAAAAGCTCTACTGTAGCTTTCAGAGTTTGACCCTGGGCTCATGTGTGCTTTCAAGAGATATCTTTTAGATATTTCAAGCTCAATCTCTCTCAAGCATAGCTAAGCCCTTTCCTCTCCTTCCTTAACACCAAGTCTCCAGAGCTCACTGGATCACCGCAAATTTTGTTATTTTTGTTTCTCCTTTATTCAGACTTGCTATATCCAGTCTCAGATTCTTTCGTAATCTAAGTCCACGCCAGCCCCTCCTTTGCTATCAATTAAACGTAGTCCGTACATTGGTTAGCGTCTGGTCTCGACCCTATTACCCTCCTTGTGGTCTGGCCTCCCTTTTTAGCTACTGTAGAGGGGAGGAGCTAAAGTTGGGTTATTTCCTTCTTTCCCTGATTTATCAGCTATCCTTTGGGCAGCAGCTCCCCAAGTTCAGCAACATGATTTCGAAAAGGGGTGGGAAGTCATATGCATCATTTGGGAATCACTGCTTTAAGGGATTTCTCACCCCAGGATATAAGCACAAAATTCTCTCTCATCAGCTTACTGAATTTTAACAACTCATCTCCTCTACCTTTAGGGCTGGCCCAGCTGCATTCAGCCTATAACTTCTGTCATCCTTTGCGGCAGTTCTCTGCCTTGCTTCCTTGTCCTGTCTTGCCTGCACCTCCGTCCTTTCTTCCTTACTCTTGAATTCCGTCTTTCTGCCCCAGTGCCTGGTGCTGGCTCCCCCCGTTCTCCTCTCCAGCCAACTCCTTTCGTACCGAGATCTCCTCCTCCTGCACATCAGGCTCCAGAAGAGGTCTTGGTCTTTCTCACAGCAAAACCCACATACTGGAAAGAAAGGGAAGGTTTAAAACTGGTTCATCTATACTAGCAAACTAAGATTGAGAATATATATGATACGATGACATAGACATTGGAACATACTGTCAATGGCAATTGCTACATCTGAGCTGGATAAAAAAAATACAAGACACTTCAAACAAATGAAGGTCTGGAAGATAAAATGAAACCCCCAGATAATTTATTACATTAAAACCTCACACACATATATTAATACATGTTTGGGTTTAAGATGGGATTCAGCAGTGGGAGTGGAGAGGCTAAAAGTGGAAAGAGCGTGACTGTTACAGGCCCATTGCGTGCAAGGTGCACAAAAGACACGACTACACAAACTTGGCAAGTGTGTGGACACAAGCACACAGGAAGAACACAAAGTGAAGGTATGGGTAGCAGCCTTAGCCAGAATCATGTTACTCCACACAGCCTCATGTAAAACACAGCCTGATGTATAGCTGAAGCGTATTAACTGGAAACACTCTGGACAAACAATCTACGGCTGGACTAACTCCCCAGCGGCAGCTTCCTAATATAGGAGCTTAAACTTAAAAGGACACTGTCAAGTGATTGCTTTTGGTAGTTTAATTTTTGCATTTCCTCTACTGTTTTAGTAGATGGAAAACAATTCCCCTCCCAGTTCTAACTACTGATTTTGTCCTTTCCTACTTGACAATCATTGATTTTTTTTCTAAGGCTATAAATGTTTTAATAACTTCAACTTTGTTACTGCCTTATGGCAAAATATCTTTGCTTGCACTGACTGCTAAACACTATTCCTAATGTACTGCTGATGACCAGAGCAAGAGCCTGTATTATAAAAAATGATTTTTCACAGGCTCTACCAAATTAATAGCTTTTGTTTCTTGGTTCACATCTCAGAGGTAGTTAAAACACGAAGGTCTTCACCCATCAGATATTTCGACCATCTTAATTCTAGAATTCTTGGCTACAACATAAAGGTATGTCTCCCACGTAGCTCTGACTGATGGACAGCACCCACAGCATAGAGCCCACAATCTTGACAATGTCCTTTTAAAAAGTTACTACTAAAATATAGATTCAAGTCAAAAGTCACCATCGGAATTAGAATAGTTAATGGATAAAATGGATCATAAAGAATCCTAAAGTGGTTAAACATTGGTACCCACAAAGAACCACAGAAGGTAATGCTCCCATGCAGTGTTCCAGAATGTGTACACAAAGGCACCTTTTTAAGAGCTATACATATTTTTTTTTGCTGTTTCAGAAAGGTCGGTTAGTCCTTATTAGAAAAGGCAATTACAGTTGCAGTCAAACTGGAAAAGAGAAGTAAAGTGATTGGACTGAAACTGGAGAACTATTTTTTTTTACAAATATCAACCTTAAAAAAAAAAAAAAGAATAAAAAATCCTCTGAAACCTATGTGCTGGTCATTTCTTCATGGTTTTCTGGCTGCTCCTTGAAAATTTTTCTCTTCCTTCCTCTCCCTTTCCCTGTCCTCCTCAAGGAGGAGGATACGCTCACCTCAATTCCCAAGAGTCAGCCAGCAGAAACACGCTGAGTGAGAAAACCTATTTCTCCAACTACTGTACTTGAATAGGACACCTACAGTTTGGGGGACTTTAACCAGATAATTCTGCCCTAGGAGGCTCAGGCAGTAGAATAAGAGGGAAATGCAGCAGCAGATGGGTATCTTGGAAAGAACTATAATACTTTAGAGACAGCCAGACAGACCAAGCAGGCCTTTCCACAGCAGTCATTTTCTGGTCCAGTAATGCCAGTTCCCCTCTTCAGACTTCTTCAGGCAGCTTTCAAAATTCAACTGGGATGCAAGAAAAGGGTATCACCTAATTTGTGATTAAGAGTGGATCTGAATGAAACACCTCAGAATAATCTTAAGGTTCATCTTCCCTTTCATTCTCCCTTTATTTCATTGCTATAACAGCACTGTGCTACTAGGGGCCTAAGCTTTATATCCTATATCGTGCATGCTCCCATCACAGAGGCATTGTGGGCCAAGTCTTGCTAGCTCCTTGCAAAACATGGGAATACTTTGTGAGAGCTACTGCACAAGAGCAAGTGAGTGAGAGGCGGGCAGCAGCGATACCCCAAGCATCAGTACAGAGACTCACTGCCATTAAGATAAGCAGGGTTGCCTGAAGAGACTGCCACAAAAGCTGTGCTGGCCGACAAAGCGGTGTTTGGGAGCAAATGGCCTAGAACTTGCTCATACAGGCGCAATTCTGCCTTTCCCTCGCTGCAATTTTACTGTGCAAAACGGGTATTTTAGCCTCATATTTCTAGGAACACATGCCGGTGGCTACTGTTACAATAAAATATGAACACTGCATTGTGGAGAAAATGACCATTAATCCTGTAATCTGCAGTCATTTTTACCAATTCTGCACATTTCTTTAAATAACCAAGTACATGCAGTAGATGGAAGTGCATTTAAATAAACTGAAATAGATACAACATGAATAATTAAAGCCGGCAGGGAAATGTGCATTGCGAGCCGCTAGTAGAAATAATTACTGATTTGTCTTATTTACAATAGAGCCTGGATACAGGATCAAAATAGTGCAAGTTAGGGAAAATGTCTGAAGAGTGTTCTTACCCTACAACTACTGTATATTTCATCTTGAAAAGTACATCAACTAAGTTTTGGACCACTGTAACGTCTGACTGTGCTCTGCTATTTCAGGGTTAGATTTCCCAGCATATAAACTATGTCAAATAGCACTGATTTAAGGAGGAATATATTTCAAATGGATACCTAGTGCATCAAGCCGCAACAACATCTATTACGGTTATTAGACACTGTGTAGTTGAGCTTAGGACATACCCCCTGAAATCCCAGCACAGTAAATATCAGAATGTTGGAGGCAAAAGTAGATCATAGAATCACTGGGAAAAGTAGTAAAGTGCTCGTACCTTAATATTCCAGGTTTTAAACAGGCTGTTGTTTAATTAGAAAATAATCTACTTAGAATGTGGTGGTTCTTGAGTGTTAGGCAGTTCTTGCAAACTGCTTCAGAACTAAAAATCGATAATGAAATAAACTTGCGATATGAGGCTGGCTAAACTGTGACTTCAATCTATTAGAAAGTATTATGCATTAAAAAAAAAAATTCTATTTTAGAATGATTACTTGGCATGTGAAAGATTTAGAAAAAAATGTTAACACTTCCTGACTGGTCTATCCCAAAAATGTTCCTGCAACATGATTGCTAAATCTGAAATGAAACAGGATGCTAATTAGTTATGTTTTAGAGGAGGGAAGACAATCAGTTGTCAGTCAAATAATTTAAAAATGATACTCTGACACAAACAAATCAGAAATAAAAAAGTTCTAAAAATTCTACAGAAAGGCTGTAGACCAAAAAGCCTTGTCAAATGAAGAAAATTTCTTCGAGAAGCCGGCTCTCTTCTAGCTCATCTGCTCTGCTTCTGGAACTCCGAGGGGCCTGGTACCAAGCCGATGGCCTGTGGCTCGCGTGATGAGGTGTGTGCATTTTGCTCCTGTCATGGGATTCTCTGTAGAGGTGTCCTGAGGCACATATGGGACTCATAGCTTCAACCAGGTCAAGAAGAGAGGCTTCATACCTAGAGAAATACATCAAGAAGATGGAATTCCATTAAGGATCTTGGCATCACACAGAAATTGAATCCAATCTTCCCATTGTCATAATTCAGCCTACATCTAGATCTGCCTAATGGGTATCACAGGAACAGACAGAATTTTGCTGTGTGAGCTCCGATAAGGAACACCAACACAGAGTTGTGAAAAGAGTTGAGCAAAGCATGGGTGCACAGTTTTTTTTAAGCTGTTTCATCAGATTTTCCATTTGAGGTGTATAATGGTCTTAGCGACACGCTGGAGATTGAGGACAGAACTCAAGAGATATAACAGCCAAATATACAGAACAGGTACAAGACAGACCCACATAGGTACCAGTAAAGTGACTTATACACAGGCTACACTTTTTTGAAGAGACTGTACACTTGATTTAGTTTCCCAGGGATCTGAAAACAGCAGGAACCTTTATTATTATTGCCACAAACTACACGTGCTTCCTGTAAATCTCTATGCACTATATGGAATCTGTCTAGTAGAAGCACTGAAGGAATACAATCTAAGTAAGGCAATACAAAATCAACGCTTCAGGCACCAAGAGAGAAGGTAAAGATGCTAAACATTACTCAAACTGTCCTTTAACTGTGAGTACAGATGTGGAGGAAGGTTGCAAGCCAGTGTCAGCTAGTAACACACACTGAATAATGGCAGTTACTTTAGACAGAGACTTCCTATTAATATTCACACAGGACAAGACTTGATCTAAATACCAGCACAGGATTGATCATTACAATATATTTTCTCCTGTCCAGTTTTAAATGTCTTAAACAATATCAGTTCCATTGCTTCCCCTGGGAGGCTGTTCTCCAGTCTAAGAGATAGCACTCCAGAGTTTTACTCAAAAGTCACCTTAGTTCCATCTTATCATTGTTAGCACCAACCTGTCTGATTTTCCCAATGCCAAAGTAATTCACACACTCATTGACATAAGCAAAGAGAAGATTATTCACAGCACCCAACCCTAGGCATCAGTGTAGCTGTTTTGTTTTCACAGCCTCCCTCTATTGTAGGTAGAAGGAGTAGCTCCTCCATATGGTAAGGGAACATCTCAGGCTCCTGTTTCGAGTCCCTGTAGAAAAGCCTCTGCTCTTCCATTCGGGACAGAGGGAGCCTAGAAAGACTAAGCCACTAGGGTAGCTAACTAAATAGCAGCTGCCTAAATATGAGTGGAATGAAAAATTCTTAAGTATGAACATTCACAACATTTTATTGAGGTGAAACATTGCATTGAGGCCAATGTTATTTCCCAGAGGAAGCGTACCGCTGAGCTCATCACCTATGTTGTTCACTAACATCATGCAAAGCAGCAGCAGCAGGTAAAGCAACTTCCTTCCCTAAACTAGCAAAGCCATGCTAACATACTTCTTTAGCTCTTTCATTAGCTCCAGTGATGAGAGTTACATCCCAGCTGGTCAGAGAACTCATAGTAACTCATAGCTGTGTCAGAGACTCTGAAAGACTTCCCTAGCTCAGAAGAGTTAACTGCGCCAGTGATGGGTTAATAGTGATGTTAATGATAATCATTAGAGTCTTCTTACACTGTGATTGCACTGGAAAGTCAACCTTTTCATTCCCTTCAACCATTTTTATTGCTCCCTCCAATTTGATGGCAGTCATCATCCCTAGCCCAGTTCTGACTCACCATTACTGCATTACAGCGCTCTCCTCACGATTTGGCTACCAGTAGATTGGTTTATTTTCCCTCAGTTGTACTAGCTTATATTTCTCCCAATCCAAAACCATTTTGCAAATTTCTTGTTCACATTTTTAGCTTGTCTAGGTGTCTTTGTATTATTCATCTGTTCAAATCAGCCCCTACAGAGCCAAAGATGAGCGACTCAGAACAACAGCAACAACAACAAAAACAGAGGTAGTTTTGTTTCAGCTGGACTGTGCAAATGGCTAACCTCCCTCAAATATGATGCATTACAGTTATCCTAATCAAAAATTTCAAATATGTTTTTTGGGTAGCCGAGCAACACCATGTAAAGGACTCTGTTGTCTGCATTCAGAAAGCACCCTTTAAAAACTAAGGCCTTTGAAAGATATCTCCAACCTAAGACAGAAAAAGCCACATTGCTAGTGAAAACTAGCACACAACTATATTAGACAGACTTTTCACGTAGAGAGTTTTGGACTATACTTTATATAGATATACACAGATGCTTTGAACCCCAAAGAAAACCAGTTAACACATACACTGGTTTCATTAGCCACACCTAAAACTCCTTTTTAGATTAATCTAGTCTAGCATACAAATGCTTATCTCCTCTGACTGTAGTGCTATCATAAAATTTTCAATTTCTCCAGCAGCCACATTCAATCACAGATTAGGTTAGGGGGAAACCAAACCAGCCAGTGCATTTACAGCAAACGTGCAGGCCCTAGATTTCAGCAGTACCTTGGAGTTCATTTCTTCCGCAAGTTTATCTAAGTTTTACAGCATTTCTACTATCAGGAAGGCTAAATGATTTGGCAGATTACAAGAGCAGCAAATAGCAAAGATTATGTAAAAGACCAGGTGTTGTAAATCAGTCTACTTGACACCACAGTTATATATGCAATAAAGTGAATGAACTCTGCTAACAGAGCGCTATCTGATAAACAGAATGCTCCTTGCAGGTATTTAGTGTTTAATCCCATGATAATGGTTTGCCCTAGTTTGTCTAGGCAACATCAGACAGCACCTGGCTGGAGGCAACACAGTAGACCTAGAATGGTTTGAAGCTCACAGAGACAATTTTCTCACAGTTTATTTGCATCCAAAAGTTTAAAGAGATGCAGTCAGGATGCTCAAATCCTGAAACGCAGCATTCTCTGAAAAACGGGATATATATTCCTTGCATGATCTGGATAAATGCATAACTAAAAACAAGCTTCGTTATTATTATTATGACACTTCATGGCTGACGCGAAGTCAAAGCTGCAGGATCAGGCACTCAAAAGCCAGGACATTTCAACATGAAAACTGATCTGGCAAACTTAGCTTGCAAATACTGAGCACTCTTTTAATGCAAATGAACAGCCAAGAGTACCCTTGTATTGTTTACGTTTCCCAAGGAGAAAAAAATTCCCAGGTACCTGCACAGGGCACATAAGTTGCATACAGACACTTCTCATGTATTGATGTTCAACAAAGCAACTAAAATGTTCTATCAGTGCTAGATATTTGTGACACAATATTTTTATGGGTTTTGTCCTCTTGATAGAAGGAAAATGAGGTGGGCAACTGTCCCTTTAAGGATTGTGATAATTCAGTCTGTCTTCACCTTTTTGCTATATTTGTCAGTATATTAGAAAGTCAATGAGCACCTCCGCAACAGACTGGAAAACAATCTCTTTTCTAAGCCTGGTTTTGACACTTCCCCCATATATATATTTTTTTAATCTAACATTCATCAGCTTGAAAGTCTGCATGTTTCATCCTGTGAGAAGAAAATTCGTAAAATCTACTCTACAAGCTTAGATTAGAGCTCTAAATTTGGTGAAACTAATCTTATTCCATAGTCTCCAGAAATTCCATTAGCAAAGGGAACACACAGCGGTGGTGTCCTGGTCCCGCCGAAGGCAGGCCAAGCCCCAGAGGGTAGATATAGGAGGCGAAAGAACAGACCAGGTAAGCTCTGAAGCTTTTCTTTCAATAACGAAATTTGAGCTTTGTTTTTGATGTAAAAGGTAAATCTCCAAATATGGCTCAATAGAGAGCAGCATAGAGATGCCCAAACTATTTGAGTGTTAGGTACCACTGGGATCAAACCAGTACAGAACTGCATCCTGGCTGGTTAAACTCGTCCTGGTCTGGTGCTGCACAGTGCCGCAGCAACATTCCCTTAATCCTGTGCGTACAATTAACAGTTGCTGGAAATTTGGCTCCTCAGCCACTCAGGTGATTTTGGAAATTTATTATAAACTTTAAGCATTAGCTCCTAATTGAATACGGAAGCATCTAGTGGAGTTTATACACTCTCCATGTAGAGGAGTTTTGTAGTCCATCACTAAGGTAACAGGAAACATCATAAAGCATTATGATTCAGAACAGCTCATTAAATGCTCACATTTTAAAGAGGAAAACAGTACAAAAACAAAAACAGGTCTGCACAGTGCCAAATCCTTCCTCCCACAATATTTCTGTTTCATTGCCTGTGCAGCAGAAATACAACTCTGAGAACATGTACAGGTGCATCTTACTTTGCACTGCGCTTCCAACCCGAATGGGGAGGAACACTCTTGCATTTTTATGATGAACACACAAATGTGGCTACTGCTCTGGGAACTGTAAGGTCTCTTACGCCCAGGACGGCTACTGAAAGATCACCTCAAACCATTTGGTTCTCTGTCAAATAAAACCTGCTGGGCAATCACAGTTCAGACATTCCTACAATGCACAGTACCTAAATGGTCTGGTTATGCAAAACGCACAGAACTAATCACTGTGCAGTATTCTTGAAGGTAACCACAGAGCATCCTTACATCAACGGGCTGAACAGTGGCACTTGTTTATTCGTTTTTAGACTTTTGGGACGTGTCATTGAATTTTTAATATTTGTCTATTTCCCATGGTAAAATATGTGATGTTTCTTACACACTGTTCAATTTTTAAACTACATTATTGTATTTTCACATTGCGCAGCTGTTTAACCAATAATACCATTTGCTCCTTCCTGAAAAAACAGCACAACCCCAAACTAGTTTGCTATTTGGAGGACCAGGAATTTCCCCATGAGGCAAAATAACTAAACTTATTGGAGTCATAAATACTCTGGCAGTCAGATATATGTATATTTCCTTAAACAAGCAGTGTCAGATATTATTTGATCACTATGTTCAGAGATATCTTTTCATTTACAGTCTCTGAAAATTTATTCTTCAACCATAAATGCATACAAAACACACAGAATGTCTGTTTTGCAAGGGGATGGCACTTCAACAAAGCATACTGGCAATACGGTTTTGGAGATTAGTAGCTATACAGGTTTACTTTATTTAACTGTATATACCAAAGGAAATAAAAAGGTTTATTTTTATACTGCTGCTTATATTTTCAACATAAAGTTCAAAGTGATTTACTAATGTTACATGAATTGGCTTTGAATTACGCCACAGTATTGTGCCCAAGTACAAAGCCTAACGCTATTTTGTATTCATAAAACACTGCCTGCCTCCAAGCACTTTACAAATACTAAATACAGCTAAAAACACATGTAAGGAGTAGGGAATAGACCCATTTTAGAGAAAAGGAAACCAAGCTTACTGTTATTCTAAAGCAAATATCAAACCTCTACTAGATTATAAAAAACGGCAAATAAAAGCAGCTTCCCAGGGATAAAACACAGAGGCAGAGAAGGTGGCCTCAGCAGCCAAACTACCCCAAACCTGATGATAACCTCAGGTTGTATCGCAAGCATGTTACCTGTGGAAAAACTGGCTGTGATGACTGATTGCCCACCCCCAAGTTAATGCAGGCTATACGGGTGGTGGGCAAAACCCTGCCCAAATTAACGGGCCCTCTGCAATGCCATCTGTCTCCAGTTGTGCTGTAAGGACGTGTGAAATATCCTGCTGGCTCAGACCAGGATTCTGACTTGTAGTGGCTGGACAGAAAAGGAAAGTTGAGGAGAGGCTAACTTTGCGGTTATTGCGTGAAAAGCCAGATGTCAGGATAGGGGATCTTGCCTTTCACGTTTGAACTGCATCTTCAGTGACCAAAGAATTCCCATGTAGCGACTCTCAAGATGCTGCAATCAAAAAAAGAGCAGAGGAGTGTAGTCTTTGAGGCTGAGGCGTCCAGAGCACGAGTAGGATTAAATAGAGAATCAGAGACAAAGGGACTGCGCTAGCTAGCGTGAGATTCCTGTTTTATTTTACTTTCACACAGGCTGGGAGTCTGAGTAGACACTGTTCACTGTAGGACACAGGAAGAGACAAATCCAGCAGCGCTGTATGTATTTAAATCAACTCCAGGTTGGGCCATATTTCTTGCCTGTAACAGGTCTGTATTTTCCAGAGGCAGCTCAAAGTTTCTTAATTCTTACAGAAAAAGATCAGACCGCAGAATATTTCAAAGCAATTAAAAAAAGATCTGAGCCTTTTATTTAAAATACATCACACAGTGTAAAACAGAATATATTTACACAGTGTCCTCAGTAAGAGCCTCCCAGAGTGCTGTAAAACCCACACCCACATAATAGAGAGCTTATAGTATCAGAGACTGTTACAGAACTCTCTAAGGCAGCATTCACAGAATCATAACCCAGAGAAGGAAAAGACTTATGATCATCCAGCCATCTCCCTGCTGACGAAGAACCATTCCCTACAGCATGCTTCTTAATATTTGTTGCTAACAATCAGCCTCTTGCTCTTGTCCTTGGGAGGCCATTCCACAGCCAAATACATCTCATACTACCGCTACCATTATTACTTAGTTGTGAGCTATAGCATAACCTGGAGGGCCTGGATCAGGATCAGGGGCACCCACTCTACAGACACTTTTAAAGAGTGATTCCTTATCCAGAAGAGCATACAGTCTAAATAGATAAGTCCAAAATCTGGGGCGAGGCAGGGGGGGAGAACATACAACTAAGGAGAACAGGGTAGCATGGAAAACATCAAAAATGTTTCATGCATTTTTGCGTTGGAGTTTGGTAGAAGGAAAACGTACGTGTGATGCAAACAAGAATACATAACAAGAAAATGTTTCTGATAGTCAGGTGGAGACAGACAAATAAGGTTTCTTCTTCCTTCTAGCTTCACACCACTAATCATAGCTAAAGATCTTACATGGTATTCAGAAATCCATCTCCTTTTTTGGTGCAAATACACCTTAAGTATTTGAATAATAATGCATTTTTTTCCTTCTGCTCCAGTCTCAGTCAACGTTTATCCAAGCCACACACATTTTAATCTTCCCTCATAAATCAATACCTCTAGCACAGCAACAGATTTTGCTGCTCTCCTCTGATCTCTGACAGTATCTTTCCAGTAAGTGATCACCCAGAAATGAGCACCATATTCCCCCGATGCGGTAACACAGAAACAGAGAGGAGAGCTGCTCCCTCTAACATTCAAACGATGCATGCCTTTGCAGACTCAGATGACACTGGCCTTTCTGTTGCTACTGCACTGCTCTGCAGGGCACTTTCTAATTTGCATGTATTGATACACTGTGCTCTAGCATATCGCTCTATGCTATAAGACCTACAACACCAGCAAATTGAACGCCTCATTCTGTGGGGTTAGCAGCAATTATCACTAAATCTTGTGAAAAATGTCGTCAGAAACTGCAGCCCTTTGCATTGGAGGAATTAGGAGAGAGCAGAATTTGGCAACATCACACCTTTGCTAACTTAAATGAGTTGTGCTTGAAAGCATTATGGGATACCCTCTCCAACGTGATAAACAGCAGTAAAGAGCTAAAGAGGACTTTGTCTTGAAAGAGGCTGAGCACTGCTGGTTTCCCTCTGGCCTTTTGCATCCCAAGCAGAGCAGGGTACAAAAGGATACTGAGTTCAGCAACAGCATCTCAGAAAACTTTTGCCCTAGGTCACAGCTAATAAAAGATTTTTCTTTCTCGGTTTTCACCCTGGTTTCACATATGACAGCATCCAGCTCGCTGTCATTAGTGAGACAACACTTACTACCACTCTCATTCCTCCTTGTGGCACAAACAAGCTACTGCCCTCTTCATTTGACCTGTAGGCAAAGACCAACACCTAAACTTCTCATCTGTCCTCACTCCGTTCCCAAAGCTCCCAGTCCTACCTCTTTGCCTTGGTAACTCAGCCTTTTCTATTATTTCCTCATTGGACTTTCACTCAGACTCTGCTGTGATGTTACCAATCTGTCGGATACAACTGAAAGGGCTTCTTTATTGTTTTTGTCTGTGTGCTGTCAGTAGTTAAAAAAAATAACAAAAAATCCAGATCATTTCTTTTAAGAAATCTACGGCTACAGGCAGCTGTACCGGCATAACTGAGGTTGTGATAATTCTGGAAGGGGGAGGGTGAGCAGAGAAATGAGCATTGGGAAGTAGAGAAACTTTTTAAATCAGATCTGCCAGTGACAGAAGGAGAGCTCAGAAAAAAGTTTTGGTAAAAAAAAAGGAAGATATTACAGAACCACAGAGTTTAACAACCACCTCTGCAATCTCTTGGTTTGTATTGTCCTTCTCTCCCTTCCTACACACACTTTTCCATCTCATCAAGTCCGAAAGCTCTTCAGATCAGAAAATGAACCTTAGTGTATGTGCAACACCTGAGGCCCTGATTCTACCGTGATATTACATAATAACTTTGCACTTCAGAGCATGCTTGGTTTTTTTTCCCCTTAAGCACTCTGTCATCCCAGCGTATCTTCATCATGATCTTCAAGCTTTATTGTTCTGGGCCAAAACTAAGCTACCATCATCTTTTCTGCCATACCTCATCCTCATACTTCTCCTGCCTTAATAGCCGTTTTTCCTCAATATTTTGCTCTTACAAGTTTGTCTCCAAGCATTTTTCCCCACACAGCAACCTCTAATCCAATGAATCATCTTTTAAATTGCGCTATTGCTTTTATAATGTACTAAAGCCTTTGACAAAGGGTTGCATATATAAGTGGCAGTGCAGTTCTGTACCTTCTCTCTGCCATTCCTGCTCATGTCTCAAAGTTTTGACTTTTTTTCATATTTCATCTCTTTTCCCTAATTTGCTTCTTGCAGAGCTGAGACTAGCTTATATCCCTGTACATTGCCAAGAAATTTGGGGGTACTACATAAGTAAATACAATTTAAAGAGGCACAGCTCAGGAAAAAAAAAAGAAAAGAAAAGAAAAGAAAAAAAAAGAACTTACCATACAGGCTGCAAAGTCCATCATGATTTACATGGATTAGCAGTCTGCCTTTCTTTACAAGCTCAGTCTAAATTCTTAGGCTGCCAAATAATAAATCACCTTTTTGCTTCAATAGCACAGTCAGTGGGAGATCTGCATAGTTTTAGGTCAAGCACTTATAACCATTTTATGATTCCAAAGTTTCTTACTTTGTCATTTAGTTACTGAACTGTGAGCTTTCATCGACTTTCTAACCATTGTGGCAAGAAATGCTACCACCTGCGCAAGATTTAAAACCTCACTGAGCAGAGGAGCAAAACTGGACTGCAGTCATTTTAAGTATATATTCGGGTGGAATCTTGACCCCATGGAAACCAGTGGCAGTTCTGCCACTGGCTCGGTGGGGCTGGGCTTCTTCCCATACTGCTGCAATTCATTGTGTCAGGGTGAATAGGTACTGCGAGTTCTCCATTTTACACCATGACACTTGGAAATGAGATGCCTCAGTGAATGCTCAGGAATTATTTATTTTATCTTTTTCTTTTCTTTTTTTCTGTCCTGGTGAAATATTTTACGTACAGACAATTACTGTATCTAAACACCTTCCTGGGGATCTGTGCTATTCTTCCCCTCCTGCTTATCAGCTTAATTTCTTCTGCTGTGGCATGGAGAGTTTAATAGTGAAATCCAGCAGTCAAATTCTTCTGTTTCTTAATTATCTCTGCCCTGTCAGCTATATCACTGAAAACAAGTTACCATTAGACAATTCAGATACCAATAAACACCAAGTTATGATAATATAAAGTCATGTATTACTGTCATTATGGAAAAAGCTGTTTCAGGGAGGCTTAAAAAAAATTAAATAAGCCCAGCACTTCTAAATGGCTGAAAATCTAAAGATATCTTAATTATTCTTCAATATCTTAATCATTCCATAGAATCATGATCTTGTATAATGGCCATTTTAAATGAAAGGTTTGCTGCTCTGCGCAGTTGCCACTTCCTTCTAATTGTGAATTAAAGCATAATTTAGCGTGGCTCTATGCCAGCTTGACTAAAAAAATTTACAGACACTAACTCTGTCTGAATAAGGGAGGGTGGGGGGGGGGGGGGGAAAGCAGTTAGATTTCTTTAAGTAATAGAAAATCACTCACCAAGTGGTATTTTAAAACAAAACACCAGAGCTTTAAGTTGACAAACTGACTTGAATTAAACCACACAGAAAAATGCTTGCACTGTAAATCTTACAGGGCAAAAGTGATGGTGCGTTATCATTCTGTTTATTAGCATGCACTTTGGAGAGTTCAGGGCAAGTATGGATACGCATTCATTCCATTTTATGCTGCACATTACTGAAAACACATTCCCCATAAATAATTCATAAATACATTGTCTGAAATTTCAGATTCCAAAAATACAACATGGTTTTCAACTTTATGGTTGCTTGGTCTTCAGAACAGCAACAGACAATTGGATGGATGGACTTGGCAACCCTGATAAGAACCCATCAGTCAGAATTACACTCCAGAGGTAAAAGCAAACATCTTCTAGCTCCTGATCCATGAAACAGCAAGGCCACAATGATAGCCCCTGTGCTTACGCTAGCAGTCCCTTGGCAAGGAACAGGGAGAAAAGGAGAAAGGACAGGAGTAACCAAGTAGTGAAAAGAAAGTGCTCAGTTGCAGCTTTAACTTTAAAAAGAACATTTATTACAAAAACCAATGCCTTAGTCTTCTCTGTTCATCAGCTGGGTGCATAGCAGGAGAGTTAGGAAAGAAAAGGAAGCTTTACAGGATGGTGTGATAAGGAGCTAACTGGGCTGAAACTACCTAGAAATCCAGACAGATTTAAATTTCAAGTACAGTAATAGTCAAAGCAGAATGGGCATAAAAGCTCATTTTCTGGCCAGACAGTGCACCACAAACTTGAGTGCTGCTTGTTGCTCTCAGCTTTTAATTGGTGTAACTACATTAATGCTAAAGGCATAGTAAGTGCCTTTATCTTTTATACCAGTTACACTGGCATAAGAGAGGTGAACACAGGATCTTGCAGATCATCTAGAAAAGCCTAATTCCTGCAGGGAGTAGAGTGACCACAATTCGTGCTGAGGAAGCTGAAGCACGCTTTAGAGGAGAGAGTCCTTGAGTTTTACATGTCTTGCGATTCTGCATCTTGCTGACATAATATGTGCAATTTACACTCAGTGGCTTCTTTTTCCTTCCTAATGTACTCAGAAGCCTCACATCAGAGAGCAGCTGCTCTTCAGCCAGCTTTGCGTTCGCTTGCTCCGTTCTAGTCACCTTCCCAGTGCAAGAGGCACAAGCAGTTTCAGGTCCTTGGTGTCTAGTCCTAACAGAACAGGAACCCAGAATCTTCCCATATGCTGGCTCTTTACTTGAGCTCCTTTACTCAATTTTGCCCGAAGGCAAACATTGCAACTGAGCTAGAGTAGCCGGTATCCTGATCTACTGATTGCTTAGGCTCTGACCATATGTGAAGAAACAAAAGCTGCCATAGAAATCAGGTGCACCATTACCCAACTACTGTTAACCTCCCTGCTTTGCACTCAGTTGCGGAAGGGTCAGGAATAACTGCTGTTCCATTCATTTCCAGGTGTGCTGAACTCTCCAGGGTAATCTTTAAATCAGCAGAGATTTCATACATCAAAGATGAGGATACATAATTCAAGAGAAGTCACTGAGATAAAACAGTAGGTGTAAAAAATATAGTGCATTGGTGGTGCCTGGTTTAGCATGTCAAAGAGGGGCGACAGCTAGTGAGGAGCTGCATGCAGGCGGCACAAGAACATGCCGCGTGGCAAAGCAGGTAGCATCATTGTAAACTTCACAGGGAAACAGGCACTGAATAGGCTTGACACTGTGCAAGTACTAAGCTAGAAGGCACCCTACAGAAAAAGCCAGCAGTAAAGCATGGAGTACAAGGCACTCAGACCTGGTGTCCCTCGGCTATAGTCAGCGCATGCTAACAACCTCTTTCAAAAACTTTACACAGGTGGTAAGTGTCCCACTGAGATAAATTACCTACTTTTGGCTGCTGAACAGATGGGTAGAGAAGTGATTTTTTAGTTTGTTCATTCCCAGCAGTAACTAGAAAAGACGATCTTGGGCTCTGCAGGATTACTTTTCGATAACCATACACCTGCAGACAGTCTGCGTTTCTGTCAGAAACTACTACAGTGTCATGGATACACTAGGAAAAAAGGCAGGGCACTTAATGGCTCAGGAAACTGGCTCCAAGTCTCTCATTCCCATATTCTGCTGAATATAACGCTAAGCTGAGAAAGGCCAGAAAGTGAACCAAACTATTGCCAATGGTATATGTGAAATGAGGTGGTGACACATGAGACGGTTGCGCTGTCATTTAGAGGGACTGTGAAAGGCTGGAGAAATGCAGATCTTATCAGTGTGTATAAATTTGTGAGGCACAAATTGAAATACAGGAAATTCCAGTTAAAGAAAAAACCTTTTTACTGTGATAGTGATCAAATACTGGAACAGGTATTGGAAGAGGCTGTGGAGTCTCCATCCTTGGAGATATTCAAAACTCCAATTGGGCATGGTCCTGGGCAACCTGCTCTAGGCGACCCTGCTTTAAGCAGGGGGCAGGTTGGACTAGATGATCTCCAGAAGTCCCTTCCCACCTCAACCATTCTTTTGATTCTGTGAATCTGTACTAGGGCATTTCTCTTCACAAATGCACTAAACCTCATTGACAGAATATGACAAGAGGCCAAGGGCTGACTAGTAAGGACTGAATTGTGACTTAGCTGCACAGCGCATGGTGCAACCATTGAAGCTTAAATTACCAATGTCTGCAAAACAGGAAGCTCCATAAACCAATTCAAAACATTAACCAAGGGCCACTTTTGCCCAGAGGGTTTGCACCTCAGTGAAAAATCAGATCAGACACATGAGAAGTGTGATGATATAGTTAAACAAGTCCTTCCCCTCCCTATGTATTAATATATACTTCCACCACATCACTCGCATCTATTTATGTAAGAATACATCATAGTATAGCACACTACTGCCTATATATTTTTTTTTCTTTTCTTTTCAATAAGAAGGTCATATCAACATGTTAAAAAAACTAGTAAAAATATTTTTAGAATCCTCACTTAAAGTTTGCAAATATCTTTCTGGCAGAAATCCCCAAATAACTTTACAGCAAGACGTCTCAAAGGAAACAGAACTCCCGCAAAAAAAAAAAAAAAAAAATACCCACACACCACACTACAAAATGAATGTGACCCAGGGACTTGCCCTTCTATGCAACAACACAAGTAGAGTGCACAGAGACAGTGAAGTCCGCAGGGCGTGAAATTAAAATTTTACACAGATACAATGAAGTAATGATACAATGTTACAACCTTGGCACAAAAAACTTCTGGTTTGAGTAAAGTCAATGTCATGTGATGTTACGGTTTGTGCACTGGTAGAAATGGTCTGCTGCTAAAAAGTTCATAACAAAACAAGAGTGAAAGCAAGAGAACTGTACAGATAATTACAATAGGCCTATACATTCTAGTGATCTGGACATTTCTTAAGAAACTCATCACAGTAGTACCTAGTTTTCACTGCAGGCTGCGTTAAGCAAGCACACTTTTCTCTCACGCCTACAAATCAAAGAGCTAAGATGCCACTGGGAGACAGAAAAAAGAAAACTGAAAGGGATTTGAATTTGACAAGGAAGTGGGAAGGAGACATGGATATATGGATAAAGAATAGGGATGCAGGGAGCAACTGCACAGAGTCGACAAAAGCTGGGAGGAGCAGCAGCTGGAGCACTGTTAAAGTCCTTGCAGGAACTGCTTCCCCTGTCACAGTAAGAGGGGAAAGCAGCGCTGAAACAACGAGGACAAGGTAATTGGAACAAGAGCAGGACTTGAGCACTTCCCAGCAGATCCACGTGTAGAGGCATGGGCACAGTTACGAGAATTTGCTACACCAGACTTAAGACTTGCAAAGCAAGTTACAAACTGCAGCCACAGTACTACAAATATACGTGCACAGTACAACACTGAATTATCAGACGATCTGCACGGAGCAGGAAAAATTTTCTTTCCAGAAGTACGAAAAAGTCTGCAAGCTCATAAATCATAAAGCTGCTCATACATTATGATGTTTCACAGATATCTGATAGATTGACAGAGCTCGTGCATTCTACAAAATATATTTATAGGTCAGAACTATGGGAAATAAAACCTGAATTCAGTACGACTGCGCATCTCAAAGCACAATTTCATGGTCACACGAGTTATGCACACGAGTACTACTGGTCATGCAAGCTGTGTGTGCAACTCACCCTTCTAGAAATGTAACAGAAAAAGTCAGTCTAACAGTGCAAAGGTCATTTCTGACATGGCATGTTTCTCACCCTACTGATCCAAGACGATACACACAGAGGAACATACAGCCAAATGTGACTTAATAAAACCTTCAAGCCTTCAGCTTATTAATTCTTTTAAATTTTTCTCATTTCATTCCAGTGATTTCATTAGGTTAGACTTCTTCATCTTTATTAAAAAATAATCAGAACTGAAATGTTTCAATAAACCCAATTTCTGTTTTAAGTAGTAAAAGATGATTCAATGCAGATGAAGCAAAAATGAAAGTTAAAAGTACAATGGCACTAGAAGCTTTCAGAATCTTCTTTAAAAGATTTTAAATACATAAATTATATATTATTACTCCAGAATGTCTTCGTTTGTTTTTACAGAAAAATAATTTAAAAAACACTTTTTTCCACTGCGCTCTTCAGACGTATCTATCGAAATAAAATCATTTAGAACTTCTGGCTAGAAAGAACCAAAGGAGAAAGCCAACACAAAGTATCACTGTTAAAGCAGATAGAGATAACTTTGTATAGCGCAGAAAACAAAGACATAGTATTACTTTCAGTAAAAGGCTTCATTTTCCACAATGTTTTCAAATGAACTCCCCCCATACAGACTGAAAGAAATATTATTTTTCTTACAGAGGGGCAAATATGAAGTACCACCTCAAAAAACATGACAAACAGATCAAAATTATCATACATGACCCTAAATTACCACGGAGCTGGAAGCAAGTTGCACTGATAAATTTGAACACTAAATTAAAACAATACCTACAATTTATTAAATTGTGTGGTATCTGGAACACGAAAAAAAAAACAGATATTGTTTTCTTTTAAGATTATCTAAATGCTGAGGAGATAACTTTAGTTCTCCAGTCACAACCTGTCACAAAGGCAAACTTACTCTTTGAAAAGGAGCATTTGATTTAGGAAGAGAAAACAAGTCACACCTTACAGTAGAAATTGGTGCATTCAGCTTAAGCAAGGAACTGTAGGTTGACAACAGCAATCCTCTTGCTACAGTGTGGGAGGAACTAGCGATTACCCCATCAATTCTTAGTTTCTTTCAAATCTGTATCAGGAAACCATAAGGTAAGTTACACAATTCAAGGTTCCCAAAAGGAATGCTGGAAAGCCTACAATACAAAAATGTATTAAACAGTTCAGTATTCTTTACAGTGAAATACTGCTATGAATTTCCCTACCCAAATGTGAAAAAATACTTCAGTTATTTCACTGCCCTATCCATGGAGTATTAGGGCCTGTCTCTTTAGTTATTAGGTCC
Organism: Struthio camelus; assembly: GCF_040807025.1. NCBI lineage: Eukaryota > Metazoa > Chordata > Aves > Struthioniformes > Struthionidae > Struthio > Struthio camelus. Next base: position 60,266,812 of record NC_090981.1, on the reverse strand, counting down.
TATTCTAATTCCACTTATGTCAGTGAACTAATTCCAGATATGCAACCTTATAAGACTGAGACTTAAGCCCAGATATTGGGTTTTTCCAAATCAGAAATGTCTTAACAAGGACATTAAGAGATGAACATTATTAAAATATCTTTATTAGAGCCATAGATTATGGATGAATTAAAGAAGCTAAAAAGCTGTAGAGGAGAAAACCACTAGCACAGAATCGTGGAGTATGTGGAGTTAAGAACACAGTAAGTCAGGACATGGAGCCAGGAACTGGAGTTCTGGTCTGTCTGTATTTTGAATGTGCCATCTCGCAATTCTCTTGGAGGCCCACTGCTTTTTCTGGAAGATGACAAAATGAAGAATTGTTCCCTGTTCATTTTCTCCATGTCATTTTTGATCTTACAAAATTTTAAGGTATCCTCACCTTAGTCGTCTTTTTTCCAAGCTGAAGAGTCCTAGTCCACAAAAGCTCTTCCACATCTGAGCAGTGCAACGGACTATACAGATGTTACAACCAAAGAGTAACAACAAACATTAGGTACTTAGATTTACCATCCCTGTGGAGCAAAAATTCACTACAGAAGTCTTTCCTTTCAGAGGGGAAAATGATGTAAATATGAGGAAGTTTATTTAAAAAAAATTACAAGGGGCAGTTAAAAGGGTAAAAATGTCTGAAAAGGTACACATTTGTTTAATGGTATCATACTGGGGCCCAAACACAGACATACAACCTATGAAGAAAGACTTCAGAAAGATGAAATCCAGCCAGACTAGTTAGGTATAACAGTAAAGGAGACAATTATGTCCAGTCAGGTCCAAAAAAGGAAAATAGCAAAGAATAAACCCTGATAGATTAAAAAAGAATACACAATAAAGCCCAGCCAAGGAAAATTACCGGTTATCTTGTTGAACACGTAAGGTCTAATAACAACTCCTGCTTTAAATACATCAAAAATAGGAAGCCTGTCTGAGCATCTGCTAAAGCCAGGAGGAGATAAAGTTATAAAGGTGCTCCTTAGCAGAAGCTCCATAGCAGAAAAGGTCAAAGCAGGAAATTGTATTCACCACGCAGGAACCTGCAAAGTTTCCGATGCAACAGAGGACATGGTGGAAAAGGTGTCTCAAGTTGAAGTGTCGTATAAACATGTTACGGAACAACTCAACAGAATGAACAATAAATAATAAAGTGCTGGGATCAGATAGTACTCACTCTAAGTTCTAAAGGAGCTCAGGTATGAAATAGCTGAACTGTTAACTGTAATGCGTAACTAATTGCCTAAAACTGCCTCAGTTCTGGGGCACTGAAAGTTGGCAAATATAAGTTTTTTTATAAAGGGATCTGGAGCGATGCAGGAAACTACAAATGAAGAAGTCTGACGTTTAGAACAAGTAAATTGATAAAAATTATAATACAGAATAGAATTTATAACAGAGATAAGCTTGATGTATTGGAAAAGAGTCAATATAAAGTTGTAATTAATTGGAGAACTCTACTAGATTCGTAGCATTATTATGCATCCCAAAGAGGAAAATAAAGCTAATATCATCCATCTCATATTCCGAAAGCTTTTCAACAAATCTGTCACTACAGACTCAAAGTTGCCACAAACTAAGAAGGAAAACCCACTTATGGATAGATTACTGCTTAAAAGATAGGCCATAAAAAGATAGCATTAACATTGGTCTGCTTTAAAATGGCAAGGCAGGTCACTAGCGGAGCCTCACAGAAATCTGTTAGGGCCTGAACTCTTTAATGCATTCATAAATGGTCTAGAAAAAAGGACAAATAACGAGGTGACTTCCACTGATGATACTATGTTATTCACAGTGGTAAAAACAAGAGCTGGAGGTCTTTATTGAGGCAAAGAATTAAGATAGCACAAAGGGAAAAAAGGTACACTAAAACTCTAAATTCCAGGACTCTGGAATGGGGCAAATCTAATAGAAAAAAGTGCTGAGCAATGTCCTTAAGTGACAGAGAGGGAGGAATCTCTTTTGTAAGCAGGCAACTCATCAGCAGGAAATAATTGAGAAGACAGATCTGTGTCTACTGAGACCATCTCTAAACACATCTATGTTTGACCAGAAGAAATGGGAAATTACTAGTGCAAAGTCTTGCTTAGACCTCATTGATATTACTTATCCTGGTCACCTGTGTTCAAGTGATGGGACCTCACCGCTTTATGTGACCTATGAAAAGGATTCTCCAGAGTAGTGACAACTCTTATCCTTCTTTCCAGATTTGCATCACCACACGTTATCATGTTATAAACTCATGTTATAAGCTCATGTTCCACTAAGAAAGATGCTATATGTTCATAAGCATACCTGTACACTCCCTTTCCCAGAGCATTCAGTACCTAATCCCTTTGATTTATAAGGCAAGTATTAACATTGTATTAATAATCAACCCACTGACCATGCAGCACCTAGGTTAACTCTGCATTTGCCTCCAATCCATAATCAAAATACGAAAGATAAATAGCTTATTTTTAGTTCCATATATTCAGCTACAAGAGGGATAAGATGTCAGTGCCCGTTACTTTAGGCTCATTTGATAGTCCAAAAGACGACAGGTATCACCAAAAGGTGATTTAAGCTCATCCTAAAATAGGCTATCAACCATAAAAGGAGCTGAGGGTAACTAGCTCAGATGTCTTAAGTTAAGCAAGATGAATTCCACCCTAACTGTATACTAGCATCACAGTTAATCACATTTATTACATGGACCAACCAAGCATGGAGATCACTGTGCCAGGATCCTCTCCTGAGGAGTTCACAGCCTGAACAGTCAAGGCAGACAAAGGACAGAGGACAAGAAGAATGCATAGACAAATTAAGCAGCGTGGTGGAAGTATGGTAACACCACGTTTTAGGAGAGGAGAGCAAAGAAAGGGCAATAGAGCAGAGAAAAGGGAGAGTAGAGTGCAAATGGCTCGGCAATGAGGTGAGGTTAAAAAACAGGATTGGGGTAAACCGCTGATGAGCTCAGAGGGGTGAATGTTCAGACAAAACTGTCTGAATGGCTGACGATATCAGCCTGCAGCTGCTCCTGCTGCCTGAACACCCTTGCTGATCTGCTGCAGTTTCCTCCAGGGTCATATCCTACGGGAAAAGGAGAGACCTACCACCTCGGCCCTGGAGTTCAGGATGGTTTACTATCCTCACGTGAGCTTCAGTTGTTTCAGGATACAAGAACAAAGCAAAACAATTTGGTACAAGATCTGCAATCTCTCCTACCAGCTAAATACCCTGCCAAAGATACTGCTGCATTTGAACAAAGCATTTACAAAAATGGCTTCTTAAAGTAAGATGTGATTATTCTGTATATACTATTAGGCAATTCTTTCCATCTCAAAACAACAACAACAACAACAACATAAAGGGAGACTCTTCTGAAGGAGCAGGAGCAGAAAAGTGACTAAAGTGCTGTGAAGAGAACCATGCACAATGCTTCAGAGAATTATGAAGAGAGGAACCAAGAGTGATCCTAATTTGTCAAGTTCTATAGAAACTTCCATGACAGTAACTCCAGGAAAACGTTTAAAAGCTACAATGCAGAGTACTCAGAGAATCAGCGGAGGAAGGAAAAAAAGCAGTCAAAACAGGCTTCTTGACAAGGCGGCAGAGCAAAGCACAGACTGAACCTGAAAATACTGAGTCTTTTGAGACAGTAAGTTTTCATTGCCTTGATTACAAGTACAAATGGGAATCACATCCAATGAACCAATATTCACTTAAGATTTAACATGGTATTTGAGAACCTGCAAAAACAGTTAAAAGACAGTGCAAAAATAACTGAGATTTAACAATGAAAACAATGGTAAAAAGCAGACTGAAAGGGTTAATTCAGCTTCTTAACATGATTTGTACTCTTATTTTCCTTTGCTTATTATTACTTTCAAACTACAATCAACTTATTGTCATACCACTGAATGATGGAAATCTTGCCAACTACTTCATAACTGACACATTTTCTGTTGCACTGAACATTCCCAAAAGACATTTCCCCTCATTTTAACACAAAATCCTGTCAGATCCAAATAGCTGAATAACAAAATGTGTAAAGGATATGTAGCTGTAATAGACCTCCCTCAACTAGTCAATTTTGTAATAAAAGATGATCAAAAAAGACTCAAAGATCCAGTGCTAGATTAATGCAAATATCTGCCTGTTTGCAAGTGCACTTTTTGATTAAACTGGCATACATCAAGTACAATTAGAAAGGTTATTTATAACTAAGAAATACATAATTCTGCATTTTAATGAGGGTGACAATTACAGCCAACAGTTGCTAATTAACATTAATCCTTTTGCACTGCAAGTCAGAGTTCCCCAACGTGATTTTCATTGTCAGGAACGGACACACCAAAAGTGTTATCACAGAGCAGCTACTAAGTTGGTTCCTTTGACATAAATAGGTGTTCCTGTTACACACAGCAAAGAAAAGGAATGTGATGATGTGTTAAGTTTGATAACCTCAGATGTAAATACCAAATGTCACTTCAAAATTTATTTGATGTCTACAGCATGAAATATAATCAAGGCTTATCATTTCACAGCTGAACCCAATTCCAGGTTTCCCAAGAGTCAGTCTGCACAGGTGAAATCTGATTTCCACACAAGCTTGAAATCTCCTATTGTTAAATTTGGTTTTGATCCCAATCCTGGTTTCACATCTATACTTCTTCACCCCAGAGACTTCAAAGCTTTTAGTGGTAGTAATAGAACAATGTAGATAAGGAGAAGTGTTTGCCCTTTCGGGATCAGTTTCTGAAGCGGAATTCCAGCGCAAGGACTCGAAATGAAAATTATTACTGCAAACTGGTTTGCTACCACAACATATCCTCACTGCAAAATTTCTTACATAGAGCACCATAAAAAATGTGGTTCTCAAAATAAAACCCGAATTTTAAATCCTAATCTTTCAAAATTGCTTTAATGTATTTCCATTGGCTGATCACAAATATTTTTATAGAAAAACTCCACGTCTATAAAGACAACCATTGACCTAATGAAACACTTCTACTTCTGATAGTCATAATTCCCTAAAGAAGAGATGACTTAGATTTTCATTTACATATTTCCAAGGAGAAATTATCTCTGTTTCAACCTCTCAGCCACTGCCTTTTCAGACACAAGCATTAGAAAGCTATCTGACAGTCTCTTTTCAAGCCGTTCTTTAACAGGAAGAGAGACTTGGTCCAAACGCCATCAAGATCAGGTACACGAGATCATAATACAGCCAGTAAATAAAGCCTCTATAAAGCGTGTCAAGGTGCTCTCCATCTGGGTCAGGCAGTTGGAGTGGGATCAATGTTAGATATAAGTAAATGAGAAGGCAGAAAAGGAGAATTGTGAGCTCTAAGCAAAGAAACCTATAATGCACTCCTTATAAAGCGCTGTAAATTTCACATTTATTTTATAAGTATGAGATAGATGGGTTATTTCTACATACAGAGGTGCCCAACTAAAATCAAGATAAGTGATATTAATGTCCTATGGTCAGTACTATTGAACCTCGAAAGCAATAAACTATGAGTCGATAAATATTACATTTGCAACATAGTTAACATTCTTCTACTGTCTCTGGCACTTATTACACATTGTAACCGCAAGTCTACAATACATTATTCATATTTGGGATGTCACTGAGTGATGGATTGCTGTAAGAGAGGCTGTCCTTTAAATAAATCAACAAATAAAAATGCAAATGTTAACATTTTCAGCCACAACTTTTTCCATCTTGAATGGGGAATGAAAATTTCACATTATATCGACAGCCAGCAGAGAGAACAATTAACAACCTACACTGTGAATAAGGGAGATTAATTCGCAAACGTCTGGTTTTATCACTTGCATATGGAACTATATTGGACTTTTTGTACTGCTAGCTCTCTCAGGGAATTGAAAAAACTTGTGTCTCCTATCATGCTCATCACCTAACTCACCACCCCACTGCAAACACTTAATTCCTTTAAATGTTTGTAAGTTAAGTCTGGAATGAAAGTTTTCTCCTCCTCTGCCTCCTTTGGAATATTGAATCATATCTGATACAAGGAAAAAAAAAATCTATTTCTTTATAAGTGCTTGCTTAGATTCTATAGGAGAAAGTTGTTCATAGTATCGTCTTAAGAGCAGCACCATATTTAAGCATCCAACACAGATCTGAAAGGCAACTACTGCCTAAGTAAGGCAAAAGCCTAAATCTCATCATTGCCATATTTCCTAAGTACTCAGCATAGCAGATCTACTCTATACTATTCCAATGTGCATTATTAAGTATTCAGCTCTGCACATTGTATTTTACATCAGATATTAATTTGCTTAAAAGTCCCTGAATACACATTCACCTGAGATGTGCTGGGCAATTGGGTAAATAGTTCTGTTTTTAAAATATCCCTAAACACAAATTTAGACAATACAATCTGTTTATAAAAACTCCAACAGGCCACTGTGGTCTAACGGATAATAATACAGCTAGAATGTGGTACTCATATTGCAGGAACTTTTAAATCACTTATTTTAATGGCTATAAGAAATTCCACTTCCAGACAATACATTCAGCAAGCATTAACGCTGTGATTTAAAACTGCCACAAGAAAACAGAGGCTTAATGCCGAAATCAGACTATTGCTCAATCCCTTAATTTATCTAACTATTCTTAAATTTACTTCTTAGATGCCCAAAGTAAAAAATGTTACAGGGGAATTATCTGTTTCCATGGCGAGCAGAACAACCTTTGCCTATGTCTTGTAAGCACTCGATTATCTGTGGCATTATAGGACTTAACCGTGGCAAACTCAACACTACAATGGTTTCTGTGTGGGGAGAGCCTGACAATTGCACTGGGGCTGTAATCAAATCAAACGGTCTTTCAGAAAGGCACAATTTACAACTTTTTTTTTAAAGAAAGAATAGCTTAATACTTTGATTTAAAACAGTTCATTTCTGTTTTGCAACATAACACTTGTTTTGCTCAAATCAGTGCTTGATTATACCTGAGGTAAGATCTAGTTTCCGTAAAAACTTCTTCATTGCTAAATAAAAGCATATAAATGTCATTACTTCCCTTTTCAAGCTTCCTTCCAGCTCACAGGCAAAAAGTAGAGTCTTGCTTCTAGGCAAACTGCAGTTATGAAAAAAGACAACCCTGGTCATCAAAAAGGTAAGGCTTAGGACTGCCAGAAAGAACTGTGCTTTAGGGATAAAGAACAGAACTTACTCTTCCAAACTTGCCCTGGCCCCAACCTTGCTGTGATTTTTTTTCTAAATATATTGGCTTTGGTTTACATAAATAAGTACATGGAGTAGAAAAGCTTTCCAGATCTGCTGTGAACATAATTTCAAGGGCCTCATGCAGGTGTAGACACTTGGCTTAATAACACTCTACAGACAAACATGCAATGCTTGGCTGTAGTGTGAAAAGCAGCAATAGGCGTGCATAAAAGCCTGATAGGCAAACTCACTCACTATTAGCCTAACCTCAGTATGCCAGATAATGAAATGTTATTTTTCTTTTAGAAACAGCATTAAAATTGCCCTGTGAACAACCGTTCTGAGGGCCACAAGCTTGGTCCTTCTGCAGTTCTCACACTACAAATCTCAAAACACCCATCTTTACCTTCTCGGGACACATTCCTTGTCCTAGAGGCGATTCATTCAGCGAGAGAAGAAAGTAGCACTGCAGCGTTTCTTCCTGAAGCAGGAGGCAGCTTTAGCACACGCTTAAGCCTCCATTTGAGCCCTGCCAAGAAAGGCTATCAAGCCAACACATCTTTACCTGCCATGCCTGCTTAGCCGGTCAGCCCGCTGCAGAAGCTGAGCTAGCACCCTAATGCCTTGCGCTGGCAGGGAGCTTCTGTCACTTCCCAACACCTTCTCCCTGGCAGGCTTTTCACTGCTGCTACTGCAGAGTGCCAGGGTTTGTGCTAGTTAAAGCTGGCCCAAACATGAGTTGATTCTAGTCCTATAAATTTAAATAATCAAAAGTAATTATATTTACATGTACTACTGAATAAATAAATTTGCTCTTAGGCTAAGGCTTTGCGCTGCAAGTTTCAGTCCCATGCCAACTGTGGTGGTTAAGCTGTTAACCCTCCCCCCCCCCCCAAATCATGGATTATAACAAACATGCTGACAAACCCTTAACGTTAGTGGCACAAAAGCAGCAATAACTCTCAATATTGATTAATTTAGTTAGTTAAACCTGCAGTCTAAGCTTATAACCATTCAGTGATAAATTGAGACTGACCTGCTGCTCAAGCAGGTTTTCTGATGAAGGATAGGATCAGCTTTAGGTCTCCACAGAAATACTTGTCCATTTACCATTTTCAATTAGAGAAGGCCATGAGTAAGGGAAAGCACAACATGGCTGCTTAAACTGGTCAATTATACTTACAGCACCAAGAGAGAAAGTGAGTGAGCACAGGAGAGATCATCCTAGAAATACAGGATTTTTCAAAATTTGTCATCAACTGGTAAAATAAACCTTTAAAGATGACAGCTAATCAGACTCTTTTTACTTATACCTTTATCTGATATGATTTCTAACAGTGCATTTCAACAACTGTTTTACTCCCCTCTGTGGAAAAGAATGGGCCATCAATCCTCTTGAACAAAATTCCTTTTCCTGAGCAGTTGTTGTATGATGTGAATAATTATCTTATATCTACTCCTCAGTGCTTGAATGGAATCTCAACTTATCACTATTAGACAGTATCAAACAATATCTAATACATACTCTTTATCCGATATTACTGATTTCCAAAGGTAACCCTTGCTTCCAAAAGAAATGCTTAGGCAATCCTGTAGTTTCTGTTTGTTTAAACATACAGTTACTTGTGGGAAATAGAGCCCAATCTATCTCAGTTCTTAAATCCTCCCAGAATTATCATCTTTTCCTTCAGAAGAAAAAAAAACGTGTTTCCATAGCAAGTAAGTACAAATTTGTCAATATTGATAGTGTTTTTTCACCTATTATATATCGCAAGTTCTCTCTGAAGATGGAAATAAAACTACCAGCTGCTGCCAAGAACACAGGGATGATATCAAGCATACATTTTCCTAGTCCACTGGGCCAAGAAAAGATTAAATCTGACTCAAGACCTCTCATTCTCCAAGAAACATTTAACTCTTCTCGTGAACTGTCGTATGTTTTAGTCACCCCACTGCACAAAGTCATCTAACTAATGGTGTAAAATACAGCAGATTCACACTTTAGTCTGCATTTACTCTGTTGGCTTAACTAAAGATTTTATTACTAGAAAACGTCTGAGAGGCTAAAGAAAAACAAGGACTGCATGTTGCCTTTTTAAGCCCTTATGACTAGAACTGTAATCCTGCCCAAAGTGGGAAAGTTGTTTTTAGACTCCTAAGTGTAACAACAATGCTGCTTTCTGTTTCTTCACTGGAGCAGAAGTGATAATGCTGCTTTTCCAGCGCATTTAGTGCAGATATATAGTATAAATCAGGAACTGCTGACTTAATGTGATTTTGTTGCTTGTCGTTAAACATAAAATAACTCTGGTACAAAACATTTAAAAAGAAATGTCATTTGATAAAATATGGGGGAAGATACAGGGGGATTAAAATCTTCAAGTGGATTTAAAATCTAACAGGAGTTAACACCATTCATTCAAATTATTTACAAATGTATTTAATGTGTCAGGACTTTGAACATAAAATACTTTCTCTTCAAAATCTAAGTAAAATTAAAATGTTAGAACTTGGCGTATTCCTGCTTTTCTTATTCTAACAAGCAACTTAAGGCTTACTATAAATGTCAAAAGCATATGGCAGTTTTTAGTTTATATTATCCAGCTTGTGCTAACATGAAATACTATAGAATTTCAGCCACTTTCCTGCATCTAGGGGATAGTGATGGTTGCATTTGTAGAATCTTAAACCAGAGATTACCCAGCAGCTTACCGTGAAGTGTCATGCTGGATCGGAGATGTGGCTGTGGTTACAAGCTCTTTATTGCTGCCTGTCAGCACAGGAGATGTGGCTGCATCCTTTCTAGGCCCGGAAGTTGTCCCTGTGAAAGGAATTGAAGACAACTAAGCCAAATATTAGAGGCTAGTAAGTTCTGGACAGCTATTACATGATTCCACATTATTACAGAACACCCTGCCCAAAAGTTATGCCGTTCTTCGGTGTGCTGTATGTACAGTGAGAGGGCAAAGAAGTCATTATCAGTTGACATTGCTGCGCATGGATCATGTAGAATCATATTTATATAATAAGCCATACATTACAGCCTTTACCTTACCATGTGACGTTTGACAGTCTTGCACTGTTATTTCTTATAATGGTTCACTGGATCGAGCTTGTTTTTACAGATACAGCCTTCTACAAGATGTTAGTTTTTCCAAGTTTGTTTTTAAGTATCCCTATAACAATATTTTGCTCTCAGTAAAACAGAAATGTTTGTTCACCCCTTCTTTTTCCCAAAATAATCCTAGAATTAAAAAATAATTTAGGTTGGAAGATGAAGTCTGGAGGTCATCTAGTACAACCCTCCAGTCCAAGCAAGTCCAGCAAGATCAGGTTTCTCAAGGATTGTCCAGTCAGGTTTTGAATATCTGCACTGATGGAGATCCAACAGTCTCTCTGGGCAACTTATTCCAATGTTTGACCACCCTCACAGTGAAAAAAGTTTTCTGTACAGCTAATCAGAATTTCCCAAGTTGTAACTTGTGCCCACTGCCTCTTGCCCTGTAACCTCCAAGAAAAGTCTTGTTCCCTCTTCTGTACCACCCTCTCCTGAGGTAGCTGAGGACAGGCTGGAGAGATAGGCAGAGAGGAACCTCATGAACTTCAATAAAGGGAAGTGCAGGGTCCTGCACCTAAGGAGAAATAACCCTATGCACCAGTACAGGCTGGGGGCTGATCTGCTGGAAAGCAGCTCTGCAGAGAAGGACCTGGGAGTCCTGCTGGACAACACGAGCCAACAATGTGCCCCTGGGGCCCTGAAAGAATGATATCCTGGAAGAATGGTCTCCATTAGGAAGAGCACTGCCAGCAGGTCGAGGGAGGTAATCCTCCCCCTCTACTCAGCCCTGGTGAGGCCTCACCTGAAGTAGTGTCCAGTTCTGAGCTCCCCAATGCAAGAAAGACATGGAGCTCCTGGAGTGAATCCAGCGGAGGGCTATTAAGATGGTGAAGGGCCTGGAACATTTCTCCTATGAGGAAAGGCTGAGAGCTGGGCCTGTTCAGCCTGGAGAAGAGAAGGCTCAGGAGGGATCTTATCAACACGTACAAGTATGTGAAGGGAGGGTGTCAAGATGATGGGGTCAGACTCTTTACAGTGCTGCTCAGTGATGGGACAAGAGGCAACGGGCACAAATAGAAACACAGGAAGTTCCGTCTGAACATAAGAAAAAGCTTTCTTTTACTGTGAGGATGACCAGTTTCATCCACCTTACAGTCAATTTGCCCAGTCCATAGATCACCAGTCTGACTATGAGAAAACTATGGGAGTTGCATCAAAGGCTTTGCTGAAATCAAGGTAAGTGACATCCATCGTTCTCCCCTTGTCTAGAGGGCAAGTCACGTCACCACAGAATGCAATCAGGTTGTTAAAGTATGATTTGCCCTTAGTAAATCCATATTGGCTGTTTCCAACCATCTTCTTGTCTTTCATGTGTTTGGAAACAGTTTCTAGGAGGACTTCCTTCATAATCTTCCCAGAGACAGAGGTAAGGCTAACTGGCCAGAAATTCCCTAGATCCACCTCTTTGCCCTTCTTGAAGCTAGATGTGACATTTGCTTTTTTCCAAAAATCAGGAACTTTCCTGGATTGCCATGACCTTTCACAGATGAGAGCCTCTCAGTGACACTGACCAGATCCCTAAGCACACTCAGATGCATCCTGCCTGGTCCCACACATGGGCTTATGAACGCCCCAGAGGCTTAAGCACTTCCTAACTGTATCTTCCTCTACCGTGGGTAAAGCATCACTCCCACAGACTATGCCACTAAGCTCAGGGAAGCCAAAAGGCAAACCTTAACCGTAAAAACAGGCATTGAGGACCTCAGCCTTTTTCTGTGCTTTGTTACTAGATAGCCTGTCCCACTGAGCAGAGGATCAACCTCCTTCTTAGCCTTCCTTTTGCTGCTGATACACCTATAAAAGCCCATCCTCTTACCCTTTATAACTTTCTCCAGCTTCTACTTGAGCTGAGCTTTGGCTTTCCTTACTCCAACCCTGTATGCTAGAGCAGTGTCTCCATCTCCTCCCATATAGTGCATCCCTGCTTCTACCTGCTGTGTATTTCCTTTTTGCAGTGAAGCTCTGTCAAGAGCTCTACGTTCATCCATATGGACATTTAGACAGAATGGACTAGTCTTGTGCTTTGAGGAGGTCGTCCTTGAAGATCACCTACCTTTCCTGAGTCCCTCTCCCCTCCAAAGGATTCTACTAAGTAGATCCCTTTTTAAGTGGAAATGTGCCCTTTTGAAATGCAGGGCTGCAATTCTACTGCAAGTCTTACCCCCTTTTTCCAGGATTTTAAACTCCACAGTCTCATGATTGCTGCAGCCAAGGCTGCCCTCAACCTTCACATTATCAACTACTACTTTCTTTCCTGTGAGCAACAAGTCCAGCTGACTGCTTTCTGACAGTCAGTCTCTTCTATAACTTGTATCAAGAAATCATTATCAACACACTCAGAAATCTCTTGGATTGCTTGTGCCCAGTTATAACGCCCTTCCAGGAGATAACAGGGTGCTGGAACACTTCTTACTTAGGCTTGCTTAAGTAAGGTTCATCAGGGCAACACAAACAAGGACTGAGCTCTCAGTTTCATAGCTATGTTTTAATTAGATAACTTGTATACAGATAGTCAGTGGTAAGTGGAATAGACAAGTTAGGAGTAATGCGATCTAGTGCATAAAAGCTTGTGTGTGCACGCTCCATTATCTATCCTAACTAGTACTGTCCAACATCACATAACTAAACAACGGTACATGTGCGGAAGGCTACAAGTCTCAGAAAAATTAAAAGTCAAATGAGTATGTAACTCTCTTTTGTCATGACTAAATATTTCTGGGCTCTCTGAACAGTAATGTTATCTACCATCCATGCTGAAATACAGAGTAATATATTAAAGTTGAAATTCCAGCATCACTGCAAAATTTCTACAGGTTTATGGATGTCCAAGAGACTAGCATTACTTAAAATACTGTGTTGATTTAAGATGTATAAAAAGTATATGCATATTATCGAGTAAAACCATATGTTCTAATGTGTTCTAGCAAGGCTACCAAAGGAATGGGTTCTTATTGCTCTAATGCATTGTGCTTCAGCATTACATAGCGAGAGCTCTCACCTAACAAATAGTTACCAGGAATATATGTTGATCGTGTGTCTCTGGTAACTTGGTAGTATGCTAATCCATGATGAGAAGAGCAGGTATGCATATAAAGACTAGAAGCCTCTTGCTTGGACATTTGGCTTTATGACTGAATATGAAATATTTAGAAATCATTTCACATGACAGTGGAATGAGGCAGCTGGATTTTAAGAAACTAACACTGAAGTAATAAAAAGCTGGTGAGCATGGGAGAATATATTCAATTCCTCGTTTGAGAAAAGGCTGGCACACTGTCAACATACTGAATTCAAAGTAAAGTAGATATATTTCTCTGAAAAAGAAAATATATGGACTCAGAAGTGGCCAATACAGCCTCAAGGGGACTGTTCAAAGGCCCAAGTTTGAAAATATTACTAGGACTAGAAATGGAAAAAAAGAAAAGAAACTAAGTAGGAATATACTGAGGCTGTTAGGCTGCACAGAGATAAAACAGGAGTAGAAAGAAGTCCTGAATATAGTGAAAAGAAAACCTTTTAAAATACATCTCGAAAAGGCACATGAGTCTATTGAGGGAAAAAAACACCAAAGAGAAAGTAGGTCTATAAATAAATAAAGAAGATTAAATCAGTAATGATCCTAAAATGGCCAAGCTACTAATAATTTTAAAATACACTGAGAGAAAAAATAAGGAAAAGAATATCAGCAACTAAGAGGTAATAAAGACCTTGTACATGTATAATACCTGCTTGTATGAAGCTGATGAAAAGAAATTATCTGGGAAAAAAAGATACAAATTCTTCAGTCTGAAGGATATATATTTCAGGACTAAAGGGAATTAGCTAATGAATTTATGAAGTGACTGGTAATTATTTATGAAAAGTCATAGAGAACTGGGGTGATACAAATGACAGCAAATTAATTAGATCTGCAGGTGCTGGAAGACAGTATGAGATTGGAGAAGTTACAGATGATCTAGAGAGGCAAGAAACACAGGAAAAGAATAGACACGTTCTCTCTAGAAAAAGAAAGCTCATGCATGGTGCAAATAATAACTAAATACTGATATGAATGGAAAGTGAGAACCTGGGGTAGCACAGAATAGCAAAAAATAAACAAGAGGTAAGCCTGTAGGGCAAGCTACCCACAAAGTGCATTACAGATGTTTTCTAAATGGTAATATTTGGAATACTATTTTCAATTTGGTGAGCTTGATATAAGAATGATTTAAACTAGTTCAAAGACTCATTTGAGAAAATTCAAATAACTATATATTTCTGCTTAACAAATAGAAAACTAAAGCATGAAGAAAGCAAGGGAAATAAAGCAGCCTACATTTTTGAAAGTGTAAATACTTCGAATGAAGAAAAACTGTTGAGGCTGGACAAAGCAGTAATGGGATGAAAGTAAGCAATGGAAAATCTAGGTTGATAATCATGAAAGAAATCTTCATGAATTGTATAATACTAATATTCATAATACTTAACATTTATATAGTACTTCACATCTTCAAAGCACTTCAGTAATATTAACTAATTGCTCTATTCGCTTGTAGGGAAGAGTCTTCCCTCAAGGGAAGAGGTTCCAGATCCTGAATTGCTAAGAAGCTACATTAGAAAATCTGCTGAAAAACAAACACTATAGAGAAAATTCAGCCCCTGGAAAAGTATGGATACTACGAGCTAAGAGTTCTT
The DNA here is from genome assembly GCF_040807025.1 of Struthio camelus. NCBI lineage: Eukaryota > Metazoa > Chordata > Aves > Struthioniformes > Struthionidae > Struthio > Struthio camelus. The sequence continues at coordinate 60,251,805 of NC_090981.1, read as the reverse complement.
CCTTCTCTAGTTTTTTATTTTACATATGGAAAGGAAAGCTATGAATGTTAATACAATATAACGTAAAAGCTATTTCCCCTAAAGACACGTACAAGGAAAAATAGTTCCTTCTTCGTGTCAATACAGAAAGACTTTAGGAAGGGGATGAAGAGGAAGACTTCAAAAAGAAGCACAGGGAAGCAAAGTGCCCAATACTGCAGAACATAACAGACAGGATCTAGTTTAGTTTCCTAGCCCACAAGCAAAATTATTCAGGGTAGAGAGGAAGAGAAGTATACATTTCTGTACTCCAGTGCTTTTTAACTAGACAAGTTGCTAGATTTTAGTACAAATTGACGTAGCTGTTGGTGACACCAATAAAAACAATTTACTGCTGAAAAGATTCAAGACTTGAGGATTGCTTCGTCTGCTTAAAGTTTTCCTGGTAAAACTAAAAAAGTTTAGCGACAAGACACAAACACCTTCTGCAGCACAGGAATAAAAATTAAGGATCAAACAGAAATAGGAAATGAAAAGCATCAGTGAAAGAATAAAAGCTGATTGTCAAAGCATGGCCAGTCCTGTAAGTTTATAGCCTGAAAAGGGAACGGAAGTGCACCTTCTGCTCCAACAGGTGATGGGACCGAGGTAATGATGTTGTTTTCCCCATTACTAAACACTTATAGGGAGAAGGGAAAGTGAATTTCTTAAGAAATTACCCCTTCCAAATTCACTGCACTTGGTATGCTAAGCCATTTGGTGGGTAGTAGAGTTTTCCACCATTCCAGCATGGGCATGGCTTACTAATTACTCATTTTATTTTAAGAAAATCTAAGAGTACAAAGAGAGCAAAACAGGAAAACATCAAAATCTGATACAATGGCATATGTTGCTGTGGAGAAACACTTAGGAGTTGCAGGGTAGCCAGACACGCTGCTGCTTTCTGACTAGAAAGGCCACAGGAAAGTACATGGCTAAGTAATATCAAGTTGCATGTCTCAAGATGTCATCCTGTTGATTTCATTCCCTTCCTCACATTGCATGGCTTAGCTAGAGCTCAGTTAAACGCATTTTCTACTGACCCAACAGGTACTGATCGCTGTCTGAGACAGGCTTTCAGGCTTGATGGTCCAGGCCTCGGATGCAGTAAGGCAAACCCCACAATTTTATGGGATTCACCAAAGAAAACAGTATTTGTTTTCCTGGTTTTATTTTTGCTAGAAGCTACATAATTGCTTCCTAATAAAAGAATAAATTCCGAAGCAGAATTTGAAGGAGGAATCGCAGTTCAGCAACAGAGAGTAAGATCTAGCAGAAATAAGGACAGAGACAGAAAATGTCCAGAACTAACCAGAATTAAGAAATTTGACATTGTGCTCTGGTGATCCCCAAAGATGGAAAAAACACTTTACAAGTATGCGTGTATACTTGTTAAAGGAGTCCAAACATATAACAGAGGGAAGCCAATTAAAAAGGTACTAAATACAGAAGACTTCAACTGCAGTGATTAGTGCTAGGTAATTTGCCCTGTGATAAATAAGCCATTCAAATCAGTAATAGACCTGAGGTTATTCCACAGCTTGAAAGCATTTCTCTGAACTTTATCTGGTATCATAGCAAGCGCCAATGTTTATAACTTAAATTTGGCCATGCTGCTCTATGTCTTCAAAGTTATCAATCCCAATAAGTGTTTGTAAAAGATAACCACGTTCTTCAGACATCACGCTGACCACTGCAATCACTCGATCAGCATAGGTGCAGCTTGGTGCAATAGCCAGGTGCAGCTCATAACTTCTTCTAAGTACTAAAATGAAATGAATAAATGAAGGAGAGTCCAGGTTCGATTTTTTTTTCCAAATCTGTGGAAAATAAATTACTTTTTTGGGGACTATCCCTATCCAAGGAACAAAATCCATCATCCAACAACTGTGAAAAATCTCAATTTCATCACTACAGTATTGAGAAGGAGGGGGAGAAGGAAGAGGAAAAGAGAAGAAAAAAATAATGATAGCTGAAAAAAACATAAAAGAAAACCATCAGTGAAAATTGCCCCTGAAACTTTGCAGAATTGTAACGGCTTTCTCTCGCTTAAATTGATTGGTGTAGCAATGTTATAAAATGACTATTAGGATTCATTGTGCACAACAGAAAGTGTGAAATGTCAGCAGACTATACAGCAAAAGTAATGGGTCCTGAACCCCTGTTAGTCAAAAATGATTTTGTTTCAAATTAGAAATTGATTTTTTTGGACACAAGCCCTTTACAGGCTTCCAACTTTTGTAGCTGCGCCTTGGAAGAGATTAACCTCGGCCACTGTTTGGGTCCAGGCTGATGATACCCTTTTGAAAGTTTCTTCACAGGGACTGCTTTTTAATGTTGGTATGGTCTTAACCAATAACACAAGTTATTTGTTCCTTTGAGAACTGCACCACATTTCTTCTCATTTTGCCATTTTCTTTATTTTTATGCTGACATATACAGCAAACTGGTTGACAAGTTTAAAAAAGAAAGCAAGCTACTTCATAATTGAACCACAGATTATGTTCAAGGCTTGGCAGTGAAACATCCAAGCTGCTTTTGTTACCAACCCTTTCTCCTCCTAAGAAAGGCTGTTTTCTCTGCTCTTTAAGCGGAGGTGCAAAGCTAAGGGAAGGTTAGATTCTAGTTGTACAGATATCCCTGTGTGGCAAAATATCAGGTTGTAATGGTGGAGCCATTACTTGGGGAGGAAAAGAATGTGAAGAAGATTACACTCGAAGAACACAGCCCACTGCACTTATTCCCTGCTTGCTGGAAAAGGAAAAAAAAAAATTGTTGAAGTAGCTTTTTGAGATTAAAGGGCTATTTCTTCCCTTCCATCAGGAACACCAACCAAGAAGATCACTTGTTATTTACAAGGCTTTCTACGCTATTACTTTAAACGTAGCTACCTTCTCTTGGGTTGTTTTAAGCAACTTGCAGTCCTCTCCCTTTAATCATGCATTTTGCTTATCCACTCCTGAAAACATAATGTATAGTTTCTAAATGCCATCAGCACACTCATGGAGGTGCAAAACAGTATGCTTCACCTTACCTTTCCTTGACCTGCTGGCTTCCCTCTTGGCCCGCATCAGAAGGGCTTGCCCATCTTCAACATTTGCACTAAAACCAACCGTCTTCTTCCCCGAATTGCTCTCGCCACTGCTCCCTGGTGGTTTGGAGACTTTGCTCACTGGTGGTGTCCTGGGAAAGTAATCTTCACATTTCGATACCGGTAAACTGGGTGGAAAGAAAGGTCACACACTATTACATGAGGCACTCACTGTTTTTACCATTACGCCTCGTCCTCTCGCTCACTCCCTCGCCAGCAGTGTAACCATTATACTTCCAGTTAAGTTTTTGCTGAATCCTTTCCTTGATGTTTGAATGCAGGATGCCTAAAGATGTTACTAACCTACTTTAAATGAAAGAGTCGATAGGATTCTTTGGTTATCAGTGAACGTATCCATTCTAGTTGCCTTTTCACTGCAGCTTTGCTAAACATTGGAAAGTATACATCTAATGTAATCTTGGATCATACATACGTAAGCTTATACAGGGAGACTGAACCAGAATTTATCTCCCTGATGACGAGTTAGACAGTTAGTGTACAGCTTATCTGAGGATACATGTTGTGGGCCACACTAAAGAAATTTTAGTCAATAGGAGCTTAATTAAGGAGGAGAGAAAGAAATGATGATTCAGTTTCTTATTACTAAACTTTAGAGGTATTTTGCACACAAGGTTCTCAGTTCTTTTGCCTGACTTATTGCTGCCATTCACATTGTCTGTGAAAGGAACACTCGCACTCAAAAAGCGAGATCCACACAGGCAAGAACAAGGAACAGCAAGGGTTGCAAGGATCTGGAAACAGGAGACAGGCCGACCCTGTGCAAAGAGGTAATGCCGAGGACTGCTTTCCTCAGTTCTGCCCTGTGGCAAGATTGTCTTGTTTCCATGTCGTAGTGCTCCAAATCCCAACTCCAGTCAACTTATCCATGCAAACACTAACAATATTTTGACAATTATATTTGCAGTCTTGCGATAGCTGGCATATTTCCTAAAGCATTAGGTCCTGGATTTCCTGAGTGCTTCAGACAAGGCAACTGGGATCAAGACACAGAAAGGACTTTGTCCTGCATGGTGGAGCAAGCTTGGAAAAAAACAGCTATTAAAAAAAAAATGCTCACTTTTCTAGGAAAGAGGGAAAGCAGAGAAGAATTTGTGGGAAGAAAACTGGGGTCATGGTTTGCAAAAGGGAAGCAGATATACTGGGGAAAGAAAAGGGGATAAAGAAACAGAGGCACATGAAAGTGCGACAGAGACAGACACCAAAAAACTGGTGAGAGAGCATGTAGTGCAGCAAGTGCGACAGTCTGGATAGAGGGAAAAAAAGAGAGCTAACCAAAAGAGCAATGGAGAATGCGATCCAGTAAGAACACAGCCTCTGCAGGGCTAGGCATGATCTTAAACACCTTGCACAAATAAAGCCAGGATGCAAATTTGTTAACATGAAGCACGCATGACTGTAGTCACTGCAGACACGCACAATCACAGAAAAGCTTCAGAGGTTACAGAAATCATCTTTCTCTCCGTAAACTGCAGTACAAATTACAGAAAAGCTTTAAAAGTGTTGGGATCTCACAGAGGCTGCCGTCCACAGATGCACACAGGACTGTAACTATCTCTGCTGCCTTATCAACATACATTTTCGTTACAGCTTTGACTGCTAGGACAACCTACCACTTCCACATTCTGCTCTCAGGGAAAAGACTACCAGTTTAAATGAGGATGTCCAACAGGCATATGTCATTAGCCCCATCATTGCTATGGAGTAAATATATATATATATATGTGTGCATGTGCATATATAAGATACATGTATGCATTTGTATATATGTATATATAAAATAAAAATTTGGACGATTCACATGGAATGAATACAGTTCATCCCAGGATTATACTGTTCTATTTGCAACCATGGGAGTAACACACAGCTTTCTTAAGTTAATACCAGAGCATACAAATCTTTTTTCTGTGTAAGTACCTATTTTACATGGGCAACCCAAAGAGCACTAACATGTTTACATTATTTGCAATATAGTTTTATGGAGGCTGATTCACAAAATAAAGATGTAAATACCTTTTACATAAAAGATTACACTACTGAAGTTACTGTATATCTGAAAAAAGCAGATATCTGATCTTTCCATCAGAAAATGATAGCTGAATTAAAAGTTTCAAATCATTGTGCTGTATAAGTCATTGCTCACTAGGGCCCACTGCGCCTGTTCGACAATTAGCATTACTCCTGTATCATTAATGCAGAACATTACATAATGGCTCATGACCTGTAACAACTGGCTGAAGTGTTGGACAAAACTCTGAATAACCTCTGTTTACTTTAGAGCTTCAAACTGCATGGCTGCTAACAATGTTGCAAAGTGCTATTAAACTTTGTGATGGACAACATTAGTAACTTATTTGAATTATACGAAATTAACCTACTAATCCCTGAAACGCAGAGTATAGCAAGAGGTGGGTTTGAACCCTAACAACTGATTAAAGAGGCTCAAAGATGTACCAGCTGACCAGATTGCTATGATAATGCAAGACTGGATATTTTATTCTTCTGTTTCTGGATGATTAACAGCAATTAAAAATACTGAGGTAGCCATTATTCAGATGCTTTCTGAGTCTAAAGTACATTTAATTACAACCTACGGATCTTATGTGAAGACAGTGACCTTTGTCTTACAGAGGAGGAGGAGGCGTTTACTCCGCTGGTTCACTGTGATACCTTTTAGATGGTGAGGTTACCTCCAGAATACTGAGTTGTGGTTTAGATAACGCTATGCCAGAGGGAATTCAAAGAGAAACAGACACGAGGAGGAAGTTGGAGGAGCTAATTTATGAGGAAATAACACAAGCAAGCGTATGTGGCATTTATAGCTCACTAAGCAATGAATTAGAGCCTGGTTCTTCAGTATTTAATCCAGGAAAGCTCACTCTAAAGTTTTGCTCAAGTAAGGACAGAGAATCGAACCTAAAAATGACAATGTTAGTCTGAGAGGTGAACAAAACAAAGAGGGAAAAGGATAATGTAGAGACATCCAAAAAAAAAAAAAAAGACATCAATAATTAGCAATGCACCAAAACCAAGAAAAGAAAACATGAGGAAAAAGCTGCTTCAGAAAAAACTTATTCATCTATGTAATAATTAGTAAAACTAAAGACATGACTATTGCAATCTGGGAAATTTAAAACTAACAAAGTCTAGAAGGATCAGGCAGACAGACTAAGAGACCAGATAGGTCCTTCTCTATTTTCAAATTTAGCAATCCATCATATCACTCCAACATAGCTTTTGTAACATAATATCCGGCAGGAAGTGCTAGCTGATGAATTTTCATAATATTCCCTGAAATCACACAACAGAGAAGACAGGCTGAATAAAGACCTTAGAAACCTACCTAACCTACACATTAAGGCAAGAGCGGCAAAGTAGTATAGTCAGAAAAGAAGCAAGCCTCAGCATCACTGGATCCTTACGAATACCGAAATACTTCAGCAACAAAGGAAAACACACCTTAAACATTTTGCCATTTTGTCTATGCCTCATATCGCGATATCCCTGCTGAGCTTGAATGGCAAATTTTAAATGTCATTCAGGACCCATGGAACACTGCTAGTATTTGCATTCCTTAAAAAGTAGAAAAACATTAACCTTTTGTTTTATTGAATTAAAATGCCATGGAAATGCTGATGTAGTCTTCAGAGACTGAAATACTTTTACAAAGAAGAATAGCTGTCATTTATTAGACACAAAGAACAATTACTTGATAGGATGCTTTCTGACAAAAAGCAGATTGGTATTCTCATCATAGAAAAGGCATTGTAAAAAAACCCAGCACAGACCTCTGAGACTTGAATAATTTAAAGCTGCATTTGGTGCAATTTGAATTTTTCTTTAGGGAGGCAAAGTTAAATACCTTTAATTTGTTCTAATTATTTCAAATTTGCAAGTTAATTATGGCTGATCATTAAATAACAAAAAGGACTATCGTCTCCATAGAGTTTTACCTCCTACCCTCTGCATTACTTAAGCTAGATTTTAGTATGCATGAATTAACTTTCTAAATAATCACACGGTTTGACTAAATGGCTCAGTAAAATGAGCTCTGATCCTCAGAATAAGCATTAATGGACATTAGAAAGGCTACTGGGACCCATGTTACTTACATTATAAGTATTTTTAATGGGGTCTTATTTACTAATCTTTATGTACTGTTCAAGTTAGGGCACCATACAGATACATTATTCTGCTTTAATAGAGGAAAGTCAGTTCTTCAAGATACTAAAACACATGTCCATTTAGAGCTAACTAAATTCATTTTTAAATTAATGCAGGAAAACTCTGACAGAATTTAACTTGCTTTATCTGCTCATCCTGATGAATCAATCCAGCATAATGGTAGCCTTGGTCTGCAAATGGAGTTTTACAGATCTACTGATATGCTAAGCTACTCAAGCAGCTAAGACTCTTGCCACACAGTAGTATATACTATCAAGGCGCGTATACCTAAAAGGTTTAATCTCTTTCTTACTCCATACCTAATGCTCCCAGTCATTGATTCTAAACTTGGATCCCCACCTTTCACTGAACTCTGATCTTTCCATGCATTTTTCAGTGTAGATCAGTAGTATCCAGAGAACATGACTACACTATAACTAGTCAGAAATCCAAGATGCGAGGCAACTCATGCCTCCAGTATGTATGTTCAACAGATGGCTGTCTTAATGGTACCCTGCTGCACCCTGTTGAGACAAGGGCTTGAGAGTTTTACCGTTATCAAACTAACAGATTGCCTTGATAGGTTAGCTCCAAAAAACAAACATGTTGGAATGCTATTTTCCTGTTTTGCAATTTCTGTTTTAAAAATAAAATAATTAACAGTTCATGCGTGCAATCTGCTGCAATTATATCAGGCCAAAAATGCATAACACTTAATGATGCAAAACTTGTGATAAGTAGGCCACCTAAACAATACGTTTTTGTAGCTGGAGTCGCTTTCGCCGTTTCAGGTGCAGTGTGACAAGCTGGCTGAAAACTACAATTTCTTTTCTCTTTTGGGCTGGCAGATTTTTAAGCCAGATCAGTTTTCAGAGCCAGCTCACTGTAAAGCAGCAGTATCGCAAGTGCTGGAACAATGGAGGAAGTGTCAATACATGATAGGATCTTCCCTTTCAACAGAGGTCCAAATTTAGGTCAGTTTAAATCAAGTTATCAAACTACCCCTTTAAACACTACCAGTTTCAAAGTGGGATTGACTGGGAAGTTGACTAACGTCCACAGTTCTGGTGAGACAATTAAGGAAGTATATACAGGAAGAAAAGAAGATCTGTAGAGTCTGGATGAGTGGCTGTAGGAAGTAACTTCATTGGTCTCCTGTGCCTCTTACAGGCCTTTCTCAGGCCTTCTCAGGTGTCTGCCCTATCAGGTGCAATTAATCCATGTAACCCTCTACTTCCTGAATGTCTAAATGCCTCAGAGTTTTCAAGTTTTTTTTTTTTTTTTCCTGAGAACTCATCAGGTAGGGGAATGCGATTACCCTCATCCAAACCTGGGAGCAGAAGTAAGAGAAGATAAGAAGCTGATCCAGTAAAGAACTTGGGCCCTGGGACAGCAGGTGAACAGACACAGAAGAGAATCAGGACAACTTCTGACCACTCAACTCACCAACAAAAGGAGACATCTAAAGGTAGTGCATACTCCATGTGGATCTGCTTAAGGCTAATCATGAGGAAAACCTTGACAACAGAGGTACAGTAGAAGGCCCTCCTTAGTGCATCTCCAGCTGCAACCTGGAACTCTCTTCTGAGGGGATACATCCTGCCCCTTCTTCCAAGCACAGCAGCAGAGAAACACATTGAGATGTAAGAGTCAGAAAAACACATGGGAGAGGAGGGAGACTGGTCAACTCACTGCTGCTTTTGTAGCGCTGTTACAGGGGTGGACAACCCAGCTCTACTCAGCCGTCCCGCTGTAACAGAGGCAGTGTTGCAGGCGAAAAGGAAATGCGGAAAATGAACTTTAGGGCCATCTCCCACCACCAAACACAACACCCTTGCATTCCTCATGACAAAAGCAATCTGTTCATGTCAGCAGATTAACAGCTTTCAAAATATTGTTAAAAATCAAAAGCCTTTTTAATGTAGAAACAAAAACTGCCTGAAAAAAAAGAAATCTAAGCTTAATGTTTTCCCCTCCCTTTAAAAACTAGGAAAAATATCCTCTTCTAACACAGACTTTGAAGGCCATATTCAAGTCTAGAGTGAGATTTCGTAGCCCAATTATGAAAACTGGCATTTTGAGGCTTATGTTAGACACATCAGCATATTAATGACACTGGTGGGATCCAGTGCATGTTAATAAGAGATAGCTGCTTTCCTTTCTAGAGAGTATGTTCATTTATAGTTTTGAGGTCTTCAGGACAGAGCTCATCTCCTTTCTCATTTATTTTTCTAGGTGAAAAGGTAGAAGGGCAGGGACAAATAAGGGAACATCTCCATAGACAATGAGACTTTTATAACTGAAATAAAAATATTATCCAACCTGCTTGTAATGAAGGGATTTTTTTCCTCACAGAAAATCATATGCAGACAGTGATTGCCCATAATCTACTTGTCCATGCGCACACGATATATTCCTGGGGAGTGATGTAGAGCTTTCAGCTCTTACAGTCATCTTCAGGTTCACTGTCCCTTAACTCAGTAACACATCTGGCTCAACTGGGTTCCTCTGACCTAGTATGTTCATTCTGTTATGTCTTTCTGTTAAACTCTCTCTCTTGGATTTGCTGCATTTCTTTCACTTCTCTCTCATCTTGGAGAAGTTACACTGGCAACTATGCTAAAAGCTTTTTCATATCTCATGCGGGTATCCCTAGCACATCCCTCAGTGTTTCACAGAGACCAGTTCCTTCCCCATTCCCTCAATGACTGGTGCTCAGAGTATTTAATTCCATCAGTGAGAACTGAGGCCATGTACGCCTTTAATTAGCAATGACCTATTAGATCATACGAGCCATAGGTGAAACCCTGGCCTCACTGAATCAATCAGAATATCGTCTTTATCCTCAATTAAATCACTATTTCACTTAATATATGCAGTTAAAGGTCCATTTGTAGCAAGTACTGAGTTAACTCCTGCCTAAAATTATACTCATTTGAAGCCCTGTCCTCTTTCTGCTTTTAGTTAGTTACATTTCAACTCCCCACCAGCACCTTTCCCTTGCATCTTAAAGGGTTGCCCTAATAAACAGTTGAAATAAGCTCCGACTACTTCCTTTTCCTCTGAATTCAAAGAAAAATCCAACATAAAGGTTTTCAGGTAGTCATACAGAAGTGACCACAAAAAGCAGACTGGCAAAACTTTAGCAGGACAAAATGCTATGACTGTGTGTTTGGCCTTTCTCATAGAGCAGAGCGGAGCAGCTGTCGCTGCAGCAAGCAGGGCTGTCAGCCTTCACAAAAGAAAGTCATGTAAACGTCAAGTCATAGGTATAAAAACAATCCTTCAAAACACTGTCTGTATATATGAAAAGCCTGCCTGGCTGTCACCAGTGAGAGTACCCAAGGAAATAATGCAAACTCCTGTTTAGGACAAACAAAGTTTTTGAACTAAATCCAAACTTCTCCAGTAGATCAAACTGCATAACTTTCTCCTTCCGGAGGAAGATCACATGCTCTTCAGAGAAATGAATGCCTGTCTTAGTGCTTTATCCTGAATCACTTTTGTCTGGCTGAGAGCTAGCCCCATTCGCAAGGTGCCCATTGAAATGCCATATGCAAGCATACGTTTCTCCTGAACAAACATCTCCCACATTAGAGGCCAATTTGGTTGCAATGAAGGCATAGGAGAATAACGCATCATCCCTTCTGAACTTGGCTCAAATTGAACAACATGTTTACCGTAGATGGGCTGCACAGCCAAAGAGGCTAAAAACAGGCTGCTGCTACACACTAAGATCTGCCTGAACGTGCAGCAGGTAACCAACAGCATGGTGCAAGAGTTCGCATATTTTCCTGTGCTAAGACAAGCGGTATATAAGCACTATCTCCTCCATATGAGTTTCCAGACAGGTTGATAGGTATTGATTGGTATTGCTAAAAGGAGCTTTTAGTAAATGAGCAGAAATTGCAAAAGCCCTTTTACTATCCATGGGTCATACCATGGAACAATCAGCTGTTGAAGAAAAATAACAATGTAGTAAGAGAGGGACACAGTAAGAGTTGGAAAGTAGACACTCAAAAGGCTTTCCAGTGTGCCCTACTAATGAAATACTTTGAAGAGATGCTTAATTAAAGCAATAGATATTTAGGATTGCACTCTTGTGTACAGATATTACAAGCGGCTTTGTATGCCCAGAAAATAGAGTTTTGGAGGATCCTATAGTGCCCATACATCACAGAATCGTTTAGGTTGGATGGGACCTCTGGAGATCATCTAGTCCAACCTCCCTGCTCAAGCAGGGTCCTCCAGAGCATATTGCCCAGGATCACGTCCAGACAGCTTTTGAATATCTCCAGCGAAGGAGACTCCACCTCCTCTCTGGGCAACCTGTTCCAATGCTCAGTCACCCTCACAGTCAAGAAGTTTTTTCAGGTTTAGGTGGAACTTCCTGTGGTTTCTGCCCGTTGCCTCTTGTCCTGTTGCTGGGCACCACGGAGAAGAGGCTGGCCTCATCCTCTTGACACTGCCCCTTCAGATACTTGTACACGTTGATGAGATCACCTCTCAATCTTCTCTTCTCCAGGCTGAACAGGCCCAGCTCTTGCAGTCTTTCTTTCTACATGGCCAGAAGTGTTATAAAATAACTTCTATAGCTGCTTCTCTTCATTGAGCAAGTTGCACTTCATAGATGCTAACTTTCAACACTCAGAAAACTGGCATGATAAATTATCTAAGTGAGGAAATGGAGGAGGAGAAAGTTAAAAATTTCTCATATTGATCGTAATGAAAATTAATGACCTGGGTAAATACATTAGCACCTAAGAATCCCGAGGTGAACTCCTGGGTCACCAACTATTCCCCTGATAGCACAGGGAACATGCTGCAGGGAAAATCTTTCACAAACACATCAAATCCCGTAACAAACACAATTAGGGTTTTTATCTTAGCTGTTCTTATGAAACAGCTGTCCTTGAATCTGAGTACTCTGGTGAACAGGAACCATTACCACTGAGCCGACATGGGAACACACTCACAGGACCCATCTTTTCCAATTAGAAATCTGTCCCTTTATTCTACTTATCTTTATCTATACCACAATGAATAAAGCATTTTAAGCATGGACTGTTACTGTTCTTCAGTGCGACAGGTCTGCCAGTGCTACAGTCTTACAGATCTTGGGATCGGCAAATCTGCTGTCTGGAGACTCTAAAGCTATCTATGCTTTGAAGCTATGCTATGAAGACATCCCAAATGCCTTCACACTAGAATCCTCTCAAATGGCATTATATACTATCCCACTTTTACTGGAAACACCCCTCCTGATGCATCTTTGAACTTCACTAGCCTTTGTTTTAAAGGAATAAATCACATCTGTGAGACACAGCCATTCTATGATTAAGTAGTGTATTAATGATTTACTACTACACTAGTACTCATTTTTATCATATTGCTTAGTAAAATGAAAACACTGAGATTGTTTATTGATCTGCTTTTAAAAAATTCTTATAGCCCAAACAGAAGTAAATAGAGAAGTAAGTCTTGGAAATCTACTCAGATTAGTGGATTATCATACTCAGCAGATGTAGATTTGACAAGGTAGCTCTTGGTAAATATCAAAAAAATTCACTTTTGGCAACTTAAATTGCCCTGAATCCACTAAAGTTACTTACTTCATAGAGCGTGATTGATGCCTAGTGACTGAAAAATCAGCTACTTATTGTAAGTATTTAAATATAGACTTAGATGCATAACTGAAGGCATACAACTCTAAAAAACTTGGTCTGTCTCTCACAAAAAAAAACCCACATCACAGTAAAGACTTCCTTTCAATGCAAGGATTTTACGTGAACATGACAGCATCACGAAATAGTGACTCAGTCAAGATGTTTATGGATCACGTTACACTTTTTTCTGTTTTTATATTCAGGGGAAAAAAAGGCATAATAAAATTGAAATCAGACAGGAATTATTCCATTGCCAAAAGGTAAGTAGCTCTTTTAAAACCATTTAGTGAAACTCATATTAGCACATATTAACATCCAATATCAAGTGAGGGGAAAAAAAATCAAGACCAGAGACTATATTAAGTGAAATTGTGGATTCTGTTCAGGTCCTGGGCTGCAGGTTCCCTGCCTGCAGAACCTAAACATTACAAAATATATTATGTGCATTTATTAGGCCAGACACAAACATCTTTGGACATGTTAGTTACTGTAACAGCTGGCAAATGAAAAGTAAATTATATTTTACCAATCAAAAGAAATGAACTGAAGTGTTGCAAGTCTTCTCTTCACATAGGTTTGTTAAAATCTGTTTGGAAATATCAGTCCAGAACAGCAACCACCAGTGCCTTTACAGCCTTATGATACGCCTCTTTTAGAGGCTTGTGTATATTTGTGTTGCCTAACCATCTTAGCCTTTTTGAACATACAGGTGGTATATAAATTTAGCCCATGTCTCAAAGACTACTTTCTGAAAAAGAGGCAAGATGTACATGCAGAGGATGGGAGCACAAAGTTAAAAAAGGGAGTTAAAAAAAAAAAGGGAGTTAAAAAAAAAAAAAAAGGATTAACTACACTTTGATCAAACAGAAGGAACTGCAGTTACATAAAGAGATGAAGCCTGACACTAAGCCTAACAGAAGGCTGAAGTTACTTGCACGTCGCTTTGGTTCAAACTCTTAAGTATGCTAGAAACCATACGTAAACTTTTCTACACAGACTTGTCACTTCAGTTACATTATAATACTAATCTCCTTAGGCCACTGGTTGTATCTTTAGAGTATGATTCAGATTTTAGGGGGACACACCAGGCAGAGATCATCCTTTCAGCCAGTGGAAAGAGAGGGATTAGTTCACAGTGCTAGAGAGCATCGTTCCTTACTATCAGAAGCTCACACTAGGATTGGGGGTGAGGAAGAAAAAGTGCAAATTCTGAAAAAGAGAGGCTTGTAGAGGTAAGATGTGAAAGAGGAAAGATCTAGTTACAAATAGATAGCCAGAGGTAACGTATCATCGTGAAATGACTCGGTGGTTTCAAAAGTCAAAAAGAACTAGGGAATGTGGTAGGAGCAGATAGCCAAAAGTTCAGGTAACACCAAGAAAGTGTTGAGTCTCAAGTAACTGAAGAGCAGAGAAGAGGAGGTGGCAGAGAAAATAAAATGAGAAAGAGCAGTGTAGTTTTTTGCAGAGCCTTACAGACTGATACTATAGATATGAAGCTTTGAAGTAGGGTTTCAGAGAAGTTTGTTCAGAATCTGTCACCGCTACAACAAAAATACTGATTTTGATAGCTTATTTTGAGGGAGAAGAATGAGTATTGAGCAGCCAGAGAAGATTTTACAGTAGTCAAGGTGCAAGACAAAGGACCAGAACAAGGGGTAGTGTTTTAACTGTTGACGCAATAAAAGTATGCTTTTTCTGCAAAGCAGAAAGGCTGCCGACAACTATTGCAGCTTCTAGATACAGAGGGAGAAGAAGAAGAATGACCCTGAGGTTACAAGTCTGAGTGACAGAGAGGATGTGTTATCAAAATCAGAAGTGAAGAGAGAGTCAGAAGAAAAAGTAAGGAGTTCTGTTTTGGCCAGATTAGGAACGATCTGAAGGCAAAACAACCAGGATTATGTGTCACGGAGGCAGTCAGATATGCAAGACTAGACGGAACAGAGCAGAGGGCTTAAGAGTTATTGGCAGAGATGATAGTCAAATCCGTGTAACTGGATGTTGTCATCTAGGGATATGGGTACAGAAATCTTCGGGCAGATCAAGGAATGACTAAATCCCTTCCCTGCCACCTCACAGAGGTTCATACCTAGTTCTGAAAGAAATTAGCTAAAATAGTGCTGCAAAAACATGCATAAAAAAACTCTGTCTCTCCATAAAATCGAAAGATCATACTGTTTCTAAAATTAGGGCAACCACTAAATGAAAGTTAACCCGAACAATAACTTTAGCTAAACTTTAGGTCACATGCATTTAATATAATGAGATGAAGAATATGAAAAGGCCATTCATAATGGAATTCATCGAGTTAGGAATGCCATGCTTAGCTGCCTTAAAACATATAATTAATGATCCTATAAAAATACAGCAGTACGAACTCTCCCGGCTGCCCGCAAAACTGTTCTTTATGCTGGGTAGGGCAAGCAAGCATCTGCTTCCACAAATACTGCCCTTTGAGAAGCTGAAAAGCTTTTTTCTCCTGTTCCATCAGGGACCACATTGCCATTTCCATGACATGCTGAGCTTTGAACCGTTACCCAAATCAGACTATAGCATTTGGTAACCCAATACACATCTGTCACGATAGACTGGTTGTTGGTGAAACGTTAAAGAAAAAGTCATTTAATGACTCTTCCATTGCTTCTAATACCCCACCTTCCTCTAGATTATTTATAATCCCCGCTAAACCCATCCTATGCCTATAGTCTTTTAACACAACAGAGAAATACATACTGTCTGGAGATCTGTCTTGCTTTATACCACTCCCAACCATTTGGTACAACAAAGGACGTTCTCTCTCCATCAAAAGGCCTGATCCCTCCTGAAGCCTTGATGCTCAGATTCAAGGTTAAAGGATTAAGGCCTGAAGCATTGAGTACCAGAGGAAAGGAAGCCAAATATCAAAAGAAACACAAAAATCGATCCCCTTCACCACAGGAGCAGCACAAAGAACAAATCAGCTGGGCTGAATCTAAAATTTTCTCTGTGTGGCTCTCAAAAATTAGCACGGTTACAAACGTAACGGCTAGTTCTGCAAAACCTCAGCGCCCAGGTAAAGCCACAGAGTTCAGGTCAGTATACCAGCACAGTCTGGAAAGTTTTATGTTGCAAACAAACAAAGTGCACTTCAGAGAAAGTGAGAGGCAGAGACAGCAAGTGAGCGAGCATGTGTGTCGTTATCTTTACATGTAGTCTGAATATCTGCAAGTGACAGAATCTAATATTTACTGTAGTTTGCCTTTTGCTTCAATTCGCTGTGTGCTGAAGCGCAGCCAAGGTCACAAGAGGGGTGGGGGAGTGGGTTTAGCTTAGCGCAGCTGTGATCGTGGCCAGAACAGCAGGGTACAGAGGATTTCTTCCTTAACTTTGTAATACCAATGGCTTTTGTTCTTAGTCCTGCCCCATCAGTTCTGATATAAGCTTTTCAATGGCATGAAAGTTGTACGGGTGGGTTTACCTTCTCCTAATTTAAAACTACCTTCCAGAACGTTTTGTTTCAGAAGATTTTTCTTGACTTTTCCAACTCGCAAATTTTTGGGACACACAAATATATAAATTAAACATCATCTTCTCTTCATTCAAGATTACTCTTAAAAATAAAAAGCAACCAAGTGATATGTCTGGAAAAGTAATCCACTCCAATTTATAAAAATAGAATTCAGGTTTTCAAAATTCAATTCAGGCAGTAAACTAACAGTGTCTACATTTTCCTGTAAAGGAGGCATCTGCAAATGACTTGCAAAAACGTCTCTCACTGTCTGCAAGTGTTGGCAAGGAATAAACTCCTTCAGGAGATGCATGAATTTTAAATATTTCAACCCAAGGAAAAAAAACCACCGAGCGTTGTTAGTTGTGATGCATGATGTAACAGAACTATACACGTGCAGAAGACTTGCAGGAAATGCAAGTTCTGTGAAAATATCAAAGTACTCCAGTTTTTGTGAGCCTCTTGCCAATGATTCAGTCCCATGCTCAGAAGTGTTTCTAACACCAGAATTCCCATGCTTTTTGGAGACCTCACCTACAAATTAGCTCCATCTGTCTACTAAAACTACTCACAGTAGCTTCCAGTTAGGTCTAATGCCTACAGTCTGTCAATAGGCTTCTGGCTCAAGGTTATTTTGGACTGTAATGGTAATGATGTAATACTGCTGTTTGCAGCGTATGTCATCATGGGGACAGAATCAGCATAATTCAGGTAAATGAAAGACAGACAGCTTCAAAACCCTCTCACAGTTCAAAGTAAACCTGAAAATGGGATTAGCGAAGCAACCAGGTCAGGGGAAACGAACTCCTCGCTCCCTACTCTGACAAGGATCGCCGTCTGCCTTAAAAAAATATAATCCCCCCCATATACCTTAAAAAAAAAAAAAAGTCTAATTCCCTCCTCCCCTCCCATCTAGCAATAAGCTTTTAGTTATCATGTCGGAGCAAAATCCTTCATCCTGAACCAGAAAGCCTACTACCTTCAGAGTCTGCGTGTGGCACTAATGAAGCAAAAACGTATATCTAATCCTGCATATACTCTCCTGTTATGTCACAATAGACTACAGCAGCCATCTGTTGGAGAGATGCTGTGGCTATATATATCCAGACTGCTCCATGAGTGAAAGAAAAATTCCTATCTGCAACTAATTCCGCATTTGCACTTTTGGCAGATCTGTAAGCACTTTCTTACTGGCCAAACAAGTGTTCGCTCTGCAAATACCCCATCTAAAAATGATACAAACTTCAACATAAAATACTCTAGCGCAGAAAAGAAACTTGGGTGTTAAAAGGAACACTAACAAGTGGGTAAGCAGTTTCCAGATATACAGATTTTATGAGCCATTTGCAAAGCACAGTTGATTCCAGTTCGTTTTAATGTGCTAGCCTGCCAAACTTCCAAACAGTGAAGAGACTGGGGTGGGGGGGGAAGGAATCCCAGCAAACTGTATTCAATAAATTCATAAAAGTTGCCCGAGTACTACCTAAGCTTAGTAGATACAAATCTAGAGACCAAGAAGAGCTCGCAGATGAACTGAAGTTTGACAGGTCTCAGACAGAAAGCAAATTCTGCTCCTGGCGACAGTTTCTGCTCCAGAGGCTCGGGACGCGGATGACAGGAGGTGATACGTGCCACCCCTGAGGAGAACTGACAAAAATACTCCCAATATGGAGCACAACGGGTGCTGCTACCGTGATTGACTTGTAAATACCGGTTCCCTTCAGCCACTGGAATAACAGGGACTGGGCAAGTGAGGTCCAAGGTGGCAGAACTGAGAGACTGCGTGTGATTTTTCTTTTATTTTTAAACTAGCAGAGGGGTGGGTGGGAAAGATCGCGCACAACAACAGCATGTGCCTGGAACAGCAGGGGGAGCTGCAAGGCCGCATTCTTCTGCATTTGCATTTAATTGCGGCGAACATTTGGGCACAAAAGCAGAAGCACGCTTGCACACCGCCACAGAAAGATGCCTATATGTCTAACAAGCCTCAAAAAAAAAAAAAAACGGTGTGTATAACAAAGTGCTGAACAAGAAGCAAAAGATAATTGTCACCTTCTCTTACAAGATAATAAAAATAGCTACACTGTAAACAAAACCTTCTAAAAGACTCCTGATAGCATTCCCTCCTGGAACTATCACCATAGCAATGAACGTTCAAACAGAGGGAAAGTACTACTGAATTCTGTGTCTGATATGTTCAACTAACTAAAAATATAAGCAGGAAAAAATACAAACTGGCGATACAGAATGAAGCACACACGCATAAAAAGCCGTCAATTAAATGAAAGGTGGCAAACGACACCTGGAAATCTTTACTACTCCAGGAAAGAAATCCTTTAAACGGGTAGCATACATTGAAAGAGTGCCTCTAGATAACAATAAACCCCATTCGATACTTGTTGTATCCAACAATTCCTTGCACAGGTCAGCGTGGAGGTGCAGTGGCAGCATTGTGCAAAATCCAAGGAAAGGAGGCGTATTACAGAGAAAGCAGTAAAAAGCTGTGCCAGCAGAGCTGTACAGGAAACCTGAGAACTGGATAAGCAGGGAGCTCTACAGACTAAGATTTAGGCACACAGCACTACCCAGGGAAGAGTACTTGTAAAGCAGCAAACTATATCTTCTCTAGCTGGTGCTATTAAATAGGTCTTATTTCCATGATATACAACGTTCAGATTCAAAGTTAAGATTAAATAAAGGCGAGGAGAGTGGATTGTTTTAAAATTCCTCTCCCAGATGCAGACGTCAGGAGCACACACAAAAGCAGGTGCCGGGTGTATTGATCCTACTGAATACGCATGGAGTGGGTACTTGAGCATGTACCAAGCATCTGCGTCTGGGAGATGGAAAGCGCTTTGTAAAAGGCCTTTTTATGCTAAACAAATGCATCAGGTTATGTTTTTATTTTGAATATTTTAAAGCACAGCGGGGAAGGCTTGAAAAGAAATTATACAGACAACCAGACACCTTGCCATTAATTGTACAAGTTACTATCTCCATTGCTGCAAATCTGCTGTGGGCTCACTGAGGAGTGCTCCATGCTGCTGAAAACCATCCTCCATAAAACCTGCTGCTCTGACTGCTGCGCCTTAGAGAACCGGAGATGTCGTGCCTGAAGACTCTGCGGGTCCCCAGCGCTGGCCCAGCTGCATGCAGACAAAGGGGCACATCCTTCCCAAGCCAGCTCCTCTTTCACCATACCCAGCAGGGCAGGGGCAAATTCAACACTGCAAATTCACACAAGGACAATCCAAAGAGGCTGAGATGGACAGCAGTGGCTGATTTCAGTAATGAAAAAGAAATCATAATGGTACACACAGAAGAGAAAACAAAACAGACATCCACTGGCAAAGTTAGTTGTAATTTGAAGTATTCCCCCAGGTAAAAGCTTTCCCCTTTCACAAGCAGGCTTATTATGACCAAAAACGGAAACAAAGATCAAACTCTGCTCTGTTTTTGCTCATGGATTTTTTTTTTTTTTTTCAAGTAAGGAAAAATTAATCCCTACAGGAGATGACAAGATGCCTTTTAAAGTACATATCTCATTTCTGACTACAATTACCTTTCAATAGCCTGGCACAGCTGCACACTCCTATTTGCTTTTTGTTTTTCATTAAGGGCTCCTCTATTATTTGTGCCCATCCTATAGCATTTATGCCTGCCAGTGATGCACATTCCCTTGCCTACAATTTTTCCCACAGATAGTAGAGAATAAATTGCAATTAGATTTTCGTAATTGTAGATAATTAACTCAAAATGAGCTGTTAATTATAAAAAACCCTATGTTTTCCAGTTCCTGATTATATTATTTATTTTTCTTCTAAATTCCACTATCTCACTTCAACAAGTTCAATATTTTAAAGGACTTTCACCATTTCCTTTAAAACTCCAGGATATTTCTAAGCTAAGTTTTGCTTAGTTGAAGATTGAAATCAAGTGTCACACTGAGAGGTTTGCTCGAGGAGCTCTCATGTATGAACTGGAAGTCAGAGAGGGCTGATTTTCCACTATGGTTCTGAGAGCATTTGCTGTAACAAGAACCCCTTGGAAGGTCAATATGGAGAGGAAAAATAAAAAAAGAGACAGAGAGAGAAACAGAGAGAAAGATGGCTCCAAAAAAAGATGTATTCCTACCATCTCATCACCCTTTCTCAGCCCTAGCCACACACTTGCACACCCTCCCTCTATACTGAAGAAAACATTGTTTACATATTCAAATGCATGAGAGAGACATATGGACTTGTCTTCCTCAGCCTCTTTCAGCCTTACATTAGAGTAAATTATTTAGGGAGCGTTCATCTGGTAACCTTTGCAAAACTGAAGGTGGCATATAAGGAAAAAAAAAACTTCCAAGTGCTTTGCTGCCAAACTTTGGAAACAGCTGGTAGGGCAATTTGGGACGGCTCAAACACATACTAACTTTGAAAAATTATGGTAGGTTGAATCACGGGAACGAAGAGAGGGTGGGGAACCTTTCCAAATCTGGAACTCTCATTTTGTAAAATGCACAGGTTTTCTTCATTTTCCCTGCTAGGCTACATAGTTTTTTGCAGATTTTTGGCAAACTGTTACCAAGAAGCCCTACAGATGTTCTAGGTTATATTTTTCCTCTAAGGAGCTCAATGCTACTGCATATTAAACAAACGAAGACTCTACATCTCTTTTGTTACAGTGATCACATTTTGATCATTGCAGTCCGTGTGGAAACGAAACAAACAAAAAATAAGTCAGAATACGAGGAATATGCTAGTACTGCATAGCAGCGAAGCACCTAGTTAAGCCGCAAGTATTTCAAGGAAACTAACAACTTGTGGTGCTCTGGAGAAAGAAGACTTTTCCCTTTTCAGTGAAGAGGGATTTCAAAAAAAAAAAAATCAATATCAATCGAAGTTAAAAAGAAAAATAAAGGCACGATTTGACCCTTAGTTCATAAATAAACTAACAGTTCTTCCAGGATTCTCATACCAGAAGTGGAGAGAACAGCTTATTATTTTAAAGTCTTCTCTTGTCCTTAAGGAAGGGACCACTCAAAGCACAACCGCTCTTCTTGCTCACCAAATGGGATAATTGAGTTAACACAGTTAAAATACAGAACAAGCATTTGTAACTTTCTCAGAGAGAAAAAACCTCTCAAATCTACATTTTTCATTTGTTGCTTTTCTAATATGCCAGCATCTTCTTTCAGTGGTAACAGGAAATGCAACAAGGTGTAACATACAAAACAACAGTAAGTTCATATAAGAGTTTTAAATAGCATGCAAAATTGAGACAAAGAGTTAAAAATTAGCTTCATTCAGCTATTTCCCAGCTATTTCAGTGGTAGTTTGCTCTGATTACACCGATACACAGGTGCAAAACAGTATTTTAAAAAGCAAGTAACTCACTAGCAGTAAGAGATTTTTACATCTAAAAGAGGACTTGTAACAAAACTTCATTGGATTATTTGTAATCATTTCTATCTGTGAGTTTAAGGTCAATATATTTGTTACATCAGATCTAAGTGAAGACTAAAGAGATGCTGTGATTTTAAATGAAAAATAACAAGCAAGAACAGAACCTTAGATTTTGTGAAAACTTCACTTTGTACTGAGCTAGGGTAACATCCTTACAAGATGCCACACAAAATCTGAGACCGCCACAGGAAGCAAATCCCCAAAACCTGAGTAGTAATAGCTCAGCACTTGATCCACAAAACCCAAGAGCCAAGGAATTTTATCCTTCCTGAGGGGAAAAAGCAAACATATAAACACATAGACTTGGCAGTCAATAACACATTGAGAGTCCAGAAGATATACAGAAACTTAGAACAACTTAAAAGCAGAGAGAAAAATTACCTTAGTCCCATGCTGGTACCATTCATCATCAGATCAAGTTCTCCTGGTGCTTCACCAATGGGCACATCTTCTGAACTAGGTACTTGGCCTCTAAACCTGGAAAAGCAGAGTTAACTGGCTTTGAAGCTGGTAAAATCATCATACTGGGAACTGAGCACAAAATGGTGAGTTGTGTGGCCAGAAACAGGGCATGTAATCATGTTAAATGCAGAAGCTTTCACAACTCTTCTTGTGCTTTTAAAAGTACTTTTGTTTTGGAAAGCTGACTTATGTGCAGTGCCTTGCTTCTGATGGTTACCATTAGGAAAAAAGATGAGAAGAATTTAATTTACTGGTTTCTAAAGGCCTGCTCCTTTGAGTATATGGTCACAGTTTCCAGTAACAAACATTCCTGTTTGGCTCAGCTTACAGCTCCAGCAGCACCAGAGCTCAAAGGCATCATGAGAGCTGCATAAAACATAGGAGATGGGTCTGTCTCCTGAAACTACGGCCCCACAGATGATACTCTGTTTTAAGGGATAACTCTTTTTCTTTCCTTTTTCCAGTGAAGACAGTAAAACAGTTTTCCCTCTCTATCTGAATAAAATTCCTGTTTCCAGGACTCATCCAGACGTATCCCCATTAATGAGAAATAATATTTTGCCATTTCTGGAACTCTCATCTATTCTGGTGTGGTTGACATCAGTAGGAGTCATTGAACTGCCCCCTTCCCCGTGCACACATCACTTTTTTTGACAGCTGAGCAGCTATGTCACATGCAGAGAAACAGCAATCAAAGTACTATGCTCACTTGAGGCTAAACAGGGAAATGTGGGGAATTACAATGCAGTTATGATGCACTGTGGCCAAAAAAGATCAATTCGTATTCTTGCTAAAATAGAAGAGTTAATAGCCAGTAATTGCAAATGGTCAGACCTCTTACTTGTGATTCAATGACAATACTTTCAGCAGCTCATACTGGACCTTATACAGGACTCCACCCATGCAGAAGGACAGACAAAAATAAAGAGTCCTAGTTTTGGAAGGTGGATTTTTGTTGTTGTCATTTTGTGTTTTTTAACTGTCACGATGTTAAGAGATGAACTAGGTTAAAGCCTTCTGACAAGGCAGTAAAAGTATTCGAGCTGAGCTAAACAAATTTTTATTGTCTGTAGTACATAAAATTATCCTACAGCTAAAACTGAAATAGAACTATGATGTTTAAGAGATTTACCTGTAAATAGCAAATATTTTTTTCTAAAAAGATTGATTTCTTTTTAAGACCAAGTACATTATATTTTAGTTGATTTTCTTGGAAAGAACATGGCAAACATGCATTTACTTGCACCTCTGGAAAGAGACCACAAAAATACTTTGAGCTTTTAGATTGATCATATGTGATTTCCTCTCATAGCATTTTTTTTAAACTAACTACAGCTCTGCAAAATATGCAATTTTTCACCAAAAAAAACTAGCTAAAATCAGCACAATGATATTAACAGGAACATCATTATAGAGGTATTTAATGTTGCTTTTTGGGGAGCAGATGATGCCTCACAGAAAGCTAAAAATTATCCATTAAAAAAAAAAAGAAAAGAAAAAAAGCACTCAGCCTGTATGTCCTTCCTATTCTACTTGTTTTTCAGTACATGCATAGAATTAAGGTATTTGATGATTAAGAATCCATCTGTTCCTACTTATTTATCACCTGAAGTCATAATCCTTTGTTTGTGACCTCAGCCATTTTCAACACACACACACAATTGTGATTGCCTCTGATAAAACAGGCATCTTAAAAGCTAAATAAACACACTCTTTTCTATGTAAGATACAGTCCAACAAGACAAATTAAAGACCACCACAATTTCAGTGTTCAATGTTAAGAGTTTGGAAAGTAACCAGAGGGCTGAGATCAAGAAGAGAAAGTGATATATTCCTCCGTGGTGGTTATATGTGTGTGTAGGAAGTGGGTCATATAACGCAGACTCTTGTGGGATGCTGTAAGCAGCTACCATATTAAAATAGTATCTAAATCAGCACTCTTTTGAAACCATCCTACTGCTTCTTCTGGTTCTTCTAAAAAACTGCTAGATTTTCCCCATTGCTTTCCCTTCCTAATGTTGAACTCTTGTACTCAGCTCAGTTACAGTGGCTAATACAACTTTCCCTTCTGCGGCTTCAACACACCCACTTTCATTCTTCCTCTCCAGTCTACGTAACGTGATACAATAAATCAGTTTCTCTCTATCGCCCGTCACTATTTTCATTTTCGGGCAGGCGTTATCTCAAATTCTGCAAGAAACTCACGGGACTTTCAAGCCACAGTCTATATTTCTATGGTTACTGCCTTTCCCTTCTCCTAGTTTTAAGCATGCGTTGTGCCTCAGTCTTGGTATTCGCTCTTGCATGAACACAATAAGAAAGAAGATGTCCTTCCTTCGCAGGGCTCCCTTCTTTATCCATAAAGAACAACCTGTCTCTGTAAAACACACTTCTCCCAGGCCCTACATGGAAAGGTGCACTACCTCAGAATTGACCTCTCAGAGAAAAGGACAGGACACGCCACATCTCCATCATCCACGCTCACAGTGCTCTCTTGCCTAACATCCATATTCCTTTAAAAAGTACCTGCACTAAGATCAGTCTCTCATTTTTTTCCGCTGCTCTTCTTTTCCTACCTAGTCTTTTAGCACTGCTTTGCTTTTACCTTTTTTTCCTACCACATACTGTTTTCCTCTGCTGCTTTCCACAGTTGTCCTGCTGTTTCCCAGCAGTATATTCTAATATACTAAAAAGTACCCTCTCCTCTAAATCATTAGAATGAATTTCTGTTCCATTCTACCATTTTAACTACTGCCCATGCCTACAGCTTTATGAGAAGTTTTAGATTTTTTTTAAATAACTATCAATCTCAAAATCACCTGTTATAATCCATACGGGACTGGTGTAGCTGCTGCTGTTTTAGAAGTAGTTTTGCTTCTTGCTTAGCCAACAAATGTTGGAGACGCTCCTTTTCAATTTCCAGCTCCATTTTCTGCAGAAGAAGCTGCTGCCTTCTTTCTTCAGATAGCCTTTTAGCTTCCTCTGTTTCTTTAGACCCAGCATCCACACTGTCATTTAGCCCAGAAACTCGAGAAAGCCTAGAATAATCACAGATTTCACGAACTGGTCCAGAATGTCCTCCAGGTACCCAGCTGACATGGTGGCTCTCTTGTATGGCACCTGGGCTCCCTACATGCCTAAAGGCACAACAGTGACGCATTTGCTGAGGGCATGCGCTCTGAAATTCGCTTCCTTTCTGTTCCATCTGCTGAGCTGGTTTCATACGGTTAGGGCTCCTTTGCTTGCTTAAGGAAATCGTATTGTTGCACTTTCTGTGCAAGCCATTTTCCACAGGACATTCCTTTAGACACTCCTGATGGTTGTGATGGACTTCAGCCCCATAATCATGATTATTTCTGCAAGGCTGGGACAACACAACACGGCCTGGGCTTCCAGCCTTTGATGTGCTACTGTTCTTATAAAAAGTTCGTGGCCCTTTCATACCTAAGTAGGAACCATCTAGCTCCAAAGACAGCTGTCGGCATGAGCTCTTCTTACTTGAAACCTGTAATAAGAGAAACAATTTCTTGTGAACTAAAAAAATATATATCTCTACTCATTAATTTCATGGGGTAAATGCGTTCTCTCGAAATTAGACTTGCTGCACCATGCTGATGGACGTACAGACCAACCCGAGAAAATGTTTATCAAAAGACATACACGAGTCTGCTATCAAATCTACAATTCATTCCATCTACATAAGTGCAATAAATATAAAACTACTGCCTGCAGAATCCTCAGCATAAAATGAGTCGCTTCAGAGTATCAAGTAGTTGTGAGCATCCAGGGTTACATAAAATCAACTTGAAGAGTGGCAAAAAACATTAAATGTTAATGTTTGAAAATGTTTAATTTTGAATACCGAGCCAAAAAATCCATTCAGCCACTATAAATACTCTTTGATTGGCCATTACACAGCAGGAGATTTGATGTAAAACATTTCACCTTGCACTGAATGGGATATTACTTACCGCTGGAAATTTGATGAGAGTTTTTGAAATATCTTTACAGAAACACAGATAAAAACCAACTACTTTCTGTAAAAAATGGTTGTACATCAAAAGCTGTCATTTAAATACAAAACATGTTTAAATTCAGCTATAACCGTAAGTGATTTTTCAATTAAGCTGGGCAAGTGATTACACTCTGATAAAAATCTGAAGAAAGCAAGCAACTGTAATTCACATTTGTCAACAAATTTCAGTGGCTTTGTTATACTTGTGGATATTATGTAACAGATACCAAAATCCTGCTTACATGCTGGAGTATCTTTGCACTATGGTTCATGTAGACACTTAAGCATTTGAGCTGTTATGCACATCAGAACAGCAGTGATTCAGGCACTCGCTTTTCTGTTTCTAGATTTGTGCAGTAATTTCAGCAACACTGAATTTAAACTCCCCAAGCCTTTGGGACCTTTGACAAAGATCTAATTTATTTATTTTTTTTTAATTAAAGAAGCCAGTTTGTTAAAGATAACTAAGCCACCTTAGAAGCAGTGAAATTTGTTGGCCACTGATGGACAGAAGCTTACAAGAGATCAGGTATTGTCCACATACATTGGAAGACGACCGGGATGCCCAAAAACCTTAGAACTTAAGAATGCAAGCAAGCACACAGCAAGGATTAGAAGAGAGATGTAATCCAAATCTATGCAGCGCTTATATGTATTATTTAAATACTTTATTTTTTTTTATAAATAAACAAAATACCAAACATACTCTGCTGCCCTTCAAGACACCCAATTACAAGTTTCTTGTAGACTTCACAGAATGTGAATTAACATAGATTAGCACCTGAATACTGATATTTTATTATTTCCAGATTTGTGGACACAAAAACATCCTCTCCACCACATGACTGAAAGCAACGGATGTCATGTTTTGCCCCAAAGGGCCCAATGAGTTGGAGATATTTGCATTAATGTCAGTGCTAAATGTCTGAGGAAAGGCCGGTGCATGGACTGGGTGAAAAGTGCAGGACATCAAAATATTTTGAAGTCAGAGGGGCTGGCAGGGCAACCGAGCAGAAATGCAACATGCTGCCAAAAAGACAGAGTTTTGTTATTTATTATTCACAGAGTGCCATCCTTTTCTGCAATATTTCCAGACAAGTAAAGGCTACAAAGACTTTTAATCTAAACTAGACAGCACACACAGAGATGACCAGCAGCAGAAAAGGGAAAGCAAGGGAATCCTATGGTTACATGCTGGCTCTCATCTCCCATCTTACCTGCTTTTGCAAACATACTATTCGGGCAACAACAGAAAAAAAGGGTTTCAAGGCAGCTAGTTTCCCAAACGCCCAGGATAGAAGACAGTGGGAGATGTCAAGGTATTCAACTTAGAGCACCCTGTTAAAGCTGACAGTTTAGGGTGGTCTGCAGAAAGACCATACTTAATTTGCCTACACCGCATAAACAGAATTAGACAAGAAGAAAAAAAAAGAAAATCAAAAAATAGAATAACTGAGAATTTTTTTTTAGCAGTTTGTTTGATTGACCGAAGAGACATGAGAACGTTAAGAAATCTAAGCACATGAACGAAGATGGCAGAAAATAATCATCAGGAGCAGGTTTAAGAGTAAAGGCCCAAATTGCAAATTAACTGCACGGCTAAGACTCTATTAGGAGCCCCTCAAGGCCCTAAAAGAGAGGTACCAGTTAGCATGTGTTGACCTTGGCCACCATTAAATCTGCCCCGATGGTCTCAGAAAAGGCATTGACATTTAAATACTTCATAACAAGGCAGAGAAACTTTAATGTTATTTCACAGTTACAATATGTTTGCAGGGGGGAAAATTCTTTTTAATGTCATGGAATGCAAGCAGAATTTTTTCATTCCTTTAGATGAAGGAGGTCATATCAGGTACAACATCAAGTTCCAATTTCACATGCCTTAACGGCTACTCAGTACCTTGCAGGGTCTGACCCCAAAGAAATATTAACCATTGGCAATCAGAAGGGAGTCAACACCTTTGTAAGTAATTTGTGCATTTCTGTTAATGGTTTAATTGAAAACTACAGCAGGATGGTAGAGAGCGCAGGGAAAGTGGACTGACGTTTACACTCAGGAAGGATCATGTGAGACTAGAGCATGCCATGACAAATCTGTAAGATGTAGGCTGGGTAAAAGAGAAAAGAGAAAAAAAAATCTAGACTCATTTAGAGCATAAGAAATTAGGTACTTTTACAAGATGAGCTTGAGAAAGATGCTGCCTGTGGGACACATGGAAACCATGACGGACCATGATGGAACAGCTGTGCTTCCCCCTCTGTGGAGCTCTTCTGTGCTTGTTGTATGGTACTTGAAGATACAACTTGCTTTAACAGAGGCTTAAACAAACAAACTCACTTAGACTGCTCCTTGAATCATATGGAGTTAATATGACTTGGTTAGATGTGAAATACTTGTACTGTAACAAGGAGATATCAAAAAATAGCTCAAATAATGTTTAGAAAGATTGAAAAATAAAAACGTGGGGAGGTCAGTGAAATCCAATCCCAGTACTCCCTTCTGCTGAAGGAGTCAGACCAAAGTCTAAACACACATTCAGTCCTGAAAATTTCCTAAAAACAGAGAAACAGCGCCCCAGCTTTATACAAGCAGCTTTAGGTCTGCAAATGCTTCTTAAAAGCAACTTACACATTGCTCTGCAGCATTAATACACAGCCCTGCTACAGGAGACACATCTGCAGAACGAGGCCAGCGTACATGGCTTTGTACTGTAAGGGAGCGTGGCTAAACTAGTAGCGGATCAAATCAGATCTTACAAACTCAACACAGGCAAGGTTCTGACATTTCAGTGGTAGCTCTGCACGTACAACAGATGTAAGCGGCGGCCCAAAAACCATTAACTCAAGAAGTCTTGCACTCTGAGAGCCAAAGCAAGGGCCAACACAGACATAGGGATAAATTGTGTCGTTACGGTAAAGAGCAAAATTCCTATAGACGATAACAGGATCAGAGTTTAACCCAGAGTACCTGGCTTTACAGTTTGTACCTGAAATATATTTGAATACAGAAGAAGCAACAATGAACTAAAATTGCTGTTGACAGTATCTTGAGCACAATTCTCTTACTTGGATTTTCAGCTTTGGGGTTTCCTTTGGCAGGGGAGTAACACAAGGAAGAACATACAAGTTCAGTTGTACAGAACAGAGCTGGGAGCCTGAAGGAAGCCAGGAATGAACAGAAGTAGCAACCACAAGAGAAACATAGGTAGAGTACATTTAAAGATAAAGCAAGAATTTCTAAACGATACGTGAGAGACTACAATACGCAGAGGTGCCCTGAAGAGCATCAAGGACACGTATTAGTGATCCAGCCAACACGCATCCTAAACCTGAGGCTCCATCACTGCGCATTGTTGATGGATAGGTCTCAACTCAATAAAGCTCAGTTTTGGATTTGCAGCTCTGATAGCAATACAAGCACACAGTTTTGTCACTAAAATGAGGATAATATATTATAAATAATTTCAAGCAGGAGATCCGGGCTATTTTAAGAACAATCTGTTCCAAACAATAAGAATATTTGAAGTGCACAGCTAATGTAAAGGAGCTATTCTTTCCAACAGTTCATAAGAATTTGCCAAGAAGAATGTAAAAAAGTAAAGATTTTTAAAGTAAATTAGTATCTACTGCAGTCTATCAACTTTTTTGAAGAGTATAATCTTTTATCAAAATCTTTATCATACGGAACCTCGTATCAGTCATTACAAAGTGCCCAGAGAGCGGTTCAGCAACTGTCTCCATCAGTAGCTACGACAAATACGGCAGAGAACTCAGAAGGCTAGCTGACCGTTTTTCAAGCAAGAAATAAAGCATTGTTTTCTGCAGGAATTATGTACAGCTATGATTGCCACACTCCCCTGAATAAAATAAGTGGTCTCAATTCAGAGAAAGAACATGCAAATGACAGTTACAAGCCTATATTTTTCCTGTAAAAATCCACTGAACTCTATATTCAGAACAGGTGCAGCAAAAAAATAAAATAAAAATAGGATCACATCACAAAAACACAAATCTATAGCTGCTAGCTGACAGCAGAGGAACACCTCCTATGTCTGTGCTGCCTTCAGTTTTTTTCTCCTCATTGTTAAGAGGGTTTGAACTAGGATGCCAGGTGCACAAAAACCTGCGTTCAGAGTGGCACGTGAGCATTTGCTGGCACTCAGCTTTAAGTGTATATCTAGCACTCATAAACATGCCACCCTTCTCTCTAGCTACACAAGTAGATATTCTCTAACAAACGCCCCCATTTCAGATCAGCAAACTGCTTTTACACTATCTGATAAAGCAGCCATCACTAATGCAGTATTCCAAGAAAATGGAAGTAAAATAAGTACTGACAGTTAAAGATGTCCATACATTCAGTCTTGGAAGGCACTGTAAGCAGGATGCCCGTTAAGCCAAAAGGCTAGCTACACATGGCAATGCGATGCCTGACTACAAAAATTAAGCAAACATGTTTGCTTTCAGAAACAAAACTATATCAGACCTGTTTGCACCACAGAAAAATACCACTACACTAATCTTGACAGCACTGGGTCTAACTATTAACATTCAATGTGATGCCAACATTATAAAAACGAAAAATCACAATCTTCTGACTTCAATTTTTTACTTCTGCCCTTTATTTTACTGAGGAATCAGTAGTTCAAGACCTAGATAAATATTTCAAAAACTATACTATTTGTGAGCAGGGCAGGTCACTACCATTTCCCAGTGCATTTGGAGTTCATGTGAAATAAGGGCAGAAGAGTGATGAGCTGCATTTTTAACATGGGCACACACAGAATAGTTGCCTAGCTGATAGAGAATGCGTAATGCAACATCTGCACGGTACGCCTTGCCAAAGCCCCATCCCAAATAAATGTAGTGCATTCTCCCTAGTGCAATTAACTCTCATACTCTGGCAGGTTTTGCTAGAAGATCATCAAGGTAGATTACCTTCCAGCATATGAACTAAATACTTACAGGTGTTATATCATCAGTTATTACTTACAAACTTCTGCATTTAACAAGACATCCAGGCAAATGAATGATCTAATTTATGAATTATTTATAAGAATTTCACAGCATGCTCCTGGCGTCATCCATGGCCTTTTCCAGGTCATATGACACCAATTAGAGCTGAATTTTAAATTATTCAATAACCTGAACTCTCTTGTCATTTAACATATAGATATCAATGCAGTAAACAAGTTAAGTCTAATGGGCCCTGGAGGTTTGCATTCCTCCGCCCATCAGCAGCAGAGACTGTATGCTGCCACCGGAATAGAAAATAATAGAATGCAGCAGTCAAAAACATTTGCAAGGTTTTAATAAGTTATTTTGGCTCCCTTAGGGATTTTAGTATAACTTACAAGCTCTGAATCTAAAACATATTAAAGTCCTTAGCTATGTGCTTTTAAAACAAAATTGGGACATACCAAAAGGGCAAGCCTGACACTAACCCTAATTTAGGCCCCTAATTTGAAATATAGTGGAAATTATAGAGTAAGCAAGATTTACTACGCACAACTCATTACCTCCAGGCTCTCCTACAATATAGCCAAAAATAGCCCCTCTTCCCAACACATATACACCTGTCTGTAAAGATAAGGCTATACCAGGGAAATAGAAATGGTAATTTAACAGCTACCAGTTGAGAGGTATGCCTCACACTTCTTAGTCCTACTGTAAAGAAATGACCTCCACCACTCTTCTACTCTAACTACATTGGAGAGATCTCAGGTAGAAATCCATTCAGATTTCAGGTATCAGCTTCAAGAGGTACAAGTGTAGAGGAAAGGTTTAAGGAAAGGACTGTATATTCCAGAGGAGAGAGGGGACTTTATGGCCTCCAAAACAGAAACGTCATGAGCGAGCTCTTAAAACCACCTTAAAACCATTATTTTCCTTGATTACTACAAGAAGGGCAAGAAGATATCAACAGCAAACATAAGGGAGATGAACAGCATGGAAAAAAACTCATTTAAGACAAGCTACATCAGCTTTTTATGGCATCTCTTAGTTAGAAAGATTTTTAAACTATTTGATAAACATTTACTGAAGAAAATTTAGACACCTGGTTCTGCCTCAGAACAAAGCATGGCTGACAAACGCATAGCACATATGCCACATCCCACCTCTGAACCAGCTCAGAAGGCCCTTGGGCATCTCCTGAGCCAGTGAGCATAGCTTCCTGAAGAGAGGTAGACAGACGCCGTATCTACTGCTGACCTAGCCTAGGAAATCCAAAACATATGGTGGAACTGAGAGGAAAACTTTTGATGTTGGGTGCAGCTCCATACAAGCCTAACTCCTGTCTAGCCCCAACTGGCCACACAGCACTGGGCACTGAAGAGCTACAGCAGCAGTGAAAGCATAATGCAATGCAATGGGGCTTATTTTTATAGAATCTGTGTTTCAGCTTTCTGAATGCTGCTGTACTAAATTCCAGACCGGCTCCTCAGACGGCCCCTTGCAGTCCCAGGGATCGAATGACCCCACTGATCCACATGCAGGTTTCCTTTGTGCTCTCACTGCTTGGCAAGGATTCCAAAATTTCCTGAGCTCTGTGCAACAGCAAGAGGAAAAGATGGGAAAGAAACACATTCAGTTTATCCTTTTAAACATTAGCAAGAAGTTTTCTAGTTACTGCTATCAAGACGAATGCTGAAAAAGCAAGGATGTTGAGAAAATATCAAGCTGAGTAAATAAAAATACACCTATCCAAATCGTCTAGCCAGATTAAGGAGTAAAAGAATTTACATAAAAGAATATAACGTGGAATATCTGTACCTCAGCCTTCGGGGGCAGGAGGCATGCTATGGAGAGTTTTTTTTTTTTTTTTTTTTTGACCTTATAAGAAAAATGGGGTAGGGGTGGGACGGGGGGAACAACAGCCTAAACTCACAACATACATTTTAAGAACACACAAAAATAGCTATAAGGGCTTTCATTTTGGTTACCAGCCAGATTTAGTTTCATTCCTACACTGGGCAGCATTTGATTATTTCACATTAAGAGTGGTAACATACTGGATGATAAGAGGAAAGTTCATATTAGCTTTCGTTAGAGTAATACCATCATGCATTCGGTCCTGCAAGGTAACTTTGCAGAGTTATTATAAAAAGTAAACAGTTTTTTACTGGGAATCACAAGTTTAGCATATTAGGGGCTACATGTGTTCTCAGCTATTTCCAGTCTCTTTAGAATTCAATCAACATTTGCTCCAAAGTCATGCTTTCATAGCTCCAGACATAAGACAAAAGGGCAAATATACTGTGACCCTCCTAAATAGCCCTGATTACTGTGATCAAACAGAAGCCAGATACTTATGTGGATAGGAACGTGTAGAGTTTGATGCATGAAGATTACTGCAGGAGTAGACACTGAAACACCAGCACTTGCCAACGTGTACCTCACCATGACAGACAGTATCACCTTCCCCTGTATTTACCGTAGGGATAACTGTGGTACCCATTGGCCAGGGATGAATTTTAAGTGATAGCCACTGTTTACTCAGAAAGACTGCCAAAAAGTTTTACTTTCTTCAAAAAGCGTCTCCTGCAGATTCCCTTGGATACAGACACGGGCCTTTGCTGCAGAAACAAAGGAAAAAAAAGGGAAGCCTTTTAAGAGTTAAAGCACGCACAGGGACAGTATTTTAGGGGAAAAATACACAAGCAGAAAGTTATTTAAATAATACAGAAATCCCACAAAAGCAGAAACAGAGACTCCTTTGACTTTAAAAGGAGGGAAAGGTGTGCCCAAGTGAATGCATTCTACTAGGAGTGCCCTTGCAATAGGGCCAGACGGCATTTAGATTCTGCTAATGATCCCATCTCCGGGAGATAATTCATAAAAAGTAAACAGTAATTTTCATGTGCCTGCCCTTTTGATCTTACATTTGTAGGGAGTATCCTGAGGCTAGCCGTGGGCGCCCCCGTGGCTCTGGCTGATTGACCTCTAATCTGCCCCTCAAGTAACGATCACGTCAAGGAATGACAACAAGAGTTGCATGTAAGCAGCCATTTCAGTGCAATCCCATTAAAGACAGGCTGACTCACTCAATCTTGTCTAAGAAGTTTCACGCAAGAAAAAATTAAAGCTGCTTAAAAAGAATTTTTATTTTGCAACAATGCTGCGCTTCAGAACAAAGACTGGAGCAAGGCTAGCTCATCAAAACCCGACCAGTACGTAGCGTTATATTAACTGGCCAAAAGCTAGTGCAAGACAGAACAGTGCGTAGCCCCGTGATTATGTGTTAAAACAGTCTTGATAGCATAAAATTAACAAAGACCTTGAGACGAGTCAAGTCAGAACCATGGCACTTGGCCTCTCCACATTTCAAAAAAATGGGTATGTCACATTATTAGAAAGCAGTTAAGTCTAAGGGCTTTGACACTGACTGCTCACTGTCTCATCTGCTCTGAGGTAACAGCTTGCATGCTCTTACCCCACACCATCCTACAGTAAACACAAGATGGCACGTAGGAGACAGCTTATGTCTCTTCCACAAGGAATGAAGCTAAGAGATAAAGCAGCTATCCCAGAGCAGTCAACCTACAGAAACTTGTTGGCATGCTAATGCCCCTAAGTTACCAGGAACAACTTACTAAATTAAGGGAGTGGAAAAATTACGAATTATCCTGCTAGAGTACATAGAGAAATGGAAGCACAGACTATTTTTTGTTTTATTTTACAGCAATATTAACGAAAGAAACCAAGAAAACATGTATATTCTGGACACACTGAAGTTTATAGTGCTAGAGCAGAGCATTAACTGTGAAGGAGTTTAAAAGGCTACGAGTCTTTTCTGGATGGCAGCAGAGCTCCATCATGGGCAGACGTTACATACAGATTATACTTCCAGGTCTTGATTCAGTTTTTCCATGGTTAGCTTACATACCTGTTTAATGAGACATCTGCCAGACATTCGTGAATTAGCAAGAATTCCACTTCTTATCAGAAGTCAACATTTTAGTTTAGAGCTGCATAGGAAGTGCACGGAAGCACAAATGGCACTCCACAGATGGCAAGGAGGGGGATGTTTGTGGTTGAGAATGTACGTAGCTGGAAGTCTTGTGCAGAATATACCCATTGCTGAAGAATCTCCCCTAAGTGTATTCACAGCATGACATCTCATAATCCATCACCTTATTTGACAGTCTCCACATTGGATAGGTGCCTCCTAAACCCTCTGAGCAACAGAGGCAAACTACCTCGAGTCTAGTAGCCTTGCTTTCTCAAACTTCGAAACTCAAGGCCCGCGTGGCATATTCGCTGTTATTTCAGTGAAAAGTGAAATGATTTTTATTTGGCAGACTTGCAATATCTCGATTCATTAATTAGCTGATGAAAGATCGCAAGAAAAGTTGAATAAAGGAAGAGGAGCAGGCATGGAGTAAATAGCAATCTCCCATTCCCCAGTATAAGCCAGCCATCTCCTTTTGAAGATGCTGACTTCAAAATACTCTCAACGTACTTGAATGATACTGAGGATAGACCACCAGATCTTCTTTTTAGGTCTGAGATTCGCTAACAGCTGAGGTCATTGTGCAGCGTGTTTAGCAGTTGCAGGTAGGCAGCTGACAGAGCAAAATGACCTCTGATACATCAGGCTACAAAGATCAACTTTCTCTTGACCCATGGAAATGATCTTTTATAGTCCTGCTTGATGCCATAAAGTTTAGCAATGGTATCATCACAGTTATTATTCGCATAAAACGGTCCTAGATGTGGTGCTGAACAGCTTGATAGTCCATCCTGATGGGTCTCAGCTGCAGAATACTGATATAAAGGCTCT
Organism: Struthio camelus; assembly: GCF_040807025.1. Classification (NCBI taxonomy): domain Eukaryota; kingdom Metazoa; phylum Chordata; class Aves; order Struthioniformes; family Struthionidae; genus Struthio; species Struthio camelus. The sequence continues at coordinate 60,215,650 of NC_090981.1, read as the reverse complement.
TCTATAGTTACCATAGACCATTAGGTTGTCTGAATGGACATCCATCACTAACAGCTTGTGTGAAGGAGAACGCTTAAGTTAAAAGGGCATGACCAAGCATAAATTGAAAGGCCCTCCACTACTCCAGGGCAGCAGTGACCTTGTGAGGGAATCTCCTTCATTCTGACACACAGCAATCTGGACAGACAGACCAAATTAAACCACATGCAAACATCTATTTTGCAGGGCCGGGGGGGGGCACAGAAAAGTTCTCAGCAGCCTGAAGAGAAATCCTTGCACAAAACCGGGTCTTGGTCACAAGCACAGAAAAATATGCCAAGGAATTATATATGTCTTTAAAGCATCCTAATAGTTAGCAACACACTATGTCCTGCTTCCAGTTTAAGGGTGTGGGAGTCCAGTGTCCAACGCTAAGCCCCTGTAGCGCAACTTCCCCCAGTTAGAACGGATGTGTAGACTTTCATTTCAAGACAGAACCATAGTTTCAACAACCCCTGAGACATGCTAATCTCAGGACACTCGTTCCATACCTCAGCAAATGTTACATATCTCTCTTGAGCTCCTTGCCACCAGTATATCGAGTTTGGTAATTAACAACAGTGGTCCGTTTTTCAAAAATTTGGTCTCAGCTTGAGGAAAATTAATGTAAGATTTTGGATACAATATACCTGCAACGTAAAATCACCAGGAAAAATTGTAGAAGTTTATATTTTTGTATGATTTATCATTCTCAATTTGTGAAATTAACATAGACCTGAATCCATATGATAGTTTGCACAAACAGAGAAAGCAGAAAGAGCCCATGATGTCAAAAGGTATGAATTTTGAAAGTTCTGATGATGAAACTATAACACATAGTGAAAGATTTCTCCAGCTGGCTTACTAGGCCACTTTTTTAGCTAGAGTTGTTTAATAAATGTATTCGGAGTACCAAGCTTAAGCCTTTCTTATTCCATCTGAAGGAACTGCATTTCAGCTCTGCTTCTTGGACTCAGGATTCAAAGAATGGTAATGCTTTGAGGCTGAAAATTTCTAAAACCACTCAGTATCAACTTTCATGGGAGCAGAATTAGGTCAACAGTAAAATCCAGCCCCTCCAGGAACAGAGTTGAGCCATCCAGTTCAACACAGAAGAAATTCTCATCAAGAGTTTCCATATCTGTAAAATCCCTTGGGATTTTTAAATAGTAAAAACTTTTACTTCCAAATGTTGTTGTAGAGTAGAAAGCTCTATTCTACTGGAGAAGCAAAACAGGAGGTCTGAGCCTCCTCCATAGTTACGTATTTAAATGACTTAAACCTTTTTGAGTGTCACAAACTTGATAAGAGAGAAAGAGAGAGCAAGTTGCAAGCATGCAGAAGAACCGAACGAACAGAAAGGAAGAAGGGCCAAGAGGAAAGAAATAAGCAAGCCAAACACATTGGTTCAGTCAGGCATTTAAAATGGGTTCTCTTTAATTAGCTAAACCGCAATACAAATTAAAATTGAATTTCTTGTTCACAAGATATTCATTGAAGGGGAGGTGATGCAGCTGGCTATTTCCAGAGTAGTTCAAGCTAAAACAGACTCAGTTCTGCAGGACTGAACGGGAGCCAGTTTCCATCCTTTTCCAAAGATGGAAAAGCAACTTGGCAGCAGGAAGTCCGAGTGCAAGCTCCATCTCAGAAATACTTAAAAAACAAGACAAACCTGTGGCGATTGTGACTGAACTCATTAAAATCACTACAGATTATTTAAAGTCCTCACGTCTGACATTCAGGTCCTTTATGATGTTTTAATGACTGTGAAAAGAGGCTGTAGACTCAGGGTAGAAGTGAGGGCTTTAATGCTGCAGCTGATCGCTAAGTGCCCAGTAAAAGAAGTTCTGTGCCACACAATATTTTTGGCATGAAATGTTAAACAGGATCGATTGCAGCACTTCACTTTGTTTTTTGAAATCTTCTGCTTTCTGATGACAGAATTGTTGATGATACAAATGCCCAAGCCCAGCTTCCAGTCTAGATAATGACCAGAAGCAAAATAATCAGATCTCTTGGATCAGTGTCTGTTTCATGATACGAGATAAGATTAATAGTTCCATGCTGATTTGCCATTTCCTAGCGTGGCGTTAAATTACAACTTTACAGGGGAGGAATGTGTACCGTACGAAACTCTCAGAAAAGGGCAACACTGAAGCATGGCTATCATGAGATAAAACCATAAAACAATCACAGCCCTTGGGGGACCACAAACTCTGTGCAGCCTCTCATGTGTCAGATCATCGTTGGGTGCCTGGTTATTTTATGATAAGATTATCTAATGCTAATCTCACCACTAGAATTGCCTGCCATAAGAATGTTACCAACTTTCTAATTTTAACTACTGGGTTCCTGAAGATAACCACTTCAATTCTGTTCAAAAAAAAAAAAAAACCCACCACACACACACAAAAAAAACCACTCCCCATGGTTTCTCTGAAGTTGGAACTACTTCAAATATCAAACTTATAGACTGGATGACTTTCAATGTCTGACTCGGTGACTGTCAATTCCTCTCTTCCCTCCTATCTTCACCTTGTTCTGACACAGGACAGTATTATATGCATAGAGGATAACACAAATTCTTCTATTTCATTTCCCAAACTACACAAAAAAATGCCATTTCAATGCCTCAAAAAAAAAAAAAAAATCAATCCATACTCTACATATTCTGAAACAATGCACAAGGGAAGAAAAATGATTTTATAACCCAAAAATTTCATCTTAATGAATTTAGGATTATCCAGCAGAAGTGGCAACCTTCACCATAACAAATTCAAAAGTAGATGCCTACCAGCTGATTCCCTGGAGGAGTTTCTCTCGAACGATATCTCCAGAACTCACTATTAATTCATCAAAGAAATAATCTCAGTCTTTAGTTGCATCATCCAGTGTTATAACTAAGACATAAACATACCCTTTACATCATAATTCTCATACTTGTAAAGCTACTTAAGCAAATATCTTTCTCCCACGATTCAGTGCACAATAGCAGATGACTGCAGAGCTATACAAGCTAGTTAGGGTCATACAGCTCCAGTTGCAGGTGAGAAATTTCCAAAGCAAAAACCCTTTACGGAAACTGCTTTCGGGGCAGTGGCAGGTGGGGCTCCCCAGAAATAAAAATGAAGTATAACATTAAATAGAAGGAAAAACCTCAAGCAGAAGAACACAACTGGCTCTGCTCCAAACCTACACTCACACCAGCGACCCCAGCTAACACATTTATAGTCCACAGTTTGGGGCTGACCTTTTTCTATACTTTTAATCAAACCTCATAACCAAGCTAAGACAGACATGTTACAACAGAGGCATATGGATTAACCATATCGTAATCACATTGCAACTGGATATTACTATACTATTTTAATTTTCTATAGATAAAACTAGAGAATAAGAACAGTTGAAGGCAACGTAAAGAATAGATTTGCCATCCTACTCACTAGTAGGATACCCTTCCTTGTACACCAGGTATCTTATATACACATACATAATATAGCGTCTGCATTTCTCTTGTTTTTTGTATTAAAAACGGTTCAAAAGAAGTTCAGACGTGTGTTTCTCCTGAGCTCACCTGTTCCTGCTGTTTGTTTCTCACCTGAAGTCATAATCCTGTCTTTGACATCATAATCATTTGTACAGCCACCAATTGAGATGTCACAAACGGAGGATTATGGCCAGCTGGGGAATAAGCAGCAGGAGCAGATGAACTCTTAAGAAACCAAAATCTTGTTTTCATGCAAATGTCCTTCATAATAGAGAACAAAAGAACAAAGGAAGAAAAACATAATGGAGAGAAAAGACCAGAAGCAGGTTTCTTCCTAAACACAAGATCCCCGAGAAGTTTCCTCTGAGAAGTCAGTCACTGATTAACAGCATAAATCATCACAAAAATAAAATAAAACCAGACATCTGATGATTGAAACCCCTCCACAAACACGCAAACGCATAATTTTCTTCTGAACACAAAATTTGCCAAAATACTAGGCTCTCTGAAAGAACTTGTAACCTTTAGAGATGTTAATAAACATTATGGCTTAATATTCCTTGCGATAGCAAGGTATTTTTTGTTCTTGTTCTATTGATGAAGACACTGAGGCTAAGAAATGTAAGGGACTTCCCCAAATCAGTAACAATCAGGTTGCTTGAGTCCAGGGAATCCAACATACACATTAGAAAACTCAAAGCTAAAAGCAGCCTACGCTGCAGAGAAGCAAAAATCCCATTGCTCCCATTACCGAAGGCCGTTGCAGAAGGGCTACGCTGGGTTAGCGGATCTGAAGAGTTAAGAGAAACATGAATAATTTTCACATTAAAAAAATAATTCATATATTAATCTCTCTGAGATGTATTCTAGCTATCAATCTGAACGCCAGTATTCAGCCACTTAAAAACAAACAAAACGAAAACAAAAAAAACTTACACAACAGCAATCCAGACCCAAGCCAACGGGATCTTTATATGTAAAGAGGAATTCAATCAGCTACACTAATATTGCTCACGCTATAACACTGCTGCCAAAAAAGTTACCAGCAATTCTTCTGACTCCACTTTCCGTGTGTTTTCATTCACCATTGGGTAACCAGTGGTGAATTGTAACATATTCTTGGCACCACTGCTATACCGTATCAGCAAATTCAGTGCTTTCGCATCAGTGTAATTAATAAATATAGGGAACTAATTTCTTGGAAGAGTCAAAAAACATGTGTTTTGCCTCACTATTGCCTGCAATGAGCTGAATATATGCCATTAAATTTGACAGTACAGATAAGACTACAGCTCAAACAACTCCATCATCTGCCCGTACTCTAGTTGCCATGTAGTCTTCTGGACATATCCCGTCCAGATCTTGTCACGGTACAGCAGAAGTGGCATCTCATTTCCTCAGTAGGAAAGTAGGGGAGGAGTCAGTATGAAAATTGTGCCTTCTATCCTCTTATTTTCCTTTCTCCAGTTTAAGATGCTAAGGTATGAGTAGTATGTTTAGCTCATTTGAACTGTCCAAATAGGCTCCCTGTACGTAAGTGTGCCGTTTGACAAAGTTGAGAAAAAGAGTAAACTTCTTGGCTTGCCAAGAGTCACCTTGTATTGCGGAAGAAAGCCCCTCTCTTCCAAACCTGGAGCAAATGCAAGTGTGGTTATAAACACCGTTCTAGCTTTCAAACAACAACATGCCTGACAGCATACTGCTAACAATTAATGCACAATACAGAACACCACAATGACAGAAAAAAAACCTACTATGTATGACATTTATTCAAGAGTTTAAGTAAATGAGTTGCTGAATAAGTCTAGGCTAACTTAGGATTTTAAAGTTTGATAGACAAACATCTAAATATCATAACTAGATATTGACCATACTGTAATTGCTTTCAAGTTGCATTTAGCTTTGAAATCTGTTGTTTCTATTTCAGAGCTCAAAAAGGGTTTGGCTGCCCAAAACCTTATTAGTTTTCCAAAGTATATCACTATAGTCTAACAAAAGATATTATATCTACCCAGAAATTAATCTTGCATTTGCTCCGAAACCTGTACACTTTATTTCTTGAAGCAGAAGCCTGACATGTGTTTCTAACCACCAACTTTAAACCTGTCATCTTGAAAGCCTAGCTGGTTAAAAAAAAACGTTTTGCTTTTCTACAAATTTTGCACATGGTATGTTAATAAGACTGAAAGATCTTATAGTCAGAAAGGAGATAGGGATATTTACGAATAATCTAAAACTGATTTACAGAAAATGCATTTAAGCTCTTCTTTCCATTTTTGCTATAAAGAAGGACGTGCAGTTTGCTAGTAAGCACTTTGAATGTACAAACTGCTCCTTCACTGTGTTCATGTGCCTTCTTGGTGGTAGTTACCATGCTTTCAAAACTTTTTTTTAAATGATTCATTCTAGAACTAATAGATATACAGACAATGAGCAGTGTGTAAGCCATAGTTTTCTCATCTATTTTCAAGTTTCTCATCTAATGGGAAAACACTGATAAAAATCTGTACTGCAAAACGAAGTTCTATCATTTTGGAAAGGATAACGTCGCTTTCTTATGTAGCAGCCCTACCAAATCTTTACTTTTAGGGTAGAAGGAGCACAGGGAGGAATCAATTCTACAGTAACTATACTTTCAAAACCTCTATTTCCTCAACACCTTCTTAACGCGAGCAGTACACATGCAGAGAATTACCCACTGAGCGTTTCAAGACATAGCCTTTAGATAACATGCTACAGCAATGGATAATGGATACTCTAGGAACAGGCTGGTAGAAAACTGCCAGTTAAAACAGCTGAACTTTCAACTTTCAGGAGTTAGTAAACTATGAAGAATGAAAAAATCTCCCATTAAAAAAAAAAAAACATAAGCCACCAATTACATCAGTCTTTAAAGAAGAACAGAGGACTCGCATGTACCTGTGAAACCAATGACAGGAGGCCAGTCCAACGACACCTGTATGAAGTCTGAAGTATCAGCACTTCATATTTAAAGGCCATTGCTATCTGCTGTTAAAGGGAAAAAGTCTGCTGTGTAACAGTATAACCAATGTGCCCTGCCAGTCCCGAATCCTTACTGCTATAAAACTGATTGCTAAGCAAAGCTTTAAATAAAGTTTAGAAGTGAAATGCTCTCAAATGTTAGCTTGTGATTTCTGAAATTAGAGGTCAACTCTACTACCCCTTGATGCTTGACTTCTAAAATTCCTTAAAATATGGTACTTGCTTCCTGTTTTCAGGAACGCACCTCATGCAGACAAGCATATGGAGTCAATAAAGGTGTCTCCTCATCTGCCATCTGATGCTTTATTTTTCTCACTTATAAATTACAACTGGTTTTAGTAAGAGCAATCTCTGCACACAGATTTGAAATGCGCTTCCATTTTCCACGTTGCAGAGCTATATGGCTTAGTAAATACATGCAATTTAGGTTCAAAACCATAGCTCCAGGCACTACACATTAAGAATTTTATATTACTGAAAATTAATGTCTTTTTTGCATATGCTTCAGCAATAAATTAAAAACTATGTCTTATATGTATCAATTGGGATTTTCTTAGCCTTCATTTTAAAAAAGAATAATGCATACAGAGTTGCATTTCAGTTTCATCTCTGGGCTTTTAATAAGAGAGAGTATGAATTTATTTCAATTCATCAAAAGCAACTAACTAGAACTCTAGGAGTCTCATATTTCATATTGAAATGTATGTGTTCAACTACATCAATATCAACCTCTGAATTCAGTTCTCAGAATGGAAAAAAATTGGTGCCTGCTTGTACTGTACTCAGAGCAGTACCCAAGACACAGAGGCAAAGTAATGGTCATTATTTCTTTCAGCACAGAAAAGATAGTCCTGCTGTCAGAGTGAGGTGGAAAACACGTGAGGTTATGATAAACGCTGGAAGAGAGGTGCAAGGACTTAATAATGCTATGAAGCTAAACTATCCCTTGGAGAGCTTAGTTCCCTCCCCTGTATATGGGGAACAAGAACACTTTTCTCCTGGTACAGCCTACTCGAGACAGCGGGATGCTAAGGAGGTCTGCAGGATTCTCTTAGGCCACATAGAAAACTGCTTCCGTGGGAAGAGATGAGTGGAATTGGGCTTTTCCTTCAAAGTTTACCTTTCAAGCCTCTTGATTGCTCTTGCTTTAAGCTCAATTTGATATCAGAATCGTCCAACCAGTTACTTTTATTCTATCTGTAATAAGCAACAAAATAGCATAAACACAGGCAAGTTTTGTCAGGCTATAACCACAGGGCCTGTTTAGCAGCCAGAGTTTAACATGTACTCACCTTGGCTTTTATGTAGTATATAGTCTGATAAACTGCGTGACATATTTGCTATCTGGTGACCTACTAGATGCACATGTGCATCTACCAATACCCTAATCTCGATAAACAGGTTCTTTCCATTTTCAGAGCTATTCCATCTCTCAAGTGACCTTGAGCTAGGTATTTTGTTAATATTTCACAATGAGTCCAACCTGACTTAGCTGAATTAAAAGCCTTTTTTCACTAGTCTTTCAGCATCATCCAGTATTATTCAACATTATTCTTCCTGGTAAAAAGCCCCTGAAATAGGTTAGTTTCTCTGCAGCTGTTGCATCTAAATTCTGTTATCTGTTAGGCCCACATCTATAGCCAATCTATAGCCAATAGCAGATCCACTGCTCTCTGTGACCCAAATCTTTGGACAAGCTCAGGATAACCACGCTCAACACTTTGTTCAAGAATGTCAGAACTGCCACACTGAGTCAGAGCGAAGATCAGACGAGATGAGCATTTAGTCTCCAGTGCTGTACTGCTCAGCAGCCCCCCTGCCACCACAGGTGAGGGACTGCTCAGTTCCCATATTCACCGACTGCATTATCACTACCCAAAAAAGGCCTGCAAACCACCCCAGGAGAAGAGTGCTGCTGTGATGAGACTCCAGGGCCTTGCAAACATTGGCTGGTTCAGGTAATTGGAGAGAAAAAGATATAAAAAAATCTAAACCAACGAACAGTGGCTTGGGACTCTGGAGAACTGGCTACAGTTCCCAGCCAGACTGCAGACTGCAAGCGGGATCTTACGCAAGTCAGTCTCATTGGATGGAATTTTTAACCAAACAGTAGCTATTACTGACTGCAGAATGAAGATGCACAAGCAGCAGTTTCGCTCTTTGCTTCCCAACATAGCCGCACAGCTTCTGTAGATTCTTCTGTGGATTCCCCCCCCCCCCACCCCCCAAATCAACTCTGTAACAACTCTTGATTCTTAGTCCTGTCTGAACCCCTTAGAGATCACATATAGCCCTGACGATACAGAAAGAAGATCCTTCAGCCAATTTAAATTAGCTAGCTAGGATACCAGGCCAAATCATACGAGATTCAGTGAGGGATGGCTTTACCCTGAGAAGCAGCAAGCTGTCCCAAGAAGAATTTGGGACAAACATCTCAGACGCATTTAATTTGGGAAATGCCTTTGCTCTTTTTCCCTACGTTGGCCATAAAAACAAATTTAAGCTTTTCCTGCTTCTATATCCTACTACCTACGTTGAGAAAATGCCTCCACTCCAAATCCAGATTTTGCTCGGGGACATCACGCTTCAGAAAGTAAAACTAGCATAGAAAATATCAAGACGAGCCTTCAATGTGCAATCTAATATCAAAGTTTTTGCCTCACAAGTAGAGACAAAAGAATCTATTCAATAAACCAGTGGTGAGATGCAGCAGAGGGAACCTATTAGCCTATTCCTTGTACATTTTACGAGTTCATATGCCTTAATAGGAATTCTACCAAGTGAATTCAGGTGCAGGTGCATTTAAAATGTGTTATTTAATAACATCTACAAAAATAATTGCATAAATTGGAAGAATTTGAATAGATGTATCACCTCCCATTTCTTCAGGGCAATAAGTGAACCAGGTGGCCTGCTTATAAAAAGAGAGCTAGAAAATACATATTTTTTAGAAAAAACATCTCTTGCAATTGATGTTCCAAAGGAGCACATGCAACTCTCATAAGTCAATTTAAAACTAATATTATGTTTGTTTTTAAACTGTGAGATTGCAAAACCCACAAAAATGTATTTTCTTGTGTTTTTTCAGCAGTGGAATCTCTCTGGAACTGCAGCAGTGCCAAAACCTTCTATTCCCATAAGGCTTGAACACAGTTATGAAAGACTTCCTAAGGTCAACTTTTGAAGGTAACTTTCAAAGTCTTTTCTCTATTACAAATGTATTAAATGCACCAAAATACAGTTTTCATTAAATAAAATGTATTTATGAATCTTCAACATATTATCCAACACTCTCCTTTGGAACAGGCTTGTCAATAGAACAGCATCGTCAATCAATCAAATAGATTTTGAGTACATCTGCAATGAATCCACACTGCCATAAATTGACTTGAGTCATTTAAAAACTCATATCTTAATGCTAGGAGAAGAAAAATTATTATTTTGATCTATTCTTCCTCCCCTGTTAAAACACCTTGGGCAAGGGCTGAGCATTAAAAAGAAAAATAACCAACAGCTGTATTACAGCAATCAAGGCAAAATAAAAATGACTGATCAATTCAGAGGAGAAAATATAAAAGACATCAAAACTTTTTAGTTAAAATCTTTGTGTTGTTTATATAGAATGAAGTGTGTCAAATGCATTGCCGTAATTAAACGGGCAGACAGGGTGCCAGAACTGTAGGTGGTTAAAACACCCACATTTTCTCCCTTCTCACCCTTTCTCTCTAGATTACCAAGGCATTTAAAAGTGTATCCTCTTTACAAACACTGTTCTACTGAAGTACTTAGCAAGAGCACTGTAGGAAATGATGACCCAGAAATTAGTATGTGGATTTCTCTGCTAGTATCAACAGCACTGCAACAGGAGAGCCTAGGATTCTCTCCTCCCTCCTTTTCATTAGACAGGAATCTGTAATTCTTTTTCAGAAACTATTCCCATTACATTTCTTCCGCAATGCATGTAGCATCCCTACTACATAGTACTACATCTCAGACTATTACCTTATTCTTAAAAGCTTGTTTACCTTCATGTAATGCTTGTGCCTGAAAATACAGTTGCCACTTGAAAAAAAATAATTCACTGCAATTGATCTGCCTTGCTCAAATTACAAGCAAAAAAACGCTCACCCAGAGAGAGTTTTTGCTAGCCATATAAAATACAGGTCTGACTTTAGAGCAGCTTAGTCCTTTCTGAAGGTGCTGAGGAGCTAAGCGCCCTCAGCTTTCACTGAAGAGTCCAAAACACCCAATACCAGTAGAATGAGTTCAATCCCACTTCAAATCAGCTAGCTGAGCTGAACATGCTACGCAAGTGCATGAATAGTATGAATAACATGCTACGCAAGTTATATTTATAACTGAAAACAACAATGTACATAGAACAGAATTAACAGAATTAGTTTCCCTGGGCAGAGGATCACCTGTAAGGGAGAGCAAACTAACCCCTCAGAGAGCTAACCAAGAAGCCCTTCAGAAGAATCCCAGGCCAGATTTCCTCTGGCATGGAGGCGCACAAACCCTTTTCAAACTATACTCGATACTGCAAGACCTTAGGAAGTTTCTCCAACATAACTTTGAGACTACATCTATCATTCTGTTCAAATCAACTCTCTTCAATGCATTCCACAAAGATGACTGGCTGAGATACAGGTGGCATCAATGGCAGCACCATGAAAACCAAAAAATTACCGTTAAAAATTTGTGGGAAGAAAATGCTCACAGAATCACAGAATCGTTTAGGTTGGATGGGACCTCTGGAGATCATCTAGTCCAACCTCCCTGCTCAAGCAGGATCCTCTAGAGCATATTTCCCAGGATCACGTCCAGACGGGTTTTGAATATCTCCAGCGAAGGAGACTCCACTACCTCTCTGGGCAACCTGTTCCAATGCTCAGTCACCCTCACAGTGAAGAAGTTTTTTCTCAGGTTCAGATGGAACTGCCTGTGGTTCAGATGGAACTTCCTGTGCTCAGCGCTGTATTTCATATCACTGAGCCTGTTACAGAGCATGCTGTTCTATAATGCTCTTTTAAAGTACAACCATTCTAAAACTGAAAATGTATTAATGACAGACAGTAATCTACACCATCAGTGAGCCTGTTAAAAGACAAACACTTAAGAGGGAAAAGATGAGAGTATGCAAACACTACAAAGTAAATCCCCAAAAGAAGACAACAGTTAAGATACTAAAAGTAGGTATAACATGATGGAACAGGAAATAGCAGTTGAATGCAAGAAACGCTTTCTGACAAGAAGTTTTCCATGAGAAGCAACAGAAGCCAGCTTTCATGCTATTTAGGCTGGACAAAAATATTAAGAACAGATCTGGATGGAAAAAACCCTGCAGTGGAAGCAAGGAAGGGAAGATGAAAGGTTTGGTCACAAGCATAAATTGAAATCGCAAGGATTAGAAGTAACAAAAAATAAAACTGGCAATTTGGGAGAAGTCCAGAGGAGAGGAGGTGGGAGGGGAAAAAGTAGAGGAGAAGTTCTTTACCTGTCTCTAACATCTGATTTTTATATCAGTCCTCCAGTTCAATGAAAGAAAGTGACAACCACAAAGTAAAATTAACAACCACACGCAGAGACAATAAATATGGATTTAAAGTGGAAGATCTAACAAAAAAAGTCTTTTGCTCTCCTGCAAATGGAGGATGATGACAATTCAAATGGAAAAAAAAACACAGCAAACAATATTCATAATAAATGGTTTCCACAGGCTACAAAAATCATTGTGAGGTGCTGTATACTGCAGAGTTTTATGACATTTTTTGGCTGAGTTCATGATTAGGAGATTACATAAGCTGTTTATTACTTGCTGCAGCCTATGGAGCGCAAAAAATGAACTGGTCATTTAATTTACACTAAATTTGTACCAGATAGCAGAAAAGGCAAAGCAACTCACTGAAGACAGAACAAGCATTAAAATGCTGCCACTGAGAAAACAGCACCGTTTTCCAATATTGTGCTGCGTAGAGAAAAAAAATAGTTTGGTAAAAGACAATTAGTATAAAAATGCTTTTGAACTCTGCCTGGACCTATGGATTAACGCCCAGCAACAGAAATGCCTGCATGTATATTCACACGCATGCATGAGCACAGTAGTTGTGGATGAACAAGGGGAAGAGCTCAAGAGTGACATGGAGGAAGGGAGGAAAAGAACGGCAACTGAGTTTTCATGTTTCCCCGAAGTCCCAACTAGAACTAATAAAAATGAATTCATCCGAAAGTCTGTGATGGCCACAAATTTAGTCACACACAGTCTGGCTGTCCAAATGAATGGTGAGGAAAGGGCTCACATCAATCAGCTTCTTCTTAGAAGATTGCCACAACTTCAATAGGGATTGACAGAGTTCAGTGCCTGCCAGACTGATGAGCCAAGCACCAAGCTGAAAACATTCTGACTATTCATAATGACATTGCAGACTAGGGCCTTTGATTAATTAATTCAGGAACTAAAGCTTTCAGTTACTGTAAGATGAATATTTGAGGTAACTGTTTCTCACCTCTTACGGTATATGAAATCCACGTCCCACCTCTCTACCCTCACTCTGTACTAGCATCGTTATTGCAATGCCTTTAATGGCTATTGCTTCTAGCGTTGCTGCTATGCAGCATCTCATGTACATTGCAGTTGCTTTTCCTCCCTCAAGCAAATTACTTTCCTACAAAATAAATAAAACAATTGTAAATGTTCAATGATATGCTTTGGAGAGATTTTGCTAAATCAGCCTTCTTCAAGCCACAAAAAAACATTTGTCTTAATTGTGACTAACATTATCTTTCAGTGCTCTTCAAAAATCTCTGACCAACACCACGGCTGTAGAACAGCACTGCTAGAAATGTTGCTAGGTAGCATTACACATACGGATAATTAGCAGCTACAGAAAAAAACCCTATCATTTTATTGCATTATTGGTCAGCCAGAAGAAAACTCATTTTCATTAAGACAGACCTTTCAAGTCATTTTCAGATCTAAATTCCTTACAGGATGGCAAGGCGTCTGCTATATTAACGTGTTCCAATTAAACAAAGTTGCATAACCAAAAAATAAAACTTGAATAAGTTGCACTGAAGTAAGGGAGCAAACGCTGTACCTTCTTTGGAAGGCATTCAGCAACCTCAGTCACATCAACCGCAGTTAGCAGAGAACCTGGAGGATGCAAGACATTGCAGAGAAAACAGACTTACAGGCCTGCTCTAAATTTTCCCCAATCTAAGTTAGCTCACCAATGCTGTCCATATACTTGAACAGAATATGATACAGATTTAGTCCTAAAGTATCTGCCATTTCTCTCTTCCAGTTTATGCCATTTCTCTCTTCAGTTAATGCTGTTTTCTGTAGCATGATCCTCTATTAAAGCTGCACAGGAAAGCATTTTAAAGGGAAGCAACAAGCTTGACAGACAATAGGAGTGAGTCCCAGGTAAACAGCAACAAGGGAAAAAGCAAAGATTGAAGCTGGAAGACATTAGTAAATTAACTTCTCCAATAGTCAGTTTGTGACCAGCATGCTTCTTTTTTTTTTTTTTTTTTTTTTTTGAAATTCCACTTGCTCAAAAATAAACACTCACACACCTTTTATTAGAGCAAAGCCAATCATTACAAAGAATGTGGCTTACGGACAGAGAGAAATTTAGCAAGAGTCAAAATCAATGATCTGTGCTGCTTTGATACAAAAGTGAAAAAGCACACGATATTTCCTTCCTTTTCACAGCCTCTTATATAGTCTTTTTGTTTTAGAGTAAATTTTGCCCGGCAGAAGAACACTGAGCCCAAAAACACTGAGGGAATCACACATCAATAGCATGTAAGAGCCCCTGCAGGCCACACACAGCGAAAGCCTAACGGAAATACATCTGGCAACAAAAGACAGTAAACTGACTGGATTCACAAATTATGAGAGACAGGGCGACTACAAGGCCTATTAGAATCAAAACAGCGTATTTACAGGCTCGTGGCTGTTCACAACTTTCACTTTAGATTTAGAAAGTCTCGGTTTCCTTTTTTTGTGAATACGAATTCCAAATAGACTGTTTTCTTCTCCTTAGCACTAGCAAGTATGACCTTTAGGACATTCTGGCTTCGCTCAAGTGATTTGGCTACCTCTTTCCCTTCCCTCATTCCTTTCCAAATAAAATCTAGAAGTAGAAAACAGCTTACCACTTAGCTTTTTTTTTTTTTTTTAAACCAGTTGTCACTGTGTAAGAGCTATTTAACTTCCTCTTAAAGGCATACTTTCTGAACAAGTGGTGTGCAGTAATTTCTTGCATCAGTAAGAGTTTCTTTTATTAAATAAACAGTCCAATACCTAATAATGAAATCATCTTAAATAAAATCACCTCAATGTTTATTCCAAAGTAGAAGGACCTGGACAAGACACCAGGTGCTAATTTTAACTAATTTATTAAACTTGGGCAAGTTTGGGTGCAGATGAGACCATCAACGACAAAAGCAAAGCCATCCAATCAAACCTGTCAATGCATGAAACTGTACTAGTTTTATTTAGACATAGGGGGACTGCTAAAAGTTGACATGGAGAGGAGACTTTAAAATCTGGACTCCCCATTTCCACACTGCTGTCCCTGCTGTGCGCTCAGCCTCCCTAGCTCCTGGCACATCACCCCTATGAAAGCCACAGAAGTACTGCAAATTGACTAACAAGATTAGCAAATCTGCTCTTGACTTGTTCAATAAGGTGTTGATGCATGCAGATATATTTGCTGGAATGACTTCATCCAACAGGAATCAAATCTCACCGGAGCCCCTTCTATTTTCAGTCCCTAATCCCTAAACCTTTCTAACCTGAGTCTAACAAAAAAGGAGCTGAAAGGGAAGGAGAGGAGATAATGATGCCCGCCGCGAAGGCAGCCGATCAGGCAGTGCCTCCCCCAGCTCCTGCACACACAATCAGCACCAGCTGTAGGCCAATTAAACCCAGCCGCTCACAGGTGTTCACAGAAATGACTAACACAAAAGAAATTCGCACTTCAGAACTGCAATATTTAAAAGCTTTGAGGTGGAACCAAGAAAGATAAAAGCCCGAATTAAGTTTATTGCCACCTTGTGCTTCACTCTAATGCAGGTTTTGAACAGGGCCTCCCATTGGTATTAAAAGTTGGATGAACATCTGCATTTAAAACACAGGAAACCAAGCACGTGAAGTGCTTTTAAAACGCCAGTTGCCATAGTGGATAGGGGGCTTTAGGATACGTTCATTTATTATTATAGTTGTACGGCAATATGGTAAAATATATTTGCCAAGTGGGCAATACAAACTCAACTCTAAGTCAACATAATATGCTAGATTGCTAAGATTTTCATAAATATTTTTGGTACTTATTTTCCCTAAACATAACTCTCATTTCCCAAAATAACAATTTCTTTCATTTTTAATGAGAGCAAAACCATGGCACGATCTTATCATGCTCTCTTGCATTCAGATTAAAAACCACAAGAGAGGAGAAAAAGGGGAAGAACAGCAGTCCCCTGATAACTCTCCATGTCCTCTTAAGTGATCGAATGACAGGAACTATTCAGTAAGTGAATTCTTTTCCTCCCTCTACAGAGCAGCAAACAAAATACCTATAAAAAGAACTTCTCTTTATGGTCCTATACCAAAATGTGTATACAAATTAACATCCAAATGTCTTTAATTCCCATGATATGTCCATTAAGCAGCAATTCTCCATAAGGCTGTTTAGCTATCCAAACAGCAGCGTAAAATTATTATCTCTATAAGCTTTCCATAACTTATCATTCAGTTTCTATGAAAAGCCATTAATTTTGGCCTCCCTCTATCTTGGTCTCACAGGAAATATTCTGCAAAGGGATATAATAAAAATGTGATTTCTGCCATCATTTCATTAAAATTCCCTGTTAAATTTCTATCTGAACAGTGTACATAATATAAAAAAAACTCAGGGCTCTTATTAATGGTGCTGTTCCTTATGATACGGACTTTAAAAAATAATGAAGACCATTTCTTACTTGTAAGAATATTGTTCATTTTTCATTCCTATTAAAATTTAATCTGGAAGTTGTTTAAAAATGTTTAAGTTTCATTACATTTCAACATCTTAAGAAAGGGAAGGAGCTAGTGAGTTCATGAGCAGCAATGCTGTCACTCATCTGTCTCTTCCACTGATATCTCAACAGTAAATCACTCAACCTGTCTATGACTCAAGATAACCATTTGCAACAGTTTACTACTTACCCATCTCATGAAAGTGCAGTGAGACAATGTCTTCCAAAGAGCTTCAGCTCCATGGGTAGAGGATGATAGAGAACAGAAGAGCAAGTTATCTCCTCTACTTCTCAGTATCTGGAAAGTTTGGGGAGAGAAGGGGTGGAAGGGATTGGCTTCTGGGGTATTGGTGGGGGAGCAATATGTTTCTGTGGAGTTTTTGTGGAGAATTTAAGTAAACTATAATCACTGCAGAAAACTGTAGTCAATAAGTCATGAAAAACACATTAAAAAACCACCCGGGATTCCAATATGCAAGCATTTCAAAGACACCAACCACTACACTGACATGCAAACTGGAGTAAGCTTTTTGAAATTCGAAAGCCAGGTTCCGTAGCCCGGTCCTCGCAAGCGGAAACCGGCCAGCACTCCCCACTGACTTTCACAGAAACACTAGAATATTTCATGTTTTAAGAACCTGAGATCGGATTAGAGGCCTAACTTTAAAATTGTCGCTATGAAATCCTTATCACTGCTTCAACCACAAAACTTCAGCCGCCAGACAGAGGTCCACATCCGTACGATGGAATTCGAATTACTTCACTGACTGTGATGCAAGGGCACACAGCACAGGGCACGCTCCTACATTTACCTCAGTAGAGCTTAACACACTTAAGTCGGGAGAATTAAGTGTTCTGTGGTAACATTGAGTTAAATGAACTGACAGTAACCCACCAAGAAAACTAAAATTAATCAGAACTGGGACATGCATCGCTCTACAAACACTGTGCTTAAGCACTTTCTACAATCAGGTCTTTTCTTCTGAGGTCTAATTTTAGACATCTAAGTATAAAAATTCTGGCCCATATATTTAATAGAAACACGAGATTGCCAAGCTGAGAACATTGAATCTAATTTTAGTTTTTCTTTGCGTACTTGTTTTTCACACACAATTTCTGCAAGTGAATAGGAAAATATCTGTGGTATTTTCTGGATCATATTCACAATACTCATTTTAGTCTTTGCATTTTGTATAGCTAAAACCTGCTCCAATGAATTGGAAATTTTTCATTAATGTCCGTGAGACCAAAATTTCATTCTCTATACTCAAAGTACTTTCTACTGAATTTTTTTAGTCCTGAAAATATTTGTAATATTAATACATTGTGATCTGCACATATCCTACATTAGAAACTAAAATTTCCATGAAAGTGTCCCTTTAAGATCTTTTTATTCAGCTGGTGTGCTACAAGCGATTTTTTGAGTTTTATTCCTCATGTATAATGTTTCATAACAGGGATATATTGATTTAAACTAGTTTCATTACTACTAATGCTCTGCTAAATTTTAAAGACACCGCAATATTGAACAGAATAATGTGTTCTATTAATAAGCATGCTATTGAAATACTGAACAGATTTATTGCATTTTGATGTCCAAATAAACACTAAGATCACTTTCTATAAATCATCTCCTGCCTAAAAAGATGACTGAAATGGGGATTTGATTTTTTTTAAGTAAAAAAAAAAAAACAACAAAAAAACAAACAATGAATCCTCATTTGAAAAATTAACCAATAGATTTTAATCAAAAAGACTATTCTCTAATCAGAGGTGTTTTGGCCTTCTTTAAAGCAGCACTTATTAACACAGGTACAAAGGCACTTTAAAGGCGCTAGTGGTAGCAACAGTTTGAGGAAAGAAGTTAAAAGGAGATTCAAGTTCTATTCTGTAAATGAAAAGAGCGGAGATGGCAAAGCTTTAAGTCCACACCGCACAGTGCTTGGCTCCTGCATGCATACTTAGGCTGGCTCGGGAACTAGGAGCTAAGTATCCATGTCAGTACAGGATCTGCTTGAGCCTGCTAATTAAGCTTGCTGAGAAGAACTAATTACTGATGCAGCTCTACTGCTTCTGAGAGCAGAGCTAATACTGCTGCGTGGTACAACCTATCAGCCCATTTGGAGCAGGCTCAAGGTGCCTGACCAAAGCTCGATGCATGGCATAGGCATGCCCTTAAGTAATCCGTGTCTAATATAAAACAGTATATCAAAATTCTGTGTCAAACTTCACCAGGAACCCAACCTGTGATCTCTCACAGACCCTCCCTACTCCTCCATGCCTCATCTGCCCCATATGGAAAACACCCTCACAAGGGTGTCTAAGCAAGTAAGAAATTATTGAAAGACTGGAAAATAGGTACCTTCCGATCACTAACGTAATTATGACCCAGGGTTTGCACACACTGAAGTCCTCTTCATTAACTCAGCAACAAAGCAGCTTCATTTCCTGCATTTTCGATTGCTGCAAATATCACACTAAGTGCTCATGTTAAGAGAGAATGGTTTAAGGCATTTTCAAGGAAGGATTTCAGCTGCCATAAAACATTCACATCCTGTCTTGCTCTAACAGTTCTCCACAGAATCCTGCTAAAAATTACACGGGAATCCAAGCAGAGGTGAAAAAGCAAGACTGTAATTAGAATAGCAAGCCCTGCTAGGTCTTAACAACAACTGCTGGTTACGACTGCTAGAAGATAACACCAAGGCAGGGGCAGAGCACCACTGAACACAAGTGAATATGGCAACATGCTTTATGGTCACCCTGCCTTTCCATCCCGCCTATCATCACTACATGTTTTCCTTCCTTTCTCTGTTGCCTGCACCACAAGCTGTAAGCTTTATAGGATAGGAACTGTCTTTTATATACACATATGCAGCATCTACCTAAATGATTCAAAGATCCATGACGGCTGTCCGTCCATTTCATAGAGTCTTTGCAGTAACACCAACAGGCACGCTGGAAATTCTCTGCATTTTGTTTCCAGTTTACAACAGTGGTTCACAAACCTCGGCAGTTTCCTCAGCATTTTTTATGTACTTCCAGGCTTAGCACCCTGTCACCAAAGCGGTATCTTCCTCGGCAGCAGAACACTACTAGGTCCTTTATGAAAATACTAGATGTCACTATCTGACTGCCTTGGACAGACTCTATGCTGGTGCAAGCATCAAGCTGTGCTTCCGCACAGGAATCCATAGGGCGAGGGCCAGAGCTCTGCATCTTCCTTTTGTATTCATGCTGTACCTAAAAGAGCGGAGCTTGGGCTTCTAAGCACCATCGCAACAAAAAACTACAATAATTTTTTACAACCTGCCATTTCTGCTTGCATATGCTGTATGGCTTACAAAAGGTTATGCATATAAAATTGTTAGGTTACAGTTATTATCTTGTTAGAAAGAGCATTTTAAAAGTGTTTGAGGAATGAAAGGACTATGGTATTTTTTTTAATATTTCAGTTAAAAAAAAAAAGAGTGCATAGTACTTGCTTCTGATGTAGGAAAAACTCATTTCAACTCAATAATCTGGCATAACTATATCCTTAAATCCCAACACGCCTCCAAAATCTTAAAAGAAATAAAATTAGGCCACTGTCACACACTCACCCAACCTTCACTACCCTGGCAGAGACCTTCCATAGCCTAAACAAGCTCTCCTGTAATTACAGTTAAGTTGAAATCTTTTTCTGTCATATTAAATCTTTATTATCTCAACAGTGATGAAATGTATTTTAAAGCATTTGTAAGTGTTCCTGACAATTACTGTCATTAGTCAAGAGGGACCTCTCACTGACCCGTACTGCAGTCTTTCCACCATTCTTCCAGTTACTGGACCCCCTGTTCACATCCCCTCTACAGCCTACCACAAAAGCATAAGAAATCAAGCAAAAACCTGACATTCAGTCATCATCCACTTTTTTTTTTTTTTTTTAAATGTACCATCCCTGCCCCCCCAGAGCAGAGAACTGAACTTAGTAAACTCATAACACTTACTGTGTAGGAAGGGTATATACTTACAGAAAATAACTGAGTTTCTTCCAAGTTTGAGAGAAATATCAACTCCACATCTCAAAGGCCTCTTACCAACATTACATATACTTATAGACAATCTCCACAATGCTTATCAGGGAAGATTACTTTCTCAAGAAACAATAACCTGGATGAATTCTTCTTCTCCTGGGAGCTTCTACTGAGATAGCATTATCATAGTCCATAAATATCATCAACAGAACACGGCTACATCATCTCTCTTTCTCTGCTTAAACCCATCTCCTGCTTTCTATCCTTCATCTTTTTCTCATTCTAGTCTCATATTCCTGTTTCCTTGTTTACTGCTTATCTCCAGATAATGACTTCTGTAACAAACAAGTTACAATGAGTGCTCTAGGTAACCATTATGTAAATGTCAGAGGTCTTCTGCTTATCTTCAATCATTCTCTATTCTGGTTTTTGAGTAAATTATTAGCTGACTCCTATTAGCCCACTTCTCGCTTATGTCCTAAAACAAGATTTAAGAATTATGTTAATAAAAGAAACAAGGATTAGTCATCTCAGGTCTCACTACCACACTGAGTCTTCAGCAAGTCACGCAAGACTTCTGTGCACGCTTCTCTAAGGAGGACAAGGCTTCTAACAGGGCTTGAGGGTAAGTATTACTTTATGCAGCTAGTCAGCTTTATGAAAAGTGTGTGCTACAAGATTCTCTGGCCCTGCAAAAAAATTTAAGCCTGCAGTATCCAATTCCGTTTTTGCTCCATCCTTTCCCAAGCTAAGTAGTAATTATCAAGGCCTCCCTGATCTTAATTTAAAGCTGAACTACAAGGCAAAGAAAGGAAGTTGAGTTACCCTTCCACTTCCCAGGAAGCAAGAAATTTTCCGTCCAGAAATAACTTGCCTTTCCGAACCTCTCTAGGAAATCCTCTTTAGCTCCTTTGTTCACTGAACAGCTCCCAGAATGTTTCAGTCCACATGTCCACCAATTACACTGGCTTACTATGAGTCTTTCACTATCAGCAAAGCTTAAAGGATCCATTCAGGATTTCCCTGCATAAGCATTTGCTGTAACCCTCCTCCTTCAGCTCCCTCTCTGAACAACTACCTGTAATAAAGTCAGAGTGGAGCTCACCAAGAGCTCGCTACCTTGCCAGCACCACTATCAAGTGCTATTACTTTGTTTTTCCAGAAACTGGTACTATTCAGGCACGTTACTGCACAGTTTGATGAGATCTGAAAACTCTGATTCTCACCTGAGTGAGGTTCTTAGCTTATTTCTGACCAATGGGAAATGTAGTGTTCAAAAGCAGTGGTCTGAGAAGACTAACGAACCTGTTAGCATTTAAATGGTCTGCCATTTTGCATGAGTAGTTCTTATGGCTATTTTATATCTCACAAGTAGAAAAAAAA
The DNA here is from genome assembly GCF_040807025.1 of Struthio camelus. Taxonomy (NCBI): domain Eukaryota; kingdom Metazoa; phylum Chordata; class Aves; order Struthioniformes; family Struthionidae; genus Struthio; species Struthio camelus. Next base: position 60,193,717 of record NC_090981.1, on the reverse strand, counting down.
ATTAACAGACTTGATTCACTTCTCTTACTCTAGCACAACTGGGCTTATTTCTATAGAGGACCCTGGCACAGAGGAGTAACACCATCATGAATCACGACAATTCTTTGTACTTGCAGTTTTCATGTACAGAGTATGAAAAGCTTTACATAGGATGGTGGGAAGCGCTATTAACCTCATGGTACAAATGAGTGAGCTGAGGGATAGAGAGCTGAAGCAATTTTCCACAGGTCGCAGAGTGAGTCAGTTGCAGATTTGGGACAATAACCCATTTGTATTCACTCCCAATCTCTCTAATGGAGCATCCCCCTCCCCCCCCCCCCTTATTGAGGTAAGGTTTTACACGTAAATGAATAACTGAGGTCACTGAAAACATTTTACATGAAGACTGTTGAGAAGTCACCTACTAGGAAAGCACCGACAAGAAGGAAGGTGCTGAAAGAACATGCAGCAGTCCTTACATAAGGATAGAGCATTCAAGGAGGAGGTGAAAGGAGAGGACATTTGCTCGGGAAACTGTGTAACAAGACTGCAGTGACAAATCATTACTCCCAGAGCACTGCTCAAGGAAATGTAATGCTGCCGTTTTCCAAATGCTTGGTTATAAAACCTTTCACACACACAATATTTAAAACCATGAATTACCTTTGAGAACATATCCAAACATCTAACAGTATCAAGTCGTGGTAACGGTTATCTGTTTATAGGTCAGCAGGGCAGTAAATTACTGCAATGGAAAGTAGTAAAGCCTGCATTGTATCTAGCTGTGCTGTTTAACAGGTGATAGTGAAAAGCAGGTGATGCATGGAAACTTCAAGTTTTTATAGCTCCTGCCTCAATCTGTATTCACTTATATAAAGATGTCACATTTTTAAACATTTAAAAGTCAAATTGTCTGGAGAATAGATTCATATAAAATTTATTTTCAGAAACCGATATTTAGCCTACTGCTATCAGAGTTGATTGCTCTTATGTATAAGCTTTATTCAAGTTTCTACAGGTTTGAAAATACAAAGGCTGACATTTCAGATCCCGTACTAAAGTGTGTCATTAACCAGAGATTGAAATGGGAACATTTCCACTTTCTCGGAAATACTCAGTTTGTTAGGGTGATAACTACACTGCCTGCTTTTGAGTTTTTGTGAAGCTACTAAATATGACTCTACTTCAAGATAGACAGGAAGGAGGAGTCACAATGGCAAATGAGAAACCCTGAACTGGTGCCTTACCCAGCACAATATGTCCTGAGAATTCAATAGTTTCAAAGTGCTGCCAAAATAGCTATTTGTAAGTGGCTAATGGCAAAAATGTTTTATTCTGTTTATGTCAAAGACTTGTTTGTCAGGCACTGGACAGCCAGACAAATCAGGGTCTAATTAGTTCAGTCAATTCCGTCAGTATTATCCTTTCAGTCTACATTGAGTTATTAAAGCCTCAGAAATACAACGCTACTGAGACAGCAATAAGGGAAGTAAGATGTCAGAATTCTATTAACAATGGCATTTTCAGGAAGTAATGTAAATAGAAACTCCAATTTATGCCACAAATATTTCAGTAAGTAATAGTCAATATAATCATCCTACATTCGTCTTTAAAGCAGCTTTCATCTCCAAACGATAAAGAAATATTTCAGCCAAGCCATACTCTAACTTATGTGCAACTGTGACCACCATTTTTTTTAGAAGGCGGTTTGCACAGTGCCTGGGACAAGAGGACCTTGGTCCCCAACTGGACTACTACCGTTGTACATATAACAGTATGTGAATAGCAATTTATTCTACACCTTGACACTTAGTCAGCTCATAGAGAACATGTGACAGTTAAGCAGTTGTAAGATAAAAAGAACCGGAAAATGCCACATTCAACTGAAACGACAGGAAATATTTAGGTAGGCAGAATGTAATAAATTTGGCAGACTTATGGGAGTTTAATTGTCCTTTTGTGAAAAGGGATAAATACATGTAAAAACCATAGCTGGGAGGACCAATTTCTGGGAGGAACAGCTTTCTGCTAGGGGTGTTTAAGTCTGACTTATTTGGATACGACTGTCACAGAAAGGAAATTTTCTCATCCTGCAGCAGGGACAGTTGTGTTGGTGGCAATAGCTCCCAGCTCTGTGCCAGGCTTCAAGCAGGCACCAAGACGACACTTGTCTCCAGCCCCAAAGGGGCTCTCACACTGTACCAGCAACTTCCTAGCCCTACACTGGGCCATATTTGCTGGCACGCTACACACAGTGGCGTCTGTCACCCAAACAGTTGGACCTCATCTGCTCAAAGACGACAGCAGGATCTATTATTTTCCTCCTCATACCACTTTGAAATAGCTTGTCTACCACCAGGGCTGGAAAAGCCCACTTTAGCGCTCACTCAACTGTGGCTCAAGTCTTAAGTGTCCATCCAGCTGCCACACCGAAAGATTCCTTCACTAACACAGAGGAAGACAACTTGGCGATTTCACCATCACCTTTATAGGGAAAGGAGAGGTTTTTGTTTTTGTTTTTTTAAATCAGGTCTCCCCAGAGCTTCTCACATTTCAAAACTTTTCTATAACCACCTTCAACTCTTATTTGCTAGTTTTTCTCTAGTTCATTATAAAAGAAATATTAGTCTCTTACTTCCATATAACTGTGTAAACTATGAAGATAAGAGAAATGCAAAGTCAAAACAGCCATAGTGTTTGAAAGTCTTGAAGAAGGAAAGAACTATAACTGTAACACACATAGTTAGGAAGGACAAACTTTCTAAATTAGTGTTTACTGAGTTACCCAGGCTGCACTAATGAAGCGCTACAATAACTACAAGTTTTGAAAAAAAAATTTTTTGAAAATCTGTACTCCTTTACACTTATCTCTATAGTTATAAATAAGCACATTGTCACAACATCAGTAGCTTGGTTAAACCATTAGAATAGAATTAATGCCTAAAAAACAGCTGCTAAGAATGCGTAGGTGTGTCTCTAGCTAATAGCTGACTCTGGTGGTGTTTTTCTCATGTTTTACTTACAGAACTGTAAGTAAAGTGTAAGTACTTCATTTCAGAGTATGTGATCCCTTTTATGTCTGATGAATAAATATGCCTATGAAGTGAATCATATAATATGGGTATCTGCCCTGCATCATACAGCAGGCTTTTCCTCAGGTTGAATTCTTTTCTCCTTAACCCAGTACAGTCAAAAGAAAAAAAAAAAGCTATCTTTTAACAATAATTAACTTATGCATGAAGAAGTCCCAGTCCAACGGAGCTCTCTTTACAGCGTCTTAAACTCAGAACTAGACCAACAATAGATCTTTGCATTTACATAACATTTTACATTCACTGAGCTTACATGCTCAAACAAACAGTGGGCATCATCTCCATTTTAAAGAGCAGGAAACAAAGGCAGAAGGTAATTAAATAACTTGATGGCAAGACAATAACAGAACAGAATTAGATCCCAACTTATCTGCTTCCCAGCCCTCATCTGCCTCATAGACCACAGCAGCAGTCCCAGCAGCACACTCGTATGCAAAATTGTCATGGTCAACACAAGTAATGAAAAATATTAATCAAAACCTCTCATGTCCCTTTAAGGACATTCTCATGAATAAAATGAAAAACAAAAGCCTAAATATTTAAAGACCCCTACTGCACATGTGCCTGACCTCTCATTTCTTCACCTGAAAAGGACTTCCTCGAGATAAACCACTGGCTTTGATTTTACCTGAAGCTTCAGAGTCCAAACAAAGGGCTGAATGGACATCAGCCTTCTGCAACTTTAGCCCACATACACACAAACTGGCACTAATTTCCCTGCATTAAGATTACAAAAAAAAAAAGTAGAAAACAATACATTTTCACAGCCAGAAACAGTACTGTATTCAAAATTTGCTTACACGCATATCAGTTCAAGTGTGAAAGATGAACTCACTGCTGGCACTTAAGCCACATGTTTATTTTCACCAGGTGCTTCACATAGGCTTGAAAAAACACAGAAGTTACAAGTCTGTCAGTCAGTCTGTCTATACCTTCATACTGTGGTTGCACATGCTCCCAGGCACATAGAACAGGAGGATTTCTGCTTCTGCGCTGCTGGTAAGATGCACAAGCAAGTCCTTCCCACGTGTATGGCATGCATGCTGTTACCTGACCAGCCCCCTGTTTCCCAGGCCCTCTATTCCTCTTAACCTCAAAGTCTCTAGGGAATCCAACGAAGAGGAGCAAATTTAATGCAAAAGTTGTAAATGAACGTAACTGTTTTGCCTCCTTCAACCCCATACTTTAATGGATGAAAAGAAACTGCAATAACAGCAGAGTGCTGTGCAAGTGACGGTTTATGGGATGTAGGTATGGATCTCAAGAATAGAAACGGTCTCCACAACTGTTGTTTGAAATCCAGCAGAGCGCGCTCAGTTTGCCACAGGTTGCCTCACCTTTGCAGTCTCCCAAGCTCATTTAATAAGACGGGTTCTGTATTAAAGTTTTCAGTATTTTTTGTAAACATGAACATAAGTGGTTTTGCACTGTAAATTAAAAATGAAAGCACACTTAATCCTACCAGTACTAAGCAGCCTCAGCCTAGATGCACATACCTTAAAAATATAAGTTAATTTTCTGACTCAAACAACATTCCTGATAAGATCACGAGCAAAAGCTTCTGCTGAGGTTTAAGAGTGATGTTAACCTGCAAGAGGTCCTGGGTCCTCGACCTAGCTAAAGTACCAGGGTCTTTACTTCTTTGTGAAAAGTCTTACACCTGCAGTTCCAGGGCAGAGACACTCGCCAAATGCGTTGTAAATTGGCAGTCTTCAGCTAAGTTAGTGTGTCTCTGACTCAACTCCAGTTCAAGATGTCCAGAAACCAAGAAGAATTTTGGAGACTCTAAACACTGGAAAACATCAGAGACGATGGTGAAACTTTGCATGGTCTGCTCCAGCTAACAGGATTGCTGCTGTGCATGGAGAGGAGAACAGATAGGGAAAAAACGTAACCATGGAACCACACCTACTTATTACAGATTGACTAGAAGTCAAGGTAGAGACCAAACTTAGGGTAATCCAGACCTTGAAGACAGGTTTCATGACATCATTTGGTTTCTCCTACTTTCAACCTTACAAAATAGTCCAGCCAGGTTGAAAAAACAGGTATCTGTGTGGTTAGCTTTGACTACACTGGTTTCAGATTAGAAGCCTTCTTGCATAGAGAAGGGAAACTTGCACATCTCTGATGATGGTAATACGAATCATCATTGGTACACAACGGTCCTGAATGTCTGCATGGCCTGTTTCTGCCCACATGTCCCAAACCTTCAAATCATAAGAGGGAATTTCCAAAATGAAGAGAAACACACATAATACTATAAATCTGAAAGTAAGAAGGGAATAGGCAGATGGGTCTTTGAGACATTTTCCGGCATCTGCCATGAATAAATAGCAACCAGAACTGTTACAAAGTGTTATTAAATGCATTCATTGGATCAGACAGGTAAGCCCAAAGCCATGATTACACGCATCATGTATGCAATCTTGCAATAAACACTAGAGATGCACACAGCCACATGGTTTGTGCTGATGCTACCTCACCAGATATTTTCCACGTAAATTAGTGGGGAAATGAGTTAAGCTCTCTCAAGAACTTTACCAACACCTAGAATTTGTCCCATGGGGAATAAACTCCCAGAAAGAGAGTCCAGAAGAGTCCTTACAAATGTAAGTGGCAAGCTGTGCAGACAAAACTAAGTTCGAACTTTTTGCAGCTCAAAATGAAAAACTCAACTAAATCTTAGGGTATTCGGAACTAACTCAGAGATATTTCTGCAGGCAATCATCCTGGCACAGACAGATAACGAATTCCCACCTTCTTAGCTGAAGAAAATTACAGCCCTGACTTTCATGAAAAAAATCTTTCTGCCATACAAAGACCAACCAGCGGTGCCCTGAACGGATAATCACCTGCCCTTTGTGAAATAAAGACATTTTTAATTAAGCAACCTGATCAACACAGAAACATGTGCTTTGCAGGCAAAAGATGGTAAACAATTTCTCTTTCATATAATGATCACTCATGTCAAAATCACTATCTAGGATTTAAACTTCCGAATAAAATTATTTCAATTGTGAAGTCCTACAGCCTCCATTCTTTTCAATAAGAAAAAATAGCTACTTTAATCATTTCCACTTTAAAAAAATAAGGGTCTAATTTTTGGACTACTGCTACCAGTCCAGAAGTATTTTCACTTCTCACTGAAACAGGTTTTCAGAGGACAATTTCCTGAAAAAGGATGTGGAAGAGAATATAGAATAGAATTACAGAATAATTCAGGTTGGAAAGGAACTCTGGTCATCTGGTCCAAACATCCATCCAAAGCAAGGCCATCTTCAAAGTTACATTAGATTATTCAAAGCCTTGTTCAGTTGCGCTTTTAGTATCTCCAAGACACTGGTTTTCAGGAAGTCCGGAATCCAGGAACAATCTTGATCACCTCATGCAGGACCTGCCATGCTTAGAGAAGGTGATTGGAAGTTCCTGACAAATTGATTTGCAGGAGTCTCAGGTAACTTTAAAAAAAAAAAAAAAAAAAAAAAAAGAGCCTACTGAAGTTTCGTTCCCAGCAATAAAGAAAGTAAATAACTTCAGAAGCATGAAGCACAGTACTACAAAGCCTTAAATCCACTGAAGAAGCCCCACTTGTATTTGAAACTGACGTTGTATACCACTAAAAGACTGATATTAGAGAGTGTTGGTGAATATGGTCACAAAGCGCTCTCCCAAGAACAATAAGGGTTACACTGAATTAAACTGCATCATCTGATTTAAGAGTTTGTAAAGTGGTCCTCAGCGACAGGAGGTCTTTGAAGATAGGTAGTCTTCTGCTCGGAAATTCTCAAACTCTCAAAATACGGACATTATATTATTACTCTTGTCAAATGCTATCCAAAGTCTGAGACCAGGAATATGTTTTGCTGGAAAAGGTGGCATTGTCTTCTTTCCAGATTTATTCCCCAACAGAAAAATCCATAGCAGATGCAAGTGTCCACCTACAGAAAAGATTCCCACAGGAGGGACAGTTTTTAAAGCCAAGCGAATGAAACAAAGAAGAAATCTTCAAAGAAAAAAAGACCCTAAAGAGATTAGAGACAAGTTTGATTAAAGACAATAGAAAAATAGCAAAGAGACAGTAAAATGGCATAGCTCTCAGTTAAGCAGTGAACTACTTAGACCTCTCTTAAGCAGCGAGCAGAGAGTGAAGTGCTTATCACCACTAATACAGCATCATTCTCAGCATGCCAGTAGACACGGCTTTTATGCAAGCCCAACAGTCCTACTGTGGCAAGCATTTCCAGGGGATTGAGTGCAGATGGACTTAAATTGTGAATGTTAGCAATACGCAATATGCAGATATTTTAATACTGATGTTTCCTTTTGGTTTAAATATTTGTATCTATTCACATTGCTTTTTTTTTTTCTTTTTAAGAAAACATAGGAAAATCAACTACTATAATTAACAGAGATGAAAGGAAAAAGCACAATTCTTTTCCTCCTTGTACCAAGCTAGTCTACTCCGCACCACCCTAAGTTTGAAATTTCATCACTAGCCACTTTGAACACACAGAAATAGGTTCCCAAAAGTTTACATTCTCAGCAGAAGACAGAAAGAACGAGGACAAAAAACATTATCTCCCTTTTACAGATAAGAGAGGCTCAGAGAGAGATCAGTGGATTTGCCGAAAGTAGCACAGGTAAGGCAAAGCTATTCCCGATATTTACTCATGCTAAACCTCCATCTCTGCCTGGCTTCCTAAAATTATTTCAATACCTTTGGGTCCACAGTCAAATTAGTTCTTTATTTATTATGCCAATTCTCAAGTATCTTTCAGACGGGCTCCTCCATTGTTCCAGTACAGCTGGGTAAACAGACAAAGTAAATTCAGTCATGCAGGTTTACCTTATAGCATTCAAAACCCTTTGCATACGTGGGATTTTTTTTTCTTTAAATAAGCTAAGATTGTGTTCAAAGGTGACCTGTGTAGGAAAAAAAGGGGAACACGGAAGTTTGGGGAAAGCAGAAAGGAAAGGCTTCTGCAGATTGACTTTTTTCAACATCCTTTCAAAGGAAAAATTCAAATAAACAATATTTGAAGCTTTGGTACGTAATTGCCCTTATTAAAGCAAAAAATGACAATGATATGGACAAGAATTTTAGTCACTGACATGAAAAGATAGCGGGACTTCCTAGCCCTTCCAAGAAACAGTTTCCTTTGGTGTCATTTCGCAGTGAAATCCACAATTGTGTCAATGTTTAAGATGAACCGGTGACTTAGAAGAAATAGTAATATGAAAAAAAAATAGTTTACAGAATTTGGCCTCCCCCAAAAAAGTTAATCATCTTAAGATTTTACAGGCTTCCCAAAGCAGACCATGTCTTACAGTATGCTTGCACAGTGCTTATAACACAACAATACCTCATTCCTGATGAGGGCCTCTGGCACTACTGAAATATAAACACTGAACAACAAGAGACGGATGGCATAATACACAAAAAGAGGGAGGGAGGAGATACTCAACTAAAAATAAGAAATTCTTGACATTTCTTTCAGTCTAGAATTCTACCCCACATCTACTCCATTTCTATACACAGAAAGGAAGAAGTCAAGCTTAAAATACATACAGAACAAAAATCTCTTAAGCCAAGGGAATTAACAGATGTGCTGATAGCCTTATACAAATAAGAAATAAAAGTTGCCAGCTGTACTTGTAAATTCAAAGATTAACATTAATAAGCAAGGCTGAGACTACAGGTACTACCCCACTTTTAGAAGTGGCTCAAGAATTCCAGTCCTGTAAAAACTCAGCCTCCTGTCCAAATCTTGGGATTCAAGCCCTACCCTAAGCCACAGAACATCTATACACTTTCATCAGCCAGAGATTTGCCAAAGTAAACTGGATTCTTGCCAGTGTTTGAGATGGCAGCGAAGCAGAGACTGTACAACTAAGTCAGACTTGATTACCTAAAACAAGGGCAATTTTCTTTACATCTCTGTGTAAAGCTTCTGAAAATGGCAAAGATTGAATATTTGGGAGCCACAGAAAGAATATCCAAAAATCATATTTGATAGAAGAGATTTAATTACATTTTAATATGGATGGTATTTTCTATTAATATCAGGGCAGAAGCCTATTGCTCAGTAGAGCTCTTCACTTCCTTTACACAAGAGCTATCTCTTTGAATCTGTCTGAGTCAACTTTAGTGACCACTTTAATATTCACTTTACAATTAATGCTTCTTTTTATGGGTTGGTAGAAGGTAAACCAATTTCAGTTCAGCTTCTAGGTATTGAATTTATTATAAAAAGTTATGTACTTAAAACTCCTATAATGAAACCAGAGGCATCATGAGATATTAACCTAGAGTTAATGCTGAGAAGGCCAGTTTGAATAATTCAATTCATGTCACCTTAAGTATCTTTTCAAATGGAATTAACTTTATCTACCAAAAAAAAAAAAGGAAGCACCACGTTCCAGTTACTGATTATTGACTCCGCAAGAGTTCTGTCTTAAATCATCTCACCACCATTTTCCCAGCAATTTTATTTCACTACTTCCAGAATGTTTCTTTAAATTGAAGGCTGACCTTTGTTATAACGGAACAATATTAGGTGAGAGGAAGACATGATTTCAGAATTTCATAGAAATTTCCCTTTCTGTGATGCTAAAACAGACAAAAATAAACAGTTAACACCAAAGTAGCTGCATTAATTCAATATGGCTGAGAATCAAGACTGTATATCAGCCACACGTGCACAGCTGCTACAGTTATTTTACTTCTAGATATCTCCATCTCTTTTTGCAACAGTGCAATAACAGTTTAGTAACACTGCGGTCCTCTTGACCTGTTACTTGCCTTACTCTAACACTAAAACCCAGCATTTAAATGCCAAAAGGAAATGCTTTCAAATACTTGCCCAAGGACAGGCAAAAGCAGCCGTCGCATGGTCAGCATTATTCTACAGTAAGAAAGAGGGAGCCAGGCAAGCAAAGAGTGAGCGATGCTAAGGTATAGGTGCAGTACTGGAAATGAATCAAAACAAACAAGTGGAACAAAAGGGGAAAATGAACAGAAACAAGAAAGCACAGTTCACAACAGGCAGAACAAAGAGATACTTCAGAATGGAGTATAACTGTGCAGCCCCATGCATTTCTGCAAGACATAGGAAAATCGAAACAGCATCTTACACTGAAACACAGATGCCCTACATCAGCAGTCACCTGAAATAGGAAAGGCTGATTACCTCTCCTAGACAGCTCAAAGAAGTGAAAACTAGGTAGCAAGCCAGCATCTACTGGTTTAAAGCCAAACATATCCAGGATTTCCTCAGCCTAGTCAAAACAAACAATAGGGGAAAAGATTCTCAGTGGTCAAGGATTCAAATAAAACTCAGGAAGACTTCCTTTAACTTCATCTTTAACAAGTTTCATTAAGGTAGCTTTTTTCAAACTCCAGCTGCAGAGGGAAAAGTGAGGGGAAACTGGAGGGAAAGAAAGCAAAAGCTTCAACATCTCAGGGAAAGGCAGGGTGAGCAGCACTTGGAGCAGGAGGAAAGATTTTGGGTCTCCCCCCCCCTCCCAATTCTTACCTCCTAAGATCCTCCCCCGCCCTGCTCCCTGAATGATATTTCCCAATGATGCGCTACACCAGGATGCACGTCCTTTTCCTTAGGCAATGCTCAAACAGAACAGCGACCCACCACGACACTAAGAGTTCACAGTTCAAGTACTAAGACAAGAGACAAAAGACAGCAACAAAAAAAGACATGTGAAAATAACACTGTAGTCCAACAACAAGCAGCCCAGCGTCCTTTTTTTGGTTTTTGATAGCTGTCATATAAAAACGCATGTTAGGGAAAGAACTGAAGCAATGAGGCAAGCTTGACAGAATCTTGCAAACGGAGAAGACAAAAGTTCAAAAACCTCCCTATAAATACACTGATAAGAGTGATTAGGAAGAGAGAAGAACAAGAAGAGATGAACGTGGACTGCTGAACTGTCAGATGATAATTTAACAGTTAATGGCCTGAAGGTTTCCTATTGCCTACTTTTATGCTTTCTAGCGCTGCATTTGTGATGGAAGATTGGATATTTTTATACCAACAGCTAACCTGGAACAAGACGCATGTGGACGAAAGAGGAAAGGTTTCAAGCCTGGCTCAAAGAGAAGTAATGGCATCATCCTAAACCCAGTTACCACAGTGCTTTTGGCTTAAGCGGGCTCTTCAGGACTGGTTTCCACCAAGATCCCGCCAGCCAGCTGCATATCTTGGGTGAGAAGCCTGGCACCACCCATTCTCAGAGAAAAAGGTTCTTATTCTAAGAGCTCAACACCATCACAAAAGGGATGTCTGAGAAACGTACAAAAGAATGAAAGTAAAACGAGTACAGGTGCGAAAATTTGACAAACAGCTCAAAATCCAGCCACATATCTTAAAACATACACACTGGCAGGATAAAAAAAATTCCTGCTGAAAATGAAGTTAGAAGTGTTGCTACCTGTTGCAGGAAAAGAACTAAAAATTAGCCTTTTCACAGACTAAGCAGACTGCCTATGCAATTTAGTTAGCAGAGAACCACTGAGGGGCAGAAATCAAGCTATCTTCTGGAAACCTTGTGCTGACGACTTCACTTCTAGCCGTATTATAAGCATTTAAGACTCTTTCAGCAAAAGATCAAGAGCTCAACATATGTAAAAGACACGGTCTTAGGTAGGACAGATTCTGCATGGAGATCTGCACAGGGTAAAAATGGGAAGAGAACAGCAGCTAAGAATAGCATGAAGTAGGGTACTTGCATGAATTGCCTTATTTTCCAGGGTATAATCAGCTGTCAGCAGGGATGCAAATGTAGTACCTAGTTCTTGGAAGAAATCTCAGGCAACCATGTTTTTAAGTCTGTAAGCACATACAACTGAGAACCATTTTACCACTTAATTTAACAGATTGTATCCCTAGTCAATATTTCCTGTTTTTTAACTGCATTGACAATTTTAGGTCTTGTATGAACAGCTCAAGTCAGATGGACTGCCGTACAAACTTCAGAAAGCCCACATTGACCAAACGCATCACCTGTAATCTCCTTTTCAACCATCAAAAGTCACAGTGAAAATTTATAGCCTTTAAAATTGTCAACAATGCTACAATTGTAGAACGCTGCAACATGGTCAACTACTTTCACCCCCACACTTTGCCTCTAATAGGCTCTTGCTTCCTTGCGATCCATGTACTAAGAAAAGGAGTCATGGGAAGCCAATCACAAAGAGTTTACAATCTTGTGTAATACAAGACAATGGACTCTGAAAACATCTTTTCATTTTTTCTAGAGTTATAACTGAAGATATCATTAAAACAGAGATGAGAGAGAAGACCTTACCTTCTGCTCCTTCTGCTTGGCAGCACTGAGTTCAGAGAGGGAGAGCGACAGTTTTTCCTGCTGCTCAGCTAGGTACTTCTGATAAAGGCTCAAAAGTTCCTGGCATTCTCTGTACTGTTGCTGCAGAGGTGAGATGTCACAAGTTAAGGGAAAAGTACTCTTTAGTGAATAGCTACACTCAAATAGATACCAACTTATTCTATGTAAATCTGATTTGGATCTGTAACAGTTCAATTTAAAAACAGATACTGTGTGTTTGAGTACTGCCTAATGATGATAAATCTGCCTGGAGATGAATGTCCAAGTACAACCTTCTTTCTACTCACAAAGTGGAAAAAAGAAGAATTGCACCAAATTCTTTTATCATTGGAAAAGGGAGGGCTGCAGAAGGCAGGTGATTACATTGTTTCAGCTGGTACAATTACAACCCTCTGATTTGTATTCAATAAAGACAGACACTACCAATGTTTATTTATAAATAAATAAATAGCCAGCCAAGTGAGTAAATTTTTAAGCACAATCCATTTTTTTTGGATTCACAGGCCCACACACCCAAATCCAATCCCTTTGCTTGAATACCAGTGGCTCAAAAACCACAGTCACAGATGCAGCACTGTAGGCCTTTTAGAGACGAGAAATGATTTTTGGACAGTTATCTGGAGAAGCAGCAACTGCGGTGTTTGCAAGGATATTAGCAAGCAACAGTGTCCTGCCTTGCTTGCAGCATTGAAATTCCAACAGGAGATAAATCTGCTCTTCACCTGTCATTGTGTAATTCCCTCCCTTGCTCATGTAGCATGGTAAACCATTTATGCTCCCCCTTCGTTCCCCCTCACTTTTAATTATGCATGCAGATGGGATAAGGGCTCGCTGTCCAAAGAGATTACTCTGAATAAATACTTTAATAACAAGTCACCACAATTAAGGTAGGGAACAAAAACTTCTTCAATCTATAAAATGGTGTTGAGTTACAGATTTCCTTAACATTTTTATGATCTAATCATTGCTTCTGGGCAAATTCATGTTGCAATCATTTTTGCCAATCACGGCTGCATAAATAACTCACTGCTTTGTTATTTCCTGTTATGACCCCGGCTTTTTTCTTTTTCTTTTTTTTTCCCCCTCTTCTTCTTCTTTATTCATCTGGGGGTGGGAATTGCTGGGTCTTTTTGTTTTGTTTTACTTAAATAAAAAGCTACACAGAGGACGAGCAAAACATTTTAGGAAGGAAGAAACAGGAGACTAATTTAACACTGTGGTTTAATAATCAGGAGAGCTCCTGGAATACCTTTGCTCAGCACCTGGAAAAATGGGAGGATACAAACAATGGTCTAAACAAGCTAATTGCTTTCCAGAGTCAGACCGCCTGAAGCCTGAGCTGTTTTACATTTCACTTCATTCCATCAGAGAGCACCAAAAGGCTGAAGTGATTTGTGGTGGTCTCAGGAGTCTCTGCCAGCTATGATGTATATAAAAGGAATTTTTTATTCCGGCTGTAACCATAGGCAGTAATGTTTATAGTAGGTGAACATATTAGCCTGGACGCAGGGCATGAATTTTACTCTAGAAAAAGCCAGTTCATTTATACAGCCTAAGAGTTAAATGTCGGTATTTGAAGACAAATTATAGGCAAATTCATTTAAACCCATGTTATGTGGCAGAATATAAAAACAGACAGTCCTATCTTTATCAATTTTTACAGCCCTCTTAATTCACTTTGCTTTCAGTAACCCCTTTCCCACAAAACAGATTTCACCCACCTCTCCCTCCAGCCAGCACACTTGCTGGCACACAGAATGACTACCCTCCGTGGCCTTTGGGTACACAAGCGATGGCGATGCACCTACTCTCATTCTTGCCAAAACGTTAACATCAGCCCTGCTTGAAAGTTAAGCCCTCTCTCTCAGCTTAATGTGCAAGTGTATAATAAAAGAGATGCCCAAATTGCATTTTACAGACTGCAGAGCACTTGCTGCGTACATGCTCCTGCCACCTCTTACTCGCAGCTGCCAAATTTAGTTAAAGTACAGCTTACAACGTGACATGGACCAGTAGCATTAGGAAAGTATGTAAGCAATGTTGACTGTCCAAGGGACAGTTATGTGATCACAAGCGGGAAGGGCAATAGTTAACATGAACTTGAACGGCAGCTGAGATGTCCCTGAAATTTTTCGTTACGATAGGGTCAGCACTGTAACTGTGGTTAAAATTTCTTCTATTAAAAAGATTAAAAACCTTTCATTCACACCACCTGAATGGTTCACTATACACTAAGCACCATATTGTTACAGCCATCATAGTCTAAGAATAAGCAAAGCAAGGTTTTTGATCAAGTAACTAAATACAATACTTCACATAATGAACAGGTTTTTTTTTCCTTTTTTGAAGGAACATGTAGCACAGTTCTAACTATGATAATTCTTCATAATGTGCTTGGTACATTTACTGCAGCATACTTTAAGAAATAAGCTTTAATATTAGATCCTACTTTTCTGTTCTACTGAATCTTCGCTAAAAGCAGCATCTCCTTTTCTATGTACAAGTTAGATAGGTAATATACAACACTGCCACAAAAATATTTAGGTCCTTCAGATATAATGGAGACACATATGTACAACAGGAATAGATTCTCTAGACAAATACATAGTAAATGATAAGTATTTTCATCAACTGCTTAAAAAAAACAGTAAATATTATAAGCATGAAAAAAGTCTATAGGACAACAAGTCTTATAGATTCACATTCCACAGAAAGCAAAATGTGCCTAAGTGCTCAAATCAGATATTTCCTTATGCGTAGAGGAGCACAAACATCAGATTTATAAGATATTAGTTACCTGAGAGTAGTGGTGCTTTGCATTTCACTAAACTGTAGTTTTATGTCCAAGAAATACACATTTGAATGTATTCCAGTAATCTGTTTTATGCAGAGATTGTAAATATTAAAGTATTAAGGGAGGGAGAACAGAAAAAAAAATCAAAATCAGAAATGCAAAGGTTAAGATTAACAGCCACATTTACATGCCATACTGTAAGTACTATATATTTTATAGAATAAATTAGTTAATTTCATCACTGAATGCAAGTCACAGAATTAAGAGTTCATTTATGGCTCTTAAGAGATAATAACCTCACTGGAGACAGAGTTGGCTTTGAGAAGAGGGACTGCTAGCATGCTGTAGTGGCATGCTTACAGAGGCTAGGAACAGATTTCCAGGGAGGAACATTCGGCAGGAAACAAAGAGGGGTTTTTCATTTTTGTTCTTTTGGGATGGGGATGAGGTTTCATGAGAAGGCACAGCCAACCTAATGCTCGACTGCTGCAAAAAGCACGCTTTCACTCACCCCTGGAAGTCTCACCCCCTCAATTTGCACCAGCTCTTGAGCTCTCTTAATCCCTCAGCGAGCTCAGTTATTCTGAGGGCTTAGCAAACTGAACCAGCAAACCGATGGGTAAGTTGAGCACAAGAGCTGGCATGACGGAAGCAGAGGGAATACACAGCTGGGAGAGGAGGCCACCTCTTCCAGCAGTAGAGAGCTGTCTGGCAAGGTCCGTCCGCCTTGAAAAGTTTCAATCCTAAACTTTTTCCAGCTCCACTCTTTAGCCTCAGGCTTATATCAAGTCTTATCTAAAACTACAGTTGACACCAACTGCTCCCACTTGTTCCTTGCTAAAGTATTTTTGACCCTCTCATGAGCTGCAGTAAGACAGACAGCTACAGTGCCTTGCTTTCCCAGAATCCGGGGCGGGGGGGGGGGGCGAGCAGTGGGGAGAAGAAGTGATAAGTCTCCAGCACTCTGACTTCCTGTAGTGCTCCCAGTGCAACATTTTCACAGCTGCTTTCACTATAAGTAAAGGCCAGTTTAAAGTCTGAAGTATTTCTGGTTTTGAGCAAATTAGCAGCTTCCTAGAAAGCTTCTGAGTTCTACATGTCAACGCCCGTGCCTTTCTGTAAGCAGTGTTAGCTGCCACACAGCTTTATAGCAGTTCAAACCCTCATTGTTTTGTTAATGGAGAAGGCAGGTTTTCAAATCTGGCCAACGCCAGGCTACTCAGTGATGGCTAGCCGTTTGCTGTAGTTCTGCCTTTTCTAAATCACATTTGAGAGAAAAAGATAAGCAGAGGAGTTTTTCTTTAAAGAGAAGTTTTTTTTAAAGCCTGTATCACTCAAGAAGTAATGTTTGCTTTTGCCTCCATTTATTTTAAAGAAAAAAAATTAAATCAGACTCTGACCATGGGAATTTGGGGCTAGAAAAAGGAAGTTTTATAGACACTACTAATGAGATTTTTTTGGCAATCAAACAAATAACAAGAGGCCTTGCTATATTTGTGGAGTGTTTGTGAGAACTCATTACCAAGTGTTTCATTCCTCAACGATTCATCACAAGCCTTGTTGGGGAGGGCGTTAAGTGCTACCGTTCACATTTTACAAACAGAGAAACTGTGGCACAGGGAGTCTTTGGGCACGTCTGTGCACACAGGTGCAGCCCAGCAGTCCCACGCTCCACAAGCCAACTCCAGTTCAGAAGTCTGGTAGCTGGAGGGTGAGCTAGCGCAGCTCAGGCACAGCACTAACACAGAACAGAATCATCCCGCATCTGATCAGCTTACGGTGCAAGTTTGTCTGCATTCACCCATGCAGAAAGCCCTAAGAGGCTTTCCAAGGATCAAATAGGATACCCAGGGTGGACTTTCTGTAGTCCCTTTCTATACTTCTGTAGTCCCCGACTATAATTCTGACTTGGACCATCCTTTCATTCAGGGCTGCATACTCTGATCCATGTCCAGAAGAGAACACAACAGCTAAATCTCCATCTTCAAGAACATGGTACTCCAATCCCATCAGCCTTTACAGCCAAGGAAAGTTCCCCCAGAGACTAAGAGTT
The DNA here is from genome assembly GCF_040807025.1 of Struthio camelus. NCBI lineage: Eukaryota > Metazoa > Chordata > Aves > Struthioniformes > Struthionidae > Struthio > Struthio camelus. Next base: position 60,176,436 of record NC_090981.1, on the reverse strand, counting down.
ATTACAGAGATCTGCAAAGATGGATAAAACAAGCAAAAGAAGGAAAAAGTCAAACAGGCACAAGTTAAATTATAAATCTAAGTAAGTTGATTTACGTTTTGTGGTAGACATGCAAGGATCATCTTCAGGATACGATTTTGGCTCATGATGAAAAAAGCTTTTTGACATCTGCAGTCGTGATCTAGTAGCCACCAAACACTTTTTTTTTTTTTTTTTTTTTAAATTCCTGCTTGAGGGCATGCATCTAGAAAGCTGACTAGTTATCATATTGGCAGTCTCAGCAAAGACTAAACTTTCTTCACTGCCTCAGGTAGTTCCTTCAAGACAAAGGCTGTGCGAAAACTGGAGTGAGAAGCAGCAGCTGAGGAAGTGTCACTGACACTAGACTACTGACGCTAGACTAGGCATTAAGAGAGAGGTCTTCAGCCTCAAAAAAAAAAAAAAAAAACACCACCACACACTACTCAGAGTTGCAGGCAGACCTGAGCTTGTCTGCCTGCACTCCAAACTGGCTGTGTATGAGCCATCCCTATTCAAGAAGCTGAGTAGCCACAATAGCACAGCATCATGCCCAATCTAATTTACCTTGCTTTGATGGGGTTTATTAGCTTGGCCACAACACTGCACTACACCGTTTCCAGAGTGCAGCTGGATTGCGTCTGGCAACTTGAACAACGTCAAAGCACGCTCACATCTGTTTGAATATACATTCTGTCTATAACTCTGGCACCTTAAACTACTATGGCATCCCACTGCATTGCTATCAGCCTTAAAATACCTTAGAAAATGCCTTTAAAATGTTGCCATAACAGTAAGAAAGCTTTTCACTAAACTTAAGCAAAGGCTAAGACCCAACAGGGCTGGGTCTCAAACTAATCCTATCTCTGTATCTACAAGTACGGATCAAGTGACATTTAAATGTTCATAATACAACTGAGAGATTCCAAGGGAAAAGCGTTTGTGAACAGTCTGCCAAATGCCAAGGGCTCATGGCAGCCTCCAAGCAAACTCCAGTACAAGCAAGTTCAGTATGCAATCGGACCCACATTTTTCCATGCATCATCCAAGCATATACTTTTCACTATGCTGACACATGAGGCAACAAGGTTTATTTTCTGCCATAAATTTTGCATATCAATAAGAGAAAGATATCATGCCTTTTGGGAAAGTTTGTGTGTGCGTGTATATACTTATAGATAAAAACAGACCACTTGGCATATATACATATGCCATTCCGATTTCCACCTGCAGGCTTTCTCTTCTTCCCAATCAAAGAAAGGATTAAAATAGTGCAGCTTCAACTACTTAATAGGAAAAAAAACATATGAATAGATTGCTAGTATTAATGATTTAACATCTAAAAGGAATACTTTCAAATATAAACTAAGATACTCTAAGCTATTTCCTTTAACATAAACAGCTATGTAGCTCATTGGAAGCTGACCTTGTGTTTAAACACAAGTTGTATATTAAAATTAATACATGCACATTCCTGTATTTTCACAATCAGCTCATCTCAAAAGAGCAACAACAGGACTACATTTCTGAAGTACACAGCTAAACAGGGCTACATTTCCAGTCACAGATCAAATTCTGCTCCAACACATTTCTTCTGCCTTTAAAATTAACGGAAAGAAAATAAATGGCTTGAACCTATGTGAATCATTGTTCTGTGAAAGGGTAAAGACTAGTAAGTTCTATGAAGGTTTATTATCTAAACTCTGAAGATGCTGCAAAGACTGAAGGTAATAAAATGTTTTATGAACAACTTCACTCCACTCGGTCTTATATAACTGAGTTTATGTGGACTCTTTGGCACAGTGATGTTAAGAACCTGTAGGGAACTTTCTGCACATCCACTTTTCAATGTATTAAAGAAATCGTCTGGTGCAGGTCTGAACCTTTTATGAGCCTTCAATTCAAAACACAATCTCCTTGTGATCCAAAAGCCTCAGGAAGCACATTTTTGAAAATACTATAAAGAAGCAAGTCACATACAATAAGATACAGTGATCTGCAATCTGAAGTCCAACAGTTACATTTTAATTTACACTTGAATATTTTAATGTTTTTATCCAGTCTGTAAATTAACTCAATATCTAAGAACGAAAAGGGAAGATGCGTAAGGAGATAGGTCAAAGTCTACAAAAGTTAAGAACCTCACTTCCGTTTGAAGCATCAGCATTTTGTTGTTTAATGCTGCAGCTCTCAAATAAAGGAACTGCTTAATATACTCCCATTCTGTTTGAAGGGAAATTGAATTTACATTCTTTGGGAATATGGTATTGTAATTAGTTCATGACTTGATTACACTTTGAAGTGAGCCAAGAATGTACGGTGCATACAAATTAGTTAAGTTATGGTTAGCTACCTTAAGAAGAGCTTCAGAGTTCAGAACAAAGTTAGGGACAAAGCTAGGGCAGTCCTTTGGAGCTTTCTGGCAGCATATGTAAGATATCAAATTCAAATCTATTCTCTGGACTTAATTGATGCCAGGTGAAACAGAACTTTAAAAAATGCTGTTTCCTAAACAGCTGAATGAGTTGCTTCAGAAAAATAATCTTTCCAGCTCCACCCACACCACCTGTATGGCAACTGCTAAAAGAGAAGCTAAAAAAGCAATAAAAGGCACAAGATTTCCCACCGTAGTTAAATTTGCCAGTATTATTTATTCCTAGTACCTGTAATTTTTTTTTATTTGTTTCTTTTATAGATAAGCTGAGTTTTACATCTACTAAGATGCTTTGTTCCATGCAGATGATGAAATTCCCAAGTTCACTTTAAACACACTGAAAGACATTGAGAAGCACAATATAAACGTAGTGCATCTAAAACTGGCCGAACAAAATGATAACCAGTATGATTTACAGAGAGCAAGGAAAGCATTTAAACTTGAGACTAATTCTCAACATAGCATATGAACTCAGAGAAGTCTCTATCACACTCCGAAAACGCAAAAGCAGTTTAGGGTATAGGATTTGATGCTGTGTATTAAAAATACTTTCCACAGGATATGCCAATCAAACTGGACCGCTTATCTGCCAAATTCTCTGGTTCAAAGGTGGGTAAGGACAAAAATATCACACACCAACATATGCCAGCAGATGTGCCTGGATCAATAAATGCAAATACTATCTCAGAGCTTGCACTTTCTCTTCCAAGTAGAAAACACATCTCCAGCCTTATCTTCATTAATACAAACAAAAGAATACTTAAAAGTAGAGGGGGGGAAAAAAAAAGAAAATAAAAGGTTCACACTAGAGTCAGATTATGCGAATAACTTTCTCCTAATGAAAAGGAAGGAAGAATACAATGCACACAAGACAAGTTATCCCACTACTCATGCTACTGAGAACATGCCTTACTGTAATTAAAAAAAGCTAAAAATCTGACTACAGAAAAACTAAGGACCTGAATATACCACATACAGACCATTCAGATCATCAAGTTACTGGTCCTGGTGTGCATCATAACAAGATTTTACTTTTGGCTTGAGAACCGTGATGGCAGGAGATTTCCTCACCGACAAGAGTTTGTTCAGAACATCCTTACTCCTGTTAGGGATGCTTTGCCAAAGTCCATAGCTATTTTCAGAATCTAAAAATTTCCTTTGCCATTTTGTTAGATGGCAACCGTTAAGGAACTTGTGTATTTATCCATCAACTGGAAAGTGTAAGATATTTCTTATCGAAGAAAGAAGTCTGCAGATCTGTCCATAGACAATTTCTGTGCAAAACAGTTCCAGACTGAGAACATCGCCACACACTTCATCACGTACAACAGAAAATAACCTCAGCCTATGCCCTGTCAGAACATGAAGCCAGGTATTGCACCTATCACCATCCACACAAAAAGAGCACTCTTTTTTCCTGTTACATATTTAGAGTGAAAAATTAAACAAATAAAAGGAACACTGCATAATTTAGCTTTCATTTTCTATCAAATTGCTCATAATTGTAACCATAAAATGATAATATTCTACCATATGTGCATCTACAAAGCCCACAAAAGCACTGGTCAGCCACAGCGACAGGAAAAATGAACCTGACGCTCCACCTAGTGACCTTCCTGGATATTACAGCTCTTAACCAGCGCAGAGCGCTCGTCAAATCTCGAGGATATTTGTTACACAGAGGTATCTACCATATCACTTAGAAACGTGAAAATCTGCCGTGCAACCCTGCTGCTACCATTCTTTCTCAAATTACAGTCCCTTCCAACCACGCGTTCAGTGACAGCACTACTTAAAATACCTATCACTGGAAATACTTGCTGTTTGAGTCGCAGGCCTTTGCGAGAATTAAAAATCTTTTCCAGTAGCCACTCTTACTGTTTACAGTAAAGCTATTTGTCATGCCACTACCACTTGATATCAAAAGAGCCATGTTCTTTACTCTAATTTGACAAAGAGCACCTTCCAGGAGCCTGGGGACAGATAAGGTGCTTTTAGCCTAGGAGGGAACTGAGGCATCTGAAAACAGATGCTCAGCCCGTTCTGTTTACACATAGTAGGAGGAGTTATTTAACAGCAAAAAATGTGAGCTCAATCAGATGCGTGGAGAAAAGGGGAAGAAGAAGAAAAAGAAAATCTGAATCTACTCAAAGCAGAGCTACAGCATCTCCATCTCAATTAAAGAGCATGCATAGTAAATCAAAAAGATGTCTGCTTTGCAGAGAATGAGAATGTAAGATCACAAAACATCAACTTGTTTTATAACGAAGCTAATCAGGTTTGGTCTTGGTTACGATCAGAATGGGGATCACCTGAGAATACACAGTGGTGTCTGTCTTGTTGCTTCCTTGCAGGAAACAATCAATCATCACTCTTAATTTTATATACCTGATGTCTCTCACTGAACCTTTTTCTTATGGGCCTCAAATGGGAATAATGCTGACAGAGAAAAGCAGATCCTCCTTCAACCAAGTGGGCAGCTCCCACTGCTTGTACAAGGACAGATTCCTAGTTCAGGCCCTTAATGGGAAGGAAACCTGACCAGTATGGGTAATTCTTTTGTCTGCTTCTTCCTCATGCAGTTGCCTCTGTCTTATACAATCTGCATCAGGCTTGGCTATTTCAACACTTGGCGCTTTTTTTTTTTTTTTTTTTTAAATGAGAACAGCAGCAAGTAGATTTTAATCTGAGTATCTGCAAGTGGCAAGATGAAAACCTTGTAAGTGTTACTGGACCAACATTGCAAAAAAAGAAAAAAAAAAGAAAAAACAAAAAAAACCACAACACACCTCCACACACCCATCAAGCCAAGAAAGTGTTACAACTAGAACAGCACAGACAATGTAAAAATCACAGATTGTTCTAGATACGTTTTTTTTCATTTAAAACTATTGCTATTTTGACAGTCTTTCTAACCTTGTTAGAATGCAATCTGTTTGCAGCAGTGTTGACAACAGAAATGCAACGCTTCTTTTTCAAAAAGGTAGCTGTGGTCAAATCAATTTCCATGCAAGCATTAATACTAATTTTAAAAGAGGTGTTCTCCCAACCCCAAAAATCAGTCTTCTATCTCACAATGCTGCAAAGACTGTCTTTTCCATCACACGTGCTGCGCACATCTCTAATTAGATAAGTATTTCAGAACAGCATCAAAGGCCTTAAAGTTAGTCCTTCCTTGCAAAAACTGGCCTTAAACAAACTGAAAAGCACTGGTTACACTGAACTGAAGCCAGCGAAGAAAAGATTTAATAAAAGGCTCATTATAAGGTTCATTGTTGTAGGACTATTTAATATACAAGATTAACACATCTTATCTCCCACTTTCACTGAAACCTATTACACCCCTCATTAATACATGCACATTTCTACATCATTTACAGCACTAAGGTCTCAAATAGTATTGTCTGAAACAGGGTGTGTTCTGCTGCTTTTCCTGGTGGTAGTCTCTTTCTGCAAAACTATATTCTAAAATATGCCTCATAGCTCAAAATGGAAGACATTGCTAGGTAAACTAAACCAGGATGTTTAAAACTTTAATTAAAAACAAAAATCACTTGTTTCGCCTTCAGTCTGGTTTTGATTTCTTGACTTCACTTCCCTCATACCCAGACCCAAAGGTGACACATCCACATTTTGCAAGACAGGAAACTTCTACCATCCAAATCTAAAGAATTATGACATTCTTTTGTCCTTCCAATTCAAAAATTTACAAGTAGTTGAAGTGGAGAAGTCAAGAGACACAGCTCTTCAGATTAACAGGTATTTTAAACTTCTTTGGATCCAGATCATTGGGAAAGAGAAGGAAGCTGTATTACACAAACAATATACATTGCCTAAGATTAAATACATTTGCCTCTGCAAACATATCAGGGAAGACCAGCACATTGTGCCTTAATATTATACAGGAATAACAAAAAATCAGGCAAGGGAAAACAAAACAAAACCAAACCAAAATTTTTACATGCACAAATGACCTGGAATGATTCTGCTGAGAAGTGTCCACAGCAAAGACTAAACTCCAGGAGTCCAGTGCACAACTCCTAAAGTTTTCTACTGTTCGTGGATAAAAAGATGCTTACTGTGGCTGACTAGTTTTGTATTAGAAAAAGGGTCTTGCCAGGAAAAGCCTATTTCCATAGTGACAGTGACTGACTGACATTTACCCTAGACAGTCTGGAAGTTTATGTGCCCTCAGGTAAAAACAAGTTACATGAGCTCTGGAAGTGCAATCTCCTGGAAGGAGAACACCACCTCTCTCATCCCTGTATCGTCATATTTATTACCCCAGAAGAATAGCTCGCATTCTGTAGGACTTCTCCGTTTCTCACATGGGGCATGCCAAGATATCCATCTGGATGTGCATGAGCCAGAGAAGTCTGATATACCAGTGGGAAAGAGAGAGAATACCTTCTCTTTAACTACGATTTTTTTCTCCCTAGTAGAGTTCTCTATTCCTCTTACAGAAATATACTTAAGTATTAGCCTCCCACACATCAGTTCTGGAGGATCTTTACTCCAGAAGATAAGAATTTTGAAATCTAAACATCAAAGTGCTAATCAACAGGAAAAAAAAATCTGAAAAGAGTTGATATCAAGACAGCAAGGAAAGACTGGCAGCAAGGAAATGAGACTTCCAGATATCCTTCTCCCACTGGACTGATATCTGAGTAAGCAAATAGCTCTTTGGTAAATTCTTTAATTATTGGATATGGTCAGAATCACAGTCAGATCCCTCCATGCATAAAGTCACTCCCCATGAAGACCAAAAAAAATTTTATAATCCAGGAGATTTACAGATAATGCAGGGCTCAAAATGGATGCTTGGAAGATTTTAGCCAAGTGAGTTACTGAAAAGGTCTCCTTGTAAAATACATCCCCAGGATTAAAATAAATTTATGAGTCATCTATCCAAAGATACTGGAAAGAAATAGGAAAAAAATAAATCAGTAAATATTAAAAGTTTTTACACATTAGGGGACTACAAAAATCAAAGAAACAAGGAGCATTTTCCAGACCAACAGGTCATCAAGGTATCCTTCTGCACCAAGGCATATGGGCATGTTTGTTTCTTGTCAACAATCAGGAAAGAAAAATTAGCCTACCTGAACACCTTGTAAGGGCCCTATATTAGAATTGTCTGGTTTTCAAATAGAAGACCAGAAATAAAAATTAAAAAAAAGTCTGGAAAGCTACTTTCCTTGCGGAAGTTGGGGGAAAAAAAAAAAAAAGGGATATAAAACTGTTCTGCATCAGTGAACCGGAATACAAAATCCCACAGGTCGCAACTGATACTTCTACTAAATTCAAGGCATGAAAGTACCAACATTCAGTAAGTGAGGTGTTCTTATTGGTAAACACTCGGGACCATGGATGACTGATAGCCCCAACAGAATTAACTTTGGAATTGCAGGATTAATTTAGAAGACAGTACTGCAGCATAGCTGCTCAATGCCTTTCCTTGATTTCAAGAAATCAGGGAAACACCCATGCTTTTTACATCTGACGTGGAAACGTAGTTAATAGCTAGGAAGTTCCATCATTGCAGTATCTGAGTAGCTTACAAGTATCAACGGATTTATTGTCCTCGCCCCGATATATCCATTTTACAATGGTGGACAGTGCATACAGGGAAGCTGAGCTACAGAGGAGGAGGTGGTTTTCACAGAAGTCTGTGCAGTGCAGGTAGAATTCATGCATCTTGGACAAAGTGCTTCCATAAGAGCTTCTAATACTGTTATTTTAGGACAATTTTCTGAACTTTTGTGCTCCCTAATGGTAATGGAGCTTTGAGGTCAGTCTCCCTAGTAGTCTGGTCTATGGCTAGACTAGAAAAAAAAAGAGGAAACTGTGTTTATGGTTTTCACCAGTAAGTCATTTCATATATTCCCTTCCTTCTCCGGCCAAGGACAACGGTGAGAAAGAACTGATGCAACATAAGGACAAAAATTAAAAGTAGTAACAGCACCATAATACATCTGCCTCTAAAACGAGGGGCAAAACATCTTCAGATCTGACAAGCAGCTCTGCTACCAATCTGCATTAGCAGGTGAGATATATCACTCTGTGACAACCACCAGAAATAAAGGAGCTTAATGCAACTGCAAGTGTTTTAAATGATTTCTTTCTATCATGCAACAGGAGATGACAAGCAGTTCTAACAAAACATGGGGAGATTTCTCCCCCTAGAGCTGCAAAGCTTTAAAATTAGCACTTTGTGTGCGCTTGTTCTTTTAATGCCTGCATTTATTAAGGAGCAAAACCACCATGCATCTGAAACGCCAAAGAAATATGGATCCATAAATAATGCCACATTCCTATTCACACCTAATCTAAATATTTATGTAGTAATTTACCAGCAAAAGATGCAAACTATTTTTTTAATGTTAGATTGTATTAAAGGTTAACCACATGACATGTTTTATGATGAGGCTCTGAATTACGTTAAAGATAAGTTTTTGTTTTCAATCGAAGTTCTGGCATTGAAATAGACAGACATAGGCAAGGAAGTTTAGTAACTTCCCATAAAGACGAATGTTGAAGTTTAGACTTCTTCAGGCTTTTTTTCAGTCTGCCTAGCCATAGATCAGGCAAACCAGCAGCATACTGACTGAGAGAGGAAGGACTATCTTCTTCACATCTCGAAGAGCTAGAAACATATTTACTAAGGAGACTGTTCTTACAGCAAGACCAACAATGCAGAATTTCACTCAGAAAAGTAGCCTCCACTGAAATCAGCACCAATTAAAAAGGCGAATGCTCTTGTTAGGAGAAACGTTAACCTTAACAGCGGAACTGCCCCAGTATGAATACGTGCCCTCTGATTTGATCAAATAAGTGCTAGAAGTAGCCTCACCTTGTCAGTGATGTCATGCTTCTCTTCCGCAGTAGCTCCTGCAGAAATTCATAAACCACTCCTCATTCAATCCTGTAAAAAAAATCCAACTACTCTTCTACCTCACATCCTGCCACAGTCATCACCACATACTTATGGTCTTAACTGCTCTTTTGGTTCCTCCTTCAGCTCTCACCTTCATGCCTACTGCTCCTAAAACCTTTTATATTAGACAGTCTCCGACTTATCTTCCACTATCTCTTCTACAAGTCTTTCTTTAGAGATATTAATTCTGCTGACTTGTTTCCAGTTCTCTTGATCTCTACATGATCTTCCATGCTGAATAGTTTCTTCATGTCATCACTTTCCTCAGATGCCAGATCTCTGAGGTTGACTACAGCTTCAGTCAGGTAGGAATAGATGTAAAGTTTTTCTTGCGTTTTGTTTTTCCCATTAACAAAGTCTTCAGGCTTACACTCCACTAAAGATTCGTTCTTCTATAACTCTTTTGAGCCTGTCCCTCTGCCTCAGTTCCCAAGTCTGCAGAATGGAAAGAAGGTGGGGGGAACACTTATCTCAAAAGGCGTTTGGGGTGGGGGCTAAATATTATCCATTGTTCTGAAGATGAGAACAATTTGAGCATTACCATCAAACGAGATGAGAACAAACTCGGCATTACTATGAGATCACTTCCTATCCTAGCATCCGTGCGAGGAGAGAAATTCCCCAACATCTAGACACAACGTATTCACAAGTAAACCTTATAAAGCCTTTTGAATGGACCCTTATTTCAGCAAGAACAAAACCAGTAAAAAATGGTTAGCAAACACTGCCCAAGTTTCTTACATTTCCTTTAGGACTGTTAAAGCACATGCCTCTAACTCTTCAGCTGGAACGGCTTGTTTTTTAAATATAGCTAAACTGACAGAGTAACATGAGAAAAATCTATTAATGTTCTCTCTTTCAGAGAGACATAAAATGCAGACATACTGATGGGATCTGCATTTTTGGTTCTCGCTCGTTCTGCTTAAGTTTACGAATCCCAGGCAACATTTTAAGACGGTGCTATTTTGAATACCACTGCTCTCCATTGCTCTTTTTTCTCCACCCCACCATATCTAGATCAAAGAAACCTTGGAAAAGAAATGTAAGGATCTAAAAATGTAAATGCTTATCTTTCAGATGCAGGAAAATCTCATTTCCATGATTCTGAGAAGTACTCAGAATGTACTACAGCTGATCAATGCAGAAGAGGTATAGAATACTACTGAAAATACAGCTTATTTGTATGCACACCATCATTAAATATGTTTTTGGAGTTAAGTAGCTTTCATGGAAGAGAATCATTGCAATTATCAGTGCAAAGAGCAATTCTCTCCAATACAGACGTTTACTTCCTGTTCTAAGAACTACCGCAGGAAACTTCCCCACTGGAAGCATTTGTCTAGCACCAATCACAGTGCTCGTATTTGTCATTAAGTGTACGGCCTAAAACAGAGAAATAGGGGGCTTCTTCCTCAAAAAGATAACTGAAAGTATTTAAAGCATTGTCGATAATCAAATACCCACTCATGTATTTTGTTACAAGCCTTCTCTGACTACGGTTCTATCTCTTCTGTTTACAACTGGAACATAAAATTAGTCATCTCTAGGAAACAGCTAGCATTAGCTTTTCATCACATAAAGCTCAATTAAAACCTATTTCAGAGGAGCTGAGCCACTATTTAACTGTGTTTTTCCTTTCCCTGCTTCTTGGTAGCTAGGCTGAACCCACATATTGGTAACTGCTATGAACACGAATACACAAAGCCTATGTGCAGACCTATCTGGAGTAAGTGCATGTATCAGTTTTGTTGCATGGGAAAAACAAACATCAATATACAGACACAGTTTGTTCCTGATGCCCACATATTTACTTCTTGCCTCTTTCTTTCGGAAAAACGGTAGAGGTGGTAGAACTGTCTATTCAGTTTTTTGATTTCACTGTGTGCCTTCTATTTCTTAGGACATGGCAAATACTGTCTCTACACAATACCCCTAGTACTTATAATGCAAAACACTTTATGACACTTCTAGCTCTGGGAGAAGAGAAAATGAAGCATGAAATAAGAAATATACTAGCAGAACAATATTCATTGACACTGGTAAGTCTGTATACTGCTGCACAGGGAAAGCATTAGTATATGGGGTTTTAGCCTGTTTTTTTTTTTTTTTTTTTTTTTAATGTAAGCTCTGCCCAGGTTTCTGATGTCAATGGTATGTTAGTAGTTGCAACTTCTGTCATGTTAACGTGCAATCCAGAATGTAAATTCATCACATCATGCACAAATTGAATTGATCTATATATTCTCCTTTAAATGACAAATAAAAAAAACCGCTGAACACGTTACTGTCCTGCACCAATACCCTTAGCTTTTTTTTTTTTTGGGGGGGGGGGGGAGGGGGCTATCTGAAATATGCCAATTCTCCTCACAGTTCTTCATAAATCCCACAACACTGCAAAAAGATGACGATATTTTTGAAGGAGGCGGAGCTAAACACAGAGCTAACAATCTTTTCTTTTCTACCCAGAGTCAAGATAACAGATTTACAAATAATAAAGCCATAAATAAAGAACAAAACTTATAAAAACAGCCTGACTGATCAAATATCGCCCTTAAATGAAAAAAATTTAAGAAATTATTCTCTATTTCTTATAGCCTATAACGAAATTGAAAGAACATGTGGCAAAAATCATATCCCTAAAGCCCAGTACGGACAAAGCAATATACGATTTAGATCATGCTAGTTTGGTCAACCTTACACTGACGTTGGTAAATATGTTGTAGCACTCCATTTTTAATGCACAACTGCAATCTAAAAGTCCAGTAGAAACATATACAGGTAATGACAGAACTCTAAAACTGGAATACTTATCTAACAATAAGTGTTCAGCAGAGTAAGTTAAAACAAAATGAATTACAGAACCGGAATAACTGGTTTTCAGGTTGAACATCAGAACTTCAATCCCAACAGAAACCGATCCGAATGAAATATAGCTGTTTATAGCACATTCTGATCCACTATTTCGTAAGACAGTTAGGGAGCCTGTACAGCACCAAAGGAAACACGGAGAAAGGCATTTCTGCAGCAGGTATGAAGAGTGGAACCAGACAAGAAACTTGCATCAGGTAATCAAGACTTCATTGGATCACATTATTGCTACCAGGTGCTTCATACCACAAGTTCAAAGATGTCTTAAAACAACAACTTGCTTTTATTTTGGTCTCTAATAACCAGTGCAAAACGCTTCAGATTCCATTTGTATTCCTGCTTCTTTCCTAACAGTTCAGGAAAGATCTTTTCTTTTTTCCTGGGAAAAACCTCTTCCACATACAAAGGAAAGGGATAAGACCGATCTGCACATCATTGGGTGGACTACAGATAGAAATCCGAGTAGAAGCCATTACATCTAACTGAAAAAGGCTCAAAACTTTTATTACTGATTTGCTTGAATGCTACATCAGATTTGCACTAATGCAATACTCAACTTAGAATATGCTCTGAGTTACCAAGGATTCTCTCATCCAGCATTATTTCAAGTAAAAGCCACATAAAAATAAGTTATTAAAAAAAAAAAAAACGTTACGACATTTATTACCAACAGGTCTAGTACAACACTGACAGTGTGATGGCTACAGCATTGGGAATTTAATAAATGCCTTCAAAATCAGAGCTTACCTCCACCTTTTTATTTTCTTTCACTGGCTTGGGGAAGGGTCATTTACAACTGCACTTTTACATCCCTTCAAATCTATCTGGACTTTCTTTGAAGGGAGAAGGTGACATTTTACAAATTCTGAAACACCTTCCGAGCCTGCCACTTCGGTCCTGAAACATTTCCAAGGTACAAAATGAACTACCCCAATTACTCTTTATATGCTAAGAAAATGTAATTAAACTGCATGATTCAGGACACCAAAGGCCTCAAAAGAATTTTCTCATACCTTGCGGCAACCTTATTTATAGGCTGCCGCAAACGAAAAACAGTATTTTATTCAGTTTCCTTAACGCAGGTGGTATTGGCTACCACCAGAGGGGAAGAGACTGAAACCAAAGGACTATTTTCAACATCTAACGTGAGTAATTCTACATATATACATTTTCCATTTTGCTCAAAAAAAAAAATTAAGATGTCTTATTCAGAAAAAGTATTTTAAAAAAGTAGGCGTTCAGTGCATTATTTGCATTAGGGACAACATACATCTGGCAGAAGTGGCTCGAATTTCTCACCACGTTAACGAAGACTTTGACTAACCATTTTAAAATAATCTCGTGACACAAACAACATATACCACTCATCACAGCTCTGATGCCGACATTTGTTAGAAAACTAACTGCTACACTGCATTTCGGCACATAATCCATCTCTCTTCTCATTTAACTAGAATCTATTCTAGTCTGTAGAAGAACTGCAATCTTAACTGCACAATATGTATATTTTTCCCTTGATTGCGCCTACTTGTTCTTTCAAGGGCATTCCCATTAGGAACAAACACTTCTCCATCCTCTCTCCCCCTTAAAGCAGAGTGAAAATAATCATATCAAGGGAAACTTATTACTGTTTCCAAATTGCGTCTGGCTCTCAGCAGGCACACTCTCCAGGCAACAGTTTTGCCGCTACATTATGACTAATTTTTTTTTTTTTTTTTCCAGATGACATTTTGTACCGAAAGTAGGTAGAAGAAGGACAGATATGTGATTTAGGATAAGACAGAGCCTCCTGAGTCAAGCGAAATAGCAGTGTCTCCCTTCACGCTGCGCCCTCCTCAAAAAGAAATTTCATTTTCACTCTTGAGAAAAATTCCTTAGCATACTGTCCACGCACAGCCCACACACACACATGTCCTTTCACAATTTAATTTCTGCAAGAGAAGGATGAAACCTGTAGTTTGTTCGAATATAGAGCTCACAGTTCTTTTATTTCTTTGTTATATAAAGTAAATAAGGGGAAGGGTTGGGGGGGGGGGGGAAATGGAGAACAAAAGAAACCCAAAAAGCAGGACTGTAATTTCTGGGCTACCTGGATAAAGCACTTGCTGTGTAATGCTGCCATCTGCTGTCTAAATAGAAGGACAACACAGCTCCAAAAAAAAAAAAAAAAAAAACAACAACAACACACACACAAAGGAAAAAAACCTACAAACCCCAGAACAAAAAAAAAACCCTCAATACTAAAAAAAATCCCCACAACACACACTTCTCACGTGTCTTTTTGATTTACATTTATGGCTTTCCACAATCCTTACAAATACATGCACCAAAGAAACTGCCTCTACTAAACAAAATACCTAGCCAGGTCCATCAGAATAAAGAACTGCTCAGGCGATTTTTAGGGAGCAGGTAAAGAGCAATTTTAAAACTAATTCAAACTAAAGCCACTAAGCCTGCCTCAAGATCAATTAACATAAAACCCACAAAGTCACAAGCAATACAGTCTGAACAAAGAGAACCTTATGCAAACACGTCCCAAGGAATTTAGGTATAATTTCTACCTATTTAAAGAGTGCATATACGAACACACAAGTCTCACCTACAGAGCTGCATGAAATTTAGCAAAATGAAACAGCCATTTGAATTAACATAAAGGATTTAACATTTTAACAAAGCCTCTGCAGTAAAATAAGTGGAGAAAATGAATGTGTCTTTGGAGGTGGGACAGAGGGAACCAAACAAGGCTGCAGGAATTACAAAGAAAAGCGCAAACAATTGCATGCATCAGAATAACGCTTCAAAACGAGACAGAAGGGAACTCAACCACCAGGTTCTAGCTTTAATCTGCAAAAGTGAGACTAGCAAAACCCTCAACCTACCCATAAGAAAGGTTCTGTGCAGCCCTTTCTACTTTGTGATGCTGCCTACAACCCAACTCCTACCTCCTCCTATTAAGGGCAGACACAGAGGCATCCATTAGTCATATGGCAGTGAACTGAACGTTGCACTTCACTGGCCTTCCAGGTGAATTTAACTAGCCACATGCTTTCTTGTGTTACCAACCTGGGTAACACACCTGCTGTTTATCACGTTTCCCCAAGCACCAGCAAGATTTCTCTCCCCACATAAAGGCATTTCTGAAATTCTGAAAAGTTGGGGCTCCCGGCTGATCCCAAAAGTTACACATACAACCCTCCTACATTCACAGCTTCTGTGCCCTGTCTGCTCGTGAACACGATAAACAAAAGCTTACAAGAACCGCAACATTTGTGAAAGTTTTAGGACAACATACCACAGGCTTGAAACGAAATAAGGACTTAGAGGCAACTTCCCATTTCCTGCAGCGTACCTCTTCAAGCCAAACACAACATTGTTACAAGACAGTCAATTCAAAATCCTTTTGAGGGACAAAGACTAGCTCTTGAAAAGTCAGAAGAAGAAAGAGGTAAAACCTATACTATACCACAGCTGAAGTATCAAACTAAGAAAACTACTGATGCAGCCAGTTTTACAGTGGCAGTGCCACAAAGATTGTCAGGAATGACAAAGCTTTGAAGCCATAAAATCCTCTTGGAAGCCCGACTCCAAACAATTTTCACTTCTCAGTTTCTACCACCCTGTACTGCAATTTTAAGTGAAAGGCTCTGGTAAGCCTGAAGCATTTTGAATTTAAAATAAATAAATAAACCACACACACCCCTCCCACCCGCATACACACACCCACACGCTTGAGCTCCAGCTTTTCAAAAAACACAAATAAGATGATTTGGGCCAGGCTTATTTCTTTAACTGTATGAAAGGGAAGGGCTTTGTGGAAAACAGATTACAGTTTTTTAAGTACTTTAAATATTGCAGATATTAAAGGCCATACTGGTGCAATATAGGCCTTTTGAATTCTAATATCTGTCTCTTATTACTAACAAGCATCACTGAGGAGATTTAGTTACCTCTAATTCTCCAAAAATAAGCTGACCTTGGTCACTAAAATCCTCACATGGGTTAAGTGAAACAGAACCCTTATTCCTTAGGGACTCACTGCATCCTTTAGTGTAGCAGAGCAGCCCCTGCATCTGCTTTCATACACACCAAGGTGTATATTCAGACACCCAAAAATGTCATAAGTCAAGAGGACGATCAGAATCAAATCACGTCTCTCTCAGCAGGTCTTCATAGTACAGTCAGCTTGCTGTTTTCTTCTTTTACATCTGTAATGTCCTCTTCATTAGTTTTTTTTAATCAGAACAAAAAGTCAAGCAATTATTCTTACATTTCTGTAACTCTTGGGAGCCCCACGTCACTTTGGTCTTGTTATTAAAGGTTTCATTCTGAAGGGCTAACCAGTTTGACATAGTCTTTTCCACCATCTCCTTTTCTGTCGTAACGATTTCACTCAAAACTTCTCCTACCATCCTACCCACTCTTTGCTAAAGAGTAAGATGCAAGCAGATTTTCACCACAGGTAAACGCAGACATCGCTTCAGCTGTGTCTCAGTGTTCTTTACCTGTATCACACCCCCTAAGAATGCACTGCCATAGAAATTCAGACATAAAATGGAAAAATGGCATTTGACCCAAATAATTTCCATTTGAATGTAAGCTTTGCAGTAAACTCTCCACTTCATTTCTCCCCTCATCACAATCATAAAGGTGAATGCTGAATTTAATACCTTCTCTGGACAAGATTACTCAACCCTGTCCTGAATTAAGTCATCTTAACAAACTTATTATCCTAGTTTGTTCTACTGCTCAATCTTATTTGTGTCCATGTCTTGGCTGCAATTTCTTTGTATCACCACCTACTATACCACACTTCAGTGCTTTGCTTCTCTGCTTTGTTATCCATACTGTTTTCAGTCTTTACTCCTGCTGCTCTTTCGATTTCAAAGAGAACCTGCATCTGCTTTCAAAGACAGGAATTAACACTAATTTGCCCTCTTCATCAATGGTTCTTCCACATTCTCATCTCTTAAGTTGCCATTTTTAATTATCTTGGTTTGCACAGCAAATGTACTTTTTAAAACACCGAAAATACACATAATTAACACAAAAGCAGAAACACAGTTCCAAGTAAGTCACATTTGAACCAGAAAAATATAAGGCTGTAGAAGTAAAACACCAGTACTTTGAATTAAATTTGGATGAAACAAGGCAGTAGATCAAAGATCCATCGTACCCTCCTCAGTATAGTTCACATTGCTACAATAAGCAGCAAGCAGTGATCTAGCAGAATATTCCAATTGGCTTTCAAAATAAATCTCAAGGAGGAGGTGTAATAATCAAGTTGGTAAACTCAATTTGAACATGAAACGTATTGATTTCTTCTGTGGCTAATCACCATCATGATTCTAAATTATAAAGACCAGAAATTCTCTTCTCTCTCAACGCATACAATAAATTGCAAACCAACAACAGCCCATAGAACTGTAATTGCTATCCTGACAGGATAAAACCAGCTACTTGTCCTATTGTTTTTGTCAGTCCCTCTCCTCTCCACTGTTTTCCTCTGCTTGTTTTGTTTACTTTCTCTGCTTGTTGCCCACAAATATGAACTTCAGGACTAAAGAAACTGTAGAAGAAGGGCTTTTTCCAGGTGTTGCCACAGAGCTAGGCAGAAAGGACTACCTCTGACTCCATGAATGGCATGTCTCCTTGCCTGGCCCAAAGATCTGCACTTACCATTTCCTGCAGTAATGCTTTGCACATTTAGTTTAGTCAGTAACTAAGATTAATGACTAATGTATCCCACATCCCCCAGCGTTACTTCTTTACAGACTAAACTCCTTTTTGACCGAGCAGTCTTCACGCGTTCTGCATTCATCCCTTTCTCAGCTGGTCTTTTAAAGCACAACCGTCCCATTTCAAGTTCCTCCTAATATACAGATTTCCTTCAAGAGCCCTGTAATCCTTAACTTCGCCAAATTCATTCAGATGCAGAACTAACAGGATCCATCAGAAACATCATTACTGAGTTTGGGGTATTTTGTCACATTTCAGCCCAAATTTCACCTCTAATATCTATTTAGATTGTAAGCCCTTCAGGGCTCTTACCAGTATAAAGTACCTAACAGTTTTGATACCTTAAAAAATATTATACAATTTGGATTATTTTTACCCAACTGTATTAGTCTATATTTTTCCAAATTTAATTCTATCATGTTATTTTCTGCTTCTACTTTCTTGGTTCTTAAAAGAGGAAGTCAATTTTGTAAAGGTAACGTTTGTACTATCTGATTCAGAAAGTCATGGAAAATCTTAACTTTTTGCGTGGCTGACAGGCACCAACGAAAGAAAGTCTTACACACCCTTGTCAAGATTACTGCAGTACAAACCTAAACTCTGTCTGAAGAGAGTATCTTTGAGAGAAGTAAATACAGGACCACCCTTCGGGGTGGGGGACGGCAAGGGACCTTTATTTTTACTTTTATAAGGGATACCACTGTCCAAATGGATAATACTTTCAGAGCAAACAGTTTCAACAATGTACCACATTCAGAAATCAGGACAGCGACAAGGGAAATTAGGCTTCTTAAAGTACTATTCTTAAAGGCCATCTGCAAAATGGAAAGCAAGATGGAAAAGTACAAAAGGTCTCTTTAACAGAGGATAAGTGCCCCCAAAACAGTGCTTATTCTCCATATTTACCACACAACAGCTTAGACCTTCCTGTATTATCCTAGGGAGAAAAGTCAGTATAACGGACTACTTCAAGCTTTAACCAAACAAACGAAAGTAGCTCTTTTTAAATAGAGCATCCTGCCTCTAGCATACAACGAAGCACTCTTTTCAATCAGTCTGGATGATACTTTATGGGAAGGAGGAATTACGCTTTTAACCAGGGCAACAGGAGCATTATTCCCCTTCACAAACACTCTCCCCTTTCTGGTGTTTTACAGTTCCTACAACAACCTACAAGAAGTCCAAGGACACAGGAACCATTCTCCTGCACATCTCGCTATTCAGAGAACACCCTGACACTCTCACTATTTTCAATCCACCCGCACTCAGGTGTGCAGGTGGAGGTGTGACTCTCCCTTCCAAAGCAAGGTTGGTTGCGACCTTTGACAATGCCAAAGTCCTCAGCGACTAGATACAGCTTCTGATTTAAAAAACACAGCAAGGCCATTATTTGAAAGGAGTCCATCGGAAATTATTGTCCTAGCATTTGCACAGATGCAAATCACTATCAAAAGATTTCAAGTTTATTTTCACTTGAACCCTAAATCCACCCTAAGAGCTCACTATGTTGTGCCAAAATGTTTATCCCCACGAGTTTAAGCAAACAAAGAGCAATTCTTTTGCCTTGTCCAAAGAAATTTTTAACAATCAGAAGAAAAGGCCCTTCCCTGATGTCAAGGACGGAAGACTGTTGTTCAGATCACTTCTTATCAACAAGTGGTTCCCCAGCTCCTGTGAGCATCAAGCCACCTGAATCATCCCTAAGTTTGGATGTTGTGAAGGAGTCCTGTTCGTTTGCAGTTTCTAAAAGAGCATTCAAATTTTTCATGTCTTTCCACACACTATGTACCCAAAGACCTTTAAAAATCACTACCTCTCTCCATCTACCAAATCAGGAACTTCACATTTTAGACATGCTCATTAGATACCTACAATTTAGGTCTTCAGTTAGAAGGACTGGATCTCACCCAAATCTGCCTGCCAATGGCAGTTCCGCTCTGAGAGGTGACTAAGGAGCCCATCACTATCTCTTTAGCCAATTCTCCCACCACATAACTACAGCATGAACAGAAAGCTGCACGCCCCACACCAACAGACCAAGAAGTAGAGTCATAAACCCCTCCACTGATATGCAAGTATTTCCTTTCCCTCCCTTGGCAGCAGAGAAAGAAGCAGTGCATCAGTAAGGAATTTAATCATTGGCTGACAGATCCAAAATATCAGAACTGATCATAGTAAGAATAAAAAGTTACATATACATAGAAAAATTACAAAAGCACACTCCAAATATCTGGAGGACGGAAGGTGGAGGAGAAGCTCAGAGTAGCTGTCGTCATTAGCAATGAGCCAATCACCCTGCATAAACAGAAAGGTGTTCCTAATCTGCGTAGGAAAACATCTTTCCAAACGCAAAATAATTAGCGAGAGAAAACTAGGCTTTTTCCTCAATTGATCAAAATTTTAAAGACAGATGCAACCTTCCAGAAGTCTTTGGACACAGTTTCCATGCAGCTTCACAATACAGACTGCAACCAATCAACAAAAAAGCCCCCTTAACAGATTACACTTAACAAAAATGTACTAATTAAAGCAAAAAGAAAACAGACTCCCACAGGCATGCTCTGTGCGTTAAAGTTAGTTTCCTGTTGGGAAAGAAAAGTTTCAACATACAGGTACTAAGATATTTTCTCTGAGGTAAACCCCCACACCTATTCAGAAAGGCTGTGTTGCCAAAGGTAACAGAGACCAAATTGCACCTACTGTATCACAGCTAGATAACAAATCAAGTTTGCAATACAAAGTTCTCCACGAGCAAGATAAAATGTCAGCATCCACACATACAACAGACACTTAACATGGAAACATCAAAAGACTGCTTCAACCTTCACCATTTGATTTTGTGGAATCCTTAAAGCTATCTGAGGAATGAAGGTCCATGAGCAAACGGAAAATGCTCAAGTGTTCCATAAGGAGATTAAGGTCTGAATCTGAAATTAAAACATAGGAAGATGGAAGAAACAGAAGTTTGCAAAAACCTTTGTCAGCGTATTCTTAAAAGAGATAGGGTTTGACACAAACAAGTTTAATACAAGCGAAGCATCTTTGGAACTTACAGACTTGAAAAATAAAGAAGATGGAATCTGAAGTTCACCCTTTCTCTAAGTGAAAGAATATTTTCCTCAGACTACTGCAGGATGTCCTACCAAGCAATAAAAATCATCTTCAAAAGAATTTTAAATGAAATCATAGCCCTTCTGTCTTCAGTAAAGGTATATTTCACCTTACTCTGTAAGCTCTGAAAGTGGACAAAGAACAAAGGAAAACAAGTGTCAGAATAAAGACTCTGGAGTTGTAAACTTTCTTCTGCTACAGCCTTCCGTTAACATGTTGAATAAATCCTTAAATTTCTACTCCAGTTTCTTCATTTTCATGAAGATGGAACAGCAGCAATACATTTTAACTCACAAGATGAGGACAGAATTATGAGCAATTGCAAAGTACTCTGATATCTTTGAATGAAAGAACCTAGACTAGCACAACACATTATTCAACCTTTCAACTATATTTGAACTCTCTTCTAATTTCCACTTATAACTATTTTACTTAATGCTGGTGCTGGCTTAAAATCAGCTCGGGCTAAGGGTTGAAATAAAGACTGTATACAGAGTTTAGAGTTCAGTACAGATACATATACATCAGCTGCTTATACACATTTTCTGTTTGCACACACAGTACAGAAGTTACTACATCTCCTAGTCATATTTTAAAAAGCTGACCATTCAGTGAAGATTCAAGTATATTATTTTACCTCAGTAACCCTGTATGTTCTCATAAAGCACGAAATATTATTTAGAGACACACACACATAGCACCTTTCTAATTTTGTAATCACTGAAAGCAAAAACATGTATACAAACCAAAGTCTTGCAATCTGAGAAAAACATATAAACTAAAAAAGCTGAAATTTCCCATCACTTCCACAACACTCCACCCCTCACAATGAGGTGCATTTATTTGCATTTAATAACACTGCCCACATGCAATCATTTCACAGTTTACACAGAGTCCTATACAACATTATTACAACCTCAAGAACTCTTGGAATTATCAAAGTTTCTATATTCGCAAAACTTAACTGCATAGTTCTGACAATGTCCAGAAAGTAAAGTTCATGCCTCAGGTTGTTTTTATGGCTTATCTTCCCCAAAAGGAAAAAACTGCATGGGAAAGAACATAAAATGCTAGGGTACAGTTTAATATCCACAATTTCATGTTTATGTATGCTTATCCAGATCACAAAAAAGTGATAACAAAAAATAAATCAATTTGACCTGTATAACCACGATACAACTGGGAAAAGGTCTATTTTCAGGATGGTCTCAGGGAAATCACTGAAACTAGTTACAGAAATTAAAGATGTGTGAAGGTGCCTTTCTATGATGATCGGACTAGAATTACTGGCTGGACAACAATAACAACAAGCCTAGAATTATATAGTTTCAGAATATAAATTCTTACATATTTGCAAGCATTTCAGTGAGATATACTAAAGTGGTCTCTTTCAAGACATTGAATACTACTTCTGTGGCTCTTAAGGCAATAACGTAAGGGTTGTCAGCTTCACTGAAATACATCAAAACCTAGGGCAAAATAAATGTAAAAATTTAAGCCACCATAAAAGTTCACAATAAAAAAGTGACAAGCAGCGAGGACATGCAAAAATTAAGATTTCAATACAAATATTACTCTGGTCACGCTGCATACGCTATATATATATGTATATATATTTTATTATTATTTATTTTTTTACAACATACAATTTAATAAAAAAGCAATAAATTAAACTCATGTATTACTGAAAAAGAGAAAACATCAAAAATACACAATGCATATTAACCCTGCAAAAGAAAGAGAACAAGCCACTGTAAACAGCTTTAAAATGCTTTTAGGGGTTTCACTGAGAGTCCCTCATTTGGGTATTTTTCATTTACATTATTGCATATTAATATAAACATGATATTAAACATAATGTAAACATGATATTAATGTAAAACTGTTCATGCTCAATTCCACATCTGCCATCAGCTGCACGGTTAACATTACCTACTTCATTATCCTGTCCCAGATTTTCAAATGTTTTCTTGAAAGGCACTGAACACCTTAATTCCTACTGAAATCCCTAACAAAAGGCATGACAACCTGGGAAACATTGGGAATGATCTCTCCTGTTGATCTGCTGCCCTGTGCTCCTTTATAATCAGGAGGCTGACTGAATTTCTAAATTGGGAACCTCAGCTTAAGCGAGAAGATGCATGCAAAGAAGCAGCATAAATCAAGGCCATCTCCATTCCTGTACATATGTCATAGGCATAAATGATAATTCCATACACTTTAGCACAGAAATCTTTCACAACTCATTGAAAATGATACAAGTCAAACCTTTGCACTATTCAGCACTGACAGTTGAACATATGCCTCAGCCTAGCATTTTAGGGCCAACTTAAAATGACAAACTGAAATGTGGTTTTTCTTTTTTCCCCCTCAAATCAGAAATTTTAAAAAACAAATTCCAACACGTTTAACTTTCAAGACAGAAAATATGTACCTACCTTTGCATATTTGCACCCACTTATTCATCTCTACAGTCCCGCCCTTCCCATTCCCCCACCATAACCCGACCAAGCCCCAGTTTTGAAACTCAGCGATTCAAACTCGGGAGTCCATGATTACTAACTAGGAGACAGGATGTTTATTTTAAAATAAGATAAAGTTATGCTTAGCATAACAAATCCTCAGCCCTTGACAGTGGTTTCACCTTACTATAATGAATTGCTAATAAAGTGAGAATAAAAATACACACACCACTACACCCTGACAATATTTGGTTCACACAGGCACAAAATTAAGCAGAAACAATGCAGTTACTAGAACACAAACTTCTGCCCCTAGATTAACGTTACTATTTTAGAAGATGGTCCCCAACTTTTATAAAAGTAGTAGTCTTGTAATATGATTTGAATGGGCTAATATGCCTATTAACATAAGAACAAAGCTTCTTCTTCTATACACAGTGTTTATCAGAGGATCTGGGTTATGTTCAAACAAAAGCTTGACTGAATTGTTTCCTAATTATGAAAAGATAAAGTTGCTTTGTTTACGAAGGATAGATTTGCCATTTGGATACATTTCTGTCAAACAGAAATAGAAGCTAGAGAAATCTCAAGTAGCATGAGACAACCACATTACATTCATAGAAAGGGTAGTTTAATAATTCAAGCTTTATTTGGAGGCTTGCTTGCAACTGTAGAAAAGGTCAGACCTTATACGAATAAGGTATTAAAGTCTGC
Source organism: Struthio camelus (assembly GCF_040807025.1). NCBI lineage: Eukaryota > Metazoa > Chordata > Aves > Struthioniformes > Struthionidae > Struthio > Struthio camelus. The sequence goes on along the minus strand of NC_090981.1, from coordinate 60,152,156 downwards.
ACATACAGTCTAAGGTAAAGATAAACAACAAGGCTCGTTTCTGCTGAACGTTAGCTGCTCAGTCTACAGAGTTAAGATTTTTTAATTAACACATTGATAACGATAAGATTTACTGAAAAAATTCTGCATAGAGATCAGTACATATGTATCAAGAGTTCAGCTGGAAATCAAACTCTCAACAGTGACCGCGCGAGAGAATTTTTACTGTTTTAAGAGATATTTGACTTTGAATTACACTTAGCAAACTTATGTTAAAGTTCTTATTGCTCTTTCCTCTACTTTTCCGATTTAATATTTTACCAGACTCTCATGCTTTCGGATTAAACATTTTCCATACTTTTTAATGGCAATCACATACACAGCCCATTGGTAATTTGGGGCCTGGACTGCACCACTCAGGAAACTGGTCATTACACCAACATGCACCTACTTCACACGTGCACAACTGGATGCGGAGATTCATATATCCTGTTGCTCTTGGACTGGTACATAGGCACTTGTAACTGTGCATATTCAAATACGTATACCTCCGCATGTCTATCTAGAATCAAAACAACTCTTATTAAAACACTGTTGTTAATATTTCACTGTCTTGTTTGAGACAAAGTAAAGATTCAGAGCTCGGTACAAGTAGGAATTCAGATCTCACTTATTAGTAGCTAACAGAAAACAAAAATATTCCACACCTGCAGAACACATGAAAAGAATGTTTTTGTAAAAAGCAAACTATGAGCCCATTCAGCAACATTTCCACATCACAAACTTTAACTTGAAGGGAAAACAAATACGGAAGTTCCTCGGCCTTCAGGGAGAATCACCTTTTTCTTCTAACCTATGCTCCACTGATCAAATTCACAGAAGTCTTAGTAGCACTAGCTTAATTTCATTAAGACCTTTTTGTCCCTTGTTCTAAGGGACAGAAGTGCAATTGTTTCTCTTGCAAACCCCTGCAACCTACCAATAGCACCCTCTCAAGTGTCTTTTGTTAGGAAAGACAGTATCGCAAGGGGTCATATACTAAGAGAAGGAACCATGGCACTAGACTACATCTAGGGATTTCACCTCCTACTAGGACAATTTTGGCCGCTCCCAGCATCTCTACCTCTTTTCCAGCTCTGACGCAAGAGCAGGAGAAAAGCTGTGCGATCTCACGCGCCAGTTCAGCTAACCACCGAACTGCCGACCAGCTGCATTCAAATATGGCATCACTGAGCCTAACCTTCACCAGGGCAATGCAGTGCAAACGCAAGAGAGGTACCTTTAACTGTGGGGGAAACATAACATAGGCATCAACTGGGCAAGTCTTACATTTATCATGAAAGAATTAACAGGTCCACACACATTTTAACCAAAATTCTGCAATTATTTTATCCTGTGCCTTCTTTACTTACTTTCACTTTAATATCAACATGATTTTGTTCCGAGTTATACCCTCAATTTAACTTTGATTCATTATTTCTAATAATATCAGTCTATTGTCCAAACACGGTAAGGACACATTAAGCAAGTTTAGATGGTCAGGGGAATTTCCCCGTCACCATTAAACAGAAAAGTGGTAGTCATAATCTTGTTTTAGATAAGAGTTTCAGCCAAACAAAGTATAACTTTAACGTTCCTGCTCTGAACCAAAAAAAAAAAACAAACAAAAAACCTATAAAATGATACAGAAGTGTCATTAGACAATATTGCAAAAACTTGTACTATTAAAATATGTAAGTAGTAATAGGTTATTCCAAAGAACCGTTACTCAATTTCAAGTTACAGAAGAGTAGAATAACAAGCACAAATAAAAACTAAGCTGTATGAATGGCTACTGTCTACCACTCAGCATGAACCTCTGCTGTCTGTGGCAGCTTACAGGAAAAATCTACACTACTCCATTTTCAGTTAAGGATGCAGCACAGTTTCTGCAAAAAGTGTTTACAATAATCTCAGCATGTTAAACATGAAATCAATTTGAAATGTGACAGCTTGCTTTTATTTGAACATAAGAATTTCAAAATAAACTTACTTGATTATGCCTACAACACTATGTGCCCACTAGAGCCTTTAGGGTGCACACAGATGAGCCATCTAACTCTAAGGCTGCAGTTCCACAGCCACCGCCAACCTTAAAAGAAAAGGTCAAAGCAGCCACAGGTCCAGACTCTACCTTGCTTACAGTTGCACAATCTTACCTTCTCTCCTGTACTAGGATTCATACCAGCAACAACCTTACTCAGGGGCGTAGATTAAAATGTTTGTGTTCTTTTTAAAACTCAGGTGGAGAGACTGTAAGCAAAAATTGGGTTGGAGGGAAAAGACACATATACACACACACATGTATATTCACATAAAACTAACTTGTACACGCTATTGTATTCCATAGCTGAAAAACAGCCGTGTTCCTCAGAACCGTGCACCTCGTAAGTGCACAAAACTGTCTCGAACCCTCTTCATTAATGGGCACACGTCTCTGCAGAATATAGAGTGCCCTAAAAATGAAGTGTAGAACAGATGGCTTTTTTTAAAGCGTGATTTAAATATGTGGCACATGCACGGCTTGTGCTTTTCCTTGATTTTCCAGACGCTAATTGTTAAATAAGACTTCTGATGTACTCACAAATGCATGGAATTCAATAATCAGTCAAGTATTTAGACACAAAAGAGAAGTCAGCAGAATTTTAGATAGAGAAAAATCAACTTACCAAAACTAGAATATCTTGCGTACAAAATACAGAGTCAGCGCTCTGAAGAAAAGGTTAGAATAATACAAGTGCCTGTGCGCACACAGAGGAAATTGTTTCCATTTCACACCTAAAAGCATAAATATCTTAAAATTGCACCATGTCTCTTATAAATAAAGCTAAATATCAATATGAAAATTGTTTGAGAAGTTTGATTTTTTTCCCTTTAATAGGCAATACACACCTTGGTCCCATCAATCTGACACTTTTTTTTTTTTTTTAAAAAAAAACCTCCGCTATTGAATATTCAGTCACCTTTCACTTATCTCTGCATTTTGAGTTTGCCAGTTAGTTTTGCCTTTCTTTGCCAGCATTCCTTATTCCAAGCATTCTTCCTTAGCATAGTCTCATCAAAATTTTGTGAATGCACACCCCCACACTCTCCAATTTCAAAGATGGTGAGCATACATATCCTCCATACTTGAACATGTATCGTTAGGAGACTTTTAGAACCTTATCATATCAAACCAAATTAAAGTGACATTAAGACTGATATTCCATTTTCCTTAAGCTTGTTGTGACTAGACATTCTGTAGAAACCTCACCCCATTCAGGATTTTAATAAAGAGAGAAAATTAAGAAAAAGTTAACTCTGCTATCTAGGAAAAAGATCTATTAGGTCTTGTCTGTACTAGAGAAATGTATCCTTCGAAGAATCAATTTAGTCTTTGCAATGCACTTGTAAAGTGTCACACGTTCACACACAAAAAGCATTGCAGATACTGTTACAACTAGTTTTCATTAAGTCTAAATGCTGTTTCAGTAGGGCTGCATTAATGCCAGCTCACTTACTGGTGTTATAGTCCTTACTAATCAAAGTCTTCTCACCATTTTCCCCACAGTGAACTCATGGCCCTTTGAAAATTGCCCAACTTCACCATTTCAGGGAACTCTGCCAGAAATCCGTGGGATAAATACCGAAACTGCAATACTTTCACAAAGCACAAGCAAGGACACAGAGCAAACCTGTATAAGCTGGAAAGGCTTATCAGCAGCGGACACTGTAGAGCTTAAACTGTTGAGTGAGAAGCAATTCAAATTCCTAGCCTAGAGAAAGGCTTACATCTACAGCAAGGCCTCCAAACTAGGATGAAAGTCTGAACTTCAAATTCAGGTTATCCAGTCAAAGACCTAGAAGCCAGAGTGAAAGGTAGGCTGTGCATCCTCTCTGCTGCTGGGAAAGGACAGAATGCCTAAACATCTTATTTAGGTCTGTTTTTGCAATCCATGCTGTAGTATATAGATAGTGGAAGCCCCAAACTTTTGTCAAAACCACTTTCCATCAGAAAAAACACTGCTGAAATTTCTGAAGAAAATCTTCTCTTTCAATGAAGATAATACTTTCATTTTGCATCAGAATAGTCTTCTGTGCCTGATCCATGAAATGACTGAAAGCCAAAGCAGAATTCAATTTAAGAGGTACTAAATGTCATTTTCTTTTCTACTCAAGTTTCATCATATTATTATGTTAGGGTCAATAAACAATATTTTCCCAATATTGCACCAACACTGGTTCTCTAACCACTAAAAATTCTGTTAAATTTTTGTATAAACCATTTATTTCACCAAAAGGTTTTTGAATCAAAACTAGAAAGACAGTGGGAAACTCCTTATGTAAATGAATCGCAATCAGAATTAGTTTTCTAGCATTGCTGAAATTTTTCCAAGACTCTTAATGCACCACTTTCACAGAGCGAGGCATACACATTCAGTGTTCTGGCATGATAAAACTAGATGAAAATTCACATTGTGGCAATGGAGACTACATCTCTATTAAACTTACAGAACAAAGAGCCAACCGAGTTTTAAATAAAAGATAAAGCACCACATGGTTATACTAGGGGTCCTGTGTCTGTCAGCAAGTCTGTTCCCAGCTGAGTGGGGTTCTGACAGATACTTTGGTATGCAAGTTCATTATATAGTCTAGCCACAGTCTCTGCCTCTCACACTACAGTTCTGTCAGGCCAATAAAAACAGCCAGACAAACATCTTGCACTGTAAGACCATCTCCCCCACATATCTGCTTTATTAATGTGTATCCAATGCAGCTTATCGTACAAAAATGTTAGAGTGAATTATTCTCCTGTTATCACAGACTTGACTTGGCTCTAGGCTTGATACTACAGTTGATTTTCAAACCAGCTTATTAAACATGAAACTCAGATGTTCATAGCGCTTAAAAAACAAATTAAAAACAAAAAAAGTTGCATTGGTAACAGGTCTGCCTCAAAAGATTGCAAACATGGAAGAACTATTGCCCATTACCCACAAACCCAGACAAGTTCTAGAAGCCTCACTCTACTTGAGATAAAATTGAGATTCAAGAACCTAAATCCCAAAGGGGAATAATAAACTTGAACAAACTTTAGGAGAAATATACCATAATACACTAGTACTAGTTCATACTTTCTCAATTCTAGTGGATATTCAACACTAGATGATTGACAAAGAGTGGGAAACGAGCAGCAAAGACAGCATTAGTATGAAGTGCTGTGTTCCAGATCATCAATGCTGGCATGGATCAGCGAAGCAGTCGCATCAGTTTAGAGCTTAGTCTCCTTAGCATAGGAGAATGATTTCATGTGCTGCTCTAAGGATTTAGATTGTGACTGGTTATTGCACTATTATCTGGACACGTCTACCTAAAAGGTGCAAAAGGCATTCTCTGAACACACCAGCTGCAAACCCCTCCTTACACTAGACTATACACATGGCTGGGATCAAGGTGGGCAAGGCAGATAGATGGTGCCTAGGGAGAAGGAGAGGAATGAGCAAATTCAGTAATGAATCACTTCAGCATCTTCCAACACAACTTAGACTACAGAGGCAATAAAAGGGGCATGGATCTTTCCTATTTAGCAGGGATATCAGAAGGTCCAAAGATAAAAGTCCAAAGAAACAATGTTGACAGAATGTCCGGAGCAGAAACTTCATGATGCCTCCTACAGCTCTCTTCATGTAATACAATACCATAACTACACTCAACAGAGGAGAGGACTGCTCATCCTCATTCATGCAACTCCCCAAAGAAACCCTAGGAAACCTTCTTTTGCAGAATTCTTTTTGTAGACTTCACTAAAAGCAGTAACAAGAAGACCCATCAACCGGCTGCAGAAGGGTCTCTTGAAACTTCCTGCCCTCCACACCCATTTCTCCTGAAGAAAAAGCATCTTCCTTCCAATGACAAGTAGCCAGCTTTACTTTGATAAACTATACACGAAATTCCCAAATACACAAAATATAGGTAACACTGACACAATTATAGTCCATTTACACATTCTCCATACTGAATCAGCCTACAGTAAATAAACAACATAACCCTTTCAAAAATAACCTATAGCACTGAAACACAGATCCTCATTATGAAATAGTTCAGAAGAAACACTTCAAAGATAGTTATACCAATTACATACCAGGAAAATTCAGACAATATGCATATCACATTGTCTTCCTGACTAGAAAAGGAAAATAATTTGCCCAGAAAATGCAGTTTTACTTCACCTAGCAGCAAAGACTGAAGTTTGCAACTCTATATATAACCCCACAGATTCTTCTTGAGTGTTCAGTATGAACTTCTGGCAGACTTACTTATCTTCCATAAACCTCCAGATTTCAGAAGTCCCATAAAAGTAAAACTCTTGACACTGAAAGAAAGAGAAAGCATCAGAACACCTTAAGGAATGCAGGCTTGTTAAGAAGAGGGGTGCAGAATCAGCCACCCTGTATATTAGCTCACAAGCACTCTTTTGGTTGCTCTTGAGTCTGAAAGATTTACTGGAGACAAAATATCACTGATTCAGCATGCCCATAATAATTTTATGTCAAACCTGTGAACTACAAAGCAAAGCTCCTGAAATGCAAGATTTACCAGAATTTTATCTATTTTCAAGCAGCAGCAGAAAATAATGACTCTTTCAATAGGCTATAAATTGCAGAACTTTCCTTTCATATGGTTTTTATGAAATATTAGCTAAGAATCAATTTTAGTGTCTACAAAGAGATAAGTGAGAAACAGACACACCGATGGAAAAGAGCTGCAAATCACCTCCAAGAGGGATAGACGAAGATAAAGGCTGAATCCAACTAAATATCCAGAGATAGCATTTAGCAACTCTAAATTAATAGCAAAGTTTTTCTGTATTTTCTTTCAGGGTGTTTTCAGCCACATGTTTATTTTCTCATGCACCCTAAATAAAACTCTCAAATGTGAAACACAAATATGTGACTTACTAGATGCATTAAATGAAAAATAAATGCATTGCAGATCAGGCTCCCAAACTTCTGACTAGCTTATTAGTGGTATTTAAGAGATAAAACTCATTCTGCGGAGGAGAAAATCCTAGCTCTGTCGTGAGAATCATCATTAGCATAGACTTGAGATACCAGAAGTTATACAGTTACTAACACAGATTCAAGTACATGATGCTTTTCCTCTCCAAATTTAATCTATTCACACCACCGTGATGTCCTAAAACAGCTGCCAAAGGAACATCTGCAACAGTGACCCACATCCTCCCTGGCTGATAACAAAGCAAGACTGAATAGGACTACTAATGAGAAGAACTGACAAACATCTTGCCATGGTGAAAGTCTAAACGGCCATTTAAAAAAAAAAAATCACACCATAGTTTGTCTGCTCTTTAAAAAACTTGCATTTGACGAATTAGACCAAATCAATTGACGATCACAGGGAAAAAGCAGCACGTAGTGACTCCTCAACAATAAACTAGACCTTGGGATCTCTGTAACAAGCACATGTAAGCTGTGATTGTGTCCAGGTTAGAAATTAAAAGGTCTCTAAAAATCATTAGAGGATCTTTAAAAATTTTTATCCTTCAAAAATGATACAGTAGAGAAAAGTAACTAGTGAACCAAGACAGATCTTTTTTTATGAACAGAATTACGTTGTGAGGGTTACTTGAGAGCCAGAAGGTTTCTGATAGTCCTCTGTCTCCTGCAGATGGCCCAGGAGAACCTTGATCAACCTCTAGCGCATTCATTGTTCAATCAGAACAATGGAATCACACTGCCGTTAGATCATTTGAACTGTTCTGCAACTCCTTCCAGAAAAAGGACTGCAATATACAACATGATTTTTGCCTACATGAGGCAACTTTGATATAAATAGTTCATTAAAATCGGTTAGAATTCATGGTCTGTGCATAAATCCCCAGACATCACAGCAGATGTAACTAAATCAGTGTATCAAGATGGGTTTCTGGGGAAATTAAGAAGCTTTCTGGGGTAACCAAGTCTAGTCCCACACTATCCGAGATAATACCATACAATCCTCTCCATAATCAAACGCCATCCTGGAGACCAGTTTATATTTCTTGTTCTCCTAACTTTCCTCTTCAGGTAAGTAGAAACATTTTTTTCAAATTTTTAATTTCCCCTCTGTTCATGGAACAAATTTGTTCAGTAGATTTATTGGCAGGTTAAAGTGAAGAGCATTGGTATGTTAACCACAGTTATTTGCACTGAAATGGAGCGGTAAGGCCTCACAGGACCTGTCCAGTTGCCTGAAGTGACAGATGGACATCAAGAACTGTATTCACTTGGGTCTTACTTAGCACTGTTAAGAATAACATTATTAAAAGCAACCAAGAACCTTTCACCAACATGCCAAAAAAAATAATATTTATAGTAACCAAAAAGTTCTCCCTAAAAATAACAAAATATGAAGAAATCTACAAAAGAAAAACTGAACAGTATCAACAGGGGAGTTCGTGTACCAGGCAGGCCATTAAGTGCTTTGCTCACATTTTTACATAATTACTGAAGGATAATTCTACCCTTAGAAGTAACTAATTAAAGCAGCACCCTTTTCTTTCTGTATCCTGCTCCCTGGGTACATTCAAAGTTAGACCGGCCAACTATTGTGAGCACAGAACGTTTTTTCTACTTCTGCTATTCTTACAATTGTGCAACATGAACCATATTCCATTCTTCTTTGATGCTTCATAAACAATTCCATTGTGTCATACCTTAATGTGCACAAATCTGCTGAAACCAATGTCTACAGGAGGATTACTAAATGCCCATATTGTACTCAAAAGCCTCATTTACAGGGCCTCAGAAGCCTGCAAGATGCCATCTCTACTTTCAAATTCCAAGTTGAGTTTATAAAACTACTAGTTGGGAAAAATCTCATTTTACTAACAAGGAATTAAAACACGCAGAAGTCAAATGTCAAACTTTCACAATTTTTAGACTTCCGCACAGTAACACTAAGTAGTTCAGATGGTAAATATGTGCCTTCATTTATCAAAACGTATGCTAAACTACTAAAAATGAACCAGTGCAGTGATAACAGGAAGCCCAGATGACTGCAAACCACGGAAAGAGATGCATTGCTAGATCGATCATATTTGAACCTTGCTGGAAGTAGATGAATCCAGAAGCAATAGTCTCGGACTAGCGATTAAATCTAAACATAATCATCTGGCAGGCTTAAAATCATAGTGTAGGATGCCATCACAGCACGCCGACTGTTTCCTAGCTGCACCTGCACTGGCACTGGGCAAGATGTAGTTCATTGTAAACAACGCCACTTTTTGATTTCCTGATTCCTTGAGCCAAGAGGGTTTGAGTAAGTTTTGAGAGTCGCAATTGTTTGATCCAATTTTATTCTTGATACTTGGGATATACATCCTTCAGCTGGCTCATTTTTAAATCACTTCAGTACTTAAAGTGTCACACTTTATGCATAATCTGACACCAGAGTCATAGTTTGAATATTTCAGTTCTATTACTTTCATTCTGCACCAGTTAATCATATATTATTTAAAGGTAAAATGTTAATCTTCTGATGTTAAAAATCATCATACTTTACCTTTTTATGGCCATATATTAAAATAAGGATACTTGCCAATTACCTGAAGCCTTCGTTTCAGCATTCAAATAAGAAGTTGACAAGAGGTCAGCTCAGAATCTCTGCAGTACAGCAGTCTGCTCTGCATGCCAGAGGCTCTCTTTAAATTTCCCTGTACTCCACAGCTGAAATTAGGTAGCACAGCTCATCAACTGCTATCCTATTGCAGTTGGTCCTATTTTAATCCCGAGTAAAACGTTTTACCCAAAAGCACCTTGCTTCAAACTGCTTACTGTAAGCATGGTTGCAGGCTCAAAACTGTAATAGAAATATACTCCAAATAGCCAAAGGTTCTCTGTGAGGTAATGAAAACGATTTTTTTGTTTTGTTTTAATATTGCTCGTCTTAAAATACAGTTCTACTGTTGAGTTGTTAGGGTTCCCCCCCATCCAGAATGAAGTTGTACGCTGCAAGCACTTCCCAGCAGGGATTTTGTCTCTACACTTGTCTGCAAAGCAAATAGTAAATTGTTAATCATCTATAATTAAAGATACCATAAGCCCAGAACCCAGAGTGTATCGCCAGTTTGCTCACATGGCCCTTTATGCATAAAATATGCCTTTTCATTTCAGTCCAAGTACCCTTCTGCTTTTAGTCTCTCCTTAAAACCTTCTCCTATGATATCCCCAAGAGGAGAGGCATTTTTTAGACAAAACACAGGGAAAATGAAAAAAAAATCATCTGTGTGACTTCTCTCAGGCTTTTGCTTGACCCTATCATTCTGGTTTATTTAAGGTTTTCAAAGTCATACAACTTTTCTCTTGCTGAAGGCTAAGGGTGTCCCTGAAATGGCAGAAACAAGCATGATGTATACATTTAACTTTTGATGTCAGCAAGGGCTACGCCCTCGCATTTTTAGGTAGGTAAATCAGAGAAAAGAATGCAGCCACCCAATGCCACATTCAATGAGTCAGTAAAAGCACAGAACTGAATTCAAAATTTGCTGGATTCCCATGCTCACGCATATGAGCCATGTCTAGCTTTTAAGCAACATCCTATACATCTTGATATTTACTTGTTTCCAGCACCACAACTGCATACTGTAAGGCTGAACTAGTCTGCTCTACAGCTCACGCTCTTCTTACAACCATAAGCAAATCGTCCCAAGATAAAGTTCACACAGAACAAGACGTGAAGCATTCATTTCATTTTCAAAAAGGAAAAGCATCACTGTGTTTTTTTTTTTTTTTTTTTAAAAACTTAGTCATTTCCTCATTCAGAATTGCAATTACTGGCACTATCTCATAGGTTTCTGATGTTCTGCTTCCACTGATAACTTCAGGCCAAAGCAAAACAGATACATACATCAACCAGCTTCCCCATTTAGTTAGCTAGCGCTCATATACTTCTACTTGTTTGCAGAGTTACAAAATTAGAAGAAAAAAAAAAGTTATTTTCAAACGTAGAACTAACAACCTGACAACGTACAACACCAAATGCATTTCTGCTGACAAGCACTGTATCTAGAAACAAACTTCCCCCCTTCCTGAACCTCCTGTACAGTGATGGTCAGCTGCTAGGAAAGTCAATCCACAGACCACTGGCCTAGTCTGGCAACTTGCCATGCAAGGTTCCATGCACCACATGTGAGGCAATCTCAAGGTTACAATCTTCTAGTTTCACATAATCTTTAGTTTTCACTACCTTTAGTTTCAGAAGACTCTTCCTTCTTCACAGGGAGGATACAGTTTCCCACCTTTCATAAACAAGGTATTTGTTACAATATTTGGAAGTGACTAGCTGGGGTGAAAGCTAAGTTCCACTTCTTACAGATTATTTAGAATACAACAAACTATATCTAAAAAGTGCAGATATGCTTTTTTATTTCCTTTGCAGTTCAGGAAAGGGGGGAGGGAAAAGCATCTCTGATTTGTATATTAAAGCACAAGCATCTGTCCTACTGATGATATTCTAGGGAAGCACATTAGCATAAAATTTAACGATGTCAAATAAGTGGATGTGAAATAGGGACTGCGTAAAGACACTATTTCCAAGCCTGACAGAAACATCACTGTTTAGAAATGCAAATGAAACCATTATGTTCAATAATTATATGAAAATATGAACAGTTCAGCATGTTTTCCAGCCCTGATGGCGGTTAATGGGATGTACGCTTATGTAAATAACTACTATTAAAGCTAATGCTGAAAAAAACTAATAAATTCATACTAAAGCAACTGATTTAGTACGCTTTTAAACCCCAGCAGTGCTCACTTATTAGAAAGGAGTGCATTCTTATGTTTAGAACTCATTACTGTTACAAGTCACTGCAACTCCATCAATTACCATGCATTAATGAAAATGGGACACATACAAAAAAAAATTATTGCCTCTCAGCAGTTTTCTTTAAAGACAAAATATAGGGGTATTACCATCATGGGGCCTGGAGGGGAACTTATCAGCAACATAATCTTTATTACTACAACTGTACTCCCTGTGCTATAACCCTGGGGTATTTTTTGTCCCAAGAAGGGATTAACCTTTATGTAAAACTGTTGGCATATATGCAGAAAAAGTGGCCATTCTGCCACCGGTAGAAATTGAAGTTTATCACAATTAAAAATACTTTTATATATAGATAGATGCATATATATTTGTGCATGTGTATGTACATATATATGTATACACACACACATATACTAGCATATGAACTAAAAAAAATGTAGATGCAGAATGAAAAATTACAATTTCTGAAACTAGAATGAGGAACCATTATGCAAATGGAATTAAGTGAAAAGGGTATATACACGGTAGTATTATATGAAGCTCTGGTATCTAGATAAATTCTATCCGGTTTTACATTTACACTTTTAATGACCTCCTAGAGAGCCACAGAATTAAGACTTCAGGGACGTTATTCATTCTTCTTTGGCTGTTTCCTCCAGTTCCTTGGCACTATTTGAAAAATTCTTATCTTGGGTTAAACATCACAATTGATGCTGGAAACAAAACCAACACAATGCTGTCAAAGCAGTGAATCCCTCCAGAAATTAAAAGTCAAGATTTACTCAACGTCTAAAGCTCTAGAACTAGCCCACTTCTATATTCTGAGCAGTCTCTGAAAATGTGATGAATGTGACATCTACTTGATCTTAAGTTTAACAAAGCTGAAAATGCCTTTATAGCAGTTTGCATGACTGACACCATTTAAAGTTAAGGATGGTTCTGAACAACTTTACAAAAGACCACGTACAAAGGACTAATGATACCTTAAAAAAGACCAAATGATGGCTATGTCAGCTATACGTCCATGCTCAGCTACTGTGTAACTCAGGTCCAAGGCTGTATTCTGCCACCAAAGGTCACAGGATAGACTTTTGATTCATCTGACCATAAAAGCATTGTCAATAAGAGCTATGAAATCTTATAATAATAGAACAAAGGAAAGCAATTTGTTAAGTTTATGTAGGACAAAGTTAATGTAGGACAGCGTCCGGTATAGTAGCCAAAGTTAAATAAATGTTGTGCTTAAGTGCGATACACTCTCCACAGTATAAGGCAAAATGAAAGGCTACCTCAATCTGAAAAATTTACCCTCTGAAAAACAGATAGCAAGACTAGGCTTGCAGAGAGCCAGCGCCTGACAGCATACAATAGCAAGCTAACACATGTGATGACAGTCATTATGACAAACATTCAGGGCCGCTGGGGGTGGGGAGGAAAAACAAAATTATCCAATTGCTTTCACTAAGCCTCTATTAAGAGAGGTATGAAGTGTTTTGCTATCTAGACCGTTAAAACTATTTCATGAGCGAAGGCCATTCTAAGGTTAAAAACAGTAAGACAAATTTGCTACTGATTAATAATAAAGCCATTCATTTTATTCTTCAAATCTAAAGTAATTACAAGCCAGAGTATGGCAAATGGATTTAGCCGATGCCATTACGTCAGAAGAATCCTTTAAAGACGACCAGTAATTTAAAAGACTAAACTGAATAATGAACTCTCCTGAACAACAATTATTATGAGATTGATTTATTGAAAGTGTATTTAATCATGCAAGAAATGTTTAAACTTTCCAAAATAGTTCAGGGAGACAGAGAAGCCAATAGCAGAGTCAGGCCAACGTCCTCATTATAGTCGAGAAGCTGAAACAGATGGAGAATTCATTTAGTTTGGAAGGATAAAGTACATCAATTTCTCTGAATCCACATTTCTAGTCAATTTGTTACAGTACCAGCTTCAACAATTAATGATCTCATTTTCCCATTTGTGCCTCCTTTTAAGAGATCTCAGTCTTTGTTTCCAAATGAGCCCAAATGTCATAAAGGAAAAATTGAACTCAAAAATAAATAAATAAATAAAAGAAGTCACTCTGAAAGCTCACATATCTAAAGCCCAATGTTTCTGCAATGTTCACAAAAGTACAGGCAAAATTTAGTCAGGCAAATAACTTGGCCAGTTTGAGCGCCCTCCCAAAGCGGGGGGAAAAGGGGGAGGGGGGCTCCACACAGAGAAATACATTTTACCTGATCTACTTAACGTTTCTCTTTAGAGTAACTGATACTGATAGAAGCGATTAGAAATCTAGCTTCTCCCATGGCAGTGACATCTCTCTCCTGTTTGGATCTCCCCTGCTAAGTTCAGACACGACCAACTCATCATCATATGCAGTGTCAAGATCCAAACCGGAGATAGTATAGACAGTATCATGTCTGTGCTCAAGATATCATTCATGTTCCCAAGCGAGAAGACGTGTTATCTGTGAAGTGTATAGCATAAAATCGGTATCAATTACCTCACAGAGCAGAACTCTAGTTCTTTAGCTAGCAAGACCGCAGCTCAGAAACATCAAGTCTCTAGCATCAGGAACAGATCACCTTAGAATAAAAATATCTGAAGAGATGAGATCTGTGCAGACAAGACATGCCACTAGACCTCAACACTCACCCTACTGGGCCCTGAAAACTCTATGCCACAACTGTTGGCTAGAGCATGTTTTCTCCTCTTCTATCAGCAACACACAACACTTCCCAGCATGAACCACAATGCCAGCAACTCTTTCTCTTATCCCACAACTGTACTTCTGTATTGATAGTATCATCTCACAAAACCCTGCATCTCTAAGTCCGAACTTTTAGGGCAAAAAGCCTATACAGCTCTTACTCAACAGAGACAAGGTAGACTGTTTAAATGCCTTCTGTTGATTCCACATAACTCCATGACATAGACAACATGGTTGGCTTACGCTCTAAAGCACTAGCTAGGATTAAACTAACACAAAGCTGAGCTTTAAGCGAATCTGTAGTCATTGATCCATTTGAACGCTCAACATTACAATATGTTTCACTTTGTTTTAGTTTAAAAGTTGATAAAAAATTCAAAATATCTTATTTATCCAATAGTCTTTGACCGATTCTTTTACATTTAAGAAGTTCTTAACTACATACATTATTTAGCCAATAATGCTGTTACACCCTAGCATATAAATATTCAGGGACTTTTTAATAAGTTCAGCTTCTACTCAATAGACCATAATGGTTGCTTAGAAACATTTATTAGTTGGAGACCTATAATATCAGCAAGGGAAACACCTTCAAAGAGTGAAGCAGTTGGATAAAATGAAAGAAAAGAGCAAAACACTAACTTGTCATTTTCCTTACATGCCCTCAAACAAATTATAATACACGACAACACATGCATCCGTATATATGCATGCATCCATACATGAAAAACAGGAAGGGAAAAACTGAATACTATAAACTGGGGGAACTAAACTGAGAAAAAGACAACAAGAACGATAGCAATTCCCAACCCTCGGTTTTTATCTTGTCATTATTAAGCCTACAGAAACTGTAGCAAAAAAGAAAACTGGCACTAGATTGCTCTGGGGAAGCATCCTGCGGTACAATCTGTAACAGTCAATGGGCAAAACTGACTTTTACTTAACGACAGCAACGAAAAACATACACACATCACTATAAGAAGAACTTCGGAGTAAGATCCAGCATTAGAAATTTCTTCAGGCTTTGCTAACTGCGTAAGAACCAAGACCAACCTTTTCAAAAATTGGTAACCAAAGTTAAACTCTTAAATTGTTACTGAGTTTTAAATAAGCAGCTTGACTGAAAAATCACCGGGAGTGAGTTTCCTGCAGGTGACAAACTCTACTCTTTATATTGCAAACTTTTCCTCTTGTCGCTCATCTCTTCAAGAGGCCAGATTTAGCAAAACGTCATATTAAAGATTTAGAGCATGAACTTTATTAACTTTGTGGCGGGTCATGCACGGCAGGGATCCAACTTTCACATATACATGTTCAATTATACTATTAATTTCTACATTCCATTTCTATATGACATTATGTGTTATTATTGTAAGTTCAGACTAAGTGTCTGTTTGCAAACAGCAGCACTGAGCATGTATTATCGTATAATAAGGACCATATATGTCAAAAAGCACATTGTCACAGACTTTCTGTGCAAGATCCTATTGTTTTGGTTTTTCATCCGTGGTGTTTTTTGCAGAATCAGATTAAGAAAGAAAAGTACATGGAGTAAAAGTTTATTTCTCCTCCAATTTTCAGAAAAGTAAATTCAATGTTATATAGAAAGATAAGCATTCTATAGAACAAATCAAGAAACTCTAGTCTGATCCATGCTTTTCTGCCATTTTGTTCTGTGGCACTGTATGTCTTAACTACTTTTCTTCTGTAAAATAACACTAATTCTGCACTAACAAGAAAAGGAAGAAAAGGATGGAATACATAAGTAGCACTGATTTATTCAGTATATGCAAGAGCAACATAAGTTCACAGTATTACAGTAAAACTAAAAACAATTTTTAAGACTTCAGTCAGTATCATCAGCTAACAATATCAACAGATGAACTGTTCAAAACTAATTTTCATGTTAACTGTATGCAGAATCAAGTAATTAAGTCATCCTAAGTAGTTACATTAAGGACGCATGTAAACAATCTCTGTAATCATTTTTAGACTAGCCGAGTAAATCTCACAGGATTTGTTGTTTGAACTTGGCTGGTCCTTCAAATCAACAGATCATATTCAATCAGAAAAAAATTTTTACCAAAAAGCTTAAGGAATGCAAGTATATTCTAAATATAAATCAAAACAGAAGTTCAGCAGGGCTGATGAGTGGAGATTTATGTAAAGAAAAAAAAATTTTGCAGTAAACAGAATCTCTTCTTCCTTTTACCTAAACTGATAATTTGGACAAGGAAATACTACTTCAAAACACCTTCCTTCATATAGCTTAGAACTTAACAACAAAGGTTTTTTTAGAAGTTGCATCTTCCCCAAATAATAAATCTTCAGAGAATGTTCAGGCTGGTTTTGCCTCTTCATTTATGCAATAAAATCAAATTTGGAGAAAAAATCCTTAATGGTGATAACAAGAAAGACTAAAGACCATACGAACATTTCTTCGGCCTTTGCAATAACAGAAGTCTTGGTTTCTTAATAATCCCATTATTATCCTTTTCTTTACTAAGATCTCTATATTGACAGTTTGGGGGCATCTTAAGACATAATTCCTTGTTTCTTAAATCAAGTCATAGTGGGACCTATATTGATAATAGGTGCTTGAAAATATGCCAGAAAGAATGAAAGCCAGAAGCTTTTTTCATAACAGCTCCTAAGCACAAGTGGAAGGAGGGACAGTGCATTAGCCTATAAGCACAATGTGGAGCACTGTGCTTCTCCGTTCTTCTGAAAATGCACGTGAAACATGCAAAAAACTTAGACAGACACTGAAGTTTCAAGTCAAACACTCCAAAGAAAATGCCAGTATTCAGACTGCCTCTAAAACCACAGTGCAGCCACCCAACACGCATCCATTACGATCTGGGGATACAGAAGCAAGTAATAGACTTATTAAGAGAGGATACTGGAAAGATAGGGAGGTAGATTACACATGGTGAGCTCTGCCACGATCTCACTCCTGAATTCAGTTTCAAAGCTTGGAGAGCACTACTGTACACTGAACAGACACATCTGTTTTTATCAGATGTCTCTCAATCTTTCAACAGTCCTTAGACAGCCTGCCTTCGCCCTGTCTCTTCCTTAACACTGACCCCTCATCCAAATACCTTCTGCTAAACTCATCAACCACATGCTTCACTTCTTTCACATAATCCAAATCCAGCTCAACCTTTCCCCCCCCAACTCCCAAGTCTTTTCTTTCAGCCAAGCTCTACTTCTCACTTCCACAGTTCAGCCTCTATTTACACTTTCCCCTCAGATTCCTGCTTAGCCTTCCATACCAGAAGATTCAGCGTTTCACCACTTTCTCATTCTCGTGTCTAAAAGATCCTCATATCTGCCCATCCCAGCTTCCACTTTTTTCTCTTTTGTCACCATTCAGCCCAAAACACTTTCCCTTTCTCTGTTTGATCCCAAAACTCTTTGATCTCTCTATTCTCTCTCCTCCACAGGTCCATTTTCATCCCTGCTGCATTTGAATCAGGCCACCTCTTCCAGACGTGCAAGTCCACAAACACAACACAGGCAGGACGCAGTTATTTCAGCGTCCAGAAGAATCCAGAGCAGTCACAAGCCAAAGTTGCGACACAGGACATAGGGAAGAGAACGTTTTCATTGCGGATTGTGTTAAAAGAATAAGAGCACGCGTTACAGAATTTTTTCCAGAGTTTTTATAAGTTTGGTCTACTTGGGTGGATTTTAGTAAGAACATCAAAAGGCATAATCACTGCACCTACACTTTCACACCACTAAAGGTCTCATCTCCAAAGAACAGCAACACTAGAACTTCTCAAAACAAATAAACAAAAAAAAGCACTGTAAGAGTTTATCACAGATAAAATAAAGAGTTAATCCTCTCTTTTGTTCTTGGAAGTAACTGAGACACTTTAGCTCAAGCTGGATTTGTTTCGAGTTTTGGGGTTTTTTTGTTTTTTTTGTTTTGTTTTTTTTAAGTTAGTTTGAAGTGGACTCCCAAGATGAAAAGCTAAGCCAAAATAGCTACTTTTGAACAAGTATAAGGAGGTATTGTGACAGGCCTAAAGATACTGCATTAAGGAAAAGGAGTAGATCAGATGACTACTTGAAATCCTTTTTTTTTCCCTCTTTAATTCTGTGATAATAAGTACTTGGCATTCCTAACAATGGGCTGGCCTAGTTAAGATTCACACTGTGCTCATCAGGACTGTCCTTTATCAACTGTATGCCCTAGTAAGAACTACTCAAATCTGTTTCAAAGTTTCAATCTCAAAGAAGAAAATGACTGACTACATGTTTTTGTGAAATTTTAGTTGTTGTTCCCTACCCAGACAGCACTGATCAGTTTAAAGCATATGTAAGCTTTGGCTGCAGATATGTACTATCCTTTTTTCAGTAATGTACAATTACACAAAACCCTACAGTGAGACCACTGCACACTATCTATTTCACCTCCTCATGCTTCTGCTCTAGTTTAATAAAATACCTAAATTCAACTGGATGGGTCCATATAGCTTCTCAAGAAACAAACCACAACAAAATGAGGAAATTCTGCTTCCAAAGCAAGGATTTCAAGCACAAAGTGTATCCTTGCTGCAAGAGTCTTAAGACCAAACAAAGAAAAACATTTTTACACAGACACACGCTCCCAATGTTATTCAAATTAGACCTCTACCAAGTTGAAATTACACTTTGCTGGATATTTGCACTCATTATGTCAAAAGCACTGATTTATTATTGTAGGATAATTTTAAATACTGGACTAGATAAAGTAGTTTTACAGAAAATTAATTGCACTAGCTTTCTATGGAAAAAACACAGAGGTAGGTGGAATTGATTTTACCAGACTTGACGGGTTTTCCTTATGCTATTACATTCCTGATAACTCACTTGCAAATGATATCCGTACATTTCAGGAGAATTTAAAATTACCAGAATCTACATTCAGCTTCGGAAAGTGTACTGTTCCTCGGCTCTGGAACAAGCTTCAGGAGATCAGTAATTACCTGATCAGAAGTACGTGAAGAATCTTGAAACATTCATGTATGATAGGTAAGTACTCCTACATTTAAAAGTATACTGTTTTAAATTATATCCTTGTTTTATATTTCTACATTTTAGAGAATCTTATGAAGTGTAAAACTGCATGCATTAACCTTCTGCCATTCCTACCAGACTTCTCCTGAGAAAATATTCATGCTTACGCATGTCTATTTCTGATAAAGAAGGGAAAAAAAAAAAAAAAAAGTAAGCATGGTTACTTCCCAGCAGCCAAATAAGCCTCAGATGAGTTAGTGAAAGCTTTACGTACATATATTAAGAAAAAAATTATCAATCAGGAACATACATCCCACCTACATTCATAAGCTGACTGAATTTGCACTGTAATATACAATAAAATCCTGACTTCAGTGAAGTTGATGCAAAAAAGAGTTGTAGTTGCATCTGATGGCTCTTAAATACATCACAATAAATATTTTCCAGGAACTATTCCATACCCAGCTAAGCTTGTTGATGTGTATGTTATTTAGTACAAATAGCAGACCAAGTTCTTTCTATCAATATTAATGCCACTGTGCTACAAGGGATCTCCTGGGTCATCAAGGGCAATCCTCTGGTCAGAGGCAAAACATCACTGAATCCCTTTCACAGACTAACTAAGCTCTATTAAAAAAAAAAAAAAAAGAAACAAACAAAAAAATCCCAGCTTCTCCTTAAAACCTTCTAGTGTTCACAAGCTTTGAAATATGATTGCTCTAATTTTCAGGAATCTTCCTCTAACTTCACATTTAAGTCTGCAGACTGTCTATCTCCACTTATTTCTCTTCCAAAACTGGCCTATAGCTTGAAGAGTTCCTTTTTGTCTCAGCATTGTCTCTGTCCCTATTCACTCCATTACCATCTCAGTCTTCTATATGGCCCAGTCACTGTTTTAAAAATACCACACACAAACACACACGCTTTAGTCCCTTCTCATAAAACAAAAAAATGGGTTCTCCATTCCACCCATCACATTGAGTAGTCCTTCCCCACAACTTCTCACTGAATTCATTTTTTCTTGAACAAGGATAAGGCAAGACTGAACACAGTACAGCACATAAGGTTTCATCAAGGCTTTCTAAAATAGCATTAGCATCTTCCCTACTTGAAATAACTGCTCCAGATAAATCACAACACATTTGCCTTTACTGTAGTTGCAACAATCTCATACCTCACTGTAATCAACTGCTATCCTTCTGAGAAAGGAAACAAAAAAACATCAGTACCAAAAATCTGGAAGAGAAATGAACAAGAGCATTTTGCAAAGGTCTGTCACAGCACACTGAAGGAAAATTGTAATTCCTGCAACCTCCACTTCTGCATGTTATATTCCAGGACTGGCAATAAACGTATGCAGGGAGGGGTGGCCACAATCTGCAAGAAGAGAAAATCAGCTAACTATATAAGAACAAAAAAAAACAAAAAAAAGTCTGAGCTGGCTAAACTCCTTAGTATATATATACACAGCTTAAATGTCTGGAGGAAGACAACTTACTCTGAAGACACAGAAAGTCTTGGAATATCATGCAAGAGAAGTTTTAGACCTCAATTACAACAACCTAACAGGATTAATTGGAGAGAAAGAGAAAAGAAAAAACCCCACATATTTTAATGCATAAATTCCTTATTGTTGTTTTTACTTGACAAATATCTATTTCATAGCAAAACAAGATCATAGGAACAGCTGGATGGCAGTTTTAAGCTCAAATGAACCAGCAGCACATGCTGACAAGTCATCTCTCTGATTGCTTTTGAATGGCAGCACATGCAGATTTATTCTCTGCCATAAATTAGAACAATTATTTCTCTGTAGTTCACTTTTTATTTCAGTGAACCCTTGCACACATTTTTTTTTAAAGGATATCTTCCCTTTCCTTGATGATAAGTTCATTCTGTTCCTCTAGCTGTCTGATCTTCTTCTCAAATGACTCCTGCTCAGCTTTCAGCCGTTCTTCAGTCACCTCCTTTTCTTCACTTACCCTGAAAAGAAGGTGAGAGAAACCAAAGGCCCTGTTAGTGTGAAACAAAATATAGGTCCATAACCACAGTCCCTGACTTCCAACTCTTTTGCAGCTTTTAGCTAAAAGATCCATTTAGCTAAATGGATCTCACCTTCTCCACACTTAAACAGGTTAGTTTCTCACATGATTTTATTATATTAGCCTGGAAGCTGCACATGACTTTATATAAGAATTTTTTTTTTTTTCTCCCAAGACACTGGTATCGCTAGAGTACACGCATGTTAACAAGCTGCATGGAACTACAAAGTAAGGACCTGAACCCACAACTAGATTTGTGCAGTCTGTTTCCCTGCAGCCATGGAACCTATACAAGCCTAGGGCATGTACACAGAAAGCACAAATGGTAAAGTTTAGCTGTTGAGATAGGAAAGAAATTTAAAAATTTTTCTTGATCTTAGGCTCTAAGCAAACGTGTCCTGGCACATTTACTTGCAAATACAAGTCCAAGAAAAGAATCATTCTTCTTGTTAACTTTCTCCAAACAGAACAGTCTATGTCATCTCCCAGGCATCTTAAAACATCAGGCTGTAAGTGTAAATTTTACTTTTTGTCTGGGCTGTGGCATCCTGCATCTTGCTGCTTGGTGTAAATAATTGGATCAAGATTAAAAGATGACAATATGAAAAAGGCTTACAATGATCATTTATTCTGCACTTCAAGAGGAGGCTGTAAAAACAATTATTCTGGAATCACATAGGCAAGATGACCATAATGTAACAGACGATCCCATAACTACGCTAGAAACATGGCTTAGAAATCACAGTTCCATACAAGCTCTGCAAAAACACTAAGTAATGAGCTTAGACTAATAATTATTACTGTTCTGCACTTAGGCGGTTCCTGCTGTTGAAGGCTCTTAAAATGTAGTCTTTTATGTTCATCAAATAGCTGCCACAACATAACTGACAGGAGACCAAAGCAGTACAACTTTCAGAAAATTTCAAATTTTAACTTCCTTTAAATGGGACAATCCTACAGGAAGAGGAAAAGAGGAGAAAAATATGTGCATTGGATCATGCCTTCCATTTATCCTTTCAAACCCACTGACATTCTTAACAGAGAACCCCATTCAGGGACTAAACCATCCATTTGACATCATGACTTTTCCCTTCGGAAAGGCACAGATGTGTTTTGACATTCCAGTGGAAAAAACATAAATACAACAATTGGGTCAGCACTCTGGGGTAAGATATGGACAGGTAATAGCCTCTGACTTTAAGATTGACCTGCAGCCCTTTCCAGAACAGCTCAGACTACATGAAGTTGAAAACAAATAATACTGAAACTCATACTCTTTCTCTACAAACTTGGAGGCAAAAAAAAAAAACATATATTATTAGATTCTGTAAATTAAGGCAGTTTGAAAGCTCAGTAGAAACTGTTAATTGGAAAATTTCTCAGTTACAAGAAAAGACATAGATTTAATATCAAAACATTACACCATTCATATGCCAATGGCATAGTTTACAATCCTGTCTTCTGGCAGTGTTAGTCGAGTCATTCCTAGGCCCTCTTCTACCCTCTGAAAGGCTGTCGAAAGGGGAGAGGACACATCAGAAAATAAAATAATGAAAAGGGAAACAGCTGTATAACTCTATCCATCTCAACACCTATGCTCTCGTGTACCTGAGCAGGCAACAAACAAGCTTTTGAAAGTCAGCAATCATCCATCCTTACTACCTGGATGCAGTTACAGGTACAGTAAACATGCCAGAGGCTGCAGACACAGATTTTTGCATCTATCCAACACCAGTTTGCTCTCTCTGAATCTAGAGCCATCAGCTACATGGCTACAGCAATGTAAGGCATACCCTCATATATAATTAGCAAAAGATGCAAGAATGTTTCCTGTTTCTTAGAGTAAAAAACGAGTTGAGAAGAAAAAATGAAAGCCATCAACTAGACAAAGACAATGAAGACAGCAATGACTGCAGAGATGAAAGACAGGAAGGAAGCAGGATTAGGGGGGGAAAAAAATCAGAAGAGAAAGAGGACAAGTATTGTCTCCAGGGCACTACACAAGGGAGGATGCTTGCTTACTAACTGCAGGAGCGATACTGCATCAGGAAAAGATCCAGGACAAGTGAAACACTGGGCTGTGCTGGTGCCTTAGAATATTAAAATCAAAGAACAGTACAGGAAAACATACCTTAAGAAATAACTGAGCATTAAAGGAATTGGACGAAACCTAGCAGGCCTTGCCCATCTCTAGATTCTGTGTTTTGCTATTTGCATCAGTCTGTATCACGTACACATGCTGTTTTTGTACTTAGCACAGACCACAGCAAGTTGTCATACTCCCAGATACACGAATATAGTGTGCCACATATCTTACGCAGTAAATGACTGAGAACAGTAAGTGATCTTAGAAGAAATGTGGCAATATGTGCTTATGTATCACAAAGCAGGAGACAGCCCATAAAGGGCAGGCAGTTAGAAGACAGTTATTCACAGGAGGTGACAAAAGGAAGTTAGAGAAAAGGAATACAACAATGTCATCAGATTATGCTGGATTTATGTCACATCCTATACAAAGCTCAGTTAAGTGGGGTTTTTTGTTTTGTTTTTTATATATACACACACATACTTATTCCTTTGTCTTCAGGCAGTAAAGAAGAGACACTTTTTAGCAGAACAAGGAAAGATTTGACTGTTGATAAAAAGAAATATTACAAGGCTCACAATGCTCTTGGAAAGGATTTTTGTCAGCTTTTCATCTGCTCGTGGTCAGAAAATAGCATTAACAGAAAGAAGGCATCCCAGCTACACAGGACACAATCCCTTCCTTGCGCAATGTTTCTGTGTTTGGCTCTGTTGCCATTGTTCACAGGAGAAAACGGAGGGCTGAGCGCGAAGATGACAAATCATTAGAACTCTTCCTGCTGTTCAGTGTCTGCAATGTTTCCTTGCATGCAATTTACAATTTATATTCAGCTATCTTGTGGCATAAGACACACACAATCTTTGTTCTAGATTCATTGTATATGCACACTTACAAGATGAAGTGATATTAGATGCATTTAAATGAAAGTCTTAATTTTATTTTACAGGAGCCTCTGTAGAAAAAGAAAAAATTATGATGCAGATATATGGACAAAAAATCCTCCTATGACATCAGTCTTAGGGTTCAAATGAATTCCTCATTTATCAGTTATATTCCTTATGGTGTGCTCCTGAGCACTCTACTGCTACCTGTAGTTCTGACTGTATGAGCTGAAGGACTTGATGATCAAGTTTGCTGACGTCACCAAGTCATTCCAATGAGTTAGGAGGATTGATGCTCTCCAGGTACAATTTTTGAAGCACTGCACAGGTCAACAGCACTTGAAGTTTTCTGTCTAATAAAAACTGGCATGCGTAAGAAACAGCCATGATATTATCAACATGAACACTACACAAGGGACAAAACCTCAAAAGTAACTCCTGCCTGAAAGAGCTTACATATTTTACAAAAGAAAAAACGACCCGATAAAATAATTTAAAAATAACAATTTCTACTTCCTAAAAATGCCAGCAAAAACCAATCTTTAAACAAGATAAATCTGAATTCAGTGTGAACTGTGACTGAACAAAAGAGAGAGGACAACAAACAAACAAAAAGCAAAGATGCAAAAACTAGGAACCTCACTAAGCAGTGCTATACTCACAGGAAACATTTACCTTTTAGGGAGCACTCAGCTTACATTAATCTGCCGAGTAGCTAACTAAGACAGAATAGTTTGGAGGCCAGTCTTGAAAACCACAACTTTTGCATCCTAAGCACAGGATAGCAGATGTAACAGTCAGAATAACAGAAAGAAATGGAAACAGGACCAAGATCAGGACATCAGGCAGAGACCACCCCGCACCAGAGCCATGGAACACTATCAGGTATTGCAAGTGAAAGATGTGCTCCAAAGGAAACGAAAGAGAAAGTCTTCACTCCAGAGTTGATCGCAACACGCCTCTGGCAAAAAAATGGGGCAATAAAATGACATTTAATACTGGCACTGCAGGGAGGAGAGTGGTAGAATGTGTTGTCTAAGATTGCTTTTCACAAGTCTGATACAGACTGACCATGACGCTTGAGTAAAATGCATAAATAAAAAAACAAAAACCAAAAAAAAGAAAAAAGCCTGAGCAATCCCCAAACATAACCAAAACTGCTGCACAAAGGGTACATTTTATGATATGCAGCTTGCAAAGCAATATAAAACTAGATCTCACAGCATGAACTTATAGCTATAAATGACTTTTTAAGCACAAAAGGTAAGTGTGATTAGTGACGAAATAATCCTAGGCCTGCTTTACCTGTCAACAAGAAGTAATTTTCAGATGTGCTTAGGAATGTCTCATTTGCAGTCTCGCTGCCTGATCAGTTAACAGAACTGCAGCACAATATTCTCTCCTAAAATAGCGCGAGCGCGCACAGTCTTTTACATTGAAGTTCGAAAAACAGGTAACAATATGCTTAAATATGAGGTAGCACAACCCAGGAGAGAATGCAGCCCCAGAAGCCAAGAACTGCAGATTTGTAAAATAGGCTTCCACAAGAAAGCTGTCCTTCAAACAGCCTAAGGGCTGCGAGTAAAACACTTAACAGATACACGCTCCAATAGCTTTACTGCCCTCCTTCATATCAGTTTCTCCATTTTGTAATCAGAGCAAACTTTTGTTTTCACTTTTTGTCAGAAAATTTCAGTCTGAGTTGGTCAATTTCATATTGGTACCAGGCAACAAAGTTTACACAAAGCAATGCTGGTAGGCAAGCTCCCAGAGTGCCAGCACCCTAGGAGGAGTTTGGGAGTCCAAGGTCTTGGGAAGGAGGAAGCATTCTCTCAGTGAGAAGCAAAGGTCCATCTAAAGGTTGTTTTGCCAGCTGCCAGGTACAAGTCATCCCGGGCAGGCACTGGTCTTTGTTTTTTGTTTGACAGCAAAAAAAAAAAAAAAAAAAAAAAACACATTGCATCTCATTTCAAAAAGGACAATCACTCCCTCCCTCAGGCAGAAACAGGGATTATATCTTTCTATCTAAATTCCTTCTGTAGATTTGCAAAGATGATAGAGTCGTGTTTCTCCAAGTATTCTTTCTTACTTCAGAGAAGATAAAGTTAGATACCAGTTCTCATCACTAAAAGCAAAATGGTTCATGAAAGTTTACTTTTATCACTTGCCTCCATTCATTGAAGAGAAAGTTGAGCTGTACTTTAACTGTGCAGAGAAGGAAGAAGTATTCATGCCGTACATGTCATAGTAGGAGCCAGAAAGTCATAAAATACCATAGCTATATGTCACAGTTAGGCATCAGGTGAATGCACACAAGTGTACTCACATTCTGCAAAGTTATAATCCTTTCCATTCAACTAAACGCTGAGGAGAAAAGGGGTCTCAAAATTTGCCTATCGCTTTTAAAACATTTCACTCCAGAATACCTTGTAACCACTCTCAATATGGTGTTTAGCAATTCATTAATGCGTAACAGTCAACTGGCTAGGTCCCAGGGGACCTTGCACTGCTCCCTCTTGGAAGAGCCTAATGTGTCCCGACACAGAGAACAAGAGTAGAAATCTTTCAGTGGCCTCACCATGTCACTACTCATTTCATTACATAAGCTGATAACCGTTTCAGGAGTATCCTGCTGTAACAAAAGCTCAGAGAAAGTCTTCTTTTGCCTCTTAAGACTACCCTGTATGTAGAGAAATAATTAGAAGTCATTCTTACTATACCTGCCACTTTCACCACCACATTAGCAGCACCTGTTGAAAACATGAAGGTGCTGTGCCGGTTATTTCTCAAAATCATGGCTGGTCACACTCAAAACTTCCCCGTTTACACACAAAGCACTTCAGAATTCATGGGCATGACTCATTATGCCCAGAAATCACACTACAAACAAACAATCTGAAAAGAACCCACTGGCACAATCAAAAAAAAAAAAATAACGTCTACGATATTGAAGTCTTTTAAAGTTTAGATCCAGTTTGTCTCTTTTCACCTTAAGAGGCAAGACAGACTGGATATTTTCAAAGATAGACAAAATAATGGTTAGATTTACAGGTGACACCACAGAGCAAAAACTAAGATTTAGCCTAGAAAGGAGGATCAGAAAGGATACAGCTGAGTCCTTTCTTTCGACTCAGTCTCAAAACGCAATTTCCTCAAGTCTCTAACTGCTAATGTGATGTCAGACACTGGAATACCCAGCAGCAGCACATCAGAGTCAAGCACAGCAACTGGCATTTTGCAAAGGAGAAGATAATAACATAGCTAGCATTAGAATTTATTCACACCAAGGCAAAGTCTCACACTTCAGCATATTAACTGATGCACAGGTGCATACTTTACCAATATTCCAAACTGCATTGGAAATGAGAGTTGGAAGAAGAGAGAAAAAATAGGAAGCGAAAGGAAAGCACATTAGCTCTCTTTCAGCAGTCACTGAAGTCAGAGGAAAGGCCAATATCCCGAACTGCTCAAGCAAAACGTGGTTGAAATTCAAGCCCTAGGAGTTAATCATATTTTGCCATGGATTTCCATGCAGACAGAATTTTATCACTTTACAACTGCCTTGATGCAGGTACTTATTGACTATTTGTAATAAATGTGCAGGAATTAGTCCCAGCTACCATTATTTTCATTCATAAATGGTAGCAAAATAAGGACCGGTGAAGTATAGCTCTGGTCAAGTGATATCTTTACTATTCCAAATATTTACTGCAGGACAGTCTTCCAGGAAAGCTTTCCGCATTAAGCTGGTTCTTTTTATTCTCTGAAATAGCAGAAAATGTTCTACTGCATGTAAAAAACCCTCTATCATTGCCCAACTAGACATGAAAATTATGGAGAGTTTTTTAAAAAGTGACGAGGTGAGCAGAATTAAAGTTTAACTTCCCTATTACTCTGCAAAGGACTTTTAATTACATCCAATAAAAATATGATTAGGTTTAAAAATAAAAGAGAACTAAGTATAAAATAATAGTGTTCCACTAATTTTACTTTCCAAAATTAATGTTGCTGCACCTTCTATTTCTCTTCAAAGAAATGTCAGGCAAAAATATCAAACTGTCCTCAGGGAAAAATCACAGCATCTGAGATTTAAGAGGAATCCCATGCTCAAATGAGTTAGCGTACTAGTATTCACTGGAGAGCAGTATATTATGAGGAACAATGTAATAAAATGTTCTTTTTAATATTAGACTATAGCTCTATGTATCAACAGTGGCAACAATGTCCGAATATCTTCAACATTTGACAATTTGTAACCAGGCTTCTCAGCCATCTACTCTTTATGACATTCTTAACTAGACATCTTCTAACACATGAGGCAAGATAAAATTGAGTTAGAAGCATGACGAACTTCAGAAATGACTGAAATACTGTATTACAAGAAATCCTATATTGGTGTAAACTATTAGCAGGCAAAATGGTCCACTGGATGAGGATAACCAGAGAGAAAATATTCCCAGCTGCACCAGTGACTTGTTCCATGACCTTGATAAGCAAGTCAACTTTTCTGCCCCAGTTTTCCAATATAAAGAAAAAAGAAAAAAAAAGAGAATGGTATTGCATGCCAATTAATGTATACGTATGAAATCTATGACAAAAAGCATATCTTAAAAATTGTATTTTGTTCTAGAAAAAAACTGTACCTTTAAAAATTCTTAGGATCTGATCTGACTTCACAAGGTAATGTCCTTAAGTGCTGTGAAAAAGCCTACAAAGGTCCCCTGTGCCCTTTCTCAGCATTACAACCATTACATAAGAAGCAGATTTGCAGAAATTCTGAAGGGTAAAGAACACGGAGGGGGAACTCCCCACTCTCATTCAACCTATCTTTCATATCACTTACCTTCGTGAACGCAGCTAGCACTGCAATGAAACTCACAAACAACTTTTTTCTAAAGCTGAGACTTCAGTCTCTCCTCTCAAAGAACAGGGGGAACTTGAAGAAATTAAACACAGCAGAATAAGTGAAGATGGGCAAAGTAAATTAAAATCACACTGAACTCTGCCACTCTGTACGCGCACAAACGGATACATACAGATTAGCCACAACTTCACTGATCCACTTTTAATGTGGGGTTCCAAATAAAAGCTCACTCCTAACAAATAAGCACTACAAGTTTCGTACCAACAGTTTGTCGTTTATGAAAGACAATATATATTTATATAAAGCAAACAATATGAGCAGCAAACAAAACTCTAGCCCCGTAACTAGGTTTATATGGATGAACTACAACAGGTTACAAAATGACCTCTTGTTTTCATATTGTTTTGGGGTTTTTTTGATCAGTAAGCAAGGAAAATGTATCTGGCCACTTCATTGCTCATACCTCTTCCCACAAGAAAAATTAACTTACGCAAATATAAGGTTCCATTATAGAATTCTACATTGCTTGATGTTAGTTAGAAGAATAACTGCCCTTAAACATAATGCATTTTCAGGTGATACTTATTCTTACCTAGCAAGTTCTTTAATTAAGTTTGCAATGCGTCTCTTGTCCTCAGGACATAAATCCTTTAAAGAAGCACTCTTCATTCCGCCTTCATTAGTGACCTGAAAATTGAAATCTATGCTTTAGAAAGTATTTTTAAAGGAGAACAAGCATTTCATAAGATATTAAAAGCATTTCAAACTGAATAATTAGAAGCTGAAGGCAGATAAATTCCAACTGGAAATAGAGTGCATATTTTCTAACTGTAAGTACAGTTCAATGAAACAAATTACCAAATTGTGGAGAAATCTTTTTAAAAGGCTTGTAAATTAAGTTGCTTGCTTCAATACTAAACATGTTGGGTAAAATTTCAAGACCTGTGTAATTCACTGCTTCATATATAATAAAAATGTAACCGCCACTTCTGACTTGGGAATCTAGTGCAGAGATATCCAGTTCAGGATCAGAATTTTATTATAACGGGATCCGAAAACAAAGAGCACGAAAAAACATTTTGCTTTAGCATTCATAAACAACATATAAAAATCACAAAAAAGAAATACAATACATTGTTAGCAGAAAGTAAGTCTTTAGTTCAAAAGAGTTTTTAATACACAGAAAACTACATAGCCCTTTTTACCGCATTATTTAGACACATATTTACCACCTTAACACACTTTTCTTCTCAAAAAGATTTTTAATACACTTAATTATTATCTAATAATGATTTAAATATAAAATATATATTAATATTTTATACTAATATAAAATAATTAATGACTATTATTTAATAATTACATTAATAATGCTTAGCTCTTTTAATGCATTCCTTTATCATACTGAAAACCACAATATTTGCTACCAATGTCCACTAGAGGGCATATTGCAGTTCATGTTTGTAACAGTCCCTTGTATTATAATGGTTATTGTCACGATCTATTTTGGGTGTTTCCAAGTGGGAACCCTTCTTAGTTCTAAATCTCTTTAATTTTCCAAAAACTTCCGTAGTCAGTGACTCAGTACTCCAGTGCTAGTGATATGTACAAAAGAAGAATTTCAAGATGAAAGGAACACAAACACCTAAGCTAGTCTGCCCAAGGTTTCGGTGAATTTAAATATTTCCACTTAATCTGGCTTGTTTATCTTCAGTTTAGACACTTAAACCTATTAAATATCACTGAGTGCATACAGTGCTTAATAGGAGATAGCAGAACGCTACCCCAATGGCCTCAAATAACTCAGACAAGTTAACACAATGCAGCACAGAATAACCCCTGAGCATACAAAGCAAACACTGGGCTTCTCTCCCCTCATTACCAGTAATGGCAGCTGATCTACACATATCAGAGAGGAGGCACCCCCTTCCATTCCTAGCTAATTGCGTGAACAGTGGTTTGAAACAATTAAGTACTATGCAGCTTCTGAAAGACAGAAGTAACGATTTTATACAAAAGGATGTTATCCCCTCATGGCCCTTCAGTACACTTTTTTTTTTTAAACAGTTTCCTTAGAAAATAAGAGTTTCACAAGGCAAATTAAACTTCTTCAGTGCTTTTCAAGGGGAAATTTGCTTTCACAGTTTCCTTCCCAAACATACACTATTTACAGTCATAAACACGAAAAGAAAAACTTATCATATAATTTAACTTCAACTAAATATATATTTGAAGGTTTCCGTTTCCCAGTCAAAAAACGGTTGAAGAGGTTTTTAACAGATAGGTGACAAGACTTCTTAAAAAAAAGTCACTTTTAACTCATAAAAAAAAAGAAAACAGAAGCTTGATCCTATTCCTGAGGCAGATTTTTACAGAAGGTTCTGTACAGACTCCTCAAGTCATTCCCCAAATCCATACACATATTCTCAAACAGATTTGTGGGATGAAGAAGAAAATCTGAAAAGATAGTCTGTGTTCTTCTGTATCACCCACAGGTACTGACAGAGGGCGCACACAAATTTTTAGAGGTAGGTTTGTACCACTACAAATGTCAAAAATGAGCTGTGGAATTACTCATAGCAACAGCTCCACTCTAAAAAACAAGATAAGTGAGACAGAAGCCAAGACTATAATGTCTCATTTGTCCGGATTTCTGTACTTTCTACACATCTTAGGCTAGAACACCACTCCCTAACTCAGTAGGTTTCTAGATTAAACATCCTGTATAAGTGGAAAATACTCTCACTTTATAAACTGCACCCTAGAAGATGACAATCTACTTGGAAGAAGTGGACAGGTTCTGTTAAACAGCAAGCAGGATGATGGGAAATTTTAGCCAAGATCAGTTTAGCACACCACTGATTTATTAAAAGTATCAGAAAAATTTTAGAGCTAACAAGTCCTTTTTGAAGTCTTCTCGAAAACTCTCTTAAACTTCTATGTGGCAGTCAAGTCTATCTGAATGAGGAAAAGGTAAATCAGTTCTGCTAGAATTCATACTAGAGTGAAACTCAATCCATTCCCTTCAATAGGGCATTCTGGTAAATCATACTGATGAGACACCTGGCAGCACAACAGTTTACAGTTCTTCAGAGTAAAAAGATTTAAAAAAGATAGAAAAGAGAAACAGCTAACCTGGAACCCATTTTATTGTCAGTATTATAAAAGTACACCTGAGTTTCAAATCAAGATCTAGTATGTCAGGCTTTGTATAAGAACAAAAGAGACTATCCCAGCAGCTCCACATGGAAAAAGGAGGAAACCTTTTCTGAACAAAACAAGTAACACACACCTACCAGCCAATCACTGGGAGATATCTTACACACAATACAATAAAAAGATTTTAAAGTGAGATTCGAAGGCACCTATGAAACAGAGGCCTTGTAGATGTTTATGAAGAGATGCTTCCATATAAAAATTCTGTATAATGCCGGTTACTTGTGAAATTTCCCCACATGGATCTTAAGAACAGTTATTTGTAAAGTGGAGGTACCTACCAACATCCTAAAAGCAAGTACTGAAAGGCAGAGTAACAGAAAGGGAGAGGGCCAGGAAGGGCCTTAAATATGAATACTAGATATTAGCATATCGTGCTGTAGAGAACTGCTGAAGGAAGGGCAATGACACTGTGAATGATCTATTTCTACATCAGACTTTTGAACGAGCATGTGAGGCAACAGGGCATTTACGCAGTACACAGAAGAACATCTTCACCAAGACAAAAAACAAGATTTAACTGCATAATAGCAGAGCAAAAGAGTAGAGCCCAAAGTTTCAGACAGCATAATAGCAGAGCAAAAGAGTAGAGCCCAAAGTTTCAGACAGCATGATAGCAGAGCA
This sequence comes from Struthio camelus, assembly GCF_040807025.1. Taxonomy (NCBI): domain Eukaryota; kingdom Metazoa; phylum Chordata; class Aves; order Struthioniformes; family Struthionidae; genus Struthio; species Struthio camelus. The sequence goes on along the minus strand of NC_090981.1, from coordinate 60,118,888 downwards.
AAAGAGTAGAGCCCAAGTTTCAGACAGCATGATAGCAGAGCAAAAGAGTAGAGCCCAAAGTTTCAGATACTGCTTGGAAGTGCAAAGATACAAAACCTTAGTGACTTACGCTATTGCTCTAGATGACTACTACACAGGGGACTTAACAGTATTTCAGTGACTTGAATAGTCACTGTACTATCCAAATCACGTGACAAAAATAGCCTCTCTCAACGGATTCCCAAATATTACAGGTTCTGTGCCTGTAGGTACAGGTAGGTTCTGGTATTACCTACCAGAACACAGAACAGCATTTCAAAGGCACACTCACTGCTTTGAAACTTCTAACACAGTAAACTAGGAAAACCATCACTTCTTGTCACAGGAGTAGACTAGACAATTCACTAAGCTGAGTCAATGATAACATCAGCTAACAAAGTTGCTCCTATCACTCAGCTGCATTTTAACATTTATTGTCAAAACACGGAAAGTGATTTTTGCATTGCTAGCAGAAGTGACAACAGCAAAAAGGTCTTTGAGAAGAATTTTACAATCCTGCCCAAGAGATATGACTAGGGCAGTGAAATGGAGTAGACGGAAACACTAATTCCTCTGTCTTTGATAAGTAACATATAGTTCAGGGGCTACTCAAAGCCATCCTAATCTACCGACCTTTTTTTATATCGTCCCAGTTTTATGTCATTTAAATAAATTAGCCTTTTAGCCTTTGTTTTCCTGGCAGATCGTTTCAGTGGCAAAGTAATTTTTGCCAGCAAGTCGCTATGGCAAAAGTCAGCAAAAAAACAAAATATAAAAGTTTGCAAGAATGGTAGCATTGTAAGATTGTTTAGCAGTTTTCAATCTGAATATCTTCTGTCATTTTTTACTATACACACTCTTTGGAACAAGAAAAATTAGCCTTTACATACTTGTTGCCCTGTCGTATCTCCGGTGCTTTTAATAGGATCCATAGAAACAGAAGCAGCAGCTACAGGCACCGTTAGCTTAGTTTCACTTTTTTGATACTTTGGCAAATACCTTGTTCTTAAGTTTCCTTTAGCAGATATTCCTGTAGATTGAAGACAAACAAAACACACACATTATGAAACCGAAAGGGATCCTTCTCTTGCCTCCTACAACAGGACATCCAGAAATTCATTCTTGCCTAAGCAGATCTTTTAGAAAAGAATGAGAATTTCAGAAGTGTTTCTGTTTGCAGTTCCCCACAGCCTCAGCCTCCACATAAAGTTTTTCTAAGATGAATATATCAGAAAAGAAGAGGTGCATGGCACGGCGCTGCGCCCAGTCACGTGACCATCCAAGTGAACGCTGCAAACGTACCTGTTGTCTTCCATCTGAGGTTCAATACAAAAACCTGTGCTTCTTAAAGATGCAAAAGCATAAGCCAGAGCTTCTGCTTTGACATGATTAAAGACTAAATAGGAACTAGAAATAATGCTGAGATCAGTGCCACTCATACAATAAAAATACTGGGTTTTTTCCTCAATATAGCAAATCTACTGATTGCTCCAACTAATTTTTCGTTCCTCTAAGGACCAGGCATATGAGTAAGGTGATGCTGGAGTGCACACTCCATAGACCTTCTGGAAAAAGCTGTCATAATTCGTATTAGTTCACCTGTACTGACAAATAAGCAGCACTAAGATTTTCAGTGCGTTAGTATAAAAAGTCAACGCTAACACTGATAAGGCCTCCCAAGGCCAGATTAAAGCCAACAGCTTCTTGATGCAGCCTCGGGGAGCAAGTCTTGACTGTTCAGAAGAGCCAAGAAGTTTTAAATAAAAAATAATGAATTTATGCTAGCAGAAAGAAAATATTTATTTGCATAACGAAATTTAGATACGTACCAGGAATTTAAGTTAAAGAACTAAACTATAAGCGTTATGGTCTCCATGCCCTACTCAAGGGAAAACAATGTTGTTGACATTCTCCTCACAAACACAGAAGTGGAAGAACACTTCCCAGACTGAATCAATTTCTGTCATTTAGGACCACTGCTTTCTTACCAGAATGCAGAGTATAATGATCTGACATCACCTGACTTGAACTATGCTAGCTACAAAATTCATTCAGAGATATTTAACAGAGCTGTACAGCCAGTTTAGCAATATTCAGTGAACTATTCAGGTATTTTTGAAGGGTAACCATGCTACTCCAAAAACAGAGAGCAGGATTTCCTCAGAGTTTATAACTGCTGGACATATTCTGTACATAATTTTACTAGAGTTAGTCACCCACAGACGTGTTTGCTGGACCTGATGTCACTGTAGAAATTGTCCTTCATGTTTGAAGACAATTACAAAATTCTGGAGAATGGAGGCTAAGAACACCAAGCTTTTCCAGGAACGTACACAGGAACGCACGCACTAAGCCCAGGTCGTGAGAACAATTTCCATTTTTCTTTAAACAACGAATCTTCATTTTAACTGTTCTCCTCTAAGCTTATAAAAGATCTGAACATCTCTAATGCTTCAACATACTTTGGAGACCACATTAAAAATTCAGCTTACCTCGCAGATTGGATAAAACTATGCTGTACCTGCATTAGAAACAAGTCCCCTGAAACTGTTCATCTCATACTGTATGCTTATCTAAGCAGGAGAACATAAATCCTCTGCTCTAATCCTCAATGTCCCATTACAAGTTAAAGTACTTCTGATGACTCTGTACTTATACACAGAAGTACACAAAGCACATACCTGAAAAGGCATTGCAAAGTTTAGCATTCACAGGAAGAAGCTTTTTCCTATTGTAATATCATACCTGAAACATATACCATTGACTGCTCTTCATCAGAAACTGCATGTAGCTTTGTCAAAGGAAGTAAATGAAAACAGTACAAGTTTGGCCCTTTAAATGGAAACATAAAAATTAAGTATTTTGGCACTTAATTTTAAAAAGCGGGTGACAGGAAAACAAACTCGTAAGACCAGAGAAGCACCAAAAGCAAGACAAATTTGAATTAAAAAAAAAAAAAAATTGATACAACAAAGAGCGTTACTGACTTCTTCACTGTGCATTAACTTTCACCCAGTAAAGACTATCACAGATGTCACCTTCACAAAAGATCCCAGGGACCAGCCCCTGTTGCAAGTCCAATTAGTAAGATAATGAAGCAGTAATATTTACTTAAATGAGAGCAGGTTAGCATTACATAACAAATCCTTTGATATGTATGCATGCATCCCTTGACAAACTTCTAGGACAGCCTGTATTCATACTGCTATGAAATACCATCCTTTGTATAGTATATTCTAAGAAACATACATGAGAATAAATGCAGAAGACTTCACAGGAAGTTGGTCATTCTCATCTGATCATCACATGATGAGTAACAGCTCAAAGCCTAAGGACTTCTTTCTTTAAAAAGAGCAAGATTTGTTCTGAGGCAATTGCAAAGATAACTATTTCAAAAAAATTCCAATAACCTGGAACTTTAACTATTAAATTCCTTCATTGCATCAAACTCTCAAGAAGCACAAAGGGCCAGGCAGCATACTATTTGTGCTATGTTATCAGTCACCAAACTTAAATCCTTGCCTCCTATAAGTCACTCCAAAAATAAGACTCAACACAATTCACATAATTCAAGGAAGGGTGTCACTTTCCTAGTCTTCTCCTTAGAGTAACAGTTTCAGATAGGCAAAAGTAAAGATTTTTTACTCCCACATAATTAACTAACACTATACTAAACTGAAAAACAAAACACAGAGCAGGAAATTTACCTCCTCCATCATTTTGTTTATACTGCTTTACTTTTCTCAGCCTTCTCAGTGTGACCTATAAGCCCGATTACGTAATTTCAGTTCTGTTTACAGTAAATCTATTTAAGATTTTGCACAGTTGTCTTCATCCCAGTAAAGCCAAATTGTGTCAACTGAACTATAATTTTTCCAAACTCTTCCTTCATCTAAAATTTTATTTCGGTAACTTACAAAATTAGATTTTCAAGATGTAGCTACCACACAGAGGAGAAAATTAGCAACAGCCTAGGAAGCTTTCACCTCTCAACAGCAACTTCAAATTCAATCAATACCAGTATCCACCGCACCACTGACACCTGGCACACTGGAAATAAGAGCTGGATCACAGGCTCACTTGTGATCATGATGGCCCACATTATCACCTGTTAACAATCATCATTCATCAGTCTTAGACCACAGTTTGAGACTAACTTAACCTAGTACTGCTATCAAAGTTCTCTCCTTCAGTGTACTCTGAAAACACTTCTGTTCTCACCTGTAAACTGCAGCATGCTAGGTCATGAACTGCCACAACATTTGCCACGAACCCGATCAGGAAGCTGAACAAACCGTGAAAGTAAAACCTTGCGTCCCCTCTTTCCAAAAGGCATCAAGGTAGATTGAGCCCCCAGACTGGATCACAGCCCAGCCCAAACAGCTGTGTCACCACAACTATGACAGCAATCTGCAGGATTCAGAAGAGAATGTCTTCAATTCATACTACCACCAGAAACAACAAACTTCACTGCCAGCAATTGCGTTCTCAGCTGCCATACGGCTAATTTGTGGGTCAACACATTGCTACAGGAAATAAAACAGATGTGCTTGAACAGCATTCAGCTTTTGAATGCTGGTTCCAGTATTACTGCTGCTGTGGATAGATACCTAGTAACTGGATTAAAAATTAGATAGAGCTGTTCCTATGACTCCCCCCAGCTATCTGGACCTCTCTCCCATGAAGGTTTGAAACCTAGTGTAATAGAATAAACCAAAGTCAGATCAATTTATCTTAATCAGCTAGGCTGAAATTTGCAGTGGCTCAGGAGGTGATTCATAAACAGGTCCAATATCTTTGTCTCTGAGTGAAAGACTGGAGATAGTCTCAGCTTCAGCCATTTAAAACTAATCCATTGCCACATGCCTCCCAAGTCTAATGAGATGACTGTACACATTATAAGACTGCTACCACCACAGCTAGCGTTCAAGGCAACAGTACAGACAGTCATCACAGGCATCAGAGAAACTGAACATTTTATGACTCTGCACTGGTTTCCTCTCCTGCAGCAAGCTAGAGGTGCACAAGAGAGCAGCACTGGAGTCTGCACTGCTATCCTATACCTAATTCTGTAATTGCAGAAAAAACTTCAATTTTCCAAAGTTGTTAAACCAGCATTTAGAGGAAAAAAAAAGTATCCCCTATTATTTACTCTTGCACCATATATATCTCAGGACATATACACTTTGCCAAGATCAGAGGCAACACAGGTAAAATAGAAATGGATATCAGAAAGATGCCTATTCCTTGGCATGTCTTGAGGCTCGAGGCCTCTGCCAGGCTCAAAACAGCGTGTTTAGTCATTGGAGACAACCTGTCAGCCCAGTAGTTAATTGGTATAAGCACAGTGACAGGGTAACTACGTCAATATTTCCACAACAGACCAGAAGAGCGACAGTGCAGCAAGAAGTCTAACATGTGCCTTCAAACCCTCATCCCATCACACCACAAAGAAAGTTGCAGACAATTTTTTTAACAGAAGCGGGAAATCTTCCAAGATTTATAACAATGTGCCCCCTAAACACAGTTGATCGGATGGATGGCCCATTTCACTCACCCATTGGTTGGCAGTGGATATGCAATCAAACATATATACATAAGCGCACACACACACTCCCTTCTTTCGAATCACTTCTGGCTGATGCTGGAACCCTACTCCCAGTGCCAGCCAGAGTGATACCACAAGTCCCTATATCCATACCTAAATCTTTATCTCCTGAGTCTCTGTCCGGCAAGACTGCCGGTTCCACCCTAACACGTCCAGGAAGCTGAGCCTCCAGCTCAGCCATGCAAGCTGGAGCATCAAAGTCAATTTCTTCTGGTTCTCTAAACCATGTAAGCCCATCTCTCTAGCCAGGTTTTTGCAGGTTGAACACACCTCACCACCACCACCTACTCCAGCTACATGTCCGGCCCAGTTTAAGCTCCCACAACCAGCATTTCCACATTTCCTGTAGACCGAGCCACACAGCCTCCAACTTTCACTCTCACAGACACTCCAGCCTCCAAGTCCCCTCCAGGGTTATCCGAGGTCTTAAGCCTCAAAGTTAAGCTTTTATGCCAGTCACAAAAAGCACACACCTTTTGCTTGGCACCAGAACTTCCAGTCACAGTTTCCTCACCTCTCTCTGTCGACTCTCTTCATTTCCACAACCTGAATCTAGCTCCCCTATATCCTTAACCTCCCCCAAGTCCTTAAGTGCTAAGCCACACACAAGCAGGACATCCAGCCCTCCCACCTCCTGCGAGACACCTTTGGCCTGAAGTCTCACACGACTCCACTCCCAGCACACATAGGCCCACAGCCAACCCATTCCCCAGGCTGGGCTCCTCCGCACTCTCTCTTGGCTGAGCTGCCAGCACGATGGCCCTCAGCCACAAAACCCCACAGGGTGCCCGGGCCGCACCCAGCTCTCCAGCCTCCTCCACAGCACGGTCCCTGCCCTGGCCCACACCTACACTCCGCCGGCCAGACTCGGCCCCTGCCTCAGTTTCCCCATCACACCGGCCGGCACAGCCCCAGGCCTCCTGCGGGTCGCCTGCCCCCTCCCGCTCCCCCAGGCCTCAAGCCCGCCGGCTCAGCGACCCCCGGGGGAAGGCATCTGTCCCGACCGCAGCCTCGGAAGGATTCTCCCCCGCGGAAGGATACTATCCCCGCTCCAGTAAACGCCTCCGCTCGGCCCGGCAGCCACCTCCGCCATCTTGAAACAACCGCCACTCCCAGAGTGCCCCCCGCCGCCCCCCCAGCTCTCGCAGCCCATTGGCTACCCGCGCCCGGCGTCGCCCTGCCGCAGCTGGGGGCCGCCGAGTCGGAGGTCCCCGCGGCAGGCGGAGGAGAGGGGCATTCTGGGAGGTGTAGTCCTCCGAGAGGCCGCTGACGGCGGGTCGCGTGCCCAAGGAACTACCGATCCCATGAGGCCTCCTCTCGCATCGCTCCTTCCATAGGCTGAGCGGGGCGGCGGCCAGGAGAACTACACCTCCCAGGGCTCCTGGCGGCGCAGCCGCGGCTACAAGGTGGAAGGAGGGACAAAAAGGGTCAATCCCCCCCCCCCCCCCTTTACACACCTACCCACCCCCTAACTCCTGTGCTGGTCGTGCCTGGGAGTTGATGGTGACGGGAGCCGGGCCGGGGCCTGCAAAGGATGGAGGAGAAGCCCTCCACCAGCATCAAGCCCTACCTGGACAAGCTCACCCTGGGCGTCACGCGCATCTTGGGTGAGTGGCAACGTGGAAGAAGAGCCCCTTGGGCCTGGGGTAGGCCAGGGCCGTGGTGCTGGCGTGGAGGCCGCCCCGCAGCCTGGGCCCCGGAAGGGGCCCCCGGGCCTAGGCTGGTGGCCCCGGCGAGGCCTAGGCCGTGTGTCCCCAGGCAGGCCTGTGGCACTGTGTGTGCTCAGCAGGTCCCTGCCCCAAGGGGCTGGCAGGACAGGTGGCCCTTGAGGGTCTGGCCTGGCCAGCCGTGGGGCGTTACTGAGGCTGTGGGGTGCTGGGCTGCTGCCCCCAACCACCTCCATGGCAGGGAGTTGCTGGGCTGCTGGTGCGCAGGTGATGTGAGAAACCACGTTGCTGCTTTTTACTGTCAGTCATGGTAAGTTTTGTTGAGGTTCCTGCGCTGGGACCGCTTAGCTCTGAGAGATCTTGCGCTTCTTATTTGTGCACAAAATCTCTGTTTCTAGCTTTTCAGCTTACAGTGAAATTCTTGGCACTCTGACTTGACAGAGCTCTTGAGTTTCAAAGGGCTGAGAACAAAGAAAGAGAACTTGGTGTTTTATTCAAAATTACGTGTAATTTTTAGCCTCTCCTGTGACTTCTGAAAATGCAGGGTCAACAGATACTGTACCTAATGACAGGAGTTCAGCATAGCGATGTGTTCTGGCAGAAATATGCGAAGAGAGGCTGATCATTGTATCTGCTCAGGATCATCTCCCCATAAGTAGTCACCCTGCAATTTATTCCCATGCCCCAGCACCTTTTCCATAACATGCCTGGCTTGTCATCTTTTTTTTTTTTTTTTGTCCAGATCTTGAACATTCTTGCATCCCTTCAGTTCCCTTTGAAGTTCAGCAGGAGTGCAAGGAATTCAATGTCAGCATCAGAAAATAAGGACTCTCAGACAAAACTTTACTTGTGGCAGTAGAATCACAAGAACTGCAGAAAATATTTGCATGTGTAAAGGATCTTGTTGTTAGACCTTACATCTGTAAGCAGCTGAGGGCACAAAACTGTCATATCCCTATTGCTGGAAAGCAATACTCTGATCCCAGGCCTTGCATCTGCCAGCATTACAAATCACACTTCACAGAATAATAGATGAATGTAAAGCCAGAAGTGACCACTGTAACTATCTAACCAGTGCTTTGTGTCCTGGGACAGGGAGTTTCATCTGGTAACATATACGTATCGCAAACAGCACAAGTTGCTAGAGAGCTGCACAGCCAGATGAGATTAGATGGTCGTGGACTTCAATGAGCACAGGGTTTCATCCCCAAATTCTGTTCAGAGCTCTCTTACGAACGAACTTATGTGACTTCTCAGGGTTCTTTTGTTTTCCATCTGTAAGGTCAGGATAATGTTACCACTCTATACCATGAGAGCATTAAGGGAGTGAAACTACTGATAATCAGATACTGGGGAATGCTTCTTATAAGTAGTTCTTTTCAAAACACGATGAGCCTTACCCACATTTGCAGCACCCAGGCACAGATGTTTGAGATCTACAGGATGTTAACAATGTCCAAAAGTAACATTGCCATATAAACTGTTTTGGGTAGGCGTGTTGCTTTACAGCCAGCAAGACATGGCAGTCTGGGTTTGACTCTGAAAGTCCTGTAGCATGCCTTTCGCGTGGAATGTGTTTGCTTGTTTCTTCTGTCTATATTTTTTTCTGGTCTGTTGTGTTGTGTAATATAGCAATGCATACCTCGGTCCACTCTTATGATGTTTCACTCTGGATCTTTTCTGTCTCATCAATCCTTCTGGATTTTCTGCTTCATGAAGTAGTTCTAATGAATATGGTGCCACAATCTACATGCTTTGAGCTGCTGAACTAAAAATTTTGGAAAACATTACCAGAGCAGTCTGTAATAGTGTTGGTTTCTTTCAAATAACAAAGGATATCTGAATCAGAAAGATGCTTTATATGGTAGTTTGCACTACTAGAAACTGTCTTGTTATTTTAACTCTTCTTCTGGGAAGCCTCGTGAAGGCACTAGACAATTCTCTGCCTACCATAACATAAAAACAATGATAGGTTTTTAACTCTGAGTTTTTAAAACACTTCTATGGGGGATGGAAATGATCACGTTGTAAAACACAACATACTCCTTTTAAGCCAGAAAATATTACACATACAGTATATGGAATCCCAAGACCCACTTTTCCAATACCTTTGAGTAAGTGTTCATGGGACCATTCCAAAAACCCTTGCTTTAACAAATTTTAGCAAATTCTGTGTATGAGTTTTTTCTTTTCAACTTCTAGTCTCTGTGGAAATCCCTACAAGGTGGAAGATTTCTCTCAAGCATTATGAAGGTTATAATCTGAGGGAAGAAGGGAGAGGTGTCTTTTTCCATTCCCAGTATAATTCAGTTTGCTGAAGTTTTATGAATAATAGTAGCATTCCAGAAAGCTTGATTGCTCAGAACTGAATTTGAATGGCAAGTGTTAGCTGTTCTTGACTTACTGTCCAGAATAGGACCATACTTCACTATTTAGAGTCTTTCTGAATACATGAATTCGTATCTAATACACTTTTACAAAGATGCTGAGAGTTTATCCCATTTATAGGAAATACTAGCAGTACAGTAAGAACTGCTAGTGCTGTGATTTCCTGCTTCCAGCTTTGTGCTCAGACAGAATTACACAGAATCACGGAATGGTTGAGGTTGGAAGGGACCTCTGGAGATCATCTAGTTCAACCCCCCTGCTCAGGCAGGGTCCTCTAGAGCATGTTTCCCAGGATCACGTCCAGACGGGTTTTGAATATCTCCAGCGAAGGAGACTCCACCTCCTCTCTGGGCAGTGTGTGCCAGGGCTCAGTCACCCTCACAGTCAAGAAGTTTTTCCTCAGGTTCAGACGGAACTTCCTGTGGTTCAGTTTCTGCGCGTTGCCTCTTGTGCTGTTGCTGGGCACCACGGAGAAGAGACTGGCCTCACCCTCTCGACGCCCTCCCTTCAGATACTTGTACACATGGATGAGATTGCCTGTCAGTCTTCTCTCCTCCAGGCTGAACAGGCCCAGCTCTCTCAGCCCTCCTTCATAGGAGAGGTGCTCCAGTCCCCGCATCATCTTTGTAGCCCTCCGCTGGACTCTCTCCAGTAGCGTCATGTCTCTCTTGTCCTGGGGAGCCCAGAATTGGACACAGGACTCCAGGTGAGGCCTCCCCAGGGCTGAGGAGAGGGGCAGGATCACCTCCCTCGACCTGCTGGCAACACTCTGCCTAATGCACCCCAGGAGACCATTGGCCTCCTTGGCCGCAAGGGCACACTGCTGGCTCATGTTTAACTTGTTGTCCACCAGGACACCCAGGTCTTCAGACCTGGCTGAAGGTTCTGGCTCCTCCTTCTTGCCCTTTCTGAACACTGGAGTGACACTGGTTTTCTTCCAGTCCTCAGGCACCTCTCCTGATCTCCAGGACCTTTCAAAGATGATGGAGAGTGGCCTAGCAATAACATCCGCCAGCTCCCTCAGCACTCGCGGGTGCATCAGTTAGACCATTAGATCAAGTCATTCTGATTAATACTGGAAAGCATTTTTGGAAGCCTCTAGATGAAATGTGCTAAAAATAGGGCAGGATTTACTGTGATGTTGATTCGGAATAGTTAGCTGGGAGGATTCTCCAGAACTGGTTAAGCTTTGTCCCATATCTTCTGTCTAACCTTGTTGGCCTCCTGATTTCTTCCATCTGGATTCTAAAAGCTAGCATGCCATGCATGCTACGGCATTTCTTCTTTTTCTTCTTCATGTTTAGCTCCCATCCATACTTGCACACCTCTGTTAAGCATGGTCTTCAGATAACCCACAGGATATTTTTAATATAATATTCAGACCTTTAAGATGAAATTTCTCTTTCTTTTGATCTTGGATTTGGTGCGGACCTCTTTAGAAGATGCAGTTTGCTCATCCCTGGACATCTTCCTGTGACTGATGCGTTATTAAATCTTCCACCGTCCCAGCCAAGCCTTTGTGCAGGATGAGTTAAACATCTCTACTATTTTCTTTGATCACAGAAATAACAATTACTTTGTTGTTATGATCTCTTAACTTGCTATAAGACTTGACATATTTCAGATGGAGAAGACCAGTTAGATCACTGATCCCAGACTTCTTTAAAAGCAGAATGCGGTCTCCATACAGAAGACTTGCATTTATGCAAGAGACAGATCATCTTGCCTTGCACCCAGCTATTTGAAGTGAAGCTTGGCAAAACATGAGGAAGTCTTTTATACGTTGGAGAGCTGTATTGGCCAGAAAGATTACCTAGATGACCTACTATGAATTTTTTTTTTCTATCTTTAACTTTGAGTTTGATTTTCTAGTGATATATTTTGTCTTTAAAATTATCTGGCAATGTAACAATTAATACTTCTATTTAAAGCAAAGTTCAGGCTTCCTTATGCTGACTGCTGCTCTTCCACCGGCAGAACAGAAAAGGGTAGCACTGCTGCTAGAATTAGAAGCCTAGAGCTGGAGATAAAAAATGAACCAAAGCTCTCTGGTGCCTGCCTTTCCTGTCTACTGCACTGTGTATGTTTTAGCAGAAAGCAATTATAATATGTGTGACTGCTTTGGGAGCCCATACTTTCACAGCAGAGCCAGTCTTCAAAGCCCTGCATAGTGATCGTTTCTGCTCTATAGCCTCGTGTGCTGGGTTTGCAATTCCCATAACAAGTAAGTAGTCTCTCTGGACCTGATCCAAAGTGAATGAAGTCAGCGGGAACTGTTTCAGTTGGCTGTAGATGAAGTAAAACGTTATAAAATAATAAGTGCGAGGGAGACTGTTGTGCCACTACACACCTGCAAGGATAGCACTATGCAGATTAGTATCTTGTGTTTTTATAGCATTCGTTCCCATAAAATATTCAAATCACTTTTATAAATGATGAGCTCAGTGCTCTTAACAGATCTGCATGTGCCCAGCTGGGATTCTAGGGAAATGATGTTTGCTCATGCTGGTCCATTCTGCAGAATCAGATTCTACATCTGTTCAAACCTACTGAATCCAGCCCTGAAATGTGCCCGTCTTTGTGGCATACAGAGGCTAGCGTTTCACAGCAACACTGCACAGCGTCTTGTGTCAGGCTAAAAATATCTTGCCCAGCTAAAACCGCAGAGCATGCTTGCAAAAAGATTCACCTGACTTTTAGAGTTGTTCGTGAACCCAGGGCTGATTTTTGCCGTGAAACTTCTGCAAAAGATCAGACCTTAAATACCAAATCTATCTGTAGTGTGCATGTCTGTATGTATATATATATAAATGATCAAAGGATGTCATCTTGTGCAGCACTAAGCATCCTCATGCCAGGACGTGCTGAGTACAATTACAGACAAAAGAAAGCCACTGCTTAGTCACAAGCATAGTTCTTGTGGTCATTAATGGCTTTCCCCCAGCTATCTGTCAGGTTCACTTGCAAAACTGTCTGGCTCCCAGTGTTTGATGTCACCCATTCCAGCTGCAGACACACTCTTCTTTTCCTTTTAGAGACTTCTCCAGGAGTTGCTGAGGTGACGTTTGTGGAAAAGGAACCAGCTGAACGCCACACTATCATTTCATGGGAGCAAGTGAGTGTTTTCATGATAGTTCTGCAGTGGGGTTGGTCTGACTATACTGCAGCCCGTGGAGAATGTCAAATGACATGGTCACCTTTTGTTTGCTTTTAAGACAGCCTGCTACCAGATGCACGCTGGATCTTGAACAGCCTTTGTTTTTCAGGTATTTCTCTGGTTTCTAGAATATCACATGCACGTGATCTGTTAAAGGGCCCTCATCAGTGAGGGAGTATTTAAAATGCGAAGTCTAAGAAGGAATTGCCTTGGTGTTATAGACAGCAATAGTGATGACTCAGTGGAGAACGGACATGGTTCTAACTCAGCTATGAAACCATTTTCCAGCTCTCTTTGAGACAAAATGAAGAAGCTCTTCATTATTTGTAGCCATTATAGGTAGAAATCTCAAGCTGGAAAATACTCCTGAGCCATCTAGTTCATTCCGGTTGTCCATTTTGCCTTTCGGCCTCAGGTATTTGCTTCCATTTCTCTGAGCCCCTCCTTCCACCTCTTTGGCCAGCAGCCCCAATCTTTTGCCCACACATGTCCCACTGGCTGTTCCAGAAGCCAGCAAAGGCCGCATACTACCTCAGCTCCCCACTAGCAGACCTCAGTGCATCAGACTGCCTGACCAAAGGGTTCCTGAACACTGTTGTGTGACTGTGGTGGACAAAGATGGCATTTTTGGTCACTTCTCCGAACATAAATGTGTTTTTCAATCCCATGACCCAATGCACGTGCATACACACGTGCGACTGGATGGGGGCACAGGATGAGGAATGACTGCTTTCTAGGCGTTGTTTTTTTAGGGTAGCGGCAGTAGTAGCTGACCGGCCTTTGGAGAGGTACATGGCAGGGGACGAAGGTGAATTAATTGTCCTCCCTTTGCTCTAACCCGTGCTGTGCCCAGATGCATGCGCTCCCGGCAATTGCACTTGTTACTACTCCCTGAAAATAACTGCCCCTTTGACATCTTGCCATGAGTTATTCCTAACAAGTAAACAAAAGTCTTGCACCCATTTTGGTAACACCCTTTCCCAATTAGTGATATTTATCAATAAAATATAAATCCAGGTCAGAGTATGTGTGATATAGTGTTCAAAAGCCTGGGTTATTTACTGAAACTTGTACAGTAGCCAGTAACTGTGGTTAGAAGAAATGTCCAGTTTTTCAGGTTCATGTGAACCGATTCTTGATTTCCTGCAGCTGTGGTGGATTAAGGGCACTCGAAAGAGAGAAGTGCTCAGACTGGCTGTGAGCCAGCTCAGGTTGGGAGCAGGAGAGAGGCATTTACTCGTTCTCCCTCTCTCCTCCCCCCCCCTTTTTTAAAAGGCAAAGTCTATTCAGTCTGAACGTATTCTTGTTATATCAGGTACTTCTTATTCTCCTAATTAAATCTGTTTTATCTCAAAATTGAGATATTCTTTTGGACTCAAACTTTGAAATGCTTTAGTCAAAGCACTTTGCTCAAGGCAGAACATCTTCCCCCACCCCAGTGGATGAACTGTGCCAGTAAATGCTAAGAATTGAATAGATACAGTTGAGCTGGAGCTAATGATGAGGGACTTCACTGTCTATTTCTTTGTTTCCAGTTGCATTGACAAAATCTGAACTCTCCTTTCCTGAGTTCAAAGCTAACTATTTCTCTTGTATGTGGAAATAAGAATACGTAGCAGATCTTGGGCTCTGGGGATGAAATCTGATCTCTAGCACAATGGCTAGTCCATGCAATTGCAGTACGTACTGCAGTGAAGATTAGGTGTAAAGCACCTAGCACTTCACAGAGCCCTTCAAGGATAAACTCATACCTGTCCTTTTCCCCAAGCTCATCGTACTTGGATCTGAATACAAGGATATACATCCATACCCAGTGTTCTCTTTTAGCACGGTTTCTTTGTAGCCACTAGGTGGCAACACTTACGCATGTAATCATATTTTCTCCATAGCTGAGATTTTAACAAAGTCTCATTCCAGTCTGTATTTTTACCTCCCACTATGTCTTTGGTTAGGAAAGTCTTTGTAGGGCTTTTTGTATGATGTAGATAAAATTGAACAAACTCGTCACGTTTTTTTCCAAAACCTCACTCTTCTGATTAAGACTCGTCAAATAAAAGCTCTATGATTAAGATTTTCTTTACAGTTTTGCTAGAAGCAATTCTCATTGTCCTATTGCAGTCTTGTAGAGGAAATGTGTTCCTGCCAAAAGCAAATCTATGGTATTCAGAACCTCTTATAAGAAAATCAAACTAATTTTAATTATGAATGACTGTAATGGTATTCTAATAATC
This sequence comes from Struthio camelus, assembly GCF_040807025.1. Classification (NCBI taxonomy): domain Eukaryota; kingdom Metazoa; phylum Chordata; class Aves; order Struthioniformes; family Struthionidae; genus Struthio; species Struthio camelus. Next base: position 60,103,819 of record NC_090981.1, on the reverse strand, counting down.
CGTACTACCAGCATTAATTTTCTTGTCATTGTCTCAAAAATAAGCTATGTTTGTTAAATTGGGTTATGCCAAGTTTATGATAGTATTTAACTGGATATAATGGTGGAAGTTTTACAATTTTACATCAGCTTGTTGAATGCCAGTCAGCTGAAGCTCTGCAGAGGGAAAAGAGCTTTATGACAGGATACAATGCAGTAGGACAGCGGGAAGGCAAAAAAGATGTTTTCCAAGGCTTTCTGTAGATGCAGACAATCAGAAAGAGCTGCTGAAGTTTACATTTCGTGAAATCAAACCGGAAATAAAACCTGAATATTTTATTGGAAATTAGCACGCTGACAAAAATATATAAGATAAATGATTGTCAAGTATTGATGTACTAAAGTATGGAAGTGAAAAGAGAGAAATTTTCTGCTTTCCTGATGTTTCAGACCTGCTAAGCTGTTATCTTTGCCCCAAAAGAGTGAGACAAGCAATAGAAGTGGGAGTAGAGACAGAGTTAGCATATGACTGGGACACCAGTGATAGTGATCATATATCCTGCTATGAGCCAGTTCTTACTTCTAAAATTAAGTTGGCATCCACCTTGCTACCCTCCATACGCAGTTTGTAAAAAGGGACATGATAATAAAATATTGCTAGGAGATACTCTGATATCTGCATTAAAGGGCCTAATCAGTGGTTTCCTCCTCATTCAGAAGAGATAAGTCACTCACATCATTATTTTGCTTTTCAAGAATACAAAAATACGTTTTGCTGGGGGGAGTTCAGCACCTCAGCAAGCAAAGCAAAATGAAGGAGGTCATTTTGCCTATTCTTCTAATTGGCTTGTTAATAGTGTCTGAACTGCAGCTGGCTGGCTGTGAGTGATCCCTACCCATCACACTGCTGGAGCTTTGATGTTCTCCGACTCCGCATGAGAATTTTGTTGTTCCTCCTTGTGCCGTTTGTCTACAGGGATTTATTGTTCTGTAATAAAAACAGAAGGAAAAAAAAAAAAAAAACCTTGAGCAGTTTACAGCTTCCCTGCTGTGGATTGTCATAGGCTGCCAGATGATTCAGAAGCACTTTCTGTATGTAAATCTCACTGGGAAATGAGGTGGCTGTTCCTGGCTATTTTGGAAGCCTTCCACAGTTTTTTGTCCCACATCTCATTTTGACTTACAAAGCTTGTGCTCAGATCCAGTTACCAACGATTCCTTCTATGGCAAGTGTGTTTTGCTCAGCGTCTCAGAAACTTATATGATGAGGCCCTATGCAGCTTCAGTCAGACTAGCCTTTACCCAGCAAAGTATGTGTGTGGACACACACATCCACAGTAGCCCTTTTCCCCGTTCTCCATGTGTGTCCTCCCTCAGCATTATACAAACCTGCAATCCCCAATCCCCACAAGATGGGACCTACCCGTCTTGAATCTGCTTTGTGGCCCCAAGCGTGGGAGAGGCAGGGAAGTGGAGCCAGCAGAAGCAGTGCATGAGGAAAGGTAGATTTCTTCAAGGTGCATAATGGAGTGCAAGCTGGAGGAGTTCTGGGATGCCCATAGTTACATAGGGCAACCTCGTTTGTATTCACTAGCAGCCAGGGTAGACCAGTCATGGGACTACGTGAAGTTAAGGAGAGAGAAAGGTGGCTGCTGACTTGCTCCGCTACTGGGAAGCGACATAAATCCCTTCCTTCTCTCCCCAGGAGGTGTATAGAACTAATTCACTTTTTAGAGAAGTCTCTCTAGGGTTGTTTGTTTTGACTGTTGTGCAGTTCCTTAGGATATTTGCTTGGGAGGCATTGTTTCAATTTAAGTGAATTGCAATATGTCAGTGTTTTAGCTCTGGGTTCAGTGTTAATCAGGTCTTGGCAGCAAGCTTTCCTGGTTCTAATGTTCTCTGTCCTCAATGGAGTGTACTTTTTTGGGAGACTATTTGGGGATATTTTAGATGATAAACGAAAGAAATAGACCTCACACACCATATTGGGCACTTGGGATGTTGTGTTTTATGAGCTGATGAGTGTAACCAGATGACTGGGATTTTTTTTTTTTTTTAAAAAAAAAAAAACCTGATTGCCAGGGCTGTGGTTAAGCCACTTCTGGCATGTTATTAGGAACATTGTATTTTGTGGGGCTGGAGATCATAACCCTGGAAACTACCAGATGAGCGAGGAGAGTACAGCTGCTTGAAGTGAAGCTCTTTTTCATGTGTGATGGTCTCGTTTCTCTGACCTCTGCTGTCAGAAGACCACTGTTTTGAAGTCATAAGGTCCTGTGGCTGAGCGTAATGTGACAGATCAGTCAGTCCTTTCTGTCACATGGGAGAGATGGGTATTAGTAAAGCTTTTTAGGATTTTGGATAGGCTGCACATCTGCTCTGATGCAGCATTTCCCACCCTTATATTTTGCACCATCATTTGGAAAGGGTCGTACTTAGGAGGATCCTAAAATAAAAGTAAAGTGGAGAGGGCAACCATTTCGAGAAACGTGCACATGTTGATCTTTCTCTCCAGAAAAGAAGAATTCAGTGCAGAAGGCCTATCCACCCATATCCTTTTGTGGAGAGACCAGTCATCCCAATGGATCTGGTTCTCCTGCTTACAGGAAGAACCCCAATGAAGTCAAAAGAGCTGTTCCCATATACATTTTTATTGCTGGAGTAGTTTAGTTACAATTGGATGGTTTGAAGATGGGCTAGAAATGCTGTAAACATTTGTAGTCTTGTAAATTTTGGTAACAAACAGGTCTGTCATTTTTTTCTTCATAGTTCTAAACCTAGTCACCTCCCTTGCAGCTACAGCATGAAACTAGAAGTGGTGAAAGTGCAGCATGAAATTATTTCGCACTGAGAGTAACCCACAGATTAAGGTGTGTTTGTTGCAGGCATTTGAAGAACTTCAGATATGTCCACGTGGTTCAATAATCTTCTGAAACTTACCACCAGAGCTTTGGCCATCAGCATGCTCTTATCAAATGACAATAAATTCTTCTCAAAACAAAGTTTCTACAGTATCAGATTCTCTGCTTTAATACCTGTTGCCTCTGGAGATTTTCTCAAGCGGGGTTAGAAAAACACTGTGCTGGTGACCAGGCTGCTGATGGGGCAAGTAAAGTAAACTGCCCTCCGGCAAGCTGCAAAGCCATTAGTATCTGGAACTCATCAATAGCAGCCTGTAGGCATAAATGGGTATGCCTAGCAAGTAAATAACTTAACTTGCAGGAGTGAAGGGTGTGGGTGCGTTGGAGACTCCTGCCTTGTGTATATGCCACGGTTTAGGGGACAGAGGCTATAAAAGCTCAATGAATACGAACATAAATAGGACTTTAATAGGCAGAACGGCCACCCTGATCGTCGGAGGGAATGTAGAGAGGAGGAAGCTAGAGCTCACCCTTTCTCTTGCCAGTCGCTGACAACCACAGTTCAGCACTGCAGCTGGATGTGTGGCTTGGAGGTAGCTCCTGCTGGATAGGTGTGTTGAGAGACTGGATCGGAGCAGAGAAGGGATATGCATGAGTTGCAGACTTGGGGAAAACTCTGATTACTATCTCTCAGATTTTACAGATTTGTGGCCCAGATTAAGTAAAGGTGTATGAACTGTGTGTACCTGAAGGTTGTTTCCTCTGCCTTAGATACCATTTAGCAGATTCTTCCTTTATTTTACATGGCTTTGAGTGTTAAACGTTTTGGCAGCTGCAGGGAAGTAGCCCCAGCAGACAGACAGTATCAGAAAGCTGTTAGCATCTGGTACCTCTCTGCTTGCTCCAAAGTGATTCTGTTGGGTTTGAGACACATCCTGCATTTCTCCATAATACTTCAGGCCTCTTGTGATTTGTAGAAAAACTCCTGCGTGTTGCCAGAGGATTTAAAGAACTTCTATATGATGACTGATGGCTTCCAGATGACCTGGAGTGTGAAGACTGATGGTGAGTCCATGTGTTCCTCTCCACTGATACCGTCATTTCTGTGCATCCATTCTTTGCTTCACAGAATCCCTTTAGTTTCAATCTTTCTTTTTGTACAATCAGTACCTACCTCTTGGCTTCCTGTACAAGTCTAAGCAAAAGCACACACACCAAGTCATTTTGAGTGAAAAATTAACACCATTCCTTAACTGCAAAAAAAAGTAGTCTTGCTTCTGCTAGACAGTTTGATCAGCGACTATAGAAAACTGACCTCTGAATTAAGAAGTGAGTGCACTTCTGCATGGGATCGTAGACTGTTTTAGAGATGTTCTAATGTTAAGGAGGTGTTCTAATGTCATCTAAAAGATGAGTGCAGATCAGAAGTCCCTTCCTGATGCAGCAGGACAAAACTTATTGCTTGCCTGAGCTAGACTCCCACAGAAGGAAACTTGTACACTGAACACTTGCTAGAAACCAAGCAAATCTTCATGACATAAATACCATTGCGTAGCACACTGATCATCTGTTGACATCCAAATTTACGTATGTAATTTGAATCTAGTAATTAGGCTCCCTTTTTAATTCAAGGAGAGAGAGGCAGCTTTAGAGAGGACGCTTTCCTGTCGTAAACCAGTAGGAGGAACCACTCTCTGATAATGCCTCTTTCTCTTTAAAAAATATGTGTATGCACAATCCGAAGAGACCTGAACTGTGCATTGATTTTTAAACTGGCAAATTGTATAGAAGGCCAGAATGGTGACCTTGTACCAATAACATGATCCCTCTCTCTTTTTCCACTTTACATGTTATAAGGGGGGGACTTTCCTTTGCTGTCACATTAACATGTGGATTACCCACTGTGAGCCATAATGAGTGCTTTAGAAAAGCTTACACACCAGTTAATACCTTTCTTCTCTCTCCGCTCCAAGTGGTAGCTTTAATCTGAGGAAAATGAATCTGCTGGAGCTATCTGATTGCTCACATCTCCAAGCGAGAAAGAGGGAGGCTAGGAAGGTCATGACCGTGTTAAGGTCCAGTCTGTCATCTTAGCTGTTTACATACTTACCTGTCTTAGCTGGAACTTTTTTTTTTTCTTCTTCTTCTTCTCCTTTTCAGTTGGTTTCTTGCTTTTCACGTAGATCTCACAACTGGGTGGATGGAAGCCAAAATCCATCGAGCATCTGAGCAGAGGTCACACAGGTTGTATTAATCAGCCACGAGGACAAGACCTTGCTCGATAACGAGAAACAATGTACCAGAGAAGTGTCTTATCTCAGACTTGCTGATATCTGTCAAAGTTTAACTAACAACCACCAAAATTTCTATCCCTGAGCCTGATTCTGCTCTCCCGCTAGCTTAAGTCTATTCGCTGGAATTATTTATGGAGTTATTGGTGGAAGTGAGAGTAAGATCAAGCTTTATTGTCCATCCTTGTGTGGCAAGAATCAGGCAGTTCTTTTGCTCTGCACTGGGGCCCTGCCACTGTAATCGTGGTGCTTGTTGCCTTACAATTGAGTTGTCAGTTGAGGCTATGGGTACTGCTCGTTTCGGGTGTCAAATACATGGTTCTCCTCAGGAAATGGAGTTTATTTTCAGAGACATTTGACACGAATACTCTAATACTTGCATTGACACTCTGTGTTTCAGGTGGGATTTAGTGTGTTATGACCTCTGAAGAATCTTGTTTTCAGGGCGCAGAAGTGCACAGAGCCCAAGGCAGCTCACATAACTATTTTGTTTGAGTAAGCATCCAGCTACGCCCTGTGAGGCCCGTCATGCTAGCATGTGGCTGAATTGGGTGGTTGTGACTTAGTGACTAGTGACAGTGCAGATTCCTCAGAAGGAGAGACAAGCGGCAAGTCCTCAAGCATTCATTCAGGATTACCCACCTGCTGCCACACTGGTAATAGCCCATGTTGGAGTGGGACCCAAGAGCATGCACCCTGAGCAGGTACATGGGATAGAAGAGGATGAGCTGCCCAGTAAGTTGCAAATGGGTGGCATGATTCTTGGGAGGAAGGACAGAAGCATGCAAGAGTGTTTTGTGGGGGTGGCTGTAGCTAGCTAGGATTTTTAATAGCCAGTTTCACAGAACTGGGCTGATACAGCTGCATCACAGCCCTAGTCAGCAGTGCAATTCTCCTATCGTCACAGCTCTGAGATGGTGTTGCACGAATAGCACTTCCCCTTTCCTATTCCAGATTATAGCAGATACAATCACTAGAGATCTCTCAGTTGATGTCTTTTTGGTTCTGTAGCGGGGCAGAAGCTGCTGACGTGGCGTTGTCTGAAAAAGGCTAATTCTTGCTCCTGTGGAGTCTGACTTGGTTAAGTATCCAGGCTTACTGAACATACCCATCCCTTCCCCACCTCTGTGTTTTGGAAAGGCTTAACTGATGTTTCAAGAAACAAAAAAATCTCTGTACTTTCCTGACTCTGGGATGTAATTAATGGTCGATCTTATTGCAGATACCCCGATGCCCTTGGGTTCCATGGTGATTAATAGTGTCTCAAAGCTATGTCGACTTGGGGGTTCCTCAATGTACACTCTACCTAATGCACCAACTCTCGCTGACCTGGAAGATGACACAGATGAGGAAGGTAATGTCCTATTAGCAGGCTAGAACACATGCTTTGCCTGATCCCTTTTGTTTTGTTAGGATGACGTTAGGGTATAGTACATGGATATAACAACAGAAGAGGTCGCTCCGAGTAGAGATGATTTTTTTGTCTCCTGGGCCATATCCATCCTATGTCCTAATAGTCCCCTACAGCCTTGAGAGGTGTAGACCTGTATACTGTGAATCTCATGGTGATTGTTAACTCTGACAGTCACTAGTATTATTTCTATACTCTTTGGTAGCCGGTCTGCCCTCCTATTCTGCCTTTTGCCTTTTTAAACTTTTAACTAAGGCTTCCTCCAGTGACTCGGCTTACAAAGTGTTTGTGTGCTTCTGGTGTTATACAAACAGAAGGAAACAATTTTAGTCTTGGTAGTAAAAAGGCAGCTGGATATGCTCTTCAGAATTGGAAAAAAAGCTCTGGTAAATGTATTTAAAGGTGAGATGGCATTGGAGAACGTGTATTTCCAGACTGACTAGAAATGTAAGATATCCTGCAGATTAAAAAGCAAAAACAATTAAAAAAAAAACTTCCTTTCTTCAGAGCTCTTTCAGTCTAACAAGGCTGGAACAAGTAAGAACACAAGACCAGGATGAGATGTCATGCTGACTCTTTCAAAAAATATTGCTGTTTGATTTTACAGTCTTGTTTCTGAATCTCTATAGCTCTTGTAGTTTCTCAACGTGGCTGATCTTGAGCTTGTTGGACGAACCTTTCTTTCTACAAATTCCAGTTTGGCTGCAGCCCTGATATTCCAGCCACTGAAATAAATAGGCCAAATTCTGCTTCCCTTTAGCCACTCAGAGCTCCACTGATGCACCTACAAGGTATATTCAGAAAAAGTTGTCTCCCACAAGAGTTCTTATCCTGACTTCTTCCATGGAAAGCTATTCTTAAGAGTTCAAATGTTATGTCTCCCTTCTTCCTCGGCAGGATTAAAATTCAAAGTGATATTTTGCAACAGTATGCAGCTGCATAGTTCCAAAACGGTCCTGTAGAAAAGACTCTGCGGTGGTGGTTTGTCACACTGAATATGAGTTAAAATGCTTGGCTGTTGAGGTGGCTGATGTCATACTGGAATGCATAACGAAATATATATGTCATCAAATTCATCAATGTCTTTTGTTAAGAGAAAAAGAAAAAACTGTTCTCCCTGTACTGCATTAAAAAAAAAAAAAAGAGAGAAGGTAGGGCAAAAATGGGTGTTGGATAAAACAGAAGTAATGTGCTTCAACTGCAGCAAGGAAGATTCAGGGCAGACATGAGAAAAACTTGTAAATGATAAGGGTGCACTGGAGTTCACTGCCTGGCAATTGTGGCATCTCCAGCACTGGAAGTCTTTAAGAAAAGATCAAACAGCTCTGTGGAGTGGCATCCTTAAAGAGACATCCTGCCTTATGCCAGAGAAGGGCTAGAAGACAACTTGATGTCCTTTCCAGCCATCTGATTTTGTTTGTTTGTGGTATGTTTTCCTACGGGAGAGACTTAACGATTTTTCTCATGCTTTTTTTAAACACAGGGAAATTAATCCTTTCCAAGAAGCATAAAAATAATATTTTGATGTAGTTCTTCAATTGATTTGTTAGTATCTACCAAATAGATTTACTCTTTGCAGCTGAAAGACAGTCAATTTTCCAAATATGTTTCTTGAAGGATTTTTTTCTGTTTTTAAAGGTAATGAAGGCAAACCAGAGAAGCCACACTTTGATTCTCGTAGTCTTATCTTTGAATTAGACCCATGCAACGGGAATGGGAAAGTTTGTCTTGTTTATAAGCACACTAAACCAGGTAAGACTGAAAAGAGTGAAGTTTGCCATCTCTTGTTGCAGGTTGTGTCTGGGGGACAGATACATAGCATCATCTTACATTTTTGATCTTCTTTACCTTTGTAGATGAACGTTTACTGGGAAGTCATGGCTGCACTGATCTCAGTGGCCAAGCCTTACAATGACTTAGCGGGAGCTAACATTTTCTTCCTTTTAATGTTCGAGTCAGAGTTATAACTTGCGATTTCTGCATGCATAGCCTATTTACATATTAAAACAGGAAAACACTCACATATGACCTACAGACAATCATATTGAAATAATACAGAGCTCAGCCACTCACTTATCCCTGGTTACTTACATGTCTCAGAGTATTTCCCTCACATTTTGATGCAGAAGGGTGTATTTTGCTTAGAAGCAAAGGGTGGATGGCAAAAAATAGTCCTCAGCCCACTGAGACAGTCTTAGACTGGCTGTGCCACCTAGAGCATGGATGGCATTCCTCCAGGTGCCAGCGAGGTCAGAATTTGGCAGGAAGGGTCAAATGGGAGAGCCGAGCTGAGCCAAGCTTTCTTTTGACAGGTACACAGAAAGTTGTTTTCAGTCATGGACTAGTGAAACCCCCAATTACTTGTAGAGTAGTAGTCATCTGACATTCAGAGTGCACTCTGTACATGTGCACTCTGTACATGTGTATACATTTACATACACTGCGTGTGGACGTGCACATGCGACCTGTTCTTAGTAAAATCCTTCAGTTGTTATCTTATGCCTGTAACTGGGTGTGGCTAAAATTCCCAGGGCTGAAACTTCTGACTTATCTTCTTACCTTTCTAGTGATAATGATTCCAGCCCGTTCAGTGGATGACATGGGCAAGGGGAGGGAACCTTATTTGCAGGCGTTGATGTCGGCATAGGAGGCCTTATGTTTAGCTGACGGTGTTCAGAGTCTCCATTTACCAAGTAAAATCACTTCTTTTTGTCTCTGCTAATCTGACTGTGATTTTTTTCTAAGAAGTTGCCCCCCAGAGAAATTTTTAGTCACTATGGAAAGCCTTTGCAAAATATGTTTTTGTTGGCAACATACACTCCCATGACTTCCAGACTCTGGACTCTACTCGGTAATGCAGATGACTGACTACTAGTTAGTTACTGTTTCTACTTTGCAGAGCAGATAAATGTTTGCAATAATCGTACTTTGAACTTGTGTTACAAAATTAGTGTTTTCCAAAGATGCTCCACCTGGAGTGTCAGTCCCAGGTTGGGAAGTAATAGCGTTGCATCCGTTTCACCGTGAGGGAAGTGAGTATAATGGCTACTTCGTGAGTGTTCAGTAAGGCTGAAAGCAGAACCAAGACCCCTTCAGCCCCCATGCTCTAGCCATTAAACCATGTTACCTCGGGAAAATTGTATATGTTAATCAGGGATGCTCTCTTTCAGAAGGTCCATCCTTTCAGATAAGTGTGTTGTGTCTCCCAGCTGACACTGGCCGGGAGTTGATCTCTATCACTGCAAAGCAGCAATATAATTTTTGTTTCTTTTTTCTAGTTGTCTCCGCAGACACAGAGATATGGTTCTTGGACAGAGCTCTATATTGGCATTTCCTCACCAAAACCTTCACAGCCTATTACCGCCTGCTCATCACCCACCTGGGTCTCCCACAGTGGCAATATGCCTTCACCAGCTATGGGGTCAGCCCCCAGGCTAAGGTAAGACAGCAAGATCAGTCTTTCAAGTAAATCTGGACCAGAAAACACCTTTCTACCTTTTGAAAAGTGGTCTGCAGGCTCAGGTAGGCCCTCCTAGTGAGCCCTGGGGAAGCCCATGAGCCTTTCCTCTCTGGCATGTTACAATCATCTGCTTACGAGAATAAAGTCACTACTGTTGTGTTAACTCTGCTTTTTCACCTGAATTGAGCTCTGCCTTTGACCTCTGATAGCAGGTGGTGGAACCCCAGCTACTTCTGTGCTTTCTTGGCTCTGAAGCCAACCTCTACTTCCATGACTGCCATCAAGTGAAGAGATATAATGCCATTCATCCCCACAGTTATGTATGATTTGTATAGATCATCTTTCTAGGCTTTGCACAGAACAAGAGCTCTCTGGGTGCACAGAACAAGAGCTCTCTGAGTGGAGAGGGGGGTCCAGGTAGACCTGGACAGAAGCCTAGAGGAGGACTATGAGCTTCAGCCTTATAAGAGGTACTAATCCCTTTCCATCCTCCTCGGTCACAAAGAGGTGCCCTGAGGAAATGGTGGCCAAAAGAGTAATTTAAATCCTAGCAGTTCCAGAAGTACTTGTGGGACAGTGCAGCTTTCATGCTGTTCCCTGCTCCAGGTATGACCTGCTGGTCAGTCCAGTTCATTATTATTATTAAAATTGCTATTCTACTCTGCCAGAACCCTGCTGTTAGAGGCTCTTGCCATCCTCTGTGCTTGACTGGGCCTTCAACCCCAACCCAGCTTCCACCTTGTGGAAGGTCAGAGAATGGACCTGATAGCATTGCTGAACACAGCACATAGGCCTGTGCAATGTCTGTGCACGTTCGCAAGCTCTTGTGGGTCTCTGTCAGTGTCTTGCCCTTACCTCTGATATAACTGCTGTATTGCGTGCATCAAAATTGCTCACTAAAATCACTGCCTGCTTCCTATCTCTTCAATGCCTGCAGAATTTGGCTCTTTGTGTTTCTGGGTTTTGCACTGTCATACTATGCTCTACCTTATCAGTCAAGGCTGCGTGCGTGGTATTCGAGTATATCCCTGGGCTCTGCCTTTCTGTAGCTTTCCTGCTAGAATATTTTGGTATGTTCAGTACATTCACAAACCTTAGTGAAATCACTCGTATATACCCTAGGCATTTCACAGCATCTATTAAATTATGTCCTTCTAATATGTTAACCATTATCATTTTTAAAAGTCTTTAAGGATGATATATTAAAGCCCTTTTCCATTATGCAGTGCATTAACTGATTGCCCTCTACATTTTGGTATCGATCTTCTGTTTATCTTGTTCAGCGTTTCATTGAGGGTGGTTTCAGTGGGGTTTGTAATATCATATCCCCTACAGTTTCATTTCCTGACTTCGTGCAATGGATAACTGATAGGAAGAGCACTAAGAGATAGGGACTGCAGGGCATAGCATTATGGGGGCATTTGGGAACGAAAAAAATGTATTCTGGTCACTTCTAGTCATAAAATCAGGGAGAGGAGAAACAATATATATCCTTGGTGTAAAGAGTTAAAAAACCTGTACAGGATATGTGAAAGGTGGGAGGGAGGCTGTATTTTAAAAAGTACGACTAGTTTGGTTCTGTTTCATAAGCACTCCTAAATTCCAGATTTTGTTAATCCTTTTTGCTTCTCTGAAGCTAAATAAATGTGGTTTAGTTTCATCCCTTTCCCTTGCTTGTCCTCCTGTTGGATTAAGTCAGGAGTTGCTCCTACGCTGCAAGAAAGGTAGTGTTAGGTTTGTATCTGGTTCTCCTCTTGCCCTTCTGGAATGTGGAGCAGTTACAGGACTGTAGCTGCAGCTGGGACCATCCTTATCACAGGACACTTTGTGCAATCCAGTAAACTATTGCAAACAGATATGTGTTCCTGCTGGTATATGATTAAAACCAGGTCTTGGGGGTGAGGGGAGAGGAGGGAGGGAATGTCTAATGGAAGATTTTTAACATCCTCCTTCCTCACCATCCTGCCTTTCAGCAATGGTTTAACATGTATAAACCCATAACCATCAACACAGCTCTCCTTTCTGAAGAAGCTGACTCCTTTGTGAACAAGCTGGACCCCAGCAAGGTATTTAAAAGCAAGAGCAAAACTCCAGTGATCAAAAAGAAACCACCCTCCCAGCCAGCAGGCTCCCAAAAGAGCCATACTAGCATGACCTCCTCCAAGACTTCCTCACTACCTGGGAATTCTTCAAGGAAGCGAGATCCCCAGATCTGACCCTGGACAGCATTTGCAATAAGCTTTGATGTTCTCTGCAGAATCTGAGAGCTTCAGACCAAGCCCCTTGCTGTGCATGAGTAGATCTTCCCATGGAAACTACATTGTTGCATTTGCATGAAATATAACTACAATGTACTTTGACGTGGGAGGGAGGTAGATCCTGGTGGCTTTGCGCAAAAACCTTGAGACACTGATTTAATTCACTTCTGCTACTTGCAGCATGTACTTTTCAGAGGGCATGAAGTTCTTGATGTCACTGCTCTGTAGAGAAGCTGTTATTACAGTGCAACTACAGCCCTGAAATGAAAGTAAATGTAAGCCACTATTACTTTATTAGACCCTCGCTGAAATACAGTATGTGAGGCTATTTCTGCTGGCTCCTCTGAAAGAAACCTGCCCTGACCTCGCATGTTATGGGAGCAGGCTGGAACCCACAACACAAAGAAATATCTTTCACTTCAGATAGATAGACTCAAACTCTGCATTTCCCTGTATTCCTTACAATCTTCCAGCTCTGAGATTAACGGTATAGTGGGACCTGAGGTTTCTGTGTCCCTGCATTGGCCTAACCACTTGCTCTACAGCCTAGACCACTCCTTGGCCTTCATGCCATAACCTTTGGGATAGTGAGCTCTGTGTGATGTCCTCTGCAATGAGCCTGGCGGCAACAAGAAGATGCAAGAACCCTCGTTGCCTCTGCTTTCTCCTCTTGCGGGAACTGGCTGGGGGCTGCTAAGTCAGGGCAGCCACAGGTGTACAGTAGCTGTAAGACAGGAGGACACCTTGATTTGTTACTCGTTCATTTGCCAAGCTAAGTATTCAAAGAAGCCTTTGTTACTTATTAAGTGGGCAGGATCTGGCCAGGGGTCATTGAGATCCTACAGTCCTAGAAGACCCTGATGCTATTTTCTGTACTGTAAGTTTTTCAGGGTAGAACTGCACTTTAACCCATTCATTTCTGGTTTTCAATTGCGTTTGACTATTTCCATTAATTTTCTATGCCATCCAGTCTTCTTAGATATGCTGGAAACACATTGTAGCAGCTAGCCCGTTCTGTGCCTGAGTAGGGAATGCAAAGTCACCGTCTCCAAGTAAGCACTGATTATTTAAACAACAGCATATTTTATTTATGAAACAGTTGCGTAACTGCATAAGACCAACCTACCTCACAGGGATGTTGTGAGGCTTTCACGAGTATTTATGGCCTTCGGAAAGACCAAACCACCCTGTAAGTGCTTAATAGTATTTTAATAAAGATTTGAATATTTTCCTCCAGAGTGACTGGGTATTTGAAGATGCATTTGGGAGTATATGCACAAGGATGTATGGTAATAGCAGGGTGCAGGCCGGATTGTTTTTTATGCAGTGAAGAAGGGAAGGGTTAGAGTGTCTTTACGCTGATCCCACCCTGAGCTACTCTGAAGCTCCTAGTTTAGTTCACACAGACCAAAAGTCTCAGCTGTATGACAGCAGCTCTGCTTCTGTCCTACGCTCACCATTCAAAAATCTGTGCAACCATCAGCCCCAGCTCTGCCATGCTTTTCTGGCTTCCAGCACTCCCTGCAGCCCACCCTCAAGTGTGGCTGCTCAGAGAGCCCTCCAAGGGTTGCCTGGCAGCTGCCCTCTCGCATCCCCTACACTAAAGAAAATCCTCTAATGCTCTTCAGCCCTCTTAAGATGATGTGCATCTTTTTCCAGGTGAAGGACCTGCTGTAACTGCTCTAGTAAGACAAGGTCAATTCAAATGAGGAAGCAGGGAGGTTAATTTCTGCCACCCTACCTCATGCCACAGTGGTACATTGATAGTCCCTTTATTTAATAGTGAGATGTGAATAATCAATTGTCAAAGCCATTAAATGCCAGTTTCTGGGACTGTGTGCAGCAGTGATGGTCTGTCACATCCTACCCTTGGAGACTCCTGTGTTGTGCCTATTTGCAGGATCCGACCCTGGAGCCTCAGTCATTTGCTTGACATATGTACCAGATTTGCTTAAGAACTTTCTAGAGGAGTTAAACTGTATCACCTGGCCTTCTGCAGGCACCTTCTGCTATTGTTTTGCTTCTGGTCCAATGCTTTCTCAGACTTATCAGGCTGTTGCAGGCCCTTTCAGTATTTCAGATGGAGGTGGCAGAATTCCTGCTGAAGCACAGCAGTCTCTTCCCACGTTTCTGGTGAAGTCACAGTGGAGAAAGGCTGTTCCTTTGTTTTATCATTTGGATGTGCTGTCAAAGAAGCTGTTATAATCCTTTCGTATACTGGTAGCTAAACTCTAACCCATCAGTAACAAACATGGTTCCACCATGCCAACATAGCACAAAACATCCCCTACCCTGTTCCAGGAGAATTGTACAAGGAATCGTGAGATCCTGCAGCTTACAAATTTTTCAGTGCTTGCTGAATGTTCAGATAAAAAAAGCCAAAAAGTGAAGAGCCTATTTCAGACTGTCAATGCCTTTGCTTTTCTTTGTGCTCTGCCAGAGTAGATGCTAGGGTGTCAAATTAGCAAATGGAAACAAATCTAAACCTCTGATTCATTAGTATAGTATCTAGCTCTTACAAATAATATTATTGGTTGACATTTCTTTAAGCTGTTCCTACTACTGTGAAGTAGTATTTCCTGTGTTTTCACTGACATGATCCCCTGACAGCTTATTTCATTCCTAACTGTTGGATCTTATATTTTGGTTGCTATAGACTTATAGCTATCCAGAGTCTTGCAGCTCTGCTTTGCTTTTCTCTGGAGTGTGATTTTTCTTTTCTTTTTGATACATTTTTTACGCTGCGAGTTTGAAAATTTTCTGTGGGTCATAGACAAGTCTAGCCCTATCCAGGTCTTCCTAGTGTCTCAGAGACCCAGTTTGTCTGGACGAGCAGAACTGCTTTATTAAAAACTTGTCTCCCATTTCTCCATGTGCGGGGTGTAGGAAAGCGTAACTAGTAGTGTCATTGCATGTGCTGGTATCCATTCAGTTCCCTTTTGACTGTCAGTGCACATGGTCCAAGTAAGCTTTCCTTTCAGGCCCTTTCCTTGGGAGACATGGCTGTCACATCCTAGAAATCTCCACGTCTGTCTGTCTTTTCTCATTTCCACTTTCCAGAACGGGCTGATTGTGAAAATCAATAAAGAGTTTGTGGATTAAAACACCAAAAAGACTTCCCAGTGTTGGAGCTATGAGTGGGATCCACCACCAGCCGTGTCCAGCCCTGAAAGGAAACACAGAACAGGCTTTTGGTGAGCCAGACTGAAACCACTGCCCTGCTGCTGCACAGCATGAAGCAAGATGAGCTTAGACTGCTAGAGCAAGAGTGAGCTATGTAAGCAAAGGTGTCTAGTACCTTCCCACATACTGGCTGCTCTAGCAGCAGCTCCCGGAAGCTGTGAGTCTCCCATAGGTCCTATGCCATATCCACAAGCCCATTGCAAATCTCCTGCATACTCTACCATGTTTGAAATGAAGGGCAACTAAATCGCTCCTTAGAGCTTTTTGTTGATGTGGGGTGCAGTTCTATGCTAGCAAAGTTATCTTTCCTTGTAGGAAATAACTGTTCTGACAAGAGTTTGTTTTTCACTGCCAAAGAGCTGTCTAACTGAAAGTCTCAGGGAGTCTAAGGGCTTGATGCAGAATCTGCTCGGTCAAAGAGAGGATCTTTATGGTTTCCATGGGCTTCATATCACAGCATATGAAATCCATGAGCTCTCCACAACTTCGTGTATAGGAGATAGGTAGCTTCCACTATTGATAGACACAGAAAGCATAAGCGATGTGCGCAAAAAGGATCATGGAGAGTAGGGAAGTTAACTCAGAATTGCTTTCTAGGCCTGTGGTTTAACCATAGGATTCATCCTCCTACCAGGAATTACACTTTGCTGGATGCCTTACACAGATTAGCATTCAGCGTTCACGCTACCGCTACCGCTCGTAGCATCACACCATAGCCACACAAGCGCATAGTTGTTGTAGTGCTAGCAAAATGCGATTTGATTTTCAATTATTTCATCTTCATACGCTGCTTTAGAGAAAGCCAGGTGACTAACCTGACACAGTTGGCTTAATCAGATCCTGCATCCGTCAGCCTAATTGCTGGTGGTAGAGTCATTCTCTCTGTTGGCCTAGGAAACTAGCTCTGCACTTCCTGCAGGTTTCCTGCTTTCCTTAAGAAATAATCTATGGACTCCCAGTGAACGTTACTGCCAGAGAGATCCACCTTTACCCCTTCCCCATCTGCATTTCTTCCACCAAACTTTATAGAGAGGTCAAGCGCTCAATGATATTTTCTTCATTTCATGAAAATGGGCAGCAGGGACAGGAGAGAGACTCTACTAATGCCTTCACCATGGGAAAAGCCATAGCATGAGACCCAGTCCTACCAGATAGTAGAAGGTAGGGTTTCATCTCCAGATTCAGACACCTAAATTTATGAGAGCTATTTAGCAATCCAGCTGTAGCTACCTACTTTCAGGTCGTCTGAATAGTTCTCTGACTCTCTACTCACTGCAATAATCAGCTAGATCTCTACTCACATGTAAACTGTGTTGTAGGTGCCTAAATTTAGATAGCTGAATGTGGAGCTGAATCCCGTGCTGGAGATTTGGTGTACCCCAAATTATGCGTATGCCACACACGGGGCTCTCCTATGTACAACCCCACTTATTGTAAAGGGAGAGTCCACATTGCAGGCATAGTGTCATTTGGTCGAAAAAATTGCTTCATCACAAGACCTACTGGGAATCAGGCTCGAACTCCAGTTGTACGTAGGCTCTATGACTGTTTTATCTTGGATTTATCTGCTCTCTTTATGAGCTTGGCAGTATAAAAGCCAAAACAGGTCACTCACGTGAAGACGTCCATTCCCCAGCCAGCAATGGCAGTGAAAATCCTTGGGGGCAGGTCCCGGGAGGGGTTAATGGCATAGCCTGTGTTCATTCCCATCGCCAGGCCAATGCCTAGGACCAGGATACCCGTCAGCAGGGCCTGCGTGCCCTTCAGGGCTCCGTTATTTTTCTCATCATGGATAACTAGAATGCCCAAGAACAGCATCACCGTCGCTATAAACTGCAGGAGCAGGAAAGGGAAAGCAGGTCAGTAGAGAGAATGGCAAAGACAAAAGGATCGTGCTCAATAGAGAAGTGGTGACTTCCCAGATTGGAAAAGCAGGTGGGATTCAAGCTCTGGTCAAGTCAGGGAGGACACCAATGTTATTCAGTCTTCATAGGCGGTCCTAAAAAAAGGCTTGACCTAATTCCCAGAAAAAATGTCTCTATTTCCTCAAAAAAAATGCTCTAGGAGAGGACTAATTTGAACTTTGCAGAGCTGTCACCTCTCTCCAAACTTCAAGTTAGGGACTCAGTTAATTTTAAGTACATCTCAGCTGATAGAGGCAGAGCTGTAATAAACTGTGCTAATAAGGCGAATTTGTTTCAGTCTAAAGGGAGAGACTTGTCAACTCAAACTGGGTACCAGATTCTCATCTGGGAAACTGAATCTCCCATCTGTCACTATGCGTAGCTGACATTCTTAGATCTGCACTGCCCAACATGTCAGGGACTGGGATTTGAATAGAGGTGACTGCACTTGTCTCTTTCTGCTTCAGAGAATGCACCTGGAGATCCTTGGATTGCTTGCAATGATGACAGGAAGAACAGAAACCTGTAGCTCTTGGCAACACCTTGTCATTTGCTTTCTTATGCAGCAAGGACACTGCATGCTCCATAGAAGGCTGAGCAATCGGGTGACCATCTGGAGGCTCTCCAGCTCTCACCATGCTTCCCTTCATGGCCAAGCAGAGCTTCATCAGCTTAGAAACAAAAGCATGGGCTTTCTCAGACTCGAATTAAACGTGAATGTGCCTTCTGCTGTAGCACTGCAGAGTATGGGACACACTCGGGAATAACTCCAAATCCTCTGAGGCATCCCCAAAGGAGTAAGTACTCAAAGCGGGTGGAAACAATATCAGGATGGTTTTGCTCCATGACAGACTCAGCAGAGCAATAGTGGGGATTACAATGACTAAGTATATAGCTGTCTCATTGGCTTGCTGTGCAGGTGGTTTGCACTCACTGTCAAGCCTTCTGATGGAAAATCTAATGGTAAAAAACAAAACTGAGAGTGGTCTTAATATCTGAGACAAGCTTTTATCCCTCTCTTATTTCTGGACATCTTGATATTGTGTTACGTGCTGGGAATAACCTGTATTCGTTGCCAACTGGGCTGTTCAAACCCCCAGAGGTTCAATCCAGACAGGCTGTATTCCTGCAAAGTCAGTCCCAGGCCACCTGTACTGGTTAAGGGGTAGCCAGGAGAGCTACCTGAGAATACAGAGGGGGTGTAAGATCCAGGACAGGAAGAACAACTCAGGGTATTGCCCAGAAGCCATGGGAGATGGTTCATGCCATTCCTCAGCTTCAAATTTCCCATTGCTTGGGCTGAGTACAAGGGGAAGTGCCTATAGGGCACTCAGACTGAGCTGAGAAGCAGCCTGGAAGTGTTATCCTTTAGGCTTGGCATTTCTCCTGAGACAAGCATGGGGCTGGAAGGAGCAGGTAGACCTTGGCTTGAGGTCTGATTTGCAGTGACTTAACCCACCACACGCAGAAAAGGGAGTAGATTTGGCCCCACGGCAGCAGACTGTATTGAGTTGGCTGGAGGAACTGAGTCCTTCAGTCTCCCACGTCATCTCGAGGGACCATGCAGATGAGATCTCATGCTTGGAACTTTCCTCCCATTAATGCCCTCTCCAGCACAGCTTGTATCAACACAGTGACCTGTACTGGCCATACTCTGGGCTAGAATCCTGACCGAATCCTCCCCTGACCTAGGCTACTCACCCAGCCTGAGCACATGGTTTCTGTGCTCCTGCTCCCCTTGGACCAACTTAGCCACCAAGCTGCCTTGAACCCTACCTGCAGCCAGATGCTTCTAAGGACAGTGGTCTCCTTGGAGCAAGGGTTGTGCTTGGGTATGCACACTTAGCACGGTGAGGCCTCTGTAGCAGACTTGCAACAGCACCTATTGCCATCCACCTTCCCCAAGCACTCCACAGCTGTACCCACTGACCTCTGTGAGGAAGCCTCCCAGCAAGGACATGTATGGAGCAGGGTAAGTGGAGAAGATCCCCGCTGTGGCAGTTGGTCCCGTCACTGTAAAGTTCCCCTTGGTATAGTCATACAGTGCATCTAGGAGAAACGGAGTTAGGGGAGTTAGCACAGCAGCCCACAGAGTTCATTGCATGCAGCATGGACAGATGTCTACCCACTGCAGCCAGTGCAAACACAAACAGGAAAAAATGCGAAAGACATCACCAGAGCAGCACACCCCTTCCAGAGCATGGTCTCACTTTGGTCCACAGTTGCTTCTTTAACCTGTCAGCTCCCCATCCCTTCTCTGGGGGCCTCATGGAGGCTGAATGCTCATATAGCCCTGGGAGGCTTTCCTCCCTCTGCCCCAGCAGGGGCACTGGAGGACTTGCAGACCCTTAAAAACAAAACACTGCCAAAATGCAGCTACCAGCCTTGAGGCAGGTTTTGGTAGTGGGAATGCCCTGGGCCCTGCGTTGGCCTTGAGCTGTAATGATCTGTCTCACTAATCAATAGCTTGCCTGCCTCACTCAGACATTACGGTGGGTACGATAAAGGGAAACATTTTGGTGAACTGTGAGCTAAGACTGAAATGATGTCCACATCACCGCCCACCCCTGCCATGATAAAGAAACAACCATACCGTAGTAGATGCCAAAAACAGTAGCTGCTGCCAAAAAGGAGCCCAGGAACTGGCCGAGCAGATAAACTGGTAACTTTTTCCAGGGGAGGTTGCCTAAAAGGCAGTGAGTGAGGGTAATGGAGGCGTTCAGATGAGCTCCTGCAAGATCACAACAGAAGAGAATGACATCTGCTCTGAAGGGCCTGTTCTGGAGCATGTCTCCCATACCACAGGTAGCGACCCAGACCTTGCTCAGGAATGCCAAGCAGCAACCCTCTCCCAGCCACGATGGCAGGGTCTCCCTCCTGCACAAAGCTGACCCATTTTCCCTGGAGACAGGGATCCTTCTAGCCAGCTTGCTCCTTCATTGACTTGCATTTCAGATTGTCATTTACACCTGCAGTCTGAGGCTTCCACCCTGACCAAAGCATGTAAGAGTGTATGAGCTCATGGGCTGCTATGGGCCCAAACACAGGCAGGCTGAGAACTCCTGCCTGACTCTGGAGCAGCTTTTAGCTCTAGTTCGCTGAGCACGGTGTGGATCTCCCCTGTGGTTTCCCCGGGACCAGTTAAATGCTTGCCCATCACTTTATTGAGCAACTCACAGTGGTGGCATCTCCTCCAGCTGGGGTACTGCTAGCCGGGTGACTGCAATATCCCTGCATGATGCAGGGTACAGAGCACCTAGCCTTAGTCCTCTGAGAGTTCAATATCCTCTGCTTAGCACACTGTAGACCACAGGCTGCTCCCAGAAAGCAGGTCATCTTGCTTATCAGAGACACCTCTCCTGGCATGGAATGAGTCTCCTTCTATATGGGCTTCTCTCCATTCAGCTTAAAGGGAGCCCAGACCTTAGACGCATCACCCACCTTTTATATAGTTATGTATATTGGTTACAAATCATATCCTAAATGATGGAACAACCTCTGAAAACATCTGATAGGCAAGGAGAGTCTGATTCTGGCAGAGCTGAGTGCCCCGAGCTAATGGCAGATGCAGGCTCTTAGCACCTCTGGCAGCAAGGCACTAGATGCTAGGGTAACAAACTGAAATCAGCCAGTGAGGCCCGCATATCTGTATGTTTGTAACGCAAAACTCTGTACAGGGCTGTCAGCAGGGGCTCAGCTGAGCTCTTGGATATCACTGCATTGAGATGGCTTAGGAGGATGGCTGTTCCTGCCCAGACCATGGTTATGCCCACTGGTCCAGAGCAGACATGGTCCTTCATTTGCAGAGTTTGTAATCTTAGACTGCATTTCGTTAAACCTTTTAGCACCTGGTTCTCATATAGCACAAGAGCAGTTTTCCTTATTTTGAGGGAACATTTTCTGTGGTATTTCCATGGTGCTGTTGGAGAAAGATTGAGTGGATCCAGGTTCTGTTCTGGCCTAGGCCACATAATTCTTGTGTGCTCAGCACAAATCACTTCTGTTCTCCAGCCCTAATCTCCCCACAAGTCCAATGGAAATATTTGCTTTGTCCCGTCTAGTAGGTTTAAACTCTGGGCATCAGTAAATGTTACAAGCTCAGTGGGCTTCTCCTCCTCCAGACTCACAAAGGTCTTATCAAAGTGCAAGACAGAGTGAGGTTAAAGTGCATGTGCTGCCTGCTACAGTCCCACAATCACAACTGAAACTGGGGGACATCCCTTTTTCTTCCATCCTCTAATTCCTTGTGAGCATGAACCAGCCATTTCAGTGATCACAAGAAGCATCTTATGATGCAAGTGAAGCCAAATCACAATGCCAAGGAGCCCTGCTGCTGGCTCCAGAACCCATCTGTTGCTGGCTGAGCTGAGACCTCATCTCAAACGTCGCCATGGACTGAAGGGACCCCCTTTGCTCTGCTCGCTTTCCCCAGGGTGAATTCACCAGCTCCAAATGGACAAGGAGACTAAGAGCTGACTCATGTGGAACAAGTTTCTTTTCAAAGCCATCCCCAGCTTTGGGCATCTCTCTTCTCCCACAGCTCGAGAGCAAGGACTTGCTTTCATTTTCTGCCTGCTAGAGCCCTTATCTCTTCACTTGGGGCGGATGAATGCAGAAATTGCACAAGGCAAGAGGTAATGCTCTGTCGCATGAGAGATACCGTCCCATAGGCCTGAAATACCACCTTGTGTGAGTGCAGAGTGTGCTTGTGTGTGTGGATATGTGTGCATGGGTGTGGATGATAAGGAGAAAATTTGCATATCATTCCTTATTGCAACATCAGCAGCAAGATCTCCTTGGCAATAAATGATTTACTTCCTCATGGGTCATACTGGCAGCATGTTTTCCAAACTTCTTATCTCCTTGGGCATATCCCAAGTGCCTAATGTGGGCACTGCTGAAACCTTTCTCTGATGACTCTGACAACACCAGATGGCTGAATCTCTCCCATTGTCTCCGTCCAACTTGCCTTACAGGTGAGCAAGGAGTCCCCAGAATACCCACTGTGTTTCCTGCACCACTTTATCAGGGCCCTGACTGCAGGAACAGGCTCTAATTACCTGTAATGTGCAACCTGGAACATCATTTCTGTGATCTTTCTCTGTAATCCTCCTCTGCAACCTCTTTCCCCACCACCACCACATGTGTTTGGCTGCTGTGTTCAAAGTCTGCTCTGATTTGGTACAGCTGTGTAACCCTGAGTCAGACAGCTCTCAATGCGACTGAGTTGTGAGCAGGAGCTGGGAGAAACCTCATCTGGGGCACCTACCCATGCATCCTCTATCTCGGCTCGGGACATGCCTTTAAGATCAGGCTCTCAACATAGTGTAGGTATGCTGTGCCCGCCCTTTACTTTGCTGATCCTGATCTTGCCTTGCCATCTCGACTCTTTGGCTTGACCTCAGGCCTGCATCATCCCTGCGGACTTGTCTGGCAATCACAGGATCGCAAGGCTGACCCTGGTAGTCACTAGTGTCACCAGACCTGCCCTGCTCTTCTTGTTTGGGCATGGTGGAACTGCCTTTCTTGTTGGTGAGGCTGCTGCTCTGCTTGCCATGCTGCCATCCGCAGCTCCACAGCCCAGTCTTGCTGCCCCCTGACCTATGGCCTTTGCAGGACATAAAGATCTCCTGTGCTCAGGTGTCCTACTCACCAGAGATTCCTCCAGCTGCATGGATCCCCAAGGTGACACCAATGCCAAATCCCAAATTGATGCTCAGATACTGCCCAAATTCTCCTCGTCCTAAAGTCACTTGAGCAGCAGAAGACAAGCCAAAGAGCTAGTGAATGGAAAAAGAAAGAAAGAAAGGAGTGTTAAAAGTAGTACTACTGCTGTGGTGGACTGTGATTCCTCGGCACTTTTTCAGTAATACTAACAAATTTCCAAAGGGTCTCACAAGTGGAAAGACTCTAAGGTGCCCATGGCCAGGAGATCAAACAAGAGTGAAGCCCTCCTGCAAAAATCGAACAGGTACGTGGGTATTCCTTAGTGGTGCCAGATGCTCTGGTCTGAGGCTCAAATGAGATGATTCAGAGTCTTGGTGAAGGCCTCTCTGCATGGAGTCAGGGGCATGAACCCAGCGACAGAGTCACAACAGACATCTCAAAGACAGCAGCCCAAGTCGGATGGAATGAAGGCTGGGCAAATTCTTATTTTCTTTTCTTTCTTTTCTTTTTTTTTTGTTTTTTCTTTCAATTTATTGTCTAAAAATGTAGTTTGGTCAAGATAAAGCTGTTTGCCAAACTTGACTCTAATTTTGGTAACTTATTCTGGCCAAAAACAATGAAGGAAATTCTGATTTGACTTTTCCTTTCAATGCATATGTTTATGAATTGAAAACAGCCAGGGTTTCATTATTTTTTTAGTGACTAAAAGGCAACCAGGAAAAAGATAAAAAGAAATGTAAATACTTCATTCCAGCAGGAAAATACATATTTAAGAAATTACTCTGTCCTGAAAGTAAATATAGTTAACTCTTTTAATGTGCTCAGAGGCTGGAAAAATCATTTATTTTCACAGCTCTTACACAGAAATCTACAGAATGACAACGCTTCTTTTGAGGTCTCTGCCTCTCAAACTGCTTAGGGCTTAGAGTATCCCGTACCTTAAACTATACCAGTGTTTATTCAGGGAAGACAAGGACCAGGTAACATACCCCTCAAAGAAATAAGTCAAAATGTTCTGCAGCACCTATATTTCTGCTTTGGGCTGTCCTGTTTTGGCTCAGATCTTTACTGCTGTCTCTGGATCCAAGCTTCATCTCATGCACATGCTCTTCCTCTTCCCCTTCAAACACCAAAATCCCCTTCCCCAGAGATGCTATTCTCACCTTTCTCATCTCTTCAGACCTCGCTGCATGGTCCACATAGGGTCACAGCCTGCACAGTGTTTGCCTCAGCAAAAACCACCCAAAGCGTTCGCCGGGATGTCCTCCAGCATCCGCAAAGCCCTTACAAAACTCTTTCCTGCTTATTTCTGAGCCTTTCCAAAGGCAGGTCCAAGAGAATCAAATATGTAAGAAAGGACACAAGTTTTGCAGGAATGCATGCAAGTTCAGAGGAAGGGGAGCAGAGCAGGGGACTGCTATTAAAGCCGAATTGAAACTTTTTTGTCCTGAAAAAAGTAAGAGACAGGCCAAAGAAGCTATTTTGCAGCACAGAGCCAAACCTCTGGTGATTTCTTCTATTCTCATGACCCCCAAATAACCTTTGTTTTTCCTACCTCCCCACTCCCAGTGCCATTTTCTCCAGCTGCCTGCTTCCCTCCTTTATGAACATTGCCTGTCTATTGAAACAGGAGCCCCTGTCCTGGCTAGGTGCTATTGTCCAAATAACAGACAGCCCGAGTCCTGGAGATGCAGAGAAGACGTTCCCAGGTGCAACAAGGGGCAGGGGGTTGCCAGAGAGGCTACCTTTGAATGCTGGTTGTTATTTGCCACCAACCGTTGATGGGGCTGGTTAATGTGCCGTATCCTTCCTCCCACTCTATAATCTCATGGAGCTCAGTGAGAGAAGAGTCAGCATGAGTTGCTGGCCCCAAACTCTCTCTTGAACTGTCAGAGTCCTGGGCACAAAGACAAGAATTCTTCAGAATCCTCCTTGGGCTGCTACCCTGGCAGCACTCCCCTGAAGTTGTTCTTTATCAGCCAGGAAGTTTTGCCACCAGAAACAAAGGTGATGGAAAAGGAAAAATATTTACTTAGCTCTTGCTGAGGAGTCACAGATGTCTCTACTCTGATGTCCAATGTGTGTAGAACGACTTGTGCAGTAGGAATGGATTTCAAGGGACTATATAAGCAAGATGATGTGATAAAATGCAAGTATCCTTTGCACATGCGGTTATTGTCCTTGAAAAAAGCACCTTTGTCTGTGCAGACAGCTATGTCAAAAGGTCCCCATGCTTATGGAAATCTCCAAGTATAAATTATTTGAGCAATCCTCAGCCCTTCTGTGGCAGCCTCTGTCCAAACTAAACTGCCTCTCTCTGCCCAGAGTTGCTTACAGGCTATGTCCAGGTATAATAAATTAGCAATGGCAATTACTGGACCTTTTCAGAGAGAAGATCTCGTTTTGTTGTGATGGGTTAACACGCTGAGGCTCTGATCCCAGCAGGGCACTGCACCAATACCAGTGCTCAATTCTGACTGCAAAGCAGTCACCCCTGCCTTCCTTGCCCTCTCCCCCAAAAACCTCTGAAGCAGCCTGGAAGCGCAAAACCACTTCACTTCACGGGCAAGAGATCTCTCAGGCAAGGGAAGAGTTTTTGTATGATTTGAGATAAATGCTATTCATTTGCCAGCATAAGACAACTGAAGACAAACTCCTGGCATGCTTTACACCTGGCAATTATGTTTCCTAATGGTGGGTTGTGGCTCCAGAGAGTTTCACAAGCGTTAATTACCCTGGCAACCCCAACAGGAAAATGAATGAACGCTGTTCTCGTTTCACAGAGACTGTCAGTGGCAAAAGAGCTGAGGATCTGCCCGCTGCTCTTCTGAATCCTGCGCAGGATCTCAGGTAGGCATGAGTGGTAGCTGCTCAGCCTGCACGATCCCCTTCAGTACCACAGGGAGAAGAGCACCAATTAGCTGCCTGTGAGTTTAAGGGGGTTTGTCACAAGCATTGTGTTGTCCTATCTGACCAGACACCGCTGTTTGTTTTCATTCAGAGTCTCATCTTTCTTTTTTCCTAGAAGAGAACTGGAACAGCCTGTTCATCCCGACGTGTTTCACCTTCTCTCAGTGCCCCACCTACCACTTGCATTGCCTTTTTCCTCCAGAAGGTTTTCAACAGATTGTCTACCCTGATGCAAAGCTGCCATGGGACCAGAGGAGAGGGTTAAGCAGTAATAACCAGCTGATGAGCAACGCTGAGGATGTGGCAGGAAACCACTGCACTTACAGACTGCTGCTGCAAATATTTACATTCTCACCCCCCCACACACACACATACACAGACATGCACATCTGGGCCCATCTCCTCCTTACCATCAGGATGAACATCCCCAGTGCTTCTGCCAGTAGCTCCCTGATGGTTCTGTTATGAACTGTGAGCGCCTTCTGAATTTTCTCCAGCATTCTGCTCTCCGGCTCCAGCGTGCAGCTGCGGGAGCTCCTGTTGTGAGAGCAGACTTCATTGCGCTGAGCTAAGTTACCCTTTGAAACTTGGCAACCTCCTTTCACCCTCAGACACCTTCACTCATTTGGTTAAAGATGAACAAGCCAATAAAATAGCAGCCAGCTTTAAAGTCTCTCTCATCTGCCATCCGTTTAAATCTGAATGGTGAAGATGCAACATTTCTGCTGCCAGTGCCTTGCAAGCTCTGCACCTCTGCCCAGGAGCAGTGTGTCTCCAGAGAGATGGAGCTGTAAACAGCCTCACTGTGTTATTAAAGTACCTCATTCTCCATAACCTTTTCCACAGGCACAGACAATAAATAGGAATTTTGTCTGTGCTCTGCATTGTAACCTGCTGGCTGGTGGCTTGGTGCCGTTCTCCTTTAATGAGTGGGATTAGGACTGTTTGCCTGCACTTTGAAGGACTATCTTGCTCATGCTTAGCGGGCAGTGAGGATGCTCTGTCTGGAGCAAGTATACACCACTGTCCATGGTCAGGAAGCAGAGAATGGCTGTAGAGTTGCTACAGGTTGAACATTTGATCTCCCAAGACAGTTCTGCAGGTTGTGTTTCCTTAGTTCAGCAGCCGGGACTCTTTTCTTCAGCCACAGCAAGGCTGCCAGAAATGCTCTGCCCGGTTCTCTGTTGCTCTGGGTCCTGCTGCACCATGCAGCTGGACACACTGACTGCACCCCGTGTGCACAGCTCTAGTCATGCTAGTGCAGAGCCTCCTCACCACACCCTCCCTCCTGTCCTCTCATGTGGCACCAGGAGAGACCTATCTCTGGTGATGATCCCTAGAGAAAAGCTAACAACTGTGTAGTTTGCAGAGCGCAGTGCTTGCATGGCATAATGCCAGCATGTAGTTATGGCAGGAACAGGGAATTAGTGTAAGGAATAAACACAGCTTCACACCTGGATCCCAGAAATAAGAGATGGATGTCTTTGCTCTCACCTGGGTACCAGAGCAGAGCCCTCACTCTCCCACACTGAACAGTAAAATCTCAACCTTCTGATTCCCTCTGTTTATCTTCCTGCCTACCACCTGCAATAATGCTCTTACCCCACCACTGTAGAAATTTTTTAATACCTTTTCAATCACTCTTTGTTCAACTACACTCTATTAAACCCACTGAGCTCTCAGGGACCTTTTTCCATGAGCCTTGTCCAGTTCTTTGCTGCTTTTCTTCACTTTCCTCTAACCCTGCTGCGGTTTCTAAGTATCTGTCTGAAGGGGATGTGACACACAGCTCCGGAAGAGGCACAAGCAGCTTCATGGATTGGGACATAGTGTTCTGCTAACTCTGTCTCTGGTGATGCCTCACGCTGTCCTACTGCTTTGCAAAAGTTCATGAACTTTTCTCTCACCCGCAGGACATTGTGCAACTCTGTGGAAGAACCTAGGAAGCTATTTCTCCTCTCTTCTCCATAGATGATTTTCTACATTGCAGCAAGGAAGGTTTTTATGGACTGGGACAAGCCCTCCTCCAGCAACAAATTAGTTATTGATCTCATTGAACTGTCTGGCTAAATATACAGTAAATTACTAGGCTGTCTGGGATATCATTTAATCATGAGGGATGATGATCACATTGCTGGAAAGGGTGCTCCTACAGTACCTTCCTACTTAGAAAGCTTTTTCTCCTATGGGGTTGTGAGCCATAGTGTGTCACAGAAAAAGGGACAAATAGATCCTTCCAGGTCACTTGATTCTCTGCCATGCAAACATTTATTAGTGGCGCACACAAATGTGAACCTGGGAGTGCCAATCCAGGGCAGTGAGGGGAGCCTGGAGTTTCTTCTGCACGTGGTAGTTTCCAGCTGAGATGTAAAGCTGAAGTCCTGGCATCAGTGTGTATTGGAGTTCACACAGCATTTCTGAGACGAATGTGAGTGTGAATCAGTCTGTACACCCCATATCTGGACCTACAACTTTGGTTTTCATTCCTAGATCTCAAGGGGCCTTTCAAGTAGACGCCTTCATTTTACAAACAAGAAAGCAGCTGCATTGTCTCTGACAGGTTTTGTACCATTTTTGAACATAACTATAGGTACCTATATATTCTAATTTGGACTGAGAAGTGGACAGGCATTTTCCAGGAGTGCTGGGCTCCTGCGGACCTGCGCTCATCTTAGGCAAGAAGGAGATCGCAGGTTCCAGTGGAAATCTTTGATTTAATCATTACATTTGAAGCACGATTACCGAAATCACCAAGTGCCCTAAAACTGTAACGTGCTTCTAGGGTAGCCTTTCCCAGTATCTTTTTCTTGTAGACAATCAGGCAGAAAAGGAGTTTGATCCTGGGCCAAGGGGCACACGTGGAGCGTTGGGTCAGCTGAAGGGATCAAGAGTGGTGCCTTCGCGCTTACAGCATAATGCAGCCCGTGGTCCAGCACCAGACTGTTTAGGACGGCCCCGTGAATCTCAGTTTGAGGAGTATGGCACTGGATGCACTTCTCGCCACTGTCTGTCCTCTTACATAGATGGTTCCACAAGGTGGCACTGAGACATTAATTTCCCCCTTAAAACTGCTTAGACAAGATCCTGTGCTGGCTGCTGAAAAATGTCTGACTCCTTTATTTTGAGGGTTCTTCTGGTCATTTTGTGCATTAAAGAAAGGCAATCTGCAAAGGAGCGTAACAAAACAAATACCTTTCTCTGACTCCTGTAGGGCAGAGTACCTCTGCTCTAACAGCATGCAAAACCAAAGTGTTTAAGTCTGAGCCTGTCACCCTGCACTTTCTTTATGATCAACAAAGAGAAATAGGCAGCTCCATAGGGTGATTCGTCCCCACCTAAGATAGGCATCTGAGGCCAGTCTTGTGAGTCACTCCTGCAGCTGGCAGTTTCCCTCCAGTGTCACCACTGGGGGCATGAAGTGATCAGCTCCAACAGGCACACCTACACAGCAGGGATCCGATGCCAGGTGAGCTGGACTGCCCTTACTATCTACATCCAAGTGTAATGATCATGAATGAGCACAAACAGCCATCTGAGTCAGCCAAGGGCTGGAGATCGAAGATCTGCTGGTCGCCCAGCATCACATGTTCATACCTCTTGGATGGTTTCACATATCTGTAAGGCTGATGAGGCTCTCTGGGGTCACCAAACAGAGTCTCCTACTAACACAAGCAGCCACATCACACCATCCCTCATGAGCTGACCCCTCTCCATTTTATGAGTAAGCGCCCCTACTCCTTCTGGTGGAAGTCTGTTAGTAGAACTTGCTGCTCTGGAGATTAGAAACTTTCTTCTAATTTCCAGTCAAGCACATTCTCAAACCTCTTTGTTTATGTGCCAGCATTACCTCATCACAGTCATTAACTCATTTCTTACAGATGCTATCGGATAAGATTTTCCAGGGGACACACATTTAATCTTTAAATGATCATCCAAGAAAAGTTTTGTGTTTTCTCAGAGTAATCACTTCCAGGCTCCCAAAGCATGTCCAGTCTTTCTGGATAAAAAGAGCCCCTGTTGCTCCCAGACTTTATCACTTTGGGTTACTTTGGAGTTCGTATTTAGCTTTTCACATATAGAGGGGAACAGAGCGCTTCGTGACTGAACACGAAAAACATCCCAGGAAATCCTTCGCACCACAAACAATCATCTCAGGAATTGGACAAGCCAGACACACAAAAATCCCCCACTTAAAGTTAGGAATTAGGTGTCATCAGTCATCTCCCAAGCTTAGCCCATTAGGAAAACTGCTCGCTCAAACACTCTAACAGCTATGCAAAGCTGTATGTTAGCAGGAGACAAGCTCAGTCCAGGCTGGTACATGTCACTACTGAAGTCAGTGATATAACTCACACTGACAGGATGGAAGACCACAGAACACCCTCACCACTCCACATACACAGGCATTCTTTAATTTTCAGCAGAAATGATGTTCCACGTGGTCCTGCAGACAAGGTAGGTCTTGTTAGAACAGCATTAGCTGCTCACGTTTAGCTCTGTGCCATCTCCAGTGTTTACTTTGACTTGCTCACATACGGAAACGTCACTCAGCGTTGATCCTACAAAGATTTTGCCATGTTTTCCACTACCCGTGAAG
Organism: Struthio camelus; assembly: GCF_040807025.1. Lineage (NCBI taxonomy): Eukaryota > Metazoa > Chordata > Aves > Struthioniformes > Struthionidae > Struthio > Struthio camelus. The sequence continues at coordinate 60,073,299 of NC_090981.1, read as the reverse complement.
CAAAGACCTGCTAAACCATATCCATTTTCTTCCCTAAGAAGACAAGTGTGCTGTCAGAGCTAGTAATAAAGGTCTGAGGTTTTGGCTCAGTGAAGCCCCACTAACAGTGTTGGTGTTGACATATATCATACAGAAGAGCTAGGGAAATAGCTCCCGCAGGTCCCACCAGGGCAGCACTGGGAAGGCTGAGGTCCTGCGGACTCCAGGGGAGTCGCGCTTCTGTGAGCAATAACTTCTCTGTTTCAATTTGACAGCGCACGTGTTTCCTCCTCACCCAGGAGTTCATTTTTCTCTTATTTGTGCTAATCAACAGCTGGAATGTTGCCACTCCATTAGCTTCAGTCCTGCTGGTAGAACATTAACTTTTTACTAGAGGCTGAAAGGAGCATTAACAAACAGCACAGCAGAGGAGCTCCTCACTGTGGGATGAGGACAGCTTGCTCCATCCTCAGACTAAATGAACACAAGATTACTCCTGGCACCAAGACATCCCCGTGCTCCTTTGGGAAGCAAGGCCAGACGCTGATCCCAGCAGGAAAGGGCTGCTGAGCCGCATGTCCATGGTCACATTTCCTGACCAGGGATCACTCAGATTGTGCTAACAGGAGGGTTAAAGCTGCCTTAGCTCCCTTCTCCTCTGCAGTCATCATCTGCATGTCCAGGTCTCACAGAGACTCATGCAACAGCTCTGATATGACCTTAACTGTCTAGGACGAACATCACTTGATAAATCCTATACATCTGCATCACACTGTCTCACATTAATTTTGTCTTTCTCCTCTCATTTACAGCTGTCAAGCACTGAGCAAGTAGCAGATGCACCTGATATTTGTCTCTAAGCAGATGCCTTTGCTCTCTGTACTATTACGTACCTTCCCATTCCTAGGACACCAGTCTCCAAGGCCTTTCAGATCATCCTGAATGTCATCACCCCTTGCCTCGAAGCTGGCCAAACATCCAAACATCCCATCAGCACACCTGTCCCTTCTGCACTGGGCACACCAATGAAACGCTGGAGGCCATCAGAATCGGGAAGGGCCGTAGAGAACTGCACCATCCACTTCCCCTGTCAACGCAACCCACTTCACAGTGCCTCTTCCAGTTACAGCCTTCCGCATCTCAGCTGAGAGCTGATAGAAAGAGATGCTAAGGTTTCTGCCTCCCACCTGAGAAGCAATATGTGCAGGCCCCCTACAATTCATACTCATTTTCTACACACTGTTATAGATCCCTTTTCTGTAAAATGAGGCTAGCTCTTACCTAGTCAGGCAGAAGCGAGTTTGGAAGGGTCTATCAGACGTGTGCGGTGATATGAAGATGGGAGTCTCTTGCAGTCTGCAACCCTCTGTTTCACTCACGGAGGGCATAGGTGGGGGGTGGGGGGGGGGAGTCAGAGCCTCCCTGCCCCAGATTGCTAAAGCTATCTCAATGTTAGGTAATCCCTGAAGCAGCAGTGTCAGCATGAGGAGAATTACATGGCTTTTATTGCTTGTTAAAAGTAGAGCATGGTTTCAGAGCTGTCTAGGAAGGGGTCACAAGGGGTCGGTCTCCCCATAGGACACATGGGGGCCCCTGTGGGCACTGCAGGTGCCCATTAGAACATGGGGCTGGTGTCATTGTTGGGTGACAGAGTGAAGAACTGGGTGTCCAGGACACCTGGTTTCTCCCCCAGCCCTGCCCGCAACCCCCTGTCCCTGCCTACCCCACCACCAAGTAGGGACAACCATACCCCCGTACCCTCCATGTGCACTCCTGCCTCCACCCTGCCTCTCTTCCCATCCTTTCCCCATCCCTCACTGCTACCTGTAAGCTGAGCCTTTGTCTTCTCCTGCAACTTGCTCCCTTCTCTGCTCCTCTGCTCTCCTACTGCCACCTTGACGCCCATTGCCAAGATGGAAGGGGCCCCGGATGCCTGAACAGAGGAGGGGGTGGAGCACCTGGAGGTGGAATTAGGGGTGCTCCTTGGGAGAAAGTGGGCACTTGTTGGTCACAGCCTGTTTTCGAGGAGACTTACCCCATTGTCTCTTGTGCAGGCTGGGAGTTTGCACCTTGTAAATGTCCTTCTAGACTTCAGCAGCTGCGTGGGAAAGGCTACTGCAAAAGCATGGGATTCTGTCGGCATCTCCCAGGGTGTGTGCTGGCGTCACTCTAAGGGAAGAATCTAGGGTGCTTAAGATGAGCTGTAATGTTTGCTCTCCTTGCAGACTTCACAGCAAGACTCGCTTCAGGAAGGTGTCTTAGCTCATGCGCCCTCTCTTGCCTGCACCTCAGTTCCCCAGAACAAGCTTCAGTGTTGTGTCCCAAGTGCTTCCGGCTCCCACTGTGTAAGGCTAGAAGGAATTGCAGTGCATTCATCAGCTGTGGCTGCATTTCTCTACCAGGGATGTAACCCTGAGCTTCTCACACAAACCACTTTGAACCTCAGGGACTGGCAGAGCAAAGACTTTTGAGGAAGGCTAGAATCAAGAGGGGACTCCGTTGCTTGTGGTTGCAGAAATCCCCAGACCAGTTATTTACTGGGATGGGGGTAAACCATACGAGCACACTGCTAGAGCTGCAGCCTTCTTCCTTTGCCCTTCTCTCCCTTCTCCCCATCTGCTTTTCCAGGGCCACATACACACAGGGCATCCCTCATCTCATGGCTTTACCATCCAGGCAGCTGCTGCTCCTCTTAGCTTTTTGGACAGAACTGGGTCATTCGCTGTGATGATTTTTGAGGTACCTCACTGGTTTCAATCTGTACAAAACTCTTGACCCAGTAAAGTTGAAAGCCTCCCCCATTCATGCATATAGTGCATTTTACAGAGAGGGAGAAACTGAGGTAGAAGGATACTTAAGGTCTTGGTGAGGATCACAGGAGACTTGGGCACCCTTGGGATTTCATCCTGGGTCTCAGACTCCTAAATCCAGCCCATGCTTGCCTTCTATTTATTGCCTCCAGAATCACAAACTCTCACACAACACTCCTCCATAAAACAGACTTTGTGATGACAGTACAAATCAAACCTGTTCCCCAGCTCCTTGCTGGATGAACATGTCCTTCTGCCTCTTTACCTACTGTCAGCCCCTGTTCCCAGTCTGTCCCTTGTCTGACGCACACATACATGAGTTCTTTATTCCCCTGATCTAATCAGTGCCAGGCCCTTTTATCCATCTTGCTCTGGCCACTGTCCCTGCAGCCAAGCTCCCACAATGTGTGATGGCTGCCCGTATGTTCAGGAGGGCCAAATGGAGCGTCCTTGTACCTGCCCTTGAAAACTGCTGCAGAGGTGCTCCACCAGCCCTGCGGAGAGAGCAGCAGGCTTTGACAGGGCAAACTTTCCTGCTGAGCTTTGAGTCTCCTGCTCAGGTCTGTTTTCAATCCACAGATAAGGCAAAAGTCAGGGAAACCACAAGACTCACAGGGCAGCATCACCCTAGAGATAAGAGGAGCCAGATTTTTCCTGGAGGAGTATGAACACCAGCACTCTGAAATGGAGAGATTAAAAGGGAAAAATTGCAGGCCAGGACAGAGGCACCTGATTGTTTGAATGAGGCCCTGAAATTACAGGGTCTGATGCATCCAGAACCCTCATCTGAACATTTCCCTGTCTCTGACCCCCAATCTGAGAAATGTGATCAGAAGAGCATGGCTGTGTCCTCCCCTCAGGACACAATGGGGTTATTACTCCTACAGATAAGGCAACCAAAAAAACTCCTTGTATTTCATATTCTCTTTTCCACCTCATCCCTCCCCCAAATGTTGCAGTTCAAGACAGCTTGCAAGGACCTGCCAGCCTGGCATCCCTCTAAGCAGCACCAAAAGAGCATTAGCCTGTGTTAAAAGAGCAAAAGAGCAAAAGCAAAGCAGTGGCCCATGTCACAAATACAGTCATGTTTATTCCCTCTGCATTGCTGGAGCAAGGTTGGTTCAGTAGTCAACACAACTCTCCTTCACAGAGAACAGATTTTTAAGGACAGGCCACATCCGTTCATGCCACTCACACAAGATACACCTATAAACCCTTCTAGGGGCAATCCAAAACCCGTAGGGGGACGTCTTCACTCCCAGTTGTGATAAAGATATTTTGTGGGGTCAGGAATCAATTGGTGAAGCAAATCAATACCTATATGCATAATCAGTGAATGTCAGTTCTGATTTTACCCTATTGGGAGCAATGTTGGGTTGATATACACACAAAAGCATTTCACAGAACCCCTCACCTTCAGATAAAGGTAACTTCTGGTCATTACCACCAAAGGTTATATTACATTATATTATATTGTATTGTATTGTATTGTATTGTATTGTATTGTATTGTATTGTATTATTTGTTTTGTACATAATTTTATATGTATATATTTGACATATATATAACTGTATTATAACCATATGTTATAGATGCTTAGCATGAAAATAAAACCGTTTGTAGCTTGGTTACCCTCAACTTGGAAGAGCTGAGAATTATAGGAGAATTAAATTAGAAGAGAGTTACATTAGAAAATGATGATTAGTCTGAAAACAGAAGGAGACACTATTCTGAAGACAGCACTAAATCCAGCAGTAGTTTCATAGCCCTACATTTCTTCCAAACCCTAGGTCTCATCAACACGAACATGTTCACATGACACCCACTACCTGGGTGCCCAAACATCATCCAGTGGCCAGTGTGACTAATGTCTGCAATGAGTATTGCAGAGGTTATTTCTTATTATCTCCACATGAAAGAGGTGCATACATGGGCCTCTGCCTTGAGTAGATAGGAGTTTATCCATCTATTTTTAAAGCCCACGCCATTTATTCAAAAAGAAAGCAGATTAAAGACAAGGCCAGGGAAGTGAGGAAGTTTGTAGGGCGCTCTGTGAAAAATCTCCCTTCTTGGAGGGTAGGTGTCAGCTCAGTGGTATCTCCCAGGCCACCCACAGTTCGTATCGGACAGCAGGACCTCGAAGGGAAGTGCCAAGGCATGAGTGTGCTCTGCAGCTCCAGAGGAAGGTGGTGTGCAGAGTGGAGGCGGTGGCAGCTGCCTTGCTGCCACGCTCTGCGCTACCCACACCAAGTGCACTGTGTCCCCACGGTGGGGCTGAGTGTCAGTGAGGAGCCCATGCCTGTCCCGCGTTATGTCGGTGAACTGCGGTTGCAAATGTGTAGGAGTGCTGTCCTCCACAGGGGTAACAGGTCCAAAGACAGCAAGAGGTCAGTCCCAGCTGACAGGAACAGGACGGTAACACCAGAAGGGTAGACACAGCCGAAAGGCAGAACCCGCAGAGCAGGATGGATTTCGGCTCAGCTCCCATGTCAGGCACCCCAAAAGGGCAGGCAGGGATTATAGGGGGGACCAAGAGGGAGCGACTGAGAAAAGCCAGGAAGCAGAAGGCTGGGAAGGCCGTCACAGCCTAGAGAGCTGCTGCCAGTGCGGACGTGAAGGCATCCAAAGGAAATCCCTGATAAACTCCTGCTATCACAGTGAGGAGGAGATGCCACAGATTCCTTGCAGACATGCACAAATCCCTTCGGATGCTGCCCAGACAGCTCTGGGGCCAAGCCATGGCTTTCTCCTCAGGGCCCCAAGGAGCATGACAGGCGTTGCAGCAGGGATGGAGGTTTGTCCTGGCCTCAGCCAAGCCCCCGTCACCTTCACTCACGCCCCTGCTCCTGTGCTCGAGCCCCTTTGATGCCTCTTATCCAGGGGGGTTATTGGGAAACAGGAGAGTGGGGTCAGATATTGTGGATCTGCACGGTTCCCTGGTCATTTCTGACCTATTGATTCTTAAGTGAAAAGCCTTTACTCAGAGAAATCCACAAAAGTTGAAAATCAGTCTCTTGGTGTTGCTCGAACAAGGGCATTTTCCTTGCTCTTTTTTTTTGGCTCAAGTAATTTCCCAGCACAAGTCCTACATGACAGAAAAATTAGCAGTGTTACAAATCATCTCATATTAAGCAAAGGCATAGACACCCAATCCATTTCCCAAGGCAGGGGACACCACGCATCAGCCATTACTGACAATGCTCATGTTCCTAGCCCATATTTGTCCCTAGGCAAAGATTAAGACCAGAGGTAGCCTAGTGGACTAAATGGACCTTTGACTTGACCCACTGTAACCATTCCTATGCTCTCCCATGGCCATTCCTCACGGCAAACCCTAGCTGGTCACATCTAGGATGTCAGTCTATTTGAGAACCACAAAACAGTTTGGGTTGGAAAGGAGGTCTGATGGTGTCTGGTCCAATTCCCTGCTCAAAGCAAAGCTAGCTTTCAGAGTTAGATCCAGCTCTAAAGTCAGAGCAGGTTTCTCAGGACTGCATCCAGCTGACTTCTGAATATCTCCGCAGCTGGAGATTTCATAAGCTCTCTGGGCCCCTGTTCCAGTGTTTGACCAGCCTCACAGTGAAAAATGTTTTCCTAATATCCAATCAGTATTTCCTTGTTGCAATGTGTGCCCCCTGCCCCTTGTCTTACTGCTGCACATCTCAAATAAACTCTTAACAGCAATAAACTGACTAGACTCCTCTTAGGGTTGAATCCCATTGCCTTGGCCTGCCCTCGTCTGTCCTGTGCTCCAGCCCCAATCACATTGCTGTGCCCTGCTTGACTGGCTTAAGTGCATGAGTGCCTATGTGGTCATGGGGAGCCCTAAGGTGGATGCAGCACTGCAAACAGGGTCTCAGCAGTGCCGTAGAGGGGAAGATTCCCCTCCCTGGCCATGGAGGTTCCCCTCAGGCTAAAGCAGCCCTGGCTGCCGTGGGCCTTCTTCACTACTGAGGTTTAGCACAGACTTAAGCTGTACAACGTGCCCATTAAACATGGCCCCCAGGTTCCAGCAAACTCCCAGTCCAGCTCTCCAAATCAGCTTTGGGCATTCATGAGTCCAAGCATGCCATGGCCATTTCCAGCTCCAGGCACCACCACGCACCTTGCTTTTTGCTTGCTTTAGCTTTTGTTTAGTTACCAGGAAAGACTAATCAGCCCCATAAGCCATGTGAGATTGTCCAGGAAATGAAGCTGTGTTGGCCTTCTGTAGCGTCCTCGAAATTTCCACACTTTACTTTGGGAGCGCTTGGATGTGCCAGGGACCTCCTCCATCCGTCCAGCCCAGCTGAGAGACCACTGCCCAGCTAACTGCAGTGTCCAGGGAAATAGGAGGCCACTTACTTCAGCCACAGAAATAGAAAACTAGCAGGATTTACTAACACGTTCTTGAGTTGCTAGGTGGTCCTGAGATTAAACGAGGACACAGGAAATATGTTCCCCACTCTGCTATTATCTTCCAGAGTGAGCCCTGAACCGTCACTACTCCTCCCTGCCCGGTTCCCCATCCTCAATGGGTGACTGTGACACCTAGTGCAGAAGCAGCTTGGGGTGGGCGAAGGACACATTTGCAACTTCTTACAGCATACTGTGATCCTTATAAAAGCAACTGCCTCATCCTAGTGCTAGAATTGCCACCAGCTCCTGCGACCTTAAGTCATCCACCTCCCTACTCCTGTCTCCTCCTCTGTGCAATGCAGATAGTGACTACTCCCTGTCCCAGGAGAGCCAAGGGTGTGCGAGACTCAGCTTCCACTTCACCACCTGTGAGGCCAGCAGGTCAGAGGCACCCTCCAAAGAGCAGGCAGGGACATCCTTCACGTACACACATACACAGCAGGTCAGACCAGCAGAACAGCTCCCTCCATTCACTGGAACACTTACTGTAATGCCTGCAGCAGTGCAGCAGTTTAATGGCATTTTGGATAGTGTAAAAGCTTTAGAAGAGTGAGATCTATTGCACTGTGGCAGTGTCCCTTCTCCTTCCCCCCAGGAACTAGAGAAAGCCATATCATATGCGTCATTTAAAAGCAGACTAGAAGCAAAAGGCACTTGAAAACTTGCCAAGGGGAACAATCGTGCCCTGGTTGAGGGCAGTAAATAACTGACTTTGTTTTGTTCATCTCATATTTTATTGCCTCTGCTGTTTGCACAGTGCTTCACAGGGAAAGCGTGGTAACAGAGCCTGCCACTTCCCCTGTGCAGGCATAGTCTCTTCTCTTGCTTTCATCTCTTCTGCTCAGCCCCAGAAGATGACAACTTTGGATGTGGCACCACCACAACATCATCTGTCAGCAAGGGCTCAGGGGAAGAAAATCGGTGTCAGGCTTCTGCCACCTCTGAAGAAACCTGCACTCTGTGAGGGACCAGCCCGGCTCTCTACCCCCATCTTCCATGGCATCACATGTGGGAGGCGGACTGATGGGCTGGGCTTGCCATTGGGGTTGATAAAGACCATTTTCCTTGTGTATCAGCAGACCCTGACCCTCTGCCAGACCCTGCCACGCCTGGAACATGAGATGCCTCTTCCCTGCTTGGGGGCCCTCATGCAATCCTCCACATCACCCCAGTCTCCCAGTCTGAGGAGATCCAGAGTATGAGAAAGCCAGCAAAGGAAGCCCCTTGGCTACAGCTTCTCACCGTAGCCTTTCATCCATCTCACCAGCTGCCAGAGCCATGTGAGTGGTGCAGGATCCCCCCACCGCCTGGCTCCCTTCACTGGGCCCAGGGTGAAGGCTCACACATTCCTCACGGGGTGAGAAGCTGCATTTTCCTCTCTAGGAGCTGGTGTCATTCTGCAATCTGGTCCATGCAGGAGCTGTGGTCTGGGGATAGGGGTTTCCAGGGAGGATTCTGCCTCCTTGCAAGACCCACGGGGTTTGCCATGGTCCCATCCAAGCCCCCATTCCTTTCCCTCACACTGACGTTGCTTGGAAATTTAGGATGTTAGAAAATTCCCCTGAACTCACAACGCCTCTTTCAAGTCTATGCCAGTAATCACCTTAGAAGAAAAAAAAGGAAAAGCTTACAAATGATAGTTCTGTGGAACACAATAGATTTGTTGTATGTAGCCACAGAGTGGTAGAGGGAGAGAGATATGCCTAGCTTCATGAAGATCTGCTTGGATTGCAGCTAGACTCTCAAACATACGTGTTTGTTCAAGAGCTTTGAGTACGTTCTGGTTAGCTGTTATTCCTGTTGTACAATTACCCCATGTTCTGTGGACTCCAAGACGTTTGCAAGCACTGCCAAAATAATCCATCACAAACTCCTCACACCCATGGGCAATGGCTTGATGGAAGAACTCCTTCCCTGCTCAGCAGCTTCATAGAACAAGATATGAGCCAGCAGTGACAAAAACAAATTTTGTTCTAGGTTGTCTGTACTGGGGAACATACATATTCGTAATTTGCGTTTGTTGATTCACACTTGCTAGCAGGTTAAAAGATCAATCAAGACAAAGAAATGAAGGTCAATAAATCATAGTCACCTTTAAGTTCACAGAAGACTGACTTTCATCTACACTCCAGGTTAAAATCCTGAAGTATTTTGTCCATATCGCTGTATCTATATTAACTAATTCATAAGGGACAAAATAAATTAAGCACCCATTTGTATTTTGTCATGTAGATACATGCTTTGGCTAAAGCAACCCTGACACCCAGGAGTTTCCGCTGCCTGCTGACAATCCACAACCTGGAAGAAAACTACAAATTTGTAAAAGATTACTACAGTGTTAGCTGGTGCGTTGATGTGGATGACCACAAGTCAAATGTCTTGTGTAACAAAGACTGTGCTCTCACAGACGATGTCCCACCCAACCAGTGGCCTGTCTAAAGAGAGTGCATCCCTCCCCAAAAGCTGTCACCACTTGCTGTAGCACTTGATTTTAATCAGAGGTTTCCCTTCCAGGCACTGACCGGTCCTACTGGATCAGTCCTGCTTAGCTTTGAGCACCTGATAGGATCATAAGCCAAGACAAACGTAAGCAAAGGATAGAAACAGCGGATAGAGATCTACAGTAGGCAATTACACATACAGCAATGTTACGTTATGCACAAAGGTGCGTGAAATATGTTTGAGAAGAAAAAATCTGTATAGATAGGAGAGTTGCTCAGAGTCCAGGATATTATCAGATCTGGAAAAATGCCACGTGAGTCATTGGAGCATCAGTCAGTGGCTGTGTACAGAAAATGCTATAAAATTGGCTGCTATATTCCCTCTCCAGCATCCATACAGTATCATTTCATGGCCTCCGTAAATGATTATATAATACGCACCATGGACCCTTTTCTTCCATTACAGTTATCAGCTCTGCTAACCTATTCCAGTGCAATCCCTCCTCACACCTTTGTCCCCTTTAATAAAGCATATTTTTCAGATCATCATTGCAGGGCAATTGAAGATCCTCTGAAAAATATTTTACCTAGTCCTTCCACAACCACCCTCTCAACCAACCTGCTAGAAGAGTTGTGGGGTGGCCTGATGCCAAGAAGTAAAATCAAATGTACCTGATCAAGCAGGTTTATGTATGTCCATTTGCTCAGTAGCTGGAACAGAGTACCTCACCTGCCAGGCTATTTAGGAGTGATGCAGCTAGTTGGACCTCTGCATATCAAGACAGGAGTGCTGCTGCCATAGCACTCAGAGAGTGCTAGGAGAGATTTTCACCTGCTGGGATGCTTCAAGCAGAAAGTCCCAGGCACGCAGGGCCTGTAAGTCACAGATGGTGCCTTTAGCCCCCAGCTAGAAGCCGACAGCCAGACCACAGAGATCCTGCAGTGCCAGCATCTTTCATTTCATATTCAACAGCTCAACACGCAACTCGTAGCCATATGTTGCAGGATGCTGGGGCTCTGACTAAAGACTGTGTTTGGACTCTGAATGGACACACCTTACTGTTAATCAAACCACAGCGGGCTTTGTTAGCCTTGTGCCATGGCAGGCTCCCAGCCCAAGGTCTGTGTCACATATATCTGACACCAACTGGGAAAACAGACCATGTCCAGAGGCAAAGATGGGGGCAAGATTTCACATATGTAAGTCAGCTGCAAAGACCACCTCTCCGTTTGTGAGGCAGAAACGGTTTGCTGGCACTAGAGAAACTTTATTTAGATAAGCTCAACTGGAAAGTGCTTTGGTATTATTTGCACAGATTTCCTACATGCTTTGCATTTGAATCTGAGCCACAAAAAGAAACACACAAAGTAGGTGTGTTTACATAAACAAACACACTGCAGTAAAGGAGTGATTGTCACAAATTCTATTACATCTTTTTGCCTGCCTGAATAATAAATACACATCTCCTTCTCTCTGTGAGCGTAAAGGCAATCGATAGAGAATCTATATCTGGACAGAGGATCTGCATTCTGTCTCCATTATTATTGATTATAATAAGTTCTGTGGAACAAGGACTGACTCTCCCAATGCGTTTGTGAAGGACTGGCACAGTCAGGCACAGGTCAGAGGTACTGCTGTAATAACCATCTGTGCCAATACAAATTGAAGCAGTGAGAACGTACAAAGAGATTTTGTACAACCATGACAAACAGGTGAGCTCAGCCACCATGAGCTCTGTGCTTGAGCATATCAGAGGAGCTACCAGATGCCCTTAGAAATGTGTTTTGCTGCTGCTGCTTTGGACACTGGAGGTAGAGTCTCCTGTAGCCCTCCCTGCTGGCATGTACTGTCCCCTCACAGTGGCCTCTATGTGACCCCATCACGTGATGTCCATCAAGCGCAGCCTCCAGGCTCCAGCAAACTGCCAGTCCAGCTCTCATCAGATCAGCTTTGGGTACCCATGAGTCCCATGTCCATTTCCAGCTCCAGGCCTCACACAATTGATGGGCACCACCCATTACTTTGCTTTGTGTTTGCACTAGCTTCTGTTTATGATCAGGAAAGACTGATTCACCTCATAAGCCAAGTGGCATTGACCAGCAAAGGAGTCTGTGCTGGGCTCCTGCAGCACCTCCACACTGCCACCAGGTTCCCATGCTTTACGCCTTGGAGCATTTGGAGACAAGGATGTACCAGGATCTTCTCCACCTGCCCAGGCCAGCTGAGTAAAGGCCACGTAGATGTGACTCACAAGCTAAGCCAAACCCCATGTTGCCCAGCTTCAGTCCTATTCTGCCCTGGTACAAGTCAGATCCTCTGTTCCCTGTTCACCAGCATTTCCCCCAATGATTGCCCCGGCTGAGCGTGTTTCCAGGCCATTCCTGAGCATCATGTACTCCATGAGATTAATTCGGTCAGGATGGGATTAAGTATTTCAATAGAGAATGGGCCTACAGACTCATGGACAACCTCATCATCAGCTGGTTAATATTCAAGTATCACCTCCTCCAGGCTCAAGAGCAGTGCATCCCTCTGAGTAAGAAATCCAGCAAGGCAGGCAGGAGACCTGCATGGATGAGCAAGGAACTCCTGGCAAAACTCCAGCAGAAGAAGGAAGCCTACAGGATGTGGAAAAGGGGACAGGCCACTTGGGAGGAATACAGGGACGTTGTCAGAGTGTGCAGGGATGCGACAAGGAAGGCTAAGGCCCAGTTGGAATTAAATCTGGCAAGGGATGTCAAGGACAACAAGAAGGGCTTCTTCAAATACATCAATAGCAAAAGGAAGACTAGGGAAAGTGTTGGCCAGCTCCTGAATGGGGCGGGTGCCCTGGTAACGAAGGATATAGAGAAGGCAGAGTTGCTGAATGCCTTCTTTGCTTCAGTCTTCACTGCTAAGGCCAGTCCTCAGGAATTCCAGACCCTGGGGACAAGAGAGGAAGGCTGGAGAAAGAAAGACTCTCCCTTGGTGGAGGAGGATCAGGTTAGAGATCTTTTGTCCAAACTTGACACCCATAAATCCATGAGCCCCGATGGGATGCATCCACGAGTGAGGAGGGAGCTGGCGGATGTTATCGCTAGGCCACTCTCCATTATCTTGGCAAGGTCCTGGAGAACAGGAGAGGTGCCCGAGGCCTGGAAGAAAGTCATTGTCACTCCAGTCTTCAAAAAGGGCAAGAAGGAGGAGCCAGGAAACTACAGGCCTGTCAGCCTCACCTCCATCCCTGGCAAGGTGATGGAACAGCTCCTCTTGAAGGTCCTCACTAAGCATCTGGAGGACAAGAAGGTGATCGGGAGTAGTCAGCATGGATTCACCAAAGGGAAATCATGCTTGACCAACCTGATAGCCTTCTAGGATGGAATGACTGGCTGGGTAGATGAGGGCAGAGCAGTGGATGTTGTCTACCTGGACTTCAGCAAGGCTTTGGACGCTGTCTCCCATCACATCCTCGCAGGTAAGCTCAGGAAGTGTGGGCTAGATGAGTGGACGGTGAGGTGGCTTGAGAACTGGCTGGAGGGCAGAGCTCAGAGGGTTGTGGTCAGTGGTGTGGAGTCAAGTTGGAGGCCTGTGGCTAGTGGTGTCCCCCAGGGGTCAGTCCTGGGCCCAGTCTTGTTCAATATATTCCTCAATGACCTGGAGGAAGGGACAGAGGGCACTCTCAGCAAGTTTGCTGATGATACTAAACTGGGGGGAGTGGCTGACACACCAGGTGGCTGTGCTGCCATTGGGAGGGACCTGGACAGGCTGGAGAGCTGGGTGGAGAGGAACCTCATGAAGTTCAACCAAGGCAAGTGCAAGGTCCTGCACCTAGGCAGGAATAATCCCATGCACCAGTACAGGCTGGGGGTTGACCTGCAGGAAAGTAGCTCTGCAGAGAAGGACCTGGGAGTGCTGGTGGACAACAAGTTAAACATGAGCCAGCAGTGTGCCCTTGCGGCCAAGAAGGCCAATGGTCTCCTGGGGTGCATTAGGCAGAGTGTTGCCAGCAGGTGGAGGGAGGTGATCCTGCCCCTCTCCTCAGCCCTGGGGAGGCCTCACCTGGAGTCCTGTGTCCAGTTCTGGGCTCCCCAGGACAAGAGAGACATGATGCTACTGGAGAGAGTGGGAGGCCTCACCTGGAGTCCTGTGTCCAATTCTGGGCTCCCCAGGACAAGAGAGACATGACGCTACTGGAGAGAGTCCAGCGGAGGGCTACAAAGATGATGCGGGGACTGGAGCACCTCTCCTATGAAGGAGGGCTGAGAGAGCTGGGCCTGTTCAGCCTGGAGGAGAGAAGACTGAGAGGCGATCTCATCAATGTGTGCAAGTATCTGAAGGGAGGGCGTCGAGAGGGTGAGGCCAGTCTCTTCTCCGTGGTGCCCAGCAACAGCACAAGAGGCAACGCGCAGAAACTGAACCACAGGAAGTTCCGTCTGAACCTGAGGAAAAACTTCTTGACTGTGAGGGTGACTGAGCCCTGGCACACACTGCCCAGAGAGGAGGTGGAGTCTCCTTCGCTGGAGATATTCAAAACCCGTCTGGACGTGATCCTGGGCAATATGCTCTAGAGGACCCTGCCTGAGCAGGGAGGTTGGGCTAGATGAACTCCAGAGGTCCCTTCCAACCTCAACTGTTCTGTGATTCTGTGATTCTGTGATCACCTTCACAGGTGGTGGTGAGCCGAACAGCAGCCTCCTCTGACTGGCCAAGGAGTTAACCATAGTACAGAGGATACTGGAGAGAAGTTTGGAAACTAGGTCCTGACTCCATTCTGCATCCACATCCAGCCCCTCTTGATTACTAGGACAGTGATTCTTTTTGGACAGCTTCTCCAGGGTATTGGACATGCTCTTGCATGAACACCCTTGCTGTTTTCGGGAGCTCTGCAGGGTGATTTCCCAGTTTTATCAATTCGTGTGTTGTTAGCCTCTATCACTAGCTAACTGCTCAATATTGCAATGAGCCATCACCTCCCGTTGCTGAACAGGTTGCACAGAGTCTAGGCTTAGCATGACCAGCAAGTAGGTCACCTACATTCCTCAGAGTGTCATGGGTACTTCCAAATCTGAGCCCAGGACCTCCAAATCTGACTCTTGCTCTTCCTAATTCAGAAGCAGTCATTAACATTTGATGCTGCTCCCACCTGGAGCAGATGATGTGTTAGTGAGGGGAGGAGGCTTCCTTTCCCTGTATCAAAGGTACTACTCTGAGTGATTACCTTCAAGATAACTCAGTGCTTAGCTGGGCAACAACATCAGCTGGTGCTGCCTTCCCAGAGAACAGCAAATCACCTTCACTCCCTGTTTTCAAAGATCTTGGTAGCAGGAACCCAAACTGTCTAAAAGAGTGCCTGTACCTTCAGGATCAGTAATGTGCTTGGCACCTTTGAACTTTCTACAGCCAAAGCTTGCAGTAATGAACTCTCTCTGTGTAAGAGGAAGATTCTATATGGGGCCAACTATACACAGTGGAACAAACTTTTCTCAGAGCTATAAGCTATAATAAACCTCAGTACCTCACCTCCACAAGTATAAATGGAAAGCACTGTATGTGTGTTTGTGTCTGCATATGTGTTTCTGTGAAAAAGCAAGAGACAGGATGATTCCGTGCAATGAGAAATTTCAAACAAAAAAATTTCATTACACATATTTCCCCCCCGTTAACAGGATGAAATATAAACATGTAACAGCTGTTGCTTAATGCATTCCTAAATGGCATGCATGCATATATTATGCTGATAAGCACCATTTAAGAACTGAGACAGTGAAGGAGAGAAAGAGAAGTGATGATGTTAGTTATGCAGAGAGCAGGTCAGAATCGCAGTATGACTTCAACAAGCCAGTTTCGATCCCTCCATTTGTTAGAACATTTGCAGTAGTACATGTTGCAGTGAAGCATTTTGATAACATTTTAGATGCAATAAAAGCTTTAGAAAGGTGACATCCATTGCACTGCTGTATAGCCTCCTCCAGAAAATGGAGGGAGCTACATCACATTCGCCTTTTAAAACCCGACTTGAAAAAATACCCTTTGAAAACCACACATTGGTGTGGCTTCTGTGCTGGCTGAGGATCTGCATGAGACCAAATAATTCCTGTCCATTTCAGATCGCTGACCTTCAGCAGCACACAGCTTGCCAGGGGAAATGCATGAGCAAACTGAAGAGGTGACCATCCTGCACTTCTCTCACACTGGCCTCTTCCTCACCACAACAACCACCACAGAGCTCATCCCTCATTCCCAGCTCCATGAGGTGGCAGCAGTACTCCTGCCTTCAGGAAACCACTCCTGTGTGGGACGGACACTGTCTTCTATCCTGGAAACAGGAGAAAAGCAAGAGCGCACTGACTCCCTCAGACATCCTCAGAATTTCTAAGCTGAACCACCGGCTGGAGTGGGCTTAGCACCATGAACAAGAACAGTATAAGACACAGGGAATGTGCATTAAATAGAAATTTTTGGAATTTTCATTTGGCTTGTTTTTTCACAACGTTAAAGGAGGGGGGAAAAAAACCCTTCTGGGATTGAAACTAGCCCTGAATCTCTGCTCACCTTTCCCAAGGAGAAGCTTTCTTGCACTGCTCATTACAAACACTTCTGTAGCAGTGTCAGGTTCATTGACACTCTCCAGACATCAGTGATCCTAGAGGCTGAGGACAAAGTCACAAACACGTGTAGGAGAAAGAATAAAGGAAAGAGAAAGGAATATTAGCATAAAACTGTCACAGGAGGTTAACACTGGACAGATAGTTTGTGTTAGGGACCATAGTCTGAATCACGTTCTTGTGGTGTGATTATTATTTTTGTAACGTTTAGAGACGCAGCAAGATCCTGTTCCTACTTCCGTTGTGCCTGAGCAGACACATCAAGAATATGAGTGCAGTCCTAGTCCCAAGGGCTGTACCACCTCAACAGATCAAATACATCATAAGAAATTTAATGATAAAAACCAGGAACAGACCAAAACGTCCAGCATCCTGGACCAATGCAGATCCAATCAGCTCACCAGCTCCCAAAACAAACTTTTAGTGAGAAACTTTCACCTGAGAAAAGTAGCAAGGCTGTACATGTCAGTGGGTGCAGTTTCTCTCCTACACATGGATGACGCTGCTGATGTTAGCTCCATAACATTGCTGGGATAGGTGAGCAGGAGCAACACTGAGGTCACCATTTATGAACACAGATTGCATAGACTTACCAATCAGGGTCCTGTGGTCCCTATGCGGGACGGCTTCTGGCGCTTGGGGACTTCTCTCATAGCCACAGGATACAATAATATTTGAAGGTCTATATGCAGGAAGGTACTGGTGTAGCCCAGTGAATATGATTTTTGAAATTACTAGTGAAAGGCTGCAACCTTTGTACTGACCGGAGGGTCCACCGCCTCAGGATTTTTCCAGGCTTGCCTTGAACTGAGCTGGTGTTAGCTTACTTTAACAATTGCTAGTGGTCAAGTGACTTTTGTACAACCTGTTTTAGCTTAATCACTATGATACCATAGTGATTAAGCAAGAAATAGCAGCAAGAAATAGCCCTTCAAGTTAATGGAGGCCGGGAGAAGCTATTGTGGAACTTTCAAACTTTATCTGGGAACCACTGAGAAAGAAGCAGACTGTGATGGGAAAACACATAAAAATAGCCCCAAGCAGACCTTAAGCTTTGAGGACAAGGGACCTCCACCATGAACACTGTACTTCTCCTTGAGAACAACATAGGACATTGATGACTCACTGTGACTGGCCACCACCTATCTACTTGAGGAGACCGGTGTCATCAACGGCAAGACCCAGAGGAATGTTGGAAGAAAAGCCCAGCACCAGAGAAAAGGGTTAGGTATTAGTAATTTTTCTTTTATAACAATTTGAAGAGTATTCTTATTAATTAGGCATTTCTGTAGTAATTTGGCTCTGAGTGTTAGCATTGCAGCTAGACTAATAATAAGTGTTTAGTACATCTTGATTAGATCGCTAAGATTCTAGATAAGCTAACAATAAATTCCTGGCTCTATATGTGTATGGTGTGTTCCTCGATGCCCATAACAATGTTTTTAGTGTAGGAGCGGGAAAACAAGCTATGAGAGAAGCTGTCAGAAACCCAAGATTCCTTGGTAGTCAACAGGCACTTGCAGAGCAGAGACATGGGTGAACTCTACACAGATCCCTCCTTCTAAGTCTATCCTGTGCAGTTTGCCTGTTTGGGAATGCAGAGGACCACTGTTACTGTAACATCAACTGCCAGCCTTCAGACAGTTGTTTAGCATCAGGAGGCAAAATTTGTCAACTCAGCATAGCCTGTAAGAGCTGCAGCTCTCCAAAACATTCCTGCTAGTCCTTATGTAATCATCACCTTGAACAAATTTATCACCTGCTCCCAGTACGTGCCCACACATGCACATGCACACCCAACACTTCTCTTGCTGTCAGAGTTTAGCCCTTGATTTATCCAAACTGATCTTTCGCACGAACTCTTGCTCCTCTCATACAGGTGTGAACTGAAATAACTGGTGAGGAAGTGATCACTTAACACCCAGAGCAGTGCTCTGGTTCCAACTGATCAACTAAGTGTTACCTGTGTTTCCAAGGTCCCTCCCAGGCACAGCAATATACCATGATTTGAGATTACTCTGTGTACCTGCCCCCTCCTTCCCCCTCCCCCCCCCGGAGTACTCCCTCATCCCTGGAACATCCCCTCATCCCTGTCACACATTCTAGCCAACAGCCCCAGAGGAAGAACTTTCTAATAGTGAGACAGAGATCAGAGCTTATTAAAACTCATTTCTGCTCCTGGCTCTGTTGCTTCTCCTGTCTGTTGGGCAGGAGACCTCAACTTAGATCTGGTCATCACTTAAATGCACTTTGGTGTAAGTTCTCCTATTCAGTCTGCTGCTGTCACCCTCTCTGCTTCATATCAGTCTGTTTCTCTGTCTCTTTTTCTCATCAGCTGCTTAAAGCCACCAGAGAAATCCAAGGCAAAGCCCGTCTCAGTCAGCCATTGCATCAAAAACTATTGTCTTTCCTCAGGACAAGGTGACTCATCTTCTGCATTGCTCGCTACAAAGATGACCCTACCTACTAGACATAGAGTTAGCTCATAGCATTTTCTGCTTACATTGAAGTCCTGTGCTTGACTTCCTACTGTTTGACCAATAGACCTGAGGACTGCAAAACAAATTCAGCTGCTACACAGTGAACACATCCATATACCTTCTGCTTTACTACAGTTTCTCCCTCCAGTCTCCACCACCATGATATTCCCAGCTCCTTCTAGAATCTGCCACCTTTTCTTTTCAGAAAAAAGAAAGATGAGGAAAAAAAAAAGAAGAGAAGGAGGAAATAAGGACATATAATGAACTCTCATTAATGATTAGGTCTACTTCTGCAGTAAATTGCTTTTATATTACCTGCAGGTCATTAGTGCCCTAAGCACAGTGGACTCTCGGTCCAGGGCCATTCCCTGCAAATGGTACTTGCCAGTAGTTTTGACAGCTTACAACTACTCTGTCCTTCTGTAGAAATCCTGATGTGTAATTTGCAATATAGACAGCTCCTATAATCTGACGAATCTCATAATCCTTTAATGAATGTCTCCCATTTTGCCACATGTGAATATTAAGCATCTCAGCTCCCGTTTAGGGGAAAAAAAGTGTTTCCCACACTCATGTCTACAAAGCTCTTGAGTGAGCCATAAGGGTTTGAGATGAGAGGGCAGATAAAACAAGCCACATCTACAGTTTTAGACCGTTCGTGCTTGGGAGTGTGAGGGGACTGAGTCACACTTCTCAAAAGCTTCTAGTCATCAGTGTTGTGTGTCAGACTGCTGTCACTGTATGTGAGTAGTAAGCTGTGGATTCAGCAATACAATAAAGAAAGAGGAGAAGGCAAATGAACCCATTAAAAGGTCTTAAAGTCACCCTTTTACAGACATATTGTAAGGAAGCTTAACCACATATTAAAAGCCTGACCTCTTAAGCATACCTTGAGCCTCACACAGGTAAAACAGGTAAGCATCCTCCAACACTTTGTACTAAAGCTCCCACCTCTCCAGAGAGGACTCAGGTCCTGTAACTCCAACAAGCTCCTGCACTAAATCTGAGCTTGCAGCCAGCCATGACATACAGGCAGTGAAAAGCTTCTTCCCAAATTACTTCAACAGCTTTGGATCCAGCAGACCCTACAAGATGGGTCCTTGGTTGGAGGAAGGGTCCCAGGGCTGCCACTGGCTTTGTAGTTACCAGAAGGCACAGTAAGAGAAAGGTCTTAGAAGTCTATCTGCTTGGGCTGGATGATTTGACAAGTTACTCCAAGATAGGTGCAGGAGCAAATTTTATTTTCATTCATTCATCCACACGAGAGCTCCCATGAGTTTGGCCAAGATGTTCTGTCACAGTTAAGATATGTAAAGGCAGTGAGAGATACTTCTTCCGTATAGCATCAATAGGGATGGGGACCAAGAGCTGTTCTTGACAACATTCGAGAGATCATGTCCTGGTTGAAGAAAGAAGAGCAAATGTGTGGGAACTTGGGAATACTAGGTGTTCAATCCAGTATAAGTAGCCATGGAGTTAGGAGATGAGGCTATACAGCTTTGAACACAAATCCTAATCCTTAGCACAAGGCACTATGGGGCCTTTGCTCTCTTTGATCCACAGCTTTATGGTAAAACATCTTCTCCATGGAGAAGACAGTACGCTGGGGATGGCTTTCTCTTCCCCTAATATTGTGTGTCTGCAGTGGAGGTGCCTCTGTCAGTGGCAGCGACAGTGATGGGCCACTCAGTACAAATGAGGACTTGTGGTATGATTCATCCAACCAGAGGCAGGAGCTGATCTTAGCGGGCGACACTGACTTGATTTCCATGGGAGATTGGTGACATGCTCAGATGGAGACACCAACCCATTACATAAGCCCACACTTGATCAGATGGGTATGGGTCTGCTGCCCTTTCCTATAAGAGGCAGGAAAAATTCTTTAGTCTCTGATACACAGCAGAGCACACAGTCTTGCTGACTCTAAGAAAGATCCCTTGCTCATTCACTGTTTGTCCTCGTTTTGTCTTTGAAGAAGTGCAATTCGCAAAATACTTACTGGCCTTGCTGGCCCAGGTACTTGACAAACTTCTTCCTAAAAGCCATGGTCTCGATGTAAATGAAATACAGCAATAACTTCACATTCCTTTGCAAATACAACCCCAGTCCATGCTTCAGCCTGAAAAGAGAGAAATCCATTGGCTCCCAGTGTCATGAATTCCCGATTTGAAAGTGCTGGGGCAGGAACACTTCCTAGGAAGTGAAAGGAAGACAGCTCCCAACTCCAGATATGCTGGAAAGAAGGAACTAAGGGTGTTTTTAGCATCTGAAAACTGCCTTGCATGGTGCATGGCTGCACAGCATACAGCTTCTTTTCCCCAGCTTCTGTAATTCCTGCCCCACACCTTCCTTGTCCACCCTCTACAGCTAAGGGTTGTGTCCACCCCAAGAACAGCTCAGATCCTCTCTCTGCCTAACTCTATAAAAACCCCATTGGACACATCCATTTCTCTATCTCAGGTCATTGGCAGTTTTTCTAGCAGACACTAGGCTTTCTGGTTGGCTCAACTGTTCAGGGAAGAACTGAAATTTCAGAAGAGGGAGAGAATGGCCAGACATTGCTAATTTTCCATCATGTGGGGAGAGATCACAATGCTCTGTGTCCTCTCTGCTACGTGAAAGCGGAGATCAAAGCTGTCCTTGACATGGTCTGTATTGTGGGTAAGGCAGGCCTCATCCAGCCATTCAGAGCTGTGTGCGTCTGGTGCCTGCCTGTATCTTGCATGCCTGTTAGTTGAAGTGTCTGCAAGATCTAAGGGAGGAACTGGTATTTACATGTCTGTAAGTGTGTGTCTGTGTGGGAGTAGGGTTTGTATATATTATAAAAAGAAACTGCAGATGGAAACAACCCAGTCTGGTGTCTAAGGCCTGGTTCAAAGCCCATTAAAATCAGCAGGAGTCATTCCATTTACTATGATGGGTTTTGGCCACATCTTTCCTTGCTCCTCCCCAACATGCCTATGAAATTAGGGCTGCTCCCTGCCACATATCCTCAATTAAACTCTGCAAGCAATGGAGCTTCTTATATTCACCACAGTGACTATTTTGCAGGGAACTGCTGGAGATGCCCCCTCCTCTGGTGTTCACATCCTAGAGATACTTAGAGGCAACTATTGCTCATTCATCACTCCTTGCTCAAGATACTGAGATCCCACTGTTTGATTTGTGCTTGTAAATTAGTGCCACCGGTTTTTTTACATCTTTTGTTTTACTTTTATCAGAACACACTCCAGCTTCATCTCCCTCTCCAGGAGCCGGACTTAAGATCAGAAGGGCTCATCAGCCCATCACCTTCCTGCGTACCTCGGTCTATCTACCGACTCTGCCTGTACTGCCTATAACCTTTCTAAAATTAAAGCATCTGTTTCTGAAAGGCTTTCATGCTGAATTTGCAGATATCAAAAGCTCATGACCCCTTGACACCTTTGGAGGTTTGCTCTAGTGGTTGCAGTCTCTGTACAGCAATGATGTGACAGACCTTTGGGTCTGTCAGGTTTCTGCTGTACTCTGATGTATAAAAGAGCCCTTTAAGATCTTATCTTTTTCCACATAAGTTTGTTTACAGCCTGTAAACAAGTCACCTGTCTATCCTCTTTTCCGTCAGATCACCAGTTTATGATCCTGAAGACTTTCACTGTAAGACATTTTTCTTGACGCTTTCCATTTTAATAGCCTTTAAAAATGTGGATGCTGGAAGAGGACCAAGTACTGACGTACCAGTCACAAATGCACAGTTGCTTCCACTCATCACTCCCTCATTTATATAGCCACAGAGTGCAACAGCTCTCTCTGCCACAAGAATGAATTAGAAGTCAAAATTGAGTTGCTTTTCCTCTCTGTGCCACAAACCTTTGTAGGAAACTTTCCTGTCTGCCTTCTTCCTCTTTGTCTTCCTCTAAATATCTCCCCAGCTCCTTGATTTTCTGGAGGTTTCTCACCCAAGCCTTGACCAGGCTGAACAAACCCATTTAGTTTTTCCAGCTTGATAACATCACAGGTCAAGGTGGAACAAACAAAAGTGGAGGGTTGAACCACTGAAGCGGTTCGAGATCTGCCATGGGGGATGCCACAGACAGCAATGCAATGTTCTGCATGAACGTGCAGGAGATGTGTTCAGGGATAATATACTTGCACAGATATAGAATTGTTTTAATTCCAGGCTGTTATCAGATCTGGAAAAATGCTGAACGAGTGGGTCGCTCAAGTATCAGTTTATTTCTACACCATCAAGAGGGAGCTGTATTTCCTCTCTAACATCCACACTGTAATTGCACTGCCTCTGCAAACAATTACCTGTGCCGAACCAGACTCTTTTCCCAACATTAAATCTATATTATCAGTACATTCCCCACCCCAAAAATTAATTTTCATTTTCATACCCGCACTCCTGTGTTATAATAGATAATGTGAAATTCTCTCCCAACTAATTGGTGATATTATTTGAAAGACAGGAGCTTCAGCATGTTTGGGAAGAAGATGTAATCACTTCACTACTGCCATACATTATGGTTTGGTTTAGACAGCCAAAGTTTTCCATAGCACTTTCTGCCACAGTATTCGATTGAAAGATAAAATTGCATTGCTTGATCACTGTGACTCCTTGTCAAAAATAGTACACGCTTGCAGTGCAAGCTAGAACTGCTATAGACATACACGGACATAAACTTTGCTCAATAATCTTGTAGTCTCCTCCAAAAATTTGCTACCCTTTCCTAGTGGGTTACAATCATCTGGGGATAGATGGATAGCCTTCTGCCAAAGCCGAAGCTGGCCAGCATCTCTCCTACACTGTACCTCCAGATCTCTCCCAGATCTTCTACTGCTTTATCCTCCTGCCCCCAGCCCATACTACCTCCTAGGCACTGTGGTGCTGCCAGAGGCGCTGTTTTTCTTCAGTGCCTTTGTGTGCCTTTGTGTACCTCTCTTTGAGGAGAGCCAGTAGGGCAGGCAGTGGCTGAAGGGGAACAGCCAGGTGGTGGTGGATGATCCATGCAGGAGAGGGGATGCTAGGCCAGTTATGTATGTTGCTTGGCCAATAGGATGGAAATAGGCATAGGGCTACAAATTGCCATTACTTGGGCTCCTAGCAGTCTATCACCATAGAAAACTGCCTATTTTATGAAATCAAATCGTCCTAAGGCAAGTGGTTCCTTTGGATAATCTTGAAACCTGAGATAAAACAGGAGAGGAGTGTCTGGTAAGGCCAGAGGAGAAAGACTCTTACCAGGAGCAGTTCGCTTGTAGCAAAGAGTCGCTGACTGCTGTCTAAAATGAAGACTACTTCACGACTGCTTGGAGGCCACAAGCAGCCCTCTGAGCTGAAGGACCTACCATGGACACTTTGGATTAAAGGGAGGGAAGAGGGGGCGAACTACATCTCTAACCAGACTGAACCTCTCAGGAACTCACCTCAGGTCCTGTCCAGAGCCTAGCAAAGTGGCTAGCCAAATACAGGGGACTTTTACTGAGATAGGGGATGTAGACTCTAAGGCTGTCATGAGAGTTCCTGTCACCTGTGAAGTATAGAGGTAACATATGCAGTCTCCCCAGATCCTGATGTGGACAAAGCGCTCAGAGAACGTGCACAATTAAATCTATGCAGCTTTAAATCACATTAAATCAATCAGAAAACAAAAGGCATGTAAGTACTGTCTTTATTCTGCAAAATAATAAGAGAAGAAGAGCTAGTCTGAAAATGACTCCCCACGCAGAAGAAGCAAGGGCAAACAGGACTCTCTGCAAACCAATGCCAGAATTTTACAAGGGCTTTTCTTATTCCAGTCCTAGAGAGCATCAGAAAAAATACCTTAGCCAAGATTAATCCTGACAGAACAGGGAGAAAGAGGGCTTTTGGAGGGGGAAACCCAGAATGTATTCCGGCCAAAAGAGAGGCTGGCTTGCATTTGAACTGCGTTATTTTCATGTCCATCATTGCCAGTTGTTTTTTCCCTTCTCCTGCACCATTGCATTCAGAAATGGTAGTGCAGCCCTTCATGGCAACTTTCATAGACTGTCCACCTGCACAGAAAAAGAAGTACATGCCATGTAAGAGGGAAACCATTCTCCATAGCTATTCCCTCCCTGGTCACTGAGGCTCATGTTTTCTTCCTGAGCGCTGTTCATTTTGTGCATCCAGTTGACTACAAATCCACCAATCCATTCCCCTGCAGTTCCCTCCCCAAATAAGTTTGAAGAAGCAGGAAGGTCACCTTGGTTGACCTGAAATACAAAGGAACTTGGGTTTGCCTTTTCCTGCTTTCTGCTGAGTAAAGATAACAAAAATCTTTTAAATTGTTTTCTTTCTCTCAGGTAGAGATTCTTCTCTTCAAATCTAGCACAGCTTCCTAAAGAAATGAGTTATGCGATGGTATTGCATGAATTTATTTGTCTCTTGCTCTCTCTGACCCTCTCATGACTTTTGAACCAAATGACCATCTTTCAGCCAAATTTGACATAGGGGATGAGAAGCTGCAAAGACATTAAAGGACAGTATTCACTTGGCTAAATGTGGCTATTCATGATAACGACTGACACGCTTACTCATGTAAATCCAAGCTCTAAGGCCTCACAGGATCTAGCCAAGCTGACAGAGAAAGCTCATTCATGCATCTGCTGAGAGAGGGCCTGAAGCCTGAACTTGTCCCTTACCAGACACCAGAACATCTACCTGAGAAAGGGACCTTAAAAACGCTGCAGCCACATGAAGATGCTCACATCTAGCCTACATCTTGGGCGTCAAAGATAAGTGGCCTGAGACCCAGCCTGGGTCCCTTGTTCCAGTGCTCCCAGAGTTCCTCATTAGCCTAGAGTTTTTTCCACTCAAAACGGTAATCTACTTAGGCCTGCTGTGCCAAACTAAAGACCTATGAGAAAAATTCTTATAGGTCAACAATTCCAAGCAGTTTTACAGTTAAATTACTTAACTACTGACAGCTAGGGACACACAGCAAGTCAGACAGGCCATGTGTGACTCTTCCCTTTGATCCTGGGTTCATAACTCCCCGGGATTCATATATTTTCACTGTCATTGTTTTTTTGCTCACACTGCTCGTGTTTTCTCCTGTACACAGGCTCAGAGGTCTGGAATATTTGTTGGACATTTGTATCTTGAGTACAAAAAATGTATATGAGCATTTCACTGGTTCCTCATCTTCCATTGCTCCCTCTATACAGTTGCTTCCTCTGCTTGGCTCATCACACTGCACAGATCTCCTCGATTTACAGTGGCCAATCAATCAAGCCAAGACAAGTTAAGAACCTTTTCTACTTCAATAACATGCAGTTTGCACCACTCTTGTTCCGTTGTGGTGACTAAGCAAATGATTGTTTTCTCTTGTGTTGGCTCCGCAACACACTTTTTAATTCAGAATTTGGACAAAAGGTGTACAAAATGTACAACAAATATCTTAAGGCCTAATATTATCACCTGACAATAATATCATCCCAGAGAAACTATGTCCATAACCACACACAAAGGCTTTTTTCAGTCTGCTTTTACAGCAGGTGCTGCTGGCCTTGACTTTAGAATTTTTTCTGCCTGCTGAAGCACTGATGGGGCTGCCCTGAGACGCAGAAGTTTATTACCCAGGGGAGAAAGGGAATGGGAGCTAGCTTTTCCAAGCAGGCGGGGAGCTTGTCTACTTTCCTCTCTCGAGCCACAGTCTCTACAGTGGAGAATAAGATTTCTGAAGGAGAGCATTTCATGTTGACCACTGCTGGTCAAAGACGATGAGTTCCCCTCACTAGGAAGGTTTTCAGGTTCCCTGACCCCAGAGGCTCAGCCGCCACATTCGTGAAGAGGGACTTGTCTCTGAATCTCTAGGCAAAGGACCACCACTAAAAGAAATAATATCCTGTGCCCACAGCAGCCAGTGTCACCTCATGAGACAGCTGATGGCTCTGTGTTAGGAGGCATCCCCTGTACTCCAGGAACGTGTCACCTGAACTTCCTCTAAGTTAGCAGCTGGCTTAGATTCAGACACATCCTCATGCACCTTAACTAGGGCATTCATGGTCTTGGTCAGATTTATTACATTTCCACATATCAGATTGCTTCATGAGTCCAGTTTTGCTCCTGGCCTCTGCCATACCAATGCTGTGAGGAATTCCAGCAGTTATCTGCGCATGGCAGGGAAGCAGGGAGAAAAAAGCACCCCTGCTCTTTTTAATCAGCTTTAAATATGTTCCCTTTCAGGTTTGTGTCACTTCCTCTGTTTCTCCTTCTCAATTTTTTTGCCCTTTTTTATTTTTATGTGATGCTTCCTCCTAGATTGGTTTCACCAATTTAACCAAAAAGAGGATAGTCCAAAAGAAAAGATAGTTACCAGGATTTATCAACCCAGCAAGGTCAATGCATTGTGTTTCAGATCCAGTGCAATTTATGGTTTCGTTACCACACTGGAAGGAGTCAATGCTGTAGCAGGCAGGACACTGTAATCCATTGGGCACGTTGTCCACTGGTGGCACTGGGAAGAAAGAGATTGATTTTAATAAAGAAGGAGAGGAAGTACAGAGGCTCATCACCCGTGACCTCTTTAAACGCCCATGCAAAGACCCTCTCTGCCAGCAGCAAGAATAACAGAGTCTATGTGGCCACAGACAGAAAAAGTTTTCTGTGCAAAACCGTGCTGCAGACTCCCTTCCAGAACCTGCTTTGTGCAAAATGGTTTATCACAGAATCACACAGAACAGTTGAGGTTGGAAGGGACCTCTGGAGTTCATCTAGCCCAACCTCCCTGCTCAGGCAGGGTCCTCTAGAGCATATTGCCCAGGATCACGTCCAGACGGGTTTTGAATATCTCCAGCGAAGGAGACTCCACCTCCTCTCTGGGCAGTGTGTGCCAGGGCTCAGTCACCCTCACAGTCAAGAAGTTTTTCCTCAGGTTCAGACGGAACTTCCTGTGGTTCAGTTTCTGCGCGTTGCCTCTTGTGCTGTTGCTGGGCACCCCGGAGAAGAGGCTGGCCTCACCCTCTCGACGCCCTCCCTTCAGATACTTGCACACATTGATGAGATCGCCTCTCAGTCTTCTCTCCTCCAGGCTGAACAGGCCCAGCTCTCTCAGCCTTTCTTCATAGCAGAGATGCTATCTTTCAACTTAACTTCCCATGGCAGGGGAAACTACTCACAGGACTATTTTGCAGAGCCCTTTCAAGCAAAAAGCCCATGCTGAATTTCAGTCTGTCCATGACCTGTCCCGAGAAGCATACAGGATCTGCGATGAAGTCATCTCTCTTGCAAGACAGGGCTGAATACCCCCAAGGCAGAGGCTTGGGCTAGAAAGCCATACCTCGAAATGGGAAGGCAGAGATAATGAGGTGACAGGGTAGAAGCAAAAAAGCAACTTGCTTGAGACAGATGCTGTTCGACAGGCATCACCCACGCAGCAGGCCCAGCCAGCTCTTCCTTTTACTTTCCCATAGTTCATGGTGACAGAGCCCAGATGGCACACACTGGACATCAGGCAGGTCTTGATGAATGAAGAGATTGTCATCCCACCTATCATGAAGGAGAAAGCAGTGCCGACTCATTAACCACCAGATAACTCCCTTCCCCTCCTATTATTTCCTATAGCAAGAACTTCTCTGTCCCTTTGCCTGCTATATGGCCTTCCCCACATCCTGACAGGGGTTTGGAGATAGCAAAGCCACCCTGAAGGCAGTGCTGAGGAACTTGGTAAGGTTAGCTCACAGGAACTAAGGTGGTGCTACTACATCTGAAACACTAACGAGGAATTTCTCCCTCTCCACAATAGGTTTAAAGGGAGAAGGAAGGTACAATTGTTCCCAGTCAACTAGTGTGTTGCAGATATTTATCTTAGCTATAATGCTCCAAATTTAGAGCTTATGGGGCAACCCATGTGCCTCTGACCCATAGCCCACACTTCCCTGTGTGCAGTCCACAAAGCACACAGATCCATCAGCTGCAAGCTCTGACATCCTCACACAGGCAAATCTAGTCTTTCCCATGAGCTAGACTTAAAAGGCTTGACAGGAGTGGCAGAACAATTACTGAAAAGCAGTCTCTTGAGTCTCTTCCAGCACTGGAAGGATGAAGGGTCACTTTGTGCAAGCAGAGGGAAGAAACACACTGGAGCTAGCAGCGTGAAACCTGACAGAATAGGAGCCAGCTTCCAGTCTAAAATCCAGTGGTCACAACAGTGAATCTGGATGATGGCTAAGGCCAAGCCACTAACACAGCAGAGAGTGCAGCTGTGTATGACCTCAGCACCCAGTGCTAGTGTGCCAACTGCTGGGGGGATGTGCTGTTAGCTCAGTGCCAGTAGTGCCACCAGGCTACCTGGGATCTCCTTCCCAGTTCAGGGAAAGGACTCAGATGCAGGCCAGTTTCTGTCTCCAACCCATGGTCAACCTACCCTCAGTGCTAGATGTCAGCAACCTTGTGTCCCTAACAGTCCAATCCCTCGACTCAGCTACTCAGCTCAGCCCCAATTAAAAGCCAACTTCACCATCAAGTATGCTGTTTAGGTCTCTCCCCTCTTCAGCTCAGAACTAAGCCCTCCAGGTAGGTTTCTGCTCCTCAAGATGAAGAAATATTGTCCTTTTCCCATTCCAGGGCAATCTCTGCATCCTCACTGAGTGAAAATAAAAATGAACAACTCATCTGAGGACTTACCATATGGCAGAGATGGAGAGAGAGACCCATCCCCCTACCCTTCTCTGAAAGCTGCATTTGTAAACAGCCAGAATGATCTTCTCACCTACCTATTGTGGTCTCATGCAGAATGGTGCCACAGGAATCTTCATCACCACTACAGTTTTTCAGTGGGCAAGAGAAGCTTTTTGCTATGCTGTGACAAACCTCACACTGAAGAGTGGTCCCTGAGGAACGAAGTAGGACATGTTCTTGGGTAGCAGCCACAGGAGATTTCACTTCCCCTTTTATCTACATTTTGCTTCAGCATCTGATTAGCACTTTTCAAGTTTCACTTCCCTTATTTTTCCTGTTTCATTGTTCAATTTGGGGGGGGGGAATAGTTTTCTTTTGTTTTTAATTCTAATTTCAGTTTGGAGACATGAGAGGAAGCCTTGTCAAGATAGTTTTACATTTTAAAGCCAGTTTGACTTGTCTCTTATAGGATGTTGCTTGGTTGGTTTTGCTGGGGATGCTAAAGAAATAGGCTTCAAATCCCCTCTGCCCTGGCAGGCATTCAGGCATATCCTGGATTTGCAGCCCCCAAATCCTCTCTTTGCAGTGACCAGGGCAGCCAAGAGGCTAGGGATCAAGAGGCTGCCAGTAGGTCTTGACTATGCTATGTACAAATTGTGAATGGTATAGCTCTTCTTAGGCATTAGAGGAACCCACTTTATTGACTGCCTGCTATTTCAGGACGAGAGTATCTTAAGCAGAACCAGAATATCAGCCAACCATCAGGAGGCATTTAGAGAGGAATAAAGAGTTTACGGAGAGAAGCCAAACAGCTCATCTTCCCTGACACACACGCTCATCTGCACCCAAGGGTTCACCATGCAGATTGAGCACATGTCAATTTCCTAATCACAGGTACCATCAAAGATACCTTGCAGTAGCTGTGAGACCTGCATGGGGTGGCAGTCATGACACAGAACCTCTGAGAGGCAGTGGTCTTCTAGAGCAGCACTGGAGGGCAGGTGAGATAATAAATAATGCATAAAATGTCACAAGACACAAGGCACGAGCAAATTAATTGAGCTCCTGAGTTTATATCAGTGGTGGCTAGAGACTGATTCAGCCAACTAAAGGTCTATCTGTCTAAGAGCGATTGGAATCACTCTCTAGACTCCTATGACTGCCTTGACTAGAATGTTAGTGACTGCTGTGGGAGCTCATGTAGACACCTACATCTTCATCTGCAAGCTGGATCATAGCACCAAAGAACCCCTACTCCACCCTGATCCACCATTCACCCCCATAAAAGGCAAATCCCCCAGAATAAGGGATTTGCCTGTGGCTCAGATGGCAGGAACAGCCCCAGGCACGGAATAACAGTTCCCAGGCCCGTTCCACATCTCACCGCCCCGCAGATCCTAATAGAAAACTTACCTGAGTCTAGGACAGCCAGGAAGAGGCTGAGGCCAAGAGATACTTTCATGCTGATGGGATGAAAGGACAAGAAGCCATCAACTCTTGCTGAACACAGCACTGCCTGTCACAAGGGCTTTTATAAACTGGAGGAAATGGGTACGCCTGTATTATTTAGAGAAAGCTGCTCTTTGAGGAAGTGGAATTTGGAGACATGCTCTCAAGAATACAGATGCAAGAGCATGCTAGCACTGGTGTTTATTTTTTTCTTTGATGAAAAATGTCTTCCTTTTCCTTTACATGAGGAATGCTGCAGATCTTTCCCCAGTTTAGAGTATGCAGGCTGTAGGAAAAGACTGGCTTGCTTGGGGTCCTTCAGGTATGTCTCCAGGGCAGACTTTGTTTGAACAACATTCTGCCTCTGCCATACATATGAATGCCTGAGAAGAAACCATTTGAACAGCCTTGTTGAACTCTCACCATTAAGCCCAAAGAGGCCAAGTGTAGCAAGGGCCAGCCTGGAATTTTCCTCATGGCTGAGTTTTTGCTGGCTGGCATCCCATCTCCCTCCCCATTAAGCAGTCAGGAGCTCTCATACCCCAGAGTAAGGCAGCAATGCAATGAACTTCCTCTCCAAGCTGGCATGCAGCTTCTCTTTGCAAAATGACTGCCAACAAGCACCTTGGAGCAGGCTGAGTCAAGCGTTCCTGGAGATGAATGTATCAGAGCTGCAAAGCGGGTACTCCAGGAAGCAGGTTTTGACATTAAACACTTGGAAACTAATAAGAAATTCTCCTCTCATTCTGCTGGGCTCTAAATCAAACCAGCCAGCAGAGAGAAACCATTGACGTGGCTGTGAGATAGCCTGGTCACAGGTTAGGTATTGTTAGAACAGGTTTTCCAAGCCTCGAGATCTCGTGATGAGCTAATGCCAAGAAGCAGTGACCAACTTACCATTTGCCCAAGGGTTGCCTGCTCCATTTGCAGGTTTTATCAGCATGTGCTGCCTCACAGTAATTATTCCCTACCCTGGAGACATCCTCTATAGACCTTGATCTGCAGCAGAGAGGAGGACACAGCTAGTTGATTTATGGGGATTTTGCAGGATTTTTAAGCAAGAAATCTAGTCTGCTGTGGAAGGAGTCTCACCTTGAACGTGGTAGGGTTAGATGTCCAATGACAAGCAAAGATGGTTTTACTGCTGAGGTTTCCAAGTGATGTGCAAATGAACTAAGTGCTACTCCTGGCTCTACCAAAGATTTCCTGCAAATCTGTAGGGAAAAATCTCAGATCTCTCTGATGTTTCTGCTCATTCTTTTGCTTTGATTTACTATTTCTTTTTCTCCACCTCGCTGTCTCCTTCTCCCATTTGGGCCCAGCCTCTTCAGAGGAGAAGTGTTTTCCTGCCATATCCAAATACAATAAATAGTCCAGTGGGGCCTCTTGTCAGCTAAGCCCAGGGTATTATCATAATGGAAATTAGTGCAATTAGAACGGATAAAAGATAGGTTACCCCAATGGCCATAAAGCTGACATCGCAAGAGGACAAGAGAAAAGAGTACGCTCACTTTGAATTTGCTTGTCAGCTCAGCAAGGATCTGGTGTCACAAACAATATGTTGTAAAGAAGTCAAATTTCTAGCGGCAGCCAGTCTAGGATTAAATTACATTTCTCATTGGACTTAACTTCAGACTGAATAAAAACCTGTCTCCAGGCAGGCTGGGGTCCTCAAATCAACATGTTCCTGCTATTTAACTACATGTGGGACTGCAGATACAGATAGGGAGATGGGTGGATGTGGCTGTCTCTTGTGATTTTAATTTCATAGCCATTCACTTAAGATGATTACTGAATCGCCTGGGGAATTTTCCCTGAATGACATGACTGCACTAGCCCCACTGAATTACATTGAACTCACCCATTTCCCATCTCTCATGCAGGGAGGGTGTGAAATGCAGCCTTTTTATGTGTGTTTTTAGAGATGAAACCAAGTGCAGCAAGGAGCAGCCATGATCTGCAGCAATAAAAGGCCTGGAAAATATGACTTATGAGGGGAGATGGAAATAATGAAGGTACTCTGGGGACAGCCAGTCATATCCCCATATATCTCCCAAAAAAGGTAAAGTAATCTAGAAGGCAGGACAAGATGTCACTTAGGTTAGGCATTGGGGGAAGTTTCTGACACTGACAGCAGTGAAGCACTAGAGCTGATTCCCTAGGGAAGGTGTGAATCCTCCATCCTGGCTGGCTTGGAAGAACAGGCTAGACAAATGCTTGTCGGGGATGATTTAAGTAGATGGGATCCTGCTCCAGGCCTAAGAGATGGATTAGATGCTCTCTCTCAAGGTCCATTCTAAACAGGTGCCTATACTTTTATGATTTCACAGTGTGTATGAAGGGCCTGTCTTCTTGAGGATGTCTGTGGTTCCAGAAGCAGAGGAGGTGATAATATGTTAGTCATCAACGATACCGTGCAGGGAAGTGAGGCAAGGACCGGGAAGGTCAGAGAAATTTGTGAGCAGGAGAAGTTTGAAATCCAAACCTGAAAATAACGTTGGTGGGAGGGGTTGTTATGGACAAGTGGGTGGAGGTCAAGAACCAGACAAAGATCTAGGTTCAAATGCTGTTTCCATTGCACACTGTCTTTGGGAAACCGGCTGTGTTTATGCAAGAGATCACTAACTCTCTGAAACCGCATCTTACTCAGGAAACCCTGGTGCTGAAAAAAAGCTGAGGCTAGCAGAGCATTGTGGGGGAGGGGAGTATCATACATGTTTTTCAGGGTCCTGTACACCACCAATGGCTCTCATATTGGCTCTAATATCTTACTGGCTCTGACCAGTAAAAGACAACAGCTCAGACAGTGTCCCAAAAGCCCAGGCACAGTTTCTGTGGGAGCGACAGAGGAGAAGCTTCTTCTATAGCTCTCTTTATCTAAGGTGCGAAAGGACAGAGCCACAATATGTGGGGACATTTTGACAGATAAGTCATCTGTAGCCCATAAAAAATGGCTCTAGAAGGAGAATCAAATCCACCCCTCTTCTGATCTGATCGCTTGCTTTCCAGAACAACTGGAGAGATTGGCAAAACCTGCCAAGCTGGTTAACCAGGCAAGAAAATATAAGACAGAAATGCTAACCACACAGTGCAAGGATTAGAGTGCTTATCTCAAACACTGAGAGCAGGAGGAGTCCCATCGGTTGCTGTACTGCTTGCTTGCTGCCTACGGTCTGAACAAGCTTTTAACGATCACTTGTCTCTGCTGCAGCTGCATGAATTAATAGATCAGCCCAACTGTAGGAGGTCACTGTAAATCTAATTCCCACTCCTGAAAAAAGTTCCCAGTCCCAAAAAACAAATGCTCCATTGCGTTTCTCCATCACTGCTGCACTACCTAACCCCAGCCCAAGCCAGAGGGGTGGAGATTTGTTGTCTCTTTCCACCTGATTTGGGATCAGGGCTTGAAACAGGAGCTGGGGAGGGAGGGCTGGTGGCACTGAGAAGGTTCACAAGAGCAAAACCTTCCCTCCATATGTGGCGGCAGTGGCACGGCAGTTTATTCACTTCAAAAATAATGCGCTTGTCACTAAGGGGGTACCAGCACCTGAGGGAGGGGGAACTGCACCCCAAAATGGAGCTTGGGCAGAGACTCACAGAGGGCAGCCATAGTAACAGGTTCCCCTGGAGGAACAGGGTCCTTAACAGCCCCGTACTGCAGCTGGGTCCCAGCCTGCTGTGCTGAGAGCTGCCCTGGCTCCTGGCCCCGGGCTCCCACCACCAGTGTGGGACCTGCCCTGCCTGAAGCCGCCTTTTTTTGAGGGGTTAGTTTTCAGCCAGGTCATTCCCTTAGGAGGAAATCTACTGTTGGCAAAGGATTTAGGAACCCAGGAAGAGAAGCTGAGAGGGCTGAACACTGAGCTGTTTGAAGAAAAGGCTGGAAATCACATGACCATGCAGTCTTAATAAAACAATTATTTAAATATTTTCTGCTGTGGCTAAAAAAACCCATGATATTTAACATGTTATCATACATGTACAACATCCTAGTGAAACTACATATAATCTACCTGACTGAATATAATCAAATCATGTAACTCCATGAGATCTAAACAATTAAAGGAGTATAAAGGAGATTTTATTTTACTTTTAAGCCTACACCATTTATGGCAACAACGGTGTTAGCATTGACAAATTGTTGGTAGCCTGGTCAGCAATTATCTTTTCAATTGAAATAATTGCCAGGGAATCCAGCTGCTTTTCAGACATCCTTGAATGAAGATAGATTTGCATCCACGTTAGCATGCCGAATGAGTCGTCCACGCTTGCATTAATGATCAACAATGTCATCTGCAAGCAATCAAGACAACAGCAACTATTTAATCCTAACCCCCTGGTGACGAGGTAAAAAATAAGTCCTTTTTAGACATTCATATTTCAACCTTCTCTTCAGTGAATTGCTTCAACACACAAATTGCTTCAACATCTGCAAAGAGCAGAGCTAGCTTGCTAAGAGTATTCCAGGCTGCCCAACGTGGCAGATCAGTCTGCCATTTTTAGCTAGTCCATGAAGCTAAAGCTAATGCTGCCACGGGCTGGTGTCAATAGACAACAAATGTGTAAGAGAAGGAGAAATCCGTTAATACGCAATTAATATCCATGCCTTTACTTATTATTAGTGTCAGTGGTCATGGACTACTGGAATAAAAATTCAACATTTCAGGGATGATAAAAGTGGCAACAAAGTTCCAAGTCCTGGAAAGAGTAGTATCCAAACAGCTGCCGTTTATAGCACCCTGGAGTTTGTAAAGGAAGCAATGAACACAACAGGGATTTATAAACTTCCCTGAAGAGCCTAATCTTGTAAGCAAAAGCAGAGCCAGTCAAAGCCAGCTTGGAGAAGAGGCACCCATGGACTGTAACTGTTAGGCTGATCTGAGGGATTCTGTAATACAAGGATTCATTCATTCATTCACTCACTCTTTACCTCTAGCTATCTACTGCTCACATCTGGACACATGTGGCACAGGAATCCTCCTTAGAACAGACTGTGAGATACTTAGAAATAGGAGATGCATAATGGTAAAGGGATTCATGTTTGCCATTGACCGCCTTTATTCTTGAAAGTGTGACTTTATCACTTTCCCACCCCTCTCTTCCCACTCGGTCAATTACTAATCAAGTTCCACTAGCAGGGAACAAGACCATATCATGAAATGTAGTAGTCGTGGCTGAGTAAGACGTGCCTTGGAAATGGGCAGATGCAGCCAAATCTGAACACTGAAAAACAAATGTTACCAATAGGCTAAGACAAAAGCCTAGGCTGTGTCTGCAGACTCTTGCTCTGATGGGAAGTGTTTGCGTGCAGCTTTTTCTTCAAATTGGCACACAGATGCAGCTGCTCTGTTTGAACTAGAGGTCTTTGAAATCTGGAGATCTCAAAACCCTAATTTCCCACTTTTGATTAAAATGAAGTGATCTGAAAATGACTGAAACTTCATTACAGTTTTTGGCATCATATCTCTGAGACATGTACTGTCACTCTGTCAATACTATTCTTATCTGTCGCGGGATTCCTGTATATGCAGTACATGTCTTTTCTAATAAGCTGAGGTGTTAGTGCATTTTTCAGTGTGAGCTCTTGCCTCCTTTTTCCAGTCCTTTATCATGAAGCGTGACACATTGCATAAGGAAAACCCCGGAAAGCCATGCCCTGCAGCATCAAGAGACATGCTCCCAGCCTTTCAAATGGTGCTCATCTTCCATATCACTTTCCAACCCAGCATTATTCATTGTGTGATAAGCATCATAAAATAAAGGTATTCCCAGAAGAGTGTGTCACAGAACACGAAGAGGAGCAGGTTTGATCAAAACGTATGTTGGTTTGGGCAGATTTTCTAGTCAATAGGCACTTTAAAAAATAAAAAACAAAAATTGCTGTTGTATTTTTCTGGGTGTTTTTAAGAGCTAAAGGGATGCTCTTTGCTCTTGCGTTTTCATATTCACTCATGAGGAAATGCATCTTTTGCATAAGGTAGCGTGAGCCCCCAGGCAGAATGACTGATGAGTTGTAATACTGTGGGATGTTTAAATATTAGAGCAAAGAACATCAGATAAATACCCTGAAACAGCAAATAGTGAATGGCAGGGAAGAGAGCTCCAGGCAGACTTCCACAGTTCCCAGTGCAGGGTGTCCACGATAGCTCAGCATGAGCAAAGGAGCAGCCTCCCATGCGGTTAGAGCATTGGCCAGGGGGGTCAGAGGGCTGCTGGTTGCCAGTTTTCAGAGCTGCTGTATGAAAAAAGACAAATTTCATTTTACTTGCCCTAAGCTAGGCAGACTGGAAAGAACCAGATGGAGGTGCCAAGTGGAAAAAGATGAGCAACCTTCCCAGGGACAGCCAAACACTTTAACTGAATTACATGCTCCCAGGAGTTCCTACCTGCTTAGTCTACTAGGACTTGAACCTGAGTTTCTCACTTCCTGACAAAACCCTGCTTGTGAGGATAAGAATCATTCTGACAAGGAACACTTTGCAAATAAAATATAACAATATATATGTTTTCACACATACCCACTCACTCTGCTACACCTACCAAAGAGAGATTGATTTCAGTAAATCAGGTTAGAGTACAAATGCCCTGGTCCTTTCCAAAATAAATTTTTCTATGAAATCTAGGTTTTCCAACAAAAATATGTCCCAGTAAAAATTTTCTTAACAGTGGTAACAGAGATGTAAAAAAAAAATCTCCCCAAACAGTCTTTAATCAGTCTGCCCTGAGTCTTCAAACCTGAAATAATTTTGAAGATACCTGATACAGGTGATTTACTGATAAATGGCCAAGGATTTGTGGGTTTTGGCCTAAAGGCACCATCTGGGAAACCACAGGAGTTTAATGAGCCTGCTCCAAAGACATTAGGCTTTTATGGAAACAGATTAAAAGAATTTTACTTAACAAGTTAATCATGTAGTATAACGAGTAAATAAAAAAATAATGCCATACAGATAAGACATGGGAAATTCCTGTGCTAGTGACATGAAGTGTATGGAAATGACAGTTAGGTGGATGCAGAATGAAAACATAACAAACAAATATAAAAGAAGAAAGGCAGACATGTAAAACCAGGATTATAAGATTATTAAAACACTAGGGCAGTTCCCTATTAGGGCAAAAAGTCTTCCTTAACGTGTCTTTTTTTTCAAGAAGGTTTTTAGTATCTTCACACTTGAACTTTTGCATGAACATAGGGTGAATGATTGAACTAGGGTCCAGATTTCTCAATTACCTTAGTCAATAGCATAAAATACCAACCACAGAATCACAGAATGGTTGAGGTTGGAAGGGACCTCTGGAGATCATCTAGTCCAACCTCCCTGCTCAAGCAGGGTCCTCTAGAGCGTATTGCCCAGGATCACATCCAGATGGGTTTTGAATATCTCCAGGGAAGGAGACTCCGCTACCTCTCTGGGCAACCTGTTCCAATGCTCAGTCACCCTCACAGTGAAGAAGTTTTTTCCCAGGTTCAGATGGAACTTCCAATATAATCTCATTAGATGTGACCATTGCATTTTACCTTGATTTTAGGAAAATCAAAACTATGTTTACTTGCTAAGCAGAGCTCAAGTTTTCTCTCTGTTCTTTCATCCACAGAAAACCCCGCGCATCTCTTACACCTCCAAGAGCTTCTGATCCGACAACTTTCATCCAGTCTATCTAGAGCTAAATCGACTTCAGATGCCTTGCAAGTTACCTATATAGATCGGCTCATAGAAGTTACTCTTATACGAGAAACATCTACTCAGTCTTGCCCTCGTGCATCTCTACTGGTTGTCACATGCCCATCTCCAGTACTATCTTCTTCTAAATATTGCATGTAAACCAACAAGAGGAATTAGAATTAAATCATGGGCCTACTCCCATACAGTGAAAGCAGGCTGCTACAGTGCCTCCCACTGCTATTGCTAGTTGTAGACTCCTCAGTGAGAAGGTGACACAAAACAAATATTGTGGCACACTGGTATTGTCCCCTGGGAAAGGCTGTATGGCTGATTTTGGAGCCACAGGAGGAAACATAGTGCCAGAAAGGACATTGAAACTGTGGGAGGAATCTTCCCTCTCCCCATGATGGGACCTTTGGGACCCTCTTGAAGTCACCTGCTCAGGGAAGAGCTGCTGGCAATGCTCAGATGTCCAAAATCCGTTGTCCGGATGAGATCAAGCCAATAGTGAAACTAGTTGAAAAGCTGCTCTTTTTTCTTTCAGTTCATCAGCCAAACCGATAAAATAACAAGCCATGGCTATCTAGTGAGGCTTTCACTTCTAAGGAGTGTTTTAACCTTTCTCCGTTTTTAAGTTTTGGCCAATTTGTAAGTGAAACAATTTTATCCTTTCTTAAAATAATCTCTGGAACATTACTTTGTCAGTTTTTCTCTCTGGTACCACCTCAGCAGATGACAGCTCCATGTTTCTTCACAAATAGAAAACACATTTTTCCCCTGGAATTTTTTTCTGAAGCCTAAAACAGGTCATATACTGGAAAGTCTGCATCAAGCAATGGGGAACTCTGAGCAAGCATGCTGAAAAGCAGAAAATATTGGGATCTCTGTAG
Organism: Struthio camelus; assembly: GCF_040807025.1. Lineage (NCBI taxonomy): Eukaryota > Metazoa > Chordata > Aves > Struthioniformes > Struthionidae > Struthio > Struthio camelus. The sequence continues at coordinate 60,033,979 of NC_090981.1, read as the reverse complement.
CTCCAGGAGAGGCCTTTCTGGGCTCCTTTGGTGGTCAGGCAGAGCCCATTCAGGCTTGTCTCCAAGTGGCATGTAACCAGACCCTCAAAGCACATGGATCAAAAATCTGAACTCTAGGGAAGGGAGGAATCATGAGCCCTTACCTGCTCTTGAGTTGAGGGTGTGAAGCTGAGATCCAGAGAAAGCCTCAGTCTCCCCAGTGGAAGTTGCACATCAGATAGACCCCAATTCAGACATACAATAAGGGCAAACAAGGGAAAATGCAGTGAAGCATGTTCAGCTTCCATCTCCAGGCTGGGAACCTAGACAGTCAACAGAAAGGAATTGCATGTGCTAGGCAATGGAAATAGGTCTGATTACCCTTCTCCCTTGCAAAAGGAAGTGCTCACTGGAGAAATACATGAAATTCATCAGGGTATTTCCACATGGGTTCTAGAGATGACAGTGCTTTGGGAGCTGTAACCACAAACAGTGTTAGAGAAAACCTTTTCACCCCTTGCCTCACACTTCAGGGAGCAGGATCAGTGCAGACTAGCTACCCAAAGACAGGCCATTTAATAGTCCAGCACTGCAGATCCAGTGGTTCAGCTTGTGCTGTGGGGCATAGCTCAGGGTGACTGGCCACGGAGCAACTTTTGAGCACATGTCTCTGGCCAGACTGGACACTGAAAAAAGCTGCTTCTCTCATTGCTACTTCCCTGCCTTACCCAGACTAGGGAATTCAGGTTAATGCATGTGGGCAAAAAGCTCAAAAAATCCTGGCATAAAGCACCACCACAGTCATCTGTTAGTAATGGACTTATCTCTACTTTGAAGGAATATTCTCACATTACAGTCGCATTCTTAGAAAAGGGAGCGACAGCAGTGGTGAAAAGTTTGCACATGCAACTCCACGTGCAGAGGCAAAATAGGATGTGAGTGAAGATGAACAAAGCTGGGGCTCTAAGAAAAGGGTTATGCAAGCTTTCTGTCAGTCATCTTAAGGGTGAATGGGGAAACAGATGACACACAGGCTCTGCACACTCAAGTAATAGGGTTTGGACTTCCAAGCTCCATGAATTCTGTGGCTGAAGATAGAGAGGTGTTCAGTTTTGGGGTAGCACAGTGATGAAGACAGTATGGGCACCTGAAAAGAGTCATTGAGATAGGATTTGATTGTAGGTAACTGCTAGACTCTGTACTGCATTTCAGATGCTACGCTAAGCTGCTGTTATAGGTTTGCTGTTGTTCACATGTCAGGTCTGCCAGCCATGTGTGGATTTTTCAGATACTACAGGGCATTTCAAATAGCTCCGAAATGCATGTGTCTTAGCCTGCAAGCTGAATCCCCCTCAAGGAGCCTATGGCTCCTATGCACTGCAGTATCCCTGGGGCCTCTACGATATTCCGCATGCCAGGCAATTCAAAAACATTAAACCCATGGATTCACAGGACGCTATGATAGTGCTTTGGCTTACAACTGTCCCTGAGGAAATATAACTGCAATAAGATCCAGTTATGCCAGCACAGTATGTATGCATAGAAAGAGGCAATACCAAGTCCTAAATATTCTAGCAAAGAAACCTGAACACAGAGAGCTAAGTGACTTGCTCATGGTCTCACAGGCAGCGAGAGCGTCCTGCCAAGAGCAATCCTGCAAAGTCACTGCTGCTATTACGTATAGCTCTCTTTCCCCAGGGTGACAACCCCACATGGCAGGGTTAGACACACCAGGATGGCTCTTTGCTCTGAAAGCAATAAACAGGAGGGGCAAGACAGACAGTATCATGCTACGGTTTTCCAGCTACTCTGATATAAACACATTTCTTGTTATATCACCTGTTGCTAAGGAAATAGCTTGTGTGTTCCACAGAGGTTTGCATTCATCAAGACCTGCCATTTATGAACCAGGTGGAAGACAGCTGTGGAAGTACCAGTCTTGACCTGCCTTTTGTCTGTGCCAAGAAATAAGTATTTCTTGCCATACTGGCCTGCCAAAGCTGAGTTGTCCTGGTGGATGGAACTGGTTGGGCAGAAAGCCAGTGCCTTCTTCATCCATCTGTCCATCAAATAGCTTCGGGAAGAGGTTCAAGAGTACAGTCAATGTGGCTTTGTGGCTCCTAGTACAAGAAAAATCAAAGTGCTGTAGCCACATGAGGCAAAGCTCTTGCACTGCAGAATTTCACAAGGCTGACAGAAATGTATTCCAAGGATCACCTCTGCTCTAGCAGGCTTTATTCTGCACCAGACCAGACATCGTCTGTCTGCACTAGTCTGTCTTTAGGTCAGATATGATGTCATTTGACTGCAGTCTGTGGTTATCATACCATGGCAGTTAAACCAAGACCACCACTTCTTTCCCCAACACTACCTGCTATGTATGTCCCCTTCCCCCTCCTTTGGGCCACTACTAGTGCTCTTGCTATCCCTGGCGAGGCAGTTCAGAGAGTGGATCTGTCTGAATACTGAGCCAGCAATGAAGACAGCAATACTTGGTCAGGCCAAGCTGGCAAGCATGGAGAGGACAAGGTGGCAGCAGCCGAGGTTTGACTTGGTTTATGTTGGCAGGGAACAGCATAGTTACCCCATCGCAGATGTGGTGTGTGCTGAGTCAGGCCAGTATAGGAACACAGCTGCTGCCTAAAGTCCATATTATGCATTCTGGCTAATTGAATTGAAATTTAATCAAGAATGAAATCTATTTCGGTTCAGATCTGTGCTGTGGCATGACCCAGCAACATACAGACCTGGTACTGAGGACTGCAGAAGCACAAACCGCATCTATCTCCATCATTCACAGAGACCTGAGTCTTTTGCTGGGACCTCTGCAGGATCCCAGGCTCATCTTCTGGAAGGTGGGCACCTCTCCATCATGGACAGGACAATTCACCAGGATCTCCTGCAAGGGAGGCTAAGAAATGAATTCCTCACCACATGGAGCTGAACTCAGGACACCCTGTCCTTGGAAACTCAGGTAAGTCACGGCTTTTTGGTGACATCCCCACTCCAGGAATGAACTGGTGATTCTTATTTTCTAGACCTTCCCACACCCCAGGCTGTCCAGGTTTTGGCTCCCCATGCACTCAAAGCTCAGAACACGATACTTAAGCTTGCCATCAATAACAAAGTGAATATAACACTGGATCCCCTCAGTTGAGATGACATTCATACCATGGAAAAAAAAGGCTCTATATTCTCCTTGTGACTACCCCCACAACAGTCCTGTTATGTCACAACAAAAGGAAGCTGTTTCTTCTTCTTACAGATTGTAAAGGAATAAACCAGTCCTCTGCAGACGGAGAAATTACTTCCATGAGGGAGTACGAGGAAAGGCGACACAAAATCAAAGCTGGGATTAAAATTCAGTAATCCTGGACAATAGTTCAGTGCCTACTGATGCAAAGTGCCTTTGGCCGCAAAGGAAACTGCTGTCTAATTAATGTCAGTGAAAGGGAGGCATACACACAGCTCGTACGCACTCTCTGCCAAGGTGACAGCTGGCAATAACGTGCTGCCAAGAGCAGCCTGTGGCAAAGTTACCTGTCTTCCACAGCCCAGGATAGGTGTCTCCTCATTTCAGAGCTACCTTCTACCACCAGTGGGCTGCTCCCACCGTTTTGAGATCCTCTCCCCAGAGGCACTAACCCCTCTGAAGTTAACCTCCTTTTCCACTAGAAAAGGAAGCTGAGTCCCTTATACGATATTTAACACCACCACGAAGCCAGAGATGTTTTTCCCCCCGATTGTGGCCTAGAGCAAGTGCGCAAGACTCAACTAGCCCAGAACTTTCACAAGGCATCACCAAGATGAATTATTATTACCAAGTTATTTATGTGATTACTTAATATAGTGTATGCATAACTGGATGAAATCAACTCTCTCTCTCTCCCTTCTCCTTTGTCCAATCTCCCCAATTATCTTCATCTGCAGGAGCCAAGCTCCTTTCAATATCTCCAGCTTGCCAGGGAGAGCTGCCCCAGCTTGCAAGCTGAATTATAACACACCCTCCAAATAAGAATCTGGCTCAGAACATGAGCCTTACGTGAGAATATCCCTTCCCTTAAGTGTCTAACAGGGAAAGCACAGTGAAATGAGTAACTGATTCGATTTGAGTTGAACTGGAAAAATCTATTCAGTCCCAGTCTCACTTTTCCCCTCCTGTACTTGCATATGCACAGACACATGCAGCAGGTCCATTCTCGGGCCCCAGAGATGAGTTCAAGGCTCTGGGCTAGCTTTCCTACAGCAGGTGCCTGGCTCAGGGCTTCTATTTGGGATTCACAAGCAACTGTTGTCATATCCCTAAGAAGAGACCCAGGAGAGAGAATCCCAGGGTTGCATGAGTGGAAAGAAGGTGGTCCTTGTGCTTAGGAGTTATCTGAGGGGCTGTTTTTCAGTGGGAAGATGCTCAAATTTACAAGACTTGACTGTAAGCTGTAAGGCTGGGAATAGCTCCAAGGCTGCTATGCAACGTACCGAGTGCCACCAATTCTCCCTTAAAATTCACAAGTTATCAGGTTCACAGAGCCAGGGACTGCCCTGCAGCAGATACTGCCTGAGCAGCCACAGCTTAGGCATGATTTTCTGAAAGGAGGAGAGGTTCCTCTCATCTGGAGAAAGAGGATGACCAGTTGGGATCCAGGTCCCCCAACAGGGGAGAGGATGAGAGGAAATCAACATTGCAAGACAGTTGAGAAAATCTCCAATTTTCCATTCAGGAGGAGAATTGCGGTACTATCCTCTGGGGGACACCACTAGCTACAGGCCTCCAATCAGACTTCATGCCACTGATCACAACCCTCCACACTCTGCCATTCAGCCAGTCCTCAAGCCACCTCACTGTCCACTCATGTAGCCTGCACTTCCTAAGGGTCAGAAGTGCACTATCCAGCCATCCTGGCAATATTTCTGCTTATCATCTGCGGGGAACATGTTTGGATACTCTAAATCCTTTATCCTCATTCCAGGGAGGATTTCCTCACAAACACCCCATGGAAACCTCACCTGCCCTGCCCTGCATTAGAACCACTGCCTGTCATGCTGAGCCTTAGACTGCCATGCCGTTCTGCCCTATGTGTCTTCATCAAGCTGTCAGGTCTTGTCCAACATTGCTGTAATCACTGTGAAATGCATACACATGCCTGAGTGCCATAGGACACAGGGGGATCCAGGTCCATGGTTAGGTCTGCTATTCTCTGTTACGGCAACAGAGAGGAGGAGAAGAAATGCACAAATGCTCCCAGGGCCTCCCTAGTTGCATGGCCAAGGCCTAATGGTACAGGCAGTTAATAAGTCTGTTAGATCACTTTTCAGCCAAACATGGTCGTCTTAGAAATCCACAGACTTTGGGAAAATGCTTAAATGTGCACCTCTGGAGTTCAGTGTGGAAGGAGCCAGGTGATGTTTCGCAGGGATGGTCACATTAGACAAGCCACCAGCTCCTCCTGGCTGCCAGGTCTGGCCCCTGAATCCTTCTACCAAGCCGTGCTGGGGGAGGAGTGCTGCCTGGGACACCAGCAATACTCCGATGACAAAAAAGCAGCAAAAGTCACTTCCTTTCTCTCACTGGGGCTTCATTTCACTTCAGCCTCCCCAGTGAGATGGCCCATTCCCAGCATGATATACTCAGTAACTTTGATGACATGATCCTGTTTGCCTCATATCTGGAGGGGATCCATGTGACACATCCACAATCCCTCCAGGGCCTTGAAGCTTTGATCTTTGTCCTCCTTGGTCATTTTTCATTTCTTGTGAGAGGAAATAAAAAGGGTGATCAATAGATACACAGGAAAAGGTGTCTACTCCATGGGCATGGACTATCAAGGATACAGGTTCAGATAAAAAGGGAAGATGGGCATCTAGCAACACTAGGTCTCGAGCAGGCAGGTGGTGTGAGGCTGTGCTTAAATCTAACAACAGCATCTTCTGTGAGCCAGCTCTGTTCCCTAGAGCAGCACGCATTTTCCTTAGAAACCAAAAAGGCCAAAGTCACTATCGTCTTTCTCCCAGAAATGAGTAACAGCAGAGAATCACAGCCATTTTCTGAGCTGACTTACAGCAATGAATCAAGGCTTAGTGTTTGGGCCTAGCTTTGCAAGGGGCAAACATCCCCAAACAACGAGAAGACTCTGGGGAAAATGGAAAGGTTTGGTGTGGAGCAGGGAGGCAGGGTAGTCAGCGCAGATGCTTTATTTTGCTTTTAGCCACAAAAACATCTGCTTACCAAATAAAATAACCAAAAGCCAGCCAGAGCTTTTACCATTCAGAGCTGCTGAGAAGCCACCATCATTATTCTTTTGGCAAAACAGTATATTTCCACACAGAACAAAAGTAGTAATAACTGAGCTGTAGCAATCAGCAGCTGAACATGGAGACTATCGCAGAAGATTATGTCTACCAGATGGGAGCCCTGTGCAAGCACAGCTTTCCTCTCTGAAAAGGAAAATCCAGTCACCTTTTCATCAACCATTTTAAACAGAAGCAACTTTGAAAAACCAAGATTATTTTTCAATTTAAGAGTTTAAAAATCTTCTGTAAGTTCAGGATCCTGCTGTCACAAATGACTTTTTCCTGATGCCATCCTGGAGGATTCATACAACCATGATGCATTACTTAGTCTTTCCAATTCTGTGCGACTTTAGAAGATCAAAAATCTCTGGCTGGAAATGAGCTGATCTGTGAGCAACAGATATCTGGTTTCTAATAGCTTGCATGCATGTGGATCCTCTGTCATCCAACAAAGGTCATGCTTATTAATAACTTCTTCATGGGGTCAATAACACAATCTCAGACCTCTATCCAGTCAGGTACTTTTGTGAAACGTACAGAAATTTATGACGCCTGCCACATCTGCCATTCTTCTATGTTTGACTGAAATTGGCCAAGTGGTTTAAAGGCAGCAGAGAAACAGACACACACGCTCACCCGCTTACACACCCAGACTGCACGATCACATAGGCCTGGGCTCCTTGGGAAAGCAGACAGCAGCAGATAATCATCTCCTCCCTTTATACGTTTCCAGTGGTAAAACTATTCCCTGCAAGAGATCATTCCTTGTGTGGGTAAATTTCCCTACCTGCAGAGCTCAAATACATACACTAAGAACATAAGACGAAGAGCACTGTGTTAGCTCAGGATATAGGGAAGAGATTAAGTTTGTTTTGAAGCCAATAGCTTGTTTGCACATAGATCATTCTAGAAGATTTTCCCTGATTTTCCTCTGAAGGAGCTAAATAAACCATCACAGGAAAAATTACTCAGAAGTGTCTGCTCATCTGTCTCATCTACAGCTGATAAAGCAATGCGTAGTCCAGAGCACATCTGCAACTCAAAACTCCACCTATCCCCAGAAACACCTCTCTCCCCACTTTATCATGGGACATGGTGACACCTGAAGTAAGAAAAAACAGGAGACTGAAGTTATTAGCAAGGGCATGCATTATGGAAGTGACATCTTCCCTCTCTTCTTTTGTTTCTTTGTTGCTACTCAATGCCTTCTCTGGCATCCTGGCTCTGAAGTGGAGTTTTGCAGTGATGATGCATGATGCACCTTCATGCTGTTTCTGAACATATGTGGGGAGAGAGGAAGGAAAAGAAGATGAGATAGTATAGAATAGCATAGGATTCCCCTCCTGCAGGTCATCTCGAAGGATCCTGAGAGCCTGCTGCCATTGCACTTGTAAGCATAAGAGACACAGTGATGAAACAACAGATCTTTGGCAGAAATAAATAGGGTAAAAAGTGGCCTCGGGGCACGGCAATGTGGGAAGTGGGTTAGAAGAACGACGCAAGCACAAGAGCAGAAGTTCTTTCTGAAACTCTGTAAGGATGCCAAGTGACCAAACTGCATATCAGTGGTGGAGAATTGACAGCCTGAGGGTTTCAGGGGAAGGAAGTCTGGTCCCAGGCTCACATGGTGACCTGGGGCATGGCCACAGAGCAAACGCAGCAGCGGGCATCAGGGCAGGAAGGTGAAGGGGGACAGGAACTCATCTGCTTCTGCTTCTTTCTCTGCCCTCATGGTGCAGAAGTCCCTTGCATTTCCCTGCTCAGTGAAAGTCACGATGACGCAAGATTCAACAGGAGAAAAAGAAAAAGAGGGAAGGATTCAGAAAGATATGCTCAAAGCAACAGGAAACTGAAATCACTGAGTGTGCATGCGGAGGTCTGCAAGCAGATGGTGAAGGCCCCGTCAGAGAGAAAGGCTTGGACATGATGGGAGGAAAAGTTTCATCTAGATCAGGGACCACGAAAAGAGATGTAAGAGCGAGATGGAAGGAGAGGAGCAGCTGGAGGGACAGAGATCAAAGGGTCTGTGGGAAGCACAAGAGGTCTGTCCCTGGTCTCCTGCATGGCTTTTTCCTTTGACGACCAGCTCCCAACTCAGGGTTGTTGAAGGCTGAGCTTTGTTCCCACAAGTTTAGAGCATAGGTGACCATAAAGCTTCATTACCTTGGCTCAGGAAAAAGTTCTCATTACCAGTACTCCCTTTGTACTTTGCTTCCTCCCAAGGACTGATAGAGCTGCAAACATTTCCTCCACAAAAATGAAAGGAAGAAGCCAAGAAGAGACCAACCCCTGAAGGGAAATAATAAACAAACCCATGATAGCATTACTTCTTTGATAAAACACCAGAGATATTCTATAAGAGCACCTCAGAAAAAAGCAGCTGGTTGCTGGAGCAGCAGCTCATTGATCCTCGGTGTCCTCAGCTTCCCAGTTTGCTTCATCAGGGCCAGTCCCACCCTCCCTTCTGCAGCGACCCACAAGTGGAAACAGCGCTGGCGCTCTCCGCTAGGACACTGGGGCAGAGGGAGGAGAGGGAAAAACACTGAAGATGAAAAAGAATGACAGGAAGACTGCCTCAATGAAAAAGAAGTACAGGACAAAACCTGGAAGACAAATTAATCTCAGAGACACTGAAACACGGAAGAGGCACACAAAAAGGCTGAGTGGAGAATAGGCCATGGGAAGGGAAAATACCAAGCCACTTAACCAAAATGATTGAATAGCAAATGTTACTTACAGTCTGTTTCCATTAGCAGACAACACTATCTTCAGTGTATGGATTCTCCCAGCCTGCCCAGGGGCAGGGCGGTGCTGCTCTCTCCCCTTTAAAGGCACACAGAGACCAATGCCCAGACCAAGAAAAGATCTGGGGCATGGGAAAACTCTGCATCACTGCTCCTGACTTCCAAGCATCTGGCTCTGACACTGCCATGCACAACACAAGAGACAAGTGCCTCATAGCACAAACAGGGAGACCTACCCCTCCCATAGCCAGGTCCGATCTCCTGCAATTGAGGGCAGTCCCAGGGACTTTTTACCCAGTGTTATTCTGCCCCGAGTTGTAGACACAGAACAGAAATTCCTTCCTAGGTTTCCTTTCAAGTAGTGTCTTAAGACGCATCGCAGGCCCCTCAGTCCTGGGTCTTTTCTAGGGGGTGTACCACTCAGGACAGACCCCAGCCTCCAGGTTTTTTTGTTAGCTTAAATCCAGCCACTCAGAATGGGATTCAAGGCACTAGAGACAACAAACCAAAAACAAGCAGAACTACTGCTGAAAAGGATGTTCTCACCCCTTCAGGGCCAGGGTCTCCTGTGCTCTGCTGTTTTCAGTCCCATGCGTTTTCCTCCTTTGCCACCCAGGGAGCCCAGCCTCAAAAGGAGGGAAGGTGGGAGACTGTCTTCCCAGGCAAGAAGTTTGCACACAGAGCAATTAGGGCTCCTCACACACAGGCTCCTCACTTATCTTATTGCTCCCAGAGAGGCTGAGACAGGACCAGCTGACCTGCTGGCTCCTAGGAGGGTCAGATGGCAGCTGAGCTGAGATTTATTGGGTTGTAGCTCTCCTGCGCACCAGGTGCTAATACTTCTGTTCCCCTGATTCAGAGAAGGTTTATCAGCATGACCTCTCCTCTCCCATTGGCTTCTGTCCTCCTGAAGGGCCAATACAGCTGTAAACGTTTCCTGAGTGAGCACAAGGCAAATAAGAGGAAAGTACTCACACATGTAACAGTTTGACAGGAGATTACCTAAAGCAGTACAGCAAGTAAGGGAAAGCGAAGTTAAAGGGCAACAGAAACTCTGTCCTTCTGTACTGGGTGGAGTTCAAAGGTTGCAAGTGAGGCTAGGAGGTTTAAGTGAAAATGTAATTGTTTCAGTGACTGAGCTGATGACAACCAAGACATAAATTTTACCTATTATGAGTTGTTGCAGTGACTCATATCTGAACAGTGAGTGTTACTTAGATATTAGCCATGTGAGCAATTTCCAAAAGCCCGATGCGTAAAATGACGTGTTTGTGTGATTGATGCCTGACTGCGCTCAGTCCAGAGAGGACAGGAGACCCTAGTGTGGCCCTCACCAGACAGTTGCCTCTTTGACTCGGCCTACAGCTCTTTTAGCTCTGACAGCCCTGGCTGAACTGTCAGCTTCTACATCTGGCAGGAAATATCCACTTGAAGCCATTTCCCAGTTTTGGTAGTCAGAAGCCCGAGCGTTTGGGGGGGGGCTCCCTGCAAGTTTGTCCTGAAAGGGTATTGTTGTGCTCTCAAGTACAACTTGGAACAGCTAAGGATCTCCTGGACAAGACAAGTCCGACTGGCAAGGAAGCTGTTGCCCAGTGAGCAAACTAGAAAAAGAAAAGTGTTAATTATGAGACATCATCAGCATTTCTCCTTGGGACAGTGACTGTGGTTGCTCCTCCCAGTATACACCAACCAACTCTTTTCAGCTACAACCTAAAAGCAGTGTTACTCTGTCTCCTCAAGACACTTGTTTTCAAGCCTCTGTCATAACTCTAAGCACATCAAGAATATCTGGGTGCTCAAAAGCCATCTTATCTGTGTGGTTTTCGTTGCTCTGTGCTGCAGTGCTCCTAAAGAGAGTAAGGAGGTGTGAGTAGCTCTTTTTGAAGGCGGTGCACAGACCTTTCATCTGCTCCCTGTGTCACTCTTATGCCTCTGTGGAAATGGGCATCCTACCACAAAGGCAATGGAAATGATCAGGAGTAGTCAGCATGGATTCACCAAAGGGAAATCATGCTTGACCAGTCTGACAGCCTTCTATGCTGGAATGACTGGCTGGGTAGATGAGGGCAGAGCAGTGGATGTTGTCTACCTGGACTTCAGCAAGGCTTTGGACGCTGTCTCCCATCACATCCTCGCAGGTAAGCTCAGGAAGTGTGGGCTAGATGAGTGGACGGTGAGGTGGCTTGAGAACTGGCTGGAGGGCAGAGCTCAGAGGGTTGTGGTCAGTGGTGTGGAGTCAAGTTGGAGGCCTGTGGCTAGTGGTGTCCCCCAGGGGTCAGTCCTGGGCCCAGTCTTGTTCAATATATTCCTCAATGACCTGGAGGAAGGGACAGAGGGCACTCTCAGCAAGTTTGCTGATGATACTAAACTGGGGGGAGTGGCTGACACACCAGGTGGCTGTGCTGCCATTGGGAGGGACCTGGACAGGCTGGAGAGCTGGGTGGAGAGGAACCTCATGAAGTTCAACCAAGGCAAGTGCAAGGTCCTGCACCTAGGCAGGAATAATCCCATGCACCAGTACAGGCTGGGGGTTGACCTGCAGGAAAGTAGCTCTGCAGAGAAGGACCTGGGAGTGCTGGTGGACAACAAGTTAAACATGAGCCAGTGCCCTTGCGGCCAAGAAGGCCAATGGTCTCCTGGGGTGCATTAGGCAGAGTGTTGCCAGCAGGTGGAGGGAGGTGATCCTGCCCCTCTCCTCAGCCCTGGTGAGGCCTCACCTGGAGTCCTGTGTCCAGTTCTGGGCTCCCCGGTACAAGAGAGACGTGGCACTCCTGGAGAGAGTCCAGCGGAGGGCTACCAAGATGATTAGAGGGCTGGAGCACCTCTCCTAGGAAGAAAGGCTGCAAGAGCTGGGCCTGTTCAGCCTGGAGAAGAGAAGATTGAGAGGGGATCTCATCAATGTGTACAAGTATCTGAAGGGGCAGTGTCAAGAGGATGAGGCCAGCCTCTTCTCCGTGGTGCCCAGCAACAGGACAAGAGGCAACGGGCAGAAACTGAACCACAGGAAGTTCCATCTGAACCTGAGAAAAAACTTCTTGACTGTGAGGGTGACTGAGCATTGGAACAGGTTGCCCAGAGAGGTGGTGGAGTCTCCTTCCCTGGAGATATTCAAAACCCGTCTGGACGTGATCCTGGGCAATATGCTCTAGAGGACCCTGCTTGAGCAGGGAGGTTGGGCTAGATGATCTCCGGAGGTCCCTTCCAACCTAAACGATTCTGTGATTCTGTGATTCTGTGAAATATGGAGATTTGTAGAGTTCTGTCCAGGCCACAACTTCCTGGGGAGGAATTCAGGTCCAACGTAGGGATCTCCAGGGCTTAACACAATTGCACACACAGAGGATGCCCTCAGATGCCTATGTGGGGCTTGCAGTTATGACATAGGACCTACAGGAGACCTGTGCCCTTTTGGAGTGACAACTAGAGCCAGGCAGGATTCCCTAGGGCATATTACATGGCTCCAGGCACCTGTATTTAGGCATCTGAATTGAGCTCATACTCAGCACAGCCAATGAGGCAATTCAACTGGATGGACTCATGAGCTAAATTATTCTCTAGGCTCCTTGACTATGTCAGGGATGACAACAGGCCTAGCATACCTAATGGCCATCTGTATTTGGGCACCTGCACGCAGGATTCAATAATAAGGCCCAGCTTCTACCTCTGAGACCTATGCTACGGTCACAGTCATTGCAGCATCCAGCACTCACAATCTTTTTAGTAACTCTCCTCATAGCAAGGGAGTCCAGGTCTGTTATCTGCAGGAAAGCATGAGAGGAATTGGAGCTTGGAGACCCTACAGGTGCGGTGACACTGAGGATATTGCTGTTTTGTCTCACTTTCCTACTCACCCAGTCCTCGGTGGAAGTTCATGGTGTCATTTTTCAGCCTGAGCAGAGTCAGGGGCTCATTAACATCCGTGAGCTGTTATTTGCTGCTCTTGCAGTGTGCTTGTCTCATAGCAATGGGCTACAGAGCTTAGTTCTGCACCCATTCCGTGCTCCTAGGTCTTCCAGTACTCTTACACTCATCCCTCCACCCTCTAATCCCTGGAAGCAGCACAGGGGGTTGTTCAGTGTTTGACTTTTCATTCTCTTGGCAATGAATGTCCGGGGGGACAGACACCATCATCATCATGCCATCACCACGGCTGAAGACGCTGGCTTTCCCATTGCCTCTGTTCATATTGGCAGCCAGACTGAACTTGATCAAGGAACTATGAGGGGCTTTTCAGGAAGCAAAACTTGGGCTGAAGTTTGGAATGTGCTGTGCAGGATCAAGTCTCCTGTCTGCATTCTGCTTCCCTGAAATTCTCCCCATGCATTCAGTAGTGTCCTGGCTTGATAAGGGACCAGGCCCCAAGGGAGGAGCGCACTGGTAGGGCAGAGAAAAGGCATGTGCCTTCTCACTGAAAGGAGCAATTCAGGCAGTGGATTCCTATAAAACTATAATACTCATTGCCGTAGGATGTTCTCAGGGCCAAAAGTATAAATGGAAACAGAAAAAGACCTCAGCACAAATTTATTCGGGCGTGGTTATTAAATTCCATATTCTTGATGTAACCTCCAGCTAAGAAATGCCCTGTCATGGAAGCAGTGGAGAAAGTGTAACCTGGGGAAAGACCACACCAAGCTTGTCCTATCTGTTAGACTCTTTACCACAACAGTGCCAGGCTCTGGGAGTATTGGCCTTGCTCTGACCTGGTATGGCTCTTACCTTCTGACTGTGGCAGGCTGTGGAGGAAAGTAGCTCTGTTCTCCATGACTCAGTGCTGGAGAAGGCACAGGAGGGGATGTCTTGGGCCACGGGAAGCACTGAGCACCCCCTCCCTTTTCCGGTAAAGCTTCCACTAGTTTAACAGTGGGCCCCCCAAACCCTTACTGGCATACTCTGGCATAAGCCACAACGAGGGGGTCCCAGACATCCACATCCATGTCCTGTTCCAGAAGTGGGAGCGATGCCACTTCTCCCCCACAGGGAGCAGGGTGCCCTGTAGGTTCTCCCATTCACCCCAAAGCAGTCCAGTACTGTAGGGCTCATCTGCACCAGGTCTCCTCCCTTTATTCAGGTATCATCCAGATTTACCAAGATACTTTGTACAAGTACAGATACACACTAAGCAGGATTTGCAAGCACATCTAAAGAGACAGGGCTACATTCACATTGGCTCTGCAGGTATAGAAATCTATTTGGTGATATTTTCCACTTGCTACCCACACGTTATCGCTGACATACCACTAGGTACCTTTCCCAGTGAAGGAAAGGATCCAAAACTGACTCTATCTTTCCACTAGAGCTGATGTAACTTTTTAATATGCGTTGTTTATGTTGGATTTCATAACCTAAATAATTCCATGTCATAAAGTTTCTTGGTTGTAAGTGCATTTGCTTTAATGAGTGCTCTGTACAGCTTGGTTTTACATCCAAAATGCCAGGCACCTCTGTACAGCTTACCATTTGTAAGAGGGATATAGGAACTGCAGGGCTGCCTGAAACTGTGATAAAATTTGGATCAAGGGTTTCATCCAGTGGTGCAGCAACTTTAGGCCTTGCTGTATTGCTGCAGTGTATTCGCACAGACCTATTCAAATGTAAACGCAAACTCTAAGCTGTCTGTTCAGGCAATCTATGCAGGTCAATCGCAAAGGTCCTCTTACTTCACTGAAATGCTGTTTACCTGGGGGAAGGGCTTTGATGCTAGCAGAAGCTAGCATGCTGCTTTGAGCATGCAAAAGAATTTGATATCAGGATGATTTTATGGAGATCTTTGATTAAAAGTCCTGTAGAAATTTTAGGAACCGCACATCAAAAACACCTTTTTAGCTCTAAGTTCATTAGGCAGTTAAATAAGGAAACCCCTATTTTCAGTCTTTCCTCAGACTACTGTTAGAGGACTGGGGGAAAAATTTAAATAGTCACTCCAATTTTGCAAATAAAAGAACATCTTGAATATGCCTTGCTTAGAATTTTAATTGTATTCTAATTCAGTGAGGATGAGACACATATGACAAAACTTTGTTGCCAGAAAAACTGACCTGCTTCTTTAATAAAAATGTTAACTTTTAACATGACTGAATCTTTTTCTCTGTGGCTCTCACAGCTCTACATTACTAACTTTTCCTTTTCCAGTGTGACTTTTTTATTATTATTTTATGGCTATCTATGAAAATATTTTCAATCTGATAAGCTCATTTGGCAGTATAATCAATCTCCAGTCCCTTTGGAGTGAGATAGTTTTGCTCATTTCTCCAACCAAATTAGTCCTTTGCAGCACTGACAAGCTACATGACAGCGGCTGGGTTTTAGATACATTTGCCTAGAGGTCCGTAATGTATTTCTCAAATGCACAGTCTGCACCCAGAAAAACCCCCTTTGGGGCAGGAGCACTGAGTCATGGGGGATATTGTTCCTAAACTGGGGCTTGAATGGAAAGGGAACCTCCCTCTCAACAAGGAGTTTGATTGTGCTGCCAGGAAGGATTTTCATTAGTCTTTAAACGGAGAGCTAATGGGTTTCTTCAGCTAAGTTGTAAATAATCAATAAGCAATATAGTTTATTGAATAAGACACTTTTCCAAGGCTACAGAGGCTCCTAAAGAGCTGACTGCCCACAAGCTTGGAAGTCCTGGACACATCAAGACTCTGTCTGGGCTGGAATTGGGTGGTGAGCTAAGAGTTCTTTCTATCTTGAGGTATAGGATGGAGACAAAAATCCTTGGCTGCATGGGAGAGCTGGGAGTCCAAGCACAACCTCAGCATGCAGAACTAGCAAGGACTCACATGGCAGAGCAAGGAATAGCTCAGCCTTCGTGGCCTAGTCTTTGCCGGTGATGTCCATCAACAAAGCCTGGTCCACCAGCTTCTTTCCAGGAGCAAAGACAAGGAAACCTGCCCTTCTCCTCTCCTTTGGCCTGTCCTGGGTTGCAGACCTTGCAACAGGCTTTTGCAGCTCTGCAAGCAGTCACATTGCAGGGACTCTCACCTGCCATGCCACATGCTAGGGAAAGGGGGTCACCAGGAGGCTGCAGCATACTGGCCTGCTAAAGGGTACCTCTGCGTGCCAGTCCCTAATTGGCACAGCAGTGATGTGGCAGTCCTCAGAGCAGTATACGCAGTCACTAGCCCTGCTGTGGAGATCCTTGTTAGTGAGCTCCAGCACGTGTCTGCACTGTCACAGCTGTCCTGCTCGGGTCCCACCAACCTTAGGGTTTCTATCCTTCAGTGACCTTGGTCCCACCTCCTTCTCCCAAAGAGCTGCCAAGTGGCTCCTCTTGGTGGAAAAGGAAGTCATGAACCAAGGGCATGATGGCACAGAGATGGGAAGAGAACAAGTGGCTCTCACGTGTCAGTGATGACTTCCATCCTAGGGCAGCTGTCTCTGAGCCCATGTGGAAACCAGCTCTGGGGCAGTCCCACCAACCCTGCTTGGAGACGGTCACACAAGTTCCACCAAACTCCTGCCATGCCCAGCACTCACCACTGACAGACAGAGAACTGAAATTCACTTTAAGGCAGAAGAGCTACGCAAAGGGATTATATTTCTCCTGTCCACACCATAGTGCCTAGCAAGGTGGGTCTTGTGTTTCGGGATGCCACCTTGCTCCTGTACAGCACACGTGTGTGAGATCAGAATGGAGTCTAGAGATCAGCACTGCTGCTGCCACTTTACAGAAGGACAAAGCCAACAGAGCCAGAAGAGCCTTCTGAGGCTCATTTGCAAAGCCCCAGGAGAACTGGGAGTCAAAGGCAGGTTTCCTCAGGTCCCAGATGGCGCACCACTGTGTTAGAGCACCTGCAACAGTTAGCCTAGATCAGGCTGAGAATCGAGAAAGAGGAACGGAATACTTGACCACTTCTCCACTCTGTTTTATAAACTTCATAAATGTTTTCAGTCAGAAGGAACAATTCCTGTCAACTTGACCTTCTGCAATATAGAGGTCTGGGAATTTCCTCCACCAGGACTTATTCTTGGAGTACAGCTTGCTGTTTAATTGAAAGGCCTTTCAGCAAGACAGCCACAGGCAGCTTCAATTTGAAACCTTCACACAATAGAGAATCCACAACATCTTTTAATGTTTTGTTCTAGTGACTAATTACTCTTCCTGTAAAGCATGAATAGTTTAAATTGTAGATTTATTTCTTCCTACAAAGTAAATATATTTCAATAGCTTGATGGCTAGAGTTCATCTGGCCTAAAACTTAGCTATCTATATTAGGCCAGATGATTCTTACCTTTCCAATGACTCCAAAAACAAAGCATTAACCGCAAGATGATTCCTTATCTTTTTAATTTGGAGGGGGGAGAGGGGAGGAGGAAGAAATCTCTTTTAGTGTGCACCAGTCTACCACATGAATTACTTGCCCAGTTCTCTGGAGGCAACCAAATTGAAAACAAACAGAATCACAACTTACAGCAGTTTTAAGAGCGCCAGCTGCCAGGGAAAATACCATCTGCAGTTAACTGCATCTTTCCCTCTCCACACTTCAACATCTCTAGATCTCCTCAGACTTAGCATACTGAACCACTCTATGCACTACTCTCCTTACAGGGTTGGCAAAGAGCTGCCCAAGTCATGTTTCAAATGAGGCAGATGCCTCTTGAAGGCAAGGCTGAAATCTCTCTAGCTCTCTGTCCATCCTCCTCAATCTGAACCTTCCCTTACCCACAGACAATGAATCTACTCAGCAGCTCCCACCACTTCTCCAGACTCCAGAAAAGTAGAGGCCTTACACAGTGGGTATATGGCTGAGATAAAAAGAAACAGACTTAAACTTTGACTTAAAACTAGCTCCAGGTTTTGTTGCAATCTTAGTAAGGATAACAACATAGAACACTGAAGCAAAAGTAAGATAAGGCTATTTAAAAAAAAAAAAAAAAAGAAGGAATTACTATGTCCCAGGTGGAAGTGAAAGGAATGGGAGGAAGTAGGGAGTACACCAAAAAAAATCCCGGAGTCCATAGTCATAAGGTCAGTAGCAAGAATGTTAATACATGATCACATCAGTGAAAGATACTGCGTGATTAAGGAATAGAAAAGAAACTAGCAGTCTTTAAGGAAAATAAGAAGGGATCTCTGCAGCTATGTTAATTGATTGCAGTTAATACGCAAGAATTCTAAACAGATTTTGAAGGATAAACATTCACATCTTAGAAGTTGGTAAACGTGCCGGTTTATCCCAAGACAGAACACGCAAAACAAACTCAGTAGCTTTCTTGCTAATTCACTTGATTTCTAGTTCATGAATTGCAGGAAACTGCATTTATCCAGACTTCAGTGAAGTGTTCAGTATGACACCACATGGGAAGTTATGAGTTATTTTGAAGGCAGTACAATTAATACAGGAAAAGCAAAGCAGGACAGAAATCAGTCAAAGAGCAACAGCAATTGTATTTACAGGGGATGCAGGCTGGAAGTTATTTCAGTAATTCTTGGAGCACTGGCGGTTTGGGACTATGTTTTTGTTCACTATCCCACACAAGAAAACAAAAGTAACTAGTGGAACATGCAAGGTGATGTGGTGCTGGAAGATGCCTTGAAGGCCCAGAAGGATTGTACAACCATAGAACTGCCTTGACTGAAAGAATACTACAATAATAAGATAGGCTGAACACTAGAAGGGATAAGAAACAAATTCTAGCCTCTTATTTTTTTGGTCTTAAGAAGAAGAAGATGTTCTTTACCCTGGCTCATAGCCTATACTTTGGCCTTTGTACAGCCACTCCAATGCTTCCCACTTGCTCCACAAGCCCAACCTGAAAGGGAAAGAAATAAAATAAATGGAGTACATGGACATATTAACACTTACAGGCAATATGTCCAGGCAATTCTCCTTTGCTTTTGTGGGCTCAAGCAAGGAAAAGGGCTAGAGAAAGCTATTGCTATAGATAAGTTCCTTTCCATGGCAAAGTTTACTGACAACTTCTTAAAAGCACAACTGACAGACATTTTAAAGTGTGGGTATTGACATTTTATTTTTTTAAAAAGGCAAAAAAGAATACATCATTTTAGTGAATGGAAATGTGTACAAAGTTACACATTTGAAGGAATTCATGCATTAAAGAAACAGGCTTTGAAAGAGTTTCTCTAAGGCAGTGCCACGGGACCCACAGATTCTTTCACAACCAATACTGCTCATTTCAAATATGCTATAATAATACGGCATTAGGAGAGCTGGGGATCCTCTGACATCACAACACTGTACAGGAGGTGCCTGAACGCCCAGCACCTCAATAGAAATTCCATGGTAAAAGGGCTGAGTATCAAGGCTACCTCAGTAACTGTGCAAGGTAGAAAACAGGATGCTCCGAGAACACAATGTCATAAACCTACAGCTATCCCAGGAAAATCCAGCAGTATCTCAAAGCTGTCAGAGAACAAGCAGTCCCCACAAATCTTTAAATTAATTCATCCCAACCCTGATATTTAGTAACAGCTTTAAGAAGTACATTTTATATATCTCTATAAAAACAAAAAAAAACAAAACAAAAACCACACTGTTGTGAAATTTACATGAACACACACAACTTTAGCGACACCATGTTTTCAGTGGAACTTGGCTAGTAGCCGACTGCAATTTATATACAAAGCTGACTGGCTCCCTGTAGCAGCCTTTCTAATTAAGCTTTCTTACCAGGTTAGCCCCTGGCTAAAACAAGGATTTCTTATGTGTTATCTTCTGTGTTGTGCCAATTTTAAAAATTGTGATTAAAACATCAGGGTGCAGTGGTTTGTAAACATTTTATCTTAAGTTAAAAAACAGTGCATTCTCTCTCTTCTCTGACATTATGGATCAACTGACTGATATGATCTTCTGGGAGTTCCTGGGAGGCAAGAAAAGTCTAGCCAATTAAAAGTCTTTTAGACGAGTTCACTCCTGGGGTCAAGTCATTGACTTTAGAGCTACACCAAGCATGAATTTGACCCATCACAGAAACATAGGCTGATTTTTTTTTTTTTTTTGTCAGGATGTAGGAGTTTCCATTCCATGGTAGTAAAGCAATTTAGATTTTGCAGCGTTCCCACTCTGCAGATGGGAACACAACCTTGGAGGGAAGCGATCTGCCAAGTTGACACACCAAGCCAGCATCACAGCCCAGAAGAGCAACAGATGCTGAATGCCCAGCCTGCACTGGAGGCACTGGACAACAATGCCCACTTTTCTTCTGACTCCTACAGTCCTCTTTCTCCTTCTACTAGGGAAAGATTACATGATATCTTTACGTTTGGGGAAAGGCTCACAGGAAAGTGTCTAAAGCAAATGCATCAGGGACGTACAGAGAATGTAGGCTAGAATATCGCAAAATGGGGGGGGGAGGGGGAAGACAAACAAACAAACTAAAAAAAAAACAAAACAAAAACTCTTCCTGTTGTTCTTGAAGCTCTCCTTGACTCCTTTCTCCTCATTGCTGACTGCAGTCCTGAGTAACATGTGTCTGCCAGACCTGGGTGGCAGCTTTCTCAGACCCTTTCCTTGTGCTTCACATTAGCCAGCTTGACTGTTTCCTGCTCAGAGGCAGGTGGAGAAGGCTCGTCATGACATCCAATCATCAGCTGATAGACTATCACTCCTGCAATGGCACCAAGGAAAGGAGCAACAATTGGGACCCACCACCACTGCCTACCAGTCCTGGAAAACAAACAAACAAAAATTAATGAGACAAGAACTGCAGCCTAGGCATTGATACCCCCATGTTTGGAGCTGGAACAATGTAAGACCTGGCTGTCCCCAAACATCCCCATTGACTTGCAAAAGACAACAGCCCTTGAGTGTCCACAGCAGCATCAAGGACAGATGGTGTCCTTCCTGCAAGCTCAAGTGACAAGCAATTCAAAAGAGCTACTTCTGGGACTTCCAGATTGTCTCTTCACCAAGATGGAAGAAAAGCTGTTACAGTGCCTACGTTAAGACGCCTTCACTTCCCTTCCACTGCCTGTGGCAGAGCATCCCTTGACAGCAGGAAGCCTGTACTGTTCATGACTCTCAATTATCTACAACAGCAACAAAAAAGGAAGACCGACTAAGGCCTACTATCTTACTATCACCCAAAAATGATTATAGGCAATTCAAAAGAGCTCATGTTGAAGGTGAACCTGAACTTCTCATGGATCCTCCTAGGTATCTGTCTTGATAGCAAAGCTGGAAGCTGCCCTGCTTCTATAGCTTCTCAAGAAATTAGAGCAATTAATGTCTTTTAAAGATTTTTATACAATCCAAAAATATCTCCTGGATGCTAAGACTCTTTGTGATGCCAGAGGTACCATCTACTTGGGCTCATTATTCCCCCCCCTACCACCACCCTTTGGCCACTAGGCTTTTATTGGCAAGCACTTACCAGAACACTTCAGTGCCCCAGCCAGCAATGGCTGTGAAGAGACGAGGCCCAAAGTCTCTGGCAGGGTTGACAGCATAGCCAGAGTTGAAGCCCATGGAGGTTCCAATAACAAGGACAACGAAGCCAACTGTGAAAGCTTCCAACCCTATGGGGACAGGGTTGTTGTAGGGATCCACAATAGCCAAGACACAGACAATCAGGGAGGCAGTGCCAATGAACTGGGGAGAAAAGGGAAAGAGGAAAAACAATTTAATCCAGATTAATCTTTTAACAAAGTTACTTAGCTCCTCTGAAGTCCTATGTGTTTAGAACTCGTCCTCTGCAGTGAAAAAGCATTAAGTTATCCCATAGCATTATCAGACCCCAATAGACTGAGCACCCACTGGAGAACAGGAGAGTGGAACATGCTTCTCCTGGCAGCCAATAGGCTGGATCAAGCTCACACCTTCCCCCACAAACAGTAGAGCTATGAATAGGCATTTGAACAGCCAGAGCTGCTGAAGACATCTTCCCAAATCTACTTCCAGCCTGCTACAGCTGGGCAGCTGCTGTTGGTCTTTGGGATTGGTGAAAACTTCAGTGAGGAGATCACCCCCTCCAACAGCAGCCACTGCCCCATGCCCCTCCTTGACCTCTGGGCTGTGCAGCCAGAGTGGTGCAGTGGGAGTGAGGAAGAGTCACCCTTTCTCACACTGTGGCTCCTCAGAGGCTAAGATCTCAGGCTTTGCCACGAGACCAAGATGGCTAGACACCCATAACGAGGATTTGCCCTGTGCTCCTCTTCCTTATGAGGAGGAAACTTCCTCGTGGGCAGAGGGAAAAAGAACTCATCAGAAGATCACAAACCACTGAGAGAGAACCCTAGAGCATCAGCTCAAGCTCATTCATGCAAGAGCCATGGGAAGCATCCCCAGAAACAAAGTCCAGACTGTCAGACTTGGCTAGTCTAGGTGTCCAAGGCTGAGCCAGCCCCCTGCTGTGCAGGCATCCTTGTACAATTTGCCATATCACTTCCTCAGCACTTGGGCGTTAGGTGGGGCTTGCTCAGAGGTGCCATTTCAGAAGGAAGATAAAAACATAGGGTTGCCCACTAGTGGGATAGAAGGCACTTTCACAAGAGCAAAGTGGTGTCCTTTTCACTGGTGCTCTTGCCAGGTGTAATCTATTGTACCACTGTTCAGTACACTTAACACCAGCCCTCTTGCTTTAAAGGTCCTTTCTGGATCCTGCTCTCCCTGCTGGCTAGGGAGGAACTCCTGTCTGCTCTAAAAATCTTTCTAGATATCTTCTCTTGAAATTGCAATTAATTCTTGGCCCTAACCAAAGCAGAGGCCCAGAACCAACCTGAATGATTCCTCTTCAGTTGCTGGTATTCCCCCAGTACCTTCTTACCTGGTCAAAGAATCCATTCACAATGTTCAGATGCTCAGATGGGTAGGTGGCAAAGATACCAGCAGTGCCATTCTGTCCTGTTACATACAGCTGGTTTTTGCCAAAAGCCCAGATAGCATCTAGAGGGGAAGAAAGGGAAGGAGAGAGAGAGAGAAAGGTCACTCATTTGGCATCATACATCAAAGAGGCACTTGCTTGGAAGATGGTCCCATAGAGCTGTGAATATTGAGACAAAATCCCCTGAGCATCCTATTGCTACATGTTGCGAAACCAGTTGCTATAGAGCAAATGCCAGCTTGGAAAACACAGGGTGTGGTCCACCATAACACTTCGGCAGCCAGACTCAGATTCAAAAGGTCAAAGGTCCTGCTCCTAATGTTTCTTATTGGCCAGGCACTAGCAAAGAGTTAGAGCTCACCCAAAAGGGAACACTAATCTGAGTCTTAATTCCCACCAAGGTGGGAGGGTCAGTGGAGCTGCAGTGGAGTCGGACACCTAGGTATTGTTATGATCTCGTCTGCAACAAACACCAATTAGATCTAACATCCATTAAGTCATGAACATTGGTAAGTGCCGATTGCTTTTACTTGCTTTTGTTTCAGGGTTACATAATAATCAAAGATGTGTTTAGCAGTATTAAACCTTTGTCTGAACGTCAAAAAATGTGTTTAGTTGTTGCCACTGAATATTGCTCTGCTCTACGATGTAGAGGGAACAGATGTAAGAGGAACTGGATTTCTAGGATGTCTTCCAAGATGTAGCCAGCACCCTGATAAGGGCAGGCAAAACATTCTTACTGTCTAGAAGCTAACACAAGATTAGATGCACAAGAGGTTCAATGTGAAACTTTTTTTTTTTTTTTTTAAAACCAAGGCAGCTAAATTGACTCTAGAACCATGCACAAGGATAAGATCTCCATCACTAGAAGTGTTTCATCAGCATTTCTGGAAGATCTGTTCTAATCTAGACAGTAGCTACTAGAGGGACCATCCAGTGGCTGATCTTACAGTGATCATTACTTAAGGATGAAGATTCACATATGACTATGCTGGCTGGCCTTCAAATTGATTTGAGGAGGCTTGAACCTATCATCACCGTGGGAACAGAAAAGACCTCCCAGCTCTCCTGCTCTGCAAGGAAATGCTTCTCTGATCTGGGAAGCAGCCTCCCTAAAGTCAGTCATGAAGAGCACCCCTTGTGCCCCAAAACACATGCAAAGTTTCTCTGCTTACCATGGTACAGCCCAAAGACAATGCCAGCTCCCAGGAAAGCCCCCAGTGTTTGGGCCAGAGCATAAACTGGGAACTTGATCCAGGGCTCCCGGGCCAGGAAGCACATGGCAAAAGTGACAGCTGGGTTCAAGTGTCCACCTGCAGAAAGGTTTGAGGTTAGTGCATCTTTACAGGCAGAATTTGGGCCTCAGATGAGTCAAGGAACGCTGGTTTCCATACCAGTGCTCCATAGAAAAAGCACAACCATCTGGGCCTATGTAACAATTCTCATTGTTTATATCCAGCCCAGGCAGAGTTGCAACATACCTGACACCTGTCCCGAGATCAAAATGCCAAGCATCACCGCAAAGCCGAAGGCCAGGTTAACAGTCAGGAAGCCTCCATGAGATCCTTTGCTGAGCATGGTCTGTGCAACAGACCCACAGCCAAACAGCTTGGGAGGAAAAAAAGAAGGGATTGAAGTCGTTCTCCACATTTCTTGTCAGGGCCAGTTGCTGAACAGATGCCCACAACTGTCATGCTTACATCTGCATGCGCCATCCCCAGCCCCTTGACAGAGATGCCAGAGTCAGCACCAGATCACAAGCTTTGTTGTGTATCTTATGCTAGAGGCTTTTTCCATCATCACTCTTGCTAGAAGCCACATCTTCTGTACTTTGGGGAAAAATACTATAGAAACTGGGAAATTCTCCAGTTTTGGATCTAGCAGTAAATTCTTCTCATCTTCAAAAGCCTCTGGAGATCTACCACTCTCTCTCTGATCCTTCCCTTCTCCAGACAGTTCTTGTACTCTGCAGGGAGACCCCTTCTGTTCCCTCCTCAAGTCTCCTCAGGGGATGACACACGTCCTGACCATCAGCTGAATATGACTCTTCTCGGCTCTGCCTTCACCTTCTCCATACCATCCCTCTTCTCCAAGCTCTCAGTTCTTTCCTAGCCCACCTATGACCCAAAGCCTTCACATCTTCAGCCTTTAGTCAAAGCACCTAGCATCATCTCTAAGGATAACAGGGAAGGAGAGGGGATATAGGGCACCTCTAGCTCCTGGCTTGCTCTCATTCTTCAGGAGGAATGAGAATAAAGGCCAACACTGAAAGCAAGATCAGCCAACAATTCACAGCCATTTCTATGTACAGGAGGCTGAGAGGACTTTGACAAAACATCTAATTTTGTGGTGGCTAAGAGTAGGTGAAATGAATCCTAACTCAGCCAGACTGTTCCCTGGACCTAGCTATTTACTGTGCAGCTGTTCAGATGAGGGATCTGGGTATGTTATTTTTTAAAAAAGCAGTAGCACTGGCAGGGGAAAACTTCACTACAGCCTGGAAATAGAGATATGGCTGAAGGCCATATTCAGCCTGGCATTCATGGAGACTGTTTCTCTCAGGCAGCCAAGGTTGACAGAGTGAGAGACTGAGGCTGCTTCCTTGAACTGAGGTTCCAACAATAGTCTCAGCCCCAAAGTTCACCACCTGCTGTGGGCACTCTGACCACAGCCCATAGTACCCAAACCGGCTGTATCCCTCCTATGACAAAAGGAGGTGGGAATGGGGCAGGGCAACACAGCTGACCTGTCTCCTCCATACCAACGTGGCACAGGTGCCATCAAAAATAAAAAAAAAAAGTCACAGCAGAAGCCCTCATTCCTACCCACACCTACAGAAGTCGCTCCTTGGGACAAACTCACTGGATAAAATAGCAGGCTGACCAGGAAAAAAAAAAAAAAAAAAGACTACTATTGCTGTCCAAAAGCCAGATCTGCAGGTCACCAGTCAGGAGCACAAACACTTCATATTATATTAACTGTATGGCTGGCAAATCATTGCTTTCATCCAGGCTCCTCAGGCAACACTCCCATCAACACAGCCAGAGGCTTGGCCTTCTGTTCGGGAGCAGAGGTACATCAAACACTTTGGGAGATGACAATTTTTTCTGCTGGGCGATAAAGGGTGTCTCCTAGTAGCTAAGGACAGGCATGTATTCAGGCTCAAAGATGTTTGCTCCAAACAGACACTCCTTTCCCAACCACATCCAAAAGCTGCCAACCATCCTTTCTGCGCTCACTTCAACAACCCAGCCCAGTCCATCCCTGGCAGCTCAGCCCTTCCCTCATCCAGCTGGGTGCCTTCCCTCTAGCTAAGTCTCTTCATTATCTACTATCTGCTGTATTTTCCACTGACTCTACCCAAGTTGATTCTCAGTTTACACCAGGGATTATTTTATCATCAGGTACTGAGAGCATCCTTGAACCAGAACAGGGACTCAAAGACTGCAGCTTGGTCCTTGCCTGCTCCCAAAGGTCAGAGATGCTCATAGAGATCACGACTTTCCTTATGGGTACATGGTCAGTAGCAATAGCTGGCCACCCATCTAGACTTCCTGCTTCTGTAATCCTCATCATCCCAGGACTACCCAATTGCCACAGAGGTGGCATCCTCTCCAAGTGGATAAGTCACCAAATGGGCATCGAGGAGGTGGAGTTGGCTCTCCACCCATTCTGCCAATACTGGACATGCCCATTGAGCAATTCAGAACAGGGGCAAAGCCAAAACACAGCTAATTCATCCCCTCCCATCTCCTTGGCAATTGATGAATTACTAATAAAATAAACACTGCACTCTGCCTGCTGGAAAAGGAGTGGTCAGATAGGCTACAGGCTAGCTCATGGGATGGACACTCTGTACACAGGTACCTCCCAAAAAGAGGCCAGGTCCACAACACAGGGCCTCATTTAGATTTAAAAAAAAAAAAAAAGCAACCCATAGAAGTCGTTAGCAAATGAGAGGGGACATCCAGCACTGCTCTCTACTGGGTAGAGTCAGAACAGCCCCTTCAATATCCTAGCCCTGAGCAACTGGATTAAGAAACCTAGCCCTGAGCTACCCAACTGAGAAACTGCAGAGAAGACTTGCATGCAAAGGCAGAAGAGATGAGCCTTGTCTATTGTGCAGCAGAGTCATCACTCCCAGCTATGCCCAAACCAAGGGAAGCATAAACTCCTACTGAGCAAGTAAATACTAGGTAATGCCCAGTGTGACATCTATTCCTTTCCTGACCTCAAAGGAGCTTCAATATGCTTTAGACAGAGGTTTGGACAGTATCTGCCTGGAGCATTACCCCTCTCTGAGGCCACACAGCCTGTTGACGTGACCAGGGAGGGGACGAGCCCACAAAAGGCTGCATTGGACATTTGAGTTTGGCAGGGTTGGCTCCAGGTTCTTCCTATTGAAGTAGGCATTTGTATTACTCACTCTAGAAGAACTGGCAGTTCTGCAAGTGAATGGCGGTTGGCTCACTAGCCACATACTTTTTAGTTGCAGAAACCACAGAGTAAAGTCTTCCCCTGTTTACCCACGGAAGTCTCCCTTTAACCTGGACGGATTCCAATGCTGCCATTTCCCAAAAAGTTATTCCCCATCCTCCTCTCCCCCTATCCTACACCTAGTAATAGCTCTCCAGCTTTTCCTCCATAGACTCTTCTATGGACTGTGGAAAAACACTCCAGAGCTGCTCCACAGGAGCATTACAAATATTTATCAGATGAGCCCTAAGCACTATTTGGCTTAATTCAGCGTAACAGTGGAAAACCTGACCCTCAGCAGATAAAGAGTAAGGTGATATTTAGGGGCAAGTTTGAACTTTGATATGCATGTGTGCAATTCCACCCTGTGCCAGAAGAGTCCATTAAGCATGCACACGTTCTCGAACACAGCATCCATCCATGGCATTTGACCTTTAACAATCAGTTCAAATCATGCTCACCCAAGCTTTTGTGGCACGTGGTTTGACATTACAGCATCTAAAATGGAAGCCCAGCCCTCTCCAGCTGGTGTAAGGTAGCAGAGCTCAGCTGCAGCCAGCAGTACACTTTCACATGTCAGGTGTAAGAGTAACCTTGACACAGTGAGTTGCACCAGATAGTTGCATTGTTTGGAAAGAAACAGTTCCGGTAGTTATATTTACAAACACTGCAGTTATGGCAGCTATCATAATGATATGCAAAATGCATGTTTGCATAGAGTAGGATTCATTTCACCTACTTTTAGACATCTGAGTTGTATGAAAAGTCTGAACTGGTCATCTTGTATTCCCTTCGCACTCAACAAGGGGAAACAGCAACATTAGGCAGGCAGGCCATCCTTCCAAGACGGGCATCTAGGTCAAGTCAAATGGCTCAGTCAAGGGTCCCGTTTCTCTCCACTGATGTAGAGAGAACTCAGGGCAACTAACTCTGACTTTCCTCTCTAAGGTGGGGCAGAACGAATCCCACAGCCCTGAAAAGATTTTTTTTTTTTCCCCTTTTGCTGTAATCTTTTGAGACTCCCCCTCACCCCTTCACTTACGGGGGCATCAGAGCCTGGGCCACATACCAGGAGCGTGTACTGCCTGTCATTGTGGTCTACATGATATTCAAGGGAACAGACTTTCATTCTAGGTCTATATCCTCCTGTGCCACAGAAGGCACTCAGCATCCATTTTTAAAGTGTCTTCCTTCTCCAATGCTTGCAGAGATGAGTTTAGGAGCAGCTAGCTTGAGTTCAAAGGCCAAGGAGGTCAAATAAAAGCAATTCAATGTTTGTTTAATTTTAAAAACCCATGTGGCCTTTAAGTCTATATAATTGACGTGAAAGTCCTCAGTCAACGTTACACCTACTGCGTCAGGAGACAGTGGTTCCCACCCACAAGGTATATAAAAATCAGTATAAAATCAGCTCTTGATTTTAATGACTGCTTCCAACATGTTATTTTTACATTATCAGAAAAACATCTCAACCAACAGAAAACCAGGTTAGACACTCACATGGCAGTATATGCAGCAGTCATGTGTTATACCTCTATGGCCCACTCAACAAGTTCAAGAACAGAGCATCGCTCTGATGTATTAAAGCTATTCTCGTAGGAATTGGGGTAAAGGCCATGCACCCATTAACCAGGTTAATAGAAACCTGCTCCCCATTTTCATTGTACCGGCTTGAGCTGATCCTGGCTTACCCTGCAGACAGGGAGGGTTCTCACTCCTCTCCCTTCATGAGCCAATTCAACTCCTTGCATGGCAGAAAACTAATATGGGAGAAAAGCCCCACAACCCACCCACCCATCATTTTTATGCAGGATTAGCAGATTGAACTGGCTCAGTGAAGGGTTGGCAAAATCCAGAGCCTGCATAAGAGAGGGAAGAGCCAGAAGCAGCAGCAGAAAGCAGGGAAAGGTAACGAATTGCTGGGCATTACTTCGTACTCTGGAAAACTTCAGCTCCCCATCTCCACTGCAGGTTTGGAAATAGGCCACCCGGCTTTGTCACCCAAAGTGAACACACCCTGTCCCCTCTGCCCTCGGTAGAGAAGGTGAGGCTAGAGACAACATAGTTCTCGAGTTAGCGAAGGCTGGTAGGAAAGGACTTCGACGGGGGGTGGGGGGAGGGAGAAACTGAAAGAGATAATGAAGAAGCCATCCAAGTTTATAAATATTTTGAGAAAAGCAGTTCCATACATGAACCCAGGAGGAAGGTAAGCCCCAGCACTCTCCCGCACAACAGCCAGGTTAACTCTCTCATTTGCCTTCTCTTTTCTTTGTTAGGGCTTTTTCATACCTTCGGGTGTGAAACAAAAGGCCTGGATACATTTGCTCTTCAACTTCAGACAGACTGATCTCTAAATCAAGATGGGAAAGTTCTGCCAGCATAACCTAGGAGGAATGTTATTACCTGAGTTGCAACTTCCCTCTTCAGCCAGCAAATAAACCAGGAATTAGGCAAGGAGCCCTCTGTAAATCTACCCTAGTCACATCAGTGAATGCCAAAGGCTGTTCAGACCTAGCTGCTGTCAGAGCAGTTAGCAGGAGAGATGACAAAATGGCAGTCTTGGGGGCTGGGGCAGTTGAGCTATGAGGATAGTCTGAAAGAAGAAACACTGAGCTACTGATGAAAGATTTGAAGTATCAGACACGCACGTGCAATGACTTAGGGCCATCCTACAGTCCCCTCAAATAGCGAAGCTGGGAGAGACAGGACAGAGGACTCATCTTACAGCCAGTCCAAAATCCTCCCAACTCCTCCCCTTCAGCTCAAAGCAAGAAACAGTTTATGACACTGCAAAAATCCTCTCTGACATTCAAGGACTCTGGCTAAGCTCCACCATGGCCTCTTGCTGTCCTCCCCAAGGAGAGGGACCCATGTGGGTAGATCTGAAGTTGGATCCATCCCAATTCCTGTTTCTGTTCAAGCAGCCCATACATATCTTCCTCAGTCCCATAACTAGCATGGCCAGGACAACCTCTACCAGCTGTGTCCACACAACCAGGCAGGGAGCACTATCATTTTTGCCCTTCCTCGAAGTGTCTTTTTAAATGGCCAGACTGGTAGACATTCACAGTTTGCAAAGTGAGAAAGATCTCGCAGTCCAACTTCGACTCCAGCACAGCTGGAGTCAGCACATGCAGAAACAGCCTTACAGGAAAGGAAAAAGACAAATAGCCTGTACGTTACAGCTCTTTCTGCACAGATAGCCTTTCTCAGAGCCAGGCAATGCTGCAGGACTTGAGAGATAAGGAGGAAGTTGTGCTACACATACATCACATACTGTAATTGCACAGAGCTGGGAAGACAAACAGCACTCAGCATGACAATGAGCAACTATCAGCAGAGGAGTTGGGGCATTAGAGAGAATTCATTGTTTCAGTCTGTTCCCCCAGTCACTGAAGCAAGACCACTTCATAAAAATTAACTTAAAAAGGAAAAAAGTCAGCTTGTCCCTCAAGTCAGCTTAAGCTCTTAGAAAGACCCAGAAACAGGGTGGGGTTTTGGTCACATCAGAGTTGGACACTGCTGGGGAAAAGCTGTATCTGAACCAAAGGCAAGTCCTGGTGCCTGAACTGTCTTGTTTCTAGGGAGGAGAAATCTCCCCTCTCCTGCAAGAGAGGAGAGCAAGGAGGGATGGATCTTGCCAGAGCTTA
This sequence comes from Struthio camelus, assembly GCF_040807025.1. Classification (NCBI taxonomy): domain Eukaryota; kingdom Metazoa; phylum Chordata; class Aves; order Struthioniformes; family Struthionidae; genus Struthio; species Struthio camelus. Next base: position 60,003,060 of record NC_090981.1, on the reverse strand, counting down.
CGAAGCACTTTGAGCTCCTCTCATGAAAGGTGCTAAAAAGGTCCCTTACCTCCACCCTCACACAGGCTCTGCAGGAAGTGGACCTCAACATATTTCCTATAGAAATATTTCCAGCCCTTCTTAAACGCTAGCAAAACATTAACAAAGGAAAAGCCACATTCTCCAAGTGTGGCAAGCTGGGTTTGAGAAAAATCAGCAGAACGCAAATAGCCGTCGCAGAACTGCCATGCTACCCTGGATTGCCGTAGGATGAGCTGAGACTTTGGGATCTGCAGTGCCAACAGTTAAATGAGACTCCTTTCAATCTGATCATCCCAACCTCTTCGCTATTTTGGTTTCTGTAGTCTGCAGCACACTCATAACTGAGAGATTCCCACCTAGCCACAAAGCCCTGATAGGAGGGGGGAAGAAAAAAAAAAAGGAAAAAACCACATGCACACACACAATTCTGAATTATTATGCTATTTGTTTTTCATTCTTGGTGCCTAAACAGCAGTGAATTGCAATTAGTCTGACCTGGAAATCTATTATAACTGCAAGTTACTTCTCTCAAATATAAAAACTGAACAGAGTCAGCTCTGATATTTCAAGCCAGGAGAGCAAGGCAACAGATCAAGCCTTTAAGGAAGGTGCAGAGGCCCACTGCTGGAAATCTCACTTTAATGGGTTGCTACAGTAATAACACAAACAGCAAGTGACTTGAAAAACACCTTCAGCATTTGCATTGCTTAACTATTGCTAGTAAGGAGCGCTTCTGACTTAGGCATGAAGTTCAAGGCTAACGTAACACTCAAATTACAGTTTGAAGGGAGGAAAAACAAATGTCATTTTAATCAAAGGAAAAGTAAAATCAGAGTTACTATTACTGTAACAGTGAGGACGCTAGTTGCAGACTGGAGCTACATTGAGCAAGGTGCTGTGCAAGTTGAAAGCAACGTACAAGGCAAGAACACCTTGCTGCCTTTGTGCTACGCAGGGCTTGGCTGCCTTAGTTGGATTATTTTCCTTATCTTATCTTAAGAAAAGGCACTATTTTGTTTTAGGTAGGGTTTTACTTCCTTTGTCTTTTTTTTAATTTTAAATCAAAAACTAGGTTTTTTCTTAGAGGCAAAGAGACTCTTTGGCCTTTCAGTGGTCTGAAATAGTTTTGCTACCCAAGGAATAGAGAAAAGTTTGAAAGCTGCAATCATTATGCAGGCAGGGGGAAGAGACATCTAATGGGAGGACTCTGAAGCTGTGCCAATATCCACAGTGGGACAAGTTTTACATTACACAGTGAAATTTCAAGTAAGCTCCAAGCTTTAAACAAACAGTCTTGCTCCCTTCAGGCCCAGTAAGTTGATTTCAGTGTGAATTATATCAAACGCCTAAATCTATTTCCAGTTATTCTGTTCAAGACCTCTTCACATTCAGTCAAGACTTGCCTTGGTCTCCCATGAAGACGACTTCATGAACCTCATGGCTTCCCTCAGGTATTTTATTATCTGAAGCCCATAACAGATGTTTACTGGATCCAAATGCAGCTAAATGTACTCAGAGCCAGCTCAGCAGACGTGGGCTTGTGCAGGATGCAGATAGTCAATTTTCCTCCAGCAGAATCAGGATATCTCCATCTTGGGATTCCCCAATTCAAACTATTACCTACCCCCTCTGATAGGGGGAAAAACTCAGTTTCAAGCTCTTTGTTCCAGGCAAATAACATAATAAAAAGATTTAGAGGAATCCAAGCAGGAAGGAAGAAGAGAAAAGAGTTTTTTTCTTTTTTGGTAAAATAAAATCAGAAAGTGTCACTTCATTAACAAAAAAAACAACAAACTCTGACCAGCTCCAAGGCAGAAATGAGTTTAAACAATGCCCAGCAGAGCAATACTGCAGCTCCCTGCCCCAGGACACCCCTAAATTTACTCCCTGCTGGTAACCAGTAGGTGTTCACCATGTCTGGGACTTCCCCAGTTCTCCCACAAGCCCACCCCATCTTCCCCATGATGGGTACTGCATACCCACAGCCCTCCATCTGCTCCAGAGGTTTGGGGGCTGCAAGAGAGCCCTGGTCAATTTTACAAGCCTGTTGAGACAGAGTTGAGAGCATTGTTAAAATTAGCATTTTCTTTGCTTCTCCCTGTCTAAACCTTCATCCCAGCCTCCAGCTCAGGAAGTCCTGAGCAGGGAGGAGGATCTGCTCTTACACAGACACACACTGTTTTTAAACCAGCAGGCACAGTACTCCCACTTTCTCCTACTTTCACTTTTGCTTGTGCAAACTAACTTGTCTGGAAGGCACCTGCTCCTGCTCTCATTTCAGAGAGGAGCTGCGGTTTTGAACTGAATCCTCCTCAGCACTGAGCACCTCCCGGCTGCTCTCTGCCTGGGAGAGGCAAAGCTGTAGGGAGAAGTGGTCTCTTTTGCACCAAATGATACAATTGGAAGCAAGAATCACGTTAAGATCGCAAGCCCTTCTGAAATCTCAAAACGTGCAAGGCTAGAGGCTTGCCTGGTTTCTCCAGTGAACTAGCCTGGATAGCAAGAGACATTATTCCTTCTTATAAGCCTTACCTTACTTTTATCCTGAACTTGGCAGCTTTCTCATGTTGTTGTTGCAGTTATCTTTGAATTACTGTCTGTTAATCATTCTCCTACTAGCTCCTACCCACTTTAATCCCAAATAACCCCAAGAAACCAAAGGACTTGTTTGCAAATCACCAAAGCTTGGTCCCTTTGAGGATAAAGCCACTGCATTGTGAGAAACCACTTTCTTTTAGGACTGGTAGTATTTTACAGGGACTTAGCAGAGTCCTCCATTCCTCTCAACACTCAATAGCCCTTCTTCCTCCAAAAAGGAAGCAGCATCTTATTTTTGAGTGCTTGGATAGTGCATCTGTCCTACATTCTCTCTAGGAGCACAGGAAGCTTCCTCAAGCTTTCCTCCACTTTCAGCTCTTCCATCTGTTATGGTTTCCCCCAAACAATTCTAGCATCAATTACAAAGTGGTGTAAATCCACAGTCACTGAAGCCTTTAGCATTGCTCTGGATTTAAACCACTTCAGATAAACTTCCATATATTCACTGTGCAAACACCAACTTCCTGCTGCTGCAATATCAGCACACCAGACACCAGCCATTACTTACAGCATGTTAGGTAATCCTACATTTCCAAATGCAGATGCCCAAAGCTAGATATCCCTATCCCAGCTTTGCTGCACTGATATTTGCTTCTCACACCCCTCTCCCCCAAGCATTCTGGTTGTTCACGTCTGCCTTGGATTTCAAAGCAAGCCAGGACCACTCAAAACAAATCAAGTTACCTACACAGATATCAATATAAGATCCACCCTACTTTACTCCTTACATCCCATCCCTTTGGGACCTGAGCACTAAAACTGGCAGAGGGGTTTTATTGCCATTCACCACTTAACATGCTTTTAAACGACAGCACAGTGCAGCTACATGCATGGCAAGCACAAGCTTGTGATCAGCTGCCAGCAGGGACCAGCATGGTGGACTGCAGTTCAGCTGATAAGACCCTGAGGAACATGCAGCAAACAGCAAAGAATTGCTCTCAACTGTTTGAGCTCCAGCATCTTCTTTGTAGGACTCACTTGGAAAACAAAGTGAGGTGGGAGGAACAGCTTTCATTTCCCCCAACTGATAACACTCATGATATTTCAGTGCCAAAAAATGCTCCAGAGCAGAAAAAGAACAAAAAAAAAAGTTTTGCATGATCTCTAGCAAAACTTCTTGTTTATACAGAAGCTGCTTTACTCCCACTACTTTATAGACACACCAAAGCCCCCAAACACCTGCAAAGCCCAGCCCACATCAGCAATCCTAACCCTCACCCTTTGGCAACTTTCATTAACACTTTCCTGCGGCTAAGGAAACTTTTACTCCCCTAGACTCCACGTGGCAGATTGCACAGGAGCTGGGCTCACCCCCAGTGCAAACTCCAGCACCAGCTCAGCTCCTTCACCAGAACAAGTTACCTCTGCACCCAGCAGTTACAGAGCACCCAAGCACCCCGGTGCAGACCTACCACCAGAATCAGTGTCCCCAGGCACTCGGCCAGCGCTTGCCGGACTAGCTTATTTCTGATTCTCAGGTGCTCCTCGATAGTAGCAAGAACATCCTTTTGCCTCCCCATTGCAGTAAAGGCGTTTCTCAAGATCTGTCAGGGAAAAGAAGCAGCTGGCAAAAACTCAGCAAGAGTTCTCCCCTAGCACAGCTGCCTTTGCTTATAAATAAGTTCAGCGATGCCTGACACACCTCCCGGCTAACCACACCCCTTCCACCCTCCCTTCAAACTCAACTTTCTTTTTTATCCCCTCCTTTTCAAGATAGGACGGAGTCGGTGGTTTTCTTCATTTTTTTGATCGCTCACACAGATGAGCTAAAGATTCAGGAGGTTCAAAAGAAAGTATTTCCTTCAGAGGAGTTAAAAAACAGGGCAAAGATGTCCATGCTTAGCTCCTGCTGTTTTCATCATCTACCAGCTAGAGCACACGGCTGAATCTGCCCCTCTCCAGCCTCGCCTGAGGTCCAAAAAGTTAAATGCATAAACTAGAGTGCATCTAAACCCATTTGTGCTATCACAGTGCCCTGCTTTCAGCTTTCTTTCCCTCCTAGTCTCACTTTAGGATGGCAAAGAGGTTAGCACCCCTGTGCTGATGCAGAGGCTGTAGGTGCTTTCTCAACAAAATAGTGGGGCAGGAGGGGTTTGATTCCCCCACACCCGTACTGTGGGCTGAGGCCAAGGCAAGTCTGATTCCAGTAACCACTCCAGTTAAAACTGTTTTCAGGAAACAAGACCAGACTTCTCCTCAGCTCAGAATTCTGGATCACAATGCTGGACCTAGATCCTAACTGTGGTGTGCCATCACAGCTTCTGTCCCCTTCCCAGGGCTTTGGGAGAGCATTTGCAGCCTAGTCCCTATGAAAGCTGAGAGGAAAAGCCGTGAGAGATCCCTGACTGAGAGCTGATCCCTCCTCACGGGACCTCAACAGGGGACTCATGCGTCATGGCACGAGCAACTTTTTGGAGCCACGTTCTGAACAGAGACCCTGGAAGGGGCCGTTCCTGGGACCACCAACCTGGCCCATTTCACTGAGCCTCACAGGAACCAACCACTGCTCCCCTTTCATCCTCAGTAATGTCATATATCACCCTGGGCCAAATTTATGAGGCTGCCCGAGTGAAAGTCATCCCAGTCTAGCATTTGAGGTGAAAACTCGTAACAGAAGACACATGCCACTTTGGCATCTGGTTTCTATTAAGTAAGTAGTAAAAATTCCCCGGGCTCATCAGGACTTGATGCAGAACAGCAGGGCTCAATTTGCAGGACTGAAAGGGACCCCTTTCCTGGATTTGTTTCCTCACCTCCTCTGCGCAGCCACAAAGGTTTTCCTCTTCCCTGTATTTAACCATCAACTTTCCTGCTAGAAAAGCAGAGCTTTTCAGTGCAGTGATGAATAGACCTTTATTTAGTGCAGAAACTGCAGCCAGACTGAGAAACAGAGTCAGAGATACAGTTAAGAAAGGAATAATGTTTAAGGAATCCGATGTAGGGACATATTTAAGGTCCAAACGTAATTTGAGGAACAGGAAACTTTTCTCATTGCTTTGTGCTTAGATCCAGTCTAGTATCACTGACATCAGCAGAGTCCTCTGAACTCCAGCACGCATTCAGCTGTCTCCACATACACTCGCTATGGCTGCAGTTTATAAACCAGTGGTTGGGACACACATTTTTTTCTCCCCGTCCCTTTCTCTTGCCCTCACGCTCTTGCTACGTGTCACACAAGCCGTGAAAGATCCATAACTACTCCTCTGCCTTGCTTCCTGCACTTCCCGTCTCTTTTATACTCTGCTCTGTGCTTTTCACCTCAACTTTTTTGGAAGCCATTGCAGCCAGAAATGTCGGGTTTTTTCCTTTTGGTAGTTCTCAAGCTGAGGTCTGTGGGCTTTTTTGCCATTTGTTGAATCGTCACTGTGCAGATGCTGTGTCCTGTAGTTTAGATTTATTTAGATATATTTCCTTCTCTGGTGGTGCCCTGCAGGGTGCAAGCAATAAGATCAGAGAGAGCCCCCTGAGGAGCAAGAGGGACAGGGAGAAATGATCTTCTCCAGATAGGTGGACACATGTCCCCATCACTGTAGCATCTGCTCCCTTTTGGCTTTGAGTAAGAGTCCAGGGTACAGAAATTTCCTCTGTGCTATCCTAGTGAAGTGGTAATAGACCTCCTGGGGAAGGGAGGGGAGACGTTTAGGCTGCCAGGGCGATGATAGAAGATGGGGTAACGCTGTATCAAAGTCGGTGCTTGGAAAAGTCTAGACAGGAGCAAGCCTGGAGAACTGGGGTGGGCTGGGCGCTATGTGAGTCACTGCCTGACCCTGAGCAAATCCCTCGCCTTTCCACACCTCAGTTTCTCTATCAGTAAATTGGAGAGAGTGACAATGGATTCCCTTCCTGGGATGTTGTGAGGGTGAATCATCACAGCCCATGATCAGCAACTTACAATGAGCAATAAAGGTTTAAGCAATTGCTTTCACAACAGCCAGCCATGTTATTATCTAGGAAAAAGTTTGGGTAAGGGACAGTGATGCAACTTTGGAAGAAGAGAAAGATCTTTCCAGAAGCAATAATTAATCCAAGTGTGGGTAAGGGCTGAAAGGCCTCGATCGTGGCTCTTCTCTGTGCCAAGGCTGGAATTGTCCCTCCAAACCAAACAGCTGGCAGGATGTGTCCAGGGACATATGATCTAAGCACAAAAGAATTAAATATGTGAGACAACAACAGCTTCTCCAAGAAGCCCATCTACTCCAGTAACTGGTACCCAGGGTGCAGATATCCCTCCTCGTGGCGAGAAGTCCATGCGTCAGTAGCAGTATACAAGAAAGGCTGTAGCAGTAAGACTAACACTAAGGCAGACCCCCAGAGCTGCTGTGCCCTCCTAGCACTCGCTGGACATGGTAAGATGTCCACCCCTTTAGCGCTGCCTTGCATGGACATTTAAGACAGCTCTTTCACAGCACAAAGGTTTGAAAGAAGGAAATGTGAAAGCTTCTATCACAAGAACTCATGCCTGGCTTCCTGCTGGTGGTGCCAAAACTATTGAAGCCCAAGCAAGGAACTTCTGTGATCAATCACAGCTCGTTTTAAAACATCATACATCAAAGTAGCTGGAGTGAACTACCCCTATCAATCTGCACAGCACCCAAAAAATCAAGGCACTAGATAGGGAAATCTAACATACTGCTTTAAGGGAAATGCTAGTTGCCCAGAGGAAAGCTCAAAGACAAAAAAGAAGCCTAGCTCAGCAGTGACTGTGCATGGTTTGTTCTGGTGTGCTCATTATACAAATTTCAATCCTTTCTTCCACAGTTAGCATTTTATCCATCAGGCCATTCCCTCTGAATACAGCTGATCCCCAAACCCCAAGTCTATGGAGAACTTATGATAATGTTTGTCACTTTGTCCCCTATTCCTTTCCTTTCTCTCCTGCAGAACCTTGCAGCATGCCACAAAACACTCACTGTGCTTGGCCTATTATTTCTAAACATGATCCAAAACCAGCACCCAGGTTCCAGGTTTCCTGTTTGCATGTCAGCCTTGCCGCTTGGCTCTATCCCTCGTTACTCCACTCTGGGGAGAGGCAAAGTGAAATTCTAAAAGAAGCCAATCCTTGGCTGCTCCCCACCAGCTGTTTTCCTACTGATTCTAACGCCACAAAACAAACCCAGGTTCATAAACTCCCTGGCTTCTGCAAAGTGCTGAATCAGCCTCCAGAAATGTCAATTTCCCTATTAAAAACCAAGTTTACCACAGTCACCAGACTTAAACAGTTGAATAGATAAACTTGGACTGATGGCTTCCACATCTTATCCAAGCCAAATTGATTCACCCATCCCAGAATGCATGGTGCAATCCAATACGGAGAAAAGCATGAATCACACAATCTGTAATGACTCACTCTTTACACAGATGCCTGGGTCACCTGGTGCAAAAGCTGTTATGCCAAGAGTGGTCACTGGGTCAGAGCACAACAGGATTCCCTCCAGTGAAGTTTCCCTTTGGAAGATACTTCTGAGCATCTCCCCCTTTTCATTATCCACTTGACAGAGCATTATGGTGACATATTGGGAAGATTTCCTTAAAAAAAAAAAGGAGCTTGCCTAGCGAGGCAGGGTAGGAAGTGCGTGAGTAGGAAGCTTAGAAGCTTTCTAAACAATTCTAGCTGGAGGGGTTGAGGGTGATGATTTCAACATCGTGTCTTATATCTTAAGATTTGCAGAGGCAGGTGTTCATTTCGTGTCTGGGTCTGCACAGCCCTCAATCCTGAGTTAGAAAATTGGGGAGCTTCCTCCAGGAAACAGTACTAGTCTACACAGCCAAGGGTCAGCTGTATTGATTGTTGATCACATCTGTATTTGAAGAAAATTAAGGTGAAACTGCAGTCCCAATTCAGGCTCCTTGGACATCCAGGAGAGGCCTAAAAGTTGCCAAACTGGGTTTGGACTTTAAATTAAAATCTAATAATGAGAAAATTCCTTAATATCCCTGGAAAACGCTCCGTGTGAAGTCCATTGCTCAGGACCCAGTGGAGCAAAAGCTGACCCAGACATTAGTCTGTACCTTGTGTCATTCTGTAGGATGCCAAAGAGATGGATTCTCCATAGTTATCTTGGGAGATAGGCCCATAGCCTGCTCCCACTGGTGATTCCTTGTAACATCTGATTCTACCTTATCCAAAAGTTGGTCCCAATTTACTGGGATGAACCCTGTCCCTCATGTATCAATCTTGCAAAGATGCCATTTTCCAGTATGCACAATTGCATACCAGTATAACTACTGTACACTGGAAAAACAACAATTACTCCTGAAGAAATCTTTCTAATAACACATCTGAAAGGAGAACTATTAGGAACAAACCTCCTGAAACAGGGTGTTTGGCAGGAGCTTTTCCCATAAACTACTCTGTGTAGACAGTCATTCCACTGAGAGCTGCAGAGCCAGACATGGTTTGGAGACACTGCTGTTATAGAGCACCACAGCAGGAGAGTTCAAAGACTCTGAAGCCAGAAGACACTGAAATGGGATGAGACTCAGCTAGCCCAAGGTGTGAGTCAGGAGCAATGACAAGAACTTTTCCTACCAGTTGAGGATGTCTCCAGGAGCAGGGAGTGTGCCAACTCTCCCACCTAACCACAGGTAGTCTCGGCACAGAGCACCTATGTCGCAGCACCTATGTCCCCAGGGAGAGAAGCAATCACTTCAAGAACACAATGCATCTAGATGTCATTTTAGATGTCTACTCCGTGTACTCACTTTAGAAGTGTCTGTTTCTCTTCGTGGACTATAAAGGAAGCCTAAAACAACAAGCCCAAGATGGAGACAGCAACACATAGTCAGTGTAACCCCACCCAGGAGGGGTGGGGAGCTGCTCTGAGGAGCTGCAAACCTGCAAAAAAGCAAAGGTATCTGTACCACAGATGGGGTGAAGTATTCCCAATAGGAACAGATAAGCCTTAATACCTTTCCACAGTTTGCAGTGGGGGATCTTTTTACAGTACCACATGCAGTTCAAGTCATCCATGCTCAAGGAAGACACAACAGAAGTGGAAGAGGTGCAAAGAAATATGGGAAGGACAAATATATATAGAAATATAGGACGTAGGGCCCTAGAAGGAAGAGGGGTCCAAGAGAGCTGGTTAATATTCAAGCGTCACTTCCTCCAGGCTCAGGATCAGTGCATCCCTCTGAGGAAGAAGTTCAGCAAAGCGGGCAGGAGACCTGCATGGATGAGCAAGGAACTCCTGGCCAAACTCCAGCAGAAGAAGGAAGTGTACAGAATGTGGAAAAGGGGACAGGCCACTTGGGAGGAATACAGGGACGTTGTCAGAGTGTGCAGGGATGCGACAAGGAAGGCTAAGGCCCAGTTGGAATTAAATCTGGCAAGGGATGTCAAGGACAACAAGAAGGCCTTCTTCAAATACATCAATAGCAAAAGGAAGACTAGGGAAAACGTGGGCCCGCTGCTGAAAGGGGCGGGTGCCCTGGTGACAAAGGATACAGAGAAGGCAGAGTTATTGAATGCCTTCTTTGCTTCTGTCTTCACTGCTAAGGCCAGTCCTGACGAATTCCAGACCTTGGAGACAAGAGAGGAAGGCTGGAGAAAGGAAGACTCTCCCTTGGTTGAGGAGGATCGGGTTAGAGATCTTTTGTCCAAACTTGACATCCACAAATCCATGGGCCCCGATGGGATGCACCCACGAGTGCTGAGGGAGCTGGCGGATGTTATCGCTAGGCCTCTCTCCATCATCTTTGAAAGGTCCTGGAGATCAGGAGAGGTGCCTGAGGACTGGAAGAAAGCCAATGTCACGCCAGTCTTCCAAAAGGGCAAGAAGGAGGAGCCAGGAAACTACAGGCCTGTCAGCCTCACCTCCATCCCTGGAAAGGTGATGGAACAGCTCATCCTGGAGGTCATCACTAAGCATCTGGAGGACAAGAAGGTGATCAGGAGTAGTCAGCATGGATTCACCAAAGGGAAATCATGCTTGACCAATCTGATAGCCTTCTATGACAGAATGACTGGCTGGGTAGATGAGGGCAGAGCAGTGGATGTTGTCTTTCTGGACTTCAGCAAGGCTTTTGACACTGTCTCCCATCACATCCTCCTAGGTAAGCTCAGGAAGTGTGGGCTAGATGAGTGGACAGTGAGGTGGATTGAGAACTGGCTGGATGGCCGAGCTCAGAGGGTTGTGGTGAATGGCGCAGAGTCAAGTTGGAGGCCTGTGGCTAGTGGTGTCCCCCAGGGGTCAGTCCTGGGCCCAGTCTTGTTCAATATATTCATCAATGACCTGGAGGAAGGCACAGAGTGCACCCTCAGCAAGTTTGCTGATGATACTAAACTGGGGGGAGTGGCTGACACACCAGAAGACTGTGCTGCCATTCAGAGGGACCTGGACAGGCTGGAGAGGTGGGCGGAGAGGAACCTCATGAAGTTCAACCAAGGCAAGTGCAAGGTCCTGCACCTAGGCAGGAATAATCCCATGCACCAGTACAGGCTGGGGACTGACCTATTGGAAAGTAGCTCTGCCGAGAAGGACCTGGGAGTGCTGGTGGACAACAAGTTAAACATGAGCCAGCAGTGTGCCCTTGTGGCCAAGAAGGCCAATGGGATCCTAGGGTGCATTAGGCAGAGTGTTGCCAGCAGGTCGAGGGAGGTGATCCTGCCCCTCTATTCAGCCCTGGTGAGGCCTCACCTGGAGTACTGTGTCCAGTTCTGGGCTCCCCAGTACAAGAGAGACATGGCACTCCTGGAGAGAGTCCAGCGGAGGGCTACCAAGATGATGAGGGGACTGGAGCATCTCTCCTATGAAGAAAGACTGCAAGAGCTGGGCCTGTTCAGCCTGGAGAAGAGAAGATTGAGAGGGGATCTCATCAACGTGTACAAGTATCTGAAGGGGGAGTGTCAAGAGGATGAGGCCAGCCTCTTCTCCGTGGTGCCCAGCAACAGGACAAGAGGCAATGGGCAGAAACTGAACCACAGGAAGTTCCATCTGAACCTGAGAAAAAACTTCTTCACTGTGAGGGTGACAGAGCATTGGAACAGGTTGCCCAGAGGGGTGGTGGAGTCTCCTTCGCTGGAGATATTCAAAACCCGTCTGGATGTGATCCTGGGCGATATGCTCTAGGTGACCCTGCTTGAGCAGGGAGGTTGGACGAGATGATCTCCAGAGGTCCCTTCCAACCTAAACGATTCTGTGATTCTGTGATTCTGTGATTCTGTGACAAGGAGGTGAGTAGAGTCCCTCCGCTCCAGTATGGGCTAAAAGTGCTCAAGTAAGGAAATGCAGCAAGCCCAAGGCCAAGAGGGGACATAAGGCTGTCAGTAAGTATAACAGAAAGGAAAAGAACTGTTTGTGTTTGCACAAGGGCAAATAGGGATAAACCAGCCACAGATAACTTTAGGCTGGAGATTAGAAACCATAAAAGCATGGATGTTCTGTAGATATTTTCTTTTCCCATGGGAGATGCAAGGGCAGAAAGTAACAGAGGGTTAAACCTAAAACAGGATAACTTCCAAACAGGACTCATAGGGTTTTCCTGAAGTAGTAACTTTTTTCCCCCATTCTCTGTACCCTGGCCCAATTCTATACCCCCAAGTCTTGCCTGCCCTCATGTGGTAAGTGAATTATGGCTTTAGGGCTGTCTAAGGGCTTTAACCACCAATGGTTCACCAGGACGCTCCCTACATCCACTTCTATAAATGCAAAGTGTGCTTACCTATATTTGTCACAAGTGAGAACAGCCTGCCATGCTCTTTGGGACATTCAGTCCTACAGCTGATTTTGTCTGAGCCTGAATCTTGGGGGAATTTCCATCCTGGCCTCCCCCCCACCCCTGAGGGAGCTTACGTACAGAACATCATCCTTAAGCAAACAGGCATTAAGGAACTGCATTGTAATGGGCATTTCTGAGATTCCATAATGAACAGGTATTTGGCATGGACAAGCCACCTCAGGAGAACACCTGTGGCTGTGGACATAACAGGGCTGTAAACAGCAGGGCTGAGCTGTTCAGTGGATGCAACTGCCAAAGTCTGAAGAGACATAAGCACCCACCTCTCACTTCACCAGGGGAGTCCCTCTCCCAGAGAAAGGGAAAATGTCCTTTTTGTGACAGTTCCCATACAGATAGACTTTAGCAGGCATGGGACATGAAGTGGTTTGGGACCATAGCTTTTTAAACCGGATCTAGAGGCTTCAGCAAAGGCTCAGACCTATGGGTGAGGAAAAGCAAATAGCTTGAACGCTGTTCTGATGAAAGCCGCTGTCTCTCTGTCCCTGCTCTTGCATGGAAATATTTTGGGGCTAGACTGACTCTGCAGCTTACCTGGAATGTCCCAAGAGTGAAGAGCCAACATTTCCTTAGAAGAATGTCCTGACCTCTTTTTCTTGGCCTGCTCCGACAGAGTGAAAACAGGACTTTACACATGGAAAGCCCTGAAAAGAGACAAGAAACATAAAGACCAAAACAGAATTTAGCAGATATTCAGAATTTCAATCCTAAACTAGAAGCAGTGAAATGTGGCTAATTTTGTGCCCAGAAATACATCTGTTAGTTTCCTTGTGTGGACACAGCAAACCCAAGTCCTAGTTTGCTTCATGACCCAAGGTGAAGGTGGATTTTGTCTTTAGAAACCCCTTGTCAAATCAAGGCAGCTTGTAAAGGCGGAGGTCCTCGGGGTCCTCTGAGCCGAGTCCCCTCCCCAGCTCCTGGGATCCCAAGTAGGCCTGCCTTCCCTGGACCCCTAAACACACACCACTCCAGTAATCCCAGTTTAGAGATCAGGGTATGCCAAAAGCCCTGGCTGAAAGGCAGACTTTTGAGGGGACAGCAGGGTGTGCAGAGCAGCTAGCCCAGAGGCCACAGAAGCCCCACTCCTCCCCTCAGCGCGGAGGGCAGGCAGGACAGGGGGATCGGAAACATTCCTATCCCATCCTGCTGCTGCCAAGACCCACCAGCAGACACTTTCTTATGAGTCACTGGTGCTTTTGCAACCGGCAGGTGGGTTTGCCAGCAGCTCCCGGCTCCAATTGCCCGTTCCTGGGGTCAGAAACCCCCTTGCTCGCTGCAGAGGCAGGGAGACTCCAAGCCATGCTGGCGAGGGCAGGACAAACAGAGCACCAGGAAAGCAGCACCTTGCAGGTGGAGACAAACACAGAGTGTGTTGAAGGGATGGAGAGGGGATCTTCTCCCTCTGCCCATGGAGCCGCTTCATCTCTCCATCCTGGGAGGCACAGGGGACAGCTCCTGACATCCTGGCAGCTCTATAGCTCCCAGCTCCAATGCTCCCTGTAAATCCCAAAAGTGGAGTTCCAGCTGCTCCAAATCCTGTTCACTTCCAGGTTGGAAATGAAGCAACAACAAGGTGACAATACCAACAACAAGTCAGGTAGTTCAAAGACTGGGCTGGCAGCTGCCCCAGGTCTCTCCATCACTCGTGCTTTGCTGCACTATGTGTTTTGGGGGGTGGTAGAAGGCAGGCAATGCTGCCAAAGTACCACAACACCCCCTCTACAGCACTGGTGGGAGCTGGTATCTGGCCACACAACCTGCTTTGGAAGTCACTTCCCAGAAAAATCTACCATTGAAAGTCTGTCATGGGTGGCCAGGGCTTCCCATGCAGTAGCTTTCCATCCTCCAGGGACAGGCAGCATCTCTCTTGCTTTACCTGTTAGCCTACACAAAGATGTACCCATTCTTAAACTCCAGGCACAGGGTATGAAACTCTCCCAGCCCCTACTAGTAGGAGGCATAGGGTCTTGTGTCTCCCTCAGTTCTCGGAGCCCGCCACTCAGACATCAAACCCACCTCTTCCTGCTGGCACACCTTCCACGAAGCCCACAGAGACCTGAATCAGATCTGAGTTGGGCAACGGGAGTCAGCAACTTGTATACCTGTTACTGCACAGTGAGATAAGATCACTTACACTCATCTCGCTCGTGGCTTGGGGAATACCTGTTGCATGAACCCAGCTGGGGCATCCGTTCAGCCTTGCAAAATCGCTACAAAAAAGCACCAGCCCCAGCTCCACATATGCTCTCCCACCCCTCCCACAATGAATACACTCAGCTGGCAGAAATGATGATGTGCAGATGGAGGGAGTGGGGTTGGCACGGCTGCCGCACCACTCATTCATCCCTCTTCCTGTCCTGCTGCAGTTGGGAGGAAGCAAGGAAAGGGTGGATGGGCAGAGGAAACCCAGTAAGATACCCCAGTGTGGACCGTGGTGAAGGAATAAGATGTGCCAGTAGTTTGTGGGAGGTTTCCCTGAAGGATATGCCATAAAGAATTGGTTCCAGCTGCTGCCAAAGAAATCACAAGAAATTTGAACTGGAGGCTATTATTCTGTATAGGAAGCTCTTGCACCTGCAGGAGAGCAGAGGTGTGTGTGAGGAGCATGAAAAGCAGCAGTATTCCTCATGCCCCATGCACACAAGGGGGGGGCCATGTCCTAGAGGAAGCACCCTGCCTTGATGCCGGCAGTGTCCCAGGACGAAAATGCAGACGTACACTCAGGCTAAACCATCGGGTGGGTTACTCCAAGTTGGACCAGAGCAAGTCCTGCTGATGGCAGCCTGGGAAACGGGGCCAGGTGCTGGTAAGTCTTCCTGAGAGCCCGTATCTAGAAGGGAATTAATTTTTACTCAGTGAAATGGAATTTCAGCAGAAGCTGGGGAAGCAAGCTGCTCTCTTGACACTAGCACTGATCATTTTCTGCTTGTTCCCATTTACTGTAAGGTGCCGCGGAGATGTTTCTGGAATGTGCAGTGCCCTGAGGATGACTCTGGGCCATGAAACTCTGAACCAGCTCCTGAACCTCCACAGTAAGTGATCATATCTGTCATTATTGCCTCCAGCCACTGAGGCTGTTGAACTCGGGTCGCTGCTCTTTTTTTCATCACTATTCTTTTTGCCATTTGATAAACAGGCAACTTCCCCCCTGTGCCGTTCCTAGGACGATGCATCATTCAATGGATGTGCTCCAAAACAACTAACACCTTAAGATTATGGTTAACTTATATAAGAAGAAACGCTGGACTAAATCCTCCACATGTGTAAACTGGAGCGTCTTCAGTTTTCATCAGCAGATAATCTGGACCCTGTTTGTGCTCTGCAGTGTTCACCTCTGAGCCGCACTCCAGCTGGCTTAAGTTATTTTCAAGCTCTACCCTAGCATACAGAAGAGCCCTTGTCAGTGGTAGGATTACACTTCAGGTAGCTGCTTCCTTTTATGAGAAGGAAGATGCAGGAAAATAGAGACATTATGTGTATACCAAAGCCGAGTTTCCCTGTCTACAGACCTTAGCTGCAATAGAGTTGAAAGACCCCTGCCCAGAGGTCTGTAAGCGCATCCGATATGCTTAGTGCCAGGATTTCCACATATAATAGTGTTCAGGTTCTTCCAGTATCCCAGTCCTAATTCCCCCCTTCAGGACTACAAAAGCCATTGGCATGTAATTTCAAGGGCGAGGCTGCATGTACAGAGCCCAGCCTGTCTGGCCACCTGGACCAGCTCTTGAAAGGCCATGGCAGCAAGAAAGCCATCGCTGCAATGTCTGAGCTTCTTGCCAGCATTATTTATGTAGTAGACATCTACGAGTTGGAGGTTTGCTGGATATTTCAGAGAGGAGGAGAAGAGAATCTTACATGGCGGCAGATCAACCCAATTGATACAGGAGTATCTGCACCTGACTTTGACAGGCTGGGTTGGGTGCAGAGCTGTGGAGTCTGGGGTTCGTATTTTCTACAAGGATGTTGAAAAGTTGAAGATGGTGGAGAAAGAGCCAGTAAAAACACCTGAGGGCTGAAGTAAATACCCTTTGCAGGAAGAAACTCAGAGAGTTCAACATGTTCAGCCTTTCAGAGAGAAGATGGAGAGGCAGCTTGATTACAGGGTACAAATATCACTGTCAAGAGAAAATACAAGGTCTTTAATTTCCAACAGAAAGGCACGTCAAACCAAATGCTTTTTAGCTTTGAGCCAGACAAGTTCAAATGGAAGCCCAGGCACAGGGGTTTGCCTTTCTTCAGAGCAAAGCTGGCTAGCACTGTGGGAGAAGAGCTGCAGGCAAGCAAACGAGTGGGCTCCACGGAGAGGTGCCTTGCTGAAACCAGAGGTGTCTCCTGATGGAGAGTGAGGAAGCAAGTGCAAGCAGCCAGAGGATTTTTCTAACTCTCCATTTTCACTATGGGTGCTGTTGCTCCAGAGCGTGCTCCATCATGCCTCCCTCTGAAAGGAATATACACTTCAGTGGCAAGAGAGAGATGCAAGCAGAAGTGATTTGCTAGCCTGAGGCTCAGTGGAGCTGCTCCTTCTCTTTTGCTGTCATGTTGTGTGGCATCCTTGAGCTCCAGGGATCCGGAGCCAAGCCAGAATAATTAATTGTGCAATACCTTTATGAGTGGAAAACCTGCCTCCCCTCCCTTATATAACCGCAGAGCCCGGGGCGAGTCATCTCTTGCTGACTGTGGAGATGGATTGCACAGAGCAGCCTCCCAAGTTGCAGGACATGCCGTGCCTGAGCACGGGGCAAGGACACCCCCAGGTTGCCCTCCTTGAAGGACAGGGCATATTTGCAAGGCAATGCTTTGAAATGAGAGACACTTCCTCACTCCCACAATAGGAAGAGAAATGTTTTTAAACACCCATCCAAGCCCCAAACAAGAATTTCAACTGCCCCAGCAGGTCTAGCTGATTTTTCTACTTATTCCATGTTTCAGGCTCCTACAGTCATCTTCCATTCATCCTCCTTTCCCCGACTTCACACCAGGCGTCTGCCATCAAATATGGCAAGACAACCCACATCTACCAGGCGCAGTCACACAAACACACCCACACATGCTCCACAAGACACAACCAATGCACAACACAGGGCAGGAGTGAGCAACGCCCAGCACAAAGCAGGGGAGGGGTGGATGTCCTACCTGGGGCTGCAGGAGGTGAGCTGTGTCAGTGCAGCCAGGGTGGCAGTGGGATGCACCAGGTGCTCATGTGCCATCATCAGAGGTAGCCTGGCTGCCACAGGGCAGCAGAGGGACCTGTTGCAGAGTAAGCACTGTCTGGGAAAAGGGATCCGGGGTATTTTTGCATCTGAGGCCCAAACATCTGCCCACACAACCGCTTCCACTCTGTATTAACAGCACGGCCGCCAGCATAGCCCTTTACTCTGCTCCACGTCTTGCCTATAGCGTTGTCAAACATTCACTGTTGGTAACTGAACATTTTCTACCTTGTTCATCTGCCTCACACATGTATATACACCTCTGTTTGCCAAGATAATTCCAGCCACATCCAGAACAAGGCTAGTAACAAATCTATGCTTCTGCCTGTGCTAAAAACATGCTTGTAAATGGCCTGATCCCCCTGCCTTGGATTTGGGACTTGAAATATGATTGTGAAGCAGAGATGTAGGTAAGTGCTTTTGCCCACTGATGAAAATCCTCCCCCAGCACAGTCCAGTTACAGGTCAGGTGTCCTCAGAGGAGAGTTGGTAGATCTTTGCTGACATGACTCCCCCTGGAACTTTGAAATTCATCCACCTCTTTTCTGAAAATATCCACAGCTCCTAGGGAGGACAAAGCCACCCACACACCATTCCCACAGAGAAAATAGATCTGTTCCCTTAGGTGCAAGGTGGTTCCTGAAGGCTACATGGCACAAGGTAGGCACCAGACATGAAGTCCAGGGACTGAAAAAACTCACTTTTCTGTGCTCTTCTCCATGAAATCTCTGTTGGTGTCTAGGAGGAAGGTGTCTCATATGAGAGGGTACACTGGGAAAGGACGCTAGTGATGATGAGACTAGGAAGACGAAGAGAAACTCTGAGAGTTAAAGGGGAAGACCAGGCAAGGAGGGAGAAAGAAAAGGGATGAGAGTTGGGACATGGCAGGATAATGCTGGGGAGAGTCTTCCTTAGAGAGAGCAGCTCATGGGTCCTTGGAGAGAAACCTAGACAGATGAGAAAGTGGTGAGACCCAGGAGTGGCTGGACCGGACAACAGGGACTGACAGCCAGTAGAGGCTGTAGGACTAGAAAAGAAGGGAGGGAGGGCAGGAGGGATCTGGGGAGAGATGGAGTTGGAGAGGCAGCATTTGCGACAAGGGGCAGGTGAAGATGTGCATGCAGCTGATAAGGGGGCCCAAAGAGGGACTTGGCCCAGCAAACTGTGTGGAAAGGCATTTTAAGCAAGGAGCAGGGAGCTGAGACTCAGCAGACAAAAGCTCTGAGTATAAGAAAGGGAGAGGTGGGAGCCTCTGCAAGGAGGAGGAGGAGAGAGGAACAGACATTAACTAGGGCTCAGGGGGCTGAGAGCCTTGAGTTGGGCAGGGAGACATGGAGGAGAGAAAAAAAACGGGAATTAGAGGAGGAGATGGGCTGAAAAGGAAAAAGATCTGGGGGAATGAACATGCATCAAACCATAACATGCTCTGCTGCTGAACCCCAAGAGACCCATGCTCTGCTGTCAGCAAATACTCAAAACGTTAGGTAAAACATGTTTCAACCTCACTTCATAACAAGACCAAGGCCTTCCAACGAATGATCATCTTGGGGTTCCTTCACTCGAGTTGTGGGGGGAGGGTGCATGAGTCATTAGGACCAGGTAAGCACTGAATTTTTATCTATTGTTTTTCTTTTTTTAAAAACCACAACAAATTACTCTAGGAACATTCATTAAAAGAAGCTTATTAAGTCTTCAAAGTCCAGCCCTACATTAAGAAGAGTCAGCCTGAAGTTCGCCCACATGGCCTTGATGTGTGCCCGTTGAGTTTACACAAGAAGATACAGTTTCCAACAACATGTTTTCCTCATTTAGGGTGTGAGGTGGATGATGCTCAGCTGATGGGTGGCTCTTGATTCTTCTGTTTTCCTCTCACTGCTCCTTACATGTCTCCACAGAGCTCAACCACGCTCCAAAGGCCCAAGATGACCTTGTCTTTCCCAGGGAGGTCACCACCCTCCAACTGGAGTCATTCATTCAGGTCTCTTCACCCCTTGGGCTGCAAGAGCCAGAGGGAGGTATTAACCCCTCTTCAGTTGGGCATAGAATACAATATTGTGGGTCCCCCGTTTGATGTGTCCCGGGCTTGTTTTTTCAGAGGACTTAGTGCTGTATGTTCGAGTCCAGCTCACACTGACATTCTTCAAGCTATTGGTTCAACTCTCTTGGGGGAGAACAATCAGGTAAATCATGGGACAGCAAGGTTAACCCTTGGAGAAGAAGACAGTGCCTGCCCATAGCAGTCAGATTCCCTGGCATATGCCTGTCTCTGGCAGAGCTCATCAAGATGTACAGGAGTTTCCAGAGAGGAAAGCAGATCCACCCGGTTCCTGTGAACGCTCATCTACAACATGTGGGGGCACTCAGCTGTCCCTGACCTTATTACACCATCTGCATGCAGACCTCCTCTTATTGGGAAAGATGTACATGCAAGCAAGTAATGACTTCCAATTAGTTGGCATTCAAGGAAACCAGGACCTAGACTGACAAGCTTGGAGGACTGATACCTGGCTTGGTGTAAATCCTCCCAGTGATAACTGATGTCAGTGGTGCTAACACCATAGTGAGACTGCTATGGGAGGGGAGACACAGCACAATGGGATTTAAGTACGATGGGGGGAGAGGAGAACTGGAGGGAACTGGAGGGCCTGCTGTGGCCCTGTTCCTCATGCACAGATGTAGCATCAGCAGGCAGAGAGAGACCTTTTCCAAAGCTCCTAAATGACTGGGGCCCAGAAACAAAGCAGTGTTTCACTGGAAAGCTAAAAACCCAGACAGGAGCTAGACCCAAAGAAGTGCTTAGACTCTTCACCCAGAGAACCTCAGAGACCCTTCGGAGGGCATTCATGCCACCGTCCTCAGTGTTTGAGATAGGGCACTGACCCTAGAGGATAGACTCCTTAAATGTTCTGAATCATGTCAGACAAGCACTGGCAACACTGGCCGTTAAGCTGGACACCTAAGGAACAACTCAGTTATCCAAAACTAGATGTCTCTGAGATGGCCTGGGGTACCCAAGCCAATTGGCAGATCTGACACGGGACCTGTAGGAGAGCCATTTTTCTCCAAACAGCAGCCAGAGATCTGGCAGGACACCTAGGGCATCTCGAATGGCTCTAGAGACCACACCTACATTTAGGGAATTGAATCAAGCCCCGGACATAAGACATTGGTGTCAGTTTGTAAATCCCGTACGATGTCTAGACATATCTTCCCTTATACAAATACTCTGATGTGTATCTGGTCCTTCAGCTGGCCGTTACGCACTTTGGCAAGAAGAACTTTGGCTCGCAGGTCATTTGGCAAATGTTATCTCTAGACAACTGAAAAATCAGCTCTAAGATGTTGAGCCAGATCCAGCCAAGGCCCAGATCCACCCTGGTATTTTGGCTGTTATATGCCTACCTTACCTGTTGGACTGGGGTCTTAGTGATTTGCAAAGTACCAAACAGCAGCTAAAGCAGGAAGAGCACTGAATAAGGCTGTACAGTGATGGCATGTATTGCCATGGTACAGCGGGATGGGAGCAAGCTGGGTACAATTGCAGCTTCAGTTGATTGCATGGGAGCTTTTCCCTGGTCTCCACAGGGGCCAGGATTTTACCTTTCAGATTTTAACCCTTGTTCTGCCTCTGATGGCTTCAAAATGGGGCTGCAGCAGGATTTAAGAGATGCCTAGGCACTGCAAACCCATCTGCCAGGTGTTCAGCCTGCCTGATCCTGGAATCCCATTCTGCCTCAGTTTCCCTTTCTGCACAATAAAACCTTATCTATCTCATGTGGGCTATGGGATGATGACTAATTAATGTTAATTAAGTGCTTTCAGATCTTCCAATTCAAGGAGTTATAAGATTGCAAAATATTAATTAGTATTTACTTATTATCATGAAGCCAATAGCAATACCAACTGTTTATCTACCTCAGCCATGACGCAGAAAGGGAAGATGATTGAAAATGATAGAGATGTAGAGTCCAGTTAATCCTGCACGGTGACAGACACACACGTGTATATGTATGCGTGTGCATGTGCAAAGGCTCCTCACACAGCAGGGCCAAGGCCGTACTAGGCCTCACTCATGTCAAAGCCCTGCATCCTGAAAGTCCATGGAGACGAGCAAACACCCCTCTTGCTGAAGTGTTAGTCAGGAAAATGAATGCCCAGTAACAATTCATATGTTTGAAAACACGTCCATGAGAGAAAGACCGTAGCCCCCAGAAATAGTCTAGGCTGTAATAAATTGCCACGCATGACTATAAAGGTATTGTAAACATAGGCTACCTTCATGGTACTCTTGAAAACCTCATATTCAAAGACAATAAATCATAGATGAGGGGCAGGAGAAAAAGAGAGAAAAACATCTAGGAGTGGAGAGCTCAATAGGCGGACAGATGGAGAGGAAACTGAACTGAGTATTTTGTTATTAGTATGAAATGACAAATACTTGCAGGATGATAGAAATGAGTTTAGAGTTAGACTTTGAACTAGCTAGTGGTCTGTGGACTAAAGCAGGGTGGGTATTCCACAAATAAGGACGATGTGGGTGTATGCTCTGATGAATGGATGTTTAAGGCTGGCAGTGTTGATGGGGCAAAAGGGATCAAAGGCAAAATGAAGGCAAAAGGGCCTTTACTGACAAAGAGACAAATCTGGGCAAACTCTGGTAGGCACATTTAGGGAGGACCCTGGAGAGAGATGAGGGGCATTGAGCTTGGTGCAGTTTAGTGAGGACTCAGAGGAGGTATGAAGGGCTCAGATTGCTAGAATGAAAGGAGTTGTGCTTTGCAAGGAGCGCTGGGAAGGGAAGGAGCAGAAAGCGGTGGGAATGCTAAAGCTTTGGAGAGAGGGTGGGGCTGATGCTAGAGGCTGATGGAGGAAAGTACAGGTTGGGTTTGGGAAATCCATGTCATGGATGAAGAAGCACCTCACAGTACAAAGGTGTTCAAGCATTTTACAGGGGCCTCCAAGTTGCTATCTGACCTCAGAGGACCTACCTAATCCCTTAGGCCTTCCAGCCTGCCTTAAAACCTGAAAGTGCAGCCTAGTGTTTACAGTGACATGTACCTGTGAGGGCATGAAAGAGCCACCAGGAACCCTGTGGCTGTGGCTCCTGCCTAACCACGGTGCTGAGCACCAGGTGCCTCTGAACTGCAGTGACTTCCTCTGCGGGTCAGTTCAGACCCAGGTGTGCCCACGGCCTGAACAGCTCTCCTACTCACACATCCAGGGAAATACACAAGGGGAGACAGGGTAAACTTCCCAAAGAAGGTCCTTAGGAAAGCAGAAATGTTTTTAATCTTTAAATGCAGGATCCACAATTCCAGGCCCATTTGCTTTGAAGGGTTGTTAGTTAATACAAGTGATTGCAATGTACTAGTCCAAGGGAGTTATCCAAGGTGATGTTACTTGATAAGGTGAAAGATGGGGGGCAGCTGACGTGCCATGAAACCGATGTCGAGCTGGTGCCAAGGAGCATGCAGAAGTCGTTTTCAACAGCCAACAGAGTTCTTCACGTGGAGAGGTATCAGCAAGACCTAAGTCACGGGCTTCTGGATAGGGGCTCATGTGGCCCTCAAAGCTGAAGAGTCTCTCTTCTCTCCAAACCCCAAAAGCAATCAGGCCTAGTCTAAACAGTGCAGTGATCCAAAGATCTCCCACCACTACTGGCTAGAGAATAAGGCCAGAGGATTACCCCGAGCCCATGTGTTGTGGTCTGGAGACAGTAATGCCACTTTCAGTGCAGTGCTCTGCCTCTGAGCAATCCTCTGTCTCATCCACCCTTAGCCATGGAGGACACCCAAAGCCAACATGCCCATCAGATGTACTGTTTTGTCCCTTGCTTTGTGACCCCTGCAGGACTCCCCAGGAGAGATGTATAGAAAGCACACAGCTTCCACCAGGAAATCACCACTGTCCTCTGCTAGAGATATAAGGATGTCTCCTCTCAAATCTTGGTGTTGGGATCTAGCTCCTGATTCTAGTGCCACCTCTCATAATGAGGTCTAGCCTAAGGAAAGCCATTTAACCCTCAGGGTGCCTGTGAGATATGATCAGTCTGGAAGGTCCCAGACTGATGGGAAAGTCTCCTTTTATTGCAGATGAAAGTTCAGAGGAGTTGAAGTATTTGTCCAAAGCTAGTCAGAGAGTCGGGCACTCAAATGCCTTTTGTCTGACACCTGAACCATCACATTCATGCCTTTTGTGCACTTCCATTGTGCCCCCTCTCTTCTTCACAAATTGGTCTGCAGTGCCATTGATCTCCTGGCTATGGTAGAGTTAGTTTTTGCAGCCTGAACATCACAGATGTTTAGCTCCCTATTCTACTGGTTGCTGTGGTGGCTTCAGGAACACTCTTTGCTCTTGTTTGCAACATCACTTTTATGAGCGAACTTCTTCTTTATTGCTTTGCAGCGATCAAACCTCCATCTTTGCATAGCCCTGTTGAGGTGCTGCTGAGTCTCTTGCACTGTCATGATCCCACCGTACATCTCAAACACGATGTACTCAAACATTCAGAGAGAACAGACAAAACTAAAGATGTCCTGGTTGCTTAAATATTTTATTTTAGACAGCTACAGCCCTTTTTGTTCCCAGCCCTTTTGTGCTCTGGGAACCACATATTTTCAAAATACCTCAAAAAATCAGTTTTTAAGGCCTTGCTAACCACGTCTGGGCCTAGACCTCCAAAAGGGTCCCACATTTACTGAGTTGTGTTCCTCTGAAAATTCAACTTCTTACCTTCATGCTGAGTGCTTTTAACCATTTTTGATAGGTAAGCTAGGTCTTAATAACTTACTCTTAAAGCCTCCTACAAGATCTGTTTTCTAGCTGTGAACATATCTAGGTCATGGTCATGTTACAACACTAGCTCAATCATAAAACCTGGGCTAAGAGCTTTAATGGCTTTAGTATAAACAGGAATAAACGATGCTAAGCAGAAATAAATGGGTTGAAAGGTAGGTGTTGTGCCTTATTCTAGGTCTAGAGTCTGATTCTCTTCTGCCTCTTCTGCCTAAAGGTCTTGAGAGTAGACATACTGGTGGCCATAGACACTACAACTCCAAGGTGTGGATCCTGAGATTATGGTAGGGATCATTAAAGCAGGAATTTGCCTGGTCCCTCAAAGAATGCAGAGTCAAAAAGTAAATTGCAGACTTACAATCTGTCTCTCACTGTCCAACAAGAAGCAAAAATAGATAAATGATTAGTCACAGCATCTTCCTGTTTAGGCTTCTTGAGCTAAGAGGAGGTAGATTTCCATCTGAGCGGCTCCACCCTGTCTGCATCTATTGTCTCATTTGTCCTGGCTCCTGTACTCACTATTTACATGCTCTCATACTGCCTGTTGCATCTGTCTCCTTCTCCATCTCTACATTTGCCAAATGTCTGACCTCACTTCATTCTAGAGAAGCTGAGCCCCCTAACCACCCTTGCAAGGGGATCACTCCAGAAACAAGGTCTTGCCAGTGCTACAGATTCAGTCATAATAATGAACCTATTTTTAATGTCTCAACGTTCCCCAGCCCAGATCTGCTTACTAGGGCAGACCAGATGTAGCCATATTTTAGCTAATTGCACCCTCAGATTTTTCTAAACTCTTGGAAGGTTAGGAGCACGCAAATATCTGAACTACTTGTGACATGGATCTCTGCTGTAGTTGGGACTTCTGACACAGTGAAAGATGTAAGGTCAATAGAGGGCAAGAAAAGGAAAGGAGAAGAAAAGAAATATCTGCCTTGCCTTGCCCAGATGAGGTCACTTCCTCCTCACCTCCTATCATCTATCGGATTCCCTAACTTCTTCCTCTATGGGATTTCTACTGGCTCTGGCCAGCATCTTTACATTGGAAAATGCTCTTTGTATCAAAAGGGACAGGACTGAAAAATGCTTTTAAGGTGTCCAGTAGAAACTCTTCTGCATGTTCAGCAGATTGGAGGAGGTGACAGCAGAAAAGATAAGGTAGCCTTTGTTTTTCCCCATAGATGCGTCAGCTCAGATTGAGCCGTCCTTTACAAGCTGTCTCAGGACACCCGTACTGTTGGATCTTGTGCAGCAGTAGCAGAATAAGGACAGAGGGCTCCAAAGAGAGGATTTCAAACATGGGTAATAGGTTTCCACAAAGTAGCAGTCCGTATACGTGGGGAATTTCCCTTAGGGTAAAAAAAAAAAAAAAAAAACTAAATCAATAAAGCAAGTGCAAGAGAACCTATGTGCTACCAAAAGACATTATGGATGTGTTCACATCATCACAGAGAGCAGTTAGTGCATCAGAAGGCATTACCGCCAACAAGCTGATGTGATAATTGACTATATGGAAATGAGGATTGGCTATTGCAAATGAGGATAAAAACGTGTTTGCTTAACCCAGCCATGGAGGTGTTTAAACTAACTCATTTAATTTCACAATCAGGGCAGGCTCAAACACAAGGACAGAGTCAGTTACTATGTTTCAGCTGACAGGTAACAATTTCTTATGATGCGTTAACTTAATTCTCTTGCAACCCTATGAACACGCCATTAATTCAACACACAAAGGCAAACTGCCCTGATGCACAGGAAAGATAGGAAGTACAGTAAGAGATTACAGGGACTGCATCAGACGCTGGTTAGTGACCTGGGAATCAGAAAGGAACTGTACAGCAAACGGAAATGCTGTCAAACAAACAAGGATAAATGCAGAGGAAAAGCCCAGGCAGGCCCAGGATAAACTCAGCTAGGTTGCAGTACCTGAAAAGGGGCAGAAAATGTATATTAAGGTCTCTATAGGCTGCAGAAATACATTAGAAGTGAGTGGAAGATGAAGAAGCATAGGTCACTATTTACAAGCGAAGAGGACAAATACCTTGTGATATTGTGGTACATCCAGTGCCGTGCTTTAGGCTTTAGGAAAAGTTTAACTGGAATGAGCTACCAAAACCAGAAAGTGCTAATAAGTGGTGGGAGAAGAGTCCCAAATAGGAAAAACAAGGGCTGAAGCCCTATGGGCAGAGCCTGATAAACCAGGGATACTTAAGGAAGCAGCTGGGGAAGCTTCAGACCCATTAGTAGTTATCTCTGAGATCTCTTGGCATTCCCATAGGGCTGATGAAGGGTAAACACAATATCTCTCTTTAAAAAGCAGACCCAGGAGGATGCAGACAATCCCAGCTCAGTCAAGCCACCTTCCGTACCCAGAAAGATCACCAGGCGCTCTATTAAACAACCCGTTCGTAAGCTCTGGGAACGTAATGAGGTGATAGGGGCAGCCAAGATGGATTTGTTGAGAAGAAACCACGTTAAATCAATCCCGTTTCCCGGCAAATTACCTAGTGGTCTGGGAGGAGTCAGGAGATGAGCTACCGCTCTTGGCTCCGTCCTGCATGAACTCCTTATGTAAAAGCAACAGAGCTCAGCTGCAGCTCTAGTCAAAAAATCTGCACTCAGAAAGATGTTCTATGCAGAGAGCACGGTCAAACTTGGGAACGTCTCAAATGAAGTCTCAGAGGTACCAGCCATAGGTCCTCTTTTGGTCTGTATTTTTACTGACTCACAGGCAAGAAAAGAGGCTGCTCAAAAGTGAGTCTAGGAGGGCTTTGGAGAACAGGCTGAGATAGGATATAAGGACCTTAATAAATCAGAGGAAATTCATGAAAATCAGAGTTCTACTGTCTGGCATCATGGTTTCCACTGGTCAGGATCTGTTTAAGGCACAGACCTTTCTCCTAGTACTTGGCTGGTACAAACCCAAGGCACAAGGTGCTGGTCGCGAACTGGAGAAACACACACATTCAGGAGCTGGCGTCCATCTGGGGGCCCTCGACAGGGCTGAGGGATAGCCCACAAGCATGAAGGAACAGAGTGAAGGGAAGAAGAAAGGAGTCACTATCACACCTTGTCCAATTACCTGACTAATCCCCCAGGTGACATGCCACAAGCAATTCAGCGAGGAAGAGGGGGCCACTCTCGCAGGGTGCCCCCTGCCCACCCCAGCACTGCCTCCATGCACCCATCCCCTCCCTGGCATCGCACCGCTCTGTCCTTAGCCACCTTGCACCAAAGGGACCCAACCAAGACATTATGCAAGAGCATTATTCACCGGCAGCACAGTTGGGAGAAAGGGAAGTCATTTTTTCCTTTTCTAGAGATTTTTTTTTTTTTTTGCATGTTGCTCCTTCCCCCAGGGTATGTCTCTGTGTTTGGGCTTGAGAGGAATGAGCCAGGACCATCGGGCAAGGATCCCCACATAGAGGCCACTGAAACAGGTCCCTCAGGTTTGCTGTCTCTCTGTCCCCGCTGTCCCCGCAAAGAGAGCGATCCTACCTGCCCTGAGCCCCCAGCAGTATTGGGGTCCTCAGGCCAGCCTCGTGACTGCGGTGGGCTCCTAGTATGTGCGAGTTGCAGTGCCAAACCCATGCTTGGGATGCAGCTGAGACGAGTCTCAGGCACACCGTACTCCTGCACCGGTTATTGAAACTTGATGGAGTTCCCTCGGTCCGCAACAAGTTCTTGCAGATGGGTATGTGCCTCATCCGAGGTGGATACCTGCTTTTCTGGAGCAGTGGCTGCGTAACACAGGCAGCCAGTACAGCAGGCTGGGCGCTGCTTGCTAAACCTCCCAGAGATATATCTTAAACTGGAATCAGTGGGAACGATGATTTGCCTCTTCGTGGGGCTGAAGGATGTCTCTCCAGGCCAGGGCTGCTCATCAGTAAGGTCAGGCTGCCGCTGCAACAATCTGAAGGGGTTCAGGAAGGAGACCTACCCCCTACCCAAAGTGTAGATGAGTACCCAAGGAACAGGTTCATGCTGACATTTAGGGCCAAGTCTACTAGGGTCATCTGACCCCTACTTGAGCCACATGAGCCTCCCCCTTCTCCATTTGTGTTATGTACCTTGCACCAAAGCTGCTCCCCCTTGCCCCTCATTGCCAGAGCAGAGCAGGGAAGACAGACCCTTCAGGGAAGGGTCTTCTCTTTCACACATCAAAACCTTTCAGCTAGAGCAGGCCACTCAGCACAAAACAGCTCAGTTGGCTGTGCCCCTGCTCATGAGGTGGAAGGGTCCTTTTCCTCCCAACTATCCACAGTCCTCCCCAAGTTTGCAGGCAGTGTGTGTGGGACATTCTTCACTACCATCTTCACAGCTCCCTGTTCCTGAGTTTGAACCCTTTTTCCTCCCTGTTGTCCAAAAGTAGACAGTTCTCGTCATTAACCCGGAGGAGAAAACTCAGCCCTACCCACCCAGCTAGCGTGGCTGCCTGAAACTGGAGGGCGAGGATAACAAGGAGATGATATTTCTCTCAAATAGTGAGCTAACCATGGGCAACCCCAACTCTTTTGCTGTTCTCCATGCTGAGTCCAACCTCCTTCTGCCCATCCCACACAAGGGCAGTACACAGTGCAGCTAGCTCTGACATCCACAGCAAGCTGTGTAAAGAAAAGCCTTCCTAGCTCCTTTCCTCATGCTGACAGCCCTCCTCCACTGCTCAGCCATCCCAAGGCAGTCATAGCGCCTCGACTCCAGGTTCACCTGGACATGTGTGGCTCACCACCCAGCATATGGCTCTCCAAAACCATGCACCTCCATGACACCAGGCTATGCTGGGACCTGTCACTCCCCACTGCTGAGACCTGCCCTTGCCTCAGCTCAAGCTATTTCCTAGCACTGGCCCTGGCAGCCATTCCTGGGACTCTGCCTTGCTGCCCAGGAAAACCTCTCGGAGATGTGTGCAGAACCTGGGTGCTGCTGGGAGAAGTGTGCAGCTCCTCTCATCTACCCCTGCAGAGGAGAGGCAGAGCTCCCAGGAGATCTTCAGGCAAACCAACTAGGCTAAAATCCCAGCAGCTGTAATTTGGCAGGGTATTTTAGAGTTTGGAAATGACTAGGAATACAAGCTACTTTATACCGGGGCAGACGAGGAAACCCAGATGATCGTGTGTGGCTTGCAATGGGGTTTAGGAAGCTCTCAGTTAATTGCCACCTCACTGCTGAGATGTGGTGCTGGAATGTGTAATAATTTAGACATAAAACAAAAGATTAAGACATTCACCTGGACTATGTCGCAAGTCATAAAATAACTTTCACATGCAATTTATAAATCTGCTTTTCATGATAGGAGATAAAGCCAGGGACCTTTGAGTCCAAAAGGTAAGGAAACAATCAATATCTTCTTATAAGAAGGCAACTCCTACATATACAAGACATCAGATTTAATACAGACACAACATTTACATGAGCAAAGAAAACTTTGTAAGATATTTATGTTTTTCAATCAGATCCTATTATGCAAGAAATATTATATGGCTTGTTGACCGGAAGCAAAGATTTAGAAGGGTGTTATTAGAGACATTAGCTATGTCAGCAAAACACAAGCCCATGTTCTCCCTGAGAAAGACTCTAGTTTAAGTGTGAGCAAAAGACACTGAAGATTTTATGTGCAAAGTATGTTCTTCTAGAGGCACTTTATAACTCCAAAACATCTCAAAACTATAGATGGCTGAGCAGTTTTCCACAGATGTTTGTTATGTCTTTATGATTCAAGACTCTAACAAATCTTGGTTATTCGTTAGCTGTTTGTGATGTTAAGATTCTTTGAAGACATTTAGTGCAGGCTTTTTTTCACCTTCATACAAACCTTCCGGTAATTACCTCTTTACTGCTTGTAAATGTAGAAGGGTTTGTGTGGTGTGTGGCAAACGCCCTAGGAAAACAATTGTTAGAATGATCATCACCTGAATATAGAATATTTATATGAATCGGGAAATTACTTATCTGGCAGCACTTAAACAACATTCTTAGAAAATTCAGAAAGATCTAAAGGTTATTAAAAAGAAAAAAATCGTGGGATTGTTAAAAATAATTGTCAGGACTTTCTTCAAGAATTAATTTCATTTAAAAAGACAATGTGCATGATGGGAGACTTCTATATAAATAGTAAAGTTCTTCCATTTTACCTGGGATAAAATTTTTACTCCTTTAAGATCCTAAAAATACTAGAATGACACCTCATCAAATTGAAATCTATTCAGTAGAGAATTTCTCTACTCAAGAAAAAGGGAAACAGAAATTGTTTTTGTAAGAAGGAAACAGACCACAAAGCCATGAGCTGAAACTTTCAATAAATTCATCCCACAAGGACAGTGAGTCATTGTAAGGACACAGAGGACAACACAAGAGCTCATTTCAAATCCAGATAGGTATAAAAGAATTGTGCTTTCTTTTCTTCTGTGGTACTGTGGAAAAAAGGGATCATAAAAAGCCTAGAGAACTAAACACGTAAATGTGTCTCTCTTCACCCCCCAAAACTCATCACACCCTCTCTGCAAACAGCACGGCCAGGAGGAATAACAGAAAATAAAAGCAGTTACCACATAGCACAACAGTCAGACTCAGCAAACTTTCAGCAAAATCAGAGACTTCTGCACTGCAGGTGGGGCAAAGCTTTTAAACTACTGTCGACGAATCAAACTGACACCTTCAATGATGTTAATGTTTTTTCAAAATATTCTGGCTACTTCAGTATATTTCTGCTAATCTCCTGATTGCCTGAGACTTGTATTCCTGGAGAAAAAACACAAGTAAAACTTGAATAACAAAGACAACCAGTGGGATTTGATTGTGCTTTAATTAGTTAGTGAGATTTGCTATCTCAGGACAAGTCTTCAGATGACTTCTTCTGAATAATAGGCTTAGAGGATTTCATTAATTTCATAGGTCTGATTAATATCACTCATGTTTGTCAGCTGAATCTAAAGAGTTTATCCTTGATACGCCCATAACGATTCACCAATAAGGAAATGGTACTGCTGTCTGTCAACTATCTTAGTTACTGATGATCCCTTGCAGCAGGACTTCTACTAATTTGGGCAAAAGGATGAGCCCGCTCAGAGCTTTGATCCCTGCAAGGCCTTTCTGCAGAGAGTCACTCCAAAGAAATTGCAGCTAACATGAAACAGTTTGCTTTCTGCCTACTTTAACAATAAATAACCCTACTGAATAACTTCACTTTTGATCATGTTGCACCACAAGTCTGGGACAAAGATATCTAGAAAACCCTCTGGAGTAGAAACCCGCTCTCCACACACCAGTATTAAACAAGAATCTGTTGCACACATATGTGCTTCTGGTGGTGTCTGCACTGAGGTGAGATTCACTTGGACCAGTGCTGTAAGGCTAATTCAGGAGCTAATGCTGGAGACAAAATGACTGCCCCAATTCCAAGCTGTGCCTAGACCTATCTAAGCCTTTTAGACTCAAAGGCTAAGAATTTGGGAGGCAGTAAGCTTTTAAAAACCTCAAATGAGCTGCAGTGATTGTAACCAGAATGGAATAAAAATAGCAAAAAAGAACACCCCTGCCCTTGCACTGCAATTACGGAGGTCCTTCTGAATCCACCCATGCAAAATGCAAATGTGTCTCACTTCACCTGATCTCATCCTCATTAAGTACTTCATCCTCAAACCACCTTCCAGGTCCATCAGCTCTTCCAGCCTCTCTCTCCTACCTCCTGGTAAGATGCTCTGTAAGAAGCACTGCCTCCCTAACAAAGCTATGCATATGAAAAGACTTTTGCTGACTTTCAAACATCTCTACTCAATGACAAATAAAGATGTTGCCGTGAATAAGTGCAGCTTTTGCTTCTCAAGCCCCATCAAATGTTTTCAGGGGCTTCAGATCTTTGTCTAGCAATAGTGGTAATAACCCCGCCAAGGTTTCAGCCTGCTGTTCCTGGAATTACCTTTTGCCTCACTGCTGTAAAATTCAAGACAGCACAGATCAGAGGAGAGGTGGATAACGTTCAGAAACATTCAATTGTCAGCAAAAGACTGAAAATTTAGCCTCAAAAGCAGTTCTGATACCCCTCCTGACTTTATGAAGCTTTCTGAAACGTTTAGCGTTTTTTCTCCCAGCCTTGGCTTCTGTTGGCAGGTTGCTTTCTGAGAATCTAAGCTAACTTTTATTTATAGCCCTAGCTTTCTCCAAGGAAATTTCTGAGACTGTGGTTTTCATAGCTGCAAATCAAATGTTGTGGAAAAAAAGTTATCTGATGCCACTGTATTTTAATTCTTGGAGTTGTCATGACAGTCTTGTGACTTAGAATTGTAGAAAAATAGACTTGGGGAGGTCTGCCTAGCAATTTACCAACGCTTGGGGCTGGATTAGTGGCTTAATGTTGCTCCGTATACTTTTACTGATCTGGAAAAGGAAGTGAGCAGTTAGGTGACAATTTGATTATTGCTCACTCCCCTCTCAAGAGCATTTAGGAGTATATTAAATAGCAGAGGCCATAAATGAACGTTAGTTAGTTACAGAGTCATAGAGAATTGGGATGGAAGGTGACCCTGAGAAAGCCAAGAAAGGGACAGCTCCATTTTTATGGTTACAGGGAGATGTTTGTCTAACCTATTCTTTGAGCTTCCCATGCTGGGGATCTTAATCCCGCCCAGATGATACATTCCAGCACTTAGTGATCCTGCTATTCACAAGACTTTGTTACCTACACCTCCACTGCTAAAACTGACTCTTCTGACTTCCTGCTCCTCCACTGGTAAGAACAGTTTCTTCTTTTCCTCCCTACAACAGTATTTTATGCATTTAAAAACTGGCAACGGGCTCCTTTCAGTCTCCTCTGTGCGATAGCAGTGATTTGCTATCTCTCACTTTGGTGTTGGATGCTGGACAAGCTCTCATGAAAGTGCAGAGTTTTTTAGAGCTATTATATCTGTAGACAGCTCTACAGCATATAGAAACCTGCTTTTCTCAGTCATCTCTCCCAGATCCTTTCAAAATAGACCAGAAGACCACAGACAGACTGAAAAATCACTGCTCTAGACTAAACAACCTCAGTCTCCTCGGTCCTTCTCCACGTGTCATGTTTCCTCACCCGCCGATCACTTCTGTTACATTTCTCTGGACTCTCTCCCACTGGTATATATCTTTCCTGAAGGGCAGTGCCCAGAGCTGGTCATAGTACTGCAGCGTAGGTATTGTTGCACTAACAGATTGTTGGGATTATTATTTCAAGTGTCCTACAAACAATGCTGCTGTTTATACATCCCAGGGATGTTTAACTTTCCTTTTTTTTTTTGCTACAGCATGACACTGTTAATATACAGTCAGCTGATTATTACTATAACCACCTGCAAAGCCTTTTCTATACAGCTGCAGTCTACCCGACTGTTTGTCTGCCTCTCCCCTGTTTGCACAGAGGACTATCCCTGCCTCCGTACTGAACCATGCACCATCCTCCTTGAACTGGGTTCCTTTTCTCCAGTCAGAGCTAAAGAAAAAGTTAATCAAAGAGTTAACGAGGCTGGTCATGGCAACTGTACAATGGTCTCTCCTCTAGCACTAGCAGCTGAAAGTCAGCTAATGACAACTGCAAGGGGAAAAAAAAATCATTTGAATTATTCAAAACACTGTTTAGTTCAACCATTCTGCAGAGAGACCTACCACCACAGCAGGCAACGCACTGACAACCTCCGTTCCATCTGCAGTGAGTCACATCAGTTATTTTTTAATTAAATCTCTGTTTCCTAATGGAAAATTCTCCCAACATCTCCTGATTTTTGCCAGCAGTCTAGAAG
Organism: Struthio camelus; assembly: GCF_040807025.1. Classification (NCBI taxonomy): domain Eukaryota; kingdom Metazoa; phylum Chordata; class Aves; order Struthioniformes; family Struthionidae; genus Struthio; species Struthio camelus. Next base: position 59,968,934 of record NC_090981.1, on the reverse strand, counting down.
ATGGCAACACAAACAGCAAATGTCTCCTAACAACCTATGAAAACGAGCATATGTTTGTGATGTTGGAGTTGTGCATCACAGGTTATCTCAGGGGAACAGGGAAGTTTGCACAGGCATTCCCAGAAACAAAAAGGAAAAGTGTAGTTTTCCTAATGCCTGAGTAGTTACCCAGCACAACCTGCCTCATGGCAACATTCACTGCAAAAATCTGATCTTGACGCAATATTCATTTTTGCTTCACATTTTACCTGTAAAAGGTAGCAACCCCATGAGCTCCCATTAAGGTGGGGCTTGAATAGCCTCCCGAGGCCCTAGGTCTTGGCAGCTTCGCAGGTAAGGTGGAAAAAAACAAATGATGATGTCTCCCAAGAACGCTCACAGTGATTGTGAAAAGCATGAGTCATCCTGGCCTTTCATATAGGCTTCACCAAAAAACTGACATTTCAAATAAAATATTAGCAAGAAACAGGAGAATGAAGGGGAATTTCCAGGAAATTTTCTAGCTTTAACAAAAGAATTAGAGTTGGAGACGTTTGACTGAACACACTGACTCTGAATCATCTCATGTAGGGGGTCTTGTGCATACCACACTCTCTGGTGAGACTGGAGCTTTCCTCATCAACCTGGGGACCCTTTCCACTGTACCTCCTGAAGATATGGTGAGGGTAGGCCAAGCCACCTCAGATCTGGTAAAGCCCATCTCGTGAAACGTCCCTCTCTGTTGTCTCTTCACACTGAAGAATATTTTGTCTTGCATCAAGCTTCTCAGCTCATTCAGGTTATAGAATAAACCTAAGCAAAGGTCCATCAATGTGCTTGATATCTTCCTTGCTTTGTATCAGGTTCTCCTAATCACTAGAATCTCCTCTACTAATTAGACCTCAACTATGGAGTGAGTGCTTTATCATTCAACAGCCCTACAGCCTTCCCCACCTCAGTTGCCATGGAAAACATCGTTCACTGGTCTGACAATGCTGCTGGCCTCCCAGCTCGCACACAGCTAGGTGTCAGGTTCTCCTCCCTCCTACCATTGTGAAACACTTTTGATTTAAAAGAATGTTGTACAAAAGAAAATGAAAACCCACCCAACTTTCCCCACAACAGCTTCTGTAGCATGAAAGAATATTATGACAGCCCTGGTGCTCAATGAGAAGAATGGGGCCGTCCCACCTCACGGGGCTATACAAGCTTCAGGCTTTGCCATGCTAAGGCCATTTTTTCAACGCTTCCCAGGCAATGATAGCAAGAAGGGCCTGATTTCTTGTTTAACAGGAGAGGAGGAAGGCTGGAGAATACCAATGGGAGTACCAGGAAGCCTCTGGGATGCTACACTACCCTGTTTGACTACCCGCTCTTCCAGCCCGGGACAACTTGTGCACTGGCTGTGCAAGGGCTCAGCAGTGCTGATGACAACATGTTTCATGAGAGGACCCCAAGGGCCCTACAGCTATTTTTTTCCATTTGGCATCTGCATTTGTTAGCTGTTTCCAGCCCATTAGCTGTTCCGCTGCAGCCTGGGTGCGGATTCTTTCACTCCTCAGGCAAGGATGAGGCCCCATTCATGGATTAACCACCTCAGTGGGCAACGTGAAGAGCAGATACGATTTGTGCATTCAGTTTATACCTGCCAGGAGGAACTGGAATTTAATCGCATTCTGCAGAGGTCATATCCTCAATTCACAGCCTGAATCACATCCTCATTCACTTGCCTCACATTGCTGACCCACTTCTACAACGGTGCAGCCCGCTTAGAGAGAAAATGGTGAGGGCTAACCCTAAACACCTCACTGAGGCATCAGAGAGTAAAGCACACTTCTGAGGCTCCTTCTGTAAGCAGTGGAGGGCCTAATATAGGGGCAACTGAGCCTACTTTAGACCTGGCCCTCAAAAGGATGAACCCAAGTCCTGTCCTCCTTTCTTTTTAGGGAGGATGGAGAGTACAGCAGCTGCAATGGCAGTGTGGCTAACCTCTCCTGACCTGACCTCCTCCATTTCTTTGAAGAGATTTGCCAATCTTGGGGAAAACTTTTTGAAGATGTATGTGTACCAACAGCCTTCAAATCCATAGCTACGTGGATTTGCTTGTGGAGTGTCCTGGCCCTCTAACTCCACCCTCTTCGAAGCACCGAGCAGCCCAGAAATGGCACTGCCCTTGGTGCAACCCCATCTGTGCCCTTCTGCTTAGCCTTCCCCTATATAAGAGGAGTCAGGCCTAGTTCTTGATTCGGAGAATGCCCTGCAAATACATTACGCAACAAACACCTGATTACATAAACTGCATTGCACAATGCATTATATAAAGCTCAGGTCATGGCCCAATCAACTAACACTTAACTCTGTTACACCAAAAAAAGTTAATCTGAGAAGGTGCAAGGAAGGGACAGACAGAGGAGGATTTCAGGATGGCTTCTCTGTTTCCTACCATGGAAGTGGATGAGAAGAGGAGAGAAGAAAGGGCTGTCTGCCCATGGCTGCATTAGTGCAGGTCAACAAACACGTTGCCAGCAACGCGCCTCTTCAACTGGGTTCATTTCCCTGCTGCCTAGATGGAGTTTGAGGAGAAGAAAATAGCATTCAACCTGTCAGGGATCTTGGCTAAGGAACAAAGGAGAGTTATGGAAATGGCCAGCTGCAAGCTGATGTTCTTCTTCCCTTAAACAGGTTGTGGCACACAGATAACAAACAGGCCCACCGGGTGTGCCACCATTCCCGAGCTGGCCCCAGAAGAGTAGCCGGACTCCACTCTCAACCAAATCCTACCTTTTGGCTCTGAGCCTGTCTGCAGGATACTCGCACTGGAGAGAAGGTTAGGTGTCCCACAGAAAACAGTCCTATAATCACTACCACGTTGCCAGTGACCTTGTCTGGCACTAATTAGGTAGCCCAGAGGCAAAGAGTATCCAGTCACCAGCATAACCTATCTTTATAGGGAGAAACAAGAAACTTCTCGTGAATGTTTCATTTAAAAGGCATGGTTTTCCATCCAGAAAATGATTTCAAATCAGCAGGAAATAACAGTGAGGAACCTTTTAATTCTGACAGTAATAAAGCAAGTTTCATACCAGAAGGTGGAAACCAAAATGAAGTGAGAATGCTCTGCTGAGACTGGTGTTGGAGATGCCCCCAAGACATACAACAGAGGCCAAAAGTCACAGTTCTGTGGGCCAATATTCAGATTTCCCAGAAAAAGAATTTGAGATTCATTGATTTTTAAAGCCAAAGAGCCCCATTAAATTAGATTAGATCAGTCCACCATAGGGATGGCAGGTTGGACCTGTTCTTTCTCTTGAAATATCTCATTCTTGTAGATCCCTAAAGCTGCATGTGATTTTAGCATTACTCTTTCAGTCAGCTTTAGCAGGACTTGGAAGCGATCTTGAGCTTGCAAGCACTTCAGGGCAGGAAATGTCTGCAAAAGTTTCCACAGTGCCTAGAAGGATCAGATCAAATCAGCAGGAATCTCAGTGAAATTAATTTCTTATTGTTTTGTTTTTAGTGATAATAGTGTACGTTACAAAGGAAAAGCAATAAATCTATAGAGGAGATACACTGACAATAAACAGTGAGGTTTCAGCTGTGCTTTGAAGTACCATGGAAAGGCCCAGAGGCAAAGAAATACTGGGAACTGCTTGGTCCAGTATGTCAGATCTGCAGAGGAGAAGGTTCTTGTACCAGCAGGGAGACTGAAAGCTATAAGGAGAAGAGAAGTACCCTTTCTGAGGGTTGTTTTTGCTGTTGGGCTGGGTTTTAAAATGGAAGGTGGTGTTCTGAAAAGTGAGATGTGGATTCAGGAAACAGCCAATATGGTGCAGAGACATCTCCACAAGAGCTTTCTGTGCCTTGGAGGCAGCTGATTTCCAATAGCGCTTCCTAGGAGAAAGACTGTAAGTGAAGCTGGGATTTTGTGTACCGGCACATTTCCCTTCAGACCCAGAAGCAACAGCTCTCTCAGCATGAGAACACACAGATGGGGCCAAAACCAGGCGGAGGAGTGTTCTATCTCTCCAGTAGGTCTCAGCACTGCTGGCAGCTGGCAGCAGATTTGGGGGTAAAAAGCCCAGAAACCTTGCCCAGCGCTATAAAATCACAGTGATACTGTGAGGGGCGGGAAGGTACCCAGAACAGAGGTCAGAGCTGTTTGCTGAGTCTCTGTAACTAATCCTGACGAGCCTGAGAGGGAGTTCCTACTGGTATCTTCTGTAGAAATAAATGAGTCAAGAAGTTAGACACAGGCATGATACGGCATGTGGGGTGCGCAAAGACAGAGCAGGGAGCCTGACTTTCCTCCTCGACTGGCATCCCCCACTGAGTGATGTGAACGGGAAAGGAACACAGGAGACCTTTTTACAGCCAAGGTCTCTATGAGTCTGGTCTAACAGGTCCTCAGGAGTGGAGGTGCCCCAGACACATCCACGTGCCAAAGCCTTCCTGTGGAACTAGAGAAATTCATACAGTTGGCACCCACTTGAACTCAGTGGCTGCTGCTACAGCCATTGGGTTTTGCGGGGGCATGGGCTGTGCATAGCTACTCCTTTCCTGCCATCCTCCTTTACTCCCAAAAAATGGTTTCTTTTTTGTCTAGGGATTGTTCAGCACGCAAAGGCTTTTCTATGCCAAGGTTAATTAGCTGAGTTGCTAGATGGAAAGCAATCCTGTGCCACCAAGGTGGTAAGGGGAGGAGGTGTGTGTAATTGCAATAGCGAGAGAGTTCTTGCACAAGGTGCTCAATTTCTGACGATGACTAGCCACACACCTGGCAGAAGGCTACAGCCTTTTATATTTGAAGTAAAATTCCCTGGGAAGAAACAAGATGCCAGCTTGTAGGACTCCCCCTCTGGCTTTGCCTCCTGTTCGGCCGGTTAGCGAACTGGTTCTGAGGCGTGACCAGGGGAATATGGCCCAAGAAATATTCGCATTAAATCCTCCCTTTGTGTGAAACAGTATTAAACAGCCACCTCTACTCACGCTTTCCCCAAGAAGTCTTATTTGCCACCCACACCTATGTCTCACACAAACCATGCATTCAGATCACCACTAATTACCAGCGCAAACAGACTTAACACTGGTACCTGCGCAAGAGGAGATAATCACAGGATCATGCTATTCTTATTAAGATTGGGCTTTGAAGCTCTTACTAACACAAAGCTCCCATCAAAGTCAAATAAAAGACAACAGAAACTGGCAAAATGGTCTCAGGTTGGTCCTGGCAAGCTTTAGTGACATTGAAGTAACTAAGATTCACCAACTGATACACAAGCTCATGCCTTGCAGGTCTCTCCATCGCTGTGACTGCCCGAAGGCACAGAGGAGGGTGTGGCCCTGTGGCTGCAGAGATGTCCCACACTGACCGCAGTGGTGGGCAACTCCGGACCAACATCAGCTTTCCCTGTACCGGGCTTTCCCAGTTCAGGGAAATGATGACTGTGAATACGCTTTGCACCAAAACTGAAGTTCAGAGGAGAGCACTGCAAATTCTCAGGGTCAAACCAGTCATCATACAAGCAATGGAAATGACTAAAGGTGTGTAGGTTGGCCAAGTAACGCCTAAGCCAGTTTCAACACAGCCAACAAACAAGACTGGTTCCTGGGGAAGCCCTGGTCCATCAGTTCATCTCCCATGGCCTCATCAAGCCTCAATTATAATGCAGAGGACTCAGTGTTAACATCCTTCACCTAGTGGTCAGAGAGTGAGGGTCTCTATCTGACCATCAGGAGAATCTAGGCTCAAATCCCTTCTTTCCCTGAAGAAAACAGACCCAAACTGAGGCTATCTGACCCTTTGCTTACAGCCACCCTGCATGTCAGAAGGCCACAGGTGAGATTTCCATGTCTCGCCTTTTGAAAGCTCTTCCATTTTGTGTGAAATAATTCACTGGTTGAAAGAGAAAGACCAAGTTACCCCCATCGGTAAGGGCATGGCAGAAGGCCTTCAGCAGGAGAGCTGGTGACATTCCTTCCCCTTGCTGCCCTCTCGAGTCTGCTCAAGCCTTCATGAGAGAGGCTTGGGTTCAGATCCCTGCAGGTAGGAGACAGATTTGAACCTCGGTCGCTTACATCCACAGCTTGGGACAGAAAGTTAAAAAAGGAAATAGGAAAGCAAGAAAGGAAGGAAAGTAAGCTAACTCAGAGAGAGCAGCAGCAAAGCCAGACCATGGGGAAACTATGTGCTCTCTCTGCTGGGAACTGAGGAGGATGGAAATGATGGGTGTCTGGCTCAAACATGGCTGTGCTCACTCTGCTGGATTCTGTGAATTCCTCTCCTGTGTGCTGTATAGAGGGCCATGGTGCTTATCACTATGTTTCCTGGGTGGGAAGGGCAGCTGGGGTTAGACCCTGCCCAGTGGCTATCCCAGCCCCAGGCATCCCAGGTGAGCCTCCCACAAGCTCGCCATGCCTCAGTCTGAAAATAGTGATGATGGCACTGCTGTGCAGGGAGGCTCACAAGGCAGAAGACTGTGAGACACAGAATCACCGTGCTTGGATCATGTAAGGAAATGAAAAACAGATCTGCCTACTACTGCACAGTGACTAAAGCTATGCATTAATGTCAGGGGAGATTTGCAGAAAGCAGAAACAGCCATGTGTTGCAAGGCTGAGATTGCCCTCTGCATGGGAGCAGTGCTGCCTCCTCAGAGGCGAGCAGTGGTGTCTACCTCTCCCCAAGCTCTATCAGAATAGAGAACCTGTTCCTTCCTGCCCTTGCTTCTGGGATCCAGCACCTGGCTAAGGAACAGCCATGAAAGCTGATATATAGATATAGATATATGTATATTTGCAGGGCTGGCGGAGAGAGATATGTAACAATGACATTCACATTAACAGTTACTGCCTGACTTAATTATATGGACATCATTGTATACTTCTTGCCATAATAAAAGGTTTGTCAGTATGTTTCCATCAAATTATTACCTACCACAAATGTTAAGGCATTTTTAGAGCGATGATTTACATGCCAGGTGTCAGGCACAGTGTAAATCCATATGGTCCACACCATATGAAGGGAGGGACCCCTGGGTATTTGCACCAGGCAAGAACTTGGCTCCCTGGTTCAACTCAGCCAAGAGACCTCTGGTTTTTAATGCCACTCCTGGTGCTGAGAAACAGTGCCTTATAGGGGGTTTATTGCCTGGTGGAGACTCTTTGCAAAACAAAAAAGGTTGCATGTCTGGTCCTGAACAGAGCAGAAGCAGCAACACTTACCACGGAGCCAAGACAAGGACCGCTGCTGAGCAAGCCTGGCATGCTCTGCCACATGACGCCAAGCCAGGCAGGGGAACAATTTTCTTACACCATCACTCTTGCTGCTCCTCCTAGAGAATGACGGGACATTGATGGGCAGGTGGGGAACCTCAGCATGGCACAGAGGGCAGGGGGAGCAGTTTATGCGGCAGTGGAGAAAGAAGGTCTCTTCCTTGTCTTCTTTTTCAACTTTTTACCTTTCTTCATCTATTGCCAATATACTGCTAGAGCTTTAGGAAGCCTCTTGCTGCCCAGCTCCTTCTCTTCCTCTCTACAGCCCCTTTGGTCAAGGCTAATGAAGTTTTACAAGGCAAGGGAAGCTGACATCTTCTCAGAAGCATCAGACACGGGCAGCTACGGGCAGAGTAGACAGATCGTGGAGGTAACATGGGAGCATTCACCTCCCCTTTCTCAGGTAAACCAGGCACTCTTGCACCTTTGACCGTTGCAGTGCATGCTCCTCTCTCTGCATGTGGGACTGGATCCTTCTCTAATTGGCAACAGTGATAAAAGTAGGGAATAAATAAATAAATCAAACAACTTGAGAAAGAAAGCACCTCACCAGGTGAAGCGCAAACACTACTCTCATCATTGAGGGAGTTTTGCAAGGTGCAGACAGGAACTGATAGAGATCCTCTTCCACGGCCTGAGCCTACTCATAACCTGCATATGCCCCTGGCCAAAAACGCTTTCTGCATACTTGGGTGTGAGCACTGCTATTTATCACTTCATCTTGCAAAGCCTAGTTCTCTCATGGGCCATGGGGAATTCTCAAATTAGAGAGAGTAACAGTGTCAACAGCTAGAGATCTGTTGTCCTTGTTAGTCCAGCATGTCAGGGAGTGTTTGAGCAAAAAGTGTGTGCATTGTGGGGGAGGCTGCATTTTGCTCCTGCCACATTCTCGCATATGGAAGGGGGAGCTGAATCCCTGTGACAAGCTCTGCCTAGCAGAACGAGCCCAGCTGCAGGACTAGCGTATGGTTCTGGTGCTTCATCTCACCCAAAAGTGACCTTGGGAGCATCTGTTGGGGTTCACACCACATAAGGGCTCTGTGTCTGGCAACGAAAACCATAACAGTGGGAAAATAACAATCTCACTAAGGAATCAGGGCTCTCAAAGCACCGTAACTCCTCTCAAAATTAGTCTCACCTACTCTTTTTTACTCTGGGGAAGCTGAGCCATGGGAAGCCACTTGAACTCCCTCGTAGGAAGTGCTGAGGCAGGGAGAGCACGCAATGGAAAGGGTAGTCTAATGCCTCACTTCCACTTCATGGAGTATTGCTTTAGGATCACTCCAGGGGAAGTAATGAAGCAAGACGATGAAGCAGTGGTGTGGACAATGTAAGGCATGAGCAGGAAAACCTGCTCTAGGGTGGGATTCCTTTGTCCAGGCCAGGACACAGAGCTACATCTCATTCCTGGCCTTACTGGCACTGACCCCTGTGGATCAAACACTGTCATCCAGAGATCTGCAAGGCAGATGGACCATTATGATTATCAAGGCCAACATCTGGCATCACCCAGACCAAAGAGCTCCACACTCAGCAATTCCTGCCCCAAGCCTGCCTGTCTTGCCTGGTGGAGGGCATCTTTTTTCAGAATGACTATAGATCTTCGTTGAAAGGCTCTGTCACCCAGTGCAATGTCGGACAGAGATGCCCCCACACAAGCTCTGCCTGCGGGAGCATGGTGTTAGGAAGCAGATACGTGCTAGCTCAGGCAGAATTGTCTGCTAATGCTGGAGTACAGCATCCAGAGCCAGTATTGTTATATCTGAAGCACGTTGGGGTATGTCCACTCAGTCCCACACAAAGTCCCATACCCCCAGGATTAGTCCCCAGGATCTACAAGATGCTCAGTGCGGGGGAAGAGCAGAAGAGCAGAGGGATGGTGTGCTTATGCTCAGATTGCTTAAAGGAGACCTGGACAAATCAAGCATGCCCGGTGGAGAGGCTTGGCCTTAAAAGCGTAAAGAAATATTTGTTGGCCAACACACACAGAAGATCCTAGGACTTAACGAGCTCCTAGGCTGAGCGTTAGTCTGCTCATCATCCCAATAAGATGCCCAAAGAGCCTTTCCTGGCCAGGTATCGTCAGATGGGCAGGATAGGGTCAGCCTCCACACCCCTCTGGAACGGCCCCTTGATGGTGCTGCACTGCTGTCTTCCAGCAAATTCTGACTCCCTGTTATTTTTCCATTAGGATTTTACACCTTTCCATGTTGGCCTGCCTCAACAAGCCTACCTCTGTCTGCAGTTCTACTTTGCTTACCTTGAACAGCTCTGCTCCAGGCCTGTTCTGCCTGTCTCAGAACATGGCAGTTTCCCCAGCACTCTGGCCAAGGTTATGCAGCTTGGCTGGGTCAGAGCTGGGCCATGAGACTTTGGAGCTCAGTGGGCTGAACCCTAGGAGCAAAGGTAAAGCCAGAGAGGGGGTTACAGAGAGAGAAGGTTAGAGTGGGGAGGAAAGGGGGCCTCTCCATGCTTTTTGTTGAAGCTGCTCCACTCTGAATGGGGGGTGGGGGGAGGAGTCCCTGAGCCAGAGAGAGCGCAGGAGCAAACAGAGCTCCATAGTGAAATATCTCTACTTTAAGAGAGGAATGTGTTCCCCAAATGCTGAATGCAGAGGACAGTTTGGCATTGCCACTTCACACCAGGGGAGCATCTCCCACAGACACACAGCCCCCAGGGACTGCATGAGACAAAGTTCAGTCCAAGAGGAGCAAAGACCAGGGCATGGCTGGTGGCATATGCGGCTGCCAGCAACACGTCCTGTATGACATTCAACAATACCCCATTGAGATTCTAACTTTACTGAGGTCCGTGCAAACCTCCCTGCGGGACTAGGATCCAGCTTAGGTGTTTAGAGGTACCAGCACTACCTCCATTTGCTCAATGGGAGCAGCTCCGCTGTCTAAGTCAATGTCCAGCTCAGGAGTGGGGCCACCCAAGGATGCCAGATGACCCATATCAGAGCATATAACCAGCGTTCATGGGGCACAAAGGAAAGCCCTGGGTAGCACCATCCATCCACCTGCTGGGAGGCTGCTCCTTGGACATGTTACTGCTGAAATCCTGGAAAGTGACAGAGTTCAGAAATGGAAACAGCATCTTTCCATACTACTGCCGCACTCCCACTTGAAAGACTAACCCCAAATCTACCTGTCAAGCCCTACCATGTCCCTTGTGCTGCTGCCAGAGACAGTATGAGCAGGGCTGTCTCTTGGGTCCCAGGCTCCTTTGCCCCACTGGGAAGCAGGAGCTCTGCACTGCCCTGCTCTGCAGGAGCTCACAGAGCCACCATCAGTGCTAACAGACCTCCTTGAGGTGCAGAGCAAGTTTTCTCATTCCTAGGAAACTCATTTCAAGTTTAAACCCTTCTCTGCCCTCCCAGCCCCCTCCAGGTCTCTCAGGCTATGTGACAGAGTGCTGAAGCAGTGCCCATGACAAGAGTGTCTGTGGGCCCATGGGATACAGAGGCCCAGCTACAGCAACCCTGCTCTGACCGCAGTCGGCATTAGCAGCTGCAATGTCCACTGGACAGTAACTACATGGTCCACCAGAAGAACAGCAATAACTGCTGGTGCCCAGCCCTCCCAGCTGCTTTGCCAGCCCGGTAGACACCCACCAGCACCCACAAGTTGCACGGGCACAGCTTAAGCATGGGCTTTGCAGTCTGAACTTTTCAAAAGGTTTTGCAGAGTCAGCGTGTCCTAACAGGGCCTGAAGTCCAAGGGTTTAACCAGAGATGAGCAACATTGTAAGAGGAGCCTGAAGGCAGCATGGGCAAAGCAGAGGGCAATGCAAGTTCTGCTCTCCTCTCTTAGTGTTACCTCTTCATCCATCACTTCCACTCCCAGATTAGCTATTTTTATTGGTGAGGCACGTGGCCTGGATTCATGTTTTCGTGATATCTTGATGAGGCTGAGCTACAAACAGACCCTGGCTCCCCTTGCATCAGTGTTGTAACACGCTTGCTATGCACGCTGAGCAAGGCAAACAAGGGTGGAGGGCTGCTGGGGGATTCCCAGCAGAAGAGCTGGGCCTGAAAGTCATCAGCAGGGCTGCTCAAAACCCAGCAATTCAAGAGCAAGCAAAACAGTTTAGTCTGCTCAGGAGCCCTGAATTGCTGCTCTGGTGGTGGACTTGCCTTTGCTCTCTCTGACAGCTCTGCACGGACGTTGCTTAGTTTCTTTCTAAGAGAGGAGCACCCTTGCCCAGTTTCATATCTGCTGCCCAAGGGAGCCCACAGGCTGCAGGCATATGTACGGGTACAGCCAAGGTCTACCCTAGCTTGTGCTGAGACCCATTTGTCCCAGGGGGACCAGTTCAGGTGTAAATTACTGCCTGAATGAGGCCTATCAGTTCTTGCAGCTCAGCCAAAATTCCGGAAGAGAAAATAATAATAAATAAAGGGTGACTGGAAATGCTGGCACAAGCCAAAAGGAAGTAGCTGAGCTTTACACAGAAACCTACCACCATTCTTGTGGTTTCAGATGAAACTCAAGTCACACGAGTCCTTCGGCCAAGTTTCGCTACCAGGTTTCAAGCTTGTTCCAGCCCGAACGTTAGCGTGACCCTTAGCACGAGCAAGCCACCTCTGCAGGACATGGCTGAGCCCAGGCCGGATGGCGGCTGCACTGGAGAGATCATGCTCAGGGCTGGGAGAGTGGCCAGCACCTCTTTTGCCTCGAAGGCTAGAGGAGCTGGGCTGGTTTGGCAGGCAGAGGGGAGCTGGCTCGTCCTGTACCTGCGATAACAGAGTGCTGCCAGGAGCTGCAAGCTCAAAGCAGTGGCCAGCTGCTCCGTGTGCCTCAGTTTACCACCCTGCATCCCCAAAAAGGGGCTTGTGGTTTCAGTCTGCTTGCTGCTGAGCAGCGATTTTTCTCCATTCTTTCCTTCTCTCACCCCACCTAATAAATTTTCACCCATGCTGAACCCATGCAGCCTGGCCACCCACTAATTTCCAGGGGCACCTGCTTCACGGGAGAAATCCCTTGGCTCGAGAAGGGCTCTTCTTCACTGGCCACAGAGAGAACAGCCACTCTGGGGACTCCCATTTCCCCTTAGCTGCCCCAGCAGCCAGGCTGCCGCATGCGGAGGTGTAGGAGGGCCTCGAAGAAGTGTGTTTCTGCCTGATAGTTTATCTTGGGTGCCAGCAAAGGGCTTGGAGAAAAGCCCTTTTGGCAGCTTTTAACTGGATTGTTTGGATGCAGCAGCAGGAACGTTAAAATATTTTCATGCCCAGGAACAGACTTCGTTATATGCTGTTCTTCCCCTTTTCCCAGCCTGCAGAGCCCTGAGGCAACTTTAGCTCCTTGTGAAAAGAGGGAAGGAGCAAGACCAGAGCCCTGGCCCCGTTCCCAATCCTGCCAGCAGCTCCCCCACAACTGTGAGCCCTGCTGTAGCCAGCTGAAGAGGAAAGATAAATGGAGACATCTCTCAACACTGCTTGATCATGGTTATAAGGCACTTTTACAGTGCTTTTCTCACACACATAGCAAAAAGCGGAGTAGTGCTGGGCCAAACTCAGCCACACAGTGAAATTTCTATTTTTGGCCCTAGCCCCGGCCCCGGGGGAAAGGGCAGTGTAATCAAGTCAGGGAGCATAAATTGTGAAAAGGACTTAGACCTTTCCCCAGTGCGGTCCCAGCATCAGGGAGAGCATCCTGCCTGAGGGAAGGATGCTGGTGGCATTGGCCCAAGTCTGCAAGCGGAGAGCATAAAACACACTTTTGCACACTTCTGTCTGGGACTGAGCCAAGACGCATCTCCATAGCAGGGGAAAAACCTAGGGAAGGAGCCCAGCAAACCTGCCGAGCCATGGCAGTGGAGGAGCACCCAGAGGCAGCAGCGCTGCTCCTGCTCGCCCTGCCTCAGCACGAGCCAGCCACCGCGACCCACCACCGGCAGGGTGAGCGGGGGCTCACCTCCTCCCTGCAGCAGCCTCACACCCAGGACTCGCTGCTGGGCGGCACATGAAGCGTCCCTCGGCACGGAGCAAGCCCAAGACCCCAGTAGGTGGCCACACCACAGGGCCACGCTGCCCATCCCTGACGCGACCAAAATCCCGTGGAGCCCCACAAGGAGGAATTACAACAAAGGGGGCTGCACTGGGACTATCCCTGCATACGGAGGCCAGGTTAATCCTCATGCTTTGGAAGACAGGAACAAGCTCCCCCCCACTTTAGAGGTCATTCACATCTGGATCCGTCACTGTGACATGTCCCCCATCCCTTCCTCCCGGACCCCACGTTCCCCACAAAACACTCCCAGCTCACTCCCTGCCCCAGCCATCACTCACGCCCTCCATGTCTCATCACATCTGTCTCCAACCACAAATGCTTCAGGGCAGGGAAAGTATCTTATTGCTTCTTTGTAAAGGGCTGCGGTAAATCGCTTGTACTAAACAAATTGCAATTACCAATGAAAAACATCACCGTCACAGATAGGAGCTGTATTACTCACTGGAAGAAGTGCTTTCGACTGGGTCAAAAGGGGCTGGGGTAGGAGCTGCAGAGATGGAGGTCAGGAGACCTGCTCTGTGCTGGCCATTGTGCCATTCACCAAGGGCAAGCAACAACATGGCAGAGGCCACTGGCCCCGTGGCTGCCTGAGCCAACAAAAGGCATATGGTTCCCCAATGCCTCACTATCCCTTAGCCAGCTCCGCAGGCACCAGCTGCCCCACAAAACTGAAGGAAAAGGTGCAGGCACACGTATATGGACAAAGGTAATGTGTAGGGAGATACTGTTGCCCTACATCTCCCCTACAAGGGAGGGGCATGGAGGGGGTCTATTTTGAAGGGTGAAGGGGGAAGCAAAGGTCCTTGGGACAGGACCATCAGGGGAAGAAGAGATCAGGCCAAAGTCCTCCCACCACCACCTGCAAGCTCTCCCCTGGCCTCAGAAGGAGCATTACCTTTCTGCAGCCCCAAGTTGGCATGGGAGGGAGCATGGGATTCGGTTGCCCTTCATTCCACCTGGCTGAGCCTTTATATAAGTTAATCCCCATTGACAAGACATAACACTGAGAGCTGGCTCAGCCCTGCTTTATAAGATACCTCTTGTCCTGGGCCTGTGCAGCCCTGCAAGCCCTGATCCTGCCAGGTGGAGGACAGCTAGCACTATATGTTCCTTGCTTCTCTGTGTGCCTGGTTTGGGGGGGGGGGGGGGGGGGGGGGACACCCTTGCCACAAGACAGGGTCAGCTGTTCCCTGGTGTCACTATGGAGCTGACTGCCCACCAGCAGTAAGATGTCCCCTATTCCTTGCCCCGTAATGTCACCGGGGTCTCCAGCCATGTAGAAGCACAAGGCTAAATACTTTGGCAGCAGCTCCAGCCCACAATCAAGCTCTTGCCCTGCATCAAACACAAGGCAGGTCACCCCTCAGCAAAACAGAGCTCGGACACTGCACATTTCCTGATGGGTAAGAGCTGGCAAGCTGTAAACTCAGTGCTCAGCAGAGTCACCACTGCAGTTTTCCTTCCAAACACTGCAATTCCCAATGTTTTAATATTCACAGAAACAACAGACGATTTAGCCCAAACGGAGAGATTTTGGCAAACTAGAGCACTCCCAGGCTCCTGCCTTCCCTTTTGCTGGGAACCTCCCTCAGCCTTTCCAAACACATCCAGGAGCACGAGGGGAGAACGAACAGAAATGATTTGTTCAGTCACTTCAGCAGCAAAGGAGCACCCAGCACAAGGCACTTCACATGTGTAAGCATGCAAGAGTTTCTGTGCAGGCTCATGGCCAAGCACCTCACTGCCCCGTTAGTGGCCACGAACGAGGTGCAGATCTCCCTTCGCGTTCTCTGGCAGAAAGAGGCAACAAGTTTGCTGAATCCAGTCACTACCCTTGGCAGAAAAGCAGAGTGACCATGAGACCAGTAGGTCTTGAAGCAACAGATTTAACATCCTATCCAGAACACTCCTTTACCAAGCAACAACTGTCTACGGTTATTAAATGGCCTAAATATCTACTTGCCTTGCCAACCAAGCTCTACCTATTTTTGGTTTCAGTGATATCTGTTGTCATCAAATCTGTTTCCTCTATTGCACATGATTCATTTGCATTTTGCTGTTAAAAAAGGTGTTCTTCCTCACTCAAACGCATGAGATGGGACTATCGCATTCACTCCTTCACATTTCTCTCTCTTTCCCCAGTAAGAGTCCCCACACTCATTTCAGATAAGACAAATATCATAGAATCACAGACTATCTGACGTTGGAAGGGACTTGCAGAGATCATCTGGTCCAGCCCCCTGTTCAAAGCAATGTCACGTACAGCAGGCTGCCCAGGACCATGTTCAGTCAGGTTTTGAACATCTCCAAGGATGGAGACTCCACAACCTCTCTGTGCGCTCTGTTCCAGTGTTTGGTCATCACCACAGTAAAAAGGCTTTTTCTTTAACTGGAATTTCCTGTATTTCAATTTGTGCCTCACATCCTGCCATTGGGTACCACTGAGAAGAGTCCAGCTCCAACTTCTTTACTCTCCCTAGTCAGGTATTTATACACATTGGTAAGATCGTCCCTGGGCCTTCCCTCTTCCAGGCTAAAAAATCCGAGCAGACTCAGCTTCTCCTCATATGTCAGATGCTCCAAGCTCTTAATCACTGTTGTGGCCCTGCGCTGGATTTGCGCCAGTATGTCTGTATCTGGGGAGCCCAGAACTGGACAAAGTGCTAATGTGGTCTGACCAGTGCTAAATACAAGGAAAAAAGTGTGGTCATTTGTGGACGGTATCTCTTTGGTTTTGCAGGCCATGAGAGTAACAACAGTGGGCACGATCTCTCTATTTAACCAGAAAAGAGCCTTCTCAACACCCACCCCAGCCAGAACTTTCAGGGCTTAACATTTTCACATGAGCACAACTTTCTTTCCTGTGAGAAACAGGAGAACTTTCAAACGCTTCATCCCATCTTTATAACTTGCTCCAAAATAAAAGAGGCATTTGTAGTCTTAAAAACAATAATAGGTCCCTTCTCAAGAATAACTGCACTCCTCTGAACAAGGCATATAAAGATAAATAGAGCAAGATGTACAGTTTGGGGATAAAAAAAAAAAAAAAAAAAAACACACACTAAAGCCTTTCCTAGGACCAATTTGTAAAAAGGAAGACTTCTGGAGTGAAAACATGCTCTGCTTCCGAACAGGTCCCTCTGAAACCTCTCAGCGGCCTTAGATGGTCCATTTCTCAGTACGAGTTTCCACTCTTTTGACCAGACCCTCTCCCAAAACTTCAAAGTCCTCCAGAATCGCCTCCACGTTGGGGACGCAGACCAGCTCATTGTTCAGAGTCGTCACCATCCTTCCTTTCATGCTGGAGACCTGTAGGACGCACACAAGTTGTGAAACGGAAACACTTGTGCTCAGAGCTGCTTTGCAATCTTTGCAAGCTTCAAGTAAGAGAAGTAACCGCTCTCCTGCCTCAACACATTCAACCCCCTCACAGTACTACACTTGATTTTTTCAGCTTCACTTATCATCCTCATCTATCATTATCAGAACTAATACAATGCTACAAGAGTGCTCCTTCTGGCTCTTTACATGGCTTACATTGCAGCCACAGTCCAGGGAGTGTAAGGGAAGAAGAGAAACACAATTGCCTCATACAGGGGCATGGTAGAAACTGGAGAACAGCACGCTGGCAGCCATGGGTGCATGGAGGAGCCCGCTAAGCAGAGCGTACAAGGTGTCCAAAAGGCCACATATCCCAAAGTAATCGTGTGCAAGAGCCACTTAGGTTCTGATCTGTTGTCAGGTGTGAAGACCTCGAGATGAGAAAGATCCTTGGTTCCATGAGGGTAAAAAAACCTCACGTTGAAGCAGGCCAAACTCAGCTCAGATCCAAACATCTGCTCCTCTTGTTTCACTGCTGTGAATAACCAGGTTTCACAACAGCAGCCAGGCTGAATTGGCCAATGCCTCTGGCCATGAAGACAGGAGAGATAAATCACCCAGAGGGAGACTGACAGCAGGACAGCCTGGACTGCCAACTCTGAGCCATGAGTCACCAGTTTCTTTGCGTCTTCCCTTCATAGAAAGCAGCATGAATCACTCCGGCATGTCTTAGAACTACCTTAACCACCCTCTAGGGTTCACCAACCCACACACTGCAGCTGGAAAATATCTTATATATCAACAGAACTTGGGTGCTACAAACCTGGGGCTGCCACCCCAGCTTCTTATAGGTTGGGTATTTCTGGGTAAGACACACCTAGATCACAAGAAGCAGGGACAGCCTGCTACACACATCAATCATCTTTGGCAAACAATGTATCCCCCATCTCCCAGAAGGGGACCAGAGAAGAGCACCTGAAAGAGGAAGCTCTGTTTTGACCTAGCAATCAGGTGCTCGGGCTCATCTAGGGATACAAGTTCTCTTTTCAGATCTGCTGATGAGGAACAGATCTGAGGAAACCATGGCCATAGCCTTGCCTCAGTTTCACCCCCTCTGAGACAGGGGCAGAAGTATTAGCTCAATTTCTCAAAGAGCTTTTGGGTTGATGAGTCAAATAAAGCAATTGCAATGCAGAAAACAACCTTCTAACCAGTCAGGGTACTAAAGGCAACAGAGGCTTAAAGCAGTCAAGAACTCACCTTAAAAGGCTGAGGCTGAAAGCTCAAAGGTTTCCACAAAACTGCAATCACTTCCCCACCATGCTTGTCATAGAAGAACAAGGCGAGATCACTGAAGGCATCCTGGAGAGAACAAAAACAGGCATCACATGAAACATCCCAGATCCAAATCTCTTATCTGATTATGTACCCTCACACCGTGACACACAATAGCTCCACACAAAGCAGGACCAAAGCTGCAACTGCGCTTCCAGTGGATTCGCAACAAGCAACAATTGGCAGCCCATGGACAAGTCCCAGGTGCTTTCTACTGTCTCTTGTCCACCAGCCTTGATGGAGGCAATGAAAAGCCACCAAGTTCTGTATGCAGGCCTAATTGCTCACTACCTCTCGCTGTCCCAGAGAGCAGAAACGTGAGCCACTATCTTCCACAGGCCTGCAAGAGCATACAGAAGTCGGCATCCAGGTCTAGGAAGTTGGACCCCCTAGAGCCCTATGTGGTATAAATCGATGAAACGATAGTGGAGGTTCTCCAGGAATCTGCTCTCCCCGGCCCAGTGTTTCAGCAGCTGTTGTCAGTGAGGAGCCTCCTTTGGCAGCTGCCAGGCAGGAGAGCTCCAAAAGAGAGCTTGCAAAAAGAGATGACTAAAGCCCACAGTCGAGTTTTGTCCAAGCAGACATGAGCTGGATTCCCAGCCCTGCGAGGAGGCAGGGGATGAGCAATGCAGAAGTAAACAACGCTGCATGTGAGCAACTTCAAACCCGACAGCTTGGACCGAAGCATCAGCGCCCAACGGGGCTGGCACCTGCAAGCAGGCATCCCAGATGCAGCTGACCAAGACAGCTAAGAAGCTGCTGCCTCATATCTGTTGATCATGGTCAAGGTTAACACGACACACAGCACATGCTTACTGAACCAAACTGACAGCCCAGGGCAGCAAATACCCCCAGCATCAGTGCAGGACAAGTTTCCACACACAGCCTCACTAACTTTGGAGTGACCTACTGCAAGGATACAGTCCCCCCCAGTCCCTTTTCATCCTTGTCCTGATGGCCAACAGCAGTATGGTGATTGCATTGCCTTTGTTTCCCCAGCTGCACCTCTGCCACACTCTTAAAAAGAGAATCAATTCTCTATCGGCAATACTGTATCATGAGGTTGTCATGAGGGCACAGAGGAAAATTAGCATCCTAGGCAAGCTATTTAGAAACGGTCTTTTGTGGGCAAGGCCTGGCCTGGCCTGGCAATAGTAAGAGGTAGCAGTAGGAGGAAAAGGTGGATTGGTTTGGTATTACCAGCCATCCAAATCGGTGAGGTGGCATTTTAAGCACCAGTAAGAGCCAGTAAGTAGGGAGGGGTGTTGTTGTTTGTAACCTTCGGAGCCAGATTTATGAGTCTGAACTTGATGTTTCATAGAAGGCAACATGATCAGGCCAGCAAGCTGGGAAGGTGCTGAGACCTGCCAGCTCACCCCACTCCACGGGATCTTCATAGGGGCCAGGCTGTCAGAACATTATCTCAAACTGGCTTGGAAACACCTGTCTAAAAATACAGTGAGGAAGAGGCAACCTGCCCTGGTCTTTCTTAGCTGAGACCAACCAGCAATGCTCAGAGTTCTGTCAACACAGAAAATTCCTCCTTTTGCCAAACACGAGGCAGGGAAAATTCAGTGAGGAGCAAAGCACAGGGCAGGCTGACCACCAACACACAACTTCCTGAATCAAAGGGGAACGATCACTCTCAAAGGGGACCAGAGCATGGGAGAACCTGAAAATACCCCATTATTTATGGGGTGAAGTCTCCAGGGCAACATGATGCTCCCTACAAGAAAGATATGTTTACAAGCACATCTTGCGGGAGAGGAGCCAGGAGCATTTGCAGGAAAGCAGCCCTCACAGACTCAGCTCATTTCCCCAAAAAATCTGCTGTTCCACCCAATACCCAGCACCTTTTAACTAGAAAACAGGGAGCAGAGAGCAGATGTTAAAAGGATGGCATCCAGTTTAAAAATCCAGCAAAGGGTATGCTTCTGTACTTGCACTGTTCCCAGCACCATCCACGTGACAGCTTCAGGCCAGCTACTCTGAGCTGCAAAGATGCACATTCATCTCCTGGGAAACTGCAGCATTAAAAGGGACTGATATATTAGTCACCACACTTCTGTTTGTGCAGAGGCTTGGAGAGCAAAAGCAAACACAGTTCGCCTCCCTTTCCACATCCCGTTCTCTATGCCCAGTGTCAACGGGCTTGCCTGGGCCTGCAAACACCTCCCTCAAGAGAAAGTTTAAAAGAAAAGGGAGAAAAGGTGGGGAGTACATTTGAACCCCTAATCCTGTCTCAAGCTGCCCTGTGTTTTTTGTCATGTTCAGTCCTACAGGCCCAAAGAAAGCCTGGTAGGCCCAGAGGGATGGAGAAAGGTGGCTGAGTAAAACAATACCCTGATCTAAAATGGGATTACTGTATTAAGCATTTTGGGCTAAAGCATGAATTTTGCAATGAGATAAGCGCTTGTTAGTTAAGCAACTACATTACTGTGGTTTGGGTTGGTTTTTTTCCCTCCCCCTAACCGTTCACCCGCCCATTTTCTCACTGCTCCTACTTACACCTGCAGTTGGGGCTCCTTGCATCATATCTGTTGGAAGAACAGGAGCTGTCTGGGGCATGGGAGGTCTCTGTACCTGAAATACACCTAGCAACTCTTCCTGGTGCTATGGCAGTTCAAGTGGTAAATGTTTCAATCAACATTTGCTCAGTGCTTAGAACATCTTAAGTGCTCTCATGAGGGATCTGCCAGTATAAAACTCTATTAAAATAACTACAGCTACTTACTTTCACAAACAACTAAGTTCGTTGTTAACACTTTACAGTCCTTGCCATACTACCGCAAACCTGGCCCTGATGCTCACAGGTTACATGACAGACAGAGCAAGCAGTACTGCTGAGAAAAACCAGCCCAGGATTGCTTCTGTATCAGAGGATTTTCAAAAGAGAAAAGGAACATGGGTGTTGGATTTGAGATTCACCTGTTAAAAGATATTGCAAACCACTCAAGCTGTTCCACTTCCTAGTATCTCACCAGAGCAGCACGTGCATCCTCCTTCTGGGGGTTCCCAGCAGCAGCAAAGATATATGGGAAGGAAAAAAAAAAAAAAGGCAAAAAAAAAAAGCCACCCACCAATGCTCTCCTGGCTGCATTAGAAAAATATGCCTTTCCCACCAATCCCTCAGCTTACCCAGTGCAAAAAGCTTTGACGACTTCCTATGGGAGAAATTCAAAGCAGACCTGTTGGAAGGCATTACCACACAGAACACAATCAACAAGCGCCTTTGAGCTCACCCAAGGAGCGCAAGGGGCTGCATGCCTTGATATGTACACGCACGCCCACGTGCATATCCAAACATGTGCAACTACCCCCGACCCAAGGGCACTATCTTAAGAGTCACACAGTCACTCTGCAGCTGTAAGAGCAGGGAATTTCCTGCTACTTCTGCCCCTCCAAAGGCATAGATCCAGACAGGAAGGTTTCCTTTCTGTACTAGGAAAGCCTACAGATCTTCTTGAGTTTGCTTGTCAGAAAGATGCCATAGCAGGAGTCAGGCCTGTCAGTCAAAACAGGAAGGGAGCAGTCTGACCTGAAAAGACTCCACCAGTCTTTTCTTCCATAACCACAGCTTGTATGTTTTACAAGACTGAGAACATTTAATACCAACTATTAATTCTTTCTTAACATGCAGTAGCAAGATATGCATTCCTATAGTGTGGAGAGAAGAAGGAAGAGGGCTGTAAATCTCCCAGATAAGTCTTGCATGAGGGAACAAGAAATGCAAGCCATTACACTAGTGAAAAGGATGTTCACAGTAAAGTAAAAAAAAAAAATATTGACTCGTTCATCCACACAGAAAAATCTCCCCTGTACCAGGAAGGTGGGCAGCTCCTTTGCCATGACCTCTTCAACAGACGCACACAACCGGAGTCAGCTAAATACCAGTGAAAGAGAGCACTGCATATCCAGGGACCCAGTGAGAACAAGATCGGATAAGAAACATTGTCTTGTAACAGCGTCATGTAGACATGCAGACTGAGAGGGCTCAGACAGCTGAATTTGACTTTCCCTGCATGAGAGAACAGTCTGGACTTTTTGGAGGAGGCCAATCTTCTAGCTTTGTGAGCTCGTGAATGCACGCAGATGAGCACAAGTTCATCCACGAGACTTGCTCGACGCAGGCAGAAAGATCTTCCCTTGAACTCCAAAGGATACCCAAACTACCTTGGAATAACAGCTAGGATAAGTGATCCTTCACATACCACGTCCCTAGCAAACAGCACAGAACTACAGATGAGGCACCCAGGTTCTGCAGCACTCAAGGAACAACAGCGAGTGCGGCAAAGGCTTAAGGAAAGGAAATGAGCCAGCAGAGTCACGAGAGAGATTCAGAGGAAGGCTTGGCCGAGTTCTTTAAAAACTTAATTTAGTCTCACTGGAGAATCCCAATCAGAACCCAATCCAGGCTTTGCTTGCTGTGATGCTCACCACTGTACACGCTAGGAAGTTTGGTTAAGGTCTGAGGTTCCAGGGAAGCCCTCTCCGTAGGAAGTCCGGCACCTGCTTTCCCTCAAAAGCATCTGTCTGCAAAGCCTTCTCATTTGGACTAACTCTCAGAACAGACCTTTTCTATCAGATTTGTTCTGGAATTTAAGAGCTCACGGTCTGAACCCCATGACCAGCCTTTCATCTTTACCCAGAGCCTCTCAGGCACCAAAGCCACTCGACCAGACTGGCTTCTGCAGTACATCTACTTGCAGCAGGAAAAATTAAAGCAGTCAGGGCCTAACACTTTCCCCCCTTTCATTTTCTCCTCTGATTAGGCTCTTTGTGGAAAGCATGTATCAATCCCTTGGCTCCAGACAGCTTCTGCTTTGCTCAGCCCTTTGCTTCGAGAACAGAGAACCCTTTGGGTGCAATCAGGTTAGACAGGACAAAGTAGGTCTCCCAGTCATGGGGCCAAGGCGCTGGGGAAGACTCTACTCCCTGTCCCTTTCAGCTTAGTTAATATGCTCTGTGACCTTTCCAGGGGAAGCAACCAGTTTGCTCAGAGAGAGATATTCATCAACCCCTTCAGATCAGCCTGCAACTGACCTGGAAGCTAAGAGAGCAAAATGAACCGGTACTGCAAGATACCTCTTACACGATGACCAAAAGGGAACAGTCATACCTATCTCAGACCCTTCAACAGGAGGGAAACCCCCCAGCCAGCACTGTCAAGGCAGATTTCAGGCTCTCTATCCCACAGCTTCCTCTTCTGAGGAACCCATGACCAGCCCCTGCTCTGTTCCCTTCAGAGCTCCCCATGGCCAAAGAACAGGGGAGACCAAACACACACTCCTCCTTTAGGAACACTTCACCGCTTCCAAAAAAAAAGGTAAGCTTTGCTCCTGTCTGTTTCTTCACTGAGAGGATGGTATAACGGATTCAGGGCTAGCTGTAATTTGTAAGCTAGACCAACTATACTCCAAGTCTGTTATTACCTGTATTAAATGGGCAGTAAAAATTCACAGAGTTTGGATGTCATAATTGCTTAAAAGATAATTAAAACTGCTTTCCAGGGAAGTCCCCTCCACACCTTGTGCCTCTGGACCCATTTGCTGACACATCTCTTTCAGGATACAAAGTCGACTGGAAATATAAAAAAAGTGTTATAATCAGGAAACTCATCAGGGAGTTGCAAATCAGGTGCTCCAGTTTATGGCTAGATTTGAGGCAAGTCTGTCAACAGCTTCCAAGGAGACTGCTTTCCCCATTGGCTCTTCCAGTACTCTCAAGCTCCTCTTTGAGTAAGAGGTTAGCCTCCTGCCAGGTCTTTATGAGCACCCTGACCTCTCTGGAGAGGCAGCGGTCCTGGCTCCATGCACACAAACGTCTCCAGTGCCTTGGCAGCTGCTAAAAGACTCCATTCAGCTCTAATCCTCCCTTCCAGTGCAGCATGGCAAGGTATTTTAGGCTTAAGAAGCTCCATTTCCTACCCAGCTCTATGACTCTTCATTAAGATTTCACGGGGGCAGGTCAAACCCTAATCATTTAAAGAACAAAAGAGAGAGGCCCGTCTTGATATTCCTCCTCAGATCCAGACACCAGAAAAGATGCACAGTGAAATAAACTGTTCCTGATCACTTTGCTTCCTGTTCCCTTTTTAAAGTATTGTGCAGGGTATTTCTCCTCCTCCCTTTTGCATAACCTGGAGCTCAAGAGATCTCCCAATGGTCTCTGCAACATGTTCCCAATACCTCCAGCTTGCCAATCACCTTCCTTCTTCAGGGCAGCAGACACCCACCCTGCAATGGGGACCTCCTTTCCCCTCTCCTCCACATCCTCCCTGGCTCCAAGATAGAAAGGCACTGCTATTTGCAAGGAAATCTGGGTAGGATATCAATATTCTTCCTCAAAGAGCCCTTGAAGGCATCCATGTCTCACTTCCCCCCCACAGGCTGTCCCAACCTGGTGCGGATGACAGAAGGGCTGAACTTGCATCTTGCTAAGTCTGACAGCTCTGCTGAACCCAAAGCTGATTCCTAAGGTCTAGGCAGAGATCAGCACACAACCTGGCTGCCAAGAAGCCTCGTATTTAACAGAGCTCTGCCCCTGCGCCCATGGTGAGGAAACCTTGGAAGAATCACAGAATCACAGAATCGTTTAGGTTGGAAGGGACCTCTGGAGATCATCTAGTCCAACCTCCCTGCTCAAGCAGGGTCCTCTAGAGCATATTGCCCAGGATCACATCCAGACGGGTTTTGAGTATCTCCAGCGAAGGAGACTCCACCACCTCTCTGGGCAACCTGTTCCAATGCTCAGTCACCCTCACAGTGAAGAGGTTTTTTCTCAGGTTCAGATGGAACTTCCTGTGGTTCAGTTTCTGCCCATTGCCTCTTGTCCTGTTGCTGGGCACCACGGAGAAGAGGCTGGCCTCATCCTCTTGACACTGCCCCTTCAGATACTTGTACACATTGATGAGATCCCCTCTCAATCTTCTCTTCTCCAGGCTGAACAGGCCCAGCTCTTGCAGCCTTTCTTCCTAGGAGAGGTGCTCCAGCCCTCTAATCATCTTGGTAGCCCTCCGCTGGACTCTCTCCAGGAGTGCCATGTCTCTCTTGTACCGGGGAGCCCAGAACTGGACACAGGACTCCAGGTGAGGCCTCACCAGGGCTGAGGAGAGGGGCAGGATCACCTCCCTCCACCTGCTGGCAACACTCTGCCTAATGCACCCCAGGATACCATTGGCCTTCTTGGCCACAAGGGCACACTGCTGGCTCATGCTTAACTTCACTGGGAGGACGGTATAACGGATTCAGGGCTAGCTGTAATTTGTAAGCTAGACCAACTATACTCCAAGTCTGTTATCACCTGTATTAAAAACCCTTGCAAGTTTTCTTCGGCCACCTCCTAAGCTATCTGGGTTAGGGCAAAAGGGGAGCTTGAACTGCAGGGGCCTAGCATCTTCCAGGCTGAACTGGGGTTTTAATTCAGGTACCTCTGCAGTTCTTTCCTTGGACCTGAAGGCAAGATCCTGCCCTTTTCACTGTTCCTTCTTGCAGCTGCCACCACTGCTGAGGCTGGCAGTAGCAATAGAGAATGCTCTCTATTGAGCTGTGCAGGGTGGGGCAAGGACAGCACCGTTCACCTCTGGCCAACTTGAGGATCAGCAAACACTGAATCCCGCAGAGCAAAAAGTTTCACTCATAGCCCAGGAGTGCTGCCCAAAAAACTGGTTTTCTTCTGCAAGTGTATTTCCTTCCCCACTGCAAGCGACTACTCGGCTTGAAGAGCAGCTGATACCAAATCTTCAGGCAAGAGAAGCACAAAGGAAGACGGATAAAATCCTCTGGAGTGTGTTAATTGGGAGAAGGGCAAGAAGAAAGCCAACTGAATAGCCATGCTGCCCAGGAGGGCTGTCAGGGCCTGCCAGGAGCTGCAGAAGCGCAACTAAAGCCTCCACAACTAACAGCTCTGGCTCCGCCTTTAAACAAGCCGCCACAAGCACAGTCCAGCTGCCGCAAGGGATCTGAGGAACTAACACATGCTGGAACAAAGGACATTCTAGTTAGATAACAGGAAAAAAAAAAAATCACAGTGAGGGTGTTCCAATACCGGGGCAGGGGCTCAGAGAAGAGGGAAATCTCCATCCTTGGAAATACTCAGCACTCAACTGGATTGGTTTTTGTGCAACCTGCTCTAACATCAAAGTTGGTTCTGCCCTGAGTGGAGACCAGGACCAGAGACCTCCACAACACCCTTGTCATCAGAACTCGTCTACAATTTCTGTGTTCTGACAGTGTTCACACCACTCTGCAGGCAGAAGATGACAGCACTTGAAAATCAACCCAGTTTTCGAAAGGAGAAGGGTGTCACAGCCCCACCGCTCTACACATTAATATTTACTCAGCTATGGTATGCATAACTCAGAAGGGCCAAAGAGGCCCAGACTGCACACCTGCAAAGTACTGGCTGTCCAAACCCACCAGTGTGGACCACCACTGCCACCCAGCATTCTACTTATCACCCCCCAGTTTGCCAACACTTTGCCAT
Source organism: Struthio camelus (assembly GCF_040807025.1). Classification (NCBI taxonomy): domain Eukaryota; kingdom Metazoa; phylum Chordata; class Aves; order Struthioniformes; family Struthionidae; genus Struthio; species Struthio camelus. The sequence continues at coordinate 59,942,529 of NC_090981.1, read as the reverse complement.
GGTCACCTGATGGAAGAGCAATGCATTGCTGACTTTTGATACCGATGTTCTCCACTTACTCATACCAGCAGCATAATGACAACCTCCCCAACCATCAGGCATGTAACCAGCCTTGGAGAGACCATTCTGGGATCAATATTCAGCTTCTATGGTTCATTCAACCCCTGGCCTATCTGTTGATCCTTACAGCAGGAGCCCCGTTGGGACCATGCCATGGACACCCGTGGCAGTCACTGCCTCATACACCATCCCATAAAATACAGGTATGACCATGAGACGTTCTCATTCCTCAGAGCATCTCTCTCCAGCACACCATGAACAGTCCCGAATGGGAGCTAGTCCACAGAATCACAGAACGGTCGAGGTTGGAAGGGACCTCTGGAGATCATCTAGTCCAACCCCTCTGCTCAAGCAGGGTCATCTAGAACACACTGCACGATTCGTTTCCTCCAGCATCCACCCCAGTAGGTGTAAGACGCCAGGAATAATCAACTGAATGGAGAGAAACGACACTAGAGATAGTTTTGCACCGAAATGTCATATTCTGCAGAAGACGTCCCAGGAACTTTGTACTTCAGGTCAATTCTCACATCAGCAACACTCCCATTTCATGGAATGGGCAGTGCATTCACTATATTTTCTGCTGAAAAAGTGATTTCAGATGTACGCTTGCCTAAAGAATGACCATTACATGCAAAATAGGTAAAGATGTCATCATCCAGGTCCTTCAGTGGCAGGAAATTAATGACCTGCAAAACGAAACATCACTAACACTAAGGCAGGCAGCTCCCTACCACATCCCCAGATGGCCATGCTTACTCTCAGCTCTTGGAGGTAGCACTGTACAGGGTCATAATCCACCACTGGGAAGAGGATCTTCACTCCAGCACTGTTCTTCACCACTCCCCGGGAAAATGACTTTACTGGCCGGTCCACGCTCTCCAGATGCCGAGGAATCTGGGTTGGGTTCAGGTGGATTAGGACATCATAGAAATCCAAAGGAGGGCGGAAGACCATCTGCAGGGAGAAAACACCAGTGCTAATTGCAATATAGGATACAGGAGAGCAGGAAAGCTAGGAGAGATTTCCCAAGTCATTATTTGCATTTTATTCCCTGCCATCCCCCCTGCTACCTTAGAAAACAGCGAATGAAAGCCAAAGTTTTGGTGAGAGGCTGTGAGAAGTTTGACAAAATGTCTCCAGGAAAAATACCTCTGTGGTGGAGTCACTGGGTGCTGAAGTCCTGTCTGGCCACCCCATTTACTTTGGGCTGAGACACATCCTGGTCACACATGTGCTCCACTCCCATCAAAATAGGATGTGACCCTCATTTCCCTGCACCCCACACAAGTGTTATAACCAGAACATTGTCTAGAGCAATGTGGTTCTCCCTTTGGCCATCCCCTTGTGGATAAGCTATACGTTCTCTGGAAGAGCAAAGTGCACCAATAAGGACACACGTCACTGCTGCAACCCAACCTTCTAGCAAACTTAAACCCTTTGAAAAAGGGAACTGCTCCTGAGCCACATCAGGCATCGAGCCAGAAGGGCTACATTTACCTCATTTATGTTTCCTGACTTGGGGGGGGGGGGGGGGAAACACCCTAACCATTGCCTACCCATTGTATATCATGTATCACCCAGGAACTCGGGACAGGAATCTGAATTCTCCAGGCCTAGGGAACAGTCACTGGAGAAACAGAGTCGACGAGGTTGTCCCCTCCAGCTCTGACCACAGAAAGTTCTTCCGAGCGCAAGATGGTGGTGTGGGTAGTCAAGAGAGTGACAGACGGCAGGATAAACATAGAATGGAGCAGAGTCCCAGAACAAAAAAAGGAAAGTATAGAAGCTAACAGGAGCCAAACTGCATCATGGGGAACACAGCGATCTGTGTAACAATGGGACAGCCCCATATGTCAAACAGCCATCACCCCAAAGGACAACAGCATCTTCCATCAAGCAAACAGAGGGCGAGAACATGCCCTGTTAATGGAGGAGACCAATCTCACACACATAAATATTTGGACAAGCAGGATCTGGCACTCTGAATACAGCTGTATTAAAATGGAAAACTCAAAACTGTGTGTATGTTTCTGCAGAATAAATGACATGGGGATATGAACAGAGCTATCGGACACCACCCAGCAAAGCGTTGGCAAGAAATCCAGCTGACAGAGCTGGTTAATAGCCAAGCTGGGGAAAACATTTCAAGAACAGCAGCAATCAGCACCAAGACTCCACTCTGGTCCACACAGTCCTTTTCCCACCAGGCTGGAAAAATTCATGGCTTATTCCATCCCCTCGGGAGCAAAGGAATGGAGCTCACAGTCCCACTTCTGCATCCATGTGAAAATATGCACATCCCTCCGCAACCCAAATGAAAGGACAACCAAAACCTGGAGCTCCCCTTGGCGTGTCCCTTTAGACACATAGCGAGAAGAGGCATCTCCAAGTTGCATTTGGAAGGCTTTTCTCTCCTCCCAGCCCTATCCTTTGCTTACAAACAGATTAACAGCCCTGGAAACAGTGCCCTGTGTTTATCCCTGAGGGACGTCACAGTCCTGAGAAGACAGTGGTACGAGCCGGAGGGACACACTTGGGATGAGAAAGGATCCTGCTGCAATGGCCAATGGGAAAGGAGGAGGGAAGGAAGAATTAGGAGGCCAAAGTAAGAGGCTGGGAAGACAGTATGGACAAGCAACAACTCATTTCACTAGCAAAAGTCTCCCAGCTCACCTAGCAGCTGGAGTTTTGGACCTGGGGTCCTGTTGTAACTGCGACAAATAGGTATTTCTCATCAGTACAGCCAAGCCCTCCTTTTCCACGCACCAGGGCTCAGAGCTGACATAGAAGTATACTCTACCGCTACCACCATCACCCAAGCCAACCCAAGGTGCTGCAACACTTTTGGTTGCATAAACATCCTTCCCAAAGCTCAAATCCTGGAGCAATTCAGGTCAGTCTTGGCACAAAGTACCTCCAGCCTGAACCAAATTCAGCAAAGTTACCACTCAAACAGGTTTGTATCTAATCAGAGGCTGCAGTGACACCTCTGCCTACCTTTGGAGTTTGTTTTTCTTAATATGGTGAACCCAGACGTTACCCGGACGTGTCTGACAAGTGCTGGGTAGCTGGGGCTGGTCTGCACCAGGGAAGTGTTCCTCTAAAACCGTTTCCAAAGCCAGTTCCCAATCTCCAAGTGAACAATGCTTCATCGGGGAAAGTCACCTAGAAGGCAGCACCACTTTACTCTAACTCACTCAACAAAACTCACTAAGTAAGGACTATTTGAGGAAACCTGCTCTTTCCAGCTGGCCCCAGAGCATTCACAACAAAACAGTGAGATCAAAGCAAAACCCCCTTTACAGCCCTGTAATGGAAACCGCACCCTTCCCAAGTAGATCTCATCCTGGACTAGTACTTCCAGTCCAAACGCATCAGAACCAAAAGCAAAGTCAATAAGCTACATGTTCAGTACAAACGTGAAGCAAATGTGTTTTCATTGCCCAAGCATAGATCCCTAAGCACCTAAAAGGTGAATCTTTCATACCTAACCACTGTTTGGCTTTTCAAGTCCCCTCAGCTTCAACCACAGAAGTTACTACTCGCACCTCCAACACAAGCTCCCCTCCAAGCTTATTTTCCATTAAATGCAAAGGATTTAGACATATCTCCCCTTACTTGGCAAATGTGCAGGTCTAAATCTCCCAGGTCCCTTTGAGCAGTGGATGATTCAGGTGAACCAAAAAATCACAGAGAAAGCAGTGAGGGTTAAAATACATATATAGCCTTGTTGCTCTCCTCAAACCAAAACAATGGCTTCCTAGCATTGCATGTTAGTGTCCTACCAATATCTCCACCACCCCAGGTTTGGACAAGAGCACACAAGCCAGATTTGCATAAGTCGGACAAGATAGTCTCTCAGAGGTGCCATCTGCTCTGGCCATAGACACATGACTGATTCAGCACAGAAACATCATGGTTATGTTTCTCCTGGTTTTCTCAGGGCATGAGAAAACATAGAATACAGAGTGCCTTAAGGCAAATAAATTTGCCCTAACTGACAACATTTCATGCCAAGCTGCAAGTCAGAGTCAAGTTTCCCAGAAGCGAGGTAGTCTGTCCTTAACTTTCGGTGCACAGCTGTCCTGGGACACCAGCCTTCACACTTCCACCATCACTGCTCTTCATCTGAGGGCAACTATGCATCGCTACAGCTAGAATCCTACTGAACACATACCAGTAGTCATCATGGGAAGACCATGGCCTTCTTTGTGTTTTGATGACAAATGCATAGCTTCACAGGCTATGCCCAGGAACTCTGCTCAGCACAGCCCCTCAACCCAGGACTCCTTTTCTAGCACAGAAAAAGACCCAGCAGCCACAGAGCATCTGCAAAGGAGCTGAAGGAACCACATATCCCTCCACTGACAACGGAATCTCTGACTCACAAGAAGAGGAGCTGCATTTTGTTTATCCTCAGCAGTTTAACCAACTAGACAGCTGCCTGCCATCTCCCTGGCCAAAAGCATTAACGGAAAAAGCTCAGGACAGCTCAGCTGCTGCCTGGCCCAGCCCTGGGCTCAAGAACAGACCTTTTATCCCAGTGGTGATAAAACAGATGTGAGCTGAGAGTTTCTGTGTCCTACCTGTTCTTTTGCAAGCCCAGCACAGTCTGTTAGAGCACAACACTGACATCCCAGGTCCCATCTGACCCACCTGCAATGCAGCTGCCCTCCCACCCTGGGGAGGTCCCACACCTGGAGGAACCATGGCCAGAGCTATTCCATACACCAGCTCGTCAAAGACTAAGTTTTAAGACACAGAATAAAAACATAGCTGCAGCCAGGATGGAGAAGAAGGTGGGATAACTCATACAAGATAGTCTCCCAGAGGCGCCTGCGCTTCCTGAGGCTTTCTTTCCTACAGCCAAGCTGAGGGGTGAAGGAAGGAGGAAGTTTTGTGGGTTTTGCCACTCAATTCATTGCCCACAGCCAGCTTGCAGATCACTTCTCCTCCCAGCCAAGCAGTTCGTAAAAAGAGCAAGAAGGAAGAAACCATTGCCAAGGAGGCAGAGGAGGCATGAGAAGTAGTTCTGGGCAGCTTTACACTCATTGCAATGAGGGGAAGCGTCAAGAAACGTTGAGAACCAGGTGTGAGGACCCTAGCCAAGGGAAAGGGGAGCTCTCCATACCCAACCAATGCAGTTGTCACCCTATGCTCTGGAGAGCACAGGTCCTCATCCACTAGCCAGGACCACGGCCAAGAGCTGACTGCAAAGTTCCTCACCCAAGCATGCAGTGCAGAGGCCAAAGGGATGACACTGCCAAGCGCTGCTGAGGATGGACATTCACAAGGCTGACCACGTTATTCTAAGTCCCAGTCAACGCTCAGGCTGATTTCTGGGATCAAAACTGACCATGCTTTGTACATGGAAGAAGAGGTGAGGAAGCAGAGCAGGGAGAGTTGCAGAGTCTTTGCTATGAACTGCAACCAAATGCAAACCAACTATGGCAGCTGTGTGTTTCACAGACACAGAACAGACAGTGAGTCTGACAGGTCCTCTGAGATGGACATTCCTCCCACTAGCCAGCAAGGACTACCTGCGACCTCATGCCAACTTCCAGGCTGTCTTCTGTTAAAAATATACCACCAAGGAAGGCAGTGCTGAACTACAAATAGGTTGCACTTACGTTCCCCAAGAAGCAGCCTCGTTTCCCTCCCTTGCACGTTTTGGAAGGTCCAGGGCACAGACGCAGATGGAGCATCCCAGTTAGACAGCTAACACACAAGCAGCAAAAATCTAAAGCTGCTGCTTCAGGGAGACTCCTTGGAGAGCCCACAGATGCTCAACTGGTTGAGAGAGACCCTTACAGCTTTGCAGTAGCTCATTACAGCCCTGGCTAAACTTAGATTCAAAAAGATGATTCCTCAGGTTTCATTTGGCTGCAGCAATACCGCCGTCTTGAGAAACAAGATATTTGTCAACCCTCAGCTGCAAAGCACGGGGCTGTCAATACACCTTCCACACCTAGGGACAAAACGTCTCCCACCCAAAATGCCAAGTCAGAGCAACAGTTTGGAGAACAGAGTGCCAGCCACGTTTCTTAGCATGTTTAAGTGATTTTCCCACGGTCACATCAGGAGTCCACGGCAAAGCCAGGAACTGACCCCAAACCACTCAAAACCCATCTCCAAGCCTCCACAAGATCTCCTTTTCCCTGAGCACCTCCCAATTTCCTTGGGAACTGTAATGCTCAGCCTCAGCCAAGAGCAGGTCCCTACACATACGGGCGTTCAGGACACGCAGCCAACATCTTACACAGAAAAAAAAAAGCCTGAAGCCCAAACCGGACAGTAGTTACAGCTGGACATGGGCTGCAGTCATCAGTGGCCTCATCGTAATCATTACCAAATCGGAAGCACTACATCAGATAACGATCTTTTACCAGATAGGCCTAAACCCCTCCCTTCTCCCTTCATTAACATTCCTCACCCACATTTTCCGTAATACAAGGACTGCTGTAGATAAACCCATCGTTTAAAAGGCATCAGGAGCCGGCAGGTTCATTTCCTTTCACTAATAATAATTCAAGGAACGTGAAGCTACTAGCAAGGCTTCCCCCCAAGGGGCTCAGGCTCCCACCCTGGCTCTGGGAACAGGCAACATGATTAAAATGGACACCCAGAGCCTGTAAATATATTCCGGGTAAAGGCAAGGGCAGCCAACAGATCATAATTAGCTGTAATGCCAATTCCAGGGGACACAGAGAAAGCAGCATAGGGGTGAAAATAAGCCTATAAATAAACAAGCCCCTCCCTGCAATTTCCTCTCTCAGGCACTGTGGAAAACATCACGGCTGTAACCTGTTCCCTACAGCATCAACTCTGACCTCTCTCGAGGGCCTTGTATCCAGGCTCAAACTCCAGCTTACCCAGGCTTTCTGTGCCAGATCTCCAAGACAGGGCACTTTCTAGCCAAACCCAGAGCTCAGGCTCCTGTCCAGGAGAGAGCTGCATGTGATGGTGGTGGGCGGGACCTGGAGAAGCCACACAATCCACCAATGGCCCAAACTGAGAGGTCTGCATCAAACGCAGCTGGGACATGACAGTCACACCTCCTGCAACAGAGGCTCCATAGCCTTCTCGGGCTCCTCAACACTTCCAGGACTGGGCTCGAGACCAGCTTCCTAAACCACTCTTCCTCTGCAAACTCATTGCTTTCTGTCCCAAGTGAACAAAGAAATGGCTTTCCTTCCTCTTTGCAGAACCGCTCTCCCCACCTTTTTTTTTTTTTTTAAGCTATTTGAAGAATGCTAGTCCATCTTTTCTCTCAGGTCTAGCCCAGCTAGCCTCACTCCCTTCAGCCTTCCCTCCCAGATGATGCTTTCCAGACTTCTCTCACCCTCCTGCAGTCTCCCCAGTTGTGACGAGGGCTCTCCCCAGCTAATGCCAACCACATAGAGGTCTGCATAGGAGCTAGCCCTGCCAGCTGCCCTTTAAAGTCAGAGGAGATTCATCCGATCATTTTAAGCACCTGCTTTTGGAAGGAGCGTACCATAGCCTGGCAGTGCCATGGGGAGCTGAGGAGGGCTAGATATCACTCAGTCTCACAAACGCTGTGCACACGCTTCTACTGCAGCTTTACAACACGCCATTGGCTCAGGCACCCAGGCAAGAAGCTGTTCCCAAGCTCACTCTCCTATCCCAGCATGCTGCCCATATTACTTGCTCCATCACCTTTGCTGCTCCTCTCTTCATCGGTCCTCTTTCCACTACAGCATCAACTACCCTGCTGCCGCACTGAATCACCCTGAGCAGGGACCATGCCCGCAGCACTGAACTTGAAGATAAGCAGTGTCTAGACGGTTGAAATACTACTCTCAGCAGGGAACTAGGCTGCTGGGAGAGCTTGTTTTGAGCATGGCCTGTGGGTGCAACAATTACAGAGGTAGTATTTTCTAAGCTGAAGTGTAAAACCTGAAGTCCTGTTGATTGGCTAAACCCCACCTCTGCTTATTGAACTGCATCTCTGCAGACCCCATCTGCAGCCAGACATAGTTCTCCCCTTTCCATTCGAAAGGGCAGCACAGGCATGGGATGAGCAAACGCATGAGAGCTGCTGCATGGCAGCCCAGGTAGGGGCTGTCTGCCACAGACCAAACAGATGGCATCCCAAGGCCTCCCCTCTCTACCACACAGGAGCACAAAGAGATCTCATCTCCATCCAGCTTCCCAGCTGCAGATTCATGTGCAAGACAGCTGAGACCGGTGATTCCTACCAACACTGCTTCCCAAAAGGCCTCTCAGAAAACTGTTTAGTCACCGGATGGGAACACACCTTCTCTGGGACACTTTCACAGAGCAGCTGCTTTCTGAGCTGTAATTTCTGAACAGCACGCAGCCCAGGTGGCTGACTTACCAGTCACAGCACAATTGGAGTGAGGAGGAAGAAGATGACTTGACTAACTAACCCAACAGACTGTACCCAAGCAGGGAACAAGTCTCTGGCTGGGCATGAGTGCAGACAGTGTTACGGCATCATTTCTAAAATTTTTAGGGGCCTCTCCTCCGTGAATCATCTAGAGTCTGTCCCTGGTCCAGGAAATCCCTACAGCCATCCCTTCATCCTGTACTACCTAATGACTACTTTCTCTTACCTCTTGTTCAGCCAAGTGCTGAAGAGATCGCAGTCTCATCTCCCTAATCATCCTTTAACACAACATCCTGGATCCTTTTCAACCTGGACTTTGCTCTGGCCATGACGCAGAAAGGAAGAGTACTTACCGGCTATTCTGTCTGTTATCATCTTCCTCTTCCTCAATCCCACAATAGACTCCTGACAGGAGGAGCAGATGTAGCAGTTACGTGGCTAACGGAGGGCAGAAACTCAGTATGCAGTGACCAGGAGCGTATCTCCCTCCACACCAGCCAAGAGCTACAGCAGACTGACAAGAGACTGATCCAAGAACAACCCTCGGATTTGAAAGCAGCCAGCTCCATACAGCCTTATCATAAGAAAGAAGCACATTTCTTGAGAGCAAAGACAATCTGCGCCATGAGGACAGGCCCCTGCTCTTCTGCCTTCATCCCTTCATGCCAAAACACTCCCACATCTCCTGAATTATATGAGGTTCGATATAAAAGACTTCAAAGTACCCAAACGCACAGCATCATCATCAGAAAACAGCACTGAGAAGAGAGCAGGTTGCAGCACTGAGCTCTGCTACTGACTTACACATGAGGCTCTCCTTCTTCTACCCATTTAAATCTACCTCCTTCATATAATTCCCCTACCCCTCTAAGGAAAAGGCCAATTGCAACAGCGCCAGCATCTGGGAGAAGAGGTAAAACAATCTAAACCCTTCACAGTTCTCGGCCAACGCCTGCCACCCTTGAACATGGGATGCTGCTGCCAACATAAGCAGCGCTTGGCACGGCAGCCCTTCACAGCTCAGAGGTGCCAGCCCTGGAACTCAGCCGCACTCCAGGGCGGCCCCAAGAAAAATCAAGTGCCTTCACATTGCTAGATGCTGTGCAAACACACGAAGACAAATATTGCCACCAGAAGTCATATGTGGTCTATATAAGTAGACCTGAAAGTAGGAGAAAGGTGTCTTAGGATCTGCGTTTTATGGAGGAGACTGGCACTCTGAAACGAGCATCCCAGTCCCAGTATGTAGCAGGGCCACTGGCCTTGCCTGTAGAAGATAGGCTACAGAGCCACAGCTAGAAGAATCCACATCATAAGACAGACAAAGTGCAGAAATTAAGCATCCAGCACAGAGTGCTAGTCAAGCACTGATGCACCAAATCCCAAGACAGAAATCCATCTGTCCTGTGGACAAATACACGTGTCAGGGGGTAGGGAGAGACAGGATTTACATGGCAACTGGCTAGCAGCTTGGGAGCTCAGGTCATGCAGACACACCTGCACATGGAGGCAGGACTTGATGGGGCAGCCTCCATCCTGCATCAGGATGACTAGATTGCCCACTGTTCAGCTCCTACCCGCAGCTCGTTTGGGCAGAGCCCAAAAACCCTTGCCCAGCTACCCAAAAGGATTACCTTCATGTCCTGGCTGCTGAGTGGGTTCATGAGCTGCTCCTCCAGGGACCGGAGGGACTCTGAGGCCAGTACGAGAAGGCGCTGCAGGATCTGAGGAGGGAAGAGAGCTAGAGGGTAAAACGTGGGGCTTTGCAGAGAGAGGGACGGAGCAGGGGCATCACTACAGGGCCAGTGAAGCTCAATGCAGCACTGGGACCATTGAACTGCCCCAATCTGGCAGCCACAGCAGGGCAAGGAGGGAAAGCCCCAGCTCACCTGCGCTGAGGGTCGCTCTTTGGTCCACATTGAGGTCCACCTGTCTTTGGGTGTGGCAATGAACATAATGGGGAGGCGAGAGCGAGCAGCCAAAAACTTGTTCTTGATCTCCACACAGTCAGCACCTGGAGAGGGCAGGCAGATGGATCAGATGCTCCGTCCCCTCTACACCCACATAACACAGCCCAAGAAAGGGCAATATAATCAGCGTTTGTACTTTCCCACCCTTTTCCCCACACCCTCTGATCCTCTAGCCATATTTCTCGCCTCCCTTATCCAAGCTCAAAGCACCAACAGGGGAGGCAGAGTGATGAGGCAGCAACTGCTGAAAACTAACCATCAGAGCCCACCCCTGGCTTCCTGGTCACGATGCACCCACCAGGTACCACGAGGCAGCAGAGTCTGCATTTGACACTCAGCAGCCCTCAGACCCTGGCACATCAATTCCTTATTCCCGTTCACCTGCATGGGGAAAAACAAGGCTTGGGAGCCTGGTCGCAAAGAGCCGTTCACAGTACCACAACCTCTGGGCACAGGTGTTTTTTCATCTGACAAATCAGTCTTGCTAAACAGCAAGCAGAGTTGATAGGGGGTGAGACAACGTGACAAACAGTAGCAACGTAAACCCCGTGGGAAACACGCATCTCAGGTGCGTATTTGGAAATACAAACCTCTGCCACAGCCCCTGCAGCACACCAGCACCAGCCAGCCACCTCTGTCCCAAAGCGGTCAAACTCCCCTGCCTGGGCTTGGAGACACAGCCTCATAAACCAGAACAAGCCCATAACACCAATGCACGAAGGTGGTGGTTCCAGGGCGGGGGAGGGAGGGGGTCGAAGTTACAGCCATTTTCCCAGAGGCACAACTAGTAAGATGAAAAGAGGGATTCCCCAAGAAACTATCTTTTCCTGTGACCACATTACTGGATAGATTCTAATGACACAAATAAGCTGCCTCACTTAATAGTTATCCAGGAGTGTTTGCAACAAGCCTTGTTCCTTGCAAGCCCAGCCTAGGTATTTCCTCTTTTATCTCTACGAGACAAAAAACACACGATGAATCCCTCAAAGAAAAATGTGCAATCAAAAAAAAAAAAACAAGACTGTCCCTCTTCATACCCCATCCCCTTCTAATCCCCTCAATAAGGGAGGCCAACAGAGCACAGGCAAACAATCTGCATCTCTCTCCTGAACCCCACAACATACAAAACAGAGTCTGCAATCCCGAAGCATACTTTAGACCAGAGGCAGGATATAGCTCCTTTTTCACACCCAGAGGAAGGATGCCTGTATCTCTCCAGCTCTCAGCCAGCTGCTGGCTTGCAAAAGATGCCAGCCTGAGACAGGCTAGGCCAGAGGTTGTGGGACAATCAGTCCCACTATGCACAAAGCCAGGTCACGCTATAAGGATGGCTACCAGCCAAAAAAGGTTTAGAGGTGGCAAGCCCAGCAGTACAACCAGCTTTTGTGCTTTCCCACCCAGCTTTGGCCAGAGCACTTCCTTGGCACTGCTGTTCCGCTGCAGCTGTGCGGAGCCAGCTCACACAGGGGCTGAGCCTGACTGCTGGCTTTGATGGGCAGGCATCGGGTAGCATTTGCCTACCCCTTGAAGATAAACCTTTGCAGCAGAGAAGGAAATGCCAGTATAAACTTTGGCCACCATGACCACCTCCCCTCCAACCTCTGGAACGCTGCTGCTGTGGAGCAGCACCAAAGGCTACTGGGAGAAGATGCCGGAGCCACCTTGTGCAGCTCAAATGGAAAGCTGATGACAGAGAGAAAAATCCCTCGGGAGCTAGTTACTAAATTCACAAAAGCTACATCCGGCTCAGGAAGTCTCCAAGCTGCAAGTAGCTGGAGGCTGGGAGAGAACTGGCAGGAGCAGCGCTATACGCTTGCTCTGTTGTTGCGCTCTTCCTCAGCATCTGCCTATGGGAAATTCTGAGACAGGATGCAGGGCTAGATGGATCTTTGCTCTAACCCCACATAGCCAATCTTATGTAGCCCCAGATGCAGTTCAAGGCACAGTCACTGGGACTGACACAGGCTAGGAACTAGTCATGTTATGAGCTAATGAGAGTTCAATTTTTGATTCGTTTTTAAGAAAAATAAAATGAATTTTTGGTGAAAAACTCTTCATATTTTTTCATTAAAAAAAAAAAAAAAGCTAAAGGGTAGAAACATATCAGTTTCCAAAAAAACAATTCTCCTTCTCAAAAAAGAGTTGAGTGAGTACTGAAACCCATGGGAACAGCTGCTCCCTCCAGTGTTGCCCACACCACTCACAAGCAGCTTTTACTTTTCTCATAGATCAGCTGTAAAAGTTCAGGTGTTGCTACTCCCCCCACCAGAGCTGAGACATGTCCACAGTGTAGTGAACAAGCCGTGGTCTTTTCTGACCCCTATGAAAAGCTGTAAAACACCAGTTATCCAAAACGATTGACACACAAGACATAAAAGGAACAGCCTAGGATCACAGGTCTGCTTGGATGTGCCAATATGTTGCTTTGGAAACCAGAGACACAGTCACCAGGAAATCCAGAGAGCTCACGAGATAAAAAACTTCAAAGCCTCCCCCATGCCTCTGAGCACCTGGACGACTGAACACTTTTCTCCCTTGTAGATTTCTAAATCAGGGATTAGCAGCTACTGCCTGTGCCTCAAGCTGCTCAGCAAGGCTCTCAAAGCAGACATGGGGTAGGGAGGCTTGGCACCGTCCCATACCACCTCCATCAGCAGCTGAAAGTGATTGCTCTCACAACACAATCACCAACACAGCTGATGTGGAGCAGGAGCAAGGCTTCCCCGCTGCTGGACAGAGGCCCCAGCACGAGACCATGCCAATCGAGCTCTGCAAAGGGCCATCGCCTCACGTCCCTTTGGGTCTTGCCCAGCTCACACCCAGGTTGCATCTTCCTAAGGCAGTTTGCACAGCAGCCTTAATCGCATGCTAGTACCCTGAGACTGCACTGTGCTTGTGAGTTCAAGGAGGACCTTCTCATGCAAGAAAATCATAGCACCTCTAAGAAGGACAACGCTACAAGACAGAAGCAAAGGCGTGGGCCAGGAAGAGCCAGGGCAAAGCCTCAAGCTAAAAGGCTGGCTACAAAGGAGCAGAGGGCTTCAAAGACACTGTGTCGTCCAACACTACCCACGCTCACAAGAGATTTCAGCAACACCGCAAAGCAACAGAGAACTGTCACCAAGACCACCTCTTCAAAGGGAGGTAGGAGAAAAAACAAAACAAAACAAAAAAACCCACAACCAAACAAACCTTGAAGCCAAGTTAAACACGGTAGGAGAAGACTAAGGGCGTGAAAAATCCCCTTGCCTCAGGCTGAAGCTGTGACATTCCCCCATAAGACCGCTAGAGCCACACACTGACCCAGAAGGGCCCAAGACCTTCGTGCCATGGCTCTCCCGCAGCTGTGGCCAGGGCCACCTGGGAGAGCCTGCGTGCTGCCAGCTCACCTGTGAGGCCTGCATTCAGGTTGACAATGAGAGGGCTGTTTTTCCAGTCAAAGGTTGCCAGGAGGTTGAGGAAGCGTAAAAACCCGACCTGAGGAGAGCTTCAGATGAGAGAAAACAGGTTAATGCGGCCATTCGCTGCCCTAGCCAATCACCATGGCAGAAACAGGAGTTTGTGTAAGCTCAGCAACAACCAGGCCACGTGCAGCCCCAGAAGAGATGCCTGAGGTGAGAGGGAAATCCAGAAGGAGTACAAGGCATTTTGCCTTCTCTCGGTCCCTGAGCACACAGGGAAATCCTTTCCCCTTGTTCCTTCTTCCCCAGGTTAAAGAAAGAAAAAAAAAAAAGTCCCAAGCGCTTGAAACATTTCCCTCGGTCTCCCCCACCTCCTGCAGCTCCCCTGTCTCCTGCAGCAACCCCATCCAGATAGCCTGCTGTCTGGGGGTAGAGCAAGGGAGAACCAGAAACAGGACTGCTCCCATCTCCAGTGTCGCTCTCCAAACAGGACCACAAGGGATGCCAGCCCAAGCTCTCGCTGCACCTCTGTTTCCCTGTAACACAACACGCTTGCAAAATAAGACAGCTGGGAAAACGGGGCTCCTGCTGGGAGGGTATTTCAGGTGACAGGAAAGCTTTTCAGGCAGTGGACAGTTACTACTGTTATTTCTGGGAAGGAAACCGGATCCCGAGTGCAGGACAGACTAACCTTTGGGCTCTACACAGAACATAAACATAGCCTTTAACTTCATTTCGCTCCCTCTGGGCCATATCCAGTCCACCTGCCAGAGGCAGCAAGCAATTGGCCCCAAGGAGATATTTACCAACACTCTGCTCCATTTAGCTTTCAATGGCTGGCCTTCTGCCCTTCCCTCGGGAGTCTTTTCCAGGATAAACGGAGGCTGCAGCAGCCAGCACCACCGTAATATCGCTCCCAGGGAACCCAGGAGTCCCAATATGCTGCTAACCATCATGCATCTGTCATCCCTGCTTTTCCCAGCTGTCCCCCACAGGCCAAGGAGTCCCATTAGTTCTCAGGAAGGCACAAGACCCCCTCTAGTAGTTGATCCTGCCCCACAGCAGAGGAAGACCAGACCCGTGCGTACACAACATCTGGAAAGAGACATCCTAGGCCACTGCATTGTGGCAGTGTCACAGAGACACTGCCCGTACTCAAGAGGCCACGAAGACACTTGCTCCCATCCTTATCAGGTGAGCACACAGCTGCCGCTGCAGCTGGCTGCCTGCTGCTTTGCCCCACTCTCACTCCAACACGGCAGGGAGGAGATGCAGCCCAGCAGCACCAATGACCTCTGCTTTCTCCAGACGGCTGCGCCCACCAGAGCTTGGACAACCTTCTGGGACTACAGGGTCCTCTCATTCACTTTTGCACGCCAGTGTATGGACCAGCCCTCCCCAACACCTCCTGCCCTGGCAGCATCCCTCCTCAATCCTTCATCCTATCTGCATGCTGAGTAGGCAAAAAGTCAGTTAATCCCCAACCAGCCAGCTTGGGCTCCCCATCCTCACCTGGGTGGGGTGAAGGGGGCCGGGTGGAGGAAAAGATACACCACAAGGAGATCCACACACTCCTCGGAGATGTGGTCGCTCAGGAGCTGGGCACTGACCCAGCGCTTGGCCAGCCGACAGGTGCTGCCAAAGGCAGGGTGCTGCTGCTGGAGCCTGCGTGGAGGAGGAAGAAAAGCATCCACGACTGGTCAGCTGAGACATCCCAGGACCCAAACCGCCTTTCTGGCATTCAACAGAGAAGAGAAACAAACGTCTGCCAGAGATGTGTTCCACATCACAAGCACAGGGCTCTTTGTAGGTGTTGCATTTTTGGGAGAACAAAGGTGCAATGCTGCCACGTGCTCCCCTGTAACTGCGCTGCTGGTAGGTACTTGTGTCCCTGTACCAGTGAGCTCCGATCTGACAAGTGGGACAACCTGCTCTCTCCCCTAACCACATTCACTCCCCCACCTCATCCCTCAGAGAGAAGTAGTCTTCCTGGCTCACACGGAGGGCTGAGGGACCTCTTCCCTTCCCACGGTGAACTCTTCTCTGCACCATCGCCCTCCATCATCCAAAGGCACCTTCACGTCAGCTCCCAGCCACAGGACACATCCTGCACCCTGGCATCCCAAACGCTCTGCCTTGCCTACCCATGAAGGGAGCTGGTTAGATAGGGCAGATGCAGTGTCTCCAGTTCCAGCTGCTGAGACTCCTCTGTGTCCTGGTACTTCAGCATCCCTTCTGGAGTGACCACTTCCTTCAAGATTAGGGGCTCTCGATGGTAGGCCACTTGGAGACGGAAAACATAGCCATCCTGAGACGGGGGCAAAAGGTGAAGTCAGGCTTGGCAGCAACACATGCAGGCTGCCATGCTACGCTGCACCCCAGGCCACAGGCACAGCACTATCCTGGCCTCAGCGCAAAACATTCCCACGCCGATTACTGGGTCCAGAACCCAAATTCTGCTCTTATCCAGTACTGACAACGACCACCTCCGTAACTACCCCTGCCTGCATCTTCAGTAACAAGGCACTATCACTCTGCAAGTACAGAGAAGGCCCTCACCGCTCCCCTACCTTGTACACATCTGTGTGCGTGACCGCAGGCCTGCAGATCAAATGGTGCTGCTGCTGGAGCAGCTCAGCCAGCTGGAGGTGGAAAGCTGCCTTGATTCGCTTGATGGCTTCTTTGTCCTGTGGCCACCGGCCACTGCCTTCCATGTGGCACACGACTGAGGGCAAAGGGACAAATGGAGGCCAGTGAACCCCACAGAGAAACAAGGTGTTGGGGGGGGGGGGGTAGCAGGGACTAGAGGTTACAACGCAAGAGCAGGGGGAGCCAGGGCTCTAGTCCCACCCGTGACACACGAACAGAGCCGTAACTGAGTCAGTGTTGCCTTCTCCCTCTGTTCCCTTCTAGTGAATCGTCTCCTGCACGCATCTTTCCCCACTTACCTTTCAAAGGGGATATATAGGCTGGGCAGGGCTTGTCCTCCGAAGGAAGCAGCAAGTCTTTGTTCCTGATTCTGGTATGGAAGGAATAAATTGGCTTCACGGGAATAGGAGGGAAGACCTGGAATAGAGCATCAGCAAGGGGCTTAGAGCAGGGAGCAGAACCCACACAGCAAAGCACACCCCTTTCCCCCAAACCTCCCACCTCAGCAAAGCCCCCTGACACAGAGGGCTTGAGCAGCCTTTGCGCAGACAGCCCCAGAGATGGGACAGCATCAAAGAGGTACCACATCACTGCAAGACCTCTCAACAGCCACAAAGGCACAGACTAATTCTGTGTCCCCCTTCACCCTGAAACTCAGCAGGGCCAGAGCCAGGGCCTCCCTCAGCTCCTTGCTGGATGCACAGCATGCAGGCTGCACCCAGGGGCACTCACATCTGTGTACCGGAGGGCCGGGTGGACGCCCTGCACAGCCGTCACCGTCAGCGGCAGCCCTTCCAGGTTCCAGAGCTTGCGGCTCAAGTCATCATACGAGCAGACAACGCTGACCATGGCCTCCTCACCGGTCCCTGAGGCCTGTAGACATCCAGAGAGTCTATCAGTTTGTATCTCTCACCCCTGGGAAGATCAGCACAGGCACTGATCTTGCCTCCCTCTCTGCCTGGAGAGGCAACCAAGCACCAAGAGGCCAACACTGCCACCCCAGAGAGCAGCTTTTTGCAAGCACGCTCAGCAATATGGGGAGATATAGGAGAAAGGGAAGCCAAGAGCAAATCTGTTTGCAGCTACCCAGCAGCCATAGGCATTCCAGTGGCTGCTTATCAAGTGGCAAGTGAAATGAATTCCTGTAAAAACACTATGGCAACACGAAGAGCTGTACTGCTCTTCCCTATAAAGGGAGAAGTTAAGAGTGACTTGGAGGGGGGAAAGAGATCAAGAGCTCTGCTACTGCCTCCCTTCTGCATACCGATACCACCAGAGGCAGCAGTTAACAGGAAACTGCTCAAACTACATCCTTAGCCGTGGTAAAGCTGCAAAGCATAGCAAAAACAGTAAGGAAGGTGAGGAAACATCCAGAGCATCTCGGGAGCCCTGGGGAGGGCATTTAAGATGCACAGAAAGGAGAATTTCTGCTGTCCTGCTGCTCCCCCGACCCTGAAAGCACAGCAGAAAAGCCTGAATGAGGAATAAAAGCAGGCACTGACTGCTCGGATGCAGCTGAATCAAGCTACGTACATCCAACCAGCCTGGATTCTACAGCAGAGCAGCAGCACCCTCTGCAGGGTGTGCTGTGAACAACAAACTCTAATCCGTAAGAGGCTTCCCAACTCTAGAGTCCATCTTCTCTCAGTCCCTTGACCACTGAAGGCTTCCCTGGGCTGTTTGTACAGAAGCAACAGTCACTGGAGGAGTGTGGTCAGATACCCCTGCCTACAAGAGCAAGTTTCTCCTCTGTTCCTCAAGGACTGGTGGAGATTAGATTCCTAAACGCTCCTCAGTATCCAAAAAAAGCATCCCCCTGACAACGGGATTTACCAGCTCTGCTCACTGCAGGCTAGCATGCACAGCAAGTTATGCTACCTCACCACATCACAAGCAGTAGAAACTAGCATCCTGTCTCAAGTGTGACACCCTGCTTTGGCGTACCACAAAAGCTCAGCAGATCCAAGGAAAGCACTGCACTGGCTGCCTCAGTGTTTGCAGACAAGTACTTTCCTAACCCTTCTTGGGAACCAGCTATGAGCCTCAGGACCACAAATCTAAAATTACTTCCCCATAGCTCTTCCCAGACCTCCCTTCCCTGAGAAACCTACAGAGAAATCTGGAATTGGGGAAGCAACTGTACCTCTTGCCCAGTCTTGATCACAGACTCCAGCAGCGCTCCCATGTAACAGATGGAGGATTCAGGAATGTCTGCGTGGCTACGTGAAGGAAGACAAGAGAGCATTAGAGCTAGGACACATCACCCCAACCATCCTGACACTGCTTGCGGCACCCACAGGCAAGGGCCAGTTCAAGCCCGAGGAAGGCCTTCCTCGATGGGAAAGTCATGGTGTGGAGAACGTCAGGATCTTTGCACATTCCTCCTGTGCCCAGACCACCCACCCAAAGCAACACAGCAACTCATGCAGCTTCACAGGATTCAAAGCTAAAGCTGCCCACGTACAGCCATTCTTCCCAGAAACTCTCCTCAAGTAGGGATAAAAAAGGCCCAAGCAACCCTCTTATTCTTTGCAACAGGGTTGCATTTTTGGCAGTAGGTCTCAACTGCTACAGGGAGGTTTTCCAGTGCTCTAGGTAGACCCAACCTTGTGAACCACTACAGCGTCTCATAGGATTTCATAAAACATCCCGTATAGTCCAGATGGCTTTTCTTCTCAGCTCTGCCAATGAGGAGTGTCTCAACATCCATCTGTAAAGGCAGAACCACGCTGCCTCCTTGCTGTTAGCAGTACCACAAGTGCAAGCTACAATGTCACGTGGTTGCCCTTGCCACATTCTCTTGGGAAGCGGCAAGGAGCATCCGGACCACAAAGCTGAAATGACTTCCTCGCTTCACAAAGCTGGAACAGCCCACAAAGTCCCCCAAGACCTGGATCTGACAACAGGTTTACCTCACGGGCACCACAGATGCGGCACAAGCCATGGAGAGCAGCAGTGATCCCACATAACTGTAGGTCTCCCAGCCACAGCTGCCATTTAGCTCTATTCAGAGCTACTTACAGCCACAGGAGGTGCCTGACGATCTGCTCAGGAATGAGGCGTTTCTGGCACACGGTGTTTGCCTCCCACACCACTGCCTCACAGATGGTGCCGTCCTGGAACCGCCTCAGCTCGGACTTCTCCCCCCAGAAGGTCCGGAAGTCCTGGGCCTGCAGAGAGATATCGGTGGTGCCAGGGCCCTAGGTGACAGCTCAGGCCAGCTGAAGCGCTCCTGTGACTGACAGTCACTCCTACAGCCATCTGCAGCCATAGCGCAGTGCCTGCTCCACTCCAGCTCCCCAGCCCAGTTTCTGCCTGGCTGTTAACAGGAGAGGAATGCAGGCTCAGCCCCACCGAACCTTTCTCGGGTGGAGCAATGAGAAGCTTGGATATGGGGGGGGGGGTGTCTCCCACTGCTTCCATCACATCTCCCTCCCCTCCTACTTATGCTTGCTTGGCCAACCATCTCCCCAACCAGACCAAGAGGCCTCCCCACTCCTGGAGGCCTTCCTCTAACTCCCCTCACCTCACCAAGATGTCTCAAAGACACGAGGAGCCATTCAGCAGTCCCCTCGCTGCCACTTGCTCACACTGCTGCTGTTCCTTAGCCCTGAACAGTTTTGTCCACGGCAGGCACCCAGCATCAAGCATGGCAGGACACTGACAGGTATTGCCAAGCTGCATAAATTTCCCCCGAACCACCACCACCACCCTCCCCTGGACAAGGAAGGCTCTCCTTACCTCAGGGCGATCGGCCTGCGGTCCCTTCTCCAACGTACTGGCAGCAAACTCTGGGACAAGCAGGAGTCCAAACGCCAGGGGCCCAACGTCTTTGTGTTTTGGGGGGTCAGCTTCAACGGGCCACTGAGCAAAAACAGGAAATATGAAGCACAAAGAGAGATGACTGTGCTGGAGTGGCATCTGTTGGGATATCGGACCACTAGATAAACCTCCTTCAGCGCAGGACATACTCTCAAGAGCCCAGATGGGCACAGACAGGGAAGTCCTCTTTTAATAGGTCTTCCTGACGAGAAAGCCAGTTGTCTTCACTCTGCCCCAGTGCTGGGCAGGGACTTCTGCCCAAACTAAGTCTTCCTGGCTGCACCCAGCACCCCAGTCAAAGTCCCCTGGCCTCAGGTCCTGTATGTCCTCCCCATGCAGATGACAGACCCCTTCCATCCTGCAGTGATCAAAGATCCCCTCCCTGCACCCAGCAGTGCTGCAAGGAATGCCCAAGCTCCCAAGCACAGCGGGGAACGCGACATCAAGCAGAGTCTTTGCCCAGGTGTGTTACCTCAGGGGTCTGGGGCAAGGAGTGAGCCACCAGCACTGCTCTCCCAGCCAGCCCACGGGACAGCAGCGACACAACGAACGGAAGGGCTGCGGCCAGGTAGTTCCCGCCTCGATCCATCAGCTCATTCAGCAGCTGCATCTTCTTGCAGGCACTTTGCAGCTTGGAGACATGCTTCAGGCTAAAGAAGGAGAGTAGCCAGTCAGGCTCCCCTCCGCATCCTCCACCATATCTCTCCTGAGAAAGATGCTGGAGGATGGATAAAGTGAGGAGCAGAGACTCCCTGGCCCAGGATGACGGCTATGAGAAGAAGCACCGCATTACACCACTGTGAGGACAGGATCCCCACCTCTCTCAGGATGTACCTTGGGAAATCCTGGCTCTTGGGACGGTCATCACTCCTTGCAGACCAAAGCACTGGCAGAAGCCCACCTCCTCCTGAGAGAGTGTCCAGGCAATAAAAGTGGAAGGGCCAAATGCAAGAAGCACCAGTGTCTATCGCAGAGCTATCAGGGCCATTTCCCACCAGGCACATCCCATATCCACCCTGGTCCAAAACTAGAAGCAGCCCACTCCTTTCTGAACAGACTCACTCAGCATCACCCCACCGGCACAAGGACACTCACTGGAAGACGTGGTCAAAGGCTCTAAGCATAGGCTTTGCAGTCATGAGCAGCACCTGGAAGCCATCCACAGTACTATCGTCCAAAATTTCCATGGAACACTTGGCTTCAAACTGGACCTGGACAAGGAGACAACACAGACCAAAGGCATGAACAGGAGGGAAGAATCACAGAATGGTTTAGGTTGGAAGGGACCTCTGGAGATCATCTAGTCCAACCTCCCTGCTCAAGCAGGGTCCTCTAGAGCTCATGTGGCTCTAGAAGTGGAAAGCAAATCCTTCCAGCATCAGTCACCAACAGTCCTCAGTCAACCATGGCCACCCCAGCTCCATGGTCACCAGCAGACACCAATCCTAGGCAGCCTCCATCCTCAGCATGGAGTGGAGCGATCAACGGTGCTTGCTGCCAGCTATATGGCCCCTCTATACCCTCCCTGACATTCCTACCAGGAATTTCCTGCCAGGAATGTCAATGTTAAGCAGCTGTTTGGCTTCACCCAGAGATGCCTACGTAGAAGAAAACAGCTTCCCTCCATCTTACAAGCAGGAAAGGTAAGGTGGCACTAAATCCAAATCTTAAAATTCCCTTCTAAGCTTCAGAGCTGGGGGTGTTCGTTAAAGGCTTAAAAAAGCAGCACTGAACTGCCTCCCCACATCCAACATCCTTCTCTGAAACGTCTAACCACCCTCCGCTTGCCTTGGCTCACTTCAGTGACGGAAGCACATTAGGCAGTAGTGCGCCTCATCACCTTCCCTCCCCTCTTGCCCCTGCAGCCCCGCTGTCCCCTCAGGGTGCTGACACACAGCTGACGAGGTTGTTTTCTGGCATGAGGCTTTCTATTATTAACATAAGAATTGAATAAGGTTTTTTTTTTTAAAAGAAAATAATAACAATAATAATAATAATAATAAAAGAACACACAAGGACATTTCCTTTGTCCCAAGAACTCGGTACACACGACAGAAGGCTAGTGCGTAACCTCTGTAAAGTCAGCTTCAGAAGCCAGCTGACAGGGCAGGACTGCATCATCCACACCACGGACATACAGCCGCCCCAGGCCATGGGACTCAGCAGCTCTTTAACAGAAACCAGCAGTTTGTTAGCAAAAGAGCCTTGTATTGCAAGTGAGTATAGGAAAGGAGAGCGCTCTCTTTGGTCCTGGATCCTAAAACAGCATCTTAGGATGCCTTCACAGTTTGCCAGTACCTGGTGGTATTTGCTAGCAGTCATATCAGCGCAGAGGTTCACCAGCCCAGAGGGATCCACAAAAACTACTTCAAAAGCCTGGTGGAAGTCGGCCAGAGAAGGCTGCAAGAGTAAACGCGGTCCTTAGCGCCACAGCGCAGCACAGACGCCAAGACACCACCACCCCAAGTCCCTAAAACAATGACCAGGCCCCAGGACACATCCCTGACTGGGCAGCCCCACAGCATCAGCAGCACAGCTGACAGTGAAACACGGGCACAAGCCCTCCTCAGATGGTTGCTTACCAGAGAGGCATCCGTCTCCTTCGCTAGGCTTATCCCCGTCACACTCAGGTCTGTGGTGGCTGTGGACAGAGAGGAAGGAACAAGTCACGCTGTCATCCACATCTTCCCCACTGGTGAGGGTGGTACTGCCACGTGGCAGTCTGACAACACTAAACAATGGTAAAACATGATGCTGGCCTGTACCCTGTGCTGTGGCCTACCCATCTCGCACCAAGCCACTCCATCCATCCCCACTCTGCTGCCTCATCTCCTCCTGTCCTTTCCCATCCATGGACCCTCTCCACTCCACCATTAAGGGGAGAAAAGCCATGATTCCTTTTCCCTTCACCCCATTCCGGCCAAGAGCTGAGCCCACGTGTCCCACACTGAGGGATGGGGAAGAAGGCAGTGGTCCAGCAGCCCTAGGCACCAAAGACTCCAACAGTGAATCAACCCCAGGGGACAGGCTTTACCCACTGCCACGTGCTGAAAAGAGCAAATCAGTAGGAAGCGAGTAGGGCTGGCAGGGGAGGGAAAGGGTCCCAGCTTCCCCTAGAGTCCTTCTGAATATATTTCATAGTATCGCAACAATTTTTTGTTTTGATACCGAGAAAGAAGGGAGATTTCATCTCTCACCAGGGAGGGATACTCTACTCAGGACAGCTGGGCCCATTCTTGGCGCCAGCAGAGAAACAATGCCAAAATAACTTCCCTTTCTGCCCCTGGAAATTACCCTGTCTGGTAACTTTCCTATTCTCCCTTTTCAGAGGTAGGATAGAGCTCTTGTCAGCTGGCTCATAGCTGCACAAGGTGATCCTACGAGGGCAGCCCCGGCTGGTCCTCCAGCTCCCCACTCACAGACCCCTGCCTGCAGAGGTTAAGGACCAGCTTCGTGCAGAGATACTGCTGACATCAGCCTCTCCCTGCCCACAGACACCTCTGGAAACTCACCCAGGAACTGCAGGATGTTCCTCAGCACCTGGTACCCACTCATCATCTTAACAATCTTGCGTTTCGTCAGCAGATAGGCAACCAGCATAGAGGCCAAGAAGCCATTGAAACAGCCTAAACCCTGCAAAACCAGAGACAGTTGAGTCAGGGTGAACTCAGCGAGGCACCGCAAGCCCCAGTGCTCACCCCACACAGCTGTTCCTGGCCAGTCATCACCAGCAGGGCGGTCCCAGAGCCGGAAACGGATGAGTTCCCAAAACACTGCATCACTCCTGGGATCTCAAAGAAGCACAAGTGTCCAGACCCATTACAGTCCACGGGGTAAGATGGAACTCCTTGAAACCTAACTCAGCTCAAATCAGAATCCCAAGCCAACCACATAACCCACAAGAGCCAAACCATCACCTTTCCACCTATAAGAAGGGAGGCGAACAGACCAAGGCCAGATTAGCCACATGAGCAGAGCCTGCCTCGTCCCCCAGCACAGAGCATACCTTGCTGAGCTGCCGCTGGTGCAGCCAAACTTTGAGAAGGGCCAGCCCGTCCTTCATGCCCGGGAAGTCAGTGGCCACACTGGACAAGAAATGCAGGTGGCTCAGCAGCACCGTGTCACAGAGGATGGAGTTGTTGTAGTGAGGGGTTGGGGGCTCCAGGGCTCCTGTATGGGGATATGACAACATGTTGGACCCCACCACAAACCTCCAATTCACAAAAAACAGCCTCACAGAACCCAGCTCCCTGCACAAGGTGCAGGCTTCGGCTGAGCCGCGCAGCCTTGCGTTCTCCCAGCCCCAGTCCTACCTTCTTTGGAGGTGCTCTGTTCCATGAACCAGGCTGTCCGAACATTGTTCTTGCTAGGATAGAAGCGGCTTGGCTTGAAGAAACCCGGGGCAGGACAGGCATGGAGTCGGACAGTAACCAGCTTCTCATCTTTGCCTGGAAGCACCAGGTATAGAAGCGCAGGAAGAAGAAATATCAAAGACCCAGAGACTACTTGAGAAGACAGGAAGCATTCTCATCTCGGAGAAAGGGAAATGCTCCTTCCCAGCTAAGCTCAGCAGTGGTACAAATCATCTCAGAGCAGAGATTGATCACATCCCAGAACTGATAATAACCCAGAGTTCACACTGCTCCTGTCCCCAGTCCTGTCTTCCTCCATTCCCACTGGCCAGCCAGGTGCCCATTTGCTCCCCCCAGCACCCTCACCCTGCACCCTCCCACCCATCCTCACCTCACTGCCTATCTTGGACCCAAACGTGCCACCACCTCTGCTCTGCGGAAACAATAAGCAGCACCCGGCAGTTCACATGTCCCGCACTGTTGCGGGGAAGAGCCAGCCAGTGCACAGCTGCCTTAGGAAGGCAAGGGGACAGCAGGGAGCAGGGACTGGGAAAACAGAGAGGAGGGGTAGTGCTTAAACACAGCAGCATTTTCGTAGGGTCTGCTTTACTCCATGAAATACCCATAAGCCAGACCAGCCAGCAACGGCTGGGGAGCCCAGCAGAGCTGCAGAGGGGGATGAGGAGCCAGAGGAGGGAGAAGCAGCACGAGGATAGGATTGCATGTGGAACGGCAGGAAAAACAGAAGCACTGAAGCTTCAAAATTTATCACCAACTGCAACAACAGCTCTAAACTGACCCCTTTCCCTAGCCAAAGGGCCCGTTACACAGTACGAGACCTGCCCCCCCCACTCTCCAGCTAAGACAGAAGATGCCAACTCACAGCCCCCTACCAGAGCAAGGTTCAGGTGCTACCTTGCGGCCTCAAGAGCAGGATGGGCTTGAGATGGTTGCTATTCATGTAGGCAAACGTCACGCTGCCAAAGAGCTTCTCCTTGGAGAAGTGATGGGCAATGTGAGCGAGGTACAGAGCTCTCTTCCGGTGGTAGCGCTGGTTCAGGTTGTCTTTGTCCTGGAAGATTTCCTGGGCAGAAGGGAAAGGTGGAGCTCTTGAGGAGCCCAGTTCAGTCTGAGGCACTGCACCACCTTCAGCTCTCTCCGACCCCACAAATATCCCAATTTCAGACATGCAGCTACTCCCAGCAAGACAGCCCCAAGGAGCAATGAGCCAGCCCAAAGCGCTCATCAGGTGCTACAATCACAGGACATAGAGCTATTCAGCCAAATAGGACTTTATCCTCTATGATACTTTATCTCAAACCCCATTATGCATCAGGCTCAGCAAGTCTGGACAGCAGGAGGAGGGAGCTCTGCAGGGATAACAGCCTATGAACATCACTCGCCCTTCAACACAGGCCTGGGAGCAGGGGCAGATTGTGCAAAGGGATATGAAGTCGGGCAGCATCCTGGCATCATGGAAAACGTTCAGTTCAAAGAGAATGAAGACCCTCACAAGAAACTGAAATCAAAGCAGCAGAAAGGTCTGATCTAGCAAGCGGGGAGACTGTGCTCCCTAGCTCCTTGTAGGGGCTGTCACGCTGCGCATCCAGATGCTGCGGCCTTGCTTGGGAATCGAGCAACCGGGACAGTGGGCGCAGAGGATAAGAGAGGATGGGGCTCAGCCAGGCCGCAGGCTACTCAGGAGCAGGTAGGGCCACACTCACCCGCGGCATGGTCACCGCCACATCCACATTGATCTCTGGCTTAATGCAGGTGCCCAGCAGGTAGCTGCCCACCACCTTCAGCTCGGCTGGGGGCAGAAACCGGAACCTCCCCTTCACATTGAACGGCACCTGCAGGAATGGGACCTTCACGCCTTTGGGGAGCCAGGCCTGGTCGGTGAGCTGGGAACAGACAGGGCACATGAAAAGCTCTTAGCATCATCAACAGCAGCCACAGGGAGACCAAGACCCCTCTTCCCATACAACGCTCCTTTGAGCTGGCAGGAGCGTGGACCTGGGGTTAGAGATGGAGCATCCCTCTCCCCACACAACTCAAATCAAGCTATTATTTTTCCAGTTCCTAAGGAAGATATTCCACAGGGAGTTCAGCCTGCACAGAAACAGCTTGTCATCAGCAGAGCTTGCTCCACACAGAGGCCTTGCCACCTCCTGCACCCTTCTGGGACATACATCAGTTTCTGAGGTCTCCGGGATGGAGCTCAACAGGGTATTGATTTCATGGAGGAAGGCATCAATCCTCTTCTTCTTTGTCTCCTTCAGTGTCACCTCCTTCAGAAGCTCTTCAATCTACAGGGAGAAAGGGGAGACTGCGAAAAGCAGCTGCAATGTTGGAAACCGCTCCTGCCCTTTCCCTTGCCCTCCAGCACCACGCATGAGCCTGGTGAAGAGGCCAGCAAGCTAGGCAAGACCTGAGCCCCTCCATAAACTCTGCTCAGAGCTAGGAGTTCTGCTGGCCCACAGGCAGAGGGATAACACAGCTGCTGCCATCCCCTGAGGAGCACCGAACCGGGAACAAACTCTATCTTGCTGGCTCCTGCGTGAGGCCCAGCTAGGACAGAACTGGCGGGATTCACGCAGGCCTTGCCCTCAGAAAGCTTTTTCAAATGACAGGGCACCAGCCACAGGAAAACACCTTGCAGGGCTCACATCAGCAACCGGGCCCTAGAGACCTCGCCACCAAAACCAGCAAGCAAACAGTCAGGAGGTCAAAACCGCCCCTCGCAGGCACAAGTGGAAGGAGCTATTTAGCCACCGGCCTGACCTCCCACCCAACCGCGGCAGCTCGCGTTCACAGGACGGAACCCAAACCCTCCCCTTCCCACCCGGAAACCGGCGCTGGCGACAGGCAGGGGCCAGACGCCCTCGACGATGCTACCCAGCCCCGGGGCGGCCCGGCTGACCTGCAGGCGGAGGAGGCTGGAGTGGAAGAGGTCCTCGGTCTCCTTGAGCTGCTGCAGCTCCTCGCTCGTCGGCGGCTTGTAGAGCTCGGCGCGGCTCAGCTTCGCCGGCTGCAGGAGCCCGGCTGCCGTAGGCCGCTTCCTGCCCCGGCCCGGGCCGCCCGCGCTGCGCTGCCCCCCGGCCGCCGCCTCGGCTCCCTCCGGGCCGCCCGCGCCCTGCAAGGCACAGACACCGCGTTCGCCACCTTCGGGGAAGGTGGGAGAGCTGGGCCCTGCCGCGCCAGCGGTGCCGCCGCCCCCCTCCCCGGTCCGGTCCGGTCCGGTCCGGTCCGGTCCGGTCCGGTCCCGCCCGCCGCTGCCGCTGCCTCACCGCCATGGTCGCCGCTGCCGCGCACACGTGGGTAACCAACCCCGCACCGCGTGGGGCGCCGCTAACCCTGCTGGCAGCGGCGCGCCGCTCTCCATTGGCTGCACCCGCCAGCTTTCGGTCTCCAATTGGTCGCGCGGGCTCCGCCCCGCCTCCCCGGCCCGCCCTCACCCCAGCCAAGCTTGCTTGAGAGAGGAGCGAGGCTGGCTGCCTTGCTTTGCGGCACGAAGTGCCGGAAAGCGTGGGGGGGGCGGTGGTGCAACGGTTGATTTACGGCAACTGCTTCCCCCCCACCCCAAGCTGTGGGGTGACTCCCGGGTCGGGGTGGGATGTCACTGCCCCCCAGTCCCAGTGCCCACAGCCCCACTGTCCACCAGCCCAGTACCCCCAGTCCCAGTATCCACTGCCCCAGTGTTTCCCAGCCCCAATGTCCTCCAGTCCCACTGCCCCCCAGGCCCAGGACCCATAGGCCCAGTGTCCCCCAGTCCCACTATCCCAGCATCCCTAGTCCCAGTACCCACAGCCCCAGTGTCCCCCCACTCCCACTGGCCCCGGTTCCAGTATCCCCCAGCCCCAGTGTCCCCCTAGTCCCAATGCCCCCCAGCCCCAGTGCCCCCAGCCCCCAGTGCCCTGCAGTCCCAGTGTCCCCCAGTCCCAGTGTCCTCCAGCCGCAGTATCCCCCCAGTCCCAGTGCCCGCCAGCCCCAGGATCCCCCACAGCCCCAGTGTCCCCCAAACCCAGAGTCCCACGGTGCTGAGGTAAAAGGGGAATAGCCCAAATGAGCAACCTTTCACTCCTGGATTTAACAAGCCGACACTCCCGCCCCCCAAAACGCCATGCCGGAGGGAGCCCAGCGTGGTTTGGTTTAACGCTCCGGGCCCGGCCGCGCGTTGGCCCCGCGGACCGGCTTCCCCAGGCTACCTGCCCCTCTCCGCCTGGGGCTGGTCTGAGCCACTGGTCCTGGCTGCATCTGCGCTTCCTCCGGGAGACCCTGACGTAAACCGCCCAAAATATTTCACAGCCCGTTCACAAGAAACAAAAGGGACCTTAAAATAACTGGGGAGGCGGATTATCAGGGGAAAATGAACATCAGGGTGTAATAAACATACCTGACTCAGATTTTTGATCCAGTATGACTTCTTGCTATGATCAACGGGAAAATTTGGGGCCATTTGGGTCTAGGCGTTAGGTGGATAACAAGGCCGTCAGCTGGGCTTGGAGAAGATGGTGCCAAAGTCACCAGCTGTCAAATGTACATAAACATCTGGCAAAATGAGCTGCCGTTTGCACAATACACATTATTCTAGGAAACAGCTGAACCGGGTCTGGAGAACTGGCTCTTTCCAGTAATCTGGAGCAGAAGCCACCGTAACAGTTTGACCTGAGCAACCCCCGTTCAAAACCACGTCAAGATTCACGCGGCCCGGCCTTCCTCCGCTGCTCGGCCACGTCGGACGGCGGGAAGATCATCTCGCCTCTCCCTCTGTGAAGTGGGGCCGACAGCGGTGCCCTGCTTCGGGGGGAGGCTGCACGGCCAGCCCGCTCGCAGCCGCACGGGCTCAGCCGCTTCAGCGCTGGAGCTGCACGCCTCTCCCGGTGCGAGGAGTTTTGAACAACCTGGGTTATTCTACAAAGTACACCTGAAGATTTTAAAATACAGTGACGGCACAGAATTATTTCCCACGCTTAGAAAATAGATTTACCAAACTAGCCGGGCTGTAGGCAGCGCTGCCAGTTTGATGCTGGGCAGCACGACCTGCCTGCGCTCTGCAGGACCGGCGTCCGGCGTTTCGTGATTAATTGGTGCGGACATCCCCTACGCAACCTGCAGAGAGCACAAGGCAAAAACTGCAGCAGCCTGCCTTGACCTGGCAAACTCCCATTGGGGCTGCAACAGGCAGCGGGAGCCGGGCTGACCTGGCTGCAGCGCACAGGCGGATTACTGGAGCGGGAGAAATATTCCCTAAAAAATGGTGCTTTTACAGAAAAAAATTCCAAACCCCAGATCGAACCAGATTTGGGTTGTTGGGGTATACGAAAGCCCGTCTTATGTGTGTCCCCCAGTGAAAGGCCACAGATTTGGGACTCAGATCATTTTAGTTCTGCCTCCAGCTCTTCAGCTACTGTTTGGATAACCACAGACAGTTTAATTCATTTCTCTGTGCCTTGCCTGGCATCGCTGTCAAATAGGGATGTTGCAACTCCAGTGGCACCATCCCTCGTTAGGACGACTCTGTTCTGGGGGTGGCAATCCCAGCTTGGAAGTTTATCATCTTCAGATCAGATGCAAATTCTTCTCCCTGAACGCCTGCAACCATCAGTTAAGGTTTTATCCTGAATTGTGAGAATGCTTTAAGTAGGATATCTGACAGAGCAAGTGTGTAGGCGTTTCGTGAGAGAGGGTGGAAGACCAACTATCTACCGCTGCTGTATTAAGAATAAGTGTAAGAGTTCAGAGAGCGAGTGAGTCGGGCTGAGCTGTATGTCTAACACAGGGCAACTTGGCCAAATCCGGCTTGTTTATAATCATATGGCCGGCTTAATAAATATCAGTTTTTACATACAGTTCACATAAGCACTGATTCCTGTATACGAATGAGTGTATGTTCATACAACAATGTCTGCTCGAGCCTGCTGACAAGCCTGAAACCGTAAATGAAATGGGAGAATTTCCCAGCCCCTCTTAATCCGGTGATGGTGTTGACTTTAGAGAGACCTCAGCGTTAACATCAGCTGTTTAACATAGCTCATTCTAGCAAACGGAGCAAGGAGAGGAGAGGCAAACTCATGAAAAGGAAGAAAAGAGAAGGAGGGAGGAAGAGAGACCGCAGGCGGGAAGATTCGCAGCACATTTTCTCCCTGATGCCGAGTGCGACGACGGCTGGTGCACGGGAGGAGCGCTCACAGCCGAACCCACCGCAGCGCCGCCGTACCTCACTTCCCGCAGATCCCTGATGCCGCGAAGCACGAGTGGACATTTAACTGCCCACCGCACAGCCGGGGCCTGGGGTTTCACGGCCAATTTTCAGTGGCATTTAGGCTGCTGAAGCCATCTGTTGACCCGGGCCCTCACTGCTAAACCCAGGCTGCGGTCCCTGTTTCTGTTGCTGTGCAAACCTCCCTTGGACATGGGCGGCGTTTCCCTTTATGTTGAATGCGCGGTGCCGAATTTAACTCTCGGTCCGCAGGCTACCCCTGGATGCCCCTTGCCGCCTGTCCCATCCCCAAACTGCATTGAGAATAAGGTCTAAGAGGGGAAAAAGAGAAATAGAAAGGGCAAAAGATCAGTCTGAGGACGGCAGGGCAGCCGAGCTGTGCACAAAGGCGACATGGGACATTTCAGCTCTCCGGCTCAACGTATTTTGAAGGGCTAATTTTTCTGAATACCAGCAGAGTTTCCTACCACTCGCTCCCTGACAAAATCCAGAGTTTCAGATCTCCTTCCGGCCGCTTTTGGCTGCTTGGGCAGCTTTGCAGCATCGCTAACGGTGGGCAGTGTCCCGTGCCTCAGTTTCCCCGCCTGCGGAGCCGGCGGTGCTGCGGCAGCAGGAGTGGGAGCGAAGCCTCGCTGGGGACTCGGCTCAGCGCTCGGACGTCACTCAGCGCGGTTGCTCAGGGCAGCGCGTTGGCAAGGCACGGAGGCGCCAGGACCGGGCTCCCACAGAGGGGACGGCTCCTGCTTTGCAAGGGAAGCACCTTCTCCCCGCGCTGCCTCGGATGCCGAGATGACTTGAAAAAGATGACTTCCAGTTAGCACAGACGGTTAACTCCCGGCCAGTTTTCCCTCCCGCGTCCCGAACGGGCCGTGCCCAGGCACCGGCTGAGCTCCTCTCCTCAGTCCCCAGGGTCATCTCGCCCCGTCCCTGCTCCCGAAACCCGCTTCCGGGGTGCAGGCACATGTGCAATGCCGGGCTCCCCGCTGAGTTGCGCGAGTGTAATTACAACCCTGCTCAGGATTTTTAGAAAGGCCGGTAAAACTAGTTTGGGGCTAGGAGGGCCCCATCAGCATTTTGCCTGCTTCCCCCAACGGCCCCAGCATGGGAACAGCGCGGCCACGGCGGAGGATGGGTTCGGGGCCGGCCCGGCACGGGCTGAGCAAGGGCAGCGCCTGGAGCCCGCCGGCCTCCCATGCCGTCGCCGCTGGCTCGCAGCACATCGCTCCCGGCGCTCCCACGGCACAGCCAGCGGCGTGCGCGGCCCCCATAAGGTGGCACAGGCACACACATATACGCACATGCACGCACGTCTGCACACATATGCATGCACATACACGCATACACACGGACATCCATGTACACACACATGCATACATATACCCACTCATGTGTATACATTTACCCATACACACACACACACACACGGAAATGCACACATATACATCAGCACGTGCACCCACATACATGTGCACGCATATATACACATACCCACACACACATGCAAAAATATACCTGCATGCACACATCTACACATATGCACACACAAATACATACCTATACTCACATGTGCACATAACTATACGCGCGCATACACACACCTATACATGCACATGAACACATACATACACACACCCATGAACACGCACACGCACAAACATACACATACATACAGGCGTACTCACAAATGCACACATGCACACCCGCATGCACACACCCCTACGGGCAGGCGTGCACTCGCCCAGCCGGGCTGGGCAGATGCCAGCTCTGCCCAGGGCCTGCCCCGGGCCACCCCGCGCCCTGGCTGCTGCCAGCCCCGGCGGGAGCAGGCGCGCGCTGGGAAGGGCAAATGATGTGTTTCCCATAACTGCTCATTTAATAAAGTGTTTTGGCACCCACTAAATCATTAATTATATGCTGTCTTAAAAGACGGATAGTACTAATAAAAAAGTAGTTTATACTATTCCACACCCCATGTTTGGCCCTCCCAAAGACAGCGCTGGGCTATCCACTATTACACCTCACCCAAACATCCCCGGCCTGGGCCACCTGCCCTCCGCAAGGCTCGTGCTTCTGCCTGGAGAAGCAGCCCGACCACACAGAAACCTCCGGGGAATTAGAGGAATCCTGTCTCTGACGCCACCTCAAAGAATGCGTTTTTTACAGCTGAGGCAAAGCCATTCCTAGGTGGTTTCTCACCAGCTCCCAGACAAAACGACGTCCCCCAAACGACATCCAGTGGTCGCACTGCAGACGATCATCTGGGCTCTTCTCAGGGAAAGAGTCAACGCTGCAATAACCAGTAAGCACAACTGCCACAGCCTCCTATTTCTTTCTCACAGAAAGAAAAGCTAGACAGGTCCAAGGTCTGGCCACCAGTGACCAATCGGGGAGAAGTGATGAAAATCCTCAGCTGCGCAGATGGCTTCAGGTGCTCTCAGTCAACTACCTCACTCTAGGGACTTACAAGGCACCCAAGGGAGACTTCATTTCCCTAACGTGATTACTGTTCCCGATTCTCCAGTCCTGAGGCTTTTTACATGCTCCTCAGGATCTGCAGGCAGGGAAATCCTGACATACCCTTCCTCTCCAACCATAATACCTTCAGTAAAGGCTTATCAAGACTCACAGAAACCATTCCCAGTCCCTCTGCCTCTTGAAATGTAAGTCTGAACCATGACATCCTCCCCACAAGTTATACAGGATAAGCCATTTTCCCTATCAGCCTCCTCTTTGCTACCACGGGTGTGACCATCCCATTCACACGCAGTCCTTCACGCGAAAGCTTTGGACAGGACCAACGCTTGGATCCAGACTACATCTCTCAGGAAACTCATCCACTTCATCCTCACAGTATCGCCAAACTCAGCATGCCAACATCTTCTTGAACCACCTGGCATGACGTCCCTGAGCTTGTGCCGTACAGAGACACACCAACGGACAGGGAACTGGTATCCCTCCTCGCTGTCATGCCGTCTGCCCCTCCGTCACACCATCCCTGGGGAAATCCTACATCAACATCAGCTATGCAGACACTGTAGTCAATATACGACAATCGCATCTTACAAATGACAAAAATTCCCCCCAAACCACACAAATACTTCCATGAAAATATTTAAATTACACTAAAGAATCCATGATACACAGTCCCCAGGGTGCTGTCTCATAGATCCCATCTTTGGCCAAGCTACCCAAACACCTGACGCTGTGTCCTACACAATTAACCCCAAATCCCAGAACATGACGCAAGTGTCCACAGACAACCAACCCCAGAATCCTTCCCAGGGCAACAGCAACAGCCCCCACGCACACCTCTTCTCAGCCACCGGGACCCAGATCCCATTGCTCCAGGCAACTAGTGCTCACGTAGAAACTACGCAGGTGCACACAGCCTCCTGTCACACAGCCCCGCTCAGCCAGTTGGTAACAGAAACATCTTCTATGAAATAATGTCTCCAGCCCTGGCTTCCCACTCCTATTCTCTAGACCCACAAAATACTTGCAAAACATAAGCCTGGGAACTGCACTTCAAACTCAGTCTGATACAAAAGACTCAGGGACTCAGAGGGGTCATTGCTTTTGCATCCCATTGTTTTTCTTCCTTCTGACCACTCCCGGCTGGTGCTCAAGACCCTTTCCCCTCTCTGTGCTGCAGGGCCTGAGCTGCATCCTGCTAACAGCACTCTGCTTTTCAGGTGCCAATTACCGCGTCCCCCAAGCCAGGCAGTTAACAGATCTACATTAACCTAAGGCCACGGTTTCACTATATAGGGGCTTTAGGAACTTGCCAGACCTCAGCCCCGGGTGCTTGTCCCTGTCACCCTGCCAACATGCCATCTCCTCAGAGGCGGCAGCACAGCTGCAGAGACCAGGGCTGGTCCGTTCTGGGTCCCCTCACCACCCCACTCACAGCACCAGCCCCCCCACGGTGGCACAGCTGAGGATGGAGACCTGTGGAGATCTGCTACAACGAAGGATCCAGCAGTGCCTCTTGCCTGGACTGAGTTTGGGGGTTGCTGCCTCCTGTCACCTCGATACAAAAGGTCTGAGCCTGGAAATTTTCTGTTTTATCACCTAATCCATTTGGTCTGGTAAAAGCTATTGCCCGCCCCTACAAACCCTGCTGCCCTGCTGTCCTTGCATCCCTCAGCTGCACAGCACCACTGCTGGTTTTTTCCACCTGCAGATCTCCACACACCTGGGAAATCGTTGCATGGGACTCCACAACTGGGGGAGGATGAGCAGCCCATGGCACAGGGGCCGGAGGGACACAGAGGCACCCGTGGTTCTAGCAGAGCCCCGGCAGGGACAGACGGGCTGCAAGCCGCCCCGTGCCAGAAAGCAGGGATGGCAGCAGGTTCGGTCCCACGGCATGGCTCTCCTGCAGCGTGGCACTGCAGCCTGCCTGCAGCCCTGGGCTCCCTCTTCGTGCTGAGGGTCATCAGATTTGCAAATCACTGAGAGAACCGATGTTGGTGAGGGCTGTGAGGAGAGAGCATAGCTTTTGTCAGGCTGGTTATATGAAGAGGAGGCAGCTTCTGTGCACACAGGTCCCTCTTCATGTCTCTGAAAGAGAGACAAATGAGAAATGGAGGTATATGGAAGGGTGAGACAAGCCCCAAGTTCACTGCAGGATCCAAGTGTCACTGGGTGTTGCAGCCACTGCAGCCACTTTCACCCACCCCTCCAGGAAATGGCATTTGTTTCTGAGATCCATCTTCTGCAATTCAAGGGTAATTCAACCCTCCTGCATGTAGCTGTTTCATTTTGTTTCCTACCACTTTCCCCACGCCCCATATTTACAGGCTGGTGGGACCGACGGGCTGGAGCTGAATTTCCTCCCCTCCCCAGTGCGCTGCTTTTGTTGCCATTCATTTCACACTTGGTTCATCCATGCTGGCAGAGCAGACCCTCACGCAGCACCAGAACCGCGATGCCCTGCTTTTCTCCCGGGAGTGCAAGGAGGGCCAGCAGCAGTGCTGAACCGCTGCCAGCGATCTCTGGTCCTAGCAAAGGGAATTTGCAGAAGGGAAAGAGGACTGTTATTATCCACTCTGTTTCCCCCCATCCTTTTATGCTATGCAAAATGAAAGGCCTGGCAGTGATTTGTGGATGGTGTTTCCGAGTATTTTGAGAGGGGGCCCAATTCTGCTTCTTCATTGGGCTTTCCTGGCAAGGTCTGGGGCTGCAAGGGCAGCTCAGAGCTGAGGCAAATCATTTCTCTGCTCCCGCTCCGCTGGGAAGTGCCCAGCTTTACTCACTGCCACAGCCAAGGTGGCACCACGCCACTAGTGGGCGGGTAAATAAACGTGACAAAACTCAGGTGGCAGCAAGCCAGCGTTGCCCTCCTGCCAGCCCCTTGCAAAGCCGAGTGGGTTGGGGCATGAACGGGGCTCGAGGGAGCCCTTGTGCATCTAAGTGTGGCTCCAGGTTTACACCCAGGCCAGAGCCTGGTCCAGCTCTGCCAAAGCCCTTTGCAAACACAGCGCTAGATACCAGGCCAGCAGCAGCTCAAGCAGCCAGCACGAAGCCTTTGGCAACCTCCCACCGGCAGCCTTGGACCTTTGAACCTGTTTAGTTAGCAGAGGAGGCGGCGGGGACATGGGCAAGGCGCAGGGTTGCCCAGAGCACTGGCTGCACCAGGAGCGAGGGCAGCTGCTCCAAGCCCAGCTGCCAGCTGCGGCCGCCTTGCCTCTCCCCAAGAACATCAGTTCAAGGGGAGCTTCCAAAAAACCAAGCGCCGCCAAACCCCAACCCACCGCAGCGTTTCTCCTGCAGCTCAGAAACCTCCTTGCCACCGTCTCCCCCGTGGGGAAGGAGAGGCTGCCTGGCTGCCAGCCCAGTGAGCGGCGCACGGGCTGTGCCACCGCCGCTCCGATGGGGATGTGAGAGCCCGAGACGGAAACATGCGTGCAGCTCAAACTGCTGCCACGTGCGACACGCACTCCAGGACCGCAGAGCCCAGGGCCAACGTGCGTGAGTGCATGCACACACCCACCCTCGCTCCCAACCGCTTCCACCCGAGGATGCATCGGGGCACCGGGTGCAGCTTTGCCGGGAAGTGGGCAGAGGAGTGATGGGGTTGCCAAGCAGGTCAGGCCATCCTGTGGACCCCAGCGATGCACAGCATCCATGCGGCTGGCACTGCCTCCACACTGCTGCAGCTGCACCACTCCCCCCCACACCTCCTTTTCCCACCCCAAGACCTTTCCAGGCTCCTGCTGCTGCCACGGAAATGCTCTCGGGCAGTGCAGGGCTAGGTATGGAGGAGGAGCAGCCCATCACCCCATCCTCCTCGTGGCCCTCAGAAAAAGCTGCATTTCCATGTAGATTGGACAGTTACTCTCTTTGGTTGCTAAAGTACTTCCAAGTGCTTTGGATTGTAAAGTATTAAATACCTGCATGATAGAAGCATACATAACTCCCAGACAAAAACAATTGGGTACAGAGGGAAGACCTAAATAAAATGAGGGTAAAAAACACTCCCATAATGTTTTATTCTCCATCCCAGGTATGGCCATATTGTATTAAAGCATAGCTGGCAAACAGTCTTCACAACGGCCAAAAAGTGGGTCACTTCATCCAGGTAAAAAAAAAAAAGGTAAAGAAAATACTTACAGATGTTGAATCTTTGAACAGAAGCCCTGAGGGCTTTGCCTCACAATTCAGCAAGGCACCCGCACGTTCATGGCAGTCACAGAAAGACAAAACGTCCAGATAGAGCTGAAGCCCAGCCCTCAGCTCTGGCACAGATTTCCCACGAGACCTTGACCCAGTCACTTAGCCACTGGGAGTCTGAGTCCCCCCCTCCAGTGACAGGGTGAACGGGGAGGCTGAGAAGGACCCAGCGCCCCATAATGATGGCTGGGATGCTGCTCTCCCGCTGTATTTCACAACATTTATCCCGTGCTTGTGCCTAGCAGAGGAAAAAAGTTCATTCTGGGCTCATTAAAATGGCTCATCTCTTGGCCACACGGTCTCGGCGTTCAGGGACGGGCCAGGCAATGCAGCATGGCACCTGTTAGAATAAGCGAATAAGAGCCTCAGTCATAATCTGTTGCTTGGACAGACGATAACCTGGTTCTTTAAGCCTTATCTTTCTGCACTTAGCTGAAGCATCGGCTTTGGAAACCCCTGCAAGCAATATCACCAGCTGAAGGGCTTGAGGAAATGTCCAGCTCCTGGATTCATGGGGTCGTACAACACCCTGAGCCTCCCTTGGTGGGCTGCACTTTGGCGGAGTACTGAGCTCCTGCTTATGCAGGAGAGCCTAAAAGGTCAGACATTTGAAGAAGACTAAAAGAATCCGTATATCTAGGTCAGGGGCAGAGAGGGAGAGACTGATTTGGACTGTCCAAAGTCAGCGGCTCTGTCCGCTTTATCTCAAAACTGAGATGACCTGAATTACTCGGAGAGAACTAATGGAAAGTTCATACATTTCGTAATGTGCTAGCAGTGTTCTGCCTCCTTTTAAATAACCAATTTGCTTTTTGCATAGATTGTTTTGTGTCATTGTTTTTATTTTACTGTTGCTCCCGGTTTGTTTTTTTGTGGCAGGCTAGAGAGCAAATTTGTCTGATTTCCCTGCTGTTGCTGTGGGTTTTACACATAGCAACAAGGAGGAGAAGCCCTTTCCTTCATTTTTATTTTAAGAAATAACCTGCAGCCTCCAAAAATCCGAGAAACTGAGGAAGGGGAAGGGCCTGTAAAGCTCTGACCCCTTTCCTCTTGCAGCAGTGTGGGGTTTTATCATCGACGGTTTGTTCACCGTGTCTGGATGGTGAGCCCACCGAAATAGCCCTTGGCATCTCCCTGCAGCCAAATATTCCTCTGCTTTCCAAAAAAAACAAACAAACAAAAAAATTTCCCTCTCTTTCCAGTCTCCAGGGCAGCTCCTGAGCCTTGATGTAGCGGAGAGAGTCAGGAACATGCAAATGTGGCATTTATTTATTCATGGCTTAAACCACCGTGCGCCAAGTCGCCGGGCAAAGCAAGCATCCTTGCGCTTCCCCTCCCTCCTTTCCAGCCAAATGCAAACTGCGTGGGGCTGGGTTTTTGCAATGCCGGGAAGGCCTGGCTCGCCAGCCTCCTGCTCTCCGCCTCACCTCCTGTCCCCAAAACGCGAAGGCGATGCAGGGGAAGGCTGCTGTGTTCGCTGCTTGTGCAACGAGCCAAACTGGCTGCAGTTCTCCTGCCTTTGCAGCCCTCCTGGAGGAGGCGAGGGGAGGCCGGCCTCGCTCCCGCTGGCAGCCTCCACGCCAGCGGCACCAGCACGACCGCGGTCTGCGTGACGTCTCTCCAGCCCATTGTGCCCCGCGGGACACCGGAGCTCGTGGCTCCGGAGGCAGCACCTCCGAAACGTGGCAGCTGCTGGGGAGGAGGGCGAGCATGTGCCGTCTGAAAAGGAGGGAGAGAGAATCAGCTGGGGACCGTGGGAAAATGTCAGCTGAGATGATGATAATTACTTGATTAATTGAAATGTGCAGGCATAATTGGCTCAGACTTAACAGCGCCAGCTCTTTTTGTCTTTGGCACAGGCTCCCCCCATGCCCCCACTGAGTGATGCATGGTCCGTCCTTCTCGTTCTTCACCTGGGAAACTGAGGCAGAGCAGTGACACAGGAAAGCTGAGTCAGAGCTAACGCAGGCATTCAGGAAACTCCCTTACAGTTCTCCATTTTGCCCTCACTTCCCACGAGGGAAATGGAGGTCATGCAGCTGGGTTTTCTGTTTCCTCACTCATGACTTGGAACCCACTGGGGCAGCTTCATCCCCAGATGTAGGTGTTTCAGACATGTTTTGTGGAACTAGGCAGCTCAGCTGGGAAGTGGAGAAGGACTGAAGCCAGCACCTCCACTGAGAGAAAGACTGTGGGGTGGAACCACGTTACTAGACACCAGAGGCTCCTCCACAAGAGACAGTGCTATCAGAACTGAGGCTTCATAAGCTCTGCTGCTTCAGGAGCTTCTTGCAAAAATCTCCGCTGCACGCCTGCTGAGCCGATGGCACAGCATCATTTATCGCCTTATCAGCACGGGTATTGAGGCTGCTCTCCTCAGCCTCCTTCTCCATGCAGATTAGTCCCAGGTTTATGGTCTTACCCCACAGCCTTGCTCTGGGGCTGGAAGTATGGAGAGGAGCATCCTGGCTTCAAGGTGGGAGACCCCTGCAAGATTGCTCCATGAGCAAGAGGTTCCGTCTGCTGAGGTCAGAGATGGCTTCAGCCTTGCACTCCTCACATTTTGGGGTCTACACAAGGGTCCTTCCACCAAAATAAAAACTAGGCACCACTATAGGGAATCTCAGCAAATGGGAACCAGTTAAAAGGCATACTGAAGGGAGACCTCACTGCAAGAACAGGCCCTGTCCCATGTCAGCCTCGCTGGCCTTGGCAGACCCCAAGGTGTCTGAGATGAACCACTGATTTCAGAAGGCCCATCCGCATCAGGAGGTGGAACAATGGTTAACACTCCCCAACTTTCTTGTACCCAGAGATGACTCACGTGAACATAGGGGTCAGACATGAGTGGCCTCCTGAAGGCACCAAAGGTTGCAAAGTGAGCTGAGGGTGATCAGCTTGACTCAGATACCTGGTTTTGCGATATCTAACATTCAGGTGGATCTGAAAATCCCAGATTCCTACATCTAGTGGTGACAGGCATGCTTGAAATTCCCAGCTGGATGACTCGTCCATCCTGCTCAGACGCAGTTTACTGACTCACAAACAGAAGGCCTTCCTTGTACCTGTTTGAGGTTTCGGGTTTTTAATTTTTTGTATGAGTTTATGTCCTGAAGCATGCTAGTTACTACACCTTAGTTTTATTCCAGAGAGGAAGGGTATAGAGGGTCTTCTCAAATCCTCATCCCACCCTGTTGAGTTACTTGCTTGAATGACACCTCAGAGACACAGGTAGTCAGTCATGTTGTAATGCCCCACTAAGGTCCTATGGTCCCCAGGGCAGCACGTGCCACTATTTACATTTTATTACCATTTGATGATCCCTTTGCCTCACGTGTGCCTGGCATACAAGAAAACAAGCAGATAGGTTCCCCAGACAGCTGATTTTGTAGTCGGGATTAGGACAACAGCAGCACCCAAGGGAGAAAATATAGGCACAGGACAATCTGAAGGTATTTGGGAGGAGAGTGGACGTCTCCTTGGGAGGAGAGTGGACGTCTCCCTGTGGACCATTTTCCTTTGATTTATCTTTTAAACAATCAGGGGGGAGGGGAGCACACCCGAGAGTGGTATTTATTGGTGCTTATGTGGTGCTTATTATAAAAGGGATAGAAAATATCTTCAGGCCAGCATAACACCGTGACCTATCTGCATCCATACAAGGAACAGACATGTAGTCTGGAACTCTTCTGCCCCAAAAAGGTACATATGGGAAGGGCTATAGTATAGACCTGTAAAATCACAAGAGGCAGAAAGCAGCTGGACAGAAAATGACCGGTCATCGTGTCCTCCAACAAGAGCATGAAAGCATCAGGTGAACTAGCAGGTGGCAAGATCAAAACAAACCAAAGGAAATGATTCGGTACCCAATAGGCAATTAGACTGGGCAGCTGCTTGCCACTGAATGTTGCAAACACTTAAAATTTACCTCAGTTCAAAAATAACTAAACAGATTCACGGAAGAAAAATCTATTAAGAACTATTAAATAAGAAGGCACCCTGACTTAGGGAGTCTGAGTCATGAAAAATTGTTGGAGGTCAGGTCCTTTCCTGAAGAGAGGATACTGAGCTAGAAGGACCATTTTTATACTCAGGAAAAGGAAGATAATTGTTTCAGGGCTGGCTGCGACTGTCCCATTTGACATTGCAAATGCTTCTCTCTGCTGTTAAGAGGAGCCAGGATCTGGCAACCTCAGGCAATAGAGTGCTCTTGATTGCCCGATACTGAAATACCGTATCAGTCATGATAATTCTGTTAGTCACCAGCACGATTCTCGCCCTGGAGCTCAGCCCTACAAGCTCACACACGAGGTGGGGGACACAGTTCTCCGGAAGCAGGCATCTGGGGAGGAAGGTGAGGGAGGCAGAGATATTGCTGAGCACCAGCAGACAGTGAAGAAAATGGGTTTTGAAGAAAAACCTTCAAAAAGGGCGAAAAGAAGGCATGATGCCCAGACCAGAGGAAGCTTTCCCAAGTGAACGGGCCGCATGGATAGAGAGATGGACAGGCTCAATAAAGGGTGAAGAATTAGAAGAGCAAAGAGAGATGCTGTGGGGTCTGATGACGAGAGAGAGCAGGGCTGTACTCCGCCCTCATTTGCGCTAGCAAAAACCCAAAGCTGCATCCAGCCATCAGACCTGGGGAGTGCAATGCAAGCCAGCCGGAGAGGTGATCTCTCCGTATTGCCATGCAAAGCAGGTGCAGGGGGTGGCAGCACCCAGCAGGTGGTGAAAGGAGATAATGTCCAGCTGAAGGCCCTCAGGCAGGCACCCAGAGATAGGGCAATGGGGGGAAATCACTCGGTGCAGAGCACCGATAGAGCACCCGTAGCTGGCTCTTGAGCAGAGAAACCGAGCCTGAAGGCCGTGAGATAAGGCGAGGGCAAAGGGCAGAAGGAAACCAGCCCGTGACCAGGTTGTAAGAATTTCCAAATCTCCCTTTTCGTTTCTGTGACGCAGGAAAGTGAGACCAAAAAAGATAATATTTAGAGCAAGTAGTACATACCCTGAGCAGGTACAGCCCAGCCTGGGCCGCCCACCCGTGTGCTGCAGAGTCAGGATCGGAAGGGGTGAGTGGGGTACAACATGTGCAATAACTTCCTGGCCTTTGTGACTGTGATGACCTGAGTGCTGGATGGTTAAAGCATTGGCAGGAGCTGGATTTGGAGTCATCCTGCCAGACGGTAGCATCTTTTCTTCTTTTGGGTTGCTGTCATGTCTGCATTTAGAAGAGATAAGTCCATTCCCCCCAAAACAGTCTCCAAGTCTTCAGGTCCTCCATTGCCCTTATATTATTGTCCAACAACTGAGAATAAAAAGGATACCCTTCTCACATGGCTGTCAACAAGGGCTTTACAAAGTATTGCCATCCCTCTCTACATACGCAAAATGTCTCCTGTGACGTCTGCGTGAGCAACTCTGTGGGCACCTCCACGCTCAGTAACATGCCGCTGGCCACGTGGCCAGCCTGATGCCCAAGGAACACAGCAGCAATTCCAGTGA
The DNA here is from genome assembly GCF_040807025.1 of Struthio camelus. Classification (NCBI taxonomy): domain Eukaryota; kingdom Metazoa; phylum Chordata; class Aves; order Struthioniformes; family Struthionidae; genus Struthio; species Struthio camelus. Next base: position 59,899,501 of record NC_090981.1, on the reverse strand, counting down.
ATACATAGAAGTATCTTGTTTTATCCTGCTTTGCCAAGCCTTTGGAAATGCCACCGAGGAAGAGAACTGCCAGAAGTACCACCAGGTTACATATATTTCTATTTCCTGTGTCCTGAGAGGCCCTGATGAAATACTACTCTAATGTTTTTATTACTTATTAATCATGAGAATATTAAGAGTAACAGCAAGGTATTTTCATCCTGTTCTTTCATCAGCTCCTTTGACAGCTTTCATGAATTTTCAGACAGGGAGTAGATGTTAAAGAAGCATATATATTTCACATAAATATGAAGGAAATTATTTTGATAAGTGTAAACAAAAAGTAGGGTAGGGCAGCTGAAGCAAACAGGAGAATGAATGGGACAATATTTTCACATATATGAAAACAAAAGCAGAAAAATGTCCTGTATTCAAGTCAAGCTGGACTGGAGACGAGTCTAGAAGGAAGAACTTTATACTGGTTAGAGGACAAGCTAGGCATGATGTTCCTAAACCCTCCCTTCCCCTCTAATTTCTGTCACTCGTAGCTGACGAGGTAAATGAATATATGTCTCACTCTAGGGAAAAACTCTGCATTTCTGCAGCTGAACTTGGAAGCACGTGTTCTGCTGCCAAGGGAAAGATCTGAGTGCCCTGGCTCTGCTTAGCAGCATTGCACTTAGGAGAACAAAAAAAAAAAAAGAGAGAGAAATTTATTAAAATTGGATAATGAGCACACTCGAGATGGAGAAAAGCCTTCATCAGAGTAGCACAGCTTTTGCAGTATTTTGAGGCCTTTGGCTTCTTTGCAAACGGAGGGATTCGCTAACTGTGAGGCGCTTGTTACTCTGTGGTTCCCATTTTGCAGCCTCCGCTCAGTGAGTTTTCCCTACCGAAGGAGCTGATTTCAGGCAGCGTGAGGTTGAACCTGAGGAGGTGGAGCAAGCAAAGGGCCTCTCGAGAGTGCTTCGTGCTGGCCCCAGCTACCAGCCTGCGTCGGACTGGTGTGGCGCAGATGCTCTTTTTGCTGGACACCTACCGCCGCGCAGCAGGATTTTCCTCTCTTTGCCCTACTCTCCCCTCGCTCTTATACAAGAGGAAGAGAGAAATACCTGAAACGCCTTTTTCGATCCTTCCCATCAGCCAGCAAGTACATTCAGTGGGGTTTTGTTTTTGTTTTTTTTTTCCCCAGAGCAAGAGCAAGGAAAGGTCCTTTGATTATCTCAGAGATACGGGCAGCATAAACCAGACCAGCCTGGGCTCCAGCCAGCTCACCCAGCTAAACCTCTCCCCTGGAGCGCACATGAATGCACTGGCCTCTCTCACCTGTGCCCCAACCTGTATCAGAAACAGGAACAAGAGTACTTCAGTTCAAGGTAGCTGGACTGCAGAAACAAGAGTCCCAACGTGAAGGCTTGGGCTGGCTCTTAAACCTCCACCTTAAACTTTGAGCAAGACAGAGTCAGTACTAAGCTACTTTTAAGCTTCATCTACCTCCAGCAAAAAAGGGGAGAGCCCCGGCACTGTGCCAGCCTTGCTGCTGTAGGCAGCAGTGGTCCAGGAAGGTCTGCCAGATGTTGGCCACGTCACACAGCCGCAACGCCAGGGACACAGCAGTCACTCGAGAGGAAACTTCCCTGTTCACCCACTTCTAAATGTGCATTGTAAAACTTCCATTCCAGCCTCTTGGGATAAAAGACCCTGGAGACATAAACACAAACACAAAACAAACCCATCTGAGATAAAATCCTCAGCCTGCCTCTCTGCTGATGGTTTCAGCAGCGTCAGAGCCTTCCCCGCCTATAAAAGGGGGCCAGCTCTGCACAGGGGACCAGCCCTGCCGTGCATCAAATCATATGCGTGCCACCCGGGGCTGGCTCCCTCCACACTCTCCCTGCCCAATGGATGGAGAACTGCCTAAGGGTAATTGATGGCAACCTCCCAGCAAGCGAACAAGTCTGGAGGAGACTTACCTGCCCCCGAGACCAACTGTAGACGAGGGCTGAGGTGGAGGCACAGCAAAGCACAGAGGCACACCATCAGTGGGGCACTTCCCATCCCATCCCTCTGCCCAGTCCACGGCCTTCCCCAGGGACCCTCTCGCAGGGCTAAGGCCTGTAGCCAGGACCACAAAAATGGGTGAGGGGCATAACTGGGGTTTCCCCAGGCCTGACAACAGCCCCAGGAGCCAATGGAGCCAGGAGAACAAGCGAGGAGGTGGCTGGGGGGACACGGGGTGCAGGGGAGCTGGTGAGACAAGGAGCAGATGTTCAGCCTCCAGCTATTGCCTCCTGAGTCCTCCTCCCTGCCCACTGGTGCTGAGGCTCCCAGCCCTCTGCCAGCCTATCTTCTCCAGGATGGCACCTGAGCACCAGTTGACCATTCTCCCACAGGGACAATGACAGCTCCGGAAAGACCTGCAGGCGCTGAGGCTACTGAAGAGGAAACCCCAGGAAACAAGCAGTCAGCACAGATATGGGCATGAAAGCTAGAGCCTGGGAGCATCATCAAAGTCTAACTCTCTGGCCATTCTTCAGCAGTGGTCTTCAACCTTTTAAAGCACGAGCCCAGTATTTTTTCCCAGTGGCACTACAGGCCCTTGGCTGGAGGGTTTAGGTCTTCTGAGGTCAGGCTAGTGGGTTTTTTCGGTTGATTCTTCCCAGATCCATTAGAAGCTCTCCCCAGATTTCCAAGGGACCGCAAGCCCCAAGGTGAAGATGATTGTGCTGTACAGTGCACTTGGGGCAGGCAGCAAGGCTTCTGCAGACTTGTTCGCCTGTCTGGAGAATTTGCATTAATTACCCTCATGGTGATTCAGGCTCATAGCCTACTCCGTGCATATGGACAAGAGAGACATTGCATTCATTACGTGAGCCCTGCAAACATTTTTTAGAAGAACATCTTATTATTAGGAAGCTGGAGATGGGATCTCTAGAAGAACATCTCCTGCCCCATCCCATCTCTAGACCTTCTCACTCTGACCTGCAAGCCTGTCCAAGCAAGTCTCTCTGCCATTTGGCCACCCAAGCCAGCTGTCTGCACCTGGGCCTTGGCGCTTACGCTGCAGTTTGGTTTCCTTCCCCTGAATCTGTTTGTATTTGTTGTGGGAGCTGTCATGAAAAGGCCAGATTCAGCCATGGCACAACAAGGCCCAACTCCACTGACTCACTTTGAGCGTCTTTTATTTCCTAATGGTAACTCTTCCTTCTATTACATAAAGCCCTGTGCGGGATTTGAGCCACGCATCTTCAGCTCAAATGGCATTGCAATGAGATGGCTCCCTATTTGATTGCTAGCAGTATCTGGAGTCCAGCCAGCAAAGGTACAGACAGGTAGGGGATGTTTAAGGAAGAAATGTGCCCTCTGCCCCGAGGCGGCCGGCTCAGCTTCGCTCAGTGGGAGTCCCTGCTCACGTGAGGATGCTCTGACGGGAGATCAAGGGGAACATTTATCCTCGATTCATGCCTTATCCCTCTCATGTCTTTCTCCTTTTTCTCCACGCCTTCCTAACCCTCCCTCTCACCTCCAGCTTCTGCAGCTGCCCTCTGGTTAGAGCTCTCCAGCTGGCAAAGCTTAAATCCCCAGGCAGAGGCCTTGAGCTCTTCAAAGAAACTCCTGGGGTCATTAAAAGAAGAGAATGCCAGGGGTGGACCCTGATGTGCAGTTTCCCTCATGGATAGTTGAGCCTGCCCATACCTCTCAGCAATTTCCCACGCATGCACACTTTTCCCCACACAGCCTTTCAAGACCTTTTTACACGGGTGCATTGCCATGCTCTCACACCAGCAATGGGAGTGTTGCTGGTCTGAAGGCAAAACTGGGATCTGATAGATCTAGGAATGCAGCAGGCAGCTGGCGTGTGGGCTCCTGCCTAACCCTGGCTGCTCATCCCCAGGAACAGGGACAGTCAGGAGTCCTGCCTGCTGGTCCCCTGCTCCCGAGGGCAAGACGGTCCTGCAGAACTAACTCTGCAGCAGAGGTGAAGGTGAAGTGCTAGGGACATCGGCTTCGGCTGGTGCTCATATTTTTCTGTGCACTGAGCCCAGAACAGAAGGTGTAAGATGACCTGAGCAGTGGGCTACGCAAACTCTTTGGAAATGCAAACTACTGTCTGACAGACATAAGGTCACAGTTATCACCCTCCCCGAGCCCTGGAATCACAGCTGAAATAGCATTGTAATGCACTTATAATTTATTCATCAGCTGAATGAGAGCAGCAGCAGGCATTTTCATGGCACTCTTTTATCAAACCCCTGTGATGGACTTCATCCATTTTAAAAGAGCAAACTAGAATTTAAAGGAGGGGAGGGAGGAATAACTTTATTCCATTCAAATTTAAACCAGCAGGAAAAAGGGCAAGTCAAAATAAACTAAACCTTTTTTTCCCCTTCATTTTTTTCTTCAGCTTTGCCTACATTGTTCTGAATCTTACAAATTTTGCATTTCTCTACTGGTGGCTACTTTGATGCCTGAGCCTCCTGTTAACCCAGATGCTGCCGACTGACTCTCAGAAGCATCTTTTAATCTCTGTGATGAGTTCTGCCTGAGGATCTGCTTGTCTCATTTTTAGGGGAAACAGAGGCTAAGGGTGAACTGCGGATAGACCCATATTCTCTAAAGATTCACAGTCGCTTGCCCTGAGTACTTATATGTTCTGGTCCTCAAATAACCTCAAGTAACCTATGTGGATGCCAATACAAGCATCCAATACAAGCATTATGACAAGGAGGACTCTTTTATGCCTGCTCTCTTGGGAGGTGAGTGATCAGTCCTTGCAGTAATGCTGTGTTGCTCATTTGGGCAGAAGAGCAGAGAATTACGTTTTCATTTCCCAAACTAAACATCGGCGGAGCTCTTGGAGAAAACCTTCCTTGGCCATGGGGCATTAGTGCCAGGGCGGAAATCCATTGCAGTGGTGTTAGTCTGCCCTCTGGTCTGGGAACGAGGTATCTAGTGTAAATAAAAAAAAGAAATCCCCAGACTCTGCTGTCACTGATTTCTCCTTAACTGCAAAACCAGTCCGCAAAGCCCCAGAACGTGTTCTTTCTCGCCACACGGGCAGCGTGTGGTACTGCAGCGGGAAACAATTTGGGGTGGAGACACCTAAAAGCAACAATAAGGAAAGCTCTCCAACAGAGAGGTGAGCTGAGCCAGAGATGCGTTGCCCTGAAAGCAAGCAAATCTCCAGTACGGGCAGTTTGGAAGAGTATGTTGGACACGTATGAAAGAACTGGTAACAAAAATACATCTGGGGTTGCTTAAGACAAGTTAATCCTGCCTTGGAGCAGGAGGGTGGATGACACGGACCTCAGGATGTCCTGGTCTGTTTTCTGTGTTACCCTGTACAGCCGCAGAAAAAGCTGTTCCAGGTTTGAGTTACACAGGGCTCCTGGAAAGGCTGTCAGCATTTCGTAGGGGAGCTGAGCAGAGCTCCCACCTCCTGCCTGACCTCCCCCATCACGGGAGCATCCATCTGACATGCCGGGGAGAGAGAGATGGTGTTAAAGTCAAGGTTTGGCACAGGCAAGAGTCACCAGGATCCCTGCTGATACCTTGCCAGAGCAGAGGAGCAGAGAAGAGGCAGCAGGAGAAGAGATGGTGTCATCTTTTAGCCTAGGTTAGTCTGGTTTCCTAGAGGACGGGGCAGATGTCTCATCCTTCGAGTCACTCAAGAAATACACTGGATAATGCTCTGAAGAATATCATATAAGACCGTTCTGCCCCAAGAACTGAATAGCCTGAATGGGACCCGTCTGGTTATCCCACCTCCTCTCCCCTCTCTCTGCCAGTTCATGGGGCAGGAACCCTTCAACGTGACACTGATAACAGGATTTGCATTTTCAAAGCTCCCGTGCCCAGATCTCTTCTGTTGCTAAGCAGAGGAGTTAACTCGCAGTTTGTCATCTTTCATGAACGTTACTCTCAGGAAGGAGGAAAGAGAAAAGGAAGAGATATATTAAAAATAGATGATGAGAACAAAGCCAAAAGGACTTGAAGACAAGTCTTCATCTCAGATTTACATAAGGTGCCGGTGGCATTCAAAGTCCAGTTTATAGTGACAAGTTCCGTTTCTGGGAGTTGGACTAACAGCACGCGTAGCATTTTCCTCTTCTGGAAAGATTTCTCCTTCCTGGAGCCATGTTTTATACATCAGACCATATTTCTTATTTTCCAAGAGCAAAGAGCAAACTATTCCTTCAGGCAAAAAAGTCAAGATGAAGAGAGAACAACCATATCGTTTCTGGCAGAGGACACCTCATGGAGGGTCTCCACTTGCAGGCACGCAATGACCATCCATGACAGCAGGTGCCCCCGACAGCCAAAGAAGGAGGGGGAAAAAGGCTTCACAGTTTCCTTGCTAATACTGGAGCTGTTTGGAGGGGGAAATGCCATATAATAAATCAAAAAGTGATGCCAGCCTCAGGGCAGCCTGGGCTAAGGGAAGGGGACACCAGGCAGAGCAGCTGGGCCTCCCCAGGAGCACAGGGCAGAAATGCAGACTGCAGCTTGGGGGGGCTGCTTCAGGCAGAATAGCTTTGAAGCACTCTCTTTCTTTGAGAGTTTCTATTTTCTGTGGAGAGCAGATACTTTTGTGGGAGAAAAAAAAAAGTTGGGGGGAAAAAGACCTATATTCTCTCTAAAAGCGGGCCTGATGGAAAATTTTCAGCCTGCCCTGTTGAATACAACAGGGCTTTCTTTACTTTCTGCCTTGCATGATTACCTCTTTCATTAACATTCGAGACAGGCAACAGGCAGAGATAAGTCTTGACAAAGTCTACAAACTTTGCTTCTCCCATCTTTCCCAGCATTAGGCTAGTTCAGACAATGCCTGCATTTGAGGCTGGCTGCAAGGAAAGGTGTTTTGATTACCATAGAAATTGGGACAGCGCGATCCAGAAAGGGCTAGGCTCCAGCCAGTTAAATCAACCCAGCGTTTTCCTTCAGGCCTGGGCAAAGACACGTTTCCCAGGAGAGCTGGGACAACGCACTAACTGAACAAAGCCAGCAGGTCATTGCTGCATAACATCAACAGGGAAGGAAACAGCTTGGCCTTCTGGGTCAGTTCTTCATTAGACTCGTAGGGAATGTAAACAGGGCACTTGGAGATGCAGCTGGAAACAGGAGTTGAGGTTGGGGCATTTGAAAATGATGGTGGCCAGGACATTAGACCTGGGCATTCAGGAGGTGCAGGTTAGGTGGGGAAGGTGGGGCTGGAGGTTTGAACAGGGCTGGTGAGGTTTGGGCAGCTGGGAACGGTAATGAAGCATGCTGTTGGCATGCTGCTGGGAAGAACTGGGATGAAGCCAGAAACTCATTTCTGACCCCCCGTCACTGGGCCAGATGGGACATGGCAGGCAGAGGTCAAGCGCTTTCTCTTTCTCCGAACCCCGCTAACAGCGGTGTGTCTGGATCCCTTCCAGATGGGATCCAGATGTTGAGGCACTGAGAGGGGCAGCCAAACCCAGCAGTGACAGGAGTATCTGCCACCTGGGAAGCTTGGGACCAAAGGCAGAACTCAGAGCTCGCACCCCAGGCGTCCTGCCAATCAATCTGATCCCTTATTGTTAAAATATTATGCCTGTCAATTTAAGGTGTAAGGAAGAATACAGGACTGAGCTCATATCAGAAAAGATACCCTACCTTCCCAGCACGGTATGGCCCATCCTCTGGAGAGCTCCTCTGACAAACACAGCCGTTAAACCACAGCGACAACAAACCACACCGACAGCACGTGTTTGTGATCCTGACCTCCAACTCAGAAGCTGAAGATATGAGAGCAGAATTAAACAGCTTTCTGTAAATCTGAACTAACTGCAGGGTGTTTTCATACAGTGAGGCGTAAGTGCAGCCAGTTAACCTGTGCCTGCAAAGAGGCACGTGTATGGGAATGCAGGTCTTCTTGCAGCTTTAGCAGGCAAGCTGGGGAAATGTAAGGGACATTCCTCCAGATGACCCTGCTGCAGCTGCTCTAGTAGCTCACCCCCAGATAGTTCATGGTGGATCTGATGATTACGGCTCTCTTTCCAGCTGCAGCATACGTCTGGCCCCAGTTCCACATCCCTGCAGCCTGCCGTGGGCTGGAAGGTGCAGTGGGTGGGTGGCTGGGAGAAGGCAGCTGGTGCTGGACACCGGAGCTGCTGTGCTGGCCGCAGTTTGTAGGAAATAGTAATAACAGGCGTTAAGATGAGCCACCAATCAAACCACACAAGCCATTGCTTGAATTTACTGTCCACTCCCAGCTCCTCAGGGCAGCTGCCTGAGCAAAGCCAAACAAGGGCTCACCCAGCTCACAAGAAAACCTGTGCCAGTCCCTGCAGGGACCATTTCCACAGTGAGATGGGATTCTGTGATGGTCTGTGCCCCTGACATGTCAAGCTATCAAACCCCGGACTATTTTACAGCCTCGAGAAAGTCACAGGCCCTGGAGCCAGCCACCAGTGCCAGCTCTGGAACATCTTTGGAGGAGGTGATGGGAGGCCACTTTGGGGAGAGTTGAAGAGGCTGAAGCAGTGGCAGGGAGGTGGGGAAGAGAAGATTGCCACAAGGCTGACAGCAATTTGTCCTGGTAACAGCTGGTGAATGGGGAAAACGCGCTGCTTCCTCCCCTCCTCCCTAGGCGACAGTCTAGAGAATGAGCTGTAGCTGCCAAGTAGAAGATAGAGACTTCAACGTTCGTCTGTAGCACAGGCTGCCCGCACAGCAGCCCTGACGGGTGCCAGGCCACCCCCACGCACCCCCCTCCACACGCCAAAGCCCCAAGCGGCTCCCAGGTCTTCACAGTCACGTTTCTCTCACACTGCACAAACCCCCTGTACCCGTACCAGGGCAGGGAGGCCCCTGCTATCAGTCCCACGTGCTTGGGAAGGAGTCCATGGCTCCGGAGAGGGCAGAAGACAGGTCTAGAAGGTAGAAGACAGGTCTAATGGTTACCGTGCTCCCATGGGACTATAGTTGGGATGGGTAAGCAGTGAGTGGTGACGGGGCAAAAGCAATATTGGGATGTAGGAACTGATAGGACAGTTGGACACAGCTTCTACAGTCTGTTTGTCCAAGGGCTGTGGACCTCTGCAAGGTGGAATAAGCCCTGCCATGGACAGAAGCGTGAAAGAAATGCCTAGCAGAAGTGGATGAAGATATCTCAGATATGAGGTGCCCTGTGAATCGCATTCCTTTTTAACTATTGTAACTTATACTCTTGCTACTATCTCAATAAACAACCTGTCTTTCTTTGAATTTTGCAGAGAATTCTGTCCGATCTCTTGGACAGAATAACACCCTGCAGCCATGAGTTCCTCAGTCTAATAAGTGTTTCCCTTTATCAATTGCTACTTTTTTGATAAACCCTGTTGACTGCCCCCTTGTTCTTGCTGTCTTTACCTACTTTGTCCTTTTCAATTACTCTCTTCTCTAAACTAAATACTCCTACATCTCTTTCTATCCAGCAGCATCTCGACTTTTTTTACTGTTTCATCCCCGGGCTCCCGGAGATATGCTAGCCAGGACCATACAAAGATGATTAGGAGACTGGAGCATCTCTCCTATGAAGAAAGACTGCGAGAGCTGGGCCTGTTCAGCCTGGAGGAGAGAAGACTGAGAGGCGATCTCATCAACGTGTACAAGTATCTGAAGGGAGGGGTGTCAAGAGGATGAGGCCAATCTCTTCTCCGTGGTGCCCAGCAACAGGACAAGAGGCAACGGGCAGAAACTGAACCACAGGAAGTTCCATCTGAACCTGAGGAAAAACTTCTTCACTGTGAGGGTGACAGAGCACTGGAACAGGTTGCCCAGAGAGGTGGTGGAGTCTCCTTCCCTGGAGATATTCAAAACCTTTCCGGACGTGATCCTGTGTAGTGTGCTCTAGATGACCTGCTTGAGCAGGGGGGTTGGACTAGATGATCTCCAGAGGTCCCTTCCAACCTAAACCATTCTGTGTGATTCTGTGTGTGACTCCTTGTAAGCCCAAACCGTTTATTTATATTAAGGCATTATGTGTTTCTCATATTATTCCATTATTCATCCACAATTTTTATTTGACCATCAGCACAGAGACAACCGAGATTTCCTTCAAATAAGTCTGACATTTTGGGAGAAATTGCAAGTAATTGAGAACTCATCATAGCATATTCGTCATTTAAGTTATTCCTGTTAGAACCACATTAACTCTGTATTTAACATGCATAAACTTTTCCCTGTCAGTGCTGAATTACCTCATCATTATTTCTCTTGTCTCGGCTGAGGTAAGACTCCCAGCCTGCAAATATGTCTGTGCCTGGTTCGTTTTAAGCAGCTGAGTGGTCCCATATGCTAAAAGGCAGGTGTGTGCATTAACATTTCCAGAAGTGAGACCCAGATTTGTACCATCTGCAGTAGCGTTTTACTGTTTATCCCCCTTCTGGATAATCACTTTGTTATTTAATTCGTTAAAGACTTGCTAAAGAGCATGAGCTTGCGAGCACTGTCTGAGGTCTTTATCGCGTACACGGTCCCACATGCGCATGGGAGGACGAGGTGCCTCTCTCCCACGTGCGCGTGGGAAGACGAGGTGCCTCGTCGCCTCTGGAGCGTTATCCTTCCTCCACTGGGGAACGGGAGGCATGAACTAAACCGCGTTTTCTGCCTGTCGCGCCTTGCACATCTGCGGAGCGATGTGAAAATAGTGCAGCTCTCTAACGGATTAATTGTCCGCTTCTATTTTAAGATTGTTTGTTTAGATTCTGTTGTCGGCTCGCTAAGGGATTTGGGTCAGACAAAGGCCACGCTTTAGAGAAAGACCCAGCGGAGCAGGTGGCCGCCGGCGCTGCGAGCCGCGGGGCGGCGGCGGGATGCGCGGGCCGAGAGCCGGGGGCACGTCAGGGTCCCCGTGACGGCAGCAGCCCCGCCGCGAACGGAGGCTCCTCAGCGCCGCAGCCGTCCCCGCGCCCCCGTCCTGGGCCTTCCTGCGGCCTGCGCCGTCTCCCACCCGGCCGGCTGGGTTTGTACGCCGGGGGCAGGCGGGACCCGGTGCTGCCGTGGAGGTCCCTTTCCGAAATCTGTGACGATCGTTAACTGCTGAGGACAGGGCCGGTAGCGTTTGGAGGTACTCGAGTCCTTGCAAGTCCACGTCAGGCGCGTCTTCGGCTCCCTCAGCCCATCTTGCTCTGCCCTTTCTGGCTCACTGGGCGGGAGGAGGAAGGAGTTTAGCGCCCGTTCAGTGGCCTTTGGCAGCCACGGACCCACCACTCCCAGCAGCAGAAGTCTGTAAATTTAAGAGTCGGGCACCGGCTAATCTTGAGGTTTATCGTGGGGGGACACGGGGAAGGTGAAGAGAAGAAACACCTCCTTGCCCCCTGCTCGCTGTTTTTTCCAGCTGTTTGCTCGCTTTCCAGCAGCTTTTCTCTGGGCCCAAGGCAGCTTTTAGGGGGAAAGCCACCGCTCTCCTACGCAGGCGACCGAAAACGCTGTTCGTTACCCCGAAACAACGCCACAAGCCTGGGCAACAGGACAGCTCAGCCGGGCACCCGCCAGCCCGAACCGCGCCCGGCCCGGCCTCCCACGGCGCCGAGACCCACCGAGGGGCAACCGGCCGCCGCCGGCGGGGAGCGGGTTGGGGGCTCCGGCTTGCCGCTCCCCCCCTCCCATGGGGTGGGGGCCGGGCGGGTGCAGCCCGGGAGAAGGGCTGGCAAGGGGCAGCCGTGCCGAGGAGCCGGCGGCAGCGGGGAGGCGGGAGGGGACGGACGGACACGGACACACACACACAAAAAGGGGAGGAGGAACCTGTCGCTTTAAGAGCGCCGGTAGGGGCGGGGTGGGGGAGGGGGGGGAGGCGGCCGCGCCGCGAACGGGCGTGACGCCGCGCGCCCGCCCCGCCCCGCGTCCCCTTCCCTCCTCCTCCTCCTCCCGCGGGCGGGGCGGGGCGGGGCGGGGCGGGGCGGGGCGGGGCGGGGCGCCCCTCTGCCCACCCCTCCCCTAAGCGGGGCGGGGGCGTGGCCGGCGCGGAGGGGCGGGGCGGGGGGAGGAGGTGCGGAGCGGCGCGCTGAGGTCAGCGGCGAGCGGGCGCCGTCACAAAAGGAAGTGGCGGCGGCGGCGGTGCGGCGCGGCGCGGCGCGGGGAGGGGCGGGGGGCCCGCGAGGAGGAGGAGGAGGCGGCGCGGCGGCGACAGGAGGAAGGCGGCAGCGGGGGCGGCGGCGGGCGCAGGGGTAGCGGCAGGGCGGGCGGGCGGCCGGCGGGGGGCCGGGCCGGGCCGGGCCAGGCCGGCGGGGCCGCGCCGCGCCATGGCCCAGCAGCAGATGAGCAGCTCGCAGAAGGCGCTGATGCTGGAGCTGAAGTCGCTGCAGGAGGAGCCGGTGGAGGGCTTCCGCATCACCCTGGTCGACGAGTCCGACCTCTACAACTGGGAGGTGGCGATCTTCGGGCCCCCCAACACCCTCTACGAGGGCGGATACTTCAAGGTAGGGCCGCCCCCGCCGCCGGCCCGGGCAAGGCCTCGGGGGGAGGGGGGTAAACGGGGGCTCCGTGGCCTCGGCCGCGGCCCCAAAAAATGAAATAGAGAAAGACGAGGCCTCCCGTGCGCGGAGGGGCCTCGCTCGGCGGCGACCGGGCCGCACGCAGCCCCCAGGGGGGCGGCAGCTCCGGGGGAGGCCTCGCCTCGGCGTGAGGGACCGGCCTGGCCCCGGGAAGGGGTCTGGGGGCAGGCAGCTGCGTCAAAGCCTCAGTTTTGTTTCCCTTCTGGAGGGGAGGAGGGGATAGGCGTTTTGTGGTAAGGGGTGAACTCTTTCCTTCCGCTCCCAAGCTGTCCTTCGGGCTGTGGTCTGCGTGTCTTTATCCCAAAGTATGGGGCGTCCCGGCCTCTTCCTGCCTTTCCTTCAGGAGCATCCTGTGTCAGGCGACTAATTCGGGGGGAAAGGCTCTCCCTACTGTGATTCTTCCCCCCCCCCCCACCCCCACGAACTTCATGGTACTTCAGTACTGTTTTGTTATGATTTTTGCCTTCTCTTCTCTGCTAGATTTAGAGGACAGTCGTCAAGGGGCTAGAGAAATGCTTAACTGGTGAAGGTAGATGAACGCTTTCAATTCCTCTCTCGGTCTTCCTGTTGGTCCAAAAAAACTTTTGTGGCTGTTATTTCCCCTCTTGTAAACACTGTAAGCAAGAAATCTGGCACTGCCCTCCCAGAAAGGAACTAAAGGCAGAAAAGACTGAAATTCTCAAAACAGCTGGTGGAGAAAGAAGTGCAGGCTGCTTCTAGAACCAATGAAAACATTGGTGCCTGCAGAAGATATATTGTATTGGGCATACCCCTTTGAACTTTGCAATGTCTGCTTGGCCTCTGGCAAAAACATTGTTGCCTTCAACTTGCATCTCCCTGGAGTGATTGTTTCAGTAATGGCTCCTGTGTGTTCCGCTTTATGTCAGTTAGTGCCCTTTGGCTCCTGTCAAACTGGAGGGGGAAAAAATTTTGGGGTGATCTATTTGCTTGGTTAACATGCATCTTCAGTGCCACTTGGCCTCTCTGGGTCAAGGTTTAAGCACTCTATTCCACAAAACCAAAATAACCTGTAGCTTGGGAAATAATAGATCTGAGTCACGTTCAGTTTGGCCTCGTTGTTTTGAAGGAAGGGAAGGTTTTGGCACAAGCCTTTCTTTTTGTAATGAGTTGGCTGGCTTACTCATGTAGGTGTGATACGTATATTCTTAGACTCACCTCCATTATTATTATTCAGGAAGTAGCCCTAGTCTTGGATTGGGAACTGGGTCATTTTTACATCAGAATGGCTTGGCTAACTCTTCCGGCACTTAGATTACTCATCAATTTTCAAACAAATCAAGATGGATCAAAATATTGTTGTCTTGTTTAGGAACTGTCTGGTTCCTACATTTGGAATTGATCTTGGAAAGAAAGCTAAGGAAGATGGGTGAAATAATCTGAGGATGCGTGTTTAACAAGGGTAGTTTTCGGCAAGATTGTCAGTGTTGGCTTATTTCAGTATTGTAGCTATGATATGTTTTGCCATTTGATGTTGTCCTTTACTGCAATGCTTTTCCTCTAAAACCTTCTAACAGGTGAAGACTAGCGCTGATGAGCCTCTACAAATGCTATGTGATGTTTATTTTGAGAATGGGAGACTCTTTTAAGTTCTCTTACTGTCTTCATCCCAACTGTAGTCGGGTGATTCTCTTCAAGCAGTGTGGCTGAAGCCTGTTGTATATAGTTTTTCCCTAATCTTTTTTTTAAGGAGGATCCATGTGTGGAGTTCTTGTTTAGGTAGTTTTTGGTATTCATCCTAAGTTCTCAGCTACCAAAAAAGCAGTTTTAGACCTAACTTGGTCCCTGGGGAGACAGAATCCTGTTGTCCTGAGGAGTGAAGCTTTTGACTTTTTTGTGTTGTTGTACTGGGCCTCTAGGCCAACCTTTAGATATGTTAGACTTGGTTTATTGAATGATATAGGGATAAGATTGATACCTAGAACTTTTATTTTGTGAGGTTACTTCTGTGATGTGTTCATAGTATTTTCAAGGTGGACACTTTAGTTTAAAATCAGCATCTGATTTATTTTTCTGAGGTTTCTCAGCTTACTGATTTAAATAGTCTATCTTCATCATGTTTTATGTTTTACTTTCCTGAGATTAGATAAGTAGGATTAGAAATGAGCAGTTATAGGCTATAAGTTTTTCAGCTTTGGGGCACTGGAGTTAGCTTCCCCCCCCCCCCCCTTCTTCCCCCCCGTTTACTTGAGGTGTGGTTTGAGGGTGGGAACAAGAAGGAAGGTTCATCATCTTTTATTTAAGCTTAAATGTAAATGTTCAGAGGGGAAAACATGCATTTAAAGTAACTTTATTAAAGAAAGGGTTAGCAATGATTGATTGGGAAGAAAACTCTTGGTTTGGGTTTGTGACGTTTTCGGGGCCGGGAACATCAGATTTTTGCACCTTGTTTATTCTTGGAGAAATGTGACCTTCTCTATGGATTGCTGAACTAGCTAAATAAGCTGAAATGAGCGAAGGGTTCTCTTTGCACGCTTTTGAAAGGAGCTACCGAGCTACCGCTATTAAAAGCTGGTCTAACATTTCAGCAGATTCTGATTTCAGTTGCCAATCCAGTAACTTTACCATTTGATAAATTTAAACAGAAAGTGTGTACTACTTAATGTTTGCTCAAATGGCAGATTATCAGTACCTTAGTGCAGGCTTTAGTAAAATCGGAGACCTTTTAAAACTTTAAGAGTAGTATTTAAACAACTCCAGGTTTTTATCAACTGAGATAGCGTGCTAAGATGTGCTGTGGTACTTCATAGTGTAGGACCTTCTAGCTAAATAGAAATGGCAGAATCATTCAGAAGCAGTTTCACGCAGAGGAGCATTGGTAAGCGATAAGAGCACTCCTGTACTACAAGCCCCCCTTATACAATTAGCTGAAGGTACACATCTGCAAGGTTATATCACAAATCCAGATGTACTTGCATAGCTGTCGTCTTTGTCAATTTCTGTCACAATATCTTGTGATTATATAGTCATAAATCCCATTTTTGAATAGGACTAGAAATAAAGTTTTGGATAACCATTTACTTAATTTTTTGGATTACCACCTAAGCTACTTCATGTACTGGTCACTTTTTGTTCCTTGCTGGCAAGACAAAAGGTCAGCGATGTTAAATCCTTCATGTAGGTCAGAAGATAACAGCAAGTATCTGTCCATCAGTAGCTGTCAGCAGGGGGTCATCCATCAGTACAACTAAAGCTTCTCCCTGTGTTCTGGCCGTGAAATGCTGTGTTGGGCTTCAGGTATATTTGATTGTATTAAGCAAACTTGGTTTTTGCTCCTTGGCTCATTCTGAATTTGCCTAAGGGAGAAAGGTGGGGAGAACTAGTGTGTCTAAGGTGTTGATTTATTCACAGCTGGTCCAGTTATTGAAGGTTTTTGGATGAGAAAGGGAAGATTTTTCTCAGAATAAAGTTATTTCCTGTCTTGGCCATAGATGGTGCCGGTTGCTGTTTTCTGTGGTCAGATGGGAATGACAGTCTGATAAAACAGATCTTAAGATGAGACTCCTCTGAATTACTCTGGAAACTGTGGGAATATGTTCTTTTAGCTTTGCTGATAGTGCCTGAGATGTAGAGGACTGGATTCTGCTGCAGTCTGCAGGACTACTTGTAAGCAGTTTCATCCATACTCCCTTTACTCTTTAGGCATCTTCGCTGCAGCTGAGACGGTTCTTTGCTATGCGGCTGGAGAACTCTTTCACCTTCAACTTTGGCACCGGATGTTTAAGTGTGGATCAACGCAACACAGCCTGTTAAGCTATAATCTGTTGATGATGGGTGCTGGTAGTGAGAGACCTCAGTGGCTGAGGATAATGTATGCTGAAGCTTTCACCATCTCAGTTGACCTTTGATCTATGGATAGTCTGCCTTGAAATCCTGTGTCTGACAGCTTCATGTTTGGGTCTTCAAAGCCTGGAGACTGATAAACCTCTGCTCGGTGCCTTAATCAATTGATGGTCTCAAGATACTAGCAGAATTACTAGAATATACTTGTTGATGGCTTACTCAAAGCTTTATGTATTTGCTACAATTGCACCTTAGCATCACAGCTTTTGATTGTTTGAAAAAGGAAATTCTTCTCGTTTCATAGTTGAATAGTATTCTGCTTATGCTGGGGTGTAAACTTTTCCAGAAGGGTACAAGTGAAAAATTACACAAATAGAAACTTCATTGTTAATCACATAGCACTGCCCAGAAGTACAGTTTGAACCAAGTGTGCTGTGTCAAGAAACATGTTTAATGTAGAGCAAAGAGTCAATATTAAAAGCCCCTTCATAGGTGATTTAGGTTAGGTAGATGAAAGTGAGTACACCTAACATGAAAGAGAACAAGTCAAAATAACTGTGGTATTAGAGTTGCTATTTGATAGTTCTTTTCTTAACGCAATTTATTTCATTAGGTATTCTTCCTACTTGAAGGAGCAAGTCTTGACACATAAGTTGGAGTGGAAAAACAAGCATTATGCTTGATTGTCTTGAGTAATTTGGGGACTAAATACTTGTCATAGGCATTGTTTTCCTTGCTTTTTGTAACTCATTAACCATGTGCCATTTAGAATTCTGTGTTGTTGGATCTCAGCTTCTTCCAAGTGATTTGTTTTGAATTTGGAGCAATTAGCAATTTATGGAAATACTTCTCTGAAAGCAGGAAATCAGTATAAAACTTTCTGATGATTGACTGGTGTCGGGAACGAGCACCACGTTAAAAAGTCTGGAATTGTAGGCTACTTCCCAGAAAGCTTAAAATTAAGCAAATAGAAAATCCTTAGGCACTTAGGATTAGGTAACTGGTAAAACATCTAACTTCACAAGATATTACTTAATGCCAAGGAAAAATTGTTGTATGCTTTGCACAAGACTAAGTCTACAAGCCTCTGACTTATAAGATCCTACAGAGTTTTTCCCTGAATGTACTTAACTTTCAATTTTTGTTGCCTTTAGGTATCTTTGATACTAATATGCGGAGGTTTGAGGCAACAAAGGGATATGGAACTTCACGTTAATGAAGTCTGGAATTGCTCACTTCAGGGTCTGGAGATAGCCCGCTCTCCATGAGAACTCTTCAAAGTCAAAGAACAGCTAAGCCATCTGCAGTCAGGGAGGGAGGAAAGTTATTCTGGTGTTAGTTCACTGATATTAAGCATA
The DNA here is from genome assembly GCF_040807025.1 of Struthio camelus. Lineage (NCBI taxonomy): Eukaryota > Metazoa > Chordata > Aves > Struthioniformes > Struthionidae > Struthio > Struthio camelus. The sequence goes on along the minus strand of NC_090981.1, from coordinate 59,881,860 downwards.
GTTATGGCTTGTAACTCTCAAACCCAAGGAGCACCTGATTGACTTTTGCTTTGCTGTTACGTGTAAATTTTGGATGCTTGCATTTGTGGGCCATGCAGAACCCTCCAGACAACTCATCCAGGCTATCACCTCTTCTGGACAGCTGCCTTTTCTTGGGAAGAAACAGGCAAGGTAATGATGGTGGCCAGCTCCTAGTTCTTTCCATAGGGCTCCTCTGATCCGGGTAGGGATAATGTGTATGCTGTGAAGGGCAGATAATGATTTTTTTTCAGATCTGATACTGCCTGGAAATACAAGCTCATGTGTAATGGGTCCTGTCCTGTGAAAAGGGAAGAGCTGTAGCACAGCCCACTTCTGCTATTAGAATAAAAAAAAGAAAACCTTTTCATTTGGAAAGATTGAACAGTATTGACTTGCATAATTGTTCCATTTTTTTTGGCTCTATTTCCGTGAGTTTGCACCAGATGATCCTTGGATGAGGTAAAGTGTAAGATAGAGGGGTGTGGGGGGTTTTTTGGTTTTGTTTTTTGTTTTTTTTCCTCTCCTTGGAAAATGTGTGCAGGTAATTCTGTGGTCTCTTGAAAGTTCTTGCTGGTCTATTCCAGTGATGGTGACTTTTAAAGCATGTAGATGATATCTTAGAGTTGGTCAGTGTTTTGGGGATTAGTGGAAACTTTTTACTCTGTAGTGTTGGAAGGGTAGGGTTTTTGTTTTTTAGTAGTTTTTTAATTTTGTATTTTTAAAGAGCTCCAGTGTTCTAATGACATTAGGCCAGGGTTTAACTGAGGGCAGGACGTATCTGTAGCTTTCCATAAAAGCTCAGACCTGCTTCTAATGTAGCACTATTTTATGTAGCAACAGTTTCACACTGGGTATTTTGTTTCTTTAATAGCACATTAAGTCCACTGCCTGATTCATATTTTACATCCTGAAGGTAGAAAACCTCCCCCTGCCACACACACAAACCCCTCCACCCCCAAACGCTTTGTCATCAGAAATATCCAGAGTTAAGTTTCTATAAACACATTATGTTGTTTTATGGCTATGATCAGATATGAATTAGTACCATTCGTTAATGAATAATACGGGCTAAATAGTGGAGGGACTTGTGCTGAACTGGAATGTAACCGAGTTACAAGTGGACTGCATTGTGAATGAAGTAGAGGTTATGTGAATATTGTAATATAGGAAGATCTCTTGTAATTTTGGGCTGTGCATGACCGCACGCACGTGTGCAAAATCAGTGCGATGTTTCCAGAGTTCCAGTACTTTATTTACAAAACATTAACTTGTTATTCAGTGATATGAGTTAAAGGAGTTGTAATTAATCTTACTAAGCTTTTGTAGTAGCTACTTATTGAGAATGAATAGTGTCACCAGACCAGATTAACAGTAATTTAACTTTGGCATTCTATACCTTCCCCTGAACTACCAGCAGCCAAGACTAGCCTATAGCAGAGTAAATAGATAGCCTATCTCCATGCTTTCTGAAATAATTAAAATGAATAAGCATTTGTCCAAAGTGGCCTGCAATTGAGAGGAAAAATAGTAAAGCTACTGAATTGGGCCACACATAGGATATTATGGAATGTTTGCTTGATTTTTTTTTTTTTTTTTTTTTAAAGAAATCTCCCCTGGGGCTTTTTTCTTTAAATTGAGGATACTGCCCAGAGAACAAGGAGAATGAGCAGAGGCTGTCTTAAGTGGATAACGCTTTCAGATATCTCGCTGTATTTCTCGTTAACAGAGAAGTCTTGCTGTGCCTTAGTTAATCAAAGTATGCTATGATATTCCCATCTGCCTATTTTGTTCTCTTAAAATTATGCAAGTTATTTAGAACTTAAAGTAAAGGACTTTTACTATGGGAAACAAAACTTAAGATTGTAGCAGTAGGGACATAATTGTGATAGCCATATGACTCTTCAAGTTGTATGTCTCCGTAAAGAATTTAAAAGGTGTTGAGGCTCAACTCTCGTCAAGCACTGAGTGTTCAAAATTCAATGAATGATAGAAATATTTCTTCTCTTGTGTAATTCTCTGAAGTGTCAAGTAGCTATTTCTTGAGACAACCACAATCACGTTTAAACAATTTTGTATAGAGAAGCTGTTGTCACTTCATTTAAAAGTTCACTGGTCTTTGGTAAGAGAATTTAGAGCTTACATTGCTGTATGATCTCCATTTAAGCATATAAATATTAAAATTGAGTCCAACATATGGAATGATTTCCATTTCTCAGTTTCTGCCAGAAACCTGAAGGCTAGCATGCTTCAAAATTTGACTAATATGCTTTCTTTCTCTGAAATATAACCCCCCCCTCCCCAGCTGTTGAGTCTTTCATTTATGTGGAAGAAGCTTGGCTGCCTTTGGCCTGAAATATGGCAATAGCAGCACTACCATGGGCAGCTGCTTAGGTAGGATGGACTGAAATGAGCGTTTGGCCTTTTACATTTTGAAGCAGGCTGGATAGTTTTTGAGAACTTATTTATACTGAGGTCTGTTTTGACTCTCAGAGGATTATGGGCAGACTCTTCAGGAGGTAAATGCCAGTCTAGGCAGAATCGTTATGGTGTATCCCTCTGGAGCTTCTCTATAAATGGCAAAAATAGCATAATTCAGTCTGTCTTGAGAACCCACATCATCTATGACTATTCCCCAATTGCAAAGAGGTAGTAGCTGTGTTGGCTGAAGAGGCTAAGGAGGGATGGGATCAAAAGATTGCTGGTCTTGGCCGCTTTCTTCAGATGTTCCTGAAGGTCCGGGCTTTTAGTGCTGTTATAGATGATACTCAGATTTCACTGATTAAAAGCAGCCCACTTAATGCTCAACTTAGAAGAAAGTTAGTGATGATTTGTCCAAGTAGCATGCTCGTTCTATGCCTACTGGTTATAAGGATGTTCATTTTGGTTCATTCCTCTAACATGACTGATAGCTTATGCTTGAGCTCTTCAACTAGGGATCGTATTTGGCCCACAAGAGAGAATTAAGTAGAATGTTGGCAGTCCACAAAAGCTGCAAAAAGTAATACTTCTTAATGGAAACTTCCATGGAGACCCCAGCTAGCCTGGCTGCTGTAGGTAAGTACTGCCTACCTCCAGCCCAGGAGTTGCCTCCTCACGGTTGTAGGCATGTGGCTAAAATGATGGGTCAGGCCACAGTGGGGTTAGTTGTGAGTAGCCATCCTGAAGTAGGGCATATGTATTTGCGGATCTAATGGGGATGCAGTGGAACATCACGCAGGGATTTCTTTAGCCCTCTTTTGGCACTTGCACAATCCCTAAACTGTCCCCTGCTGTCTAAGTAGGTAGTGCTACGTACCTTGGGGTCACTGCTGTTAATATGTCAGACTCGTGCAATGGCAGGGGCATGGAGGAGGGGGCTCTAGGTATGGTCAGGTACAAAATCCTGTCACCTGTGATTCTGCCAGGCCTCTTAATCTATCCCTGAGTCTTCTGGCTTTCTAAGCCAGTCTCAGGTGTGACTTCCTCTTCCTTCATCTCTTTTCCTGTATGGGGTTGACCGCACTTCAGGGCGTGGTTGAGGGAAGACTTAAGGCTACCGTTTGTGACCTAATTAGAGGTTCTGGTCCAACTCCTGGGGTCTCTGCCATGGTCTGTTTCATCTTCCCTCTGTAGATCTCACCCTTGCTGAGAACATGGGTGGCTTTCACCATTTCCAAGAGGACAGTCAAGTATTTTTGTCCCATGTACTCTTAACCAAGACTACTAAGGTGGCTAGTTTCTACGTTTATTTTAAAAGCAAACTCACTGGTGGTCTTAAGTGGAACCTATGCGTTCTACTTTGGTAAATCTACCAAAGCTCTGAATGGAGGTTATTGGACAAAAACACTTCAGCTGTTAGAAGCTGCATCAGTTGCATTATATCGTTAACTCTGGCATGCATAAACTTGTCATGATCACCTAGCTGTTTTGCCTAGCACTAATTCGTAGCTGGAGTTGTAAATAAGGCTTACCCCCTTCCCCCATCTTTGGTTTAGGTAAGCGTATATGAATAGTTTATGTAATCTAGAAAGGAGAAAGATACCAAGTCTATTCCAGGAAACAAACTGTGTAAATGGCTTTGCATTGCTGAAATCTAAGTTCTATTATAAATCTCTTTAAAACATCTCCCCCCTTTCCCCCCTGCTTCCAAAACCCCCTGTGATGATACACTTGAAGAATTTTTTTTTTTTTTAATGGCAGAAGAGTGCAGTGATAGCACTGGGCAGGAGAATCCTTATGCTTAGAAAGAACTTTAGTCTTGTTAGGCTACTCTTATATGATACATCGGTTGTGCGGCTGTGGTAATGCAGTAAAACTGAGGATAAGAAAAACTAGGCTGAACCTAAAGCCAACTACTAATGATTGGTTGGCATGATTAATTTAGTCCTTGGTTTGCAGATTAATAGCTAGACCATATCCAGATGGACTAAAAGGGTTATGGCAAATTAACTGCTTCCTTCCAAGAAGAAGCTGTTAAGTTTGTGTCTGTTATTGGATGCTGTTATGGTCAGCTAACCTTTGTCTTCTGCTACGTAACAGCCAACGAGCTTTCTTCAGTACCTGTATTGTTGAGCTGTGTTTAGTAAAGCTATTAATTATTGCTGTGTCGCCCTTACTCCAAATGTGAATAGCTAGTCTGATGTTAGACTGCGTGAAAGGGATGCACAATCCAGAATTCATCATCTATTAGGCCCTTTGTGTGGGTGAAGCATGGCACTCATCGAGAATAGTCTGTCCTTACTACACAGGCAGAATGAAAACGGTCAGTACAATGCATTGTTTTAGATCTGTTGACAACTGTAAGAGGTCCTTATCTGAAGGACACGTAGCTAGGGTTGGAAAAGAAATGTAGAAATATGGGTTGTTTTTTTCTTTTTTTTACAGCTTTGATTAGGTCTAGAGTAGGGCCAAAAATGTCCTTTGACCAGAATAGGAGGCAGTATAATTTAGTGCGTAAGATATGGACTGAAAGTCTCTTATCTGTAATGGGTTTGTGTGCATGATCCTAGATAAATTTAACATTTTTTAAAATAAAATGGGCATATTGTATAATCGCATACTTGACTTAATCTGTAGGTAGAAAGCTTTTTGCTTTTTATAGATAGCACATGAGAAAGCTTTCTTCCAAAACAAATTCAACTTGTATGTTTACAAGCGCATTATTTAAATTTGGAGTAGTTGAGGAAATTGTCAAGTAAATAGCTTTCTGGATGCTTAAGCTGGAAAGCAAAGAGTTTTTTAGAATAAGAATTTCTACTTATTCCTGGTTAAAGATTGAGTGGTTTCCTGAAGATCCCCAGCACAGATCCTGATGTACTGACAAGTCACTCCTCTGCACAGACTTTGTTCGTGAGGCAGCTGTAGCAATTCTGTAAGAGCAAAAATAAAGCTGGGGTTGTGTAACTTAACCTGGGGGAGGAGGGGGACATTCCTAGTGTTGAAGAGAAAGCCATCAAGTCAGGGCCTGGGTACGTAGGCTTGCTGGGGGAGACTTCTGCTATGCAGGCTTCACAAATAATTCTCAGAAACAGTATACCGGGAGATAATCTGGGTAAACTTCTGATTGTTGGAGGAGGCAAAGCTATGCCTTGGCTGCCTCTTCAAGTTTGAAATGTCAGAGGGGTCGGCAGTGATTTCAGAACTACCAGGCTTTTTTGTCTCCCACCTCTGGGATTTCTTACTTGTGTGGTCCTAACTGTTCCAGTTCTCTTGTACTACTACAGCCACCCTAGGTCTTCAAAGCACAGGAGAGAAGATTAGATTCCAAATAAAGCCTCTATACACTGTGAAAGTAGCATGCAGGATTTGAGTGTCAAGTGTCAAAGAGTGAAATGGCTTGGCAGTTCTGTAGCATGGCCAGGTAAACAGCCTCCTCCTGCGTGGCTTTGTGGGACCAGTGCATTTGCAGAGCCAGATTTGATCCTACTAAGTTAAGCCGAGGTTTAAGGTATATTATTGACATGCCTTCGAGGTCCGTTATGCTTGTCACCCTAAGTGCAATTACCCAGGCTATGCCACAACACTGAGCTTAAAACACGTGGGCAGAAAGCCAAATTCTACACTTAGCAAGCACTTTAAATAGAAAACTACAGCACAAATGACCTGCAGGTACCTTTCCTTTTATAAGGAAAGCCAGGGTTTCTAAATGCTAAGACTTCTTCAGTTTAATTATAAATGTATTAATAAATGCTGTTGTGTTATACATAATTGCCAAAATAACGTTTGGTCATAGCTTAATGTGATTGCAAGGTAGAATTTGAGTTTCAGTCAGAATATAAAGTCTTTTCCTGTTCTAATTGTGTTAACCTTGTATTAATAGGTACAATGAAAGGAACACACAGTGCTTTCTCCATTAACACTGTATCAACCGTGGCAAATAACCAAGGCTCACAGTACTAAACTGAGATCATTCTTTTAGAGTGTTTAAGTATGTCTGCATTGCAGCAACTGCATATTCAAACTGTCTCAAGCACAGTAGTGGTCTAGTACCAGCAGCCTGATATTCAACACCAGTTGTGAATTGACCCAGCTTATGAGCTGGTTTTGCAGCCCATGCTTAATCCCATGTTGCCATGGTTAGACTGCTACCGGTATCCACGCTAACTGATTCAAAGCTAGTACAGTTACAGCTGTAAATCTGTCACAGCAGTGGCAGTCATGTAGACATAAACATAGATCTGGGAAACTGCTTTTGTATTGTTTCAAATGCTGATTGTACAAAGGTGCTGGTCAGCCGAACTTAACACAACCTGGCTCCTACTGTTTCTGTTTTGTTTGGCTTATCTCGTCTTTACATCTTATAAAATTCTGATCAGAGGTCTTGCTCTGGTTGGGATAGTAACAATCTGCGTTTTCTGTGTTAGACTAGGGTGAAGTATGAGGGGTTAGGCTATGTGGAGCCTTGTTTTCAATTTGCCTGTTTGCTTTTGTGACACTTGTAGAAACTGAGATTATATTTTGAGGCCTTAGTTCCTTGCAAAGCTTAGCTGAGCTGTCCATCAGGTTGCCAAGGGAAGAAAGGCTGATGGTGTGACTGCTCAGGCCTCACTTAGTTAATATTTGCATGTAACTGGAGACTATTCACTTATTCCTTTGTGGAAGTTCTGGTATTAAATATAGATATAGGTGTGCATCAAAGGCCTAGTTGAGTTTGACACATATTTGAACAAATACTGAGTCACTTGCTGCTTCTCTTGGTAACAGAAAACAAAATAGAATGAGACTTCAGTAAATTATTGAAACCTGGAGCGTAGGCATGCATAAACTTGGTTTAAGATGTGTAGCTCTGAGATTGTATCTTCATCACCTCAGTGCCCTGGAATTTCAAAGTTATCAGATTTCCAGCTTTACAGGAAATATCACTCTTGAGGGTCTAATTAATCATCTATTTCTACAGAAGAAAGAAGCAACCTATTAAGGGAACTTGAGATTCTTGGGACAGAAGACCTTGAAGGCTACTAAAAGGGTGGGCTTTTTTTTTTTTTTCTCTTTTTAACCCAATTTCAAAATGACTCTTTTTGTGACAGCTGACTTCCTAGAAATCATGGTGAACTGAAGGGAAGCCCAAGATAGATGAGCTGAGGTGCTGGTGTTGATACTGCAGTTGTCTTGGCAACTGCAGTCTCTTAAATATCTCTAGGAAAATAAGTAGCAAATGTTCAAATTGGGAAATGGTAGTGGTTGACAGAAGAACTAGGAGCAATGAGCAGCCTGAGAGTTGTGCAGAGCAGAAATTTGACTATAACCAAAAGTTGCTGTTTTCAGCGGTGGGATCCTTGGGTGATGTAACCCTGATGGTGGTCCTCATGGAGTCATAGCTTGCCTGGGTACTGTCTTCCTGAATGAAGAAGGATCCCCGGGGAGAAAACACTCTGTGTACATACATTTCTGTAATAGTGAGAGATGAATGCAGTGTGAATTCTTACACTCTTGGAGTGCTTCGTATTGCAGCCCTACTGTTCAATGTAGTCATGCAACTATTACAGCAAAAATTGCTGCAAAATAAACCTTATATGCAAGCAGAGATAGAAATGAGAATGGTATTTTGTCAGAGCTGAATCACTGACAACTAGACAGGGATTGTTTTAGGCCCTCAGTGCTTATTGTAGTGAGAAACTGAGACATTTTACCATGTGTTTTGTGATTCATGATTGTGCATGCTGTTTTGCATTTTTGTATGGTAAATTGGGTGAGTTTTCTTATCTCTTTCTTTCCTTATGGAACACTTAATTCTCTCTTACACTGGCACAAAAAACAAACCCCAGAGAAAGCCTGACTGAATAAAACAAGCAGAGTATGAGCCAATTGTTTCCTGCTGCCACAAGCATATTTGTAAGTGCCAGCTATGACAGGTATTTCTACACGCATTGAATCTTAAACGGAACACCAGGTGCTAAGAGAAGTCATAGAAGACTAAGCATACGTTTTTCTGCCTCTCATTTAATAGTTCTTTTGTGGTCTTGTCTTTGCATACTAACTTGTGAAAAGCAGTGTCCAAAGCTGTCATAAGCTTTGATCAGGGTGGGGGGGGGAAAATCTGGCCAAGGTGTATAAGTATCTGAAGGGAGAGTGTCAAGAGGGTCCAGACTCTTCTCTGTGGTGCCCAGTGACAAGAGGCAACAGGCACAAACTGAAACACAGGAAGCTCTATCTGAATTTGAGGAAAAACTTCCGCACTGTGCAGATGACTGAGCACTGGAACAGGTTGCCCAGAGACGTTGTGGAGTCTCCTTCCCTGGAGATATTCAGAAGCCATCTGGACACAATCCTGGCAGTGTGCTCTAGGTGACCCTGCTTGAGCAGGGTGGTTGGACTAGATGATCTCCAGAGGTCCCTTCCAACCTCAACCATTCTGTGATTCTGCGACATGGAAGTGGGGACTTCTTGGTGCAAAGGGCAGTAAGTGGTGAAAGTTGATGACAGGGTCAAGTTTAACTGGAAGAATCCTATTCTGCTGAAATAGTAATGGTCACTGTATGTGTAAGTTTTATATAAAAAATATATATATATTTTTTATAAACCAATGTGTTTAGAGGCTACCTGCCTCTTCTCATAGTGTTTTGAGGTTCTGGGTAGGTTCTGAACTTCCTGTGATGAAGATCCTGTTGGAGTTCCAGTTAATTCATTCAAAACTTCCACACTTGACCAGTTAATCCTGCTTTGACTATGTCGAAGAAATGAGGCTAAAACTTTTAAACTTTCTCTACTAGCAATGTAAGCCAGTGTGTTACAATTAATAGTTGATTGGATTTCTGAGTCCTTGCCAAATGTGAGAGGGAAGTTATCCTTGGTAAATGACATCATCTTCTGCAATACTGAAATGTTAATGTAAAATTCCAGTCCCTGGCATCATGCAGATAATCAAGGTAGGATTTTTGTATTTGTAAGTAACTTTCGCAGAAGGAGCGGCAGCATGAATACCTGCTTAAGTTTGTTTCCCCTTCTGGCTCATAAGCTTTTCACTTAACTCTTGCATCTTGCCCTGATTCTTCATGGTGTTCTTGCATTGAAAAAGTGCTAATATCAGATATAGGACTTCAGGCTTTTTAAGGACTCAGACTTCATCTGACACTACAATTAAACTAAGTTTCAAAAGTCACTTCTGAAAATGGATAGGTGCACTTTTCAAAGATTTGCGATCAAGGGCAAAATAGCTAAATAAGTGTGAGGGAATAAGGGGTGAAACCTGCATAACTGATGTGAACTCTTTAAATTATATATTAAGAATAAGTTGCTCTACTGTTTGGATTTCCTATTCTTTTTTCTGTCTATTTTCTTTATTTCAACAACTAAAAGCACCAAAAAAGCCTGGTACAATCAAAACCACCTTCTTGTCAAAATGGAGCTTGATATAGGGAGCCTGATAAACTATGCACATGGGTAGTCTGGATTTTCTGAAAAGAGCATATGGTAGCTGACACTTCAGCTGGAGATAACTTGGTAATTATAGCTCCTTTGTCAGAATTCCTTTGCCATTTCATGGGGCTAACAGCATATTAAGCTGCTTTTTGTAGATGTAAGGAAAGGCATGCTGCTAAAAATATTTGGTTTCGGCATGTCTTCAATTATTCCATCAGACTTGCACTGTGCTGAAAGCTTGGAGTCCATAGTATTAGACTGGAGTGTTTCAGCTTTTCCAAAGTGAGTGAGTAGTCTTTCTGCAGGAGACAAACCTTTCTTTTGTATGAGGAAGGATTTTGATTCTCTGGTCTGTTTTAAGACAGGCCATATGCAGGGTAAGGCAAACGCTATATTTCTAAAGAGATCTTTGGTTTCTCTAGCTTCAAATACTCGTTGGCTACTGAACTTGGTAGAGAATTGCTTACTTAGGTGTTTCATTGTGATGGTCTGAGGGTTTCACTGTGATCTGACTTTGAGGATGAGTCAGTATATAAACTTGCATGCCTTGAATGCTCCTCTTAATTTCAGTTCACTGTGTTGCAAGTATTCATGAATATAAATCAGGTAAAGTTTGGCCTGAGTTTTGCTCTTATTCCAGAATAAATGCAATATACATTGAACAACCTCATTAGAGAAGGTTGGAGCTAAGCAAGAGAATTTTGGTTTGGAGGTGTGTCTATTTGTTTAGGTAGGCTGATCCTTAGTATAGTTTAACTAGCAGTTGCTAGAACAGTGGATGTTCTTTCTGGATATTTTGCTTAGTATGGTATGGTAGAAACTACAGTGTGGCTGACTCATGCCACAAGGCTTGATGTTGCTTTAATCCTTTAATAAACTGTTTTATCCTAGCTAATGTAATTGTGGATGTTCTTATTATCCATACAATGTCTAATCCCTTTTGAATCCTGCTAAACTGTTGACCTAAATGTTGCTTAGCAATAATTTTTATAGGTGGCTTATGTATTGTTTAACCTGTTGAACAAACCTTGACTTTTTTCTGTGATGACTTGTTGAGCCTCACGTTGGTAACATGCTGCTGAATGTTGTGTGATAGCCTGTCCAGATTATGCTCGCGTCAGCCTGATTGCCAGCCCTGAGCTCAGATCCAGCTTTTGGTTTGTTGCCAAAGCTGTTCTGTTGTGTTCCCACTTGACATGGCAGGCTTCTAGGAAGGATGTTATCAAGCACTCTTACTACTGTGGAGCAGCCTGTAGGAGGCTTCCTTTTGTGCAATTTTGGGAGCTATGTTGCTGGATTCTGTTCTGACTTTCATTTTAACTTCTTTTTACAAGTGATTATGATAAAGAGTGAGTGATAGCTGGTGTTCAGACTTTCTGGGTGTGTCAGCTGGACGATGTCTAGTTTTGCTGGAATTTGGGGAATATCTCCCTTTGTTCTTGATTCCTGGTCCTCTTCTCTCAAATGCATTTGTATGCGAGGCAAGTTTGGCTCTTCCAGGTCAAAGTTTTACTCTAAGAACTCTGTATTGTTTCTTATGTTTAAAATGTTGCAATAAGCATAGTGGGAACTACTTTGTATTTTGTAACTTAACACATAGTGCTCTAGAACTGTGATAAAGTAGGGTAAAGAACTAAAATTGCAGAGGTGCTTGAGGTGTAAATAACTCCAGCATTGAAAAGTAGTTTTTATACTCTTAAGTACTCAGACTAGCCTAGCTCTGTAGGGGATCTCGGAGGGGTTCTATCACCTCTTGTCTGGGGACAGCTATACCCTCCTCAGGCCTCTGTGATATCTCATGCAAGAAACTGTGTGTGGGTTCAATTCCCCCCTCATCTTAAAGAGACTAAGCCCGTATCTTCTGTTTTCTGAGTGAGTAACATAGTCATCAAGCTTTTAGTCTACTTAGGGGAATCCTTCATTCCCCTTCCCCTTGTTAAAATTTCTTCCGCGCTCTTGGCCGCGTAGTGGGATAGGGCCAAAACCCAGCAGGCACTGAAGGAACATGCCTTTGGTCTGGGGTGCTCAGCTGGAAGGAAGGATTGTTCCTGCTTATCAGCTCACTCTGCAATGTGAAATGTGTGAGCTCCTGGCAGGGAAATAGCTTTCTCCAACCTCAGCCAGACTCCTTTTGTCTTCTGGCTTGGACTTTTGTGTTTCCTTCTATTCAGTGGCATGGTGCCAGCAGGAAAGGTGAAGAAGGCTGTACTTAAAGCCACCCAGAAGGTGAAAGATGGAAGTTGTAAGTGCCACTAGGCCAAATGCCCTAGTGCTAGCTGACTGAATAAAGTATCCCAATTTAGCCACCTTTCTTTTTTTTTCTTCCCTTCCTGAGGAAGCAGGCCAATCATTTGAACCAAATATGTGGTAGAGGTGGTCATGTGCAAGATCTCAGACTCCGAGTCAGCCTCCTACAAATACCTAGTTGTAACCTTGAGTTCAGTGCTGAAGTTCAGGACACTTTAAGACATTTCCTTCTTCGTCACTTCTGTTAGGCAGTTTACCAAGCCTTAAGGAAAAGGGATATACAGGGAAACCTGTTTAGACATGGGATTTCCCAGCATGGGTTCCTAGGCCAGCAGGTCTCTGGTTCCAGAGATGTAATTCACAAGTGCTTACCTCTGCACTGCTCGGTGTCATTTCTGTTCTGGCTGTGTCCAGGAAAATTGTAGGATGAGCTGTTGGAAATATTTATTAATGTCCTCTTTTGGAGAGTGCGAAATCCTTTTTACAGGCTTACACTTCTGGACTTAACAGAAGTGTCCTCCAAAAAGATGTGTGTGGGGTAGGGATGTAGCCTCAGTTGGTTCCTTTTCCTTGTTAGTTTGCTGTAATCAGCAAACAGGATGAAGCTGTGACTTTAAAGAAGTCATTTCACACTGGAAGCAACTTTAATGTCCTATGATAACATGTACAAGAATGTCAGATTAGTCAGTGTTTAATTTGTGAATTAAAGATCTTGTTGTTGTGGCTTTTTGTGTTAAGCTACTGAACTGTAAGGATAACAAACTGGTGATGCAGACTTCCATGATCACTAATCTGATATTGCACTGGCTGTATTTAAAGCTAACTGTTCACAGATAAAAAGCAAATGAGCTATGTGCTGCCTGTGATATAATTAGATATGCTGCCTTGTATGTTTGTTTTGCAGATTAGAGCAGGAACACAAAATACTACTACATAGCCTGCAATGCCTGATGCAGAAGTAATTGTACAATGGATGCAAAGTGTGCAGCACGTACAGCTTAGCTGACAATATAGGTTACCCTTCTTTGGATATGCTTAGAAAAATTATTTTGTCTTCCTGATAGGAGACTGACAGTATTTTAATCCTGCTAGGTGCATGTGGTAAAACTGTCCTAAGTGCAATAAGAAATCTGTTGTCTGAAGACATACTACACTGAAAGACTGGGCAGCTGTCCAGCATACATGAAGGAGCTCACGCTGCATATGTCATTGCTTGGATACTCCAGAGGTCACTTCCCCAACATCTGACTACTTGGTCTTCCCCTGTGAGGAAGATGCAGACTGAACCTGAAATACTGTCCCTCTTGCTGATGCTGTGGGCTGTAAGCAGCCAGTGTTCAATCTTTCTCTCTGCAGGCTTTTTGCCTTGAAAAGATGACCCGGCTCCACTGAGCTATGCTAAACAGTAGTTAATTATGTAACTGTCATCCAGATACTTGTTTCAAAATATTTTGAAACTATAAAATACATTGGATCTGCAGCAGAGCTGCCAGTGTATTTGCCTTTAGCGTGAGAGCCCTCTTGGCAGCAGGAGAATGTAGTTTTTCCTTCCAAAGAAAACTAAGCTGCACCTGACCTTACAGTTTAAGGGTCATCACCAGGACCCTGGCAACTTAGTCCCGCTCACGCCATGACTAAAGGTATATTGCAAAAACAGGAGCAGCGTTCAAGAGGTGCTATCCTTTCTGCAGACTGAACGCACTGACCACTACAGAAAGCTGCTGAGGTGCGGTAGCACAAGCACTAGTAAGATTTATCAACACTGACAAACTCCTCTCTCTAGCCTTAATCCAGTAAGATAATTTTTTTTTCTAGAACAAAACCCAAACTGACTTTAAAAAAAAGCAAACAAAAAAAACCCTGCAAGACACAGGATCTGGAGTCCGCTTTGTAACTAGCGGTCCTGTGTTGATGTTTAAGCATCTGTCTTCCTGCTTTCACACATTGACACTTACTTTGAATAATACTCTGTTTGGAAAAGGCCAATTGAAAATACTGCAGTGTAACTCAAGTATTTAAACAGACAATAAACAATCTGGTACTCAAATAAGGCTAATCATCTCTGCATAATAAGAGAGTAAAGAAACATTTTCTAACTTGACTTCCTCAAGCAGCAAAAGACAGTGCTGTTGGTGTAACTTAAGGGCAAGACAAGTTTTTACTGTTTGTATAATATCCAGTATGATGAGGCCTTGATTTGATAGGTGCTAGAATAGTGCTTGCAATCTGTAAAGTTAACCCAGCCGACAGTGCAATAAAAGCTGTGTGACTATTAATGAACTGCAAAAATAATGGTTACTGTATGACTTGTTAGCAAATATAAGCAAATTGGAGCTCTTTTGAAAGACCAACATTCTCTGAAGGCTGGCAATAAGTTGTTTTTTCCTGAAACTAGGCTATGTAAGAGCTGGTTTCTAGTGAGTACTTGTTTCTTCAATTTTTTTCAAAAGTTAAACATGGGATGTTAATGACATACTCTTTAGGGGTACATGTGCTGCTGTTGAAGCTGTAATTTTAAAATGCATGTTGTAGATCAGGTGATTATTAAGTCTGGTCAAAATTGCTGGTTTGGCTGTCTTTATCACTAAACAAGCAACTAGGTCTATAATCTCTTGCTTAGATTATTCTCCCCCTGCCCCCAGCTTCCCCTTGCACTACAGCTGCCAATGTATTACTTGTGTACTGGGATGGAAGAAGAAGAAAAACCCATAGCTATGGTATTCCCCCCCCCCCCCCCGAGCAGAAAAGAAATGGTGGCATGTATGCATGCAAGTTTAGAGCTTTCAGTCTATCAGTTAACACTTAAATGCATTTTTAAGTATTTACAGTATGAGGAATTGTTATGATTTCCTACTGGAAAAAGGGCATCTGTGCAAGATTTCAGTAGCATGCAGGGACAGCTCTTGTGTGTATCTTACTCTCTTCTCCCCCTCCCCTCCTAGTATGTGTGTGTATGTAGTCTCACACTTGCCAAAAGTACTAAGTGACCACTTAGTCTACGTTTCTCATGCCTGAACTCTTGATGCTTGGTGCAACTACAGAAATAAAGGCATAGGTAGTCACGTGTGCTTAAAGAATCCAATAAGATTAAAACCAAGGGGCTTTCTGGCCTTCTTGTCAGGTGGCTACACAAATGCACGTGCCAGCCTGAGGAAACAAGGGGGTGGGAGGAAGAGCCTCTTTCTGTGAGTGTGCTGGTTTGTTGGTTTATTGACTGTGAAACTGCAGCATGGGTGATGGCTAGTGAGCATTGAATTCTTTTTTTTTTTTTTAGGGTTTATTGTCTTTGAACACTAAGATTTTTTCCTAAATTGTAATACTGATGAGTTATCAGAACTCAATTCAATGTCAGGAATAGGAAGCAACAGTTCATGCGCTTCTGTTTTGGGCCGGTTCAAGTGCCTGTAACATTGTGTGCTCCCCACACTATGCCATTATTCACCCAGCCTTTAATAACTGGTTTGGCATAGTATTTCTGGTTGCTACTTGCGTCCTAGGGTGACAACACAAACTGAATGTGGTGATAACTGCTGGATTGGTATCCTAAGCTGTCATGGTTAGTATCCAGCTGCTTCTAGGCTACCTGTTGGTCCTCACTTGTTTAAAGTCAACAAATCTACATAAACTCTCATTGTTTTGGTATTGTAGCTTCCTGTGCTTTGCTGGTTTTCTCTGCAGTTAGTATGCTGCAGCTGTTTTTACCCAAGCATAACTGTAAATGTGAACATCATGATAGTTGCTACTCTAGCTTCTCTCCACCTCTACAGAGATTGTGTCTGTAGTGAACAAGTTTGGTACTGAGGTTATCTATGGCGTTCTTCAACGATAGCTCGGGAAGTAGGGCTTCTTCATTAACGGGGGGAAGTATATACAGAAATTCAGGTTTTCAAAGCTCTACTGAACTAAGTTAGGTGAAAATGTTTTTAGCAGATAGGAGTGTGGAGATGTTCTGCCATCATTTCTCCTAGACAACTTTTAATAATGAAGCTTACAAGAGCGCTGCTTTTCCCAATACCTTCTTAAAAGTGAAGTTTATCTCTTCTACTAAGAAGCCAGAGCCACGTCTTCAGTATCCTTTTAAAATGAGTTTCCATCTGTGTTCACAGTCCACTCCCCCATGAGCTTCCTCAGATCTTTAATGGGTTCACTGTAACATTTTCTCTTACTTCAAAATGCTTCCTTGCTGTTGACAGGCTCTTAGTTCTGCAGAACAGTGAAGCTGACTGTACAGAAAACAAGCTTGAAAGTCTCCAAATCTTTTTTTGGCTCTAATACGCATTTACTTTTGAGCAGTTGATATCTAAATCAGATGGTCATATTTTAATTTGTTGTCATGTCCTAATACTAATCTATGCCATGAATCACAATTGCTTATGTCTGCTCAGTCCACTATCTTGTCCTTCTTACTGCCTGTTTTTTGTATTAAAACGTGAGGCAGCTAATTTTACACTAATTATGCATTTTGGTGGGGTAGAGCAGAACAACAAAAGAAACAGGGCTTTACAAATGGTTTGGTCACCTCTTGTAAAGGATTGGGAACGGGTCTTAGCACTTGTACGCACAATTACTTTCAGCTTCTCATCAGCATGTGCTGCTGACGTGTCACCAGTGCTAGCCTTTTCCACCAAAGGCAGACATCTAAGGCGTATATGGGATCTCTGTGGAGCGGTTTTTGATTGAGAATACTTCAATTTAGTAGAAATTTAGTAGTTCTGATCTCTTTAGCACAAAGATAATCTACTAAACACCTCAATAACCTTATAAATCTGGGTTTTCCCTCACAGCTTTTACTTTTGCATTGTAAATTTGATAAATACTACCTGAATAGTGCAATACATTGAAAATAATATTTACATTTGGTTCAGAAAACCATATTTAAACTTTCTTCTGCTAAGGAGAATCTGAAAGTACAAATGCTAAGTTTTGAGGTATGTATAGTCAGTTTGATGTTTTCTCTGGGCCTTTCCGATACAGACTGGTGAACACTTCAGACTAAAGTGGTGCACACAAAGTGCCTGAAATTAGTTTGAGTTTTAGACTATTATAGAAGCTAATACTTCAGTGGGAGGAAGGCGTAAGGTCCAAAGGAAATCCAATCAAAAGTGGTAGTGATGAGGTTTATACAAAACTAATAATTTAAGATGCTTCATATTTCTTTTGTTGCTGGAGTTAGAGCTCTTAGGACATTGAAGTTATGAATAAAATAATAGTGTGGTAGAAAATAAGGTAGAAAATTTTCCAGTTGAAGCTTGTTGCTTACATTTAGGGGAAGAGCTAAATGTGTCTAATGAAGTTCTTAGGTAGTCTTGAGTTAAACCCAGGAGTTGCTGGGGGACTTCCAAGGAGAGGAACTAAGTGACCACTTAGCTTGTGATATCCTGACTCTGTATGCTCTCCTATTTCTTTAGGCTGTTCTGTGCGAGTGAGCTAGCTTTCATACTGCTGTCTCTGCAAATCCCATGTAAAGTGTCTGCTGCAGTTCAGCTGATGACCTAGCTGAGACATTTTTGAGATGGGAGTGCCCTGACTTCATAGGCATACCATGCTTTTCGAACGTGCAAGTCATACCCCAGATTCTAGGGGAGAGCTGCTATGTTTGAGGAGCTGCTGGTCTGCTTTATAATCATTATTTAGTGACTGAAGAAATGCTAGTTCTTAGAGCTGAATTGCAGACGTTTTTGCCATAGTACACAACTTGAACCAAGCAGCTGCAGCCGGTTTCCTGGGATACCGGAGCAGAAGCCAGGGATTACATGTTGTTCCCCTCTTGCTGTTGGACTCATTGACTAGCTTGTTGGTGTTGTCTGACTGACTGACTTTGCAGGCTTGCTTAAAGTGTGTATTATTTGGAAAGCATTAATAAAATCAATATGAAGTAACTTATTTTGTAGGACACTGAGCTGAAAATTGGTAAAGCAGTCAAAGGCAAATGTCTTTGTCACCTATTTTAGTCCCTATGGTAGATACTGATCGTCTGTCTATTCATGTCACTACTCAATGGCATCTTGGGACTTAGTTAGGAAGGTTAAGGATTCCTGCCAGTGCTGTATATTGTATAAATGTTGCATCTTATTTAAAATGAGTCATTGGGTTTTTTTGTATGTTGAAGTGAGTTATATATAGTTCTTACTTTAATATTAGATGTTGAACTCTTAGCAAGTTTTTACCTGAGAGCTTTAAATGATGAGATTGTCAAAAGGGTCCCCTAAAGAAAGGTAGTGGGGAGGGGGGGGGGGGCATGTGTGTGGTGGCTCCTTTTTTTTTTTTTTTTTTAGGAACATCTCTTTTCACATAGTGAATACTGAACTAATGAACTATAGCCTTCAGAAAAAAAACTTGCATAGTTTCTGCGACTTGCTGGACAGGAATTTGTAGGAAATCTCTTGCTACTTGTAGTGGTAATTAGAAACTACCTTATCCAAATTTCAGAGCATAGCATGCTAGTTTGAAACTGTTTTGGGTATCTTGGATTGTAGACTATTAAAAGGACTAAGTCATTACCCTACTACCAAAACATAGTTTGGCTTGAACAGGTATATTTAAAGTTAGTTAATACTAGTAACGTTAGTACTAATAATGGGCTATTCACTTTGAAGTGTTTTGGCAACAGCGCGGCCAAGACATGAGATTAAGTATCAAGGAATCCATAGCAGAAGGCACGTGCCCTGTTCAGGAGGGGGAAATCCTTGTCTGTATACTCTTTTTTTTGAGGGTTCTGAATCTGATTTTTGAAACAAAAGCATAGATAACTAATGCCATATATAATATGTATATTCTGCTACATACTGTGATAGTAATGACTTTGGTTCCCCTAAATTCACATGAAAGTGATGAATGAGCTATTCTGCTCTCTGGCAGGCTTTAGAAAGCCCAACTTCTGCTGACCTAATTGGTGCTGAAACCAAAGGTAATTCTGCCTTCTAAAGATCTGAAGGCAGTCCCTGCTAGGGTAAGGGTCACGACTAGTAATGGGTTGATGGGAAGTGGGAGCTGAAAGGGGTTCTCTTATCTCTGTATGATTCCTTCGTTATTGCCATGCAGGAGAAAGCAGCTCATCTAATATTGCAAAGCCTCTTTGTAGTAAGGAGGCATTCATGTTAAAGTATAAGCTTTGCCTCTGGGTGTGTTTAGGTGCACTAAAGGGTGGTGTTTTTTTAAAAAAAAAAAAAAAAATCAGATGGGGTATTGCATCTTTCACTTAAATACTTCCAAGAGGGTTGGGGGGGGTATTGTGTGGTGTTTGTGGTTTGTGGTTTTTTTAAAGAAATGGATACATTCCATTACAAAAATCAAGTGCTCAAGATAGCAATGGCTGTGTGGGCATTAAAATGGATGTAGGTGATGTTACCTGTCCATGGGTTTGGTACATAGGAAAAGAGGCTGGCATTAATACGTGCTGTTTTGTTGAGCCGCTTTGTCCTTTAAAGACTATGATAGAGTTGTTTAAGTTCAAGGTGTTTGGCATTAAAAAATAAAAATAAAAAAGCAAACTTTTTGACCTTAAGCTTTGAGTGGTGCAAACTTCTGCTTTTAATGGAACAGCTAAAAAGTCAAACACTTTTGAGCATACTGCAAGATATTCTGTATAGTAACAGAACTAACAATCTTGGATATAAATCAATATACTGCTGAGTAAGCAGGAAGGGGGAGTAATTTTAAGGGTCAGATGTGCAGCAGTCTTTAGAGGTAGCAGAGCTGCTTGGTTGAGCTAATCATGTGCCCTGCACAGAAAATGAGTTTGCTGTGGCTGCGATCAGTGCAGCTGCTCCTTTTGTCGTGCCCATATAGTTGCATTTGGCACTGATCACCATGAACCCTGGCTTGGTGCACCTAATAGGCATTGGTAGGGGCTGTTTCTGGGGGCTGCATAATCCTTCGTTGTTTCACTGGGCCAGCTGAGGGTGGGATGGATGTGGAGGCGAATTGTGTTGATCTGTGAAATGCCATATCCCTTTTTGGTGCAGTAAATGGGGCTTTTGGATCTGATATTTGACCTCTCGGACTACCTTCAGGGTGCAAGAAGGTTACTGCTACTGCTGTCCCCTATCTCCCATGGAATCCATTTTGCTCTACTGAAAACTCACTTTTTCTTAGAAGCTATGAAAACTGGGACCAGGTGGGATAGGAGGGGCTGAGTGGTGATTATAGTGAAGGATGCTGAGTCCCCCGGAATGGGGACAAGGGTGACTTCCTTTTTTGGAAAGGAACCTGGAATCAGTCTGTGCAGCTGTCCCCCGTGCTACTACTGCCGTAAAGCAGGTACTTCCACCACTTGTTAACTTGAAACCGCTTGTGATATGACAGCGTGCATAGATCTAAGACACTTTTGTAAGCTGACTAGGTTCTATAATTGCCACTTGCATGACAAGATATTTTTTTAAACCAAAGACATATGTATAACATAAGGCATTTCTCAGACTAAATTTTCTAGCGCATGGCTGCTCCTGTACAGAAATGCAAACGAAAAGCACAGACTAGAGCATCCATAGGAAAACATTTGACTTGTGTTGATTGCCTTGCAGGATTCTCCTTTCCCAGTAAATAGACTACTGATCTTCCTCCCCAAACTGCTACACCATACAAAGCTCTAAATGAAGTTGTGTGCTTGCTCCACAGTAGCAACTAGGTAACCTTGATCTTTCAGGGAATAAATTTCATACAGGAACAGAACTGTAGCTAGCTAAAAATACAGCTTTGTAGGCTCCTGGGGAAGTGTGCGGGGGAAATCGCATTTGACTTCCAGTCAATTTGCAGTATAATTTTCATCCAGAGATCTAGCACAGCAGCATGGTTTATTATATTTATAATTTAAATAATATATGATGATGCTTAGCTTTTTATATATTATTTATTAGCCAGAGAATGCCTTGAGGGCTATACTTTTTTTTTTTAATGTTATATCCAGGTCTTCTAAAGCAAACCCTGTCAAGTGGCAATTACTGTAAACGTACTGATGGTATGTAGATGGCTTTTCAGTTAGTCTGTGTATAGCTGTATAATTTTGGCAGTATTTTGAATCATTAACGGAATTAAGAAGCTGAATTACTTTTCAATTTTTGAGAAACTTGTTAGTCTCTTTATGAAATGCAGCCATAAGAAGATGGAGACCTATAGTTTCTTGTCAGACAAATCTTTCAGCTGCTAGTAACCAAAGCTCTCAAAAGTACTGACTGAACCTAGTTTGCAGTTCTTGTTGTGGAGTGCTGAAATAGCATTAACCTTTTCAGCATCTGAACCTTTTTCACTATAGACAAAAGCCTTGTTCACTCCTTAATGCCAGATAGTCCAGCAAGAGAGTTCAGCCTTCATACTCTTTAATGGTTTTTACTAGCACATGGGTGGTGTGTGAGTGGATGCAAGCAGACTTGCAAACGTTCTTGGACTTTTCGTGCTAGGCCAAGGAAAGTGTTACATCAGTATTAGTGCTTATCAAAAGGCTTAATGTTTCAGGGCTTTCCCCAGCGATGAAGTTAGCTTTCCATTTTTCTGCTATATGCACGTCGCTATGGCTTATTCATACTTGGGCCACAAGATGTGGGAAACTGCATAGTTGATGAGAGCTGTTCTCAACCTTGCCAAATGGAGTCCAAACACGACTGCTTCCAGTTGATACTGTCAAACAAAGTTCCTGCTCTGGAAAAGTCCTTTTCTAGTAGCGATTACACTGTACAGTGTTGATACATATGGAACATACTGCTTTAATGTCTGCGTAAAAAGTGTTCAACGGACTTATTTCTGAAGTGCGAATCTAAAACAATCTTGCTTTGTGTACACAGGTGATATTTAATTAAAAACAGTGGTCTAGCTATCAATATGTACCTTGGGAGATAAATCGGGTATGAACACTGTTCCATGTCCTAGGAAAGTTTCGAAAATCTTTATTCAGATTAAAAACCAAGTACTCTTTAGAATCCAAAGAGCAAAACAAGCAAGTTGGTTCGTTTCCTTACTGATTCAAGGCAACATAAAACTCCTTGCACCATTTAACAGATCCTGGTTGGTACTAAGTATGTGTTTGGAGCTTTCAGATGCTGATCGGCAGTAACTTGATTAGAAGTAATGCATCTGTAGGCTGGTGTGAATACCAGCAAGATTGTTAGCTTATACTTGAATATCTGATTCATAATCACATCTGCTTTATCACCACTAGAGGCTCCTCCAAGTCATGCTTTGGATATGTTTTTGTATGAGGAAGCATCTACTGCTTTAAATACCATGCAGATGCCTGAATCTGTTTAGCACCTCTTTACAAGCAATGAATTAAGTTTTAATAAAACATAATCGGTCATCCTCTTGATGGTATGGTTGAATATAAATCACCCATTTGAAGAAGTTAGTGATCAGTAACTATTGATGTACTTTCAAAGCGATGCTGAATAGAACCTTATAGTATTGCTTGCTATAAACTGGAAAAAAGCTAGCATGAAAATGTCTATAATGTTGAATGTGTATAAGTCACTTCCTTCTAACATCAACGGATCTCTCCTCAGCCTAGATAAGGCTCTGTTTACCAGTGCAGATTCCTTTAGGCTTCAGACACTTGCCCTTTATGTCTGGGGTAGGTCTCCCATGACTTGTGCTGCGTTGTAACTTGTGTGTATCTGAGTTGCAGGCTTTGATCAGCCTAAAGCAATTAAGACAATCGTTTTTTTAAAAATGAGTCTTATGCACTGAAAAGAGGACAAGCATGTGACTGTGGCTAGCATACCAATAAATCTGAATATTCTGTTCTGTTCTCTACTGTTCTTGGGTTCTGATAGCTTCAATTTATTTTGTATGTGAGCCAATAAGTCCTGTGCTCAGGTCTTAGTTTTTTCCAGATGTGGAGGTATAACTGGAGATTTTTATATATATGTAAATGTGGAGCCTATGCAGAAAAGCAACATGACTTGTTTCTGTGGAGGCTTCCGAACTGGGAAGTGCTCTCTGGCTCCTGTCATGCACAGCACAACCAGCTGGAAAGTTATTTTTTTCCATTATCTGTTTCTCTAGTCTTTTAAGGACTAAGAATGCTAACTAAGACCTTAAAAGGGAAGGATGGAATTGAAAGGAAATTCTCCAAAAATCACCAGAAGATGAATACCAGAAAGGTCCAAATAGAAAGGAGTATCTCACAGTAGAGAGTGCCCTCTGTCTTTAAGCTTTCTAGGTTTCCCCCCCTCTCCCCTTTAGGAACAGGTGATGCCTGACAGATGTCCATAACATCAGTTGTAGGATCTCTTGCCAGAGAGGATAAAGCAAGAGGATCTCTTGCTTTATTGTTGTGAATCTGCCTCTGCTATTTAAACGTTTTGCTTATCTTTGATTGCTTCTCCCCCCCCCCCCCAAAAAAAAAAAAAAACAAACCTTGTTTGGAGGCTTTTTTTGAATCCACACTCCAGTTCTCACTGAGAGTAGACTCTCTGGCTACAGCAGACCTTCCCTCCTCTTTGCTGATATGCCACTTCTGGGCAATCTCTTCTCTGTCACTCAGGTTTCTCTTATGCAGTCAGATCTGCCACTTCAAAATCAAGTATAATAGGTGTATCTTTTTTTGTTTTTCCTCTCTCAGCATGTCTTAATCTTCCCCTGTTCCTTTCTTAGTACTGATAGGCAAAGCTGCATAATGTTAGAGCTATTTAAGGGTCAATTCTGCGCAGTTTTACGACTTTCCTCTCTTTCTTACAAGATCTCTCTTACTCCATCCAAACAGCCAGATCTCTTGCCTGGATTCTCACCTTAAATCTATCCAATTAAAACTCTGTTTTGACCTTGAAATCCTCTTGACCTGCAATATGCTGAAGTGGTTCTTCTTAACTGCTACTCTTACTAGGTTTGTCTTCAAATTCAATGCAGGTGTTCACAGCTGACCTGGATACATGCTTGTGTTCCAGGGATGTTCGTGCTTCTACAGAGCTCAGCTCTGTTGTACCTGCTCTGCTTCTATCAGAAGTATAAAGGACACCTTAAGTCTCTATGCTGCACTGCAGATTGATTCATCTGCTTTACATACTTTTGCTGGCTTTTTCAGCTTTCAAGAGATATTTGAGCACATTGAGAATACTAGCTTTATCTAAATGTCATTTTAGTCATTTACATGGCAACTTGCTGGAACATAGGTAGTAGTATCAATGCTAGCTTTCACTTGCTTCAGTGTTGTACTTTCTCTTGTGTATCCTTGTGGCCTAAAAGATATGTTTTGTTTTTTGTGGAGTAAGGGGGGGGGTGGTTTGTTCTGTATCTTTAGCATCCCCATTTAAATGATGGTCTAGAACAACCTTTTTGCACATAGTGTGTGTGTGGTTTTTTGTTTTGTTTTTTGTCTGACCTTCTTGTAATTAGCTTTTAAATGGAGCATGACTGGTTTTTATAGCAGGGAGGTGACTTGGTGATCTGCAGAAGCTAGGGACTGCAAGTGATGTGTTCTTCAGTACCCGTTTCCTTACACCCACACTGAACAGTGCCTAGTGCAGAGCAACCAGAGCTGTAATTCAAAAACCAGTAGTGTTTTGGAGCCACCAAAGGCCAGAGCAGTTGAATTTCTTGTCCGTGTAGTTACAACATTGGTACTGTCTAATGATCCCCTTTTGTTAAAGGAGACGTTCTGTGTATGAAGTAGTCTTCCCTTGCTTTATAAGGTGGTGAGTGTAGATTTGCAGGAGCCGATGCTGTGACAAATTCTGGCTAGCTGCTGCTGCCGCCTTTACCTGTATTGTGAGGTTAGTATGCTGTGTGCTGTGAAATGTGGCAGCTTGACACTATGCAGCCTTCAGTGATCTGCCCCTGTAGTATTTTGGTTTTGACTGTAGATGTTCATGTTTTGAAATAAATTAAAAACTTGCATATCGAATGCCAGCTGCTCTCCCTTTCCATAGTAAGGTCAAAGCTCACATTGAGGCTGTAACACTTTAATAATGTTAAATTGGCTTTGGAAAAAGTAAATCTGAGCTGAGGTTCATCTTATCCCTTGCAGTGCAGTTTGCTGGGAACTGAGTCATTGCCTCTTGTGAATAAAGCTACACTGATAGTCATGCTTAGAGCTCCAAATTGTCTAAAGCACATGATGGGGTGAAAAGAGGTAGAGAATGACACAATGCTGAATGCTTCTTGAATGTGACTCCTCACTAGCAAAAAAGCAAACAAAAAAACTCACCTCACTGTAGAAACAATAACCTGAGGAGCCAGGGTGGAGATGTATCAGCTAACATACTTATTTTAGCTTAAACTCCAATTAAAACTTTGTTTGAAGCAGCCTATAGTAATCGAACTGACTGGCACACCATTATGTAATAATAAGAAAATACACTTTTATGTCTCAAGTAGAAGCTTCTCTCTAGTAAAAGCTTATGTAGCGGTACTAGTTCCTGCAGTGAACTAGGAGGCACTGGGCAGGAAGGCAGTCTGCATAGGTATATCTGACATCCCTGGCTCATACAACGTTATAGAGGCAGACTTTGCAGTCAGGTTATGTGCTAGGGCTGGGGCATAACGCAGTTGTAACAGTGTAGTATTATACATCTAGACTAATGTGATCCTGGTTGCGTCTCCTCCCTAGGGGAGAGCGTGGCTGTGTTTAGCTCTTTGGGTAGCAAGCGAGACGGCACAGCAGACTTGATTACCGCTGCCAAGTAAGCGTTAACTGCCTTTGCCTGGACTTGCAGCCTGTGGCCAGCTCCGAACGGGAGCCGGCAGCGAGTGGCTGATGAATAAGCAGCATGGCTGCGTCAGTGCTTAGTTGGCTTGGTGCGACATTCAGCACAGAGTTGGAGACTGCAGTTCCTAGGTTTCTAGAAACTGAATGACAGCATCTACCTTTCGTTTAAACTAAATCTGCTATGCTAGCTTGAGAAGTCTCGTCGGAAGAACTGCTGCCTGCCCGGATGAGAAATGCCGAGTTGTGTAACACTGCAGCGCAGTGCTTTGGTTTACACTTACTATGCTATAAATACTTCTTTCCCCTTGCTGCTTATGAAAGAGGTGACTGCATCGAGACTGGCCCTGTGTTTTTTAGCAGAACATGTGATTGGCTGTCCCTTGAGGAAAGCTTTGCTCTTGCATAGAGCCTGGATTGCATATGAAGAAAATCAAGGCAATTAGTCATTGACTGACTCGTGAATGGTTAGGCTGGTGTTTTGTTTAAAGAATTGCCTAAAAATAGTTAAACAGGCTGAAGGAAGGGTGGTTCTGTATCAAGCTAGTTTGGACATCTTTTCACTGAGCAGATATAAACTATATGGCCTATTTTACTCAAGACTAAAGCAATCTACTGCATTTTAGTGAATATGCATACTATCAAAGTCAAGTTCATCAAAACTGTTCAGCCCAATACAAAATTCTGTGAAACTTGCCTATATTTTGCTGGTGGTGATTTGAATTTGGGAGAAGTAAACTATAGAAAAAAGTATAAGAATGAGTTTGAAAAATGATATCATACAGTCTCCTGTTCAACGATTCCATAGGCATCCCTGTGGTGGTGAGTCTGTGTAAAGAAACTAATTTACTTACCCAGATCATAAAAGCTCAAAGCATGTTCCTGAGATTCAACAGGATGTTTAATATGTCACAGGCTAATGCAGTTCCTAATAATTGACACAATCTTCTGGACTCTGAAGCCTGGCAAGTGGAGAGGCAGATACCATGAATGTCAAGCGCACGCACTTAACTGGAGAGCTTCCACACGTGCTGCCAGAGATGCCGGTAATGTAGTATGATACTTTGAATAAGCAATCTCTAAGACTCCTGCCTCTGCTCTGGCAAAGCCATATCAATTTTGCAAATAGAAAGAGCTGGAGAAGTATTTTTTCTGAAATGTACACACAACATCTCTTTTAGAACAGCTGCACTAGCATTGCTGAGCTTTACCAGGTCAGGTACCAATATCTTGCTGTATTTCAAGTGCCAGGCTTTCCTTTAAAGCAGAGACCTGAGAGGAGATGTAAAACTTGGTGATGCTGTACCTAAAACTTACTCCAAGTATTTGGGAAAGATTAAGCACTATAGAGAGACTTCAGTCTCACACACTGGGCGTTATTCTTCCTATTCTGCCTGAATTTGGAAGTCAGTATGTCTGTATAGATGCAAATAAAAATTGATTCAGCTGTTCCTGTGTATGCGTTTCATACGCACAGACTATAGCCTGACTTCTGCAGAACACAAACTCACAAACCTGATTTCAAGCCACACAGCTCTCTCTCAAACACCGAGCCTGTGGGCAATCAGAAATCACCTAACCCAGGAGCCCAAGCTCCACTTGAGGCAATCGGTGATCACAAAAATCTTTGTGGTTTGTCAAAAACTCTGATCGTTTCATTACGTATTTCTACTCTTAAGGTCCAGTCTGATCCTGGAGTTCAGGCTGAATTAGAGGCAGAAACTAATAATACTTTAGCATGGACATTTCTAGGAAAACATAGAAGCCTGAGTATGACATCAGCTTTTTCATATGAGACTCTGGAATTGCTTTAGCGTTCAGCTCTGATGGCTTGAGGTTTAGCAAAGCTGTTGGGCTAGCAGCTTGGCCTGCATAAGAGGACTAAGTAGCTCTGTTTGATTTTTGTCATACGTGGTTGCTGGTAGTTGCCTTTTCTGTGATGAGATGGCAGAAAAATGCAGAAACTGAGTAAAAATGAACAGAATGGCTCAGGATGCCACCATGTTCAACTCTTAAATTCCTTTGCTGGATGCTACCTCTCCTGCAGCTGCTGTAATGATAGTGTTTTTGTAGCACTGTATAAAGTCAAGTTGACAATAAAAGTAATGGAAGTGAACCTGGCTGTCCTTACGCTAATGTAGGTGAGGGCCCCTGTATTCTCCCCATTTGGTTGAACTCTGGGGGCAGTGATCAATGGTTTTGGAGTAATTTTTCAAACTGCTGCAACAGTGTCTGCTGTGACCATGTGACCTTGGCCTTCTGCATATGAATAGCTTACTGTTAGACTGGGGTTTACAGCAAAGAGTTGGCAACTCCATCTCAATCTGGAAACAGACCCTCACTTTGCCATGACTAGCCTGGGACATATTGCTGTGTTAGGAAAAACCTCTGCACCAAAGCATGGGTGCTGCAGCTGTCTTGTGTGCAGGTGGAGATGGGCACCTGCTGTCCCTGTGCCCGGGAGGCAGCGCTCAGTGCTGCGGCCAGGGAGGGCAATAGCTTCCCAAGCGTGCAGGTGGCCTGTTGCCAAGGGAAACTTAATATTCTGCTTTGAGCCTGTCCCTGGCTTTTTGAAGGGCTCCCCAGCAAGCTATCAAAATGAGAACACTAACAGCTGCTCTATCTGAAGCTGGATGTTCTCTAGCTCAAGAGCTCTGACAATGAGCGCTTTTTAACTAGAGCCAAAGTGGCTATCTCGTGGTTCAGACTGAATGGCGTAATTAGCTGGGCAATACCACGGTCTGTCCCTGCAGTAAAACTCACTGCAAGAAGGGAATATATTGTCTAACTGCTAAACTGCTTAAGATCCTAAGTACAGCTGACTTGTGTAGGCTAACTCAGTCTCTAAATGAGTAACGGCTGTCACAAACAGTTACCATCATAAAGGCTAAAATCTCTAGACTGAACTTCTAGGATATGAAAGACTTTCTGACGTTAAGTGTGTTGTGTGGGTTTTTTCTTTTTTTTTTTTAAAGAAGAAAATGGTTCAGTTTCCAGGAACTGCTTATGTGACTAACTCCATTTGTTTAGAGCAATTTCATTTACTCTGATCCCTTGAGAGATGGCGCAGGCAAGAGGAGTGTGAATGTATGGGATCCCAGGAGCTTGGATGTAAACCAGCTTAACAATGGGGCTGTAGTAATTTTGTTTTCTTCACTCCTGTTTGTCCTTCTTCTGTCAGATCTAAGCAGCAAAAGGCTAATATTCAAGTAGTCATCCATTGACAATAATAGCTCTCAGTAATGCCTTCCCCAGGTAACTAAACTAGGAAGCGTATGCAGGATATGTACAAAAATGGACTCCTCTGCCTCTCAAACCAGTTTCTGATTTTGTAAGTTAACCTCACTTCTTGAGTCATCTTCTGTCTACTGACTTGTGGCTTTCTTCCCTTTTTTGGGGGGGCATAATATCCTTTTTGAGATCTACTTCAGTTTTCATGTTTGGATCTTGGTGGTTTAAATGGCTTATGAAACAGTTTAGGTAATACAGAATATAAGGTATTTGCTGCTGTTAATATGGCCATCTGCAGCAACAAGGGAGTTTTCAGGATTTACAACACTTAATTCAGCTGGTCACTCATCTTCTAACTCAGAACGACACCTTTCATCTCTTTTACTGATATTCCCTGTGCTTTTTAATGTTGATATGGTGTTTCTGGGTAATGAAGCTAAAGCTGAGACTAAATTACCAGGTGGTGCTCAGCTCTACTGCAAGAAATTGCTCAGGTGCTGAGTCATAATATCTGGAGTGGCAACATTAATCCTACACTCATTTTCACTTTGTCAAATAACTGACAATTTAATGTGGCTGGCTTTAATGCTGCTTTACAGGTTCTGAAGCGGAACAGTATCAAGATGCTTTAAACCCTGTTGATGTGCAAAACAGGGTGTTATACTTACTACTGACCTCTGCTAAATGTGTTTTCTGGCATAGTATTTAATGCTGCATTCAGTAATCCGGGCTTAACGTGGAAGAAGAAAATCCATTAGATGAATTGTATAAATGCATGATGTGCTAGAAGCAATAAGGGGCATTTTGTGGGATTAGATTTTTAACACTTAATCCTGTGGTGGTCTGTAGCTATTCTTGTTGGCTTTCTTGTATGCTAAATGTACGGTGTAGTTAGCAACATGTTGGCAGGAGACATTCATTAGGAATGCAGCTGCAGAAAGTGATGATGTGCACAGCGAGGAGCCTGGTTATGCATGTTGCAAAGAAAAATAAGGAGGCCTTATGCTGTTTGCCCACGTAAGAGTTGAAGCATTTGCAGAGTGCATGGAGACCTTGGTGATACCAAGTTGGGAGGTGCTTGTCTGTGATTTGGCTGTAGAAGATGATTACAGAACACCACGGAATATTTTATAAGTGCAAACCCTGCCTTTGTATCTGAACTTAAATAGTTTTTCAAAGGGTGGTTAGTTTCATTGGTGCTGTGTGTTTGTGTTATGCTTGTGGCTTTTTTTTATAAAAATGTTCTTTAAATGGCAATGTCAGCATCTGCCAAGCATCTGCAGTTTCCATTGGCAACTGCAAAAGCTGATCCTGATATCCCAAAATCAGGTCAGTTGTAATGCTGGTAGCTTTCCAGGAAATGTGCGTACCGCCTTCTCTCCTTCTCCCCCTGCCTTGCCTTTCTGCAATGGGCAGATTGGTTGGATTCAACACTTCTAACTTAGCTGCCTAAAAACTAGGCATCTAGACTTTGTCAGAGTGAGGAAAAAGTAGAATAAATTGGTGTCAAAGGCCTATTTCCCATCAGGCTACAGATGTGTCTGAAGGTAGGCTGGAATAAATACTGAATTTCTAGACAGCTGAGGTTAGAAAGGAATACCACTTGTGTTAGTATTGCCTACTGAGAAGACTATGATTTTTATAAATAAATAAATAAATATATATATATATATATAACATACACACATATATATGCTGATTCAAGTACATGGTAATAATTCTAGAAACTCAAAGTCACGGTAGTAGTTATTGTGACAGGCTACTGGGACTTAATTCAGCAGTTGGTAGAAACATTAGGCTTACTTTTTTAGATTTTAGTCATATAATATGGTGTCTAGTAAGATTTTCTTTTTTTTTGCTAGTGTGTATGTAGTTTTCACTATGGCTTTGTCTTATCTGACTATAGAGGTATGTGGAAACTATGAGGAAAAAACACATTTCAAGTGCAATCACTAATGATAGTGTCAGGGACCAAGGCAATAAAATAGGAAGTAGTCAGCCATGAAATGGCCATGATGTTATCAATATTCCTAATACGTACTGTGGTGTCAGTAATTTAGAGATTGAAGCTGTTTGTTCATAGTAGTAAACACTAGCAGAGGATCCAGCCCTTTGTAAATCTGCTCTGTTGAGCAAAGTATCAGGGGAGTTCCTTTCTAGAGACTGAAGGTATGGCTAGTCCTAAAGTGGACGAGGAGGAATGTACTGATAATTGCTGCTTCTGCACAGAGTACATGCTACACTGCCAAAAAGCACTATGGTGAGAAGGCAGCTAAAATCAGGGCACTGAAATAAGACTCTTTCTGTTTGGCTCAACATAAACTAGAGGAATCAAACATACTGTAAATACAGTAATGGTTGGGTGCTTGCAGGCAGTAGGTTTTTGACTTGCATCCCTAAATTCATTTGTCTGGCTCTAACCAGGCTAACAACAAGCTACCCTAAAACTATGCCACTTTCTAGTACATGGGATTGCCTGGCTGAACCTTAGCAGAAATAATAAGCAGTTCAAGTGGTTGCTTTGCCTTAGATTAGGGAAATTGTAGGGGGAAAGCCTTCCTGTGAGCTCCTGCTTTATTTTCAGCAATAAGCTGATTGCCTAATCCAGGCTTATATTTTGGTCACTTAATGTTATTTTTTTAGAATTGGACTTTTAGTGGGGTGGGAATCCTGACTTCTAATTATGGCTGTTAACGTATCTTAATCTGTCTTGCAGCTTGACTCTGAAACTCTTGACTTTCTTAACCCATTCAGAAACTTGAATAATGTAATGCCTGGGAAAAAGTATTTGGTTTCATTTTTCAAGTTCTGAATGATCTCAACATGGAGACCTGAAAGTGCTTGTAAAAACTCCCTGCTTCTGATCTGGGATTTCCTAATTCTGTGGCTTGTGGCTCTGAAGTCAGGCCTTGTACAGAAGCTGCTTCGTTTTGCTTTATGCTTCAGTATAGCATCTCAATGTGCTAAGCATATGTACAGGCTAGCTGAAAGTAGCCCATTCACAAATAATGTGTCCTTGTGATTCTTCTAGACATGCAACTGATTACAGGCAAGTTTGGATCTCAGATGCCTCCACATGAGAAGAAAAGATTTCTCTAATTTCTTTCCGGTTGCATTTTCTGGCGCGAAAGCTCCAGAGGTAGCCTTTACATGGCAAAATGCCAGCTTTGTTTAATTCTCAGTCAAATAGCCTTTTTCTGCTGCAGAGTTGTGGCTGCAAAGCAGGGTTGAGAGGTTTGAGGTGGTCTTTAGGGTGTACAATTTCTGCATGACTCATGCTTGGTGCTAGTGGGGGGAGTATAGAGACTGTAAATGGTGCTCCAAGCTCACCTTTGTGCTGTGGCTGTCTTGGGGTAACGCCATGAGGGTTAGACAGGTTTGAGAGCAGAGGATTACTGAAAGGAATGAGACCTGTTGCCTCATCCCTTTGACCACGTATGTGAGATTTAAACATAGGAACACTGATACTCTGCTGGCAATATTATTCTTTAGAGCAACCTAGAAACGAAGCCTGTGTATAGATGAAGACACGCATATAGGTTCTGCCAAGAAATCTTGTAGCTAGCTAAATCCTGAGTTTTGTTGTCTCTTACATTTTTAATCTCGATCCTTGGGCTGTGTTATGCCTCAGATCTGACGAAACTTAAGCATGTAAGCTCAAGAATGGGCTTTCTTGGGAAAATCCCAGTGGTCCAAAAGAAGTTTGCAGCTACGCGATGCAGGCATTTGTGCTGACGTAAGTTTGCCCTACCCTTGGTAAATCTTCACTCTGTTCCAGAGCCAAGGTGCTTCCTTGCTGCAACAGCTGCTTTTTCTTGTAGTTGTCTGGTGTTAGCAGGCATTTACTTTGGAGCAATGCCATTTGTGTAGCTGACCTTAAACTGTGGGCTAAGATTGTTTTAAGCCGGTCATGAATCTCTTGGTTGTGAATGTGCCATGGCAAATTACCATGGTGTAAGGACTTGATGCTGCCACACTTCTGTGGCATACTCGTGTACAGGCATAAGTACAAGTAGATATGTGAAGAACTGTAGACATAACGGCTACTGAGCTTTCCTTCAAGTTGAACAGAAGACCTTCTGTGCTGGGCTACCTGGCACTTAAATTTTAGGTTACGATGCCAAGGTGTGTGCTAATCTGTAAGTGAAACTGTAGCTAGGTACTTAGTAGGTCAGTAAGCCTGTTTGTTTGCCTGCCTGCTTACGTATCTGAGATTTCCGATTAAAACGTCCCATAGTTGGATGCCCTGTTGAACGGGGACTGTGGTGTGCCTTTTCGAGTTGAAGGGGGTGACCAGTGGCTCTACGCTTACTGTGTGTGACTTGCTCTTTCTGGATTTGTTTTGCATTCCCTATTGCACATGAGCGCAGCTGTAGTACAGTGGGCAGAAGATGCTTCAGTGGAGAATACCCCTTGGCGTGGTGGTTGGGACTCTTGGCACGTTGAACCAGTGCCAAGGGGAGGACTTCTGCTTCAGAGCGCAGAAAACAGAGTGCGAGTCCCCCTGCTTCTCCTGAGTCTCTGGCCCTTAATCATTTCAGATTCAGCCACTCTTCCTGCTGTCTGGCTTTTGGAGTGTCCTGAATCCCAGGGTAGCACAGGAAGGTTCATACCCACTGCTGGGGTCTCTGCAGTCTTTGCACAACTGACTCGGCTCAGAATTTTGCCCCACAGCTGAGTGCTGACCGCACAGGTGCTGGAAGGTCATGTTTGCCGTCAGAGCCCGTCAGTATTTGGTTCATCAGGGTACAGAGGCTTATTAAACATACACAAACAATATTCAGACTTGTTAAATGTTTGTTGTGGCAAGAAACCTAATATTGGGAACCCAGGTAGCTGCATCAGTTTAAACTTTCACACGAAAAAGGCAAAAACCCTTGAGTTTCAATTGAGCAAGTGTTTAACCCCCCACCATGCGCGCGCACACCCACACCCACTCATACACACAAAGTGATTTAAAGTCTTTGCACTAGCATGCATAAAACAAGCCTTTTAACCTCAGCACATGTTTTTAGCCTACTTCTGAACCCAGCAAGGAACAATTGTATTTTAAGTACCAGCTTTTTAAATTTATTTTTAGTGTTGAAAAACAGTTAATGGATAGTGCTGCTTGAATTGGAACATGATAAATACCTTTCAGATGGTTTTCTGAGCATTGCCAGCCCAGGTCAGTCCTGGGGTCAAGATTTTGTTGTTGTTCAGTTAGTGCTTTTGTTAATTTAAAAAAAAAAAAAATCTATAGAGTGAAACAAACTACTTAATTGCCTTAATTGAAATTATTTTTTCTGACTTTTCACTCTAAAGGTAGCCTGTTGTTTTCTCTTCATTCTGTTTCACAGTGACTAAAATAATTCTACTTTTTGCAGGCTCACATTAAATTTCCTATTGACTATCCCTATTCACCACCTACCTTCAGATTCCTGACCAAAATGTGGCATCCCAACATTTATGAGGTAAGATTTCTTTTTTTGTTGTTGTTTTCCTTCAAACTAATGAATTTCTCTTCAGGCGAGAATGTGTTCTAATTATAAAAATTTAGGGTATTGAAGGTATTAAATATCTCTAGCCATGACCAAAATGGCTAGTTGTTTATGTTAAATGTCAGCTTCATGGTTGAGCAGTCAAATCTAAACTTTGGAGGAAGTGCTGTTTTTTCTGGGAGGGATGGAGCCTTTCTCATACCTGCAGGCACAGCAGGCAGTCCCAGCTGAAGCACTGTGCCGTGGCTTGGCAATTGGGAGAGTTCTTGTAGTGGGGGGTCTTATCCTGCTGCGATAGTTTGGCAATTAGTAACTATACATAGTATTCAAGTATGCTTTCATTTGAACTTATTCTGCAAATAACTTGGGTAATGGAAACAAAAAATATCAGGAATTTGAAACTGTTTCTTACAGCAATTGATCTACAAACAAAAGGATTTGGGGACCCAGGGCACTCCCAGTAAGAAGTCTGAGCTAGGCTAGAGTCACGCTTCCTCATATTTCCCTCTTCTGCCCCTGAGAGCCTTTCACTCTTTGTGGTCCCCCATCTCCTGGAGAAGTCATGCTCACCCTGGCCACCCTTCAGAAAGGGTGGACAGATACCTCTGGATTTAATGTTTATTAGCCAATTTAGAGTGACCCTTAGTTAAGTGCATGTTTGGGGTGTGTTTGGAGGATGTAATGCTGTGTGCTGTAGGTCTATGATTGGATCACAGTGCACGTAGGCAGCAGCTCCCTAGAGGAGAATGATTTTATATAAATGCTCTTTAGAAAGCAACATTCCCCAGCCTGAAAGCATGCCTAGTACAGGCTGTTTGGAGAGATTTGGGATAAGGTCAAGATAGAGCTGAGTGCTGGGGACGTGCTGCGATGAGGACATCTGTTTTAAAGCAGGAGCGTGCTGGTACGTCTTGGTATAGCGCAGTGCTCTGGTGCATTAGCTTAGGACCTGATGCTGGCCCAGCTGTGCAAGTGCTGCAGTGCTCAGGCTAGCCTGTGCCATTGCTTGGGCAACCACATATCTGTGAGGCTGTTCTGTTTCTGAGACTGATTTTATCTGGTGTTTTCTCAGGGATCTTTACCATGTGTTGCGCAGTGTGAATAGACCAAGTTATACTCCTTGCTAGGTTTTCACATATCAAGTGGCCTTTACAGTTTGTCCTGGAGCCTGGTTGAATTGAGCTGTTATGTTGAAGAGCCCATGTTGAGCAGCAGCTCAAGACAGGGTCTAGTAGTGCTGGTGCAGAGATGTTGTCAGAACGTCTTTCATTATCTGGATACAGTATTGTTTCTAATCTCAGTACTAAAAATTCAAAATTACCAAATTTAATAGAGCTATATTTGGAAGTTGAAGGCCCATTTTTGGATCAAGCTTGAGTTAAGCTTTTAGCGGCAGCCAGTCAAATCCACACTGAATACTTGGATGTTCCAAACAAGCGTCAGCTTGTCAGAGCTGCTAGTTGAGTAGTTTCTTATGAGGGCTGAAGGCATTTAAAAATGTTTTTGTTGGTACACCTATGTCATCTTATCACATAAGAGATTCAGAACACTTCCTTTAGCTCTAGTTCAAAATAGGAATGTCACTTTTCCTCACTACAATCAGTGGCTTTGGATGAAGCCTTGGGCTTGGAAGGTTCTTTTCTAACAATTTGCTGCTGTTGCTAAATGTCCAACCTGGAATGAGCGTACTTCAGGTGTGACAGTAAAAACTTGATTTTTTTTTTTCTTTTTTTTTAAATCTGAGCTTGCTCTGATTTAGGCATAAATTGCCAAAAGCTTCTCCAAACTTCACTAGAAAACAGGATAGTAATCTGCTTTAATTCCTGGATGCTCAGGAGGATTGTGTTATGCCCAGGGGTCATCCTGAAATCAGTTGTCTGACCATCTTCTCTGACTTCAGTCTTGGACTTGACACAGAATCTAATGTATAGTCAAGGATGATGTTTCTGTTTCAGCTACATGGGAGTTTGATTTATAAATAAAGAAAACTTTGAGACCTGCAGATTATTGCAGCTCCATACTGTAGATGCTGTTTCTGAATCCAGAAATTCTCATGTAGGAGGTGAGTGGGAAATGGTTATGTTACCAAAACAGTATGTACAAAAACTGAATCTTGGAAAGGGCCTTTCCCGGTACTGGTGGGAAAGGCAAAAAATTGGCTCCAGAAACAACTGAAGGTAGGAGGGGAAACTAACCCGAAACTTGATGGGTATATTTTGGAGTGACTCTTCAAATACTGCCATGAACAAAAACTACAAAGCTGAGAGCTGGGGTATTTCTTGGAGCTGAGGGAATCTGAAGCAGCTTGCAGGCTCTTTTGGAAACAATGCCCAAGCAATGAAGATGGGGGGCACTGGGATGACTGCAAATGAAACTGAGAATAAATCAGCAAAGGGCTTGAGGTTTGAGGGTTTGTTGGGGGTGGGGGAGGGGAACCTCTCAGTATAATGAAGATGAAAGAAGGTAGCAGTTTGCAGAATCTGCTGGTGAGACCAGAAGGAGAGGTTAAGGCTGACATTCTACTTCTAAGCAATAAGACTTGAGTAACTTGTGTGTTTTCTGTATCTCCAGTTTACTCAGGCCATCAGTTCAATTTTGGTCAAACTGCGTTTAATACTAGGTTTTATTTTTAATAAGGTAACAAGGCCTTCCAGTTTTGTCCTAACAGAAGTGTATTTCGCCTGCTTTGTTTGTTCCTCCTGCAGATGAGTATACCATCCTCCTTGTTTATGTCTTTCAAAAATATGCAGAGGATGGCTGTCCCCTTGATTACACTGATGCATAAAAACCCATGTTGATCTCTCCAGGTCCCGTGGCACTTTTGCTCTTCCAAGCTGTTGTGCAGTGCTGCCCTATTTGAATTCCAAAGCACCTAACGTTATTTCAAGAGAAAAACTGTTTACTGCTTTGTTTCTCTTGTGTTTCATATGGCAAAATATGTTGGCCCACATTCTGAATGCTTACCTGATCGTATGAGGAACTTCCCCCCAGCGTTAGGGTGCTTTCTTATGGTCAGCAGTGCTGTATTCTCCCAGGAGATATCTAGAGAAGAAACCGTAAACTAACGGCAATTAGGAATAAAACCAGAATAGTCCATAAACAGAATTTCACATTGGTAAGCTTAATTTTACCTTGAAGTGATATTAATAGACTTACAGATTGGACAAGACTTTTTAGGACCTCAGAAGGAAAGTGTTCTGTTTTTTAAAACTGTTCCAGCAAGGTAGATGTATGCTTGGGTATTCAGCAGCTCCAGGTGCTACTTTGGTGTTCATAGTTATGTTCTTGACAAAAAGCTGCTTCAGAATGACGAAGACTTGCTAGATTAGCATAGCTGGCAGGGTTAGCAAGCAGCTGAATTCTAGATACTGATCACAAGCCTCCAACATTGAAGCAGGATCTCAGCTGACTATAAAAACAAATGTTACTGTTAATCATGGTGAGGCTCTTCAGGTGAGTTGTTGCTATCTGTAGCTGTGATCACTGGCTCAGGCTCAAAGGCACGGATAATGCTACTGTGAGCAGCACTGCTTTGAACCCCAACTTCTGTGGGTAGAGCAGTGTTGGAGGGTGCTCAGGACATATCTAAGACTTTGTGCTTGGGGTGTTGCCGGTTCGTAGTGTTGAACAAAACTGATCTGAAGTCTCCCTTGTTCCTATAATCAGCTTTTATCTTAGATCAGGGTGACAGGGGACAGCATGAAAGTTACCCATCAGCTGAGGCTGTCACCTGATGGTATAGGACTGCATGTCCTTGTGAGTAATTTGAGTAGCTGACTGCAAGAGGAAGCAAGCCAGCAGGGCTTGGTGAGGCCAAGATCTGTTAGATGGCCTTGGGCCCCATCTGCACCTTCACTCCATCCTGCAGTAAGGTATTGGTACCCTGGGAACCATTGGAGTCAGCTTCAATGGAAGATATTGGCCATGAGGAATACTGCTACAGTACTCCTACGTAGTAATAGCATCCTAGAGTGCTGTTACTGATAGAAAATTGGTGTTACAGGCTTCTTGAAGTGTTTATAAATGGTAGGCATTATGAAGCTTTAAATCTATATTCAGGCCATAACACTGTTAAGTAAGACACAGATTGAGGATTATGTGGCTGTATGGCTTCCATATGGTGCCAAAATATTCTTCCTCTTGCATGCTGGAATGGATTTTTAGAGAAACCCTCAGAGCATCTCCTGCTTTTTCACCTGATATTTCAAACAACTGTGCCTAAGGAGGGGAGCGGCTTAAGCCTGCCCCTCACCATCTGTTCAAACCTTCTTATGTCCCAGGAGAAGTATTGCTTTGATAGCTGGGCTAGTGTAGAGTGCTAAACCCTTGGATTTAAAGATTCCTGTAGCTAACTCAGTTACTGCTGGGGGTGGGGGGAGAAGGAATTTAACCCTAATTTAGGTCTCATGTAGCTACAGCTAACTTTTATCACTGTGTAACACTTGTAATCTAGAGACCAATTTAGCTGTATGCAAAGTGTGTGTGTTTGGTTTGTGGTATTTTTTTGTTTTGGGTTCTTTTTCCCTTTGCCACATTATTTAAACCTGTTGACCTCTAATTGTTTTGTACCCCTTTGCAGACCAATCCTACTTTTAGGAAGAGGAGGCTCTTGAGCCTATAGACACAACAGACCTAGGATGAACTGAGAGCTGTTCCAGCTCTTCCATATTTTTACCGGTATTTGGGGGCTTCCATATGCACACAGTTTTAGTTGCTCAGAACATAGCCAAAGTGGTGGAAGTCAGTCATCAGACCTTACCTCAAGCAAGCCTGTGTTCAGCTTTTATTTTTGTCTTGCAGAACGGAGATGTATGTATTTCAATTCTTCACCCACCTGTAGATGACCCACAAAGTGGAGAGCTGCCATCTGAGAGGTGGAACCCTACCCAAAATGTCAGGTAAAAGCGTGGAAAAGGTGATGCGCAACAGTTGCCTCAAAGGCCAGTCATCTCTCTCTCCTTCCTAGACTAAACCCTGTGTTGGGAAAAAAGACTTGGAAGGGAATTTAAGACTTTAGGGGCTTTAGGGCTTGAGTCGGGTAGAAGCCAGGCTTCCCCAGTTGCCTCTTTAGATGCTACAGTGCTGTGTCCTGAGGCTGGGCTAACAAAGCAGACTTCTGTCCTGTTTGCAATTTTTCATATTCTTAAAGCAAATTATCTCAAATGTTCTAGTCTTTTCCAGTCCATGTTATCTTACACTTAAGTTAACCAGACTCCTCTAAGATATGATCAGATAAGATATGATAAGATATGGGAAAGAATGTCTTTGAGTTTTCAGGCCCAGTAAGAATAACTTTTTACCTAATCCTACACAATGTTTGCCTTCTAATACTTGTCCCCATTTCCTTCTCTACAGTATGGTGTCCTGAACAGCTAGGTAGTTTTCTTTCACTGCCAAAAACTGAAGGAATCACAAGGTACCAAAGGCATTCAAGACTAACATATTTCTTTAAAACATCTCAACTATGATTTTCATTTCCTTTGCAAAACACCTCTAATAAATGACCGATAAAAGTAGTGTCAAATAGCAAATCACTGATGTGTGCAGCAGGAATAGTGACATAGTGGGGGGGAGGGGGAAGGTTGGAGCAAAGCTTTGCCCTGTTCTAACTCAGATTCCTTATCCAGATAAGGTTAAAATGATTGCGTCTACTTCAGATTTTTAGGTTATCACATGAGAATTCTACTTCTTTTCAGAATGATTTTCTAGATGGTAGTCCCCAACTCTAAACCCCCGTTTTTAATTGGTAAATCAAGCTAGGAATCTCAGCTCATAAGAGGGAATGCAGCTATCTGAAAAGGGTTGTCTGACAGTTTGATTCTGCTTTTATCTAATTTGGTTTGATAACGCTCAATTGAAAAGAGCCTTTGTCAAAGCAGAGCTCTAGCAAAGGGGATTTATTGGATTCTTGACCCTTGGAATAGGATTGTAACGCACACTACAAAGTGCTGAACTAGAACTAATGTGGCAGGAAACTAGCAAAGGTAACAGTCAGCAAATTATAACAACTGATATTCCCTCCTGGAGTGTACTACTTCAAGGTTAAGAAGGTTCAAGAAATGATGTGTCTTTGTTGCATGAAGTTCTGAAGAGTAGGGAATCTTACATTTAAAAGTTAAAGGTCGTCATTTTCCGTTCAATCTGTCTCAAGTACAGCAAGTATGAAGCAGCCTCTGAAAAGTTCTAGTCCAGGTTTAAAAAAAAAACAACAAAAAAAAACCCTTAAATTCAGTTTTAAACTTTATATTGCTGAGCTGTGTTTACCTGTTCCACTGCTCACGTGGCTATTAAACTGGTTTTCTTAGATTTGACATAATCTGCTTTGGTTGTTAGGACTAGCTGGCAAGCTTGCATTCACAGTTACGAAGCAGCTTATGGTACTGATTGTTTAGATCACGTAAACGCTTTGAGTAGCTCGTTATATAGAGCCCGGAAAGCTGGACATGAAATTTCTCATCTTGCTAATTCTCCTATTCCTGCTTCTCCTCACTTTGGTACATTCTTTGACGCTTACTCTCATGGAATGTTTTAGGCTTAAGAGTGACATTTCTGTGGGAAAAAAACGTTCCTCGGATATATCAGCAGGCACAGATAAAAATTGTACTTAACTGTTAGCCCACTGAACTTACTCACTGTCACTTTGCTTCCTGAGCATGCCCGTTTTTGTTGGCTTTTGGCTGCCATAATGTATTGAACTGGTTGCAGAGTGCTGCCCAGATCAAATATCTCTATCAATGTAGTCCAAGCCAAGTCCTTTCACTTTGGAGAGTAAAAATGTGCTATGCCAAATCTACACCTATGTCTGGAGATGGCTGTAAGAAGCCACAGTGTGGATTAAAGCTGGAACAGAATCCTTTTCAACAAGGCTGCATTGTTAGGGAGCCCCCAAACTTCAGTCTTCCTAAATGTCTGTTTTGGTTTGGATGAAATTCATCCATCTGAGCTTGTCATGCCCTTCTGTTGATATATGGAGAGAAACGGGCACTGGTCAGGCCTGATTCCTTGAACCTGCTGGTTTCTCTTCACTGATGCTAAAGGGATCTCGAGTGACTAGTTCTGATGAAGACAGCAGAACTGTAAACCTTTAAAGCAAAATGGCATGACTATTGATAGGGTATAGCTGACAGGGTAACTGGGGAGGGACGAAGGTAAGAAAACAGAAGGGAGACTTGAAATCCCCACTCTTTATCCAGACAACTTGCATATATCTAGCCTGTGAGAAACATCCCCAGGAATATTGCATAGGTCAGTTTGTCTCCTGTCAGTGCAGTTAGTGTCCAGTGCTGAAGATGTTTTCAGTCAAGCTCTTCTGTGGTTTGGGTCCTGTTGGATACCATGTACTAGGATTCCTCTGTGCTGGAGTACCTTATCTACCCACTCACAAAAGCAAGGTTTGAATCGGAGTGCGATGCCCAGTTCTTGGGATATCAACAGTCTTGATTAACGCATCAAATCGTTTCCGTGAATGAGCAGTGCAGAGAGCCTCACCTCTGATAGCCGATTACCTTGGTGACCTATTCAAGTGGCTTTGCACTGACTTTGGGGTACCCAAGTGGAAATAGGCTTGTCTTCTCTCCACTGATGGAAGCGTGGTGGAGTAGATGCTAAACCTTGATACTAACTCCTGCCCTGGGCCTTCCTTAAGCTGTCCCTGCTCTACAGTGAAACTGCTGTAATACTACTGGACCTAACAGGCTGGCTTTATAGCTTATTTGCTCTGGTAGTATTTTAAATAAATCCTTGAGATGGATGAAGTGAAAGAGAATCTTTCTTCTGCCCATCGTTCCAGTCTGACTAGACAGCTTTTTCCAGAGCTA
Organism: Struthio camelus; assembly: GCF_040807025.1. Classification (NCBI taxonomy): domain Eukaryota; kingdom Metazoa; phylum Chordata; class Aves; order Struthioniformes; family Struthionidae; genus Struthio; species Struthio camelus. Next base: position 59,839,597 of record NC_090981.1, on the reverse strand, counting down.
TCATTCTCCTTTCCTACTGAATTACAACGTTTGGAAAATAAACTCTAGAAGACTGTCCTGATAGCTGTGCTGAACAGTCTGGCCAGACATAAGTATTTAGTTTGAAAATTTTTCAAGAAACTAACCATCCAAGTGACCAAGCATTTCCTGGAATTGTATCCCAGGTAGCTGTTAGATTTACTTAGCACATACTGTTTTGAATGCATTTCTCAATCAGTGTAAGTACAATTGACTGTAGTCTCTTTTAATAATCAAGTTCTGCAGGGCAGTTTCTATGTACTGTTGTATTTCAAGACCTGTTATTTGTGTCCTTTCCTTCCATTTAAATTCTGAAGCTTTTGCCAGTGGGACAGCCTCAGGCTTATAAAGCTGTTGTCCTGCTGGCTACAGCCAAGTGACTGGGTGTGCAGAGCTGCCAAGTGTGGCCTGCTGTTGAGTTTTTGTGCTTGTGCCTCTCATGGCAACATGTTAGCACCAAAAGGCAGAAGCTCTGAAACGCAGAGGGCTGTAGGAAAAGCAGGTTCAGCTAGTTCCATGCTGTTGCTAGAAATCCAGGAAAGTTGTCTGTTTGCTGGGGGTTATGTGACTGGCTTATGCTAGTTTTGCTGAGTACCAGCAGCCAAATTCTGCTGGGCCCTTGGTGGTTTGCCTGGGTATTGAAAAACATTTGTATTGTCTTCCTGTTGCCATGTTCACATGCTGCTGCAGTGTCCCAAGAGGTGCACAGGCTAAGGTCTGAGGAGAGCTGATACCTAGCTGCAGCACCAGCCTGCTAATGCACAATTGGGCAGAGAAGGTGGTGCAGCCTGATTTGAGTGCCTTGGGTCCTAGTGGTCCCCTTTGCTCTGCTGGGATGGGCAAACACCCCGGCTTTCTGCCGGGAAGCTGAGAGTCATGAGGAGCAGGCTCACCAAGCACATTCCCAACCCTGTACCATCCACAGGCAGCATGGACAAGTTGGATTCTGGACTCATCTGTGCTCTGCCTGCCACCCCCATCTCAAACGTGGATAGAAGTGATGGGCCAAGTGCAAGAGTACACTTGGCTTTGTGCTCCCTTTCCACCCTCTTGTTTCTCCCTCTCTCCTCTCTTCTAGCTAGCTAGAATTGGATCTTTTGGGTCAGACGGCAAAGGAATGGCCACTGCAGTTTGGTCTAGATGGGAACAGTTGGGCATGGCAGCTGAATGACTTTCTGAAATGTGGTTCTTAATCTGTGCAAAAGCACTTCCAACCCAAAAGTATCCTTCAGTTGGGTCTGCAGAGGTGCTATGACAACACAAATCTTTTAGCTCATCCAGAGGGAAAGAGCTTTCTGATGTGCTCTGAAGTTCATTGCTATTTTGTCTGTAGTCAAATTAGATCCTTGACAGTTTGTATCATATCACCTTCCCTATGAACTTAAGCACCAGGCCATCAGCATATATATCTGCTCTCATTTCAGCTATTGGTTCAGTTATCCTTAGCTTAAGTTTTGGCCTTAAACAAATTTCTGATGTATCACCTAAAGGATTCATGGGTGCCCAGAATCCATGAATCCTGAGCTCTAACTCTGCTATTGTGGTTACCTTTTCCAGGACTATCTTACTGAGTGTAATCTCTTTGCTTAATGAGCCCAACACGTTCTCTCCTGCCAATGTGGATGCATCAGTCATGTTCAGGAAATGGAGGGACAGTAAAGGAAAAGACAAGGAGTATGCTGAAATCATTAGGTAAGCTTTGTCATGTGTGGTGCTGCTAGTCCCCTGCTTTGAATTCTGTAAAACAGGCTACCTGCAGAATTTGCTGAAACCGAATTCTCACGGTGGTTGTTTCTCTGGAAATTAAACTTTGCGCTGTTATTCTAAGCCCTGGTTTCTGGTCTGTAGGGCTTTCAGTACTGAAGTGGTGCAGGCTTCTAGAACAGAAGGGCAAGGGTGATCTGTCTTCAACTTGGTCTTTTCTTCACACTAATCTGGCATGATGCTCTGCAAAATCTCCTGGCTGCTAGTAAATCCTAGTTGAAGTCACTACTTGCCTTCGAGCACTGCTGGCATTGTTGGGGATGTGATTCAAACTGACTGCATCCCACTAATTCTGTGCTTAATGCACTCATGAATCATAAACTTGTCCCTCCAATTTGAAGGAATATCAGCAGGATTTAGCAAGCATTGTGAAGCTGGGTTTGATTAGCTTGAAGCACTGTTCGGTCTTGACTGTCCTTTCCTCAAAAGTTGGTTTATCAGGTGCTGTTGGAAGGCAACATAGACTTTAGCCAGTGTGGCTGTGGAACTGCAAATGGGCAGCCCTTACCGCAGTGTGATTTCTGTCACACTTGCCTGGCAGAAGACCACATCTGCATTGGTTCAGCTGTTGGGCCTGCAGAATACCTGTTGCTGGAGCTAAGCAGCATTGTCAGTTGCTGGCCTGAGCTGTGCAAGGAGCGTTATTGGGAGATTATCTTAGTCCCTCAAGCTGCGTTGGCTTCAGTGGCACTGGATTTATTGCATAATCACAGTATTGCAGACTGTTCCTGAAGAGCAGGCAGGAGGTGGGTGAAGGGACAGGCTGCCACCTGCTCCTCTCCTGCTGGGAAAGAGCACTGGTGAGTAGCAGTTCATAACCCAGGTGCTGCCTGGAGGCACTAGCTAGAGCCTCTGTCCTGAAGCAACAGGAAACTCTTGTATCCTGCCAGCCCCCAAACAGTGTCAGGTTACAGCTGTGTCCTGGGGTGCAGCTGTGAGCTCTACAGGGGAGCAGAGAGGTGCCAAATGCTCCTGGAAAGCTCCGTTCTGAGCATATTGGGGTAGAGGCATCAGTGGTGGAGAAGGCTGTTGGATAGCATCTCCAAAGCCATCTCAGATAAGTCATCTTGGGAAACCCCTGAACATCCCTTCTGTGGCAGGGCAGCTAAAGTAATGAAACTTGCTCTGAGCTCTGGCAGGTGTCTAACACAGAACTCTGCAGAATAAGTGATTTTTGTGTTGTAAAAAGAGTGCATGTTGAAAACAAACTTGGAGTACTTCCAAACCCAGGGCTATGGGAAATGAATCTGTTTATAGTACCATTTGTGATGCTTCAGCCAAGCATTAGCAGCAGTTGAAATAACTGTCCTGACTCTGAGCTGCCAGGAGTGTTTGGCTGGGGGTGCTGAGGGATAGCTGTGCGTACAGAGAGTTGAGATAGTCGAGTTGTGCTGCAGCTGGCACGCAGTTCCAGTCATGTTGCTCTGTCCTCCTTCCCACAGGAAACAGGTTTTGGCTACTAAAGCCGAGGCAGAGAAGGATGGCGTGAAGGTCCCCACTACGCTGGCGGAGTACTGCATCAAAACTAAAGTGCCTTCCAATGACAACAGTTCAGATTTGCTTTACGACGACTTGTATGATGACGACATTGACGACGAAGATGAGGAGGAGGAAGATGCCGACTGTTACGATGATGATGATTCTGGCAATGAGGAGTCGTGACCTGCTCCCTCTATGCCCCTGTACTGCCCTGCCGACTCAGGCCAGAAGGGAGCAGCGGTAACCTAGCAGCAGTCCAGCAAAAAAGTGTGGGGGGGGGATCAACAAACTTTTGTCTCCTGCTGTCTCCTGTTGTATGGATCTGTTTGCTCCTTTTTTATGGACCTCTTAGAGACCCTCCACAGAATGTCTGAATTCTTGCATTCTTAACCCTTTCATCACTGTATTATGATTTCTTTTTAAAAAAGAAACTCCCCTTTTCACTTCTCTACGAAACGCTCACAGCGAAACAGGTTTGCTCGCGTTTAGATTTTTGAATTAAATACAGTCTTGCATTGAGATGTTTAATGTATTTAAAGCTGGAACAAACCCATTGGAAGCTGGGTTTTTGGGAGCTCAAGCGCTGCATTTACTGGGAAGAAAAAAATCCACACAAAGCAAATTGCCAAGGTTTAGCTGCTCCATTTACAATAATAGCGTGTGTACATTCGTTTAGCCTTGTGGTGGTGGCTTTTCCTTTTTAAGGTGTGGGGCGGAGAGTGTAAAGCTACTGTGTGTTGAGCTTGATGGGATGTTACTGAAAGGTACAGTATTCCTTTTCAGCCTGCTCAAGTTAGGAAATAGCTGGCCCCTGGAGCCTCAGAGGGCACAATCAGCTTTGTCTCTGGAAAAGGCTTGTGATATGAACCCTAAAATAAACACTTAACACTTCACATCTGTACAACTGAGCCCTGGGTTGCTATTTATTTGATCTTATTTTTTTCAGACTAGGTTGGGGTTGGATAAAGTACTGTTCAGTTTTGCAGTGCTGCTGAGATGTGCTGCCAGCTGCCCCTCTGGAGGGAGGAGACAGACGTGCTTCCTGGCTGCCAAGAGGGCCTCCCCAGAGGTGACAGCAGGCTGTTTTGGCCAGTGTTCATCCTGACCTTGTCTTTGGAATTGGGAGAGACGGATAGATGCTCTAGTCTCCTGCTCCAATGCTTGCTAGCAGGCCTTGCTTCCTGCAGCTCAACTCCAGTGCCCACCTGAGCCTTTTCTGCTGTGCACGTAGGTCGTGAGGTGGCAAACAGCCTTGCTCTAGCTGCGCTGTCTGTGGGCTCTGGGAGGAAGGCAGGAGTCAAAGCTGCCTGTGACAGGTGCCTACCCCAGAGCTGGGGACACCAGGCTGCTTGCTCTCCCTGCTGCAGGCGCTGTGGTCAGTCTGTGGCATGGGGCAGAGGTGTGTGCTGCGCTCTCCTGCTGCGCACTGGCTGGGTGCTGGGCAAGGAGGTCCCGCAACCCTACAGGTAAAAGGGATGTGAAAATCTAAGGCTGGAGGAGGCCAGGGGTAGGGTTTGACAGGGTATTTAGCAGTGCGCTTCAGCCAGCGCATGGAGCTTGGCCTCCTGCATGTTCCTGGGAGCTCCTAGCAAATCTTTCTTACAGTCCCCCTTCCCCCTTGAGGAAGGGGGTTCCTGCATGCTCTTTTCTGCAGAACCTGATTACTCAGTCCCTCAGCACCCTAAACCCTTTGCAATGTGCTCATTTGGCTGTGGTGCAGTGGCCTGAATTCACCTTTAGGATGATACCTTGATCAGCAGCCAGTCTTGCCTTAGCGTGCCGAGCCCTGGCACTTCTAGGATCTCTTAGTTAGAGGAATGAGTCGGATCCTAGGTGCTTGTCCCTGCCTGGGTGAGCCCCTCCACTCCCAGAGGTACAGAAGAAGTTACCCTGGTAAGAGCTACTGGCTCAAGCGTTTGGCTCTGCCTCCCTTCTTATCTCAGGGTTTTCAATGGTACGTCACCAGCTGTGGTCTCCAAAGCAGTGCTTTGGTGGGAGCGAACTTTGTGTGATGGGGGGGTCTCCTGGCCACTCTCAGTGCAGCGGTTCTGCCTGTTGGCCCACAAAACAGGCAGAAGTGTCTGTGGGGCCATGAGTTGGCTGTGAGTACGCAAGCTCTTGGCTCTGCTCCCTGCCTTGAGGGAGAGGAGGGGACAGCAGACCCTTGGCTGGGGGGAGGGGAGGGGTTGGCAGTGCTTTTTGTAGTGTTTAGAGCCATTTGCTGAAGTGAGCAAGGCAGATGTGCTAGCAGTGTTACTGGGGCTGGGGCTTGCTGTATTGGCAACAGGTGCCAGGTGAAAGGTTCGGGCTGCCTCCCAGGTGGGCCCTGCTCCTTCTCGCCCCAGGGCGTTCCTGTAAAATATGTCCTGCTGTACCATGTGGAATAAAAGCAGCCGAAGTGCTGGTGTCTTGTCCCTTAGCGCTCCCTGAGATGGTCTGCCCTCCTGCTTGCATGTTACCTTTGGAGGTAGCGGGACCTCTCCTGAACTGGCTGGCATGGGTGGCTTTCACAAGGCCCATGTGGCTTTGCTTGCCCTCCTCATCCTTCCAGGAGGGAGTGACTTGGTCTCTAAAGCACCTTTTTTGGTGCCAGCAGCTGGGGCTCAAGTGCAGCTAGTTACCTGTGTGGGGACAGCGTGAGCCCTGCCAGGCTAGCTGCTCCAATCCAGCCCCGCACGGGGAGTGCCAGCTTCAGCAAGCAGGACTGTGTGGGACATGATCAGACAGCAAGACCTAGGCCTAGCCCTGGGACTCCTTGCTGCAGGACTGGTCTTAAGATAGTAATGCCTGCCTCCTCTTGGGCAGCTTGCGTCTTGCAGGGAACCCAACCTACAGCTTTTTTTTTTTTTTTTTGGGGGGGGGGGGAGAAAAGCGAATAAGCAGAGTATTGCAACACTGACTGTGCTGTTGACTTGGCTTGAAACGAGGATACTGCATCTTTCAGGATTTCCCTTGTACTTTTGACCGTCTTCACTGTATACTCTCCAGTGACTTGTATTTTCAAGCTTGGTGTTGTAAGATGCATTATCATGACTCTTCTGTCCCCCCCCCCCTTTTTTAAGGCAAAAACAAAACAAAAAACATAAACAAAAAAAACCCCCTATTTTGAGAGCTCTTACATTAACCAGACTAATTTCTCTTCCCCACTGTCCCTTGCAGTGTCATTGCTTGTTGACTTGCTGGTTTCCTTTTTTTGAGATACAAACTGAAGTATGAGGGTTTTTTTTTTTTTGAAGCTTAATATTTAAGAGATATTGAGGAAAAAATGTTTACTTAATCTGTGTATTTGGGTTTTCTTAGCCCCTTTCTCCTGTCTCAACCAATATTAGCGTTTACATTTGCAACTACAACCCTATTCAAATGCAGTTTTCAACCATTCTGAAACCAGCAGGGTACACTAGATTTCTTAGTAGTTTTCTTAGCTGAAATCCCAGATGTTTTCCCTTTTTTTTCTTCAGTATAATTTACCAGAAAAAATTAATTGATGCATTTTTTGTGTTGTCTTCCCCTTCAGTAGTTATTTTTGTCTTTTCTGCACATCTGTCTACTAATAAAAAAAATGTGAAATGAAAATAGCCCTGTATTGTTACTGCCCTGTTAATTGAGCTGTTTTATTTGCATGAGTTATTCTAAGCTTTAAATAACAGCTATTTAGAAATAAGTTCTGCATCTTGGTCTCAGAGCATTACTAGAGTTATGCATATTTAACTATGCAAAAGGTTTGGGGAAAATAAAGCTGGTTTTTCTAAAGTGGCCTTGTACTCCACTAGAATAAAGAACAAACTGACTTAAAGTATGTCTGCAAAAATGCCCTGAGGACCTTGCTGTGCTGTAGAGTTTTCACAAGCCTTAAGGGAGGCATAAGTGTGTGAGAGATTTGACCTGTTTCACAACGTTCTTGAACAACTGGTAACTTGAAGCAGGACTCAGGGCCAACCTGCAGCCGAGAGGGGGACTGTGCTTTGCCATAAGACAGGGCAGAGCAGGCCCTAAGCACAGGATGGGGTTAGACAAGTTGCTGGGGTAGGGGGAGGGCTTTTTGTAAGCCAAATGTGCCCTTAAAGGGCAGTGCTGAAGGCCTGGGGCAGGGGGGGGGTGGTCTTTGAGCTTGCATGGAAGTCTGCTGTAGGATAAATCTAGGCCATATCTTTAACACTACAAGAAAATCTTCCTCCTGCTCCCATGCTCTTCTCTGTAAGCTGGATAGTGGGGGGGGGGGGGGAAGAAGGTTCTGCAGTGAGTGAATGCTGCAGTTGGTCTAAAATTAGGGGGAAGAAGGACTATTGTATATAAGCATGCACTTGGCAAAATTAGCAATGCAGCTGCTGCTGCGTTAAACACATTCACTGGCCTGAGCTGTCATGCTTGATGGCATGCTGTAGGAAAAGCTACTGCAGTTCAGGGGAAAAAAAAATTCTTTGAGAACTCACTTGCTAGAGCAGAGAAAGGGGACAGAGAGGATAAAGTCTCAATTTGGCAAAGAGGGTCTTGTAACTGCCTGGGGACCTGCAGTACTCACATGCTCAGATATCTTGAGCCAGTACCTTTTTTCATTCAGCTTGAAGTGTGGGGGGGAAAGAGGGGATGAACGCCACCTGCACCAATGGTTCTGGAGCAAATGAGTGCACTTTCTGCTTACACTGCACAAGTCTTCCGCCATTTATTTATTTTCCCCTGAGTGCAGCTCTGAAGCACTGGCTCTAACATGAAAACATGCTCAGTGCCTTCAGCAACAGCAGCTATAGAGAGGAAACTGCTGCAAAAGAAACCTACTGTAGCAGCCAGGGTAAGAAAAATAGACAACATCCTGTTTAGTCAGGCCAGTAAAGGAAGGGAGGAGATGGGGATGTAGGGAGCCATAGCACTGTAGAACTGGCTCCAAGACCTTGCGTTAACCAACATGCAGTGGTGGTAGTTGATGACCACTTGCTGCTTGAAGCAAAAAATGCTGCTGCCTGGAGGTAGGTGTTGGGGCAGCCCCCAGTACATGTGGGAGCACAAGGTGCAGCCCACAGCAGGCCTTGAGTTGCCCTTGCTTTGGTATGGGTTGTGGAAGAGGAAGACTATAGCCTTCAGCACCGCCCACCTCCTCCACCCAGAGCTGCTGATTTCAGGCTTGGAAGTCCTGTACACATGCAGTGGTTCAAGCAAAGCCTTTTCACAGCTAATGACAAGGGCAGATTTTGCAGCTGGCACCCATGAGACAGCACTGGACCACACTGTTTCCCTGCCAGGGAGCCAGGCATGCCTCGCAGTTGCTCTGCAACAACTGTAAAAAAAAAAAAAAAAAAAGGGGGTGGTGGTGCAGAGCACTGACACTAACTTGCATGTGTGTTACTTGCTACGTTAACAGAGCCTAGGAGCTCATCCCTCACTGCCATGCTTGAGCTTGGCTCACTGTAACTCACGCTGCTGTTACCTATTAGAGATGCTTTTTGCTGTGTTCCTCCCTAAGACACTCAAAAGCACCCCGGGATGCAGGGTAAGCTGGTAAGACAGACCCCCCCCCCCCCCACCCTCTTGAGGCTGGGAGTTAGCACAGCTGTGGCTGTTCATGCCCTGCTAAACAACTCTTCTCAAGGTGCTATATGGACAAGATGGTTCCTGCCCTGTAGCAACATTGGTGGCACGAAAGCTCATCATGGCACTGCCATGATGGGTCCACTATGATACTGCAGGCATGGCCAAGGATTGACCTACTCCTCCTGTGGGATAGCAGTGCTGCTTTTATCAATTAGCGTCTAAAGCAAAGACGGCTTTCGTGGAGTGTTAAGGTTTTTTTTTTTTTTTTGAAAGCATACCATTTCAACATGGGCAGTCATAAAAACTGTAAGACAGCAGCTCTGAGTGCAGGTAAACAAGGTGTCATCACTGTAAGCCCTGTAGGATCAGGCAAGAGCTGCTAGGCAAGGACAGCATCCTGCAGTCAGTGCTGAAGAGGCTTCCCCAGCTGCTCTGGGCCTGCCCACAGGGGCAGTGCTGGGCTGTGAGCTGATTAGCTCCTCACCTCTCTCTCTCTGCTGCTTGGCCAAATACAGCTTCAGGTTTGCCCATGTCCTCTGCTGTGATGAAGAGCTACAGCCTCAGCAGTACAAGCCTGGGGCAGGAGCCGTCCCTCAGTTGTTCTCACTACTGACCTTCCTCTTGGTGCTCGCACATAGCAGCAGTGCTGCCTCAGCGGCAAGGCAAGGATGGTTTGTGCTGTTGCTGTGCTCCCTCCTCAACTCTGCTGGCTGCTCTTGCAGGGGCTAGGACAGAGTACAGGGACAGAGGCAACGTTAGGCAGCAAGAGTCAGGTTGTCCCCCCGACACAGCCTGTCACAGCAGGACCCCATCCCCTCTGCACACAACCACGGGGCGGGGGGCATACACTGACCTCCACCAGGCCCACAGCCACCGAGCTCTCAGCACCAAAGCGCACTCACCTTTGTCACCTTATTCCATGGCCTTTGCAGGCCCAACTACTGATTTTACCCTCCTGGAAGGGAGCCGTTGAGCTTTACTGCTTTTGTTCCAGGAGTGGGGGGGGCAAAGGGACAGGCTGTAAAAAGCAAAACTGCTCCTGGAGCCTTTGAAAATGCAGACAAACACCAGCGATACGCTCAGATCTTTATTAGGTGGAGTAAGGGCTAAAAAGAAATGAAACTCCTAAAACATTCACCGCACTGGTGCAGGACAAAAAGGACCAGGAGATGCCTCCATAGTCTTTGTTTTAAAAAAAGGGGGGAGGGACAGGTGAAGTTTCCATCCAGTAGCTCTGGCTATCCTGGGCAGGGTGGCTTGGGGCAAAAAGAGGTACAAGACACAGCTTATACTTTTATTTAAGAAACCGCTACATAGTTTTTGCCTCTAACGATGCAAAGAAGGTTCCAGGATACACTGAGCCATCCAAAGTCTCCTGCTAGAAAAGAAAAAAAAAAAAAGAAAAAAAAAAGAAAAGCAAAAAAAAAAGAAAGAAAAAAAACACCCTGTCTTTTTCTTTAAAAATTAAAAAATAAAAAGGTGAGGCTGCAGCTCAGGGCCACAGTGACCAAACTGCCCATGAGTTCATCTTCCACAGCAGGAGGGAGGGGGGAGACAAAAGAAAGGGGAAGGCCCACAAAACACTTTTTTTTCCTTTTTTTTTTTCTTTTTTTCCTTTTTTTCTTTTTTCTTTTTTTCTTTTTTCTTTTTTTTTTTTTTAGAGTAACAGCTATATTGGGGGATGGAGGCAGAAATCAAACCAAAAGGACGCATCTTGATTCTTCTTTTTTGGGGGCCAGGCCTTCTTATTTGCCTGAATTCAGAACTGCATTAAATAAATGGGCTCCAGCTCCAATAAAAATGGCGCAGTTTGTCTTTGACAGAGTTATAAAGCCCATAGAGCTTAAAAAACAAGGAAAGATGCCCTGGTGCGGATGGGAAATGAATAATTAGTTTCCCTACAAAGAAAATAAAACAGGCTGCAAGATGCAGAAAACCACATTTAGGCTCTATTACATTTACAAATACATACATAAATATATTACATACAACAGCAACTCAAAGAGGAAGCGGGCGAGTCACACAGAGGATGGCTGGCTGGCTGCAGTTCTCCCCGCACAGACGTTTGGCTGAGCAGTTACTTCTTCTCCTAATAGTTCCAGGAATGGGTTTCGGCTTTTCTTTTTTTTTCTTTTCTCCTCCTCCTCTCCTTTCATTCTCTCCCCCCTCCCCGGTTTCGGATTTAGTTTGTCCAGTATGGAGAAGTGCCATAGGCGGTTTTGGTAGCCTGAGACTTTTGCTGCATGGTGCTGGGTTGATTGCGCTGGCCAGATCCACCCTAGAAATTAAAGAGGATGTAAACATTCATCCTTTGTGGGACCCGCAGTATCAGCACTCCCAGGAGCACGCCACATTCAGCATGTCACCAGCAGAAGATCTGCCTCCACCAGGGACTCCGAAGCAGCCCTGACACCTTCAAAGACACTGACACCCCATCTTGGGGTGATTTCTGCTTCTCCTCAACAACGCCAGGTCTCACGGTCCAAGAAAAATGGCCATGAAGACACGACACAGGACAACAGGGAAGCGTCATCCCACCCCCCCTATCTGGGGCAAGTCAGGCAGCTCCAGTTGGCTGGTGAAAAAGGAGGCAGCCATCCCCCAGCACAGGGAAGAAGGTGTAAAGGATTAGTGAGAGAAGTTGACCACTGCAGAGAGCCTACAACCACTGCAGAGCCCCTACTCCAGACTAGAAATTCCCAAATGGATTTTGCCACCATTTTTACTGCAGAGGGAGATGGCTGACTGCCAGAGTGGTAATGCTGTGGAGATGATAGAGACTTGGGTGGTAACTATGCTATTTTCAGGAAAAAAACAAAAAACAAAAAAAATCACAAAAAACCCCCACACAATTTCCTCTCTTTCAGAAGACAATTTCTGCACAACAGCCTGTACTGTAAAATGCTGTCAGAGGCACAGGAACATAAGGAAGGAGAACAGTAGGATTGGGGACTGGCAAAGAGCTTTCTCAAGGTGAATGAAGACAACACACCAGGCAAGGATGTCAAACGTTCAGAAGTCATTTCTTGTTCCTGGACTCTAAAGCAGAACGCTATGTTTTTCAGGGAATATTTATAGAGAGGAAGGGAAGTGCAATGCTTAGTGAAACCAAATCGGAAATAGGAGTTGACATGCAATCTGCCAGGGGATGCTTCTTTTTTTCCAGAATTACAGTGCAAACGTTTGAATCTCTGATCTCCCTGCCCTGGCCAGGGAATGGCGGCGGCCTCCTCAGCTTCCCACCCCACTGGACATCTCCATTCTGTGCCCTAAGTCAGAAGGGCCTCTTCACAGCAGGGCTCACTCCCCACACACACTCCCAAGCTGGTGAATGGCATGTAGTCTGCAATCATTATCAAGGCGCTTTCCCAATGAGCAAAGCCAGAAAAGCAGACGTGGAGGTGCGTGGGAGCAATCTGCATTCAGGCACTTTGTAAAGGCCCAAGGGGCCGACTCACCTGCCCATCTTGCTGAAGATGGTGATGCAGCATCTGGGAGTGAGGCTGCTGATGCGCAGGCAGGATATGGAGAAAAGGGGCTGGAGCATAACCCGGGGCAGCACCAGGGTTCAGGGGCCCAGTAGATCCAAGAGCAGATGGCAGGCTGAAAGGAGGCGGTGTGCCAGCGTGGAATCCCTGCTTGTCAAACGTCTGCATAGGAGGCAACGGGGAGGTCATTAGAGACTTGTGTTAGCAGCCCCACGGTGACCAGACAAGAACAAGAGTGGCCTGAACACAGATCACTTGAACCTTTCATCAACCCTGTGAGCAAGCCAAGTCAGATCGAATACCTGCGAGCACTTCAGCAGATTAGTTTCAGTTCCTGTTCTCACCTTTATTGCTGCTTTAATGCCTGTATTTTTTTTTTAATTTCATTTCCACAGCTATGTCCCTTTTTTCCCCTAGCCTCTTTTTACTTAGTGTGATATGGGAGGATATAGTCGCCTGAAATCAGTCCTTCGCACATTGTGGGGACTCAAGAGTGGAATTATTCGACCAAGTCACGGCTGCCCAACAAGAACACAAGAAGAAATTCCAGTAAGAACTTTGTTCCTGTTGGCCAAAGCTTCACACCTAGTGCTAAGCAGTGTATCTGAGAGCTGGTATCCTACTCACAGGCATGGATCACAGCCAGACACCACATGGGGCTCGATTCCCACTACAAAGGGTGCAAAGAGTCTGTCCTCCAAAACGGAGGAAAACGGCAGTCGGATCTAACCCCACTGCACGCCACAGCTTGTCAAAGCGCTCTCTGCATTCCCTGGGAAACTACATGCACAGCCAGTAGCCACAAGACTCTCATAAGGCCCCAGGTGGAGCAGGCTGGTTGTGGTATCTGTCATATAGACCTACAGGTATCAGTGGTGGGCATTCCTACTTGGTCTCTCTGGAGAAAAGCAAACGGTCTCTTAACTCACCTGCTCTCTGGGCTATTCTGTCTAAAAAGGCTGGTGCCATCATATTTGATTTGGACACAGTACACATGAGGTGATAGCACAGAAAGCTCTGTGTCTATGCTAGCAGCCTCCATCATGAGTTGATGTGGAAAGAGGGGTGGGATGGAGGGTGAGAAGTCTCCCTAAAACCAAATAGAGTAACTAGAAGAAATACCAAAGTCTGCTGCCCGCAGGATGAACAGGCCTGGGATTTGCCCCTATCTGCCTTAGGCAAAGTCCTGCTGAGTTGCCAGTAAGCAGGGAGCCATCGGCCTAGCCTAAGGCCAGGGGGAGGAGGGTCCAGCGTTCCTCACCTGAGTCTTGTTATAGACTGAGCCACTGATATCAGGCACACCTGTGTTACTTGAGGTCACAGAAACACCTGGAAAACAAAAAGCCACCAACAATGAGAAAGCCAAACACCACCCAACTCGAACCCTGTGCTTGCTTTGCTCTTGACACCTCCGGAGGCCTCAGCGGATGCACCTTCATCCTTGGCCACTGCACCACATGCTCTACTGGGCTGCAACTGCTGGGTTTTCTGTGCTCTCAGACCTACAGCACCCCACACAGGAACAGAGAAAAGGGCTCAATTCCTCACTCTTGATGCAAAGCAGGAAACCAGCCCACTGGGATAAGTCATCCATGTCCAATACACACAGATTACAGCTTGGATTCAAATGCACTTCACTGGGCAGCAGCTGGCTGCACAGAACACTCATTTAGCTCAAGAAAAGCCAGCTTTTCCCCTAGGATTAGAGAGGCATTTGGCTCTATTACAGCATTCAAGACCTTTCCAGTAGTGCGCTGAGCAATGAGATTCAGCATCTGCCACACATTTGTGCTCTTGTACTTTCACATCATGCAGAAGGGGGGGGGGGGTCTGCAATGCTCCTCCACCCCTAGAGAATTAAATTATATTACAGATTGAGGCCGGCTTCCACCTGGATCAGCTCGTGCCACAATACGCTCAGAAAGCATCACTTATCAGCAAGGCAGCTCTCAAGCTGGCCACTCACTCCTGGTCTTATAAAGACCAGCTCTAGTCATTTCAATTGGATCAGAATAAAAGCAGTGGTTCCTTTGGCTAATGAATCAGGGACTGGATTTGGTGGGTCTGTACTGCTCTAAGATTGTACCCTTCCCAGAAGATTGCTCCTCTTTGCAGGCCACAGTTTGAGCAACTCTTGGTTGAAGACTTCAGTAGCGTCCAGTGCAGCTGGTGTTTCAAATGCACAGCAAATGCTTGGTATTTGCTTAAGCCCAGAGACGAACTAGTTAGTGCTAAGCAGTTCACTATACATTTCTCAGGTCTAACCAGCATGTGCAGAATAAAGCCTTCATGTAAGCTGTATAAATTCTTTAGCCTTTACAGTTACAAAGAAAACATTTCCAGGCATGAAACAATGCAACGAGCTATGGAGTGTACAGACAGCAGCTGAAACAACAGTTTAGAGACATGTGAACTGCCCTGCTCACTCCTAACACACAGCTAACTCAGGTGCCTAATAATGAACTCAAAATCCAGTCATTATTTGGCAAAGGACCATTTCAGCAGCAGTATTCAACTGCTCAGGGTTCAGTGACAAGGCACTGCTGCAGGACCACTATTATTCACCAAATTCAAACTTTGGCAGAGGAAACAGTTCACCATTTTCTCCCATGTGCAACTGTGAACAGAGCTGCATGTCAGCCACACAATCCTTAGGCAAAGTTCAGCCATTAGGCTTAGAAGGAACATCTGGGGCATTAAAAAAGCATTTTGTATACGGGAGATGGAGAAACAGCTTGGATTTTGACCCTGTTTAGAGCTGGCTGCTGTGTTGACTGCACAGGACTGGCAATGCTGGGAGTCTGCCCTACTAAATCCCACTCAGAACACCCTCAAGTCTCATGTGTTACCTTTCCCAGGTCCAGTGCCAGCAGATTTGTTTTGTGCTTGAGATGACCCACTGTAGCCTCCTTTACTGTAATCTCCAGCTGCCGTTCCCTGCGTTAAGTCATCATAGCCTGCCGGTGTGTACAAGACAATGTGTTACAGTGTGCAAGCAGCTCTGCGGATGCTCAAGTGAACAGCACGGAGAGAAGCATACCTGCTCCATAACCATGCTGTCCATAGCCACTCGCCTGCTGGAAAGGAGTTGAAGCAGTGTTCAGATTGACTCCATGCTGCTTTGCAGATGCTGGAGGTACCTGGACAAAGAAGGGGAACAAAAGGCATTCTTAACTGGGAAACGGCACAGGAAAGGCAAGCTCCCTCTGCCATCTAGTGGGGAAGGCATCTCACTCACACGGGAGATGTAAAAATTGGAGCAGCTCTGGGATCTACCACGCTGCACATAGGAGGTGGCACTCTCCCTTCCAGTCATAACTTCCTGTAGCGGTTTTTTGCAAGCCACAGATTTCCTGCTAGAGCCGCCCCTGTTCTGCGCCACACAGCCTTTGCTTTGATCGCAACCATGTCTCAAAACAGGTTGTGTATTTCTTTTATACATGTATAAAAATCAACAGTAAGTAGCAAGTTCTCACCCAGAAACCAGAATAGGACCAACCACAGTGCTCACCATCCAGAATCAAACAAAATACCAACCTGGAAGGTCCTGCCTGAGGCCATTTCATAAAACACAATCCTACAGGGCCCTAAAATAGACTCATCTACCCTTCTGCCTTGAGCATCACCTCCTCCCAGATAACCTTCTCCCTCCAAAGACTCCCAGTGCTGCCCTATGCCTTAGAGGGCTTAGGGGTATGCTTTAGTCTTTTAGATTTCCTCTTTTCTTGGGGAAGAAACCGTGATTATTTTCTCTGGCTTGCACAACAACTTCATTGGAAATTCCTTGCAGAATGGGGAAGACTTAGAAGGTCAGGGCTGGACACAGCAAAACCAGACAGGCATGAAGAGAGGACTATGGTTTCGGCTATCATACTTACAAACATGGTTGGCCCATACTGGAATGCACTGGGTACGCCTGGCACACCAGCATAATAAGGTAACCCAGTATAGCTGTACCCTGGGGGCAGGGTAGGGTTGAGGAAGGGCTGCTGAGTCGTATGGTGAGTCTGCGTCTGGTTCTGCTGTGGCTGGGCTAATGTGGTAGCAGGAGCAGGGGAGGCAGAATCCCCACGGCCAAACTTTGTTACATCACCTGCAAAAGAAATAACCGACCAGAAAAGCTATAAAAGCCACTTCAAAAGGATCTTCTGAATACAATTAACAACTGCAAAAGAGATAGTGTCCTATACTTGAAAGGCTACAGATTTTCATGGAAGAACTCTCCTGGTCTCTATTCCTGACAGCCACAGGGACATTGCTTATTCTTGGCAGAGAACTCTGTGCCTTGCTTAATCCCTTGATAAAGTTGAGCCAACAATACGTACCTATCTCTCACAGTCTGAGAAGATTCATCACTGTTAGACCATTGCAATAAAGCATGCTAAAAGCACAACCATGGTAAATAGCCAAAGAGCAAATGGTTGCTGGGTTAAAGCATGGCCCTCCTAAAGATTAACCTGATTAGTTAAGCTTCATGGGCGGAGAGCAAGTTAGGATTTACAGGCAATGACGGGCATATTTTTGTCAATATCTGTTTATTTGTCAAGCATGAGTAATTAGATGTCTGATTCCTCACACCACCAAAGGTCTGGAGACAGTAGCTGGAGGCCAGGAAAGCAAGGCTTGCATCGTGGGCCACCTTATTGAAGAAGTAGGAAGGGAAATTTGGTTATTAACCCAAAAGCAGCCTCCTAAGAGAGGTGAGTAACCAAGCAAAACACTACAACACACTTGCTTTTTTGGCAGCCTACAAAGTAGCATATTCACTCTTTTTAGGGAGGTGACGTATCACATCTGTCTCATTCCTACCTAGTATTCCTTTTGTTAGCTGCCAATAAGCATGACAAATTTTAATAGCTGCATTATAGGAACACCACCACCTATGGCTACAATTTTAAGTTGTAAGCTGATAGCAGCAGGAGAAAACCACAGGATGAAAATCTTGGATGGAATTAAAGTCATCTATACAGATTGACAATTGAAGAACAAGGGCCAAGATGAGGAAGGGGTTCTTAGACCACATGCTTTTGGAAATTAAGTTCATCAGACTCAGGGATGGAGCGGGAAAAGCCTGCTAGACTCAGCTCCTGATGGAAATACAGAAATGCTAAAATAGCAGAGTAGGAGAAGCTGCTAATTAAGGTCTGAAATGGTCTATTCTAGGGGCAAAAAAAGGAAAGAAAGATAGCTCAATTTCAAAAAAAGCATGGAATATTTGTACATGCTTGAGAAAGGCATTAGATGATACTTTCATTAACCCTTACAATAATTTTGCACTTGTTCTCAAAGATTATCCAGCTTTATCCCAGGAGTCGTCACATACAAATTATTGACCAAAACTGCAGAGAAAAATCAATGTCAGCGTTGAAAGAGAGATGTTCATTTCTGTTTGACTAATTTGGACTGGTGGGTTAAACTGCTCGCAGAGGGGAAAAATGATTGTTCTTTCAGCAGCAGCATGATGACCTACATCTAAGTTGTCATCCTCGTCTCAAAACAGCACTCACCTGAGTACGGATTGTTAGCAAGGCTCCCATCTCTGCCTGTTAAGGTTGCAGGAGCAGGGAATGTAATTCCATAGTAATCCTTAGAGAGAGGCAACATCATTTATTAATGGTTAACTTCATAACAGAATTAGGCAGTTCTTACAACTGTTACATGCATAAAAAATTGAAAAAGCAAGAAATAAAGGAGGTTTGGGCAGAAGCTGACCTTATAGTTTACAGCACAGCTGGATCCCTAACTTCCAAAAAACCTTGTTTTAGTGACACTTTTAACATCAACTGCAAATATAGCATCATTTAATAGTAAATTTATGAGCCAAGTCCAAGCTTCTGCTTTAATCTGCTGACCCATCTAGAGGAAAGGATGTTTAGAGCCTGACGAGCAAGAATAAATCCTCTTTTGCACACCAGCTCAGACCAAGAGGTGGCCACTGTCAACTGAGCAGAGATAAGAGCAGCTTCTCAACACCGCATGGTCTCCATGGCTGCGAATACTTCTTCCTCTCCACAGCTGAAAAGTCAGAATGGCTTCAGCTAGAACACATAGAGGAGATGCACTCCTGGCCAACCATCCACCTCAGCTCAAACACAGCAACCAAAAGGTTTTCTTTTCTAACCCTCAGCTTTGAGTTATCATCTTCCAGTGAGATTGTGCCCAGAACAGCAGTAGAACATCAGGTTCGCTGGGCCAAAGACTTGAGCTCAGGCCAGATCCATAAACAAAATGCAGATTAGTCTAAAGGTTTTAGTCTTGTAACATGCTTTGCTTTCAAAAAGTAAAAATGTGAGCCAGAGAAACAGTATGAACTTAATTAAAGGAAACTACAGAAAAGAGTTACCAGCTGAGATTGAAAGTTTGTTTTATACTATGTTACAGGAGCCCTTTAGATCATTGTTCTAGGTACCCTACAGAAATGTAGGGCAGTCCTCGCCCTAGAAAGTCTACACTTTAAGATGACAGCACATGCCAGCAAAAAAAAGCCAGCATTTTGTCTTCAATTTGGAGGGAGGGAAAAAAAAAAAGTCTGCTCTTCCCTTTGATTGCATGAAAAAGCTCTCGCCTTCACCAAAAAAACAGCCCACATGTGGAGCTGGTACTCTCCTAAGCTGTTTTCCTCCTAACATTCATCACTTATCCCTCACCATTTCTAAAGCATTAACCCTTGATGGATTAACAACTAATATACCCATTTCCACACATTCTCTAATGCTGGAAAAATACTGTTCTTCACACGCACCTCTGCAAATTCCCTGGCACTTCAAATGCTTTTCTCTCAGTTAACAACACCTTCCACCTCACTGGCATTTCTAAATATCACTATCTTCTTTTCTACACATAATCCTCCATAACCAAACATGAAAAAATCTGGTACAGATTTAATATTGCAGATACTTTCTGTAACCTGATACACCCTTCCCTTCTGCTGGGGGTCAGAGCGTGTGGAGTGCGGGTCCCGGGGCTGGCAGCAGGAGCTGGACTGTGGGTCACAGTGCCCATGTGCCAGCGGCAGGGGTGGTCATATTGTCCCTGACCAGGCGAGCCTGGGGCAGGGATATAATATGTTGGCAGACTTCAGGCTGCCGGTGAGTCGGGGACGTGGGGAGGGGGGCCCAGGGTCACATGCTCAGCCTCGCTCCCAGCTGAACCTGGAGCAGGTTGCCCAGAGAGGTAGTGGAGTATCCTTCCCTAGAGATATTCAAAACCCGCCTGGACGCGATCCTGTGCAATGTGCTCTAGAAGACCCTGCTTGAGCAGGGGGGTTGGACTAGATGATCTCCAGAGGTCCCTTCCAACCTTGGCCATTCTGTGATTCTGTGAACCTGCGACTGGGAGAGTAGCAGCTGCATCTGTTGCCCTGGGACTGGGAGACCTCCAGGATGCTGGTGCTCTGGCGGGGGGGGGGGATTGCTCAGGGGCCCAGCAGGAGGAATCCCCCCAGCAGCAGTGGCCCTTATAAGATGCTGTTGTTAAGGGAGGTATCAAGTCTGGGATGAATCATTTTTCACAAAACACAGCCAAATTCTCTATCAAAAATCTTGTCAGAACAAAGTAGTGCTCTCTCTTCTTCTGAGGAAAAAAATGCAAAAGCAGATTTGGAGAAGAGATCTCAACAGGACCTGATGGATATGAGAAGAGGGTCTAAGGAATCCAATTATTCTCCTTGCCCTTTGGGGGGGGGGGAGAGGAAGCTTCATCAATACCACCTATCCCTACCACCAGCCACACACACAGGAACATACACCCCTGAAAGTCTTGAGAAAATCTGAGTGCAGGCCAATTATCTTCAAACCTCAAGCCTGCTCATAAGAAAGCATCAGAAAAAATACTTTTTTCTTTAAACAGCAGAGAGACTTCTTGGCCCTCCAGAGGGCACATGGATGAACTAAGGACAAAAAAACCAAACCAAACAAAAAAAAAAACCCCACTAATGTAATCGATTTAAGCTTCATCAACTGGCTCAATAGGTTACATACACATCAACTACGGCCAGAGTCCTCCAGACGTTTATAAGAACTCTAACCCACAGGAATGACAGAAGAGATCACACATTGAACACAAACAGAATTCACAGAATCAATATAAGCATTAAGAAATTGGGTTTAATTAAAAAAGAAAAACCCAAAGGGTTAGGGAAAAACCACATTCACACTGTGTCATCAGCTCTGCTTCCCACCCCTGCCGGCAGAGAGGATCACTTTCACTTTCGAGATGTAAGGCACAGGCCAAGAACATCAAACAGAATGCTAACATCAAACAAAAACCTTCCCACCACACCCTCCCTCCTACACACCTAACAGAGTCAGGCTTCTAAAACAAATTGAAAAAACACTCTGAAAATAAAATACAGAAAGTATAATAAATCATAAAAATATTTGATGAAAACTCCTTCACAACCTTTAATCACTTATTTGCAAACTTCACACACTGCCGAAAAGTAACCGGAAACAAAAAATTCACTGCTTTGCAAAATATTCTGAAAAGTAAAAACTATGCTACACTAGCAAACCTAAAGGTGCTATAGAGGAAAAACTGTTTGAAAACTTCAAAAGAAGGCAATAAAAAGTAAATAAAACACTGTAAAGCATACATTAAAAAATACAAATACACAAATAGAAATAACAGCAGAGCATTAAATAAGAAAAATGGATTTTGGGAGGCAGGGAATCTTGAGAACAAAAAACAGGTAAGGTTGTTGACAATAGAAAGGAAAGGGGAATGCCTAAACACTTCCCCAGTACAGCTGTCCTAAAGGCCGCGGCCACAGGCACTTTCACATGCCCCACGGAAACACAACAAGACAACAGACAACCTCCCCGAAGAGGGTCTTCTCCCAGCACCAGAAAAGAACAATGCTCTCCCTCCTCTGTAGCATGGACATCATGTGGAAACACTTCAAGCGCCACAGAAACCATAATGAACCCCCCCCCCCCAAAAAAAAAAAAAAACAAATAAAGGGAAAGTAAAAATGAAAATGGAAACAGGGAAATTCTCTCCATCTACAGGATGATGAAGAGAAAGATGCGGCACCACATAAAGCCGGACGCACAGCACAGCCGCAAGCACAGCACTCGCCAACACGACCCACGCTCACGATCCTCCCGCACGGCGGCACCACCACCGGACAACCGGACACACCACCATGGCTGCGCCCGCAACCCGACACCCCTGCCTGCGGCACAGCACCCCGGTCCTCCTGCTCCTCCTGCCCGCTCTCAGCGCGGCCCTCAGATGCGCCAACCTTCGCACCCAACAGAGCACCTTCAACTGGGACAGCCTCCAGCTCCTCCACGCCATGGCTCCCAGCCCGCCTCAGCCCTGCGCCCAACACGACCCACCTTTCCCCTTCCCCGACACCCTCCTGGCAATCCAGTCCCCACAACAAGCCACCGCCGCCATCCTCCGCGTCCTCCAGCACCTCTTCACCACTCTCAGCAACGAAAACACCCCCGCGCACTGGGACAGCCAAGCCCACCAACAGCTCCTCAACCAGCTCCACGGCCAAATCCAACTCCTCCAGCAATGCCTCCCTCGCGCCGGCGCGGATGTCAAAAGCCAAGGGCCCCGCAACGCCTGGCTCACCATCAACAGGTACTTCCGGCGCATCCAGGACTTCCTCCGCACAAACCACCACAGCCCCTGCGCCTGGGACAAAGTCGGCCTCGAAGCTCGTGCCTGCTTCCAATGCATCGACAAGCTTACACGGAGAATGGAAAGCCGGTCAGCTCCCTCCCTCCAAACCCATCCTCGTCCAAAGTCTATCCTGAATGAAAGCCAGAAGCCACCAAGCCACAGGAGGCATCTACAGCAAAGGCAGGGCTTTATCAGCACCACTGAGCCCTCTTCCAGCCATGGCTCCATGCAACCTGGGAAACGGGCATGACAGTGCTGAGCCCAACAGCACCGCAACCATGCGGGAGCCAGGCTGCGGCACAACTCACGCACCCATACCACACCCTGCGCTCCCCATGGCCCCAACTTCTACGCAAAGGAAGCTACAGGAATAAACAGACGTTTTTCAGATCAAGGGATAACAGGAAATCTATGGGAAAAAGGGGCAGTATTTATTACCCATGGCATTCTACACTCCTTCTGGACTGTGATCTCCTCTGATAAAGAGGAAGGTCCCAACGGCAACTGCTGAAGAGTCTCAGATTCCGATGACTATTTATTACAGAACTTTATTTATTTATTTATTTATTTATTCTTTCTACGGAAATAAAGACCTTTTCTAAAAATAAAAGGTGGTCATCGTGAATAAATTACATGGGGAAAGGCAAGACCCATGAATGCAGGCAGGAACGATCATCCCTCCTGCAGCCTGCTCTATGCAAGCCTCTCTCCTTGACCAACAGCCCTCTGGGCTGGAACGAGTGGAGGACCTGAAAACCCATTGAGCACAACCTCACAGCAAGACCTAGGCACCAAGCAGGGAGGGCAGGCAAAAACCAGCCTTCAAGAAGCAGGTAGGAAAATTACACCAAGGGGCATGGCTGTTTGATCAAGGACAAGACCCTGATACTGCAACCCCCCCCCAAAACAGTCACCAGCCCATTATTAAAAGCCAAGGAGATGGCTGGGAACTTCACCCTCACCCCTACCATTCACCATGTCCCACTAAGCCCACAGGTCTCTCCCACGGAAGCTAGCCGCTCAAGGGGGCCCACACCCACGCAGTCAACAGGACACCTGTCCCACAACAGGGATCACAACACAAATCAATCTGGGGACTGCTGAGGCAAATGGCTCTCATGCCTCAAGCCCGCTCTGCTCACATATTGTGCACGCCACTCAACGCAGGTCACACAGCTCAAGGCTTTACTGCCATAGCCTCCTCTCCTTCACAACTGCTACCCCTTCCCAAGAACCACCACAGGGCATCCACAGCTTGCAACCTCAACACAGCCTGTCCCAAGCTCTCTTCATCTCCCACTACACTCCCGCTCCGTTCCCAACCCTCTCCCAGACACAATGCACCAGACCCACCTCCAATTACACTGCACACACCAGAAGAACCACTTCATCATAACCAAACCTCTTGTGGCCAGCCAAGTCTTTCAGCAACACCACAGCATGGACAAGGCTCACCTCCAAGAAGCAAGGAGGGGACCCATCAAGGCCTGCAGTGGTTTAGACAAGCAGTGGCACCTTGATGCTACCAGTTGCCCCAAATAAGCCCCAAAACACCAAACAAAGGAGTAGGTGGGCACCAAATAGTTCCTGGATATCTACATTCCCCATGGCCTGTCCGGACCTCTCCTGGTCAGGCTGGAGCTCACACACCAGCGGTTACGGGGCCAACTGGGGACCTGCCTCGCAGCATAGATCACGTTAACGCAGTCTTTCTTCATCCAAACACATCCTCAGCTAGTAACAAGCAAGATCCCCCAAATGCAGTCACCCTAGCATGTGATGAGGGCCTACCCAACCCAGCAAGCACAGATCAGCAAGCTATAGCATTCTATGCTAAGAGTGCTGCCAATGCACCAGCTGCCCCATCACCCCCTGAACACCAGTGCCACCACCCCAAAAACCTCTGCCTGAGGTGTTTTTCCCTCCCCAATGAAGCAAGGGCAGGACAAACCCAAATTTAAGCCTGCTCTGACTCCCCACCTGCATGTCAAACACAGCATGGTGGAAGGCCACCGTGCTCCCTGCTCAGTGCCAGGGCCACAACAGGGATGCACTTCCATCACAACAAGGAAACTGCTAAAATATATATGTAAAACGGGATATTACATGCAGCTGGAAAGGAAGGAAGGAAATATACGGCACCAAATACATTCAGGTACATAGCAAGACCCCTCTGAAGCACACTCAACTGCCAGGTCACATCAGAGATCTTGTGAGATCCCTTGTAACCAAAAATATCCTAGAAGCCCTGGCAAGTGGGACCATACTGCTCTCTTCAAGCACCTCAGGCAAGAACAAAGAAAACACTGAAATGAAAACGAAAAGGATGAGAGTTAAAAATACAATTCAGAACACTGGGAATTCAAAAAAGATACAAAAAAAATTATTATTTTTATACAAAGGGTGATATGGGATGGGAAGAGGGATTGAAAAGGCTGTAGGAATGTCTAGCACTGGAGATACGAAAAGCTCAACTGCACTAGGCCACGAGCCACCTCCACTAACACAACCTGTCCTCTGCACCAGGCGACGACACGGCATCAAGAAAACAAGAGTTTGGGAGATGGAGAAATTCAAACGCGCAAAGCGGGCACGGGACCACAACGGCAAGGCAAAAGGAAAACCCTCAAACACACCCTCAGCACAGCTGCCCCAAAGGCCGCGGCCACAGGCACTTTCATATCCCCCACGGAAACACAACAAGACAACACACAGCCTCCCCCAAACGGGCTGCCCCCAAAACATCAACAGCACCACCACGACAGACCCACAAGCGCACTCCCACAAACACCGCAAAAGCCACCACAGCCACAAACCAAAACGGAAAACGAGAGCAGGAAATTCTTCGCAACTAGAAAACGCCAAAGGGAAAGATGCGGCACCACATAAAGCCGGACGCACAGCACAGCCGCAAGCACAGCACTCGCCAACACGACCCACGCTCACGATCCTCCCGCACGGCGGCACCACCACCGGACAACCGGACACACCACCATGGCTGTGCCCGCAACCCGACACCCCTGCCTGCGGCACAGCACCCCGGTCCTCCTGCTCCTCCTGCCCGCTCTCAGCGCGGCCCTCAGATGCGCCAACCTTCGCACCCAACAGAGCACCTTCAACTGGGACAGCCTCCAGCTCCTCCACGCCATGGCTCCCAGCCCGCCTCAGCCCTGCGCCCAACACGACCCACCTTTCCCCTTCCCCGACACCCTCCTGGCAATCCAGTCCCCACAACAAGCCACCGCCGCCATCCTCCGCGTCCTCCAGCACCTCTTCACCACTCTCAGCAACGAAAACACCCCCGCGCACTGGGACAGCCAAGCCCACCAACAGCTCCTCAACCAGCTCCACGACCAAATCCAACTCCTCCAGCAATGCCTCCCTCGCGCCGACGCGGATGTCAAAAGCCAAGGGCCCCGCAACGCCTGGCTCACCATCAACGGGTACTTCCGGCGCATCCAGGACTTCCTCCGCACAAACCACCACAGCCCCTGCGCCTGGGACAAAGTCGGCCTCGAAGCTCGCGCCTCCTTCCAGCGCATCCACAACCTCACCCGCACCCTGGCAGATTAGCCACAACGCCTCCTCACCGCAACCGCGCATCCACGCCCCCCTCACCCAATACCCGCACCCTCACCCAGGGACCCTCACTCCCACAACACCCGCCTCGCCTGCCCCCCCTCCCCCCACAACACCCGCACCAAGCCACCTCCGCCACCTCCTCCAGCACCACGCAGAGCCCAGCAGCACCACGACCGTGGCAACGGCCACGCTTCGGCACCCCACGCACCAACGTGCCCCTGCGCGCCCCACACCCACGGCTGCTCCCCAAAGGCACCCACCAACGGGGAACGCAGAGACCCCACGCACAGACCCAGGGACAACGCGAGCCACCCCACTACTTCGTGCCCACCAACGCATCTCGCCTGCTGCACTGCCGACTCCCCTCTCTCTCCGAGGCAACCAGCTGCTGCCAGCAACTTGCCGACGCCCTCACGCTGCCCCCGCCACTCCCCAACCCCCCAAAATACACCTATTTATTTAACTTATTCTATTTATTATGACAATTGTATTGCTCTATTTATTCCCCTATTTATTCAAGGCAAATAAAGACCTTTTGTAAAAACTTGGGTGTCGTGGGCCTCAAAGAATCATAGAGCGATCGTTCCAGTTGGAAGCCACCTCCAGGCCTCACCGAGCCCAACTCCCGCCTCCAGGCGGCTCTTCAGGACATCGGGGAGCTCACCGCCGTGTCCAGACGAGTCTCGGACATCTTCTGTACGGGGGCAGCCGCTCAGGCCATCCCACGCGCAAGACCTTGCGCTGGCCCTTCTGCAACTTCAGCAGCTTCCCGCCACACGGGTTACTTCTCCCGCCTCTCCAGGTCCGTCCCCCCTCCCAACCCCCCCCCATCAGGAGCAGCCCTGCCCTCCGGCCCAATGACCGCTCCACTCCGACACCTCTCCGGCAGCCACAACTGTCCTCGGAGCGCAGCCTTCCCATCAACCACGGCGGCAACGCACGCATCAAACAGCTCTGGCGCCAACACCCACCCACCCCCCCACCCGGCCCCCCCACCAGTTACTGCCTGCCAACAGCACGCTGCACCCCTGACCGCAGCTCTCCGGAGAGCCGCGTTCCCCTTCTCGTCACACCCCTCTCCGCCCTAACCTAGGCAGAGCGCACCGAGCCGAGCTGCCGCTAGCCAAAAGAGGCCAGCCTCTGACAAAGGCCTTTCCAAAAATCGCCGCGTGCAACGTCCACTGCTCTACCCTGCTCAACACCGCCCACCACTCACCTCCTCATGCCCAGCTACCACCCCACTCACGCAGCATCTGCCCGTGGAAAACGCAGGCTCCCTCCTCCCGCTCACCTCCACAGCACTCAGCTCTTCAGAAACACCTGCCCAGACAAACCTCCTCCAGAAACAGCCCAGCCACTGGCCTCAGTCTCACCGGCCTCCACTTCCCTGCGTCCTCCCTCTTGCCCTTCTCCAACACAGTGGCGACCCCGCCCTTTTGCCACTCAGCAGCAACCTCCCCTGATGCACAGCACCTTGCAACAGCGAGGCACAGCGGCTACCCAAAAACACCAAAACGCCTCCTGCAACACCCGCGGGCGCATCCCATGCGCTCACAGGCACTCCCGCATGCCCACGGGCCTTAAGGGACCCCTACCCTCTTTCTTCTCCTACCGTGGACACACCTTTGCTCCCACACGCTCTCCAAACGGCCTCACGCACCTGCGAGGCCCCGAGGACAAGCCTTACCAACAACAACTGGCACACAACAGGCACCCGGTACCTCAGCCTCTTCCCAATCCCTCCTCGCTACCCCCCCGGACCCAGGCAGACACTCGCCCACACTCTCCTTAGCCTCCCGGGGACTTACAGAAACCTTTCTCCTTCCAGCGCCACCTCACCTCTGCCTTGCCCGACTCCAGCCCTTCACACCCACCCTGGCTCTCCATTCCCCCTCCCAAGCAGCCTCTCCTCTCTCCTCCTCTCCCTCCCACCACCTTCGCCGCTCTCCCCTCTTCCTTGGGCACCAGCCCCACGTTCACCCATGCTGCCTGCCCGCCTGCCACGCCTCCTCCAGCTGCCGCACGTTGCAAGAGACCATCCGGGGGCTCCCGGCACACACTCCTGGAACATTAGACAGCTCTCCGCGGCCCCGCGCCCTGCCAGGGCGCTTCCCCACCCCTCTGCATCAGCCAACACCCCTTTCAGCCGCTAGTCAGGCCGAAGGCTCCCACACACTAGCTCCCCATGGCGCTTCAACAGTCACCGCCAGGACCAGACTCTCCTCAACACGTGCCAGCAACCCCCACGACGCCTGGCGCGCACCCCTATCGCCCTTCCGGCACCTACTCGGCTCCTCCAAGCCGACCGGGACGACCAGCGCCTCTCATTCGCCGGCTCTCTCCTCCTCCCCACGCGCAACAGCATCCGCCCCTCCCTCTCCTTCAGCAGCCCGCCTGCAGCACGCACCCGCTCCTCCACCGCCTCTCTTCTCTCCTCTCAGCCTCACCCCACAAACTCCTCCCTCCTGCCCCACCTGCCCACACCTCCACCCATTCAAGACTCTCCTTCACACACAGCGCTACCCCGCCTCCACCTCGGACCACGCCATCCTGCCTTCGCAGCCTCCCGCCCTCCGCTACCCCTCGCCAATCCGCCAGCCCGCCCTACCACCTCTCCGTGAGCCCAACCACGTCACACCTCTCCACCTCTGCACGGACCCCGCTCACTCGGCAACACACACGCACCACCACACGCAAAGGCACAAGGGGCAACGCCACATATTCTTCCCCAAGCAGCACAAACCACACGCGCACACACACCTCCCCATCCCCACCACCACCCGCAACCGTCGTGGGACTCAAGCACACCAAAACGGAGCACAGAGACCGTGGCATCTTCATCCACGCACACGCTCAAAGCTCAAGCGCGCGAGGCCGTGAGCCACCTCCTCTAACGCAACCTGTCCTCTGCACCAGGCCGCACCACGCACCTCCCAACGTTCTCCCAAAATACAGCACGCGACAACGCTTCCAGAGCACCAAGACCACCGACGCACTCCCAGGAAAACAAAAACAACAGGCATCCTCAAAGCAAAAGCAACTCAACCAAGACCAGGACGCGGCATCAGGAAAACACGAGTTTGGGAGGTGGAGAAATTCAAACGCGCAAAGCGGGCACGGGACCACAACGGCAAGGCAAAAGGAAAACCCTCAAACACACCCTCAGCACAGCTGCCCCAAAGGCCGCGGCCACAGGCACTTTCATATCCCCCACGGAAACACAACAAGACAACACACAGCCTCCCCCAAACGGGCTGCCCCCAAAACATCAACAGCACCACCACGACAGACCCACAAGCGCACTCCCACAAACACCGCAAAAGCCACCACAGCCACAAACCAAAACGGAAAACGAGAGCAGGAAATTCTTCGCAACTAGAAAACGCCAAAGGGAAAGATGCGGCACCACATAAAGCCGGATGCACAGCACAGCCGCAAGCACAGCACTCGCCAACACGACCCACGCTCACGATCCTCCCGCACGGCGGCACCACCACCGGACAACCGGACACACCACCATGGCTGCGCCCGCAACCCGACACCCCTGCCTGCGGCACAGCACCCCGGTCCTCCTGCTCCTCCTGCCCGCTCTCAGCGCGGCCCTCAGATGCGCCAACCTTCGCACCCAACAGAGCACCTTCAACTGGGACAGCCTCCAGCTCCTCCACGCCATGGCTCCCAGCCCGCCTCAGCCCTGCGCCCAACACGACCCACCTTTCCCCTTCCCCGACACCCTCCTGGCAATCCAGTCCCCACAACAAGCCACCGCCGCCATCCTCCGCGTCCTCCAGCACCTCTTCACCACTCTCAGCAACGAAAACACCCCCGCGCACTGGGACAGCCAAGCCCACCAACAGCTCCTCAACCAGCTCCACGACCAAATCCAACTCCTCCAGCAATGCCTCCCTCGCGCCGACGCGGATGTCAAAAGCCAAGGGCCCCGCAACGCCTGGCTCACCATCAACGGGTACTTCCGGCGCATCCAGGACTTCCTCCGCACAAACCACCACAGCCCCTGCGCCTGGGACAAAGTCGGCCTCGAAGCTCGCGCCTCCTTCCAGCGCATCCACCACCTCACCCGCACCCTGGCAGATTAGCCACAACGCCTCCTCACCGCAACCGCGCATCCACGCCCCCCTCACCCAATACCCGCACCCTCACCCAGGGACCCTCACTCCCACAACACCCGCCTCGCCTGCCCCCCCTCCCCCCACAACACCCGCACCAAGCCACCTCCGCCACCTCCTCCAGCACCACGCAGAGCCCAGCAGCACCACGACCGTGGCAACGGCCACGCTTCGGCACCCCACGCACCAACGTGCCCCTGCGCGCCCCACACCCACGGCTGCTCCCCAAAGGCACCCACCAACGGGGAACGCAGAGACCCCACGCACAGACCCAGGGACAACGCGAGCCACCCCACTACTTCGTGCCCACCAACGCATCTCGCCTGCTGCACTGCCGACTCCCCTCTCTCTCCGAGGCAACCAGCTGCTGCCAGCAACTTGCCGACGCCCTCACGCTGCCCCCGCCACCCCCCAACCCCCCAAAATACACCTATTTATTTAACTTATTCTATTTATTATGACAATTGTATTGCTCTATTTATTCCCCTATTTATTCAAGGCAAATAAAGACCTTTTGTAAAAACTTGGGTGTCGTGGGCCTCAAAGAATCATAGCGCGATCGTTCCAGTTGGAAGCCACCTCCAGGCCTCACCGAGCCCAACTCCCGCCTCCAGGCGGCTCTTCAGGACATCGGGGAGCTCACCGCCGTGTCCAGACGAGTCTCGGACATCTTCTGTACGGGGGCAGCCGCTCAGGCCATCCCACGCGCAAGACCTTGCGCTGGCCCTTCTGCAACTTCAGCAGCTTCCCGCCACACGGGTTACTTCTCCCGCCTCTCCAGGTCCGTCCCCCCCCCCCCAACCCCCCCCATCAGGAGCAGCCCTGCCCTCCGGCCCAATGACCGCTCCACTCCGACACCTCTCCGGCAGCCACAACTGTCCTCGGAGCGCAGCCTTCCCATCAACCACGGCGGCAATGCACGCATCAAACAGCTCTGGCGCCAACACCCACCCACCCCCCCACCCGGCCCCCCCACCAGTTACTGCCTGCCAACAGCATGCTGCACCCCTGACCGCAGCTCTCCGGAGAGCCGCGTTCCCCTTCTCGTCACACCCCTCTCCGCCCTAACCTAGGCAGAGCGCACCGAGCCGAGCTGCCGCTAGCCAAAAGAGGCCAGCCTCTGACAAAGGCCTTTCCAAAAATCGCCGCGTGCAACGTCCACTGCTCTACCCTGCTCAACACCGCCCACCACTCACCTCCTCATGCCCAGCTACCACCCCACTCACGCAGCATCTGCCCGTGGAAAACGCAGGCTCCCTCCTCCCGCTCACCTCCACGGCACTCAGCTCTTCAGAAACACCTGCCCAGACAAACCTCCTCCAGAAACAGCCCAGCCACTGGCCTCAGTCTCACCGGCCTCCACTTCCCTGCGTCCTCCCTCTTGCCCTTCTCCAACACAGTGGCGACCCCGCCCTTTTGCCACTCAGCAGCAACCTCCCCTGATGCACAGCACCTTGCAACAGCGAGGCACAGCGGCTACCCAAAAACGCCAAAACGCCTCCTGCAACACCCGCGGGCGCATCCCATGCGCTCACAGGCACTCCCGCATGCCCACGGGCCTTAAGGGACCCCTACCCTCTTTCTTCTCCTACCGTGGACACACCTTTGCTCCCACACGCTCTCCAAACGGCCTCACGCACCTGCGAGGCCCCGAGGACAAGCCTTACCAACAACAACTGGCACACAACAGGCACCCGGTACCTCAGCCTCTTCCCAATCCCTCCTCGCTACCCCCCCGGACCCAGGCAGACACTCGCCCACACTCTCCTTAGCCTCCCGGGGACTTACAGAAACCTTTCTCCTTCCAGCCCCACCTCACCTCTGCCTTGCCCGACTCCAGCCCTTCACACCCACCCTGGCTCTCCATTCCCCCTCCCAAGCAGCCTCTCCTCTCTCCTCCTCTCCCTCCCACCACCTTCGCCGCTCTCCCCTCTTCCTTGGGCACCAGCCCCACGTTCACCCATGCTGCCTGCCCGCCTGCCACGCCTCCTCCAGCTGCCGCACGTTGCAAGAGACCATCCGGGGGCTCCCGGCACACACTCCTGGAACATTAGACAGCTCTCCGCGGCCCCGCGCCCTGCCAGGGCGCTTCCCCACCCCTCTGCATCAGCCAACACCCCTTTCAGCCGCTAGTCAGGCCGAAGGCTCCCACACACTAGCTCCCCATGGCGCTTCAACAGTCACCGCCAGGACCAGACTCTCCTCAACACGTGCCAGCAACCCCCACGACGCCTGGCGCGCACCCCTATCGCCCTTCCGGCACCTACTCGGCTCCTCCAAGCCGACCGGGACGACCAGCGCCTCTCATTCGCCGGCTCTCTCCTCCTCCCCACGCGCAACAGCATCCGCCCCTCCCTCTCCTTCAGCAGCCCGCCTGCAGCACGCACCCGCTCCTCCACCGCCTCTCTTCTCTCCTCTCAGCCTCACCCCACAAACTCCTCCCTCCTGCCCCACCTGCCCACACCTCCACCCATTCAAGACTCTCCTTCACACACAGCGCTACCCCGCCTCCACCTCGGACCACGCCATCCTGCCTTCGCAGCCTCCCGCCCTCCGCTACCCCTCGCCAATCCGCCAGCCCGCCCTACCACCTCTCCGTGAGCCCAACCACGTCACACCTCTCCACCTCTGCACGGACCCCGCTCACTCGGCAACACACACGCACCACCACACGCAAAGGCACAAGGGGCAACGCCACATATTCTTCCCCAAGCAGCACAAACCACACGCGCACACACACCTCCCCATCCCCACCACCACCCGCAACCGTCGTGGGACTCAAGCACACCAAAACGGAGCACAGAGACCGTGGCATCTTCATCCACGCACACGCTCAAAGCTCAAGCGCGCGAGGCCGTGAGCCACCTCCTCTAACGCAACCTGTCCTCTGCACCAGGCCGCACCACGCACCTCCCAACGTTCTCCCAAAATACAGCACGCGACAACGCTTCCAGAGCACCAAGACCACCGACGCACTCCCAGGAAAACAAAAACAACAGGCATCCTCAAAGCAAAAGCAACTCAACCAAGACCAGGACGCGGCATCAGGAAAACACGAGTTTGGGAGGTGGAGAAATTCAAACGCGCAAAGCGGGCACGGGACCACAACGGCAAGGCAAAAGGAAAACCCTCAAACACACCCTCAGCACAGCTGCCCCAAAGGCCGCGGCCACAGGCACTTTCATATCCCCCACGGAAACACAACAAGACAACACACAGCCTCCCCCAAACGGGCTGCCCCCAAAACATCAACAGCACCACCACGACAGACCCACAAGCGCACTCCCACAAACACCGCAAAAGCCACCACAGCCACAAACCAAAACGGAAAACGAGAGCAGGAAATTCTTCGCAACTAGAAAACGCCAAAGGGAAAGATGCGGCACCACATAAAGCCGGACGCACAGCACAGCCGCAAGCACAGCACTCGCCAACACGACCCACGCTCACGATCCTCCCGCACGGCGGCACCACCACCGGACAACCGGACACACCACCATGGCTGCGCCCGCAACCCGACACCCCTGCCTGCGGCACAGCACCCCGGTCCTCCTGCTCCTCCTGCCCGCTCTCAGCGCGGCCCTCAGATGCGCCAACCTTCGCACCCAACAGAGCACCTTCAACTGGGACAGCCTCCAGCTCCTCCACGCCATGGCTCCCAGCCCGCCTCAGCCCTGCGCCCAACACGACCCACCTTTCCCCTTCCCCGACACCCTCCTGGCAATCCAGTCCCCACAACAAGCCACCGCCGCCATCCTCCGCGTCCTCCAGCACCTCTTCACCACTCTCAGCAACGAAAACACCCCCGCGCACTGGGACAGCCAAGCCCACCAACAGCTCCTCAACCAGCTCCACGACCAAATCCAACTCCTCCAGCAATGCCTCCCTCGCGCCGGCGCGGATGTCAAAAGCCAAGGGCCCCGCAACGCCTGGCTCACCATCAACAGGTACTTCCGGCGCATCCAGGACTTCCTCCGCACAAACCACCACAGCCCCTGCGCCTGGGACAAAGTCGGCCTCGAAGCTCGTGCCTGCTTCCAATGCATCGACAAGCTTACACGGAGAATGGAAAGCCGGTCAGCTCCCTCCCTCCAAACCCATCCTCGTCCAAAGTCTATCCTGAATGAAAGCCAGAAGCCACCAAGCCACAGGAGGCATCTACAGCAAAGGCAGGGCTTTATCAGCACCACTGAGCCCTCTTCCAGCCATGGCTCCATGCAACCTGGGAAACGGGCATGACAGTGCTGAGCCCAACAGCACCGCAACCATGCGGGAGCCAGGCTGCGGCACAACTCACGCACCCATACCACACCCTGCGCTCCCCATGGCCCCAACTTCTACGCAAAGGAAGCTACAGGAATAAACAGACGTTTTTCAGATCAAGGGATAACAGGAAATCTATGGGAAAAAGGGGCAGTATTTATTACCCATGGCATTCTACACTCCTTCTGGACTGTGATCTCCTCTGATAAAGAGGAAGGTCCCAACGGCAACTGCTGAAGAGTCTCAGATTCCGATGACTATTTATTACAGAACTTTATTTATTTATTTATTTATTTATTCTTTCTACGGAAATAAAGACCTTTTCTAAAAATAAAAGGTGGTCATCGTGAATAAATTACATGGGGAAAGGCAAGACCCATGAATGCAGGCAGGAACGATCATCCCTCCTGCAGCCTGCTCTATGCAAGCCTCTCTCCTTGACCAACAGCCCTCTGGGCTGGAACGAGTGGAGGACCTGAAAACCCATTGAGCACAACCTCACAGCAAGACCTAGGCACCAAGCAGGGAGGGCAGGCAAAAACCAGCCTTCAAGAAGCAGGTAGGAAAATTACACCAAGGGGCATGGCTGTTTGATCAAGGACAAGACCCTGATACTGCAACCCCCCCCCAAAACAGTCACCAGCCCATTATTAAAAGCCAAGGAGATGGCTGGGAACTTCACCCTCACCCCTACCATTCACCATGTCCCACTAAGCCCACAGGTCTCTCCCACGGAAGCTAGCCGCTCAAGGGGGCCCACACCCACGCAGTCAACAGGACACCTGTCCCACAACAGGGATCACAACACAAATCAATCTGGGGACTGCTGAGGCAAATGGCTCTCATGCCTCAAGCCCGCTCTGCTCACATATTGTGCACGCCACTCAACGCAGGTCACACAGCTCAAGGCTTTACTGCCATAGCCTCCTCTCCTTCACAACTGCTACCCCTTCCCAAGAACCACCACAGGGCATCCACAGCTTGCAACCTCAACACAGCCTGTCCCAAGCTCTCTTCATCTCCCACTACACTCCCGCTCCGTTCCCAACCCTCTCCCAGACACAATGCACCAGACCCACCTCCAATTACACTGCACACACCAGAAGAACCACTTCATCATAACCAAACCTCTTGTGGCCAGCCAAGTCTTTCAGCAACACCACAGCATGGACAAGGCTCACCTCCAAGAAGCAAGGAGGGGACCCATCAAGGCCTGCAGTGGTTTAGACAAGCAGTGGCACCTTGATGCTACCAGTTGCCCCAAATAAGCCCCAAAACACCAAACAAAGGAGTAGGTGGGCACCAAATAGTTCCTGGATATCTACATTCCCCATGGCCTGTCCGGACCTCTCCTGGTCAGGCTGGAGCTCACACACCAGCGGTTACGGGGCCAACTGGGGACCTGCCTCGCAGCATAGATCACGTTAACGCAGTCTTTCTTCATCCAAACACATCCTCAGCTAGTAACAAGCAAGATCCCCCAAATGCAGTCACCCTAGCATGTGATGAGGGCCTACCCAACCCAGCAAGCACAGATCAGCAAGCTATAGCATTCTATGCTAAGAGTGCTGCCAATGCACCAGCTGCCCCATCACCCCCTGAACACCAGTGCCACCACCCCAAAAACCTCTGCCTGAGGTGTTTTTCCCTCCCCAATGAAGCAAGGGCAGGACAAACCCAAATTTAAGCCTGCTCTGACTCCCCACCTGCATGTCAAACACAGCATGGTGGAAGGCCACCGTGCTCCCTGCTCAGTGCCAGGGCCACAACAGGGATGCACTTCCATCACAACAAGGAAACTGCTAAAATATATATGTAAAACGGGATATTACATGCAGCTGGAAAGGAAGGAAGGAAATATACGGCACCAAATACATTCAGGTACATAGCAAGACCCCTCTGAAGCACACTCAACTGCCAGGTCACATCAGAGATCTTGTGAGATCCCTTGTAACCAAAAATATCCTAGAAGCCCTGGCAAGTGGGACCATACTGCTCTCTTCAAGCACCTCAGGCAAGAACAAAGAAAACACTGAAATGAAAACGAAAAGGATGAGAGTTAAAAATACAATTCAGAACACTGGGAATTCAAAAAAGATACAAAAAAAATTATTATTTTTATACAAAGGGTGATATGGGATGGGAAGAGGGATTGAAAAGGCTGTAGGAATGTCTAGCACTGGAGATACGAAAAGCTCAACTGCACTAGGCCACGAGCCACCTCCACTAACACAACCTGTCCTCTGCACCAGGCGACGACACGGCATCAAGAAAACAAGAGTTTGGGAGATGGAGAAATTCAAACGCGCAAAGCGGGCACGGGACCACAACGGCAAGGCAAAAGGAAAACCCTCAAACACACCCTCAGCACAGCTGCCCCAAAGGCCGCGGCCACAGGCACTTTCATATCCCCCACGGAAACACAACAAGACAACACACAGCCTCCCCCAAACGGGCTGCCCCCAAAACATCAACAGCACCACCACGACAGACCCACAAGCGCACTCCCACAAACACCGCAAAAGCCACCACAGCCACAAACCAAAACGGAAAACGAGAGCAGGAAATTCTTCGCAACTAGAAAACGCCAAAGGGAAAGATGCGGCACCACATAAAGCCGGACGCACAGCACAGCCGCAAGCACAGCACTCGCCAACACGACCCACGCTCACGATCCTCCCGCACGGCGGCACCACCACCGGACAACCGGACACACCACCATGGCTGCGCCCGCAACCCGACACCCCTGCCTGCGGCACAGCACCCCGGTCCTCCTGCTCCTCCTGCCCGCTCTCAGCGCGGCCCTCAGATGCGCCAACCTTCGCACCCAACAGAGCACCTTCAACTGGGACAGCCTCCAGCTCCTCCACGCCATGGCTCCCAGCCCGCCTCAGCCCTGCGCCCAACACGACCCACCTTTCCCCTTCCCCGACACCCTCCTGGCAATCCAGTCCCCACAACAAGCCACCGCCGCCATCCTCCGCGTCCTCCAGCACCTCTTCACCACTCTCAGCAACGAAAACACCCCCGCGCACTGGGACAGCCAAGCCCACCAACAGCTCCTCAACCAGCTCCACGACCAAATCCAACTCCTCCAGCAATGCCTCCCTCGCGCCGACGCGGATGTCAAAAGCCAAGGGCCCCGCAACGTCTGGCTCACCATCAACGGGTACTTCCGGCGCATCCAGGACTTCCTCCGCACAAACCACCACAGCCCCTGCGCCTGGGACAAAGTCGGCCTCGAAGCTCGCGCCTCCTTCCAGCGCATCCACAACCTCACCCGCACCCTGGCAGATTAGCCACAACGCCTCCTCACCGCAACCGCGCATCCACGCCCCCCTCACCCAATACCCGCACCCTCACCCAGGGACCCTCACTCCCACAACACCCGCCTCGCCTGCCCCCCCTCCCCCCACAACACCCGCACCAAGCCACCTCCGCCACCTCCTCCAGCACCACGCAGAGCCCAGCAGCACCACGACCGTGGCAACGGCCACGCTTCGGCACCCCACGCACCAACGTGCCCCTGCGCGCCCCACACCCACGGCTGCTCCCCAAAGGCACCCACCAACGGGGAACGCAGAGACCCCACGCACAGACCCAGGGACAACGCGAGCCACCCCACTACTTCGTGCCCACCAACGCATCTCGCCTGCTGCACTGCCGACTCCCCTCTCTCTCCGAGGCAACCAGCTGCTGCCAGCAACTTGCCGACGCCCTCACGCTGCCCCCGCCACTCCCCAACCCCCCAAAATACACCTATTTATTTAACTTATTCTATTTATTATGACAATTGTATTGCTCTATTTATTCCCCTATTTATTCAAGGCAAATAAAGACCTTTTGTAAAAACTTGGGTGTCGTGGGCCTCAAAGAATCATAGAGCGATCGTTCCAGTTGGAAGCCACCTCCAGGCCTCACCGAGCCCAACTCCCGCCTCCAGGCGGCTCTTCAGGACATCGGGGAGCTCACCGCCGTGTCCAGACGAGTCTCGGACATCTTCTGTACGGGGGCAGCCGCTCAGGCCATCCCACGCGCAAGACCTTGCGCTGGCCCTTCTGCAACTTCAGCAGCTTCCCGCCACACGGGTTACTTCTCCCGCCTCTCCAGGTCCGTCCCCCCTCCCAACCCCCCCCCATCAGGAGCAGCCCTGCCCTCCGGCCCAATGACCGCTCCACTCCGACACCTCTCCGGCAGCCACAACTGTCCTCGGAGCGCAGCCTTCCCATCAACCACGGCGGCAACGCACGCATCAAACAGCTCTGGCGCCAACACCCACCCACCCCCCCACCCGGCCCCCCCACCAGTTACTGCCTGCCAACAGCACGCTGCACCCCTGACCGCAGCTCTCCGGAGAGCCGCGTTCCCCTTCTCGTCACACCCCTCTCCGCCCTAACCTAGGCAGAGCGCACCGAGCCGAGCTGCCGCTAGCCAAAAGAGGCCAGCCTCTGACAAAGGCCTTTCCAAAAATCGCCGCGTGCAACGTCCACTGCTCTACCCTGCTCAACACCGCCCACCACTCACCTCCTCATGCCCAGCTACCACCCCACTCACGCAGCATCTGCCCGTGGAAAACGCAGGCTCCCTCCTCCCGCTCACCTCCACAGCACTCAGCTCTTCAGAAACACCTGCCCAGACAAACCTCCTCCAGAAACAGCCCAGCCACTGGCCTCAGTCTCACCGGCCTCCACTTCCCTGCGTCCTCCCTCTTGCCCTTCTCCAACACAGTGGCGACCCCGCCCTTTTGCCACTCAGCAGCAACCTCCCCTGATGCACAGCACCTTGCAACAGCGAGGCACAGCGGCTACCCAAAAACGCCAAAACGCCTCCTGCAACACCCGCGGGCGCATCCCATGCGCTCACAGGCACTCCCGCATGCCCACGGGCCTTAAGGGACCCCTACCCTCTTTCTTCTCCTACCGTGGACACACCTTTGCTCCCACACGCTCTCCAAACGGCCTCACGCACCTGCGAGGCCCCGAGGACAAGCCTTACCAACAACAACTGGCACACAACAGGCACCCGGTACCTCAGCCTCTTCCCAATCCCTCCTCGCTACCCCCCCGGACCCAGGCAGACACTCGCCCACACTCTCCTTAGCCTCCCGGGGACTTACAGAAACCTTTCTCCTTCCAGCCCCACCTCACCTCTGCCTTGCCCGACTCCAGCCCTTCACACCCACCCTGACTCTCCATTCCCCCTCCCAAGCAGCCTCTCCTCTCTCCTCCTCTCCCTCCCACCACCTTCGCCGCTCTCCCCTCTTCCTTGGGCACCAGCCCCACGTTCACCCATGCTGCCTGCCCGCCTGCCACGCCTCCTCCAGCTGCCGCACGTTGCAAGAGACCATCCGGGGGCTCCCGGCACACACTCCTGGAACATTAGACAGCTCTCCGCGGCCCCGCGCCCTGCCAGGGCGCTTCCCCACCCCTCTGCATCAGCCAACACCCCTTTCAGCCGCTAGTCAGGCCGAAGGCTCCCACACACTAGCTCCCCATGGCGCTTCAACAGTCACCGCCAGGACCAGACTCTCCTCAACACGTGCCAGCAACCCCCACGACGCCTGGCGCGCACCCCTATCGCCCTTCCGGCACCTACTCGGCTCCTCCAAGCCGACCGGGACGACCAGCGCCTCTCACTCGCCGGCTCTCTCCTCCTCCCCACGCGCAACAGCATCCGCCCCTCCCTCTCCTTCAGCAGCCCGCCTGCAGCACGCACCCGCTCCTCCACCGCCTCTCTTCTCTCCTCTCAGCCTCACCCCACAAACTCCTCCCTCCTGCCCCACCTGCCCACACCTCCACCCATTCAAGACTCTCCTTCACACACAGCGCTACCCCGCCTCCACCCCGGACCACGCCATCCTGCCTTCGCAGCCTCCCGCCCTCCGCTACCCCTCGCCAATCCGCCAGCCCGCCCTACCACCTCTCCGTGAGCCCAACCACGTCACACCTCTCCACCTCTGCACGGACCCCGCTCACTCGGCAACACACACGCACCACCACACGCAAA
The DNA here is from genome assembly GCF_040807025.1 of Struthio camelus. Lineage (NCBI taxonomy): Eukaryota > Metazoa > Chordata > Aves > Struthioniformes > Struthionidae > Struthio > Struthio camelus. The sequence continues at coordinate 59,799,711 of NC_090981.1, read as the reverse complement.
GGCACAAGGGGCAACGCCACATATTCTTCCCCAAGCAGCACAAACCACACGCGCACACACACCTCCCCATCCCCACCACCACCCGCAACCGTCGTGGGACTCAAGCACACCAAAACGGAGCACAGAGACCGTGGCATCTTCATCCACGCACACGCTCAAAGCTCAAGCGCGCGAGGCCGTGAGCCACCTCCTCTAACGCAACCTGTCCTCTGCACCAGGCCGCACCACGCACCTCCCAACGTTCTCCCAAAATACAGCACGCGACAACGCTTCCAGAGCACCAAGACCACCGACGCACTCCCAGGAAAACAAAAACAACAGGCATCCTCAAAGCAAAAGCAACTCAACCAAGACCAGGACGCGGCATCAGGAAAACACGAGTTTGGGAGGTGGAGAAATTCAAACGCGCAAAGCGGGCACGGGACCACAACGGCAAGGCAAAAGGAAAACCCTCAAACACACCCTCAGCACAGCTGCCCCAAAGGCCGCGGCCACAGGCACTTTCATATCCCCCACGGAAACACAACAAGACAACACACAGCCTCCCCCAAACGGGCTGCCCCCAAAACATCAACAGCACCACCACGACAGACCCACAAGCGCACTCCCACAAACACCGCAAAAGCCACCACAGCCACAAACCAAAACGGAAAACGAGAGCAGGAAATTCTTCGCAACTAGAAAACGCCAAAGGGAAAGATGCGGCACCACATAAAGCCGGATGCACAGCACAGCCGCAAGCACAGCACTCGCCAACACGACCCACGCTCACGATCCTCCCGCACGGCGGCACCACCACCGGACAACCGGACACACCACCATGGCTGCGCCCGCAACCCGACACCCCTGCCTGCGGCACAGCACCCCGGTCCTCCTGCTCCTCCTGCCCGCTCTCAGCGCGGCCCTCAGATGCGCCAACCTTCGCACCCAACAGAGCACCTTCAACTGGGACAGCCTCCAGCTCCTCCACGCCATGGCTCCCAGCCCGCCTCAGCCCTGCGCCCAACACGACCCACCTTTCCCCTTCCCCGACACCCTCCTGGCAATCCAGTCCCCACAACAAGCCACCGCCGCCATCCTCCGCGTCCTCCAGCACCTCTTCACCACTCTCAGCAACGAAAACACCCCCGCGCACTGGGACAGCCAAGCCCACCAACAGCTCCTCAACCAGCTCCACGACCAAATCCAACTCCTCCAGCAATGCCTCCCTCGCGCCGACGCGGATGTCAAAAGCCAAGGGCCCCGCAACGCCTGGCTCACCATCAACGGGTACTTCCGGCGCATCCAGGACTTCCTCCGCACAAACCACCACAGCCCCTGCGCCTGGGACAAAGTCGGCCTCGAAGCTCGCGCCTCCTTCCAGCGCATCCACCACCTCACCCGCACCCTGGCAGATTAGCCACAACGCCTCCTCACCGCAACCGCGCATCCACGCCCCCCTCACCCAATACCCGCACCCTCACCCAGGGACCCTCACTCCCACAACACCCGCCTCGCCTGCCCCCCCTCCCCCCACAACACCCGCACCAAGCCACCTCCGCCACCTCCTCCAGCACCACGCAGAGCCCAGCAGCACCACGACCGTGGCAACGGCCACGCTTCGGCACCCCACGCACCAACGTGCCCCTGCGCGCCCCACACCCACGGCTGCTCCCCAAAGGCACCCACCAACGGGGAACGCAGAGACCCCACGCACAGACCCAGGGACAACGCGAGCCACCCCACTACTTCGTGCCCACCAACGCATCTCGCCTGCTGCACTGCCGACTCCCCTCTCTCTCCGAGGCAACCAGCTGCTGCCAGCAACTTGCCGACGCCCTCACGCTGCCCCCGCCACCCCCCAACCCCCCAAAATACACCTATTTATTTAACTTATTCTATTTATTATGACAATTGTATTGCTCTATTTATTCCCCTATTTATTCAAGGCAAATAAAGACCTTTTGTAAAAACTTGGGTGTCGTGGGCCTCAAAGAATCATAGCGCGATCGTTCCAGTTGGAAGCCACCTCCAGGCCTCACCGAGCCCAACTCCCGCCTCCAGGCGGCTCTTCAGGACATCGGGGAGCTCACCGCCGTGTCCAGACGAGTCTCGGACATCTTCTGTACGGGGGCAGCCGCTCAGGCCATCCCACGCGCAAGACCTTGCGCTGGCCCTTCTGCAACTTCAGCAGCTTCCCGCCACACGGGTTACTTCTCCCGCCTCTCCAGGTCCGCCCCCCCCCCCAACCCCCCCCATCAGGAGCAGCCCTGCCCTCCGGCCCAATGACCGCTCCACTCCGACACCTCTCCGGCAGCCACAACTGTCCTCGGAGCGCAGCCTTCCCATCAACCACGGCGGCAATGCACGCATCAAACAGCTCTGGCGCCAACACCCACCCACCCCCCCACCCGGCCCCCCCACCAGTTACTGCCTGCCAACAGCATGCTGCACCCCTGACCGCAGCTCTCCGGAGAGCCGCGTTCCCCTTCTCGTCACACCCCTCTCCGCCCTAACCTAGGCAGAGCGCACCGAGCCGAGCTGCCGCTAGCCAAAAGAGGCCAGCCTCTGACAAAGGCCTTTCCAAAAATCGCCGCGTGCAACGTCCACTGCTCTACCCTGCTCAACACCGCCCACCACTCACCTCCTCATGCCCAGCTACCACCCCACTCACGCAGCATCTGCCCGTGGAAAACGCAGGCTCCCTCCTCCCGCTCACCTCCACGGCACTCAGCTCTTCAGAAACACCTGCCCAGACAAACCTCCTCCAGAAACAGCCCAGCCACTGGCCTCAGTCTCACCGGCCTCCACTTCCCTGCGTCCTCCCTCTTGCCCTTCTCCAACACAGTGGCGACCCCGCCCTTTTGCCACTCAGCAGCAACCTCCCCTGATGCACAGCACCTTGCAACAGCGAGGCACAGCGGCTACCCAAAAACGCCAAAACGCCTCCTGCAACACCCGCGGGCGCATCCCATGCGCTCACAGGCACTCCCGCATGCCCACGGGCCTTAAGGGACCCCTACCCTCTTTCTTCTCCTACCGTGGACACACCTTTGCTCCCACACGCTCTCCAAACGGCCTCACGCACCTGCGAGGCCCCGAGGACAAGCCTTACCAACAACAACTGGCACACAACAGGCACCCGGTACCTCAGCCTCTTCCCAATCCCTCCTCGCTACCCCCCCGGACCCAGGCAGACACTCGCCCACACTCTCCTTAGCCTCCCGGGGACTTACAGAAACCTTTCTCCTTCCAGCCCCACCTCACCTCTGCCTTGCCCGACTCCAGCCCTTCACACCCACCCTGGCTCTCCATTCCCCCTCCCAAGCAGCCTCTCCTCTCTCCTCCTCTCCCTCCCACCACCTTCGCCGCTCTCCCCTCTTCCTTGGGCACCAGCCCCACGTTCACCCATGCTGCCTGCCCGCCTGCCACGCCTCCTCCAGCTGCCGCACGTTGCAAGAGACCATCCGGGGGCTCCCGGCACACACTCCTGGAACATTAGACAGCTCTCCGCGGCCCCGCGCCCTGCCAGGGCGCTTCCCCACCCCTCTGCATCAGCCAACACCCCTTTCAGCCGCTAGTCAGGCCGAAGGCTACCACACACTAGCTCCCCATGGCGCTTCAACAGTCACCGCCAGGACCAGACTCTCCTCAACACGTGCCAGCAACCCCCACGACGCCTGGCGCGCACCCCTATCGCCCTTCCGGCACCTACTCGGCTCCTCCAAGCCGACCGGGACGACCAGCGCCTCTCATTCGCCGGCTCTCTCCTCCTCCCCACGCGCAACAGCATCCGCCCCTCCCTCTCCTTCAGCAGCCCGCCTGCAGCACGCACCCGCTCCTCCACCGCCTCTCTTCTCTCCTCTCAGCCTCACCCCACAAACTCCTCCCTCCTGCCCCACCTGCCCACACCTCCACCCATTCAAGACTCTCCTTCACACACAGCGCTACCCCGCCTCCACCCCGGACCACGCCATCCTGCCTTCGCAGCCTCCCGCCCTCCGCTACCCCTCGCCAATCCGCCAGCCCGCCCTACCACCTCTCCGTGAGCCCAACCACGTCACACCTCTCCACCTCTGCACGGACCCCGCTCACTCGGCAACACACACGCACCACCACACGCAAAGGCACAAGGGGCAACGCCACATATTCTTCCCCAAGCAGCACAAACCACACGCGCACACACACCTCCCCATCCCCACCACCACCCGCAACCGTCGTGGGACTCAAGCACACCAAAACGGAGCACAGAGACCGTGGCATCTTCATCCACGCACACGCTCAAAGCTCAAGCGCGCGAGGCCGTGAGCCACCTCCTCTAACGCAACCTGTCCTCTGCACCAGGCCGCACCACGCACCTCCCAACGTTCTCCCAAAATACAGCACGCGACAACGCTTCCAGAGCACCAAGACCACCGACGCACTCCCAGGAAAACAAAAACAACAGGCATCCTCAAAGCAAAAGCAACTCAACCAAGACCAGGACGCGGCATCAGGAAAACACGAGTTTGGGAGGTGGAGAAATTCAAACGCGCAAAGCGGGCACGGGACCACAACGGCAAGGCAAAAGGAAAACCCTCAAACACACCCTCAGCACAGCTGCCCCAAAGGCCGCGGCCACAGGCACTTTCATATCCCCCACGGAAACACAACAAGACAACACACAGCCTCCCCCAAACGGGCTGCCCCCAAAACATCAACAGCACCACCACGACAGACCCACAAGCGCACTCCCACAAACACCGCAAAAGCCACCACAGCCACAAACCAAAACGGAAAACGAGAGCAGGAAATTCTTCGCAACTAGAAAACGCCAAAGGGAAAGATGCGGCACCACATAAAGCCGGACGCACAGCACAGCCGCAAGCACAGCACTCGCCAACACGACCCACGCTCACGATCCTCCCGCACGGCGGCACCACCACCGGACAACCGGACACACCACCATGGCTGTGCCCGCAACCCGACACCCCTGCCTGCGGCACAGCACCCCGGTCCTCCTGCTCCTCCTGCCCGCTCTCAGCGCGGCCCTCAGATGCGCCAACCTTCGCACCCAACAGAGCACCTTCAACTGGGACAGCCTCCAGCTCCTCCACGCCATGGCTCCCAGCCCGCCTCAGCCCTGCGCCCAACACGACCCACCTTTCCCCTTCCCCGACACCCTCCTGGCAATCCAGTCCCCACAACAAGCCACCGCCGCCATCCTCCGCGTCCTCCAGCACCTCTTCACCACTCTCAGCAACGAAAACACCCCCGCGCACTGGGACAGCCAAGCCCACCAACAGCTCCTCAACCAGCTCCACGACCAAATCCAACTCCTCCAGCAATGCCTCCCTCGCGCCGACGCGGATGTCAAAAGCCAAGGGCCCCGCAACGCCTGGCTCACCATCAACAGGTACTTCCGGCGCATCCAGGACTTCCTCCGCACAAACCACCACAGCCCCTGCGCCTGGGACAAAGTCGGCCTCGAAGCTCGTGCCTGCTTCCAATGCATCGACAAGCTTACACGGAGAATGGAAAGCCGGTCAGCTCCCTCCCTCCAAACCCATCCTCGTCCAAAGTCTATCCTGAATGAAAGCCAGAAGCCACCAAGCCACAGGAGGCATCTACAGCAAAGGCAGGGCTTTATCAGCACCACTGAGCCCTCTTCCAGCCATGGCTCCATGCAACCTGGGAAACGGGCATGACAGTGCTGAGCCCAACAGCACCGCAACCATGCGGGAGCCAGGCTGCGGCACAACTCACGCACCCATACCACACCCTGCGCTCCCCATGGCCCCAACTTCTACGCAAAGGAAGCTACAGGAATAAACAGACGTTTTTCAGATCAAGGGATAACAGGAAATCTATGGGAAAAAGGGGCAGTATTTATTACCCATGGCATTCTACACTCCTTCTGGACTGTGATCTCCTCTGATAAAGAGGAAGGTCCCAACGGCAACTGCTGAAGAGTCTCAGATTCCGATGACTATTTATTACAGAACTTTATTTATTTATTTATTTATTTATTCTTTCTACGGAAATAAAGACCTTTTCTAAAAATAAAAGGTGGTCATCGTGAATAAATTACATGGGGAAAGGCAAGACCCATGAATGCAGGCAGGAACGATCATCCCTCCTGCAGCCTGCTCTATGCAAGCCTCTCTCCTTGACCAACAGCCCTCTGGGCTGGAACGAGTGGAGGACCTGAAAACCCATTGAGCACAACCTCACAGCAAGACCTAGGCACCAAGCAGGGAGGGCAGGCAAAAACCAGCCTTCAAGAAGCAGGTAGGAAAATTACACCAAGGGGCATGGCTGTTTGATCAAGGACAAGACCCTGATACTGCAACCCCCCCCCAAAACAGTCACCAGCCCATTATTAAAAGCCAAGGAGATGGCTGGGAACTTCACCCTCACCCCTACCATTCACCATGTCCCACTAAGCCCACAGGTCTCTCCCACGGAAGCTAGCCGCTCAAGGGGGCCCACACCCACGCAGTCAACAGGACACCTGTCCCACAACAGGGATCACAACACAAATCAATCTGGGGACTGCTGAGGCAAATGGCTCTCATGCCTCAAGCCCGCTCTGCTCACATATTGTGCACGCCACTCAACGCAGGTCACACAGCTCAAGGCTTTACTGCCATAGCCTCCTCTCCTTCACAACTGCTACCCCTTCCCAAGAACCACCACAGGGCATCCACAGCTTGCAACCTCAACACAGCCTGTCCCAAGCTCTCTTCATCTCCCACTACACTCCCGCTCCGTTCCCAACCCTCTCCCAGACACAATGCACCAGACCCACCTCCAATTACACTGCACACACCAGAAGAACCACTTCATCATAACCAAACCTCTTGTGGCCAGCCAAGTCTTTCAGCAACACCACAGCATGGACAAGGCTCACCTCCAAGAAGCAAGGAGGGGACCCATCAAGGCCTGCAGTGGTTTAGACAAGCAGTGGCACCTTGATGCTACCAGTTGCCCCAAATAAGCCCCAAAACACCAAACAAAGGAGTAGGTGGGCACCAAATAGTTCCTGGATATCTACATTCCCCATGGCCTGTCCGGACCTCTCCTGGTCAGGCTGGAGCTCACACACCAGCGGTTACGGGGCCAACTGGGGACCTGCCTCGCAGCATAGATCACGTTAACGCAGTCTTTCTTCATCCAAACACATCCTCAGCTAGTAACAAGCAAGATCCCCCAAATGCAGTCACCCTAGCATGTGATGAGGGCCTACCCAACCCAGCAAGCACAGATCAGCAAGCTATAGCATTCTATGCTAAGAGTGCTGCCAATGCACCAGCTGCCCCATCACCCCCTGAACACCAGTGCCACCACCCCAAAAACCTCTGCCTGAGGTGTTTTTCCCTCCCCAATGAAGCAAGGGCAGGACAAACCCAAATTTAAGCCTGCTCTGACTCCCCACCTGCATGTCAAACACAGCATGGTGGAAGGCCACCGTGCTCCCTGCTCAGTGCCAGGGCCACAACAGGGATGCACTTCCATCACAACAAGGAAACTGCTAAAATATATATGTAAAACGGGATATTACATGCAGCTGGAAAGGAAGGAAGGAAATATACGGCACCAAATACATTCAGGTACATAGCAAGACCCCTCTGAAGCACACTCAACTGCCAGGTCACATCAGAGATCTTGTGAGATCCCTTGTAACCAAAAATATCCTAGAAGCCCTGGCAAGTGGGACCATACTGCTCTCTTCAAGCACCTCAGGCAAGAACAAAGAAAACACTGAAATGAAAACGAAAAGGATGAGAGTTAAAAATACAATTCAGAACACTGGGAATTCAAAAAAGATACAAAAAAAATTATTATTTTTATACAAAGGGTGATATGGGATGGGAAGAGGGATTGAAAAGGCTGTAGGAATGTCTAGCACTGGAGATACGAAAAGCTCAACTGCACTAGGCCACGAGCCACCTCCACTAACACAACCTGTCCTCTGCACCAGGCGACGACACGGCATCAAGAAAACAAGAGTTTGGGAGATGGAGAAATTCAAACGCGCAAAGCGGGCACGGGACCACAACGGCAAGGCAAAAGGAAAACCCTCAAACACACCCTCAGCACAGCTGCCCCAAAGGCCGCGGCCACAGGCACTTTCATATCCCCCACGGAAACACAACAAGACAACACACAGCCTCCCCCAAACGGGCTGCCCCCAAAACATCAACAGCACCACCACGACAGACCCACAAGCGCACTCCCACAAACACCGCAAAAGCCACCACAGCCACAAACCAAAACGGAAAACGAGAGCAGGAAATTCTTCGCAACTAGAAAACGCCAAAGGGAAAGATGCGGCACCACATAAAGCCGGACGCACAGCACAGCCGCAAGCACAGCACTCGCCAACACGACCCACGCTCACGATCCTCCCGCACGGCGGCACCACCACCGGACAACCGGACACACCACCATGGCTGTGCCCGCAACCCGACACCCCTGCCTGCGGCACAGCACCCCGGTCCTCCTGCTCCTCCTGCCCGCTCTCAGCGCGGCCCTCAGATGCGCCAACCTTCGCACCCAACAGAGCACCTTCAACTGGGACAGCCTCCAGCTCCTCCACGCCATGGCTCCCAGCCCGCCTCAGCCCTGCGCCCAACACGACCCACCTTTCCCCTTCCCCGACACCCTCCTGGCAATCCAGTCCCCACAACAAGCCACCGCCGCCATCCTCCGCGTCCTCCAGCACCTCTTCACCACTCTCAGCAACGAAAACACCCCCGCGCACTGGGACAGCCAAGCCCACCAACAGCTCCTCAACCAGCTCCACGACCAAATCCAACTCCTCCAGCAATGCCTCCCTCGCGCCGACGCGGATGTCAAAAGCCAAGGGCCCCGCAACGTCTGGCTCACCATCAACGGGTACTTCCGGCGCATCCAGGACTTCCTCCGCACAAACCACCACAGCCCCTGCGCCTGGGACAAAGTCGGCCTCGAAGCTCGCGCCTCCTTCCAGCGCATCCACAACCTCACCCGCACCCTGGCAGATTAGCCACAACGCCTCCTCACCGCAACCGCGCATCCACGCCCCCCTCACCCAATACCCGCACCCTCACCCAGGGACCCTCACTCCCACAACACCCGCCTCGCCTGCCCCCCCTCCCCCCACAACACCCGCACCAAGCCACCTCCGCCACCTCCTCCAGCACCACGCAGAGCCCAGCAGCACCACGACCGTGGCAACGGCCACGCTTCGGCACCCCACGCACCAACGTGCCCCTGCGCGCCCCACACCCACGGCTGCTCCCCAAAGGCACCCACCAACGGGGAACGCAGAGACCCCACGCACAGACCCAGGGACAACGCGAGCCACCCCACTACTTCGTGCCCACCAACGCATCTCGCCTGCTGCACTGCCGACTCCCCTCTCTCTCCGAGGCAACCAGCTGCTGCCAGCAACTTGCCGACGCCCTCACGCTGCCCCCGCCACTCCCCAACCCCCCAAAATACACCTATTTATTTAACTTATTCTATTTATTATGACAATTGTATTGCTCTATTTATTCCCCTATTTATTCAAGGCAAATAAAGACCTTTTGTAAAAACTTGGGTGTCGTGGGCCTCAAAGAATCATAGAGCGATCGTTCCAGTTGGAAGCCACCTCCAGGCCTCACCGAGCCCAACTTCCGCCTCCAGGCGGCTCTTCAGGACATCGGGGAGCTCACCGCCGTGTCCAGACGAGTCTCGGACATCTTCTGTACGGGGGCAGCCGCTCAGGCCATCCCACGCGCAAGACCTTGCGCTGGCCCTTCTGCAACTTCAGCAGCTTCCCGCCACACGGGTTACTTCTCCCGCCTCTCCAGGTCCGTCCCCCCTCCCAACCCCCCCCCATCAGGAGCAGCCCTGCCCTCCGGCCCAATGACCGCTCCACTCCGACACCTCTCCGGCAGCCACAACTGTCCTCGGAGCGCAGCCTTCCCATCAACCACGGCGGCAACGCACGCATCAAACAGCTCTGGCGCCAACACCCACCCACCCCCCCACCCGGCCCCCCCACCAGTTACTGCCTGCCAACAGCACGCTGCACCCCTGACCGCAGCTCTCCGGAGAGCCGCGTTCCCCTTCTCGTCACACCCCTCTCCGCCCTAACCTAGGCAGAGCGCACCGAGCCGAGCTGCCGCTAGCCAAAAGAGGCCAGCCTCTGACAAAGGCCTTTCCAAAAATCGCCGCGTGCAACGTCCACTGCTCTACCCTGCTCAACACCGCCCACCACTCACCTCCTCATGCCCAGCTACCACCCCACTCACGCAGCATCTGCCCGTGGAAAACGCAGGCTCCCTCCTCCCGCTCACCTCCACAGCACTCAGCTCTTCAGAAACACCTGCCCAGACAAACCTCCTCCAGAAACAGCCCAGCCACTGGCCTCAGTCTCACCGGCCTCCACTTCCCTGCGTCCTCCCTCTTGCCCTTCTCCAACACAGTGGCGACCCCGCCCTTTTGCCACTCAGCAGCAACCTCCCCTGATGCACAGCACCTTGCAACAGCGAGGCACAGCGGCTACCCAAAAACGCCAAAACGCCTCCTGCAACACCCGCGGGCGCATCCCATGCGCTCACAGGCACTCCCGCATGCCCACGGGCCTTAAGGGACCCCTACCCTCTTTCTTCTCCTACCGTGGACACACCTTTGCTCCCACACGCTCTCCAAACGGCCTCACGCACCTGCGAGGCCCCGAGGACAAGCCTTACCAACAACAACTGGCACACAACAGGCACCCGGTACCTCAGCCTCTTCCCAATCCCTCCTCGCTACCCCCCCGGACCCAGGCAGACACTCGCCCACACTCTCCTTAGCCTCCCGGGGACTTACAGAAACCTTTCTCCTTCCAGCCCCACCTCACCTCTGCCTTGCCCGACTCCAGCCCTTCACACCCACCCTGACTCTCCATTCCCCCTCCCAAGCAGCCTCTCCTCTCTCCTCCTCTCCCTCCCACCACCTTCGCCGCTCTCCCCTCTTCCTTGGGCACCAGCCCCACGTTCACCCATGCTGCCTGCCCGCCTGCCACGCCTCCTCCAGCTGCCGCACGTTGCAAGAGACCATCCGGGGGCTCCCGGCACACACTCCTGGAACATTAGACAGCTCTCCGCGGCCCCGCGCCCTGCCAGGGCGCTTCCCCACCCCTCTGCATCAGCCAACACCCCTTTCAGCCGCTAGTCAGGCCGAAGGCTCCCACACACTAGCTCCCCATGGCGCTTCAACAGTCACCGCCAGGACCAGACTCTCCTCAACACGTGCCAGCAACCCCCACGACGCCTGGCGCGCACCCCTATCGCCCTTCCGGCACCTACTCGGCTCCTCCAAGCCGACCGGGACGACCAGCGCCTCTCACTCGCCGGCTCTCTCCTCCTCCCCACGCGCAACAGCATCCGCCCCTCCCTCTCCTTCAGCAGCCCGCCTGCAGCACGCACCCGCTCCTCCACCGCCTCTCTTCTCTCCTCTCAGCCTCACCCCACAAACTCCTCCCTCCTGCCCCACCTGCCCACACCTCCACCCATTCAAGACTCTCCTTCACACACAGCGCTACCCCGCCTCCACCTCGGACCACGCCATCCTGCCTTCGCAGCCTCCCGCCCTCCGCTACCCCTCGCCAATCCGCCAGCCCGCCCTACCACCTCTCCGTGAGCCCAACCACGTCACACCTCTCCACCTCTGCACGGACCCCGCTCACTCGGCAACACACACGCACCACCACACGCAAAGGCACAAGGGGCAACGCCACATATTCTTCCCCAAGCAGCACAAACCACACGCGCACACACACCTCCCCATCCCCACCACCACCCGCAACCGTCGTGGGACTCAAGCACACCAAAACGGAGCACAGAGACCGTGGCATCTTCATCCACGCACACGCTCAAAGCTCAAGCGCGCGAGGCCGTGAGCCACCTCCTCTAACGCAACCTGTCCTCTGCACCAGGCCGCACCACGCACCTCCCAACGTTCTCCCAAAATACAGCACGCGACAACGCTTCCAGAGCACCAAGACCACCGACGCACTCCCAGGAAAACAAAAACAACAGGCATCCTCAAAGCAAAAGCAACTCAACCAAGACCAGGACGCGGCATCAGGAAAACATGAGTTTGGGAGGTGGAGAAATTCAAACGCGCAAAGCGGGCACGGGACCACAACGGCAAGGCAAAAGGAAAACCCTCAAACACACCCTCAGCACAGCTGCCCCAAAGGCCGCGGCCACAGGCACTTTCATATCCCCCACGGAAACACAACAAGACAACACACAGCCTCCCCCAAACGGGCTGCCCCCAAAACATCAACAGCACCACCACGACAGACCCACAAGCGCACTCCCACAAACACCGCAAAAGCCACCACAGCCACAAACCAAAATGGAAAACGAGAGCAGGAAATTCTTCGCAACTAGAAAACGCCAAAGGGAAAGATGCGGCACCACATAAAGCCGGACGCACAGCACAGCCGCAAGCACAGCACTCGCCAACACGACCCACGCTCACGATCCTCCCGCACGGCGGCACCACCACCGGACAACCGGACACACCACCATGGCTGTGCCCGCAACCCGACACCCCTGCCTGCGGCACAGCACCCCGGTCCTCCTGCTCCTCCTGCCCGCTCTCAGCGCGGCCCTCAGATGCGCCAACCTTCGCACCCAACAGAGCACCTTCAACTGGGACAGCCTCCAGCTCCTCCACGCCATGGCTCCCAGCCCGCCTCAGCCCTGCGCCCAACACGACCCACCTTTCCCCTTCCCCGACACCCTCCTGGCAATCCAGTCCCCACAACAAGCCACCGCCGCCATCCTCCGCGTCCTCCAGCACCTCTTCACCACTCTCAGCAACGAAAACACCCCCGCGCACTGGGACAGCCAAGCCCACCAACAGCTCCTCAACCAGCTCCACGACCAAATCCAACTCCTCCAGCAATGCCTCCCTCGCGCCGACGCGGATGTCAAAAGCCAAGGGCCCCGCAACGCCTGGCTCACCATCAACAGGTACTTCCGGCGCATCCAGGACTTCCTCCGCACAAACCACCACAGCCCCTGCGCCTGGGACAAAGTCGGCCTCGAAGCTCGTGCCTGCTTCCAATGCATCGACAAGCTTACACGGAGAATGGAAAGCCGGTCAGCTCCCTCCCTCCAAACCCATCCTCGTCCAAAGTCTATCCTGAATGAAAGCCAGAAGCCACCAAGCCACAGGAGGCATCTACAGCAAAGGCAGGGCTTTATCAGCACCACTGAGCCCTCTTCCAGCCATGGCTCCATGCAACCTGGGAAACGGGCATGACAGTGCTGAGCCCAACAGCACCGCAACCATGCGGGAGCCAGGCTGCGGCACAACTCACGCACCCATACCACACCCTGCGCTCCCCATGGCCCCAACTTCTACGCAAAGGAAGCTACAGGAATAAACAGACGTTTTTCAGATCAAGGGATAACAGGAAATCTATGGGAAAAAGGGGCAGTATTTATTACCCATGGCATTCTACACTCCTTCTGGACTGTGATCTCCTCTGATAAAGAGGAAGGTCCCAACGGCAACTGCTGAAGAGTCTCAGATTCCGATGACTATTTATTACAGAACTTTATTTATTTATTTATTTATTCTTTCTACGGAAATAAAGACCTTTTCTAAAAATAAAAGGTGGTCATCGTGAATAAATTACATGGGGAAAGGCAAGACCCATGAATGCAGGCAGGAACGATCATCCCTCCTGCAGCCTGCTCTATGCAAGCCTCTCTCCTTGACCAACAGCCCTCTGGGCTGGAACGAGTGGAGGACCTGAAAACCCATTGAGCACAACCTCACAGCAAGACCTAGGCACCAAGCAGGGAGGGCAGGCAAAAACCAGCCTTCAAGAAGCAGGTAGGAAAATTACACCAAGGGGCATGGCTGTTTGATCAAGGACAAGACCCTGATACTGCAACCCCCCCCCCAAAACAGTCACCAGCCCATTATTAAAAGCCAAGGAGATGGCTGGGAACTTCACCCTCACCCCTACCATTCACCATGTCCCACTAAGCCCACAGGTCTCTCCCACGGAAGCTAGCCGCTCAAGGGGGCCCACACCCACGCAGTCAACAGGACACCTGTCCCACAACAGGGATCACAACACAAATCAATCTGGGGACTGCTGAGGCAAATGGCTCTCATGCCTCAAGCCCGCTCTGCTCACATATTGTGCACGCCACTCAACGCAGGTCACACAGCTCAAGGCTTTACTGCCATAGCCTCCTCTCCTTCACAACTGCTACCCCTTCCCAAGAACCACCACAGGGCATCCACAGCTTGCAACCTCAACACAGCCTGTCCCAAGCTCTCTTCATCTCCCACTACACTCCCGCTCCGTTCCCAACCCTCTCCCAGACACAATGCACCAGACCCACCTCCAATTACACTGCACACACCAGAAGAACCACTTCATCATAACCAAACCTCTTGTGGCCAGCCAAGTCTTTCAGCAACACCACAGCATGGACAAGGCTCACCTCCAAGAAGCAAGGAGGGGACCCATCAAGGCCTGCAGTGGTTTAGACAAGCAGTGGCACCTTGATGCTACCAGTTGCCCCAAATAAGCCCCAAAACACCAAACAAAGGAGTAGGTGGGCACCAAATAGTTCCTGGATATCTACATTCCCCATGGCCTGTCCGGACCTCTCCTGGTCAGGCTGGAGCTCACACACCAGCGGTTACGGGGCCAACTGGGGACCTGCCTCGCAGCATAGATCACGTTAACGCAGTCTTTCTTCATCCAAACACATCCTCAGCTAGTAACAAGCAAGATCCCCCAAATGCAGTCACCCTAGCATGTGATGAGGGCCTACCCAACCCAGCAAGCACAGATCAGCAAGCTATAGCATTCTATGCTAAGAGTGCTGCCAATGCACCAGCTGCCCCATCACCCCCTGAACACCAGTGCCACCACCCCAAAAACCTCTGCCTGAGGTGTTTTTCCCTCCCCAATGAAGCAAGGGCAGGACAAACCCAAATTTAAGCCTGCTCTGACTCCCCACCTGCATGTCAAACACAGCATGGTGGAAGGCCACCGTGCTCCCTGCTCAGTGCCAGGGCCACAACAGGGATGCACTTCCATCACAACAAGGAAACTGCTAAAATATATATGTAAAACGGGATATTACATGCAGCTGGAAAGGAAGGAAGGAAATATACGGCACCAAATACATTCAGGTACATAGCAAGACCCCTCTGAAGCACACTCAACTGCCAGGTCACATCAGAGATCTTGTGAGATCCCTTGTAACCAAAAATATCCTAGAAGCCCTGGCAAGTGGGACCATACTGCTCTCTTCAAGCACCTCAGGCAAGAACAAAGAAAACACTGAAATGAAAACGAAAAGGATGAGAGTTAAAAATACAATTCAGAACACTGGGAATTCAAAAAAGATACAAAAAAAATTATTATTTTTATACAAAGGGTGATATGGGATGGGAAGAGGGATTGAAAAGGCTGTAGGAATGTCTAGCACTGGAGATACGAAAAGCTCAACTGCACTAGGCCACGAGCCACCTCCACTAACACAACCTGTCCTCTGCACCAGGCGACGACACGGCATCAAGAAAACAAGAGTTTGGGAGATGGAGAAATTCAAACGCGCAAAGCGGGCACGGGACCACAACGGCAAGGCAAAAGGAAAACCCTCAAACACACCCTCAGCACAGCTGCCCCAAAGGCCGCGGCCACAGGCACTTTCATATCCCCCACGGAAACACAACAAGACAACACACAGCCTCCCCCAAACGGGCTGCCCCCAAAACATCAACAGCACCACCACGACAGACCCACAAGCGCACTCCCACAAACACCGCAAAAGCCACCACAGCCACAAACCAAAACGGAAAACGAGAGCAGGAAATTCTTCGCAACTAGAAAACGCCAAAGGGAAAGATGCGGCACCACATAAAGCCGGACGCACAGCACAGCCGCAAGCACAGCACTCGCCAACACGACCCACGCTCACGATCCTCCCGCACGGCGGCACCACCACCGGACAACCGGACACACCACCATGGCTGCGCCCGCAACCCGACACCCCTGCCTGCGGCACAGCACCCCGGTCCTCCTGCTCCTCCTGCCCGCTCTCAGCGCGGCCCTCAGATGCGCCAACCTTCGCACCCAACAGAGCACCTTCAACTGGGACAGCCTCCAGCTCCTCCACGCCATGGCTCCCAGCCCGCCTCAGCCCTGCGCCCAACACGACCCACCTTTCCCCTTCCCCGACACCCTCCTGGCAATCCAGTCCCCACAACAAGCCACCGCCGCCATCCTCCGCGTCCTCCAGCACCTCTTCACCACTCTCAGCAACGAAAACACCCCCACGCACTGGGACAGCCAAGCCCACCAACAGCTCCTCAACCAGCTCCACGACCAAATCCAACTCCTCCAGCAATGCCTCCCTCGCGCCGACGCGGATGTCAAAAGCCAAGGGCCCCGCAACGCCTGGCTCACCATCAACGGGTACTTCCGGCGCATCCAGGACTTCCTCCGCACAAACCACCACAGCCCCTGCGCCTGGGACAAAGTCGGCCTCGAAGCTCGCGCCTCCTTCCAGCGCATCCACAACCTCACCCGCACCCTGGCAGATTAGCCACAACGCCTCCTCACCGCAACCGCGCATCCACGCCCCCCTCACCCAATACCCGCACCCTCAACCAGGGACCCTCACTCCCACAACACCCGCCTCGCCTGCCCCCCCTCCCCCCACAACACCCGCACCAAGCCACCTCCGCCACCTCCTCCAGCACCACGCAGAGCCCAGCAGCACCACGACCGTGGCAACGGCCACGCTTCGGCACCCCACGCACCAACGTGCCCCTGCGCGCCCCACACCCACGGCTGCTCCCCAAAGGCACCCACCAACGGGGAACGCAGAGACCCCACGCACAGACCCAGGGACAACGCGAGCCACCCCACTACTTCGTGCCCACCAACGCATCTCGCCTGCTGCACTGCCGACTCCCCTCTCTCTCCGAGGCAACCAGCTGCTGCCAGCAACTTGCCGACGCCCTCACGCTGCCCCCGCCACCCCCCAACCCCCCAAAATACACCTATTTATTTAACTTATTCTATTTATTATGACAATTGTATTGCTCTATTTATTCCCCTATTTATTCAAGGCAAATAAAGACCTTTTGTAAAAACTTGGGTGTCGTGGGCCTCAAAGAATCATAGCGCGATCGTTCCAGTTGGAAGCCACCTCCAGGCCTCACCGAGCCCAACTCCCGCCTCCAGGCGGCTCTTCAGGACATCGGGGAGCTCACCGCCGTGTCCAGACGAGTCTCGGACATCTTCTGTACGGTGGCAGCCGCTCAGGCCATCCCACGCGCAAGACCTTGCGCTGGCCCTTCTGCAACTTCAGCAGCTTCCCGCCACACGGGTTACTTCTCCCGCCTCTCCAGGTCCGCCCCCCCCCCCCAACCCCCCCCATCAGGAGCAGCCCTGCCCTCCGGCCCAATGACCGCTCCACTCCGACACCTCTCCGGCAGCCACAACTGTCCTCGGAGCGCAGCCTTCCCATCAACCACGGCGGCAATGCACGCATCAAACAGCTCTGGCGCCAACACCCACCCACCCCCCCACCCGGCCCCCCCACCAGTTACTGCCTGCCAACAGCATGCTGCACCCCTGACCGCAGCTCTCCGGAGAGCCGCGTTCCCCTTCTCGTCACACCCCTCTCCGCCCTAACCTAGGCAGAGCGCACCGAGCCGAGCTGCCGCTAGCCAAAAGAGGCCAGCCTCTGACAAAGGCCTTTCCAAAAATCGCCGCGTGCAACGTCCACTGCTCTACCCTGCTCAACACCGCCCACCACTCACCTCCTCATGCCCAGCTACCACCCCACTCACGCAGCATCTGCCCGTGGAAAACGCAGGCTCCCTCCTCCCGCTCACCTCCACGGCACTCAGCTCTTCAGAAACACCTGCCCAGACAAACCTCCTCCAGAAACAGCCCAGCCACTGGCCTCAGTCTCACCGGCCTCCACTTCCCTGCGTCCTCCCTCTTGCCCTTCTCCAACACAGTGGCGACCCCGCCCTTTTGCCACTCAGCAGCAACCTCCCCTGATGCACAGCACCTTGCAACAGCGAGGCACAGCGGCTACCCAAAAACGCCAAAACGCCTCCTGCAACACCCGCGGGCGCATCCCATGCGCTCACAGGCACTCCCGCATGCCCACGGGCCTTAAGGGACCCCTACCCTCTTTCTTCTCCTACCGTGGACACACCTTTGCTCCCACACGCTCTCCAAACGGCCTCACGCACCTGCGAGGCCCCGAGGACAAGCCTTACCAACAACAACTGGCACACAACAGGCACCCGGTACCTCAGCCTCTTCCCAATCCCTCCTCGCTACCCCCCCGGACCCAGGCAGACACTCGCCCACACTCTCCTTAGCCTCCCGGGGACTTACAGAAACCTTTCTCCTTCCAGCGCCACCTCACCTCTGCCTTGCCCGACTCCAGCCCTTCACACCCACCCTGGCTCTCCATTCCCCCTCCCAAGCAGCCTCTCCTCTCTCCTCCTCTCCCTCCCACCACCTTCGCCGCTCTCCCCTCTTCCTTGGGCACCAGCCCCACGTTCACCCATGCTGCCTGCCCGCCTGCCACGCCTCCTCCAGCTGCCGCACGTTGCAAGAGACCATCCGGGGGCTCCCGGCACACACTCCTGGAACATTAGACAGCTCTCCGCGGCCCCGCGCCCTGCCAGGGCGCTTCCCCACCCCTCTGCATCAGCCAACACCCCTTTCAGCCGCTAGTCAGGCCGAAGGCTCCCACACACTAGCTCCCCATGGCGCTTCAACAGTCACCGCCAGGACCAGACTCTCCTCAACACGTGCCAGCAACCCCCACGACGCCTGGCGCGCACCCCTATCGCCCTTCCGGCACCTACTCGGCTCCTCCAAGCCGACCGGGACGACCAGCGCCTCTCATTCGCCGGCTCTCTCCTCCTCCCCACGCGCAACAGCATCCGCCCCTCCCTCTCCTTCAGCAGCCCGCCTGCAGCACGCACCCGCTCCTCCACCGCCTCTCTTCTCTCCTCTCAGCCTCACCCCACAAACTCCTCCCTCCTGCCCCACCTGCCCACACCTCCACCCATTCAAGACTCTCCTTCACACACAGCGCTACCCCGCCTCCACCTCGGACCACGCCATCCTGCCTTCGCAGCCTCCCGCCCTCCGCTACCCCTCGCCAATCCGCCAGCCCGCCCTACCACCTCTCCGTGAGCCCAACCACGTCACACCTCTCCACCTCTGCACGGACCCCGCTCACTCGGCAACACACACGCACCACCACACGCAAAGGCACAAGGGGCAACGCCACATATTCTTCCCCAAGCAGCACAAACCACACGCGCACACACACCTCCCCATCCCCACCACCACCCGCAACCGTCGTGGGACTCAAGCACACCAAAACGGAGCACAGAGACCGTGGCATCTTCATCCACGCACACGCTCAAAGCTCAAGCGCGCGAGGCCGTGAGCCACCTCCTCTAACGCAACCTGTCCTCTGCACCAGGCCGCACCACGCACCTCCCAACGTTCTCCCAAAATACAGCACGCGACAACGCTTCCAGAGCACCAAGACCACCGACGCACTCCCAGGAAAACAAAAACAACAGGCATCCTCAAAGCAAAAGCAACTCAACCAAGACCAGGACGCGGCATCAGGAAAACACGAGTTTGGGAGGTGGAGAAATTCAAACGCGCAAAGCGGGCACGGGACCACAACGGCAAGGCAAAAGGAAAACCCTCAAACACACCCTCAGCACAGCTGCCCCAAAGGCCGCGGCCACAGGCACTTTCATATCCCCCACGGAAACACAACAAGACAACACACAGCCTCCCCCAAACGGGCTGCCCCCAAAACATCAACAGCACCACCACGACAGACCCACAAGCGCACTCCCACAAACACCGCAAAAGCCACCACAGCCACAAACCAAAACGGAAAACGAGAGCAGGAAATTCTTCGCAACTAGAAAACGCCAAAGGGAAAGATGCGGCACCACATAAAGCCGGACGCACAGCACAGCCGCAAGCACAGCACTCGCCAACACGACCCACGCTCACGATCCTCCCGCACGGCGGCACCACCACCGGACAACCGGACACACCACCATGGCTGCGCCCGCAACCCGACACCCCTGCCTGCGGCACAGCACCCCGGTCCTCCTGCTCCTCCTGCCCGCTCTCAGCGCGGCCCTCAGATGCGCCAACCTTCGCACCCAACAGAGCACCTTCAACTGGGACAGCCTCCAGCTCCTCCACGCCATGGCTCCCAGCCCGCCTCAGCCCTGCGCCCAACACGACCCACCTTTCCCCTTCCCCGACACCCTCCTGGCAATCCAGTCCCCACAACAAGCCACCGCCGCCATCCTCCGCGTCCTCCAGCACCTCTTCACCACTCTCAGCAACGAAAACACCCCCGCGCACTGGGACAGCCAAGCCCACCAACAGCTCCTCAACCAGCTCCACGACCAAATCCAACTCCTCCAGCAATGCCTCCCTCGCGCCGACGCGGATGTCAAAAGCCAAGGGCCCCGCAACGCCTGGCTCACCATCAACAGGTACTTCCGGCGCATCCAGGACTTCCTCCGCACAAACCACCACAGCCCCTGCGCCTGGGACAAAGTCGGCCTCGAAGCTCGTGCCTGCTTCCAATGCATCGACAAGCTTACACGGAGAATGGAAAGCCGGTCAGCTCCCTCCCTCCAAACCCATCCTCGTCCAAAGTCTATCCTGAATGAAAGCCAGAAGCCACCAAGCCACAGGAGGCATCTACAGCAAAGGCAGGGCTTTATCAGCACCACTGAGCCCTCTTCCAGCCATGGCTCCATGCAACCTGGGAAACGGGCATGACAGTGCTGAGCCCAACAGCACCGCAACCATGCGGGAGCCAGGCTGCGGCACAACTCACGCACCCATACCACACCCTGCGCTCCCCATGGCCCCAACTTCTACGCAAAGGAAGCTACAGGAATAAACAGACGTTTTTCAGATCAAGGGATAACAGGAAATCTATGGGAAAAAGGGGCAGTATTTATTACCCATGGCATTCTACACTCCTTCTGGACTGTGATCTCCTCTGATAAAGAGGAAGGTCCCAACGGCAACTGCTGAAGAGTCTCAGATTCCGATGACTATTTATTACAGAACTTTATTTATTTATTTATTTATTCTTTCTACGGAAATAAAGACCTTTTCTAAAAATAAAAGGTGGTCATCGTGAATAAATTACATGGGGAAAGGCAAGACCCATGAATGCAGGCAGGAACGATCATCCCTCCTGCAGCCTGCTCTATGCAAGCCTCTCTCCTTGACCAACAGCCCTCTGGGCTGGAACGAGTGGAGGACCTGAAAACCCATTGAGCACAACCTCACAGCAAGACCTAGGCACCAAGCAGGGAGGGCAGGCAAAAACCAGCCTTCAAGAAGCAGGTAGGAAAATTACACCAAGGGGCATGGCTGTTTGATCAAGGACAAGACCCTGATACTGCAACCCCCCCCCAAAACAGTCACCAGCCCATTATTAAAAGCCAAGGAGATGGCTGGGAACTTCACCCTCACCCCTACCATTCACCATGTCCCACTAAGCCCACAGGTCTCTCCCACGGAAGCTAGCCGCTCAAGGGGGCCCACACCCACGCAGTCAACAGGACACCTGTCCCACAACAGGGATCACAACACAAATCAATCTGGGGACTGCTGAGGCAAATGGCTCTCATGCCTCAAGCCCGCTCTGCTCACATATTGTGCACGCCACTCAACGCAGGTCACACAGCTCAAGGCTTTACTGCCATAGCCTCCTCTCCTTCACAACTGCTACCCCTTCCCAAGAACCACCACAGGGCATCCACAGCTTGCAACCTCAACACAGCCTGTCCCAAGCTCTCTTCATCTCCCACTACACTCCCGCTCCGTTCCCAACCCTCTCCCAGACACAATGCACCAGACCCACCTCCAATTACACTGCACACACCAGAAGAACCACTTCATCATAACCAAACCTCTTGTGGCCAGCCAAGTCTTTCAGCAACACCACAGCATGGACAAGGCTCACCTCCAAGAAGCAAGGAGGGGACCCATCAAGGCCTGCAGTGGTTTAGACAAGCAGTGGCACCTTGATGCTACCAGTTGCCCCAAATAAGCCCCAAAACACCAAACAAAGGAGTAGGTGGGCACCAAATAGTTCCTGGATATCTACATTCCCCATGGCCTGTCCGGACCTCTCCTGGTCAGGCTGGAGCTCACACACCAGCGGTTACGGGGCCAACTGGGGACCTGCCTCGCAGCATAGATCACGTTAACGCAGTCTTTCTTCATCCAAACACATCCTCAGCTAGTAACAAGCAAGATCCCCCAAATGCAGTCACCCTAGCATGTGATGAGGGCCTACCCAACCCAGCAAGCACAGATCAGCAAGCTATAGCATTCTATGCTAAGAGTGCTGCCAATGCACCAGCTGCCCCATCACCCCCTGAACACCAGTGCCACCACCCCAAAAACCTCTGCCTGAGGTGTTTTTCCCTCCCCAATGAAGCAAGGGCAGGACAAACCCAAATTTAAGCCTGCTCTGACTCCCCACCTGCATGTCAAACACAGCATGGTGGAAGGCCACCGTGCTCCCTGCTCAGTGCCAGGGCCACAACAGGGATGCACTTCCATCACAACAAGGAAACTGCTAAAATATATATGTAAAACGGGATATTACATGCAGCTGGAAAGGAAGGAAGGAAATATACGGCACCAAATACATTCAGGTACATAGCAAGACCCCTCTGAAGCACACTCAACTGCCAGGTCACATCAGAGATCTTGTGAGATCCCTTGTAACCAAAAATATCCTAGAAGCCCTGGCAAGTGGGACCATACTGCTCTCTTCAAGCACCTCAGGCAAGAACAAAGAAAACACTGAAATGAAAACGAAAAGGATGAGAGTTAAAAATACAATTCAGAACACTGGGAATTCAAAAAAGATACAAAAAAAATTATTATTTTTATACAAAGGGTGATATGGGATGGGAAGAGGGATTGAAAAGGCTGTAGGAATGTCTAGCACTGGAGATACGAAAAGCTCAACTGCACTAGGCCACGAGCCACCTCCACTAACACAACCTGTCCTCTGCACCAGGCGACGACACGGCATCAAGAAAACAAGAGTTTGGGAGATGGAGAAATTCAAACGCGCAAAGCGGGCACGGGACCACAACGGCAAGGCAAAAGGAAAACCCTCAAACACACCCTCAGCACAGCTGCCCCAAAGGCCGCGGCCACAGGCACTTTCATATCCCCCACGGAAACACAACAAGACAACACACAGCCTCCCCCAAACGGGCTGCCCCCAAAACATCAACAGCACCACCACGACAGACCCACAAGCGCACTCCCACAAACACCGCAAAAGCCACCACAGCCACAAACCAAAACGGAAAACGAGAGCAGGAAATTCTTCGCAACTAGAAAACGCCAAAGGGAAAGATGCGGCACCACATAAAGCCGGACGCACAGCACAGCCGCAAGCACAGCACTCGCCAACACGACCCACGCTCACGATCCTCCCGCACGGCGGCACCACCACCGGACAACCGGACACACCACCATGGCTGCGCCCGCAACCCGACACCCCTGCCTGCGGCACAGCACCCCGGTCCTCCTGCTCCTCCTGCCCGCTCTCAGCGCGGCCCTCAGATGCGCCAACCTTCGCACCCAACAGAGCACCTTCAACTGGGACAGCCTCCAGCTCCTCCACGCCATGGCTCCCAGCCCGCCTCAGCCCTGCGCCCAACACGACCCACCTTTCCCCTTCCCCGACACCCTCCTGGCAATCCAGTCCCCACAACAAGCCACCGCCGCCATCCTCCGCGTCCTCCAGCACCTCTTCAC
Source organism: Struthio camelus (assembly GCF_040807025.1). Lineage (NCBI taxonomy): Eukaryota > Metazoa > Chordata > Aves > Struthioniformes > Struthionidae > Struthio > Struthio camelus. The sequence continues at coordinate 59,775,842 of NC_090981.1, read as the reverse complement.
CACTCTCAGCAACGAAAACACCCCCGCGCACTGGGACAGCCAAGCCCACCAACAGCTCCTCAACCAGCTCCACGACCAAATCCAACTCCTCCAGCAATGCCTCCCTCGCGCCGACGCGGATGTCAAAAGCCAAGGGCCCCGCAACGTCTGGCTCACCATCAACGGGTACTTCCGGCGCATCCAGGACTTCCTCCGCACAAACCACCACAGCCCCTGCGCCTGGGACAAAGTCGGCCTCGAAGCTCGCGCCTCCTTCCAGCGCATCCACAACCTCACCCGCACCCTGGCAGATTAGCCACAACGCCTCCTCACCGCAACCGCGCATCCACGCCCCCCTCACCCAATACCCGCACCCTCACCCAGGGACCCTCACTCCCACAACACCCGCCTCGCCTGCCCCCCCTCCCCCCACAACACCCGCACCAAGCCACCTCCGCCACCTCCTCCAGCACCACGCAGAGCCCAGCAGCACCACGACCGTGGCAACGGCCACGCTTCGGCACCCCACGCACCAACGTGCCCCTGCGCGCCCCACACCCACGGCTGCTCCCCAAAGGCACCCACCAACGGGGAACGCAGAGACCCCACGCACAGACCCAGGGACAACGCGAGCCACCCCACTACTTCGTGCCCACCAACGCATCTCGCCTGCTGCACTGCCGACTCCCCTCTCTCTCCGAGGCAACCAGCTGCTGCCAGCAACTTGCCGACGCCCTCACGCTGCCCCCGCCACCCCCCAACCCCCCAAAATACACCTATTTATTTAACTTATTCTATTTATTATGACAATTGTATTGCTCTATTTATTCCCCTATTTATTCAAGGCAAATAAAGACCTTTTGTAAAAACTTGGGTGTCGTGGGCCTCAAAGAATCATAGAGCGATCGTTCCAGTTGGAAGCCACCTCCAGGCCTCACCGAGCCCAACTCCCGCCTCCAGGCGGCTCTTCAGGACATCGGGGAGCTCACCGCCGTGTCCAGACGAGTCTCGGACATCTTCTGTACGGGGGCAGCCGCTCAGGCCATCCCACGCGCAAGACCTTGCGCTGGCCCTTCTGCAACTTCAGCAGCTTCCCGCCACACGGGTTACTTCTCCCGCCTCTCCAGGTCCGTCCCCCCTCCCAACCCCCCCCCATCAGGAGCAGCCCTGCCCTCCGGCCCAATGACCGCTCCACTCCGACACCTCTCCGGCAGCCACAACTGTCCTCGGAGCGCAGCCTTCCCATCAACCACGGCGGCAACGCACGCATCAAACAGCTCTGGCGCCAACACCCACCCACCCACCCACCCGGCCCCCCCACCAGTTACTGCCTGCCAACAGCACGCTGCACCCCTGACCGCAGCTCTCCGGAGAGCCGCGTTCCCCTTCTCGTCACACCCCTCTCCGCCCTAACCTAGGCAGAGCGCACCGAGCCGAGCTGCCGCTAGCCAAAAGAGGCCAGCCTCTGACAAAGGCCTTTCCAAAAATCGCCGCGTGCAACGTCCACTGCTCTACCCTGCTCAACACCGCCCACCACTCACCTCCTCATGCCCAGCTACCACCCCACTCACGCAGCATCTGCCCGTGGAAAACGCAGGCTCCCTCCTCCCGCTCACCTCCACAGCACTCAGCTCTTCAGAAACACCTGCCCAGACAAACCTCCTCCAGAAACAGCCCAGCCACTGGCCTCAGTCTCACCGGCCTCCACTTCCCTGCGTCCTCCCTCTTGCCCTTCTCCAACACAGTGGCGACCCCGCCCTTTTGCCACTCAGCAGCAACCTCCCCTGATGCACAGCACCTTGCAACAGCGAGGCACAGCGGCTACCCAAAAACGCCAAAACGCCTCCTGCAACACCCGCGGGCGCATCCCATGCGCTCACAGGCACTCCCGCATGCCCACGGGCCTTAAGGGACCCCTACCCTCTTTCTTCTCCTACCGTGGACACACCTTTGCTCCCACACGCTCTCCAAACGGCCTCACGCACCTGCGAGGCCCCGAGGACAAGCCTTACCAACAACAACTGGCACACAACAGGCACCCGGTACCTCAGCCTCTTCCCAATCCCTCCTCGCTACCCCCCCGGACCCAGGCAGACACTCGCCCACACTCTCCTTAGCCTCCCGGGGACTTACAGAAACCTTTCTCCTTCCAGCCCCACCTCACCTCTGCCTTGCCCGACTCCAGCCCTTCACACCCACCCTGGCTCTCCATTCCCCCTCCCAAGCAGCCTCTCCTCTCTCCTCCTCTCCCTCCCACCACCTTCGCCGCTCTCCCCTCTTCCTTGGGCACCAGCCCCACGTTCACCCATGCTGCCTGCCCGCCTGCCACGCCTCCTCCAGCTGCCGCACGTTGCAAGAGACCATCCGGGGGCTCCCGGCACACACTCCTGGAACATTAGACAGCTCTCCGCGGCCCCGCGCCCTGCCAGGGCGCTTCCCCACCCCTCTGCATCAGCCAACACCCCTTTCAGCCGCTAGTCAGGCCGAAGGCTCCCACACACTAGCTCCCCATGGCGCTTCAACAGTCACCGCCAGGACCAGACTCTCCTCAACACGTGCCAGCAACCCCCACGACGCCTGGCGCGCACCCCTATCGCCCTTCCGGCACCTACTCGGCTCCTCCAAGCCGACCGGGACGACCAGCGCCTCTCACTCGCCGGCTCTCTCCTCCTCCCCACGCGCAACAGCATCCGCCCCTCCCTCTCCTTCAGCAGCCCGCCTGCAGCACGCACCCGCTCCTCCACCGCCTCTCTTCTCTCCTCTCAGCCTCACCCCACAAACTCCTCCCTCCTGCCCCACCTGCCCACACCTCCACCCATTCAAGACTCTCCTTCACACACAGCGCTACCCCGCCTCCACCCCGGACCACGCCATCCTGCCTTCGCAGCCTCCCGCCCTCCGCTACCCCTCGCCAATCCGCCAGCCCGCCCTACCACCTCTCCGTGAGCCCAACCACGTCACACCTCTCCACCTCTGCACGGACCCCGCTCACTCGGCAACACACACGCACCACCACACGCAAAGGCACAAGGGGCAACGCCACATATTCTTCCCCAAGCAGCACAAACCACACGCGCACACACACCTCCCCATCCCCACCACCACCCGCAACCGTCGTGGGACTCAAGCACACCAAAACGGAGCACAGAGACCGTGGCATCTTCATCCACGCACACGCTCAAAGCTCAAGCGCGCGAGGCCGTGAGCCACCTCCTCTAACGCAACCTGTCCTCTGCACCAGGCCGCACCACGCACCTCCCAACGTTCTCCCAAAATACAGCACGCGACAACGCTTCCAGAGCACCAAGACCACCGACGCACTCCCAGGAAAACAAAAACAACAGGCATCCTCAAAGCAAAAGCAACTCAACCAAGACCAGGACGCGGCATCAGGAAAACACGAGTTTGGGAGGTGGAGAAATTCAAACGCGCAAAGCGGGCACGGGACCACAACGGCAAGGCAAAAGGAAAACCCTCAAACACACCCTCAGCACAGCTGCCCCAAAGGCCGCGGCCACAGGCACTTTCATATCCCCCACGGAAACACAACAAGACAACACACAGCCTCCCCCAAACGGGCTGCCCCCAAAACATCAACAGCACCACCACGACAGACCCACAAGCGCACTCCCACAAACACCGCAAAAGCCACCACAGCCACAAACCAAAACGGAAAACGAGAGCAGGAAATTCTTCGCAACTAGAAAACGCCAAAGGGAAAGATGCGGCACCACATAAAGCCGGACGCACAGCACAGCCGCAAGCACAGCACTCGCCAACACGACCCACGCTCACGATCCTCCCGCACGGCGGCACCACCACCGGACAACCGGACACACCACCATGGCTGCGCCCGCAACCCGACACCCCTGCCTGCGGCACAGCACCCCGGTCCTCCTGCTCCTCCTGCCCGCTCTCAGCGCGGCCCTCAGATGCGCCAACCTTCGCACCCAACAGAGCACCTTCAACTGGGACAGCCTCCAGCTCCTCCACGCCATGGCTCCCAGCCCGCCTCAGCCCTGCGCCCAACACGACCCACCTTTCCCCTTCCCCGACACCCTCCTGGCAATCCAGTCCCCACAACAAGCCACCGCCGCCATCCTCCGCGTCCTCCAGCACCTCTTCACCACTCTCAGCAACGAAAACACCCCCGCGCACTGGGACAGCCAAGCCCACCAACAGCTCCTCAACCAGCTCCACGACCAAATCCAACTCCTCCAGCAATGCCTCCTTCGCGCCGACGCGGATGTCAAAAGCCAAGGGCCCCGCAACGTCTGGCTCACCATCAACGGGTACTTCCGGCGCATCCAGGACTTCCTCCGCACAAACCACCACAGCCCCTGCGCCTGGGACAAAGTCGGCCTCGAAGCTCGCGCCTCCTTCCAGCGCATCCACAACCTCACCCGCACCCTGGCAGATTAGCCACAACGCCTCCTCACCGCAACCGCGCATCCACGCCCCCCTCACCCAATACCCGCACCCTCACCCAGGGACCCTCACTCCCACAACACCCGCCTCGCCTGCCCCCCCTCCCCCCACAACACCCGCACCAAGCCACCTCCGCCACCTCCTCCAGCACCACGCAGAGCCCAGCAGCACCACGACCGTGGCAACGGCCACGCTTCGGCACCCCACGCACCAACGTGCCCCTGCGCGCCCCACACCCACGGCTGCTCCCCAAAGGCACCCACCAACGGGGAACGCAGAGACCCCACGCACAGACCCAGGGACAACGCGAGCCACCCCACTACTTCGTGCCCACCAACGCATCTCGCCTGCTGCACTGCCGACTCCCCTCTCTCTCCGAGGCAACCAGCTGCTGCCAGCAACTTGCCGACGCCCTCACGCTGCCCCCGCCACCCCCCAACCCCCCAAAATACACCTATTTATTTAACTTATTCTATTTATTATGACAATTGTATTGCTCTATTTATTCCCCTATTTATTCAAGGCAAATAAAGACCTTTTGTAAAAACTTGGGTGTCGTGGGCCTCAAAGAATCATAGCGCGATCGTTCCAGTTGGAAGCCACCTCCAGGCCTCACCGAGCCCAACTCCCGCCTCCAGGCGGCTCTTCAGGACATCGGGGAGCTCACCGCCGTGTCCAGACGAGTCTCGGACATCTTCTGTACGGGGGCAGCCGCTCAGGCCATCCCACGCGCAAGACCTTGCGCTGGCCCTTCTGCAACTTCAGCAGCTTCCCGCCACACGGGTTACTTCTCCCGCCTCTCCAGGTCCGTCCCCCCTCCCAACCCCCCCCCATCAGGAGCAGCCCTGCCCTCCGGCCCAATGACCGCTCCACTCCGACACCTCTCCGGCAGCCACAACTGTCCTCGGAGCGCAGCCTTCCCATCAACCACGGCGGCAACGCACGCATCAAACAGCTCTGGCGCCAACACCCACCCACCCCCCCACCAGTTACTGCCTGCCAACAGCACACTGCACCCCTGACCGCAGCTCTCCGGAGAGCCGCGTTCCCCTTCTCGTCACACCCCTCTCCGCCCTAACCTAGGCAGAGCGCACCGAGCCGAGCTGCCGCTAGCCAAAAGAGGCCAGCCTCTGACAAAGGCCTTTCCAAAAATCGCCGCGTGCAACGTCCACTGCTCTACCCTGCTCAACACCGCCCACCACTCACCTCCTCATGCCCAGCTACCACCCCACTCACGCAGCATCTGCCCGTGGAAAACGCAGGCTCCCTCCTCCCGCTCACCTCCACGGCACTCAGCTCTTCAGAAACACCTGCCCAGACAAACCTCCTCCAGAAACAGCCCAGCCACTGGCCTCAGTCTCACCGGCCTCCACTTCCCTGCGTCCTCCCTCTTGCCCTTCTCCAACACAGTGGCGACCCCGCCCTTTTGCCACTCAGCAGCAACCTCCCCTGATGCACAGCACCTTGCAACAGCGAGGCACAGCGGCTACCCAAAAACGCCAAAACGCCTCCTGCAACACCCGCGGGCGCATCCCATGCGCTCACAGGCACTCCCGCATGCCCACGGGCCTTAAGGGACCCCTACCCTCTTTCTTCTCCTACCGTGGACACACCTTTGCTCCCACACGCTCTCCAAACGGCCTCACGCACCTGCGAGGCCCCGAGGACAAGCCTTACCAACAACAACTGGCACACAACAGGCACCCGGTACCTCAGCCTCTTCCCAATCCCTCCTCGCTACCCCCCCGGACCCAGGCAGACACTCGCCCACACTCTCCTTAGCCTCCCGGGGACTTACAGAAACCTTTCTCCTTCCAGCCCCACCTCACCTCTGCCTTGCCCGACTCCAGCCCTTCACACCCACCCTGGCTCTCCATTCCCCCTCCCAAGCAGCCTCTCCTCTCTCCTCCTCTCCCTCCCACCACCTTCGCCGCTCTCCCCTCTTCCTTGGGCACCAGCCCCACGTTCACCCATGCTGCCTGCCCGCCTGCCACGCCTCCTCCAGCTGCCGCACGTTGCAAGAGACCATCCGGGGGCTCCCGGCACACACTCCTGGAACATTAGACAGCTCTCCGCGGCCCCGCGCCCTGCCAGGGCGCTTCCCCACCCCTCTGCATCAGCCAACACCCCTTTCAGCCGCTAGTCAGGCCGAAGGCTCCCACACACTAGCTCCCCATGGCGCTTCAACAGTCACCGCCAGGACCAGACTCTCCTCAACACGTGCCAGCAACCCCCACGACGCCTGGCGCGCACCCCTATCGCCCTTCCGGCACCTACTCGGCTCCTCCAAGCCGACCGGGACGACCAGCGCCTCTCACTCGCCGGCTCTCTCCTCCTCCCCACGCGCAACAGCATCCGCCCCTCCCTCTCCTTCAGCAGCCCGCCTGCAGCACGCACCCGCTCCTCCACCGCCTCTCTTCTCTCCTCTCAGCCTCACCCCACAAACTCCTCCCTCCTGCCCCACCTGCCCACACCTCCACCCATTCAAGACTCTCCTTCACACACAGCGCTACCCCGCCTCCACCCCGGACCACGCCATCCTGCCTTCGCAGCCTCCCGCCCTCCGCTACCCCTCGCCAATCCGCCAGCCCGCCCTACCACCTCTCCGTGAGCCCAACCACGTCACACCTCTCCACCTCTGCACGGACCCCGCTCACTCGGCAACACACACGCACCACCACACGCAAAGGCACAAGGGGCAACGCCACATATTCTTCCCCAAGCAGCACAAACCACACGCGCACACACACCTCCCCATCCCCACCACCACCCGCAACCGTCGTGGGACTCAAGCACACCAAAACGGAGCACAGAGACCGTGGCATCTTCATCCACGCACACGCTCAAAGCTCAAGCGCGCGAGGCCGTGAGCCACCTCCTCTAACGCAACCTGTCCTCTGCACCAGGCCGCACCACGCACCTCCCAACGTTCTCCCAAAATACAGCACGCGACAACGCTTCCAGAGCACCAAGACCACCGACGCACTCCCAGGAAAACAAAAACAACAGGCATCCTCAAAGCAAAAGCAACTCAACCAAGACCAGGACGCGGCATCAGGAAAACACGAGTTTGGGAGGTGGAGAAATTCAAACGCGCAAAGCGGGCACGGGACCACAACGGCAAGGCAAAAGGAAAACCCTCAAACACACCCTCAGCACAGCTGCCCCAAAGGCCGCGGCCACAGGCACTTTCATATCCCCCACGGAAACACAACAAGACAACACACAGCCTCCCCCAAACGGGCTGCCCCCAAAACATCAACAGCACCACCACGACAGACCCACAAGCGCACTCCCACAAACACCGCAAAAGCCACCACAGCCACAAACCAAAACGGAAAACGAGAGCAGGAAATTCTTCGCAACTAGAAAACGCCAAAGGGAAAGATGCGGCACCACATAAAGCCGGACGCACAGCACAGCCGCAAGCACAGCACTCGCCAACACGACCCACGCTCACGATCCTCCCGCACGGCGGCACCACCACCGGACAACCGGACACACCACCATGGCTGCGCCTGCAACCCGACACCCCTGCCTGCGGCACAGCACCCCGGTCCTCCTGCTCCTCCTGCCCGCTCTCAGCGCGGCCCTCAGATGCGCCAACCTTCGCACCCAACAGAGCACCTTCAACTGGGACAGCCTCCAGCTCCTCCACGCCATGGCTCCCAGCCCGCCTCAGCCCTGCGCCCAACACGACCCACCTTTCCCCTTCCCCGACACCCTCCTGGCAATCCAGTCCCCACAACAAGCCACCGCCGCCATCCTCCGCGTCCTCCAGCACCTCTTCACCACTCTCAGCAACGAAAACACCCCCGCGCACTGGGACAGCCAAGCCCACCAACAGCTCCTCAACCAGCTCCACGACCAAATCCAACTCCTCCAGCAATGCCTCCCTCGCGCCGACGCGGATGTCAAAAGCCAAGGGCCCCGCAACGCCTGGCTCACCATCAACGGGTACTTCCGGCGCATCCAGGACTTCCTCCGCACAAACCACCACAGCCCCTGCGCCTGGGACAAAGTCGGCCTCGAAGCTCGCGCCTCCTTCCAGCGCATCCACAACCTCACCCGCACCCTGGCAGATTAGCCACAACGCCTCCTCACCGCAACCGCGCATCCACGCCCCCCTCACCCAATACCCGCACCCTCACCCAGGGACCCTCACTCCCACAACACCCGCCTCGCCTGCCCCCCCTCCCCCCACAACACCCGCACCAAGCCACCTCCGCCACCTCCTCCAGCACCACGCAGAGCCCAGCAGCACCACGACCGTGGCAACGGCCACGCTTCGGCACCCCACGCACCAACGTGCCCCTGCGCGCCCCACACCCACGGCTGCTCCCCAAAGGCACCCACCAACGGGGAACGCAGAGACCCCACGCACAGACCCAGGGACAACGCGAGCCACCCCACTACTTCGTGCCCACCAACGCATCTCGCCTGCTGCACTGCCGACTCCCCTCTCTCTCCGAGGCAACCAGCTGCTGCCAGCAACTTGCCGACGCCCTCACGCTGCCCCCGCCACCCCCCAACCCCCCAAAATACACCTATTTATTTAACTTATTCTATTTATTATGACAATTGTATTGCTCTATTTATTCCCCTATTTATTCAAGGCAAATAAAGACCTTTTGTAAAAACTTGGGTGTCGTGGGCCTCAAAGAATCATAGCGCGATCGTTCCAGTTGGAAGCCACCTCCAGGCCTCACCGAGCCCAACTCCCGCCTCCAGGCGGCTCTTCAGGACATCGGGGAGCTCACCGCCGTGTCCAGACGAGTCTCGGACATCTTCTGTACGGGGGCAGCCGCTCAGGCCATCCCACGCGCAAGACCTTGCGCTGGCCCTTCTGCAACTTCAGCAGCTTCCCGCCACACGGGTTACTTCTCCCGCCTCTCCAGGTCCGTCCCCCCTCCCAACCCCCCCCCCATCAGGAGCAGCCCTGCCCTCCGGCCCAATGACCGCTCCACTCCGACACCTCTCCGGCAGCCACAACTGTCCTCGGAGCGCAGCCTTCCCATCAACCACGGCGGCAACGCACGCATCAAACAGCTCTGGCGCCAACACCCACCCACCCCCCCACCCGGCCCCCCCACCAGTTACTGCCTGCCAACAGCACGCTGCACCCCTGACCGCAGCTCTCCGGAGAGCCGCGTTCCCCTTCTCGTCACACCCCTCTCCGCCCTAACCTAGGCAGAGCGCACCGAGCCGAGCTGCCGCTAGCCAAAAGAGGCCAGCCTCTGACAAAGGCCTTTCCAAAAATCGCCGCGTGCAACGTCCACTGCTCTACCCTGCTCAACACCGCCCACCACTCACCTCCTCATGCCCAGCTACCACCCCACTCACGCAGCATCTGCCCGTGGAAAACGCAGGCTCCCTCCTCCCGCTCACCTCCACGGCACTCAGCTCTTCAGAAACACCTGCCCAGACAAACCTCCTCCAGAAACAGCCCAGCCACTGGCCTCAGTCTCACCGGCCTCCACTTCCCTGCGTCCTCCCTCTTGCCCTTCTCCAACACAGTGGCGACCCCGCCCTTTTGCCACTCAGCAGCAACCTCCCCTGATGCACAGCACCTTGCAACAGCGAGGCACAGCGGCTACCCAAAAACGCCAAAACGCCTCCTGCAACACCCGCGGGCGCATCCCATGCGCTCACAGGCACTCCCGCATGCCCACGGGCCTTAAGGGACCCCTACCCTCTTTCTTCTCCTACCGTGGACACACCTTTGCTCCCACACGCTCTCCAAACGGCCTCACGCACCTGCGAGGCCCCGAGGACAAGCCTTACCAACAACAACTGGCACACAACAGGCACCCGGTACCTCAGCCTCTTCCCAATCCCTCCTCGCTACCCCCCCGGACCCAGGCAGACACTCGCCCACACTCTCCTTAGCCTCCCGGGGACTTACAGAAACCTTTCTCCTTCCAGCCCCACCTCACCTCTGCCTTGCCCGACTCCAGCCCTTCACACCCACCCTGGCTCTCCATTCCCCCTCCCAAGCAGCCTCTCCTCTCTCCTCCTCTCCCTCCCACCACCTTCGCCGCTCTCCCCTCTTCCTTGGGCACCAGCCCCACGTTCACCCATGCTGCCTGCCCGCCTGCCACGCCTCCTCCAGCTGCCGCACGTTGCAAGAGACCATCCGGGGGCTCCCGGCACACACTCCTGGAACATTAGACAGCTCTCCGCGGCCCCGCGCCCTGCCAGGGCGCTTCCCCACCCCTCTGCATCAGCCAACACCCCTTTCAGCCGCTAGTCAGGCCGAAGGCTCCCACACACTAGCTCCCCATGGCGCTTCAACAGTCACCGCCAGGACCAGACTCTCCTCAACACGTGCCAGCAACCCCCACGACGCCTGGCGCGCACCCCTATCGCCCTTCCGGCACCTACTCGGCTCCTCCAAGCCGACCGGGACGACCAGCGCCTCTCACTCGCCGGCTCTCTCCTCCTCCCCACGCGCAACAGCATCCGCCCCTCCCTCTCCTTCAGCAGCCCGCCTGCAGCACGCACCCGCTCCTCCACCGCCTCTCTTCTCTCCTCTCAGCCTCACCCCACAAACTCCTCCCTCCTGCCCCACCTGCCCACACCTCCACCCATTCAAGACTCTCCTTCACACACAGCGCTACCCCGCCTCCACCCCGGACCACGCCATCCTGCCTTCGCAGCCTCCCGCCCTCCGCTACCCCTCGCCAATCCGCCAGCCCGCCCTACCACCTCTCCGTGAGCCCAACCACGTCACACCTCTCCACCTCTGCACGGACCCCGCTCACTCGGCAACACACACGCACCACCACACGCAAAGGCACAAGGGGCAACGCCACATATTCTTCCCCAAGCAGCACAAACCACACGCGCACACACACCTCCCCATCCCCACCACCACCCGCAACCGTCGTGGGACTCAAGCACACCAAAACGGAGCACAGAGACCGTGGCATCTTCATCCACGCACACGCTCAAAGCTCAAGCGCGCGAGGCCGTGAGCCACCTCCTCTAACGCAACCTGTCCTCTGCACCAGGCCGCACCACGCACCTCCCAACGTTCTCCCAAAATACAGCACGCGACAACGCTTCCAGAGCACCAAGACCACCGACGCACTCCCAGGAAAACAAAAACAACAGGCATCCTCAAAGCAAAAGCAACTCAACCAAGACCAGGACGCGGCATCAGGAAAACACGAGTTTGGGAGGTGGAGAAATTCAAACGCGCAAAGCGGGCACGGGACCACAACGGCAAGGCAAAAGGAAAACCCTCAAACACACCCTCAGCACAGCTGCCCCAAAGGCCGCGGCCACAGGCACTTTCATATCCCCCACGGAAACACAACAAGACAACACACAGCCTCCCCCAAACGGGCTGCCCCCAAAACATCAACAGCACCACCACGACAGACCCACAAGCGCACTCCCACAAACACCGCAAAAGCCACCACAGCCACAAACCAAAACGGAAAACGAGAGCAGGAAATTCTTCGCAACTAGAAAACGCCAAAGGGAAAGATGCGGCACCACATAAAGCTGGACGCACAGCACAGCCGCAAGCACAGCACTCGCCAACACGACCCACGCTCACGATCCTCCCGCACGGCGGCACCACCACCGGACAACCGGACACACCACCATGGCTGCGCCCGCAACCCGACACCCCTGCCTGCGGCACAGCACCCCGGTCCTCCTGCTCCTCCTGCCCGCTCTCAGCGCGGCCCTCAGATGCGCCAACCTTCGCACCCAACAGAGCACCTTCAACTGGGACAGCCTCCAGCTCCTCCACGCCATGGCTCCCAGCCCGCCTCAGCCCTGCGCCCAACACGACCCACCTTTCCCCTTCCCCGACACCCTCCTGGCAATCCAGTCCCCACAACAAGCCACCGCCGCCATCCTCCGCGTCCTCCAGCACCTCTTCACCACTCTCAGCAACGAAAACACCCCCGCGCACTGGGACAGCCAAGCCCACCAACAGCTCCTCAACCAGCTCCACGACCAAATCCAACTCCTCCAGCAATGCCTCCCTCGCGCCGACGCGGATGTCAAAAGCCAAGGGCCCCGCAACGCCTGGCTCACCATCAACGGGTACTTCCGGCGCATCCAGGACTTCCTCCGCACAAACCACCACAGCCCCTGCGCCTGGGACAAAGTCGGCCTCGAAGCTCGCGCCTCCTTCCAGCGCATCCACAACCTCACCCGCACCCTGGCAGATTAGCCACAACGCCTCCTCACCGCAACCGCGCATCCACGCCCCCCTCACCCAATACCCGCACCCTCACCCAGGGACCCTCACTCCCACAACACCCGCCTCGCCTGCCCCCCCTCCCCCCACAACACCCGCACCAAGCCACCTCCGCCACCTCCTCCAGCACCACGCAGAGCCCAGCAGCACCACGACCGTGGCAATGGCCACGCTTCGGCACCCCACGCACCAACGTGCCCCTGCGCGCCCCACACCCACGGCTGCTCCCCAAAGGCACCCACCAACGGGGAACGCAGAGACCCCACGCACAGACCCAGGGACAACGCGAGCCACCCCACTACTTCGTGCCCACCAACGCATCTCGCCTGCTGCACTGCCGACTCCCCTCTCTCTCCGAGGCAACCAGCTGCTGCCAGCAACTTGCCGACGCCCTCACGCTGCCCCCGCCACCCCCCAACCCCCCAAAATACACCTATTTATTTAACTTATTCTATTTATTATGACAATTGTATTGCTCTATTTATTCCCCTATTTATTCAAGGCAAATAAAGACCTTTTGTAAAAACTTGGGTGTCGTGGGCCTCAAAGAATCATAGCGCGATCGTTCCAGTTGGAAGCCACCTCCAGGCCTCACCGAGCCCAACTCCCGCCTCCAGGCGGCTCTTCAGGACATCGGGGAGCTCACCGCCGTGTCCAGACGAGTCTCGGACATCTTCTGTACGGGGGCAGCCGCTCAGGCCATCCCACGCGCAAGACCTTGCGCTGGCCCTTCTGCAACTTCAGCAGCTTCCCGCCACACGGGTTACTTCTCCCGCCTCTCCAGGTCCGCCCCCCCCCCCAACCCCCCCCATCAGGAGCAGCCCTGCCCTCCGGCCCAATGACCGCTCCACTCCGACACCTCTCCGGCAGCCACAACTGTCCTCGGAGCGCAGCCTTCCCATCAACCACGGCGGCAATGCACGCATCAAACAGCTCTGGCGCCAACACCCACCCACCCCCCCACCCGGCCCCCCCACCAGTTACTGCCTGCCAACAGCATGCTGCACCCCTGACCGCAGCTCTCCGGAGAGCCGCGTTCCCCTTCTCGTCACACCCCTCTCCGCCCTAACCTAGGCAGAGCGCACCGAGCCGAGCTGCCGCTAGCCAAAAGAGGCCAGCCTCTGACAAAGGCCTTTCCAAAAATCGCCGCGTGCAACGTCCACTGCTCTACCCTGCTCAACACCGCCCACCACTCACCTCCTCATGCCCAGCTACCACCCCACTCACGCAGCATCTGCCCGTGGAAAACGCAGGCTCCCTCCTCCCGCTCACCTCCACGGCACTCAGCTCTTCAGAAACACCTGCCCAGACAAACCTCCTCCAGAAACAGCCCAGCCACTGGCCTCAGTCTCACCGGCCTCCACTTCCCTGCGTCCTCCCTCTTGCCCTTCTCCAACACAGTGGCGACCCCGCCCTTTTGCCACTCAGCAGCAACCTCCCCTGATGCACAGCACCTTGCAACAGCGAGGCACAGCGGCTACCCAAAAACGCCAAAACGCCTCCTGCAACACCCGCGGGCGCATCCCATGCGCTCACAGGCACTCCCGCATGCCCACGGGCCTTAAGGGACCCCTACCCTCTTTCTTCTCCTACCGTGGACACACCTTTGCTCCCACACGCTCTCCAAACGGCCTCACGCACCTGCGAGGCCCCGAGGACAAGCCTTACCAACAACAACTGGCACACAACAGGCACCCGGTACCTCAGCCTCTTCCCAATCCCTCCTCGCTACCCCCCCGGACCCAGGCAGACACTCGCCCACACTCTCCTTAGCCTCCCGGGGACTTACAGAAACCTTTCTCCTTCCAGCCCCACCTCACCTCTGCCTTGCCCGACTCCAGCCCTTCACACCCACCCTGGCTCTCCATTCCCCCTCCCAAGCAGCCTCTCCTCTCTCCTCCTCTCCCTCCCACCACCTTCGCCGCTCTCCCCTCTTCCTTGGGCACCAGCCCCACGTTCACCCATGCTGCCTGCCCGCCTGCCACGCCTCCTCCAGCTGCCGCACGTTGCAAGAGACCATCCGGGGGCTCCCGGCACACACTCCTGGAACATTAGACAGCTCTCCGCGGCCCCGCGCCCTGCCAGGGCGCTTCCCCACCCCTCTGCATCAGCCAACACCCCTTTCAGCCGCTAGTCAGGCCGAAGGCTCCCACACACTAGCTCCCCATGGCGCTTCAACAGTCACCGCCAGGACCAGACTCTCCTCAACACGTGCCAGCAACCCCCACGACGCCTGGCGCGCACCCCTATCGCCCTTCCGGCACCTACTCGGCTCCTCCAAGCCGACCGGGACGACCAGCGCCTCTCACTCGCCGGCTCTCTCCTCCTCCCCACGCGCAACAGCATCCGCCCCTCCCTCTCCTTCAGCAGCCCGCCTGCAGCACGCACCCGCTCCTCCACCGCCTCTCTTCTCTCCTCTCAGCCTCACCCCACAAACTCCTCCCTCCTGCCCCACCTGCCCACACCTCCACCCATTCAAGACTCTCCTTCACACACAGCGCTACCCCGCCTCCACCCCGGACCACGCCATCCTGCCTTCGCAGCCTCCCGCCCTCCGCTACCCCTCGCCAATCCGCCAGCCCGCCCTACCACCTCTCCGTGAGCCCAACCACGTCACACCTCTCCACCTCTGCACGGACCCCGCTCACTCGGCAACACACACGCACCACCACACGCAAAGGCACAAGGGGCAACGCCACATATTCTTCCCCAAGCAGCACAAACCACACGCGCACACACACCTCCCCATCCCCACCACCACCCGCAACCGTCGTGGGACTCAAGCACACCAAAACGGAGCACAGAGACCGTGGCATCTTCATCCACGCACACGCTCAAAGCTCAAGCGCGCGAGGCCGTGAGCCACCTCCTCTAACGCAACCTGTCCTCTGCACCAGGCCGCACCGCGCACCTCCCAACGTTCTCCCAAAATACAGCACGCGACAACGCTTCCAGAGCACCAAGACCACCGACGCACTCCCAGGAAAACAAAAACAACAGGCATCCTCAAAGCAAAAGCAACTCAACCAAGACCAGGACGCGGCATCAGGAAAACACGAGTTTGGGAGGTGGAGAAATTCAAACGCGCAAAGCGGGCACGGGACCACAACGGCAAGGCAAAAGGAAAACCCTCAAACACACCCTCAGCACAGCTGCCCCAAAGGCCGCGGCCACAGGCACTTTCATATCCCCCACGGAAACACAACAAGACAACACACAGCCTCCCCCAAACGGGCTGCCCCCAAAACATCAACAGCACCACCACGACAGACCCACAAGCGCACTCCCACAAACACCGCAAAAGCCACCACAGCCACAAACCAAAACGGAAAACGAGAGCAGGAAATTCTTCGCAACTAGAAAACGCCAAAGGGAAAGATGCGGCACCACATAAAGCCGGACGCACAGCACAGCCGCAAGCACAGCACTCGCCAACACGACCCACGCTCACGATCCTCCCGCACGGCGGCACCACCACCGGACAACCGGACACACCACCATGGCTGCGCCCGCAACCCGACACCCCTGCCTGCGGCACAGCACCCCGGTCCTCCTGCTCCTCCTGCCCGCTCTCAGCGCGGCCCTCAGATGCGCCAACCTTCGCACCCAACAGAGCACCTTCAACTGGGACAGCCTCCAGCTCCTCCACGCCATGGCTCCCAGCCCGCCTCAGCCCTGCGCCCAACACGACCCACCTTTCCCCTTCCCCGACACCCTCCTGGCAATCCAGTCCCCACAACAAGCCACCGCCGCCATCCTCCGCGTCCTCCAGCACCTCTTCACCACTCTCAGCAACGAAAACACCCCCGCGCACTGGGACAGCCAAGCCCACCAACAGCTCCTCAACCAGCTCCACGACCAAATCCAACTCCTCCAGCAATGCCTCCCTCGCGCCGACGCGGATGTCAAAAGCCAAGGGCCCCGCAACGTCTGGCTCACCATCAACGGGTACTTCCGGCGCATCCAGGACTTCCTCCGCACAAACCACCACAGCCCCTGCGCCTGGGACAAAGTCGGCCTCGAAGCTCGCGCCTCCTTCCAGCGCATCCACAACCTCACCCGCACCCTGGCAGATTAGCCACAACGCCTCCTCACCGCAACCGCGCATCCACGCCCCCCTCACCCAATACCCGCACCCTCACCCAGGGACCCTCACTCCCACAACACCCGCCTCGCCTGCCCCCCCTCCCCCCACAACACCCGCACCAAGCCACCTTCGCCACCTCCTCCAGCACCACGCAGAGCCCAGCAGCACCACGACCGTGGCAACGGCCACGCTTCGGCACCCCACGCACCAACGTGCCCCTGCGCGCCCCACACCCACGGCTGCTCCCCAAAGGCACCCACCAACGGGGAACGCAGAGACCCCACGCACAGACCCAGGGACAACGCGAGCCACCCCACTACTTCGTGCCCACCAACGCATCTCGCCTGCTGCACTGCCGACTCCCCTCTCTCTCCGAGGCAACCAGCTGCTGCCAGCAACTTGCCGACGCCCTCACGCTGCCCCCGCCACTCCCCAACCCCCCAAAATACACCTATTTATTTAACTTATTCTATTTATTATGACAATTGTATTGCTCTATTTATTCCCCTATTTATTCAAGGCAAATAAAGACCTTTTGTAAAAACTTGGGTGTCGTGGGCCTCAAAGAATCATAGCGCGATCGTTCCAGTTGGAAGCCACCTCCAGGCCTCACCGAGCCCAACTCCCGCCTCCAGGCGGCTCTTCAGGACATCGGGGAGCTCACCGCCGTGTCCAGACGAGTCTCGGACATCTTCTGTACGGGGGCAGCCGCTCAGGCCATCCCACGCGCAAGACCTTGCGCTGGCCCTTCTGCAACTTCAGCAGCTTCCCGCCACACGGGTTACTTCTCCCGCCTCTCCAGGTCCGTCCCCCCCCCCAACCCCCCCCATCAGGAGCAGCCCTGCCCTCCGGCCCAATGACCGCTCCACTCCGACACCTCTCCGGCAGCCACAACTGTCCTCGGAGCGCAGCCTTCCCATCAACCACGGCGGCAACGCACGCATCAAACAGCTCTGGCGCCAACACCCACCCACCCACCCACCCGGCCCCCCCACCAGTTACTGCCTGCCAACAGCACGCTGCACCCCTGACCGCAGCTCTCCGGAGAGCCGCGTTCCCCTTCTCGTCACACCCCTCTCTGCCCTAACCTAGGCAGAGCGCACCGAGCCGAGCTGCCGCTAGCCAAAAGAGGCCAGCCTCTGACAAAGGCCTTTCCAAAAATCGCCGCGTGCAACGTCCACTGCTCTACCCTGCTCAACACCGCCCACCACTCACCTCCTCATGCCCAGCTACCACCCCACTCACGCAGCATCTGCCCGTGGAAAACGCAGGCTCCCTCCTCCCGCTCACCTCCACGGCACTCAGCTCTTCAGAAACACCTGCCCAGACAAACCTCCTCCAGAAACAGCCCAGCCACTGGCCTCAGTCTCACCGGCCTCCACTTCCCTGCGTCCTCCCTCTTGCCCTTCTCCAACACAGTGGCGACCCCGCCCTTTTGCCACTCAGCAGCAACCTCCCCTGATGCACAGCACCTTGCAACAGCGAGGCACAGCGGCTACCCAAAAACGCCAAAACGCCTCCTGCAACACCCGCGGGCGCATCCCATGCGCTCACAGGCACTCCCGCATGCCCACGGGCCTTAAGGGACCCCTACCCTCTTTCTTCTCCTACCGTGGACACACCTTTGCTCCCACACGCTCTCCAAACGGCCTCACGCACCTGCGAGGCCCCGAGGACAAGCCTTACCAACAACAACTGGCACACAACAGGCACCCGGTACCTCAGCCTCTTCCCAATCCCTCCTCGCTACCCCCCCGGACCCAGGCAGACACTCGCCCACACTCTCCTTAGCCTCCCGGGGACTTACAGAAACCTTTCTCCTTCCAGCCCCACCTCACCTCTGCCTTGCCCGACTCCAGCCCTTCACACCCACCCTGGCTCTCCATTCCCCCTCCCAAGCAGCCTCTCCTCTCTCCTCCTCTCCCTCCCACCACCTTCGCCGCTCTCCCCTCTTCCTTGGGCACCAGCCCCACGTTCACCCATGCTGCCTGCCCGCCTGCCACGCCTCCTCCAGCTGCCGCACGTTGCAAGAGACCATCCGGGGGCTCCCGGCACACACTCCTGGAACATTAGACAGCTCTCCGCGGCCCCGCGCCCTGCCAGGGCGCTTCCCCACCCCTCTGCATCAGCCAACACCCCTTTCAGCCGCTAGTCAGGCCGAAGGCTCCCACACACTAGCTCCCCATGGCGCTTCAACAGTCACCGCCAGGACCAGACTCTCCTCAACACGTGCCAGCAACCCCCACGATGCCTGGCGCGCACCCCTATCGCCCTTCCGGCACCTACTCGGCTCCTCCAAGCCGACCGGGACGACCAGCGCCTCTCACTCGCCGGCTCTCTCCTCCTCCCCACGCGCAACAGCATCCGCCCCTCCCTCTCCTTCAGCAGC
Organism: Struthio camelus; assembly: GCF_040807025.1. NCBI lineage: Eukaryota > Metazoa > Chordata > Aves > Struthioniformes > Struthionidae > Struthio > Struthio camelus. The sequence goes on along the minus strand of NC_090981.1, from coordinate 59,756,738 downwards.
CCGCCTGCAGCACGCACCCGCTCCTCCACCGCCTCTCTTCTCTCCTCTCAGCCTCACCCCACAAACTCCTCCCTCCTGCCCCACCTGCCCACACCTCCACCCATTCAAGACTCTCCTTCACACACAGCGCTACCCCGCCTCCACCTCGGACCACGCCATCCTGCCTTCGCAGCCTCCCGCCCTCCGCTACCCCTCGCCAATCCGCCAGCCCGCCCTACCACCTCTCCGTGAGCCCAACCACGTCACACCTCTCCACCTCTGCACGGACCCCGCTCACTCGGCAACACACACGCACCACCACACGCAAAGGCACAAGGGGCAACGCCACATATTCTTCCCCAAGCAGCACAAACCACACGCGCACACACACCTCCCCATCCCCACCACCACCCGCAACCGTCGTGGGACTCAAGCACACCAAAACGGAGCACAGAGACCGTGGCATCTTCATCCACGCACACGCTCAAAGCTCAAGCGCGCGAGGCCGTGAGCCACCTCCTCTAACGCAACCTGTCCTCTGCACCAGGCCGCACCACGCACCTCCCAACGTTCTCCCAAAATACAGCACGCGACAACGCTTCCAGAGCACCAAGACCACCGACGCACTCCCAGGAAAACAAAAACAACAGGCATCCTCAAAGCAAAAGCAACTCAACCAAGACCAGGACGCGGCATCAGGAAAACACGAGTTTGGGAGGTGGAGAAATTCAAACGCGCAAAGCGGGCACGGGACCACAACAGCAAGGCAAAAGGAAAACCCTCAAACACACCCTCAGCACAGCTGCCCCAAAGGCCGCGGCCACAGGCACTTTCATATCCCCCACGGAAACACAACAAGACAACACACAGCCTCCCCCAAACGGGCTGCCCCCAAAACATCAACAGCACCACCACGACAGACCCACAAGCGCACTCCCACAAACACCGCAAAAGCCACCACAGCCACAAACCAAAACGGAAAACGAGAGCAGGAAATTCTTCGCAACTAGAAAACGCCAAAGGGAAAGATGCGGCACCACATAAAGCCGGACGCACAGCACAGCCGCAAGCACAGCACTCGCCAACACGACCCACGCTCACGATCCTCCCGCACGGCGGCACCACCACCGGACAACCGGACACACCACCATGGCTGCGCCCGCAACCCGACACCCCTGCCTGCGGCACAGCACCCCGGTCCTCCTGCTCCTCCTGCCCGCTCTCAGCGCGGCCCTCAGATGCGCCAACCTTCGCACCCAACAGAGCACCTTCAACTGGGACAGCCTCCAGCTCCTCCACGCCATGGCTCCCAGCCCGCCTCAGCCCTGCGCCCAACACGACCCACCTTTCCCCTTCCCCGACACCCTCCTGGCAATCCAGTCCCCACAACAAGCCACCGCCGCCATCCTCCGCGTCCTCCAGCACCTCTTCACCACTCTCAGCAACGAAAACACCCCCGCGCACTGGGACAGCCAAGCCCACCAACAGCTCCTCAACCAGCTCCACGACCAAATCCAACTCCTCCAGCAATGCCTCCCTCGCGCCGACGCGGATGTCAAAAGCCAAGGGCCCCGCAACGCCTGGCTCACCATCAACGGGTACTTCCGGCGCATCCAGGACTTCCTCCGCACAAACCACCACAGCCCCTGCGCCTGGGACAAAGTCGGCCTCGAAGCTCGCGCCTCCTTCCAGCGCATCCACAACCTCACCCGCACCCTGGCAGATTAGCCACAACGCCTCCTCACCGCAACCGCGCATCCACGCCCCCCTCACCCAATACCCGCACCCTCACCCAGGGACCCTCACTCCCACAACACCCGCCTCGCCTGCCCCCCCTCCCCCCACAACACCCGCACCAAGCCACCTCCGCCACCTCCTCCAGCACCACGCAGAGCCCAGCAGCACCACGACCGTGGCAACGGCCACGCTTCGGCACCCCACGCACCAACGTGCCCCTGCGCGCCCCACACCCACGGCTGCTCCCCAAAGGCACCCACCAACGGGGAACGCAGAGACCCCACGCACAGACCCAGGGACAACGCGAGCCACCCCACTACTTCGTGCCCACCAACGCATCTCGCCTGCTGCACTGCCGACTCCCCTCTCTCTCCGAGGCAACCAGCTGCTGCCAGCAACTTGCCGACGCCCTCACGCTGCCCCCGCCACCCCCCAACCCCCCAAAATACACCTATTTATTTAACTTATTCTATTTATTATGACAATTGTATTGCTCTATTTATTCCCCTATTTATTCAAGGCAAATAAAGACCTTTTGTAAAAACTTGGGTGTCGTGGGCCTCAAAGAATCATAGCGCGATCGTTCCAGTTGGAAGCCACCTCCAGGCCTCACCGAGCCCAACTCCCGCCTCCAGGCGGCTCTTCAGGACATCGGGGAGCTCACCGCCGTGTCCAGACGAGTCTCGGACATCTTCTGTACGGGGGCAGCCGCTCAGGCCATCCCACGCGCAAGACCTTGCGCTGGCCCTTCTGCAACTTCAGCAGCTTCCCGCCACACGGGTTACTTCTCCCGCCTCTCCAGGTCCGTCCCCCCTCCCAACCCCCCCCCATCAGGAGCAGCCCTGCCCTCCGGCCCAATGACCGCTCCACTCCGACACCTCTCCGGCAGCCACAACTGTCCTCGGAGCGCAGCCTTCCCATCAACCACGGCGGCAACGCACGCATCAAACAGCTCTGGCGCCAACACCCACCCACCCCCCCACCCGGCCCCCCCACCAGTTACTGCCTGCCAACAGCACGCTGCACCCCTGACCGCAGCTCTCCGGAGAGCCGCGTTCCCCTTCTCGTCACACCCCTCTCCGCCCTAACCTAGGCAGAGCGCACCGAGCCGAGCTGCCGCTAGCCAAAAGAGGCCAGCCTCTGACAAAGGCCTTTCCAAAAATCGCCGCGTGCAACGTCCACTGCTCTACCCTGCTCAACACCGCCCACCACTCACCTCCTCATGCCCAGCTACCACCCCACTCACGCAGCATCTGCCCGTGGAAAACGCAGGCTCCCTCCTCCCGCTCACCTCCACGGCACTCAGCTCTTCAGAAACACCTGCCCAGACAAACCTCCTCCAGAAACAGCCCAGCCACTGGCCTCAGTCTCACCGGCCTCCACTTCCCTGCGTCCTCCCTCTTGCCCTTCTCCAACACAGTGGCGACCCCGCCCTTTTGCCACTCAGCAGCAACCTCCCCTGATGCACAGCACCTTGCAACAGCGAGGCACAGCGGCTACCCAAAAACGCCAAAACGCCTCCTGCAACACCCGCGGGCGCATCCCATGCGCTCACAGGCACTCCCGCATGCCCACGGGCCTTAAGGGACCCCTACCCTCTTTCTTCTCCTACCGTGGACACACCTTTGCTCCCACACGCTCTCCAAACGGCCTCACGCACCTGCGAGGCCCCGAGGACAAGCCTTACCAACAACAACTGGCACACAACAGGCACCCGGTACCTCAGCCTCTTCCCAATCCCTCCTCGCTACCCCCCCGGACCCAGGCAGACACTCGCCCACACTCTCCTTAGCCTCCCGGGGACTTACAGAAACCTTTCTCCTTCCAGCCCCACCTCACCTCTGCCTTGCCCGACTCCAGCCCTTCACACCCACCCTGACTCTCCATTCCCCCTCCCAAGCAGCCTCTCCTCTCTTCTCCTCTCCCTCCCACCACCTTCGCCGCTCTCCCCTCTTCCTTGGGCACCAGCCCCACGTTCACCCATGCTGCCTGCCCGCCTGCCACGCCTCCTCCAGCTGCCGCACGTTGCAAGAGACCATCCGGGGGCTCCCGGCACACACTCCTGGAACATTAGACAGCTCTCCGCGGCCCCGCGCCCTGCCAGGGCGCTTCCCCACCCCTCTGCATCAGCCAACACCCCTTTCAGCCGCTAGTCAGGCCGAAGGCTCCCACACACTAGCTCCCCATGGCGCTTCAACAGTCACCGCCAGGACCAGACTCTCCTCAACACGTGCCAGCAACCCCCACGACGCCTGGCGCGCACCCCTATCGCCCTTCCGGCACCTACTCGGCTCCTCCAAGCCGACCGGGACGACCAGCGCCTCTCACTCGCCGGCTCTCTCCTCCTCCCCACGCGCAACAGCATCCGCCCCTCCCTCTCCTTCAGCAGCCCGCCTGCAGCACGCACCCGCTCCTCCACCGCCTCTCTTCTCTCCTCTCAGCCTCACCCCACAAACTCCTCCCTCCTGCCCCACCTGCCCACACCTCCACCCATTCAAGACTCTCCTTCACACACAGCGCTACCCCGCCTCCACCTCGGACCACGCCATCCTGCCTTCGCAGCCTCCCGCCCTCCGCTACCCCTCGCCAATCCGCCAGCCCGCCCTACCACCTCTCCGTGAGCCCAACCACGTCACACCTCTCCACCTCTGCACGGACCCCGCTCACTCGGCAACACACACGCACCACCACACGCAAAGGCACAAGGGGCAACGCCACATATTCTTCCCCAAGCAGCACAAACCACACGCGCACACACACCTCCCCATCCCCACCACCACCCGCAACCGTCGTGGGACTCAAGCACACCAAAACGGAGCACAGAGACCGTGGCATCTTCATCCACGCACACGCTCAAAGCTCAAGCGCGCGAGGCCGTGAGCCACCTCCTCTAACGCAACCTGTCCTCTGCACCAGGCCGCACCACGCACCTCCCAACGTTCTCCCAAAATACAGCACGCGACAACGCTTCCAGAGCACCAAGACCACCGACGCACTCCCAGGAAAACAAAAACAACAGGCATCCTCAAAGCAAAAGCAACTCAACCAAGACCAGGACGCGGCATCAGGAAAACACGAGTTTGGGAGGTGGAGAAATTCAAACGCGCAAAGCGGGCACGGGACCACAACGGCAAGGCAAAAGGAAAACCCTCAAACACACCCTCAGCACAGCTGCCCCAAAGGCCGCGGCCACAGGCACTTTCATATCCCCCACGGAAACACAACAAGACAACACACAGCCTCCCCCAAACGGGCTGCCCCCAAAACATCAACAGCACCACCACGACAGACCCACAAGCGCACTCCCACAAACACCGCAAAAGCCACCACAGCCACAAACCAAAACGGAAAACGAGAGCAGGAAATTCTTCGCAACTAGAAAACGCCAAAGGGAAAGATGCGGCACCACATAAAGCCGGACGCACAGCACAGCCGCAAGCACAGCACTCGCCAACACGACCCACGCTCACGATCCTCCCGCACGGCGGCACCACCACCGGACAACCGGACACACCACCATGGCTGCGCCCGCAACCCGACACCCCTGCCTGCGGCACAGCACCCCGGTCCTCCTGCTCCTCCTGCCCGCTCTCAGCGCGGCCCTCAGATGCGCCAACCTTCGCACCCAACAGAGCACCTTCAACTGGGACAGCCTCCAGCTCCTCCACGCCATGGCTCCCAGCCCGCCTCAGCCCTGCGCCCAACACGACCCACCTTTCCCCTTCCCCGACACCCTCCTGGCAATCCAGTCCCCACAACAAGCCACCGCCGCCATCCTCCGCGTCCTCCAGCACCTCTTCACCACTCTCAGCAACGAAAACACCCCCGCGCACTGGGACAGCCAAGCCCACCAACAGCTCCTCAACCAGCTCCACGGCCAAATCCAACTCCTCCAGCAATGCCTCCCTCGCGCCGACGCGGATGTCAAAAGCCAAGGGCCCCGCAACGCCTGGCTCACCATCAACGGGTACTTCCGGCGCATCCAGGACTTCCTCCGCACAAACCACCACAGCCCCTGCGCCTGGGACAAAGTCGGCCTCGAAGCTCGCGCCTCCTTCCAGCGCATCCACAACCTCACCCGCACCCTGGCAGATTAGCCACAACGCCTCCTCACCGCAACCGCGCATCCACGCCCCCCTCACCCAATACCCGCACCCTCACCCAGGGACCCTCACTCCCACAACACCCGCCTCGCCTGCCCCCCCTCCCCCCACAACACCCGCACCAAGCCACCTCCGCCACCTCCTCCAGCACCACGCAGAGCCCAGCAGCACCACGACCGTGGCAACGGCCACGCTTCGGCACCCCACGCACCAACGTGCCCCTGCGCGCCCCACACCCACGGCTGCTCCCCAAAGGCACCCACCAACGGGGAACGCAGAGACCCCACGCACAGACCCAGGGACAACGCGAGCCACCCCACTACTTCGTGCCCACCAACGCATCTCGCCTGCTGCACTGCCGACTCCCCTCTCTCTCCGAGGCAACCAGCTGCTGCCAGCAACTTGCCGACGCCCTCACGCTGCCCCCGCCACCCCCCAACCCCCCAAAATACACCTATTTATTTAACTTATTCTATTTATTATGACAATTGTATTGCTCTATTTATTCCCCTATTTATTCAAGGCAAATAAAGACCTTTTGTAAAAACTTGGGTGTCGTGGGCCTCAAAGAATCATAGCGCGATCGTTCCAGTTGGAAGCCACCTCCAGGCCTCACCGAGCCCAACTCCCGCCTCCAGGCGGCTCTTCAAGACATCGGGGAGCTCACCGCCGTGTCCAGACGAGTCTCGGACATCTTCTGTACGGGGGCAGCCGCTCAGGCCATCCCACGCGCAAGACCTTGCGCTGGCCCTTCTGCAACTTCAGCAGCTTCCCGCCACACGGGTTACTTCTCCCGCCTCTCCAGGTCCGTCCCCCCCCCCCCAACCCCCCCCCCCATCAGGAGCAGCCCTGCCCTCCGGCCCAATGACCGCTCCACTCCGACACCTCTCCGGCAGCCACAACTGTCCTCGGAGCGCAGCCTTCCCATCAACCACGGCGGCAACGCACGCATCAAACAGCTCTGGCGCCAACACCCACCCACCCCCCCACCCGGCCCCCCCACCAGTTACTGCCTGCCAACAGCACGCTGCACCCCTGACCGCAGCTCTCCGGAGAGCCGCGTTCCCCTTCTCGTCACACCCCTCTCCGCCCTAACCTAGGCAGAGCGCACCGAGCCGAGCTGCCGCTAGCCAAAAGAGGCCAGCCTCTGACAAAGGCCTTTCCAAAAATCGCCGCGTGCAACGTCCACTGCTCTACCCTGCTCAACACCGCCCACCACTCACCTCCTCATGCCCAGCTACCACCCCACTCACGCAGCATCTGCCCGTGGAAAACGCAGGCTCCCTCCTCCCGCTCACCTCCACGGCACTCAGCTCTTCAGAAACACCTGCCCAGACAAACCTCCTCCAGAAACAGCCCAGCCACTGGCCTCAGTCTCACCGGCCTCCACTTCCCTGCGTCCTCCCTCTTGCCCTTCTCCAACACAGTGGCGACCCCGCCCTTTTGCCACTCAGCAGCAACCTCCCCTGATGCACAGCACCTTGCAACAGCGAGGCACAGCGGCTACCCAAAAACGCCAAAACGCCTCCTGCAACACCCGCGGGCGCATCCCATGCGCTCACAGGCACTCCCGCATGCCCACGGGCCTTAAGGGACCCCTACCCTCTTTCTTCTCCTACCGTGGACACACCTTTGCTCCCACACGCTCTCCAAACGGCCTCACGCACCTGCGAGGCCCCGAGGACAAGCCTTACCAACAACAACTGGCACACAACAGGCACCCGGTACCTCAGCCTCTTCCCAATCCCTCCTCGCTACCCCCCCGGACCCAGGCAGACACTCGCCCACACTCTCCTTAGCCTCCCGGGGACTTACAGAAACCTTTCTCCTTCCAGCCCCACCTCACCTCTGCCTTGCCCGACTCCAGCCCTTCACACCCACCCTGACTCTCCATTCCCCCTCCCAAGCAGCCTCTCCTCTCTTCTCCTCTCCCTCCCACCACCTTCGCCGCTCTCCCCTCTTCCTTGGGCACCAGCCCCACGTTCACCCATGCTGCCTGCCCGCCTGCCACGCCTCCTCCAGCTGCCGCACGTTGCAAGAGACCATCCGGGGGCTCCCGGCACACACTCCTGGAACATTAGACAGCTCTCCGCGGCCCCGCGCCCTGCCAGGGCGCTTCCCCACCCCTCTGCATCAGCCAACACCCCTTTCAGCCGCTAGTCAGGCCGAAGGCTCCCACACACTAGCTCCCCATGGCGCTTCAACAGTCACCGCCAGGACCAGACTCTCCTCAACACGTGCCAGCAACCCCCACGACGCCTGGCGCGCACCCCCTATCGCCCTTCCGGCACCTACTCGGCTCCTCCAAGCCGACCGGGACGACCAGCGCCTCTCATTCGCCGGCTCTCTCCTCCTCCCCACGCGCAACAGCATCCGCCCCTCCCTCTCCTTCAGCAGCCCGCCTGCAGCACGCACCCGCTCCTCCACCGCCTCTCTTCTCTCCTCTCAGCCTCACCCCACAAACTCCTCCCTCCTGCCCCACCTGCCCACACCTCCACCCATTCAAGACTCTCCTTCACACACAGCGCTACCCCGCCTCCACCCCGGACCACGCCATCCTGCCTTCGCAGCCTCCCGCCCTCCGCTACCCCTCGCCAATCCGCCAGCCCGCCCTACCACCTCTCCGTGAGCCCAACCACGTCACACCTCTCCACCTCTGCACGGACCCCGCTCACTCGGCAACACACACGCACCACCACACGCAAAGGCACAAGGGGCAACGCCACATATTCTTCCCCAAGCAGCACAAACCACACGCGCACACACACCTCCCCATCCCCACCACCACCCGCAACCGTCGTGGGACTCAAGCACACCAAAACGGAGCACAGAGACCGTGGCATCTTCATCCACGCACACGCTCAAAGCTCAAGCGCGCGAGGCCGTGAGCCACCTCCTCTAACGCAACCTGTCCTCTGCACCAGGCCGCACCACGCACCTCCCAACGTTCTCCCAAAATACAGCACGCGACAACGCTTCCAGAGCACCAAGACCACCGACGCACTCCCAGGAAAACAAAAACAACAGGCATCCTCAAAGCAAAAGCAACTCAACCAAGACCAGGACGCGGCATCAGGAAAACACGAGTTTGGGAGGTGGAGAAATTCAAACGCGCAAAGCGGGCACGGGACCACAACGGCAAGGCAAAAGGAAAACCCTCAAACACACCCTCAGAACAGCTGCCCCAAAGGCCGCGGCCACAGGCACTTTCATATCCCCCACGGAAACACAACAAGACAACACACAGCCTCCCCCAAACGGGCTGCCCCCAAAACATCAACAGCACCACCACGACAGACCCACAAGCGCACTCCCACAAACACCGCAAAAGCCACCACAGCCACAAACCAAAACGGAAAACGAGAGCAGGAAATTCTTCGCAACTAGAAAACGCCAAAGGGAAAGATGCGGCACCACATAAAGCCGGACGCACAGCACAGCCGCAAGCACAGCACTCGCCAACACGACCCACGCTCACGATCCTCCCGCACGGCGGCACCACCACCGGACAACCGGACACACCACCATGGCTGCGCCCGCAACCCGACACCCCTGCCTGCGGCACAGCACCCCGGTCCTCCTGCTCCTCCTGCCCGCTCTCAGCGCGGCCCTCAGATGCGCCAACCTTCGCACCCAACAGAGCACCTTCAACTGGGACAGCCTCCAGCTCCTCCACGCCATGGCTCCCAGCCCGCCTCAGCCCTGCGCCCAACACGACCCACCTTTCCCCTTCCCCGACACCCTCCTGGCAATCCAGTCCCCACAACAAGCCACCGCCGCCATCCTCCGCGTCCTCCAGCACCTCTTCACCACTCTCAGCAACGAAAACACCCCCGCGCACTGGGACAGCCAAGCCCACCAACAGCTCCTCAACCAGCTCCACGGCCAAATCCAACTCCTCCAGCAATGCCTCCCTCGCGCCGACGCGGATGTCAAAAGCCAAGGGCCCCGCAACGCCTGGCTCACCATCAACGGGTACTTCCGGCGCATCCAGGACTTCCTCCGCACAAACCACCACAGCCCCTGCGCCTGGGACAAAGTCGGCCTCGAAGCTCGCGCCTCCTTCCAGCGCATCCACAACCTCACCCGCACCCTGGCAGATTAGCCACAACGCCTCCTCACCGCAACCGCGCATCCACGCCCCCCTCACCCAATACCCGCACCCTCACCCAGGGACCCTCACTCCCACAACACCCGCCTCGCCTGCCCCCCCTCCCCCCACAACACCCGCACCAAGCCACCTCCGCCACCTCCTCCAGCACCACGCAGAGCCCAGCAGCACCACGACCGTGGCAACGGCCACGCTTCGGCACCCCACGCACCAACGTGCCCCTGCGCGCCCCACACCCACGGCTGCTCCCCAAAGGCACCCACCAACGGGGAACGCAGAGACCCCACGCACAGACCCAGGGACAACGCGAGCCACCCCACTACTTCGTGCCCACCAACGCATCTCGCCTGCTGCACTGCCGACTCCCCTCTCTCTCCGAGGCAACCAGCTGCTGCCAGCAACTTGCCGACGCCCTCACGCTGCCCCCGCCACCCCCCAACCCCCCAAAATACACCTATTTATTTAACTTATTCTATTTATTATGACAATTGTATTGCTCTATTTATTCCCCTATTTATTCAAGGCAAATAAAGACCTTTTGTAAAAACTTGGGTGTCGTGGGCCTCAAAGAATCATAGCGCGATCGTTCCAGTTGGAAGCCACCTCCAGGCCTCACCGAGCCCAACTCCCGCCTCCAGGCGGCTCTTCAAGACATCGGGGAGCTCACCGCCGTGTCCAGACGAGTCTCGGACATCTTCTGTACGGGGGCAGCCGCTCAGGCCATCCCACGCGCAAGACCTTGCGCTGGCCCTTCTGCAACTTCAGCAGCTTCCCGCCACACGGGTTACTTCTCCCGCCTCTCCAGGTCCGTCCCCCCTCCCCCAACCCCCCCCCCCCATCAGGAGCAGCCCTGCCCTCCGGCCCAATGACCGCTCCACTCCGACACCTCTCCGGCAGCCACAACTGTCCTCGGAGCGCAGCCTTCCCATCAACCACGGCGGCAACGCACGCATCAAACAGCTCTGGCGCCAACACCCACCCACCCCCCCACCCGGCCCCCCCACCAGTTACTGCCTGCCAACAGCACGCTGCACCCCTGACCGCAGCTCTCCGGAGAGCCGCGTTCCCCTTCTCGTCACACCCCTCTCCGCCCTAACCTAGGCAGAGCGCACCGAGCCGAGCTGCCGCTAGCCAAAAGAGGCCAGCCTCTGACAAAGGCCTTTCCAAAAATCGCCGCGTGCAACGTCCACTGCTCTACCCTGCTCAACACCGCCCACCACTCACCTCCTCATGCCCAGCTACCACCCCACTCACGCAGCATCTGCCCGTGGAAAACGCAGGCTCCCTCCTCCCGCTCACCTCCACGGCACTCAGCTCTTCAGAAACACCTGCCCAGACAAACCTCCTCCAGAAACAGCCCAGCCACTGGCCTCAGTCTCACCGGCCTCCACTTCCCTGCGTCCTCCCTCTTGCCCTTCTCCAACACAGTGGCGACCCCGCCCTTTTGCCACTCAGCAGCAACCTCCCCTGATGCACAGCACCTTGCAACAGCGAGGCACAGCGGCTACCCAAAAACGCCAAAACGCCTCCTGCAACACCCGCGGGCGCATCCCATGCGCTCACAGGCACTCCCGCATGCCCACGGGCCTTAAGGGACCCCTACCCTCTTTCTTCTCCTACCGTGGACACACCTTTGCTCCCACACGCTCTCCAAACGGCCTCACGCACCTGCGAGGCCCCGAGGACAAGCCTTACCAACAACAACTGGCACACAACAGGCACCCGGTACCTCAGCCTCTTCCCAATCCCTCCTCGCTACCCCCCCGGACCCAGGCAGACACTCGCCCACACTCTCCTTAGCCTCCCGGGGACTTACAGAAACCTTTCTCCTTCCAGCCCCACCTCACCTCTGCCTTGCCCGACTCCAGCCCTTCACACCCACCCTGACTCTCCATTCCCCCTCCCAAGCAGCCTCTCCTCTCTTCTCCTCTCCCTCCCACCACCTTCGCCGCTCTCCCCTCTTCCTTGGGCACCAGCCCCACGTTCACCCATGCTGCCTGCCCGCCTGCCACGCCTCCTCCAGCTGCCGCACGTTGCAAGAGACCATCCGGGGGCTCCCGGCACACACTCCTGGAACATTAGACAGCTCTCCGCGGCCCCGCGCCCTGCCAGGGCGCTTCCCCACCCCTCTGCATCAGCCAACACCCCTTTCAGCCGCTAGTCAGGCCGAAGGCTCCCACACACTAGCTCCCCATGGCGCTTCAACAGTCACCGCCAGGACCAGACTCTCCTCAACACGTGCCAGCAACCCCCACGACGCCTGGCGCGCACCCCCTATCGCCCTTCCGGCACCTACTCGGCTCCTCCAAGCCGACCGGGACGACCAGCGCCTCTCATTCGCCGGCTCTCTCCTCCTCCCCACGCGCAACAGCATCCGCCCCTCCCTCTCCTTCAGCAGCCCGCCTGCAGCACGCACCCGCTCCTCCACCGCCTCTCTTCTCTCCTCTCAGCCTCACCCCACAAACTCCTCCCTCCTGCCCCACCTGCCCACACCTCCACCCATTCAAGACTCTCCTTCACACACAGCGCTACCCCGCCTCCACCCCGGACCACGCCATCCTGCCTTCGCAGCCTCCCGCCCTCCGCTACCCCTCGCCAATCCGCCAGCCCGCCCTACCACCTCTCCGTGAGCCCAACCACGTCACACCTCTCCACCTCTGCACGGACCCCGCTCACTCGGCAACACACACGCACCACCACACGCAAAGGCACAAGGGGCAACGCCACATATTCTTCCCCAAGCAGCACAAACCACACGCGCACACACACCTCCCCATCCCCACCACCACCCGCAACCGTCGTGGGACTCAAGCACACCAAAACGGAGCACAGAGACCGTGGCATCTTCATCCACGCACACGCTCAAAGCTCAAGCGCGCGAGGCCGTGAGCCACCTCCTCTAACGCAACCTGTCCTCTGCACCAGGCCGCACCACGCACCTCCCAACGTTCTCCCAAAATACAGCACGCGACAACGCTTCCAGAGCACCAAGACCACCGACGCACTCCCAGGAAAACAAAAACAACAGGCATCCTCAAAGCAAAAGCAACTCAACCAAGACCAGGACGCGGCATCAGGAAAACACGAGTTTGGGAGGTGGAGAAATTCAAACGCGCAAAGCGGGCACGGGACCACAACGGCAAGGCAAAAGGAAAACCCTCAAACACACCCTCAGCACAGCTGCCCCAAAGGCCGCGGCCACAGGCACTTTCATATCCCCCACGGAAACACAACAAGACAACACACAGCCTCCCCCAAACGGGCTGCCCCCAAAACATCAACAGCACCACCACGACAGACCCACAAGCGCACTCCCACAAACACCGCAAAAGCCACCACAGCCACAAACCAAAACGGAAAACGAGAGCAGGAAATTCTTCGCAACTAGAAAACGCCAAAGGGAAAGATGCGGCACCACATAAAGCCGGACGCACAGCACAGCCGCAAGCACAGCACTCGCCAACACGACCCACGCTCACGATCCTCCCGCACGGCGGCACCACCACCGGACAACCGGACACACCACCATGGCTGCGCCCGCAACCCGACACCCCTGCCTGCGGCACAGCACCCTGGTCCTCCTGCTCCTCCTGCCCGCTCTCAGCGCGGCCCTCAGATGCGCCAACCTTCGCACCCAACAGAGCACCTTCAACTGGGACAGCCTCCAGCTCCTCCACGCCATGGCTCCCAGCCCGCCTCAGCCCTGCGCCCAACACGACCCACCTTTCCCCTTCCCCGACACCCTCCTGGCAATCCAGTCCCCACAACAAGCCACCGCCGCCATCCTCCGCGTCCTCCAGCACCTCTTCACCACTCTCAGCAACGAAAACACCCCCGCGCACTGGGACAGCCAAGCCCACCAACAGCTCCTCAACCAGCTCCACGACCAAATCCAACTCCTCCAGCAATGCCTCCCTCGCGCCGACGCGGATGTCAAAAGCCAAGGGCCCCGCAACGTCTGGCTCACCATCAACGGGTACTTCCGGCGCATCCAGGACTTCCTCCGCACAAACCACCACAGCCCCTGCGCCTGGGACAAAGTCGGCCTCGAAGCTCGCGCCTCCTTCCAGCGCATCCACAACCTCACCCGCACCCTGGCAGATTAGCCACAACGCCTCCTCACCGCAACCGCGCATCCACGCCCCCCTCACCCAATACCCGCACCCTCACCCAGGGACCCTCACTCCCACAACACCCGCCTCGCCTGCCCCCCCTCCCCCCACAACACCCGCACCAAGCCACCTCCGCCACCTCCTCCAGCACCACGCAGAGCCCAGCAGCACCACGACCGTGGCAACGGCCACGCTTCGGCACCCCACGCACCAACGTGCCCCTGCGCGCCCCACACCCACGGCTGCTCCCCAAAGGCACCCACCAACGGGGAACGCAGAGACCCCACGCACAGACCCAGGGACAACGCGAGCCACCCCACTACTTCGTGCCCACCAACGCATCTCGCCTGCTGCACTGCCGACTCCCCTCTCTCTCCGAGGCAACCAGCTGCTGCCAGCAACTTGCCGACGCCCTCACGCTGCCCCCGCCACCCCCCAACCCCCCAAAATACACCTATTTATTTAACTTATTCTATTTATTATGACAATTGTATTGCTCTATTTATTCCCCTATTTATTCAAGGCAAATAAAGACCTTTTGTAAAAACTTGGGTGTCGTGGGCCTCAAAGAATCATAGCGCGATCGTTCCAGTTGGAAGCCACCTCCAGGCCTCACCGAGCCCAACTCCCGCCTCCAGGCGGCTCTTCAGGACATCGGGGAGCTCACCGCCGTGTCCAGACGAGTCTCGGACATCTTCTGTACGGGGGCAGCCGCTCAGGCCATCCCACGCGCAAGACCTTGCGCTGGCCCTTCTGCAACTTCAGCAGCTTCCCGCCACACGGGTTACTTCTCCCGCCTCTCCAGGTCCGTCCCCCCCCCCCCCCCAACCCCCCCCCCATCAGGAGCAGCCCTGCCCTCCGGCCCAATGACCGCTCCACTCCGACACCTCTCCGGCAGCCACAACTGTCCTCGGAGCGCAGCCTTCCCATCAACCACGGCGGCAACGCACGCATCAAACAGCTCTGGCGCCAACACCCACCCACCCCCCCACCCGGCCCCCCCACCAGTTACTGCCTGCCAACAGCACGCTGCACCCCTGACCGCAGCTCTCCGGAGAGCCGCGTTCCCCTTCTCGTCACACCCCTCTCCGCCCTAACCTAGGCAGAGCGCACCGAGCCGAGCTGCCGCTAGCCAAAAGAGGCCAGCCTCTGACAAAGGCCTTTCCAAAAATCGCCGCGTGCAACGTCCACTGCTCTACCCTGCTCAACACCGCCCACCACTCACCTCCTCATGCCCAGCTACCACCCCACTCACGCAGCATCTGCCCGTGGAAAACGCAGGCTCCCTCCTCCCGCTCACCTCCACGGCACTCAGCTCTTCAGAAACACCTGCCCAGACAAACCTCCTCCAGAAACAGCCCAGCCACTGGCCTCAGTCTCACCCTCACCGGCCTCCACTTCCCTGCGTCCTCCCTCTTGCCCTTCTCCAACACAGTGGCGACCCCGCCCTTTTGCCACTCAGCAGCAACCTCCCCTGATGCACAGCACCTTGCAACAGCGAGGCACAGCGGCTACCCAAAAACGCCAAAACGCCTCCTGCAACACCCGCGGGCGCATCCCATGCGCTCACAGGCACTCCCGCATGCCCACGGGCCTTAAGGGACCCCTACCCTCTTTCTTCTCCTACCGTGGACACACCTTTGCTCCCACACGCTCTCCAAACGGCCTCACGCACCTGCGAGGCCCCGAGGACAAGCCTTACCAACAACAACTGGCACACAACAGGCACCCGGTACCTCAGCCTCTTCCCAATCCCTCCTCGCTACCCCCCCGGACCCAGGCAGACACTCGCCCACACTCTCCTTAGCCTCCCGGGGACTTACAGAAACCTTTCTCCTTCCAGCCCCACCTCACCTCTGCCTTGCCCGACTCCAGCCCTTCACACCCACCCTGACTCTCCATTCCCCCTCCCAAGCAGCCTCTCCTCTCTTCTCCTCTCCCTCCCACCACCTTCGCCGCTCTCCCCTCTTCCTTGGGCACCAGCCCCACGTTCACCCATGCTGCCTGCCCGCCTGCCACGCCTCCTCCAGCTGCCGCACGTTGCAAGAGACCATCCGGGGGCTCCCGGCACACACTCCTGGAACATTAGACAGCTCTCCGCGGCCCCGCGCCCTGCCAGGGCGCTTCCCCACCCCTCTGCATCAGCCAACACCCCTTTCAGCCGCTAGTCAGGCCGAAGGCTCCCACACACTAGCTCCCCATGGCGCTTCAACAGTCACCGCCAGGACCAGACTCTCCTCAACACGTGCCAGCAACCCCCACGACGCCTGGCGCGCACCCCTATCGCCCTTCCGGCACCTACTCGGCTCCTCCAAGCCGACCGGGACGACCAGCGCCTCTCACTCGCCGGCTCTCTCCTCCTCCCCACGCGCAACAGCATCCGCCCCTCCCTCTCCTTCAGCAGCCCGCCTGCAGCACGCACCCGCTCCTCCACCGCCTCTCTTCTCTCCTCTCAGCCTCACCCCACAAACTCCTCCCTCCTGCCCCACCTGCCCACACCTCCACCCATTCAAGACTCTCCTTCACACACAGCGCTACCCCGCCTCCACCTCGGACCACGCCATCCTGCCTTCGCAGCCTCCCGCCCTCCGCTACCCCTCGCCAATCCGCCAGCCCGCCCTACCACCTCTCCGTGAGCCCAACCACGTCACACCTCTCCACCTCTGCACGGACCCCGCTCACTCGGCAACACACACGCACCACCACACGCAAAGGCACAAGGGGCAACGCCACATATTCTTCCCCAAGCAGCACAAACCACACGCGCACACACACCTCCCCATCCCCACCACCACCCGCAACCGTCGTGGGACTCAAGCACACCAAAACGGAGCACAGAGACCGTGGCATCTTCATCCACGCACACGCTCAAAGCTCAAGCGCGCGAGGCCGTGAGCCACCTCCTCTAACGCAACCTGTCCTCTGCACCAGGCCGCACCACGCACCTCCCAACGTTCTCCCAAAATACAGCACGCGACAACGCTTCCAGAGCACCAAGACCACCGACGCACTCCCAGGAAAACAAAAACAACAGGCATCCTCAAAGCAAAAGCAACTCAACCAAGACCAGGACGCGGCATCAGGAAAACACGAGTTTGGGAGGTGGAGAAATTCAAACGCGCAAAGCGGGCACGGGACCACAACGGCAAGGCAAAAGGAAAACCCTCAAACACACCCTCAGCACAGCTGCCCCAAAGGCCGCGGCCACAGGCACTTTCATATCCCCCACGGAAACACAACAAGACAACACACAGCCTCCCCCAAACGGGCTGCCCCCAAAACATCAACAGCACCACCACGACAGACCCACAAGCGCACTCCCACAAACACCGCAAAAGCCACCACAGCCACAAACCAAAACGGAAAACGAGAGCAGGAAATTCTTCGCAACTAGAAAACGCCAAAGGGAAAGATGCGGCACCACATAAAGCCGGACGCACAGCACAGCCGCAAGCACAGCACTCGCCAACACGACCCACGCTCACGATCCTCCCGCACGGCGGCACCACCACCGGACAACCGGACACACCACCATGGCTGCGCCCGCAACCCGACACCCCTGCCTGCGGCACAGCACCCCGGTCCTCCTGCTCCTCCTGCCCGCTCTCAGCGCGGCCCTCAGATGCGCCAACCTTCGCACCCAACAGAGCACCTTCAACTGGGACAGCCTCCAGCTCCTCCACGCCATGGCTCCCAGCCCGCCTCAGCCCTGCGCCCAACACGACCCACCTTTCCCCTTCCCCGACACCCTCCTGGCAATCCAGTCCCCACAACAAGCCACCGCCGCCATCCTCCGCGTCCTCCAGCACCTCTTCACCACTCTCAGCAACGAAAACATCCCCGCGCACTGGGACAGCCAAGCCCACCAACAGCTCCTCAACCAGCTCCACGGCCAAATCCAACTCCTCCAGCAATGCCTCCCTCGCGCCGGCGCGGATGTCAAAAGCCAAGGGCCCCGCAACGCCTGGCTCACCATCAACGGGTACTTCCGGCGCATCCAGGACTTCCTCCGCACAAACCACCACAGCCCCTGCGCCTGGGACAAAGTCGGCCTCGAAGCTCGCGCCTCCTTCCAGCGCATCCACAACCTCACCCGCACCCTGGCAGATTAGCCACAACGCCTCCTCACCGCAACCGCGCATCCACGCCCCCCTCACCCAATACCCGCACCCTCACCCAGGGACCCTCACTCCCACAACACCCGCCTCGCCTGCCCCCCCTCCCCCCACAACACCCGCACCAAGCCACCTCCGCCACCTCCTCCAGCACCACGCAGAGCCCAGCAGCACCACGACCGTGGCAACGGCCACGCTTCGGCACCCCACGCACCAACGTGCCCCTGCGCGCCCCACACCCACGGCTGCTCCCCAAAGGCACCCACCAACGGGGAACGCAGAGACCCCACGCACAGACCCAGGGACAACGCGAGCCACCCCACTACTTCGTGCCCACCAACGCATCTCGCCTGCTGCACTGCCGACTCCCCTCTCTCTCCGAGGCAACCAGCTGCTGCCAGCAACTTGCCGACGCCCTCACGCTGCCCCCGCCACCCCCCAACCCCCCAAAATACACCTATTTATTTAACTTATTCTATTTATTATGACAATTGTATTGCTCTATTTATTCCCCTATTTATTCAAGGCAAATAAAGACCTTTTGTAAAAACTTGGGTGTCGTGGGCCTCAAAGAATCATAGCGCGATCGTTCCAGTTGGAAGCCACCTCCAGGCCTCACCGAGCCCAACTCCCGCCTCCAGGCGGCTCTTCAGGACATCGGGGAGCTCACCGCCGTGTCCAGACGAGTCTCGGACATCTTCTGTACGGGGGCAGCCGCTCAGGCCATCCCACGCGCAAGACCTTGCGCTGGCCCTTCTGCAACTTCAGCAGCTTCCCGCCACACGGGTTACTTCTCCCGCCTCTCCAGGTCCGTCCCCCCCCCCCCCCCAACCCCCCCCCCATCAGGAGCAGCCCTGCCCTCCGGCCCAATGACCGCTCCACTCCGACACCTCTCCGGCAGCCACAACTGTCCTCGGAGCGCAGCCTTCCCATCAACCACGGCGGCAACGCACGCATCAAACAGCTCTGGCGCCAACACCCACCCACCCCCCCACCCGGCCCCCCCACCAGTTACTGCCTGCCAACAGCACGCTGCACCCCTGACCGCAGCTCTCCGGAGAGCCGCGTTCCCCTTCTCGTCACACCCCTCTCCGCCCTAACCTAGGCAGAGCGCACCGAGCCGAGCTGCCGCTAGCCAAAAGAGGCCAGCCTCTGACAAAGGCCTTTCCAAAAATCGCCGCGTGCAACGTCCACTGCTCTACCCTGCTCAACACCGCCCACCACTCACCTCCTCATGCCCAGCTACCACCCCACTCACGCAGCATCTGCCCGTGGAAAACGCAGGCTCCCTCCTCCCGCTCACCTCCACGGCACTCAGCTCTTCAGAAACACCTGCCCAGACAAACCTCCTCCAGAAACAGCCCAGCCACTGGCCTCAGTCTCACCCTCACCGGCCTCCACTTCCCTGCGTCCTCCCTCTTGCCCTTCTCCAACACAGTGGCGACCCCGCCCTTTTGCCACTCAGCAGCAACCTCCCCTGATGCACAGCACCTTGCAACAGCGAGGCACAGCGGCTACCCAAAAACGCCAAAACGCCTCCTGCAACACCCGCGGGCGCATCCCATGCGCTCACAGGCACTCCCGCATGCCCACGGGCCTTAAGGGACCCCTACCCTCTTTCTTCTCCTACCGTGGACACACCTTTGCTCCCACACGCTCTCCAAACGGCCTCACGCACCTGCGAGGCCCCGAGGACAAGCCTTACCAACAACAACTGGCACACAACAGGCACCCGGTACCTCAGCCTCTTCCCAATCCCTCCTCGCTACCCCCCCGGACCCAGGCAGACACTCGCCCACACTCTCCTTAGCCTCCCGGGGACTTACAGAAACCTTTCTCCTTCCAGCCCCACCTCACCTCTGCCTTGCCCGACTCCAGCCCTTCACACCCACCCTGGCTCTCCATTCCCCCTCCCAAGCAGCCTCTCCTCTCTCCTCCTCTCCCTCCCACCACCTTCGCCGCTCTCCCCTCTTCCTTGGGCACCAGCCCCACGTTCACCCATGCTGCCTGCCCGCCTGCCACGCCTCCTCCAGCTGCCGCACGTTGCAAGAGACCATCCGGGGGCTCCCGGCACACACTCCTGGAACATTAGACAGCTCTCCGCGGCCCCGCGCCCTGCCAGGGCGCTTCCCCACCCCTCTGCATCAGCCAACACCCCTTTCAGCCGCTAGTCAGGCCGAAGGCTCCCACACACTAGCTCCCCATGGCGCTTCAACAGTCACCGCCAGGACCAGACTCTCCTCAACACGTGCCAGCAACCCCCACGACGCCTGGCGCGCACCCCTATCGCCCTTCCGGCACCTACTCGGCTCCTCCAAGCCGACCGGGACGACCAGCGCCTCTCACTCGCCGGCTCTCTCCTCCTCCCCACGCGCAACAGCATCCGCCCCTCCCTCTCCTTCAGCAGCCCGCCTGCAGCACGCACCCGCTCCTCCACCGCCTCTCTTCTCTCCTCTCAGCCTCACCCCACAAACTCCTCCCTCCTGCCCCACCTGCCCACACCTCCACCCATTCAAGACTCTCCTTCACACACAGCGCTACCCCGCCTCCACCCCGGACCACGCCATCCTGCCTTCGCAGCCTCCCGCCCTCCGCTACCCCTCGCCAATCTGCCAGCCCGCCCTACCACCTCTCCGTGAGCCCAACCACGTCACACCTCTCCACCTCTGCACGGACCCCGCTCACTCGGCAACACACACGCACCACCACACGCAAAGGCACAAGGGGCAACGCCACATATTCTTCCCCAAGCAGCACAAACCACACGCGCACACACACCTCCCCATCCCCACCACCACCCGCAACCGTCGTGGGACTCAAGCACACCAAAACGGAGCACAGAGACCGTGGCATCTTCATCCACGCACACGCTCAAAGCTCAAGCGCGCGAGGCCGTGAGCCACCTCCTCTAACGCAACCTGTCCTCTGCACCAGGCCGCACCACGCACCTCCCAACGTTCTCCCAAAATACAGCACGCGACAACGCTTCCAGAGCACCAAGACCACCGACGCACTCCCAGGAAAACAAAAACAACAGGCATCCTCAAAGCAAAAGCAACTCAACCAAGACCAGGACGCGGCATCAGGAAAACACGAGTTTGGGAGGTGGAGAAATTCAAACGCGCAAAGCGGGCACGGGACCACAACGGCAAGGCAAAAGGAAAACCCTCAAACACACCCTCAGCACAGCTGCCCCAAAGGCCGCGGCCACAGGCACTTTCATATCCCCCACGGAAACACAACAAGACAACACACAGCCTCCCCCAAACGGGCTGCCCCCAAAACATCAACAGCACCACCACGACAGACCCACAAGCGCACTCCCACAAACACCGCAAAAGCCACCACAGCCACAAACCAAAACGGAAAACGAGAGCAGGAAATTCTTCGCAACTAGAAAACGCCAAAGGGAAAGATGCGGCACCACATAAAGCCGGACGCACAGCACAGCCGCAAGCACAGCACTCGCCAACACGACCCACGCTCACGATCCTCCCGCACGGCGGCACCACCACCGGACAACCGGACACACCACCATGGCTGCGCCCGCAACCCGACACCCCTGCCTGCGGCACAGCACCCCGGTCCTCCTGCTCCTCCTGCCCGCTCTCAGCGCGGCCCTCAGATGCGCCAACCTTCGCACCCAACAGAGCACCTTCAACTGGGACAGCCTCCAGCTCCTCCACGCCAT
Organism: Struthio camelus; assembly: GCF_040807025.1. Taxonomy (NCBI): domain Eukaryota; kingdom Metazoa; phylum Chordata; class Aves; order Struthioniformes; family Struthionidae; genus Struthio; species Struthio camelus. The sequence continues at coordinate 59,734,890 of NC_090981.1, read as the reverse complement.
GGCTCCCAGCCCGCCTCAGCCCTGCGCCCAACACGACCCACCTTTCCCCTTCCCCGACACCCTCCTGGCAATCCAGTCCCCACAACAAGCCACCGCCGCCATCCTCCGCGTCCTCCAGCACCTCTTCACCACTCTCAGCAACGAAAACACCCCCGCGCACTGGGACAGCCAAGCCCACCAACAGCTCCTCAACCAGCTCCACGACCAAATCCAACTCCTCCAGCAATGCCTCCTTCGCGCCGACGCGGATGTCAAAAGCCAAGGGCCCCGCAACGCCTGGCTCACCATCAACGGGTACTTCCGGCGCATCCAGGACTTCCTCCGCACAAACCACCACAGCCCCTGCGCCTGGGACAAAGTCGGCCTCGAAGCTCGCGCCTCCTTCCAGCGCATCCACAACCTCACCCGCACCCTGGCAGATTAGCCACAACGCCTCCTCACCGCAACCGCGCATCCACGCCCCCCTCACCCAATACCCGCACCCTCACCCAGGGACCCTCACTCCCACAACACCCGCCTCGCCTGCCCCCCCTCCCCCCACAACACCCGCACCAAGCCACCTCCGCCACCTCCTCCAGCACCACGCAGAGCCCAGCAGCACCACGACCGTGGCAACGGCCACGCTTCGGCACCCCACGCACCAACGTGCCCCTGCGCGCCCCACACCCACGGCTGCTCCCCAAAGGCACCCACCAACGGGGAACGCAGAGACCCCACGCACAGACCCAGGGACAACGCGAGCCACCCCACTACTTCGTGCCCACCAACGCATCTCGCCTGCTGCACTGCCGACTCCCCTCTCTCTCCGAGGCAACCAGCTGCTGCCAGCAACTTGCCGACGCCCTCACGCTGCCCCCGCCACCCCCCAACCCCCCAAAATACACCTATTTATTTAACTTATTCTATTTATTATGACAATTGTATTGCTCTATTTATTCCCCTATTTATTCAAGGCAAATAAAGACCTTTTGTAAAAACTTGGGTGTCGTGGGCCTCAAAGAATCATAGCGCGATCGTTCCAGTTGGAAGCCACCTCCAGGCCTCACCGAGCCCAACTCCCGCCTCCAGGCGGCTCTTCAAGACATCGGGGAGCTCACCGCCGTGTCCAGACGAGTCTCGGACATCTTCTGTACGGGGGCAGCCGCTCAGGCCATCCCACGCGCAAGACCTTGCGCTGGCCCTTCTGCAACTTCAGCAGCTTCCCGCCACACGGGTTACTTCTCCCGCCTCTCCAGGTCCGTCCCCCCCCCCCCCCAAAACCCCCCCCATCAGGAGCAGCCCTGCCCTCCGGCCCAATGACCGCTCCACTCCGACACCTCTCCGGCAGCCACAACTGTCCTCGGAGCGCAGCCTTCCCATCAACCACGGCGGCAACGCACGCATCAAACAGCTCTGGCGCCAACACCCACCCACCCCCCCACCCGGCCCCCCCACCAGTTACTGCCTGCCAACAGCACGCTGCACCCCTGACCGCAGCTCTCCGGAGAGCCGCGTTCCCCTTCTCGTCACACCCCTCTCCGCCCTAACCTAGGCAGAGCGCACCGAGCCGAGCTGCCGCTAGCCAAAAGAGGCCAGCCTCTGACAAAGGCCTTTCCAAAAATCGCCGCGTGCAACGTCCACTGCTCTACCCTGCTCAACACCGCCCACCACTCACCTCCTCATGCCCAGCTACCACCCCACTCACGCAGCATCTGCCCGTGGAAAACGCAGGCTCCCTCCTCCCGCTCACCTCCACGGCACTCAGCTCTTCAGAAACACCTGCCCAGACAAACCTCCTCCAGAAACAGCCCAGCCACTGGCCTCAGTCTCACCGGCCTCCACTTCCCTGCGTCCTCCCTCTTGCCCTTCTCCAACACAGTGGCGACCCCGCCCTTTTGCCACTCAGCAGCAACCTCCCCTGATGCACAGCACCTTGCAACAGCGAGGCACAGCGGCTACCCAAAAACGCCAAAACGCCTCCTGCAACACCCGCGGGCGCATCCCATGCGCTCACAGGCACTCCCGCATGCCCACGGGCCTTAAGGGACCCCTACCCTCTTTCTTCTCCTACCGTGGACACACCTTTGCTCCCACACGCTCTCCAAACGGCCTCACGCACCTGCGAGGCCCCGAGGACAAGCCTTACCAACAACAACTGGCACACAACAGGCACCCGGTACCTCAGCCTCTTCCCAATCCCTCCTCGCTACCCCCCCGGACCCAGGCAGACACTCGCCCACACTCTCCTTAGCCTCCCGGGGACTTACAGAAACCTTTCTCCTTCCAGCCCCACCTCACCTCTGCCTTGCCCGACTCCAGCCCTTCACACCCACCCTGGCTCTCCATTCCCCCTCCCAAGCAGCCTCTCCTCTCTTCTCCTCTCCCTCCCACCACCTTCGCCGCTCTCCCCTCTTCCTTGGGCACCAGCCCCACGTTCACCCATGCTGCCTGCCCGCCTGCCACGCCTCCTCCAGCTGCCGCACGTTGCAAGAGACCATCCGGGGGCTCCCGGCACACACTCCTGGAACATTAGACAGCTCTCCGCGGCCCCGCGCCCTGCCAGGGCGCTTCCCCACCCCTCTGCATCAGCCAACACCCCTTTCAGCCGCTAGTCAGGCCGAAGGCTCCCACACACTAGCTCCCCATGGCGCTTCAACAGTCACCGCCAGGACCAGACTCTCCTCAACACGTGCCAGCAACCCCCACGACGCCTGGCGCGCACCCCTATCGCCCTTCCGGCACCTACTCGGCTCCTCCAAGCCGACCGGGACGACCAGCGCCTCTCACTCGCCGGCTCTCTCCTCCTCCCCACGCGCAACAGCATCCGCCCCTCCCTCTCCTTCAGCAGCCCGCCTGCAGCACGCACCCGCTCCTCCACCGCCTCTCTTCTCTCCTCTCAGCCTCACCCCACAAACTCCTCCCTCCTGCCCCACCTGCCCACACCTCCACCCATTCAAGACTCTCCTTCACACACAGCGCTACCCCGCCTCCACCCCGGACCACGCCATCCTGCCTTCGCAGCCTCCCGCCCTCCGCTACCCCTCGCCAATCCGCCAGCCCGCCCTACCACCTCTCCGTGAGCCCAACCACGTCACACCTCTCCACCTCTGCACGGACCCCGCTCACTCGGCAACACACACGCACCACCACACGCAAAGGCACAAGGGGCAACGCCACATATTCTTCCCCAAGCAGCACAAACCACACGCGCACACACACCTCCCCATCCCCACCACCACCCGCAACCGTCGTGGGACTCAAGCACACCAAAACGGAGCACAGAGACCGTGGCATCTTCATCCACGCACACGCTCAAAGCTCAAGCGCGCGAGGCCGTGAGCCACCTCCTCTAACGCAACCTGTCCTCTGCACCAGGCCGCACCACGCACCTCCCAACGTTCTCCCAAAATACAGCACGCGACAACGCTTCCAGAGCACCAAGACCACCGACGCACTCCCAGGAAAACAAAAACAACAGGCATCCTCAAAGCAAAAGCAACTCAACCAAGACCAGGACGCGGCATCAGGAAAACACGAGTTTGGGAGGTGGAGAAATTCAAACGCGCAAAGCGGGCACGGGACCACAACGGCAAGGCAAAAGGAAAACCCTCAAACACACCCTCAGCACAGCTGCCCCAAAGGCCGCGGCCACAGGCACTTTCATATCCCCCACGGAAACACAACAAGACAACACACAGCCTCCCCCAAACGGGCTGCCCCCAAAACATCAACAGCACCACCACGACAGACCCACAAGCGCACTCCCACAAACACCGCAAAAGCCACCACAGCCACAAACCAAAACGGAAAACGAGAGCAGGAAATTCTTCGCAACTAGAAAACGCCAAAGGGAAAGATGCGGCACCACATAAAGCCGGACGCACAGCACAGCCGCAAGCACAGCACTCGCCAACACGACCCACGCTCACGATCCTCCCGCACGGCGGCACCACCACCGGACAACCGGACACACCACCATGGCTGCGCCCGCAACCCGACACCCCTGCCTGCGGCACAGCACCCCGGTCCTCCTGCTCCTCCTGCCCGCTCTCAGCGCGGCCCTCAGATGCGCCAACCTTCGCACCCAACAGAGCACCTTCAACTGGGACAGCCTCCAGCTCCTCCACGCCATGGCTCCCAGCCCGCCTCAGCCCTGCGCCCAACACGACCCACCTTTCCCCTTCCCCGACACCCTCCTGGCAATCCAGTCCCCACAACAAGCCACCGCCGCCATCCTCCGCGTCCTCCAGCACCTCTTCACCACTCTCAGCAACGAAAACACCCCCGCGCACTGGGACAGCCAAGCCCACCAACAGCTCCTCAACCAGCTCCACGACCAAATCCAACTCCTCCAGCAATGCCTCCCTCGCGCCGACGCGGATGTCAAAAGCCAAGGGCCCCGCAACGCCTGGCTCACCATCAACGGGTACTTCCGGCGCATCCAGGACTTCCTCCGCACAAACCACCACAGCCCCTGCGCCTGGGACAAAGTCGGCCTCGAAGCTCGCGCCTCCTTCCAGCGCATCCACAACCTCACCCGCACCCTGGCAGATTAGCCACAACGCCTCCTCACCGCAACCGCGCATCCACGCCCCCCTCACCCAATACCCGCACCCTCACCCAGGGACCCTCACTCCCACAACACCCGCCTCGCCTGCCCCCCCTCCCCCCACAACACCCGCACCAAGCCACCTCCGCCACCTCCTCCAGCACCACGCAGAGCCCAGCAGCACCACGACCGTGGCAACGGCCACGCTTCGGCACCCCACGCACCAACGTGCCCCTGCGCGCCCCACACCCACGGCTGCTCCCCAAAGGCACCCACCAACGGGGAACGCAGAGACCCCACGCACAGACCCAGGGACAACGCGAGCCACCCCACTACTTCGTGCCCACCAACGCATCTCGCCTGCTGCACTGCCGACTCCCCTCTCTCTCCGAGGCAACCAGCTGCTGCCAGCAACTTGCCGACGCCCTCACGCTGCCCCCGCCACCCCCCAACCCCCCAAAATACACCTATTTATTTAACTTATTCTATTTATTATGACAATTGTATTGCTCTATTTATTCCCCTATTTATTCAAGGCAAATAAAGACCTTTTGTAAAAACTTGGGTGTCGTGGGCCTCAAAGAATCATAGCGCGATCGTTCCAGTTGGAAGCCACCTCCAGGCCTCACCGAGCCCAACTCCCGCCTCCAGGCGGCTCTTCAGGACATCGGGGAGCTCACCGCCGTGTCCAGACGAGTCTCGGACATCTTCTGTACGGGGGCAGCCGCTCAGGCCATCCCACGCGCAAGACCTTGCGCTGGCCCTTCTGCAACTTCAGCAGCTTCCCGCCACACGGGTTACTTCTCCCGCCTCTCCAGGTCCGTCGGTCCGTCCCCCCCCCCAACCCCCCCCCCATCAGGAGCAGCCCTGCCCTCCGGCCCAATGACCGCTCCACTCCGACACCTCTCCGGCAGCCACAACTGTCCTCGGAGCGCAGCCTTCCCATCAACCACGGCGGCAACGCACGCATCAAACAGCTCTGGCGCCAACACCCACCCACCCACCCACCCGGCCCCCCCACCAGTTACTGCCTGCCAACAGCACGCTGCACCCCTGACCGCAGCTCTCCGGAGAGCTGCGTTCCCCTTCTCGTCACACCCCTCTCCGCCCTAACCTAGGCAGAGCGCACCGAGCCGAGCTGCCGCTAGCCAAAAGAGGCCAGCCTCTGACAAAGGCCTTTCCAAAAATCGCCGCGTGCAACGTCCACTGCTCTACCCTGCTCAACACCGCCCACCACTCACCTCCTCATGCCCAGCTACCACCCCACTCACGCAGCATCTGCCCGTGGAAAACGCAGGCTCCCTCCTCCCGCTCACCTCCACGGCACTCAGCTCTTCAGAAACACCTGCCCAGACAAACCTCCTCCAGAAACAGCCCAGCCACTGGCCTCAGTCTCACCGGCCTCCACTTCCCTGCGTCCTCCCTCTTGCCCTTCTCCAACACAGTGGCGACCCCGCCCTTTTGCCACTCAGCAGCAACCTCCCCTGATGCACAGCACCTTGCAACAGCGAGGCACAGCGGCTACCCAAAAACGCCAAAACGCCTCCTGCAACACCCGCGGGCGCATCCCATGCGCTCACAGGCACTCCCGCATGCCCACGGGCCTTAAGGGACCCCTACCCTCTTTCTTCTCCTACCGTGGACACACCTTTGCTCCCACACGCTCTCCAAACGGCCTCACGCACCTGCGAGGCCCCGAGGACAAGCCTTACCAACAACAACTGGCACACAACAGGCACCCGGTACCTCAGCCTCTTCCCAATCCCTCCTCGCTACCCCCCCGGACCCAGGCAGACACTCGCCCACACTCTCCTTAGCCTCCCGGGGACTTACAGAAACCTTTCTCCTTCCAGCCCCACCTCACCTCTGCCTTGCCCGACTCCAGCCCTTCACACCCACCCTGGCTCTCCATTCCCCCTCCCAAGCAGCCTCTCCTCTCTCCTCCTCTCCCTCCCACCACCTTCGCCGCTCTCCCCTCTTCCTTGGGCACCAGCCCCACGTTCACCCATGCTGCCTGCCCGCCTGCCACGCCTCCTCCAGCTGCCGCACGTTGCAAGAGACCATCCGGGGGCTCCCGGCACACACTCCTGGAACATTAGACAGCTCTCCGCGGCCCCGCGCCCTGCCAGGGCGCTTCCCCACCCCTCTGCATCAGCCAACACCCCTTTCAGCCGCTAGTCAGGCCGAAGGCTCCCACACACTAGCTCCCCATGGCGCTTCAACAGTCACCGCCAGGACCAGACTCTCCTCAACACGTGCCAGCAACCCCCACGACGCCTGGCGCGCACCCCTATCGCCCTTCCGGCACCTACTCGGCTCCTCCAAGCCGACCGGGACGACCAGCGCCTCTCACTCGCCGGCTCTCTCCTCCTCCCCACGCGCAACAGCATCCGCCCCTCCCTCTCCTTCAGCAGCCCGCCTGCAGCACGCACCCGCTCCTCCACCGCCTCTCTTCTCTCCTCTCAGCCTCACCCCACAAACTCCTCCCTCCTGCCCCACCTGCCCACACCTCCACCCATTCAAGACTCTCCTTCACACACAGCGCTACCCCGCCTCCACCTCGGACCACGCCATCCTGCCTTCGCAGCCTCCCGCCCTCCGCTACCCCTCGCCAATCCGCCAGCCCGCCCTACCACCTCTCCGTGAGCCCAACCACGTCACACCTCTCCACCTCTGCACGGACCCCGCTCACTCGGCAACACACACGCACCACCACACGCAAAGGCACAAGGGGCAACGCCACATATTCTTCCCCAAGCAGCACAAACCACACGCGCACACACACCTCCCCATCCCCACCACCACCCGCAACCGTCGTGGGACTCAAGCACACCAAAACGGAGCACAGAGACCGTGGCATCTTCATCCACGCACACGCTCAAAGCTCAAGCGCGCGAGGCCGTGAGCCACCTCCTCTAACGCAACCTGTCCTCTGCACCAGGCCGCACCACGCACCTCCCAACGTTCTCCCAAAATACAGCACGCGACAACGCTTCCAGAGCACCAAGACCACCGACGCACTCCCAGGAAAACAAAAACAACAGGCATCCTCAAAGCAAAAGCAACTCAACCAAGACCAGGACGCGGCATCAGGAAAACACGAGTTTGGGAGGTGGAGAAATTCAAACGCGCAAAGCGGGCACGGGACCACAACGGCAAGGCAAAAGGAAAACCCTCAAACACACCCTCAGCACAGCTGCCCCAAAGGCCGCGGCCACAGGCACTTTCATATCCCCCACGGAAACACAACAAGACAACACACAGCCTCCCCCAAACGGGCTGCCCCCAAAACATCAACAGCACCACCACGACAGACCCACAAGCGCACTCCCACAAACACCGCAAAAGCCACCACAGCCACAAACCAAAACGGAAAACGAGAGCAGGAAATTCTTCGCAACTAGAAAACGCCAAAGGGAAAGATGCGGCACCACATAAAGCCGGACGCACAGCACAGCCGCAAGCACAGCACTCGCCAACACGACCCACGCTCACGATCCTCCCGCACGGCGGCACCACCACCGGACAACCGGACACACCACCATGGCTGCGCCCGCAACCCGACACCCCTGCCTGCGGCACAGCACCCCGGTCCTCCTGCTCCTCCTGCCCGCTCTCAGCGCGGCCCTCAGATGCGCCAACCTTCGCACCCAACAGAGCACCTTCAACTGGGACAGCCTCCAGCTCCTCCACGCCATGGCTCCCAGCCCGCCTCAGCCCTGCACCCAACACGACCCACCTTTCCCCTTCCCCGACACCCTCCTGGCAATCCAGTCCCCACAACAAGCCACCGCCGCCATCCTCCGCGTCCTCCAGCACCTCTTCACCACTCTCAGCAACGAAAACACCCCCGCGCACTGGGACAGCCAAGCCCACCAACAGCTCCTCAACCAGCTCCACGACCAAATCCAACTCCTCCAGCAATGCCTCCCTCGCGCCGACGCGGATGTCAAAAGCCAAGGGCCCCGCAACGTCTGGCTCACCATCAACGGGTACTTCCGGCGCATCCAGGACTTCCTCCGCACAAACCACCACAGCCCCTGCGCCTGGGACAAAGTCGGCCTCGAAGCTCGCGCCTCCTTCCAGCGCATCCACAACCTCACCCGCACCCTGGCAGATTAGCCACAACGCCTCCTCACCGCAACCGCGCATCCACGCCCCCCTCACCCAATACCCGCACCCTCAACCAGGGACCCTCACTCCCACAACACCCGCCTCGCCTGCCCCCCCTCCCCCCACAACACCCGCACCAAGCCACCTTCGCCACCTCCTCCAGCACCACGCAGAGCCCAGCAGCACCACGACCGTGGCAACGGCCACGCTTCGGCACCCCACGCACCAACGTGCCCCTGCGCGCCCCACACCCACGGCTGCTCCCCAAAGGCACCCACCAACGGGGAACGCAGAGACCCCACGCACAGACCCAGGGACAACGCGAGCCACCCCACTACTTCGTGCCCACCAACGCATCTCGCCTGCTGCACTGCCGACTCCCCTCTCTCTCCGAGGCAACCAGCTGCTGCCAGCAACTTGCCGACGCCCTCACGCTGCCCCCGCCACCCCCCAACCCCCCAAAATACACCTATTTATTTAACTTATTCTATTTATTATGACAATTGTATTGCTCTATTTATTCCCCTATTTATTCAAGGCAAATAAAGACCTTTTGTAAAAACTTGGGTGTCGTGGGCCTCAAAGAATCATAGCGCGATCGTTCCAGTTGGAAGCCACCTCCAGGCCTCACCGAGCCCAACTCCCGCCTCCAGGCGGCTCTTCAGGACATCGGGGAGCTCACCGCCGTGTCCAGACGAGTCTCGGACATCTTCTGTACGGGGGCAGCCGCTCAGGCCATCCCACGCGCAAGACCTTGCGCTGGCCCTTCTGCAACTTCAGCAGCTTCCCGCCACACGGGTTACTTCTCCCGCCTCTCCAGGTCCGTCCGTCCCCCCCCCCAACCCCCCCCCCATCAGGAGCAGCCCTGCCCTCCGGCCCAATGACCGCTCCACTCCGACACCTCTCCGGCAGCCACAACTGTCCTCGGAGCGCAGCCTTCCCATCAACCACGGCGGCAACGCACGCATCAAACAGCTCTGGCGCCAACACCCACCCACCCCCCCACCAGTTACTGCCTGCCAACAGCACGCTGCACCCCTGACCGCAGCTCTCCGGAGAGCCGCGTTCCCCTTCTCGTCACACCCCTCTCCGCCCTAACCTAGGCAGAGCGCACCGAGCCGAGCTGCCGCTAGCCAAAAGAGGCCAGCCTCTGACAAAGGCCTTTCCAAAAATCGCCGCGTGCAACGTCCACTGCTCTACCCTGCTCAACACCGCCCACCACTCACCTCCTCATGCCCAGCTACCACCCCACTCACGCAGCATCTGCCCGTGGAAAACGCAGGCTCCCTCCTCCCGCTCACCTCCACGGCACTCAGCTCTTCAGAAACACCTGCCCAGACAAACCTCCTCCAGAAACAGCCCAGCCACTGGCCTCAGTCTCACCGGCCTCCACTTCCCTGCGTCCTCCCTCTTGCCCTTCTCCAACACAGTGGCGACCCCGCCCTTTTGCCACTCAGCAGCAACCTCCCCTGATGCACAGCACCTTGCAACAGCGAGGCACAGCGGCTACCCAAAAACGCCAAAACGCCTCCTGCAACACCCGCGGGCGCATCCCATGCGCTCACAGGCACTCCCGCATGCCCACGGGCCTTAAGGGACCCCTACCCTCTTTCTTCTCCTACCGTGGACACACCTTTGCTCCCACACGCTCTCCAAACGGCCTCACGCACCTGCGAGGCCCCGAGGACAAGCCTTACCAACAACAACTGGCACACAACAGGCACCCGGTACCTCAGCCTCTTCCCAATCCCTCCTCGCTACCCCCCCGGACCCAGGCAGACACTCGCCCACACTCTCCTTAGCCTCCCGGGGACTTACAGAAACCTTTCTCCTTCCAGCCCCACCTCACCTCTGCCTTGCCCGACTCCAGCCCTTCACACCCACCCTGACTCTCCATTCCCCCTCCCAAGCAGCCTCTCCTCTCTTCTCCTCTCCCTCCCACCACCTTCGCCGCTCTCCCCTCTTCCTTGGGCACCAGCCCCACGTTCACCCATGCTGCCTGCCCGCCTGCCACGCCTCCTCCAGCTGCCGCACGTTGCAAGAGACCATCCGGGGGCTCCCGGCACACACTCCTGGAACATTAGACAGCTCTCCGCGGCCCCGCGCCCTGCCAGGGCGCTTCCCCACCCCTCTGCATCAGCCAACACCCCTTTCAGCCGCTAGTCAGGCCGAAGGCTCCCACACACTAGCTCCCCATGGCGCTTCAACAGTCACCGCCAGGACCAGACTCTCCTCAACACGTGCCAGCAACCCCCACGACGCCTGGCGTGCACCCCTATCGCCCTTCCGGCACCTACTCGGCTCCTCCAAGCCGACCGGGACGACCAGCGCCTCTCACTCGCCGGCTCTCTCCTCCTCCCCACGCGCAACAGCATCCGCCCCTCCCTCTCCTTCAGCAGCCCGCCTGCAGCACGCACCCGCTCCTCCACCGCCTCTCTTCTCTCCTCTCAGCCTCACCCCACAAACTCCTCCCTCCTGCCCCACCTGCCCACACCTCCACCCATTCAAGACTCTCCTTCACACACAGCGCTACCCCGCCTCCACCCCGGACCACGCCATCCTGCCTTCGCAGCCTCCCGCCCTCCGCTACCCCTCGCCAATCCGCCAGCCCGCCCTACCACCTCTCCGTGAGCCCAACCACGTCACACCTCTCCACCTCTGCACGGACCCCGCTCACTCGGCAACACACACGCACCACCACACGCAAAGGCACAAGGGGCAACGCCACATATTCTTCCCCAAGCAGCACAAACCACACGCGCACACACACCTCCCCATCCCCACCACCACCCGCAACCGTCGTGGGACTCAAGCACACCAAAACGGAGCACAGAGACCGTGGCATCTTCATCCACGCACACGCTCAAAGCTCAAGCGCGCGAGGCCGTGAGCCACCTCCTCTAACGCAACCTGTCCTCTGCACCAGGCCGCACCACGCACCTCCCAACGTTCTCCCAAAATACAGCACGCGACAACGCTTCCAGAGCACCAAGACCACCGACGCACTCCCAGGAAAACAAAAACAACAGGCATCCTCAAAGCAAAAGCAACTCAACCAAGACCAGGACGCGGCATCAGGAAAACACGAGTTTGGGAGGTGGAGAAATTCAAACGCGCAAAGCGGGCACGGGACCACAACGGCAAGGCAAAAGGAAAACCCTCAAACACACCCTCAGCACAGCTGCCCCAAAGGCCGCGGCCACAGGCACTTTCATATCCCCCACGGAAACACAACAAGACAACACACAGCCTCCCCCAAACGGGCTGCCCCCAAAACATCAACAGCACCACCACGACAGACCCACAAGCGCACTCCCACAAACACCGCAAAAGCCACCACAGCCACAAACCAAAACGGAAAACGAGAGCAGGAAATTCTTCGCAACTAGAAAACGCCAAAGGGAAAGATGCGGCACCACATAAAGCCGGACGCACAGCACAGCCGCAAGCACAGCACTCGCCAACACGACCCACGCTCACGATCCTCCCGCACGGCGGCACCACCACCGGACAACCGGACACACCACCATGGCTGCGCCCGCAACCCGACACCCCTGCCTGCGGCACAGCACCCCGGTCCTCCTGCTCCTCCTGCCCGCTCTCAGCGCGGCCCTCAGATGCGCCAACCTTCGCACCCAACAGAGCACCTTCAACTGGGACAGCCTCCAGCTCCTCCACGCCATGGCTCCCAGCCCGCCTCAGCCCTGCGCCCAACACGACCCACCTTTCCCCTTCCCCGACACCCTCCTGGCAATCCAGTCCCCACAACAAGCCACCGCCGCCATCCTCCGCGTCCTCCAGCACCTCTTCACCACTCTCAGCAACGAAAACACCCCCGCGCACTGGGACAGCCAAGCCCACCAACAGCTCCTCAACCAGCTCCACGACCAAATCCAACTCCTCCAGCAATGCCTCCCTCGCGCCGACGCGGATGTCAAAAGCCAAGGGCCCCGCAACGCCTGGCTCACCATCAACGGGTACTTCCGGCGCATCCAGGACTTCCTCCGCACAAACCACCACAGCCCCTGCGCCTGGGACAAAGTCGGCCTCGAAGCTCGCGCCTCCTTCCAGCGCATCCACCACCTCACCCGCACCCTGGCAGATTAGCCACAACGCCTCCTCACCGCAACCGCGCATCCACGCCCCCCTCACCCAATACCCGCACCCTCACCCAGGGACCCTCACTCCCACAACACCCGCCTCGCCTGCCCCCCCTCCCCCCACAACACCCGCACCAAGCCACCTCCGCCACCTCCTCCAGCACCACGCAGAGCCCAGCAGCACCACGACCGTGGCAACGGCCACGCTTCGGCACCCCACGCACCAACGTGCCCCTGCGCGCCCCACACCCACGGCTGCTCCCCAAAGGCACCCACCAACGGGGAACGCAGAGACCCCACGCACAGACCCAGGGACAACGCGAGCCACCCCACTACTTCGTGCCCACCAACGCATCTCGCCTGCTGCACTGCCGACTCCCCTCTCTCTCCGAGGCAACCAGCTGCTGCCAGCAACTTGCCGACGCCCTCACGCTGCCCCCGCCACCCCCCAACCCCCCAAAATACACCTATTTATTTAACTTATTCTATTTATTATGACAATTGTATTGCTCTATTTATTCCCCTATTTATTCAAGGCAAATAAAGACCTTTTGTAAAAACTTGGGTGTCGTGGGCCTCAAAGAATCATAGCGCGATCGTTCCAGTTGGAAGCCACCTCCAGGCCTCACCGAGCCCAACTCCCGCCTCCAGGCGGCTCTTCAGGACATCGGGGAGCTCACCGCCGTGTCCAGACGAGTCTCGGACATCTTCTGTACGGGGGCAGCCGCTCAGGCCATCCCACGCGCAAGACCTTGCGCTGGCCCTTCTGCAACTTCAGCAGCTTCCCGCCACACGGGTTACTTCTCCCGCCTCTCCAGGTCCGTCGGTCCGTCCCCCCCCCCAACCCCCCCCCCCATCAGGAGCAGCCCTGCCCTCCGGCCCAATGACCGCTCCACTCCGACACCTCTCCGGCAGCCACAACTGTCCTCGGAGCGCAGCCTTCCCATCAACCACGGCGGCAACGCACGCATCAAACAGCTCTGGCGCCAACACCCACCCACCCACCCACCCGGCCCCCCCACCAGTTACTGCCTGCCAACAGCACGCTGCACCCCTGACCGCAGCTCTCCGGAGAGCTGCGTTCCCCTTCTCGTCACACCCCTCTCCGCCCTAACCTAGGCAGAGCGCACCGAGCCGAGCTGCCGCTAGCCAAAAGAGGCCAGCCTCTGACAAAGGCCTTTCCAAAAATCGCCGCGTGCAACGTCCACTGCTCTACCCTGCTCAACACCGCCCACCACTCACCTCCTCATGCCCAGCTACCACCCCACTCACGCAGCATCTGCCCGTGGAAAACGCAGGCTCCCTCCTCCCGCTCACCTCCACGGCACTCAGCTCTTCAGAAACACCTGCCCAGACAAACCTCCTCCAGAAACAGCCCAGCCACTGGCCTCAGTCTCACTGGCCTCCACTTCCCTGCGTCCTCCCTCTTGCCCTTCTCCAACACAGTGGCGACCCCGCCCTTTTGCCACTCAGCAGCAACCTCCCCTGATGCACAGCACCTTGCAACAGCGAGGCACAGCGGCTACCCAAAAACGCCAAAACGCCTCCTGCAACACCCGCGGGCGCATCCCATGCGCTCACAGGCACTCCCGCATGCCCACGGGCCTTAAGGGACCCCTACCCTCTTTCTTCTCCTACCGTGGACACACCTTTGCTCCCACACGCTCTCCAAACGGCCTCACGCACCTGCGAGGCCCCGAGGACAAGCCTTACCAACAACAACTGGCACACAACAGGCACCCGGTACCTCAGCCTCTTCCCAATCCCTCCTCGCTACCCCCCCGGACCCAGGCAGACACTCGCCCACACTCTCCTTAGCCTCCCGGGGACTTACAGAAACCTTTCTCCTTCCAGCCCCACCTCACCTCTGCCTTGCCCGACTCCAGCCCTTCACACCCACCCTGGCTCTCCATTCCCCCTCCCAAGCAGCCTCTCCTCTCTCCTCCTCTCCCTCCCACCACCTTCGCCGCTCTCCCCTCTTCCTTGGGCACCAGCCCCACGTTCACCCATGCTGCCTGCCCGCCTGCCACGCCTCCTCCAGCTGCCGCACGTTGCAAGAGACCATCCGGGGGCTCCCGGCACACACTCCTGGAACATTAGACAGCTCTCCGCGGCCCCGCGCCCTGCCAGGGCGCTTCCCCACCCCTCTGCATCAGCCAACACCCCTTTCAGCCGCTAGTCAGGCCGAAGGCTCCCACACACTAGCTCCCCATGGCGCTTCAACAGTCACCGCCAGGACCAGACTCTCCTCAACACGTGCCAGCAACCCCCACGACGCCTGGCGCGCACCCCTATCGCCCTTCCGGCACCTACTCGGCTCCTCCAAGCCGACCGGGACGACCAGCGCCTCTCACTCGCCGGCTCTCTCCTCCTCCCCACGCGCAACAGCATCCGCCCCTCCCTCTCCTTCAGCAGCCCGCCTGCAGCACGCACCCGCTCCTCCACCGCCTCTCTTCTCTCCTCTCAGCCTCACCCCACAAACTCCTCCCTCCTGCCCCACCTGCCCACACCTCCACCCATTCAAGACTCTCCTTCACACACAGCGCTACCCCGCCTCCACCTCGGACCACGCCATCCTGCCTTCGCAGCCTCCCGCCCTCCGCTACCCCTCGCCAATCCGCCAGCCCGCCCTACCACCTCTCCGTGAGCCCAACCACGTCACACCTCTCCACCTCTGCACGGACCCCGCTCACTCGGCAACACACACGCACCACCACACGCAAAGGCACAAGGGGCAACGCCACATATTCTTCCCCAAGCAGCACAAACCACACGCGCACACACACCTCCCCATCCCCACCACCACCCGCAACCGTCGTGGGACTCAAGCACACCAAAACGGAGCACAGAGACCGTGGCATCTTCATCCACGCACACGCTCAAAGCTCAAGCGCGCGAGGCCGTGAGCCACCTCCTCTAACGCAACCTGTCCTCTGCACCAGGCCGCACCACGCACCTCCCAACGTTCTCCCAAAATACAGCACGCGACAACGCTTCCAGAGCACCAAGACCACCGACGCACTCCCAGGAAAACAAAAACAACAGGCATCCTCAAAGCAAAAGCAACTCAACCAAGACCAGGACGCGGCATCAGGAAAACACGAGTTTGGGAGGTGGAGAAATTCAAACGCGCAAAGCGGGCACGGGACCACAACGGCAAGGCAAAAGGAAAACCCTCAAACACACCCTCAGCACAGCTGCCCCAAAGGCCGCGGCCACAGGCACTTTCATATCCCCCACGGAAACACAACAAGACAACACACAGCCTCCCCCAAACGGGCTGCCCCCAAAACATCAACAGCACCACCACGACAGACCCACAAGCGCACTCCCACAAACACCGCAAAAGCCACCACAGCCACAAACCAAAACGGAAAACGAGAGCAGGAAATTCTTCGCAACTAGAAAACGCCAAAGGGAAAGATGCGGCACCACATAAAGCCGGACGCACAGCACAGCCGCAAGCACAGCACTCGCCAACACGACCCACGCTCACGATCCTCCCGCACGGCGGCACCACCACCGGACAACCGGACACACCACCATGGCTGCGCCCGCAACCCGACACCCCTGCCTGCGGCACAGCACCCCGGTCCTCCTGCTCCTCCTGCCCGCTCTCAGCGCGGCCCTCAGATGCGCCAACCTTCGCACCCAACAGAGCACCTTCAACTGGGACAGCCTCCAGCTCCTCCACGCCATGGCTCCCAGCCCGCCTCAGCCCTGCGCCCAACACGACCCACCTTTCCCCTTCCCCGACACCCTCCTGGCAATCCAGTCCCCACAACAAGCCACCGCCGCCATCCTCCGCGTCCTCCAGCACCTCTTCACCACTCTCAGCAACGAAAACACCCCCGCGCACTGGGACAGCCAAGCCCACCAACAGCTCCTCAACCAGCTCCACGACCAAATCCAACTCCTCCAGCAATGCCTCCCTCGCGCCGACGCGGATGTCAAAAGCCAAGGGCCCCGCAACGCCTGGCTCACCATCAACGGGTACTTCCGGCGCATCCAGGACTTCCTCCGCACAAACCACCACAGCCCCTGCGCCTGGGACAAAGTCGGCCTCGAAGCTCGCGCCTCCTTCCAGCGCATCCACAACCTCACCCGCACCCTGGCAGATTAGCCACAACGCCTCCTCACCGCAACCGCGCATCCACGCCCCCCTCACCCAATACCCGCACCCTCACCCAGGGACCCTCACTCCCACAACACCCGCCTCGCCTGCCCCCCCTCCCCCCACAACACCCGCACCAAGCCACCTCCGCCACCTCCTCCAGCACCACGCAGAGCCCAGCAGCACCACGACCGTGGCAACGGCCACGCTTCGGCACCCCACGCACCAACGTGCCCCTGCGCGCCCCACACCCACGGCTGCTCCCCAAAGGCACCCACCAACGGGGAACGCAGAGACCCCACGCACAGACCCAGGGACAACGCGAGCCACCCCACTACTTCGTGCCCACCAACGCATCTCGCCTGCTGCACTGCCGACTCCCCTCTCTCTCCGAGGCAACCAGCTGCTGCCAGCAACTTGCCGACGCCCTCACGCTGCCCCCGCCACCCCCCAACCCCCCAAAATACACCTATTTATTTAACTTATTCTATTTATTATGACAATTGTATTGCTCTATTTATTCCCCTATTTATTCAAGGCAAATAAAGACCTTTTGTAAAAACTTGGGTGTCGTGGGCCTCAAAGAATCATAGCGCGATCGTTCCAGTTGGAAGCCACCTCCAGGCCTCACCGAGCCCAACTCCCGCCTCCAGGCGGCTCTTCAGGACATCGGGGAGCTCACCGCCGTGTCCAGACGAGTCTCGGACATCTTCTGTACGGGGGCAGCCGCTCAGGCCATCCCACGCGCAAGACCTTGCGCTGGCCCTTCTGCAACTTCAGCAGCTTCCCGCCACACGGGTTACTTCTCCCGCCTCTCCAGGTCCGTCGGTCCGTCCCCCCCCCCAACCCCCCCCCCATCAGGAGCAGCCCTGCCCTCCGGCCCAATGACCGCTCCACTCCGACACCTCTCCGGCAGCCACAACTGTCCTCGGAGCGCAGCCTTCCCATCAACCACGGCGGCAACGCACGCATCAAACAGCTCTGGCGCCAACACCCACCCACCCACCCACCCGGCCCCCCCACCAGTTACTGCCTGCCAACAGCACGCTGCACCCCTGACCGCAGCTCTCCGGAGAGCCGCGTTCCCCTTCTCGTCACACCCCTCTCCGCCCTAACCTAGGCAGAGCGCACCGAGCCGAGCTGCCGCTAGCCAAAAGAGGCCAGCCTCTGACAAAGGCCTTTCCAAAAATCGCCGCGTGCAACGTCCACTGCTCTACCCTGCTCAACACCGCCCACCACTCACCTCCTCATGCCCAGCTACCACCCCACTCACGCAGCATCTGCCCGTGGAAAACGCAGGCTCCCTCCTCCTGCTCACCTCCACGGCACTCAGCTCTTCAGAAACACCTGCCCAGACAAACCTCCTCCAGAAACAGCCCAGCCACTGGCCTCAGTCTCACTGGTCTCCACTTCCCTGCGTCCTCCCTCTTGCCCTTCTCCAACACAGTGGCGACCCCGCCCTTTTGCCACTCAGCAGCAACCTCCCCTGATGCACAGCACCTTGCAACAGCGAGGCACAGCGGCTACCCAAAAACGCCAAAACGCCTCCTGCAACACCCGCGGGCGCATCCCATGCGCTCACAGGCACTCCCGCATGCCCACGGGCCTTAAGGGACCCCTACCCTCTTTCTTCTCCTACCGTGGACACACCTTTGCTCCCACACGCTCTCCAAACGGCCTCACGCACCTGCGAGGCCCCGAGGACAAGCCTTACCAACAACAACTGGCACACAACAGGCACCCGGTACCTCAGCCTCTTCCCAATCCCTCCTCGCTACCCCCCCGGACCCAGGCAGACACTCGCCCACACTCTCCTTAGCCTCCCGGGGACTTACAGAAACCTTTCTCCTTCCAGCCCCACCTCACCTCTGCCTTGCCCGACTCCAGCCCTTCACACCCACCCTGGCTCTCCATTCCCCCTCCCAAGCAGCCTCTCCTCTCTCCTCCTCTCCCTCCCACCACCTTCGCCGCTCTCCCCTCTTCCTTGGGCACCAGCCCCACGTTCACCCATGCTGCCTGCCCGCCTGCCACGCCTCCTCCAGCTGCCGCACGTTGCAAGAGACCATCCGGGGGCTCCCGGCACACACTCCTGGAACATTAGACAGCTCTCCGCGGCCCCGCGCCCTGCCAGGGCGCTTCCCCACCCCTCTGCATCAGCCAACACCCCTTTCAGCCGCTAGTCAGGCCGAAGGCTCCCACACACTAGCTCCCCATGGCGCTTCAACAGTCACCGCCAGGACCAGACTCTCCTCAACACGTGCCAGCAACCCCCACGACGCCTGGCGCGCACCCCTATCGCCCTTCCGGCACCTACTCGGCTCCTCCAAGCCGACCGGGACGACCAGCGCCTCTCACTCGCCGGCTCTCTCCTCCTCCCCACGCGCAACAGCATCCGCCCCTCCCTCTCCTTCAGCAGCCCGCCTGCAGCACGCACCCGCTCCTCCACCACCTCTCTTCTCTCCTCTCAGCCTCACCCCACAAACTCCTCCCTCCTGCCCCACCTGCCCACACCTCCACCCATTCAAGACTCTCCTTCACACACAGCGCTACCCCGCCTCCACCCCGGACCACGCCATCCTGCCTTCGCAGCCTCCCGCCCTCCGCTACCCCTCGCCAATCCGCCAGCCCGCCCTACCACCTCTCCGTGAGCCCAACCACGTCACACCTCTCCACCTCTGCACGGACCCCGCTCACTCGGCAACACACACGCACCACCACACGCAAAGGCACAAGGGGCAACGCCACATATTCTTCCCCAAGCAGCACAAACCACACGCGCACACACACCTCCCCATCCCCACCACCACCCGCAACCGTCGTGGGACTCAAGCACACCAAAACGGAGCACAGAGACCGTGGCATCTTCATCCACGCACACGCTCAAAGCTCAAGCGCGCGAGGCCGTGAGCCACCTCCTCTAACGCAACCTGTCCTCTGCACCAGGCCGCACCACGCACCTCCCAACGTTCTCCCAAAATACAGCACGCGACAACGCTTCCAGAGCACCAAGACCACCGACGCACTCCCAGGAAAACAAAAACAACAGGCATCCTCAAAGCAAAAGCAACTCAACCAAGACCAGGACGCGGCATCAGGAAAACACGAGTTTGGGAGGTGGAGAAATTCAAACGCGCAAAGCGGGCACGGGACCACAACGGCAAGGCAAAAGGAAAACCCTCAAACACACCCTCAGCACAGCTGCCCCAAAGGCCGCGGCCACAGGCACTTTCATATCCCCCACGGAAACACAACAAGACAACACACAGCCTCCCCCAAACGGGCTGCCCCCAAAACATCAACAGCACCACCACGACAGACCCACAAGCGCACTCCCACAAACACCGCAAAAGCCACCACAGCCACAAACCAAAACGGAAAACGAGAGCAGGAAATTCTTCGCAACTAGAAAACGCCAAAGGGAAAGATGCGGCACCACATAAAGCCGGACGCACAGCACAGCCGCAAGCACAGCACTCGCCAACACGACCCACGCTCACGATCCTCCCGCACGGCGGCACCACCACCGGACAACCGGACACACCACCATGGCTGCGCCCGCAACCCGACACCCCTGCCTGCGGCACAGCACCCCGGTCCTCCTGCTCCTCCTGCCCGCTCTCAGCGCGGCCCTCAGATGCGCCAACCTTCGCACCCAACAGAGCACCTTCAACTGGGACAGCCTCCAGCTCCTCCACGCCATGGCTCCCAGCCCGCCTCAGCCCTGCACCCAACACGACCCACCTTTCCCCTTCCCCGACACCCTCCTGGCAATCCAGTCCCCACAACAAGCCACCGCCGCCATCCTCCGCGTCCTCCAGCACCTCTTCACCACTCTCAGCAACGAAAACACCCCCGCGCACTGGGACAGCCAAGCCCACCAACAGCTCCTCAACCAGCTCCACGACCAAATCCAACTCCTCCAGCAATGCCTCCCTCGCGCCGACGCGGATGTCAAAAGCCAAGGGCCCCGCAACGTCTGGCTCACCATCAACGGGTACTTCCGGCGCATCCAGGACTTCCTCCGCACAAACCACCACAGCCCCTGCGCCTGGGACAAAGTCGGCCTCGAAGCTCGCGCCTCCTTCCAGCGCATCCACAACCTCACCCGCACCCTGGCAGATTAGCCACAACGCCTCCTCACCGCAACCGCGCATCCACGCCCCCCTCACCCAATACCCGCACCCTCAACCAGGGACCCTCACTCCCACAACACCCGCCTCGCCTGCCCCCCCTCCCCCCACAACACCCGCACCAAGCCACCTTCGCCACCTCCTCCAGCACCACGCAGAGCCCAGCAGCACCACGACCGTGGCAACGGCCACGCTTCGGCACCCCACGCACCAACGTGCCCCTGCGCGCCCCACACCCACGGCTGCTCCCCAAAGGCACCCACCAACGGGGAACGCAGAGACCCCACGCACAGACCCAGGGACAACGCGAGCCACCCCACTACTTCGTGCCCACCAACGCATCTCGCCTGCTGCACTGCCGACTCCCCTCTCTCTCCGAGGCAACCAGCTGCTGCCAGCAACTTGCCGACGCCCTCACGCTGCCCCCGCCACCCCCCAACCCCCCAAAATACACCTATTTATTTAACTTATTCTATTTATTATGACAATTGTATTGCTCTATTTATTCCCCTATTTATTCAAGGCAAATAAAGACCTTTTGTAAAAACTTGGGTGTCGTGGGCCTCAAAGAATCATAGCGCGATCGTTCCAGTTGGAAGCCACCTCCAGGCCTCACCGAGCCCAACTCCCGCCTCCAGGCGGCTCTTCAGGACATCGGGGAGCTCACCGCCGTGTCCAGACGAGTCTCGGACATCTTCTGTACGGGGGCAGCCGCTCAGGCCATCCCACGCGCAAGACCTTGCGCTGGCCCTTCTGCAACTTCAGCAGCTTCCCGCCACACGGGTTACTTCTCCCGCCTCTCCAGGTCCGTCCGTCCCCCCCCCCAACCCCCCCCCCATCAGGAGCAGCCCTGCCCTCCGGCCCAATGACCGCTCCACTCCGACACCTCTCCGGCAGCCACAACTGTCCTCGGAGCGCAGCCTTCCCATCAACCACGGCGGCAACGCACGCATCAAACAGCTCTGGCGCCAACACCCACCCACCCCCCCACCAGTTACTGCCTGCCAACAGCACGCTGCACCCCTGACCGCAGCTCTCCGGAGAGCCGCGTTCCCCTTCTCGTCACACCCCTCTCCGCCCTAACCTAGGCAGAGCGCACCGAGCCGAGCTGCCGCTAGCCAAAAGAGGCCAGCCTCTGACAAAGGCCTTTCCAAAAATCGCCGCGTGCAACGTCCACTGCTCTACCCTGCTCAACACCGCCCACCACTCACCTCCTCATGCCCAGCTACCACCCCACTCACGCAGCATCTGCCCGTGGAAAACGCAGGCTCCCTCCTCCCGCTCACCTCCACGGCACTCAGCTCTTCAGAAACACCTGCCCAGACAAACCTCCTCCAGAAACAGCCCAGCCACTGGCCTCAGTCTCACCGGCCTCCACTTCCCTGCGTCCTCCCTCTTGCCCTTCTCCAACACAGTGGCGACCCCGCCCTTTTGCCACTCAGCAGCAACCTCCCCTGATGCACAGCACCTTGCAACAGCGAGGCACAGCGGCTACCCAAAAACGCCAAAACGCCTCCTGCAACACCCGCGGGCGCATCCCATGCGCTCACAGGCACTCCCGCATGCCCACGGGCCTTAAGGGACCCCTACCCTCTTTCTTCTCCTACCGTGGACACACCTTTGCTCCCACACGCTCTCCAAACGGCCTCACGCACCTGCGAGGCCCCGAGGACAAGCCTTACCAACAACAACTGGCACACAACAGGCACCCGGTACCTCAGCCTCTTCCCAATCCCTCCTCGCTACCCCCCCGGACCCAGGCAGACACTCGCCCACACTCTCCTTAGCCTCCCGGGGACTTACAGAAACCTTTCTCCTTCCAGCCCCACCTCACCTCTGCCTTGCCCGACTCCAGCCCTTCACACCCACCCTGACTCTCCATTCCCCCTCCCAAGCAGCCTCTCCTCTCTTCTCCTCTCCCTCCCACCACCTTCGCCGCTCTCCCCTCTTCCTTGGGCACCAGCCCCACGTTCACCCATGCTGCCTGCCCGCCTGCCACGCCTCCTCCAGCTGCCGCACGTTGCAAGAGACCATCCGGGGGCTCCCGGCACACACTCCTGGAACATTAGACAGCTCTCCGCGGCCCCGCGCCCTGCCAGGGCGCTTCCCCACCCCTCTGCATCAGCCAACACCCCTTTCAGCCGCTAGTCAGGCCGAAGGCTCCCACACACTAGCTCCCCATGGCGCTTCAACAGTCACCGCCAGGACCAGACTCTCCTCAACACGTGCCAGCAACCCCCACGACGCCTGGCGTGCACCCCTATCGCCCTTCCGGCACCTACTCGGCTCCTCCAAGCCGACCGGGACGACCAGCGCCTCTCACTCGCCGGCTCTCTCCTCCTCCCCACGCGCAACAGCATCCGCCCCTCCCTCTCCTTCAGCAGCCCGCCTGCAGCACGCACCCGCTCCTCCACCGCCTCTCTTCTCTCCTCTCAGCCTCACCCCACAAACTCCTCCCTCCTGCCCCACCTGCCCACACCTCCACCCATTCAAGACTCTCCTTCACACACAGCGCTACCCCGCCTCCACCCCGGACCACGCCATCCTGCCTTCGCAGCCTCCCGCCCTCCGCTACCCCTCGCCAATCCGCCAGCCCGCCCTACCACCTCTCCGTGAGCCCAACCACGTCACACCTCTCCACCTCTGCACGGACCCCGCTCACTCGGCAACACACACGCACCACCACACGCAAAGGCACAAGGGGCAACGCCACATATTCTTCCCCAAGCAGCACAAACCACACGCGCACACACACCTCCCCATCCCCACCACCACCCGCAACCGTCGTGGGACTCAAGCACACCAAAACGGAGCACAGAGACCGTGGCATCTTCATCCACGCACACGCTCAAAGCTCAAGCGCGCGAGGCCGTGAGCCACCTCCTCTAACGCAACCTGTCCTCTGCACCAGGCCGCACCACGCACCTCCCAACGTTCTCCCAAAATACAGCACGCGACAACGCTTCCAGAGCACCAAGACCACCGACGCACTCCCAGGAAAACAAAAACAACAGGCATCCTCAAAGCAAAAGCAACTCAACCAAGACCAGGACGCGGCATCAGGAAAACACGAGTTTGGGAGGTGGAGAAATTCAAACGCGCAAAGCGGGCACGGGACCACAACGGCAAGGCAAAAGGAAAACCCTCAAACACACCCTCAGCACAGCTGCCCCAAAGGCCGCGGCCACAGGCACTTTCATATCCCCCACGGAAACACAACAAGACAACACACAGCCTCCCCCAAACGGGCTGCCCCCAAAACATCAACAGCACCACCACGACAGACCCACAAGCGCACTCCCACAAACACCGCAAAAGCCACCACAGCCACAAACCAAAACGGAAAACGAGAGCAGGAAATTCTTCGCAACTAGAAAACGCCAAAGGGAAAGATGCGGCACCACATAAAGCCGGACGCACAGCACAGCCGCAAGCACAGCACTCGCCAACACGACCCACGCTCACGATCCTCCCGCACGGCGGCACCACCACCGGACAACCGGACACACCACCATGGCTGCGCCCGCAACCCGACACCCCTGCCTGCGGCACAGCACCCCGGTCCTCCTGCTCCTCCTGCCCGCTCTCAGCGCGGCCCTCAGATGCGCCAACCTTCGCACCCAACAGAGCACCTTCAACTGGGACAGCCTCCAGCTCCTCCACGCCATGGCTCCCAGCCCGCCTCAGCCCTGCGCCCAACACGACCCACCTTTCCCCTTCCCCGACACCCTCCTGGCAATCCAGTCCCCACAACAAGCCACCGCCGCCATCCTCCGCGTCCTCCAGCACCTCTTCACCACTCTCAGCAACGAAAACACCCCCGCGCACTGGGACAGCCAAGCCCACCAACAGCTCCTCAACCAGCTCCACGACCAAATCCAACTCCTCCAGCAATGCCTCCCTCGCGCCGACGCGGATGTCAAAAGCCAAGGGCCCCGCAACGCCTGGCTCACCATCAACGGGTACTTCCGGCGCATCCAGGACTTCCTCCGCACAAACCACCACAGCCCCTGCGCCTGGGACAAAGTCGGCCTCGAAGCTCGCGCCTCCTTCCAGCGCATCCACAACCTCACCCGCACCCTGGCAGATTAGCCACAACGCCTCCTCACCGCAACCGCGCATCCACGCCCCCCTCACCCAATACCCGCACCCTCAACCAGGGACCCTCACTCCCACAACACCCGCCTCGCCTGCCCCCCCTCCCCCCACAACACCCGCACCAAGCCACCTTCGCCACCTCCTCCAGCACCACGCAGAGCCCAGCAGCACCACGACCGTGGCAACGGCCACGCTTCGGCACCCCACGCACCAACGTGCCCCTGCGCGCCCCACACCCACGGCTGCTCCCCAAAGGCACCCACCAACGGGGAACGCAGAGACCCCACGCACAGACCCAGGGACAACGCGAGCCACCCCACTACTTCGTGCCCACCAACGCATCTCGCCTGCTGCACTGCCGACTCCCCTCTCTCTCCGAGGCAACCAGCTGCTGCCAGCAACTTGCCGACGCCCTCACGCTGCCCCCGCCACCCCCCAACCCCCCAAAATACACCTATTTATTTAACTTATTCTATTTATTATGACAATTGTATTGCTCTATTTATTCCCCTATTTATTCAAGGCAAATAAAGACCTTTTGTAAAAACTTGGGTGTCGTGGGCCTCAAAGAATCATAGCGCGATCGTTCCAGTTGGAAGCCACCTCCAGGCCTCACCGAGCCCAACTCCCGCCTCCAGGCGGCTCTTCAGGACATCGGGGAGCTCACCGCCGTGTCCAGACGAGTCTCGGACATCTTCTGTACGGGGGCAGCCGCTCAGGCCATCCCACGCGCAAGACCTTGCGCTGGCCCTTCTGCAACTTCAGCAGCTTCCCGCCACACGGGTTACTTCTCCCGCCTCTCCAGGTCCGTCCCCCCCCCCCCCCGCCCCCCCCCCATCAGGAGCAGCCCTGCCCTCCGGCCCAATGACCGCTCCACTCCGACACCTCTCCGGCAGCCACAACTGTCCTCGGAGTGCAGCCTTCCCATCAACCACGGCGGCAACGCACGCATCAAACAGCTCTGGCGCCAACACCCACCCACCCACCCACCCGGCCCCCCCACCAGTTACTGCCTGCCAACAGCACGCTGCACCCCTGACCGCAGCTCTCCGGAGAGCCGCGTTCCCCTTCTCGTCACACCCCTCTCCGCCCTAACCTAGGCAGAGCGCACCGAGCCGAGCTGCCGCTAGCCAAAAGAGGCCAGCCTCTGACAAAGGCCTTTCCAAAAATCGCCGCGTGCAACGTCCACTGCTCTACCCTGCTCAACACCGCCCACCACTCACCTCCTCATGCCCAGCTACCACCCCACTCACGCAGCATCTGCCCGTGGAAAACGCAGGCTCCCTCCTCCCGCTCACCTCCACAGCACTCAGCTCTTCAGAAACACCTGCCCAGACAAACCTCCTCCAGAAACAGCCCAGCCACTGGCCTCAGTCTCACCGGCCTCCACTTCCCTGCGTCCTCCCTCTTGCCCTTCTCCAACACAGTGGCGACCCCGCCCTTTTGCCACTCAGCAGCAACCTCCCCTGATGCACAGCACCTTGCAACAGCGAGGCACAGCGGCTACCCAAAAACGCCAAAACGCCTCCTGCAACACCCGCGGGCGCATCCCATGCGCTCACAGGCACTCCCGCATGCCCACGGGCCTTAAGGGACCCCTACCCTCTTTCTTCTCCTACCGTGGACACACCTTTGCTCCCACACGCTCTCCAAACGGCCTCACGCACCTGCGAGGCCCCGAGGACAAGCCTTACCAACAACAACTGGCACACAACAGGCACCCGGTACCTCAGCCTCTTCCCAATCCCTCCTCGCTACCCCCCCGGACCCAGGCAGACACTCGCCCACACTCTCCTTAGCCTCCCGGGGACTTACAGAAACCTTTCTCCTTCCAGCCCCACCTCACCTCTGCCTTGCCTGACTCCAGCCCTTCACACCCACCCTGGCTCTCCATTCCCCCTCCCAAGCAGCCTCTCCTCTCTTCTCCTCTCCCTCCCACCACCTTCGCCGCTCTCCCCTCTTCCTTGGGCACCAGCCCCACGTTCACCCATGCTGCCTGCCCGCCTGCCACGCCTCCTCCAGCTGCCGCACGTTGCAAGAGACCATCCGGGGGCTCCCGGCACACACTCCTGGAACATTAGACAGCTCTCCGCGGCCCCGCGCCCTGCCAGGGCGCTTCCCCACCCCTCTGCATCAGCCAACACCCCTTTCAGCCGCTAGTCAGGCCGAAGGCTCCCACACACTAGCTCCCCATGGCGCTTCAACAGTCACCGCCAGGACCAGACTCTCCTCAACACGTGCCAGCAACCCCCACGACGCCTGGCGCGCACCCCTATCGCCCTTCCGGCACCTACTCGGCTCCTCCAAGCCGACCGGGACGACCAGCGCCTCTCACTCGCCGGCTCTCTCCTCCTCCCCACGCGCAACAGCATCCGCCCCTCCCTCTCCTTCAGCAGCCCGCCTGCAGCACGCACCCGCTCCTCCACCGCCTCTCTTCTCTCCTCTCAGCCTCACCCCACAAACTCCTCCCTCCTGCCCCACCTGCCCACACCTCCACCCATTCAAGACTCTCCTTCACACACAGCGCTACCCCGCCTCCACCCCGGACCACGCCATCCTGCCTTCGCAGCCTCCCGCCCTCCGCTACCCCTCGCCAATCCGCCAGCCCGCCCTACCACCTCTCCGTGAGCCCAACCACGTCACACCTCTCCACCTCTGCACGGACCCCGCTCACTCGGCAACACACACGCACCACCACACGCAAAGGCACAAGGGGCAACGCCACATATTCTTCCCCAAGCAGCACAAACCACACGCGCACACACACCTCCCCATCCCCACCACCACCCGCAACCGTCGTGGGACTCAAGCACACCAAAACGGAGCACAGAGACCGTGGCATCTTCATCCACGCACACGCTCAAAGCTCAAGCGCGCGAGGCCGTGAGCCACCTCCTCTAACGCAACCTGTCCTCTGCACCAGGCCGCACCACGCACCTCCCAACGTTCTCCCAAAATACAGCACGCGACAACGCTTCCAGAGCACCAAGACCACCGACGCACTCCCAGGAAAACAAAAACAACAGGCATCCTCAAAGCAAAAGCAACTCAACCAAGACCAGGACGCGGCATCAGGAAAACACGAGTTTGGGAGGTGGAGAAATTCAAACGCGCAAAGCGGGCACGGGACCACAACGGCAAGGCAAAAGGAAAACCCTCAAACACACCCTCAGCACAGCTGCCCCAAAGGCCGCGGCCACAGGCACTTTCATATCCCCCACGGAAACACAACAAGACAACACACAGCCTCCCCCAAACGGGCTGCCCCCAAAACATCAACAGCACCACCACGACAGACCCACAAGCGCACTCCCACAAACACCGCAAAAGCCACCACAGCCACAAACCAAAACGGAAAACGAGAGCAGGAAATTCTTCGCAACTAGAAAACGCCAAAGAGAAAGATGCGGCACCACATAAAGCCGGACGCACAGCACAGCCGCAAGCACAGCACTCGCCAACACGACCCACGCTCACGATCCTCCCGCACGGCGGCACCACCACCGGACAACCGGACACACCACCATGGCTGCGCCCGCAACCCGACACCCCTGCCTGCGGCACAGCACCCCGGTCCTCCTGCTCCTCCTGCCCGCTCTCAGCACGGCCCTCAGATGCGCCAACCTTCGCACCCAACAGAGCACCTTCAACTGGGACAGCCTCCAGCTCCTCCACGCCATGGCTCCCAGCCCGCCTCAGCCCTGCGCCCAACACGACCCACCTTTCCCCTTCCCCGACACCCTCCTGGCAATCCAGTCCCCACAACAAGCCACCGCCGCCATCCTCCGCGTCCTCCAGCACCTCTTCACCACTCTCAGCAACGAAAACACCCCCGCGCACTGGGACAGCCAAGCCCACCAACAGCTCCTCAACCAGCTCCACGACCAAATCCAACTCCTCCAGCAATGCCTCCCTCGCGCCGACGCGGATGTCAAAAGCCAAGGGCCCCGCAACGCCTGGCTCACCATCAACGGGTACTTCCGGCGCATCCAGGACTTCCTCCGCACAAACCACCACAGCCCCTGCGCCTGGGACAAAGTCGGCCTCGAAGCTCGCGCCTCCTTCCAGCGCATCCACAACCTCACCCGCACCCTGGCAGATTAGCCACAACGCCTCCTCACCGCAACCGCGCATCCACGCCCCCCTCACCCAATACCCGCACCCTCAACCAGGGACCCTCACTCCCACAACACCCGCCTCGCCTGCCCCCCCTCCCCCCACAACACCCGCACCAAGCCACCTCCGCCACCTCCTCCAGCACCACGCAGAGCCCAGCAGCACCACGACCGTGGCAACGGCCACGCTTCGGCACCCCACGCACCAACGTGCCCCTGCGCGCCCCACACCCACGGCTGCTCCCCAAAGGCACCCACCAACGGGGAACGCAGAGACCCCACGCACAGACCCAGGGACAACGCGAGCCACCCCACTACTTCGTGCCCACCAACGCATCTCGCCTGCTGCACTGCCGACTCCCCTCTCTCTCCGAGGCAACCAGCTGCTGCCAGCAACTTGCCGACGCCCTCACGCTGCCCCCGCCACCCCCCAACCCCCCAAAATACACCTATTTATTTAACTTATTCTATTTATTATGACAATTGTATTGCTCTATTTATTCCCCTATTTATTCAAGGCAAATAAAGACCTTTTGTAAAAACTTGGGTGTCGTGGGCCTCAAAGAATCATAGCGCGATCGTTCCAGTTGGAAGCCACCTCCAGGCCTCACCGAGCCCAACTCCCGCCTCCAGGCGGCTCTTCAGGACATCGGGGAGCTCACCGCCGTGTCCAGACGAGTCTCGGACATCTTCTGTACGGGGGCAGCCGCTCAGGCCATCCCACGCGCAAGACCTTGCGCTGGCCCTTCTGCAACTTCAGCAGCTTCCCGCCACACGGGTTACTTCTCCCGCCTCTCCAGGTCCGTCCCCCCCCCAACCCCCCCCCATCAGGAGCAGCCCTGCCCTCCGGCCCAATGACCGCTCCACTCCGACACCTCTCCGGCAGCCACAACTGTCCTCGGAGCGCAGCCTTCCCATCAACCACGGCGGCAACGCACGCATCAAACAGCTCTGGCGCCAACACCCACCCACCCACCCGGCCCCCCCACCAGTTACTGCCTGCCAACAGCACGCTGCACCCCTGACCGCAGCTCTCCGGAGAGCCGCGTTCCCCTTCTCGTCACACCCCTCTCCGCCCTAACCTAGGCAGAGCGCACCGAGCCGAGCTGCCGCTAGCCAAAAGAGGCCAGCCTCTGACAAAGGCCTTTCCAAAAATCGCCGCGTGCAACGTCCACTGCTCTACCCTGCTCAACACCGCCCACCACTCACCTCCTCATGCCCAGCTACCACCCCACTCACGCAGCATCTGCCCGTGGAAAACGCAGGCTCCCTCCTCCCGCTCACCTCCACGGCACTCAGCTCTTCAGAAACACCTGCCCAGACAAACCTCCTCCAGAAACAGCCCAGCCACTGGCCTCAGTCTCACCCTCACCGGCCTCCACTTCCCTGCGTCCTCCCTCTTGCCCTTCTCCAACACAGTGGCGACCCCGCCCTTTTGCCACTCAGCAGCAACCTCCCCTGATGCACAGCACCTTGCAACAGCGAGGCACAGCGGCTACCCAAAAACGCCAAAACGCCTCCTGCAACACCCGCGGGCGCATCCCATGCGCTCACAGGCACTCCCGCATGCCCACGGGCCTTAAGGGACCCCTACCCTCTTTCTTCTCCTACCGTGGACACACCTTTGCTCCCACACGCTCTCCAAACGGCCTCACGCACCTGCGAGGCCCCGAGGACAAGCCTTACCAACAACAACTGGCACACAACAGGCACCCGGTACCTCAGCCTCTTCCCAATCCCTCCTCGCTACCCCCCCGGACCCAGGCAGACACTCGCCCACACTCTCCTTAGCCTCCCGGGGACTTACAGAAACCTTTCTCCTTCCAGCCCCACCTCACCTCTGCCTTGCCCGACTCCAGCCCTTCACACCCACCCTGGCTCTCCATTCCCCCTCCCAAGCAGCCTCTCCTCTCTTCTCCTCTCCCTCCCACCACCTTCGCCGCTCTCCCCTCTTCCTTGGGCACCAGCCCCACGTTCACCCATGCTGCCTGCCCGCCTGCCACGCCTCCTCCAGCTGCCGCACGTTGCAAGAGACCATCCGGGGGCTCCCGGCACACACTCCTGGAACATTAGACAGCTCTCCGCGGCCCCGCGCCCTGCCAGGGCGCTTCCCCACCCCTCTGCATCAGCCAACACCCCTTTCAGCCGCTAGTCAGGCCGAAGGCTCCCACACACTAGCTCCCCATGGCGCTTCAACAGTCACCGCCAGGACCAGACTCTCCTCAACACGTGCCAGCAACCCCCACGACGCCTGGCGCGCACCCCTATCGCCCTTCCGGCACCTACTCGGCTCCTCCAAGCCGACCGGGACGACCAGCGCCTCTCACTCGCCGGCTCTCTCCTCCTCCCCACGCGCAACAGCATCCGCCCCTCCCTCTCCTTCAGCAGCCCGCCTGCAGCACGCACCCGCTCCTCCACCACCTCTCTTCTCTCCTCTCAGCCTCACCCCACAAACTCCTCCCTCCTGCCCCACCTGCCCACACCTCCACCCATTCAAGACTCTCCTTCACACACAGCGCTACCCCGCCTCCACCCCGGACCACGCCATCCTGCCTTCGCAGCCTCCCGCCCTCCGCTACCCCTCGCCAATCCGCCAGCCCGCCCTACCACCTCTCCGTGAGCCCAACCACGTCACACCTCTCCACCTCTGCACGGACCCCGCTCACTCGGCAACACACACGCACCACCACACGCAAAGGCACAAGGGGCAACGCCACATATTCTTCCCCAAGCAGCACAAACCACACGCGCACACACACCTCCCCATCCCCACCACCACCCGCAACCGTCGTGGGACTCAAGCACACCAAAACGGAGCACAGAGACCGTGGCATCTTCATCCACGCACACGCTCAAAGCTCAAGCGCGCGAGGCCGTGAGCCACCTCCTCTAACGCAACCTGTCCTCTGCACCAGGCCGCACCACGCACCTCCCAACGTTCTCCCAAAATACAGCACGCGACAACGCTTCCAGAGCACCAAGACCACCGACGCACTCCCAGGAAAACAAAAACAACAGGCATCCTCAAAGCAAAAGCAACTCAACCAAGACCAGGACGCGGCATCAGGAAAACACGAGTTTGGGAGGTGGAGAAATTCAAACGCGCAAAGCGGGCACGGGACCACAACGGCAAGGCAAAAGGAAAACCCTCAAACACACCCTCAGCACAGCTGCCCCAAAGGCCGCGGCCACAGGCACTTTCATATCCCCCACGGAAACACAACAAGACAACACACAGCCTCCCCCAAACGGGCTGCCCCCAAAACATCAACAGCACCACCACGACAGACCCACAAGCGCACTCCCACAAACACCGCAAAAGCCACCACAGCCACAAACCAAAACGGAAAACGAGAGCAGGAAATTCTTCGCAACTAGAAAACGCCAAAGGGAAAGATGCGGCACCACATAAAGCCGGACGCACAGCACAGCCGCAAGCACAGCACTCGCCAACACGACCCACGCTCACGATCCTCCCGCACGGCGGCACCACCACCGGACAACCGGACACACCACCATGGCTGCGCCCGCAACCCGACACCCCTGCCTGCGGCACAGCACCCCGGTCCTCCTGCTCCTCCTGCCCGCTCTCAGCGCGGCCCTCAGATGCGCCAACCTTCGCACCCAACAGAGCACCTTCAACTGGGACAGCCTCCAGCTCCTCCACGCCATGGCTCCCAGCCCGCCTCAGCCCTGCGCCCAACACGACCCACCTTTCCCCTTCCCCGACACCCTCCTGGCAATCCAGTCCCCACAACAAGCCACCGCCGCCATCCTCCGCGTCCTCCAGCACCTCTTCACCACTCTCAGCAACGAAAACACCCCCGCGCACTGGGACAGCCAAGCCCACCAACAGCTCCTCAACCAGCTCCACGACCAAATCCAACTCCTCCAGCAATGCCTCCCTCGCGCCGACGCGGATGTCAAAAGCCAAGGGCCCCGCAACGTCTGGCTCACCATCAACGGGTACTTCCGGCGCATCCAGGACTTCCTCCGCACAAACCACCACAGCCCCTGCGCCTGGGACAAAGTCGGCCTCGAAGCTCGCGCCTCCTTCCAGCGCATCCACAACCTCACCCGCACCCTGGCAGATTAGCCACAACGCCTCCTCACCGCAACCGCGCATCCACGCCCCCCTCACCCAATACCCGCACCCTCACCCAGGGACCCTCACTCCCACAACACCCGCCTCGCCTGCCCCCCCTCCCCCCACAACACCCGCACCAAGCCACCTCCGCCACCTCCTCCAGCACCACGCAGAGCCCAGCAGCACCACGACCGTGGCAACGGCCACGCTTCGGCACCCCACGCACCAACGTGCCCCTGCGCGCCCCACACCCACGGCTGCTCCCCAAAGGCACCCACCAACGGGGAACGCAGAGACCCCACGCACAGACCCAGGGACAACGCGAGCCACCCCACTACTTCGTGCCCACCAACGCATCTCGCCTGCTGCACTGCCGACTCCCCTCTCTCTCCGAGGCAACCAGCTGCTGCCAGCAACTTGCCGACGCCCTCACGCTGCCCCCGCCACCCCCCAACCCCCCAAAATACACCTATTTATTTAACTTATTCTATTTATTATGACAATTGTATTGCTCTATTTATTCCCCTATTTATTCAAGGCAAATAAAGACCTTTTGTAAAAACTTGGGTGTCGTGGGCCTCAAAGAATCATAGCGCGATCGTTCCAGTTGGAAGCCACCTCCAGGCCTCACCGAGCCCAACTCCCGCCTCCAGGCGGCTCTTCAGGACATCGGGGAGCTCACCGCCGTGTCCAGACGAGTCTCGGACATCTTCTGTACGGGGGCAGCCGCTCAGGCCATCCCACGCGCAAGACCTTGCGCTGGCCCTTCTGCAACTTCAGCAGCTTCCCGCCACACGGGTTACTTCTCCCGCCTCTCCAGGTCCGTCCCCCCCCCCCCCCAACCCCCCCCCCATCAGGAGCAGCCCTGCCCTCCGGCCCAATGACCGCTCCACTCCGACACCTCTCCGGCAGCCACAACTGTCCTCGGAGCGCAGCCTTCCCATCAACCACGGCGGCAACGCACGCATCAAACAGCTCTGGCGCCAACACCCACCCACCCCCCCACCCGGCCCCCCCACCAGTTACTGCCTGCCAACAGCACGCTGCACCCCTGACCGCAGCTCTCCGGAGAGCCGCGTTCCCCTTCTCGTCACACCCCTCTCCGCCCTAACCTAGGCAGAGCGCACCGAGCCGAGCTGCCGCTAGCCAAAAGAGGCCAGCCTCTGACAAAGGCCTTTCCAAAAATCGCCGCGTGCAACGTCCACTGCTCTACCCTGCTCAACACCGCCCACCACTCACCTCCTCATGCCCAGCTACCACCCCACTCACGCAGCATCTGCCCGTGGAAAACGCAGGCTCCCTCCTCCCGCTCACCTCCACAGCACTCAGCTCTTCAGAAACACCTGCCCAGACAAACCTCCTCCAGAAACAGCCCAGCCACTGGCCTCAGTCTCACCGGCCTCCACTTCCCTGCGTCCTCCCTCTTGCCCTTCTCCAACACAGTGGCGACCCCGCCCTTTTGCCACTCAGCAGCAACCTCCCCTGATGCACAGCACCTTGCAACAGCGAGGCACAGCGGCTACCCAAAAACGCCAAAACGCCTCCTGCAACACCCGCGGGCGCATCCCATGCGCTCACAGGCACTCCCGCATGCCCACGGGCCTTAAGGGACCCCTACCCTCTTTCTTCTCCTACCGTGGACACACCTTTGCTCCCACACGCTCTCCAAACGGCCTCACGCACCTGCGAGGCCCCGAGGACAAGCCTTACCAACAACAACTGGCACACAACAGGCACCCGGTACCTCAGCCTCTTCCCAATCCCTCCTCGCTACCCCCCCGGACCCAGGCAGACACTCGCCCACACTCTCCTTAGCCTCCCGGGGACTTACAGAAACCTTTCTCCTTCCAGCCCCACCTCACCTCTGCCTTGCCCGACTCCAGCCCTTCACACCCACCCTGGCTCTCCATTCCCCCTCCCAAGCAGCCTCTCCTCTCTTCTCCTCTCCCTCCCACCACCTTCGCCGCTCTCCCCTCTTCCTTGGGCACCAGCCCCACGTTCACCCATGCTGCCTGCCCGCCTGCCACGCCTCCTCCAGCTGCCGCACGTTGCAAGAGACCATCCGGGGGCTCCCGGCACACACTCCTGGAACATTAGACAGCTCTCCGCGGCCCCGCGCCCTGCCAGGGCGCTTCCCCACCCCTCTGCATCAGCCAACACCCCTTTCAGCCGCTAGTCAGGCCGAAGGCTCCCACACACTAGCTCCCCATGGCGCTTCAACAGTCACCGCCAGGACCAGACTCTCCTCAACACGTGCCAGCAACCCCCACGACGCCTGGCGCGCACCCCTATCGCCCTTCCGGCACCTACTCGGCTCCTCCAAGCCGACCGGGACGACCAGCGCCTCTCACTCGCCGGCTCTCTCCTCCTCCCCACGCGCAACAGCATCCGCCCCTCCCTCTCCTTCAGCAGCCCGCCTGCAGCACGCACCCGCTCCTCCACCGCCTCTCTTCTCTCCTCTCAGCCTCACCCCACAAACTCCTCCCTCCTGCCCCACCTGCCCACACCTCCACCCATTCAAGACTCTCCTTCACACACAGCGCTACCCCGCCTCCACCCCGGACCACGCCATCCTGCCTTCGCAGCCTCCCGCCCTCCGCTACCCCTCGCCAATCCGCCAGCCCGCCCTACCACCTCTCCGTGAGCCCAACCACGTCACACCTCTCCACCTCTGCACGGACCCCGCTCACTCGGCAACACACACGCACCACCACACGCAAAGGCACAAGGGGCAACGCCACATATTCTTCCCCAAGCAGCACAAACCACACGCGCACACACACCTCCCCATCCCCACCACCACCCGCAACCGTCGTGGGACTCAAGCACACCAAAACGGAGCACAGAGACCGTGGCATCTTCATCCACGCACACGCTCAAAGCTCAAGCGCGCGAGGCCGTGAGCCACCTCCTCTAACGCAACCTGTCCTCTGCACCAGGCCGCACCACGCACCTCCCAACGTTCTCCCAAAATACAGCACGCGACAACGCTTCCAGAGCACCAAGACCACCGACGCACTCCCAGGAAAACAAAAACAACAGGCATCCTCAAAGCAAAAGCAACTCAACCAAGACCAGGACGCGGCATCAGGAAAACACGAGTTTGGGAGGTGGAGAAATTCAAACGCGCAAAGCGGGCACGGGACCACAACGGCAAGGCAAAAGGAAAACCCTCAAACACACCCTCAGCACAGCTGCCCCAAAGGCCGCGGCCACAGGCACTTTCATATCCCCCACGGAAACACAACAAGACAACACACAGCCTCCCCCAAACGGGCTGCCCCCAAAACATCAACAGCACCACCACGACAGACCCACAAGCGCACTCCCACAAACACCGCAAAAGCCACCACAGCCACAAACCAAAACGGAAAACGAGAGCAGGAAATTCTTCGCAACTAGAAAACGCCAAAGAGAAAGATGCGGCACCACATAAAGCCGGACGCACAGCACAGCCGCAAGCACAGCACTCGCCAACACGACCCACGCTCACGATCCTCCCGCACGGCGGCACCACCACCGGACAACCGGACACACCACCATGGCTGCGCCCGCAACCCGACACCCCTGCCTGCGGCACAGCACCCCGGTCCTCCTGCTCCTCCTGCCCGCTCTCAGCGCGGCCCTCAGATGCGCCAACCTTCGCACCCAACAGAGCACCTTCAACTGGGACAGCCTCCAGCTCCTCCACGCCATGGCTCCCAGCCCGCCTCAGCCCTGCGCCCAACACGACCCACCTTTCCCCTTCCCCGACACCCTCCTGGCAATCCAGTCCCCACAACAAGCCACCGCCGCCATCCTCCGCGTCCTCCAGCACCTCTTCACCACTCTCAGCAACGAAAACACCCCCGCGCACTGGGACAGCCAAGCCCACCAACAGCTCCTCAACCAGCTCCACGACCAAATCCAACTCCTCCAGCAATGCCTCCCTCGCGCCGACGCGGATGTCAAAAGCCAAGGGCCCCGCAACGCCTGGCTCACCATCAACGGGTACTTCCGGCGCATCCAGGACTTCCTCCGCACAAACCACCACAGCCCCTGCGCCTGGGACAAAGTCGGCCTCGAAGCTCGCGCCTCCTTCCAGCGCATCCACAACCTCACCCGCACCCTGGCAGATTAGCCACAACGCCTCCTCACCGCAACCGCGCATCCACGCCCCCCTCACCCAATACCCGCACCCTCAACCAGGGACCCTCACTCCCACAACACCCGCCTCGCCTGCCCCCCCTCCCCCCACAACACCCGCACCAAGCCACCTCCGCCACCTCCTCCAGCACCACGCAGAGCCCAGCAGCACCACGACCGTGGCAACGGCCACGCTTCGGCACCCCACGCACCAACGTGCCCCTGCGCGCCCCACACCCACGGCTGCTCCCCAAAGGCACCCACCAACGGGGAACGCAGAGACCCCACGCACAGACCCAGGGACAACGCGAGCCACCCCACTACTTCGTGCCCACCAACGCATCTCGCCTGCTGCACTGCCGACTCCCCTCTCTCTCCGAGGCAACCAGCTGCTGCCAGCAACTTGCCGACGCCCTCACGCTGCCCCCGCCACCCCCCAACCCCCCAAAATACACCTATTTATTTAACTTATTCTATTTATTATGACAATTGTATTGCTCTATTTATTCCCCTATTTATTCAAGGCAAATAAAGACCTTTTGTAAAAACTTGGGTGTCGTGGGCCTCAAAGAATCATAGCGCGATCGTTCCAGTTGGAAGCCACCTCCAGGCCTCACCGAGCCCAACTCCCGCCTCCAGGCGGCTCTTCAGGACATCGGGGAGCTCACCGCCGTGTCCAGACGAGTCTCGGACATCTTCTGTACGGGGGCAGCCGCTCAGGCCATCCCACGCGCAAGACCTTGCGCTGGCCCTTCTGCAACTTCAGCAGCTTCCCGCCACACGGGTTACTTCTCCCGCCTCTCCAGGTCCGTCCCCCCCCCCCCCCCAACCCCCCCCCCATCAGGAGCAGCCCTGCCCTCCGGCCCAATGACCGCTCCACTCCGACACCTCTCCGGCAGCCACAACTGTCCTCGGAGCGCAGCCTTCCCATCAACCACGGCGGCAACGCACGCATCAAACAGCTCTGGCGCCAACACCCACCCACCCACCCGGCCCCCCCACCAGTTACTGCCTGCCAACAGCACGCTGCACCCCTGACCGCAGCTCTCCGGAGAGCCGCGTTCCCCTTCTCGTCACACCCCTCTCCGCCCTAACCTAGGCAGAGCGCACCGAGCCGAGCTGCCGCTAGCCAAAAGAGGCCAGCCTCTGACAAAGGCCTTTCCAAAAATCGCCGCGTGCAACGTCCACTGCTCTACCCTGCTCAACACCGCCCACCACTCACCTCCTCGTGCCCAGCTACCACCCCACTCACGCAGCATCTGCCCGTGGAAAACGCAGGCTCCCTCCTCCCGCTCACCTCCACGGCACTCAGCTCTTCAGAAACACCTGCCCAGACAAACCTCCTCCAGAAACAGCCCAGCCACTGGCCTCAGTCTCACCCTCACCGGCCTCCACTTCCCTGCGTCCTCCCTCTTGCCCTTCTCCAACACAGTGGCGACCCCGCCCTTTTGCCACTCAGCAGCAACCTCCCCTGATGCACAGCACCTTGCAACAGCGAGGCACAGCGGCTACCCAAAAACGCCAAAACGCCTCCTGCAACACCCGCGGGCGCATCCCATGCGCTCACAGGCACTCCCGCATGCCCACGGGCCTTAAGGGACCCCTACCCTCTTTCTTCTCCTACCGTGGACACACCTTTGCTCCCAC
Organism: Struthio camelus; assembly: GCF_040807025.1. Lineage (NCBI taxonomy): Eukaryota > Metazoa > Chordata > Aves > Struthioniformes > Struthionidae > Struthio > Struthio camelus. Next base: position 59,695,833 of record NC_090981.1, on the reverse strand, counting down.
ACGCTCTCCAAACGGCCTCACGCACCTGCGAGGCCCCGAGGACAAGCCTTACCAACAACAACTGGCACACAACAGGCACCCGGTACCTCAGCCTCTTCCCAATCCCTCCTCGCTACCCCCCCGGACCCAGGCAGACACTCGCCCACACTCTCCTTAGCCTCCCGGGGACTTACAGAAACCTTTCTCCTTCCAGCCCCACCTCACCTCTGCCTTGCCCGACTCCAGCCCTTCACACCCACCCTGGCTCTCCATTCCCCCTCCCAAGCAGCCTCTCCTCTCTTCTCCTCTCCCTCCCACCACCTTCGCCGCTCTCCCCTCTTCCTTGGGCACCAGCCCCACGTTCACCCATGCTGCCTGCCCGCCTGCCACGCCTCCTCCAGCTGCCGCACGTTGCAAGAGACCATCCGGGGGCTCCCGGCACACACTCCTGGAACATTAGACAGCTCTCCGCGGCCCCGCGCCCTGCCAGGGCGCTTCCCCACCCCTCTGCATCAGCCAACACCCCTTTCAGCCGCTAGTCAGGCCGAAGGCTCCCACACACTAGCTCCCCATGGCGCTTCAACAGTCACCGCCAGGACCAGACTCTCCTCAACACGTGCCAGCAACCCCCACGACGCCTGGCGCGCACCCCTATCGCCCTTCCGGCACCTACTCGGCTCCTCCAAGCCGACCGGGACGACCAGCGCCTCTCACTCGCCGGCTCTCTCCTCCTCCCCACGCGCAACAGCATCCGCCCCTCCCTCTCCTTCAGCAGCCCGCCTGCAGCACGCACCCGCTCCTCCACCGCCTCTCTTCTCTCCTCTCAGCCTCACCCCACAAACTCCTCCCTCCTGCCCCACCTGCCCACACCTCCACCCATTCAAGACTCTCCTTCACACACAGCGCTACCCCGCCTCCACCCCGGACCACGCCATCCTGCCTTCGCAGCCTCCCGCCCTCCGCTACCCCTCGCCAATCCGCCAGCCCGCCCTACCACCTCTCCGTGAGCCCAACCACGTCACACCTCTCCACCTCTGCACGGACCCCGCTCACTCGGCAACACACACGCACCACCACACGCAAAGGCACAAGGGGCAACGCCACATATTCTTCCCCAAGCAGCACAAACCACACGCGCACACACACCTCCCCATCCCCACCACCACCCGCAACCGTCGTGGGACTCAAGCACACCAAAACGGAGCACAGAGACCGTGGCATCTTCATCCACGCACACGCTCAAAGCTCAAGCGCGTGAGGCCGTGAGCCACCTCCTCTAACGCAACCTGTCCTCTGCACCAGGCCGCACCACGCACCTCCCAACGTTCTCCCAAAATACAGCACGCGACAACGCTTCCAGAGCACCAAGACCACCGACGCACTCCCAGGAAAACAAAAACAACAGGCATCCTCAAAGCAAAAGCAACTCAACCAAGACCAGGACGCGGCATCAGGAAAACACGAGTTTGGGAGGTGGAGAAATTCAAACGCGCAAAGCGGGCACGGGACCACAACGGCAAGGCAAAAGGAAAACCCTCAAACACACCCTCAGCACAGCTGCCCCAAAGGCCGCGGCCACAGGCACTTTCATATCCCCCACGGAAACACAACAAGACAACACACAGCCTCCCCCAAACGGGCTGCCCCCAAAACATCAACAGCACCACCACGACAGACCCACAAGCGCACTCCCACAAACACCGCAAAAGCCACCACAGCCACAAACCAAAACGGAAAACGAGAGCAGGAAATTCTTCGCAACTAGAAAACGCCAAAGGGAAAGATGCGGCACCACATAAAGCCGGACGCACAGCACAGCCGCAAGCACAGCACTCGCCAACACGACCCACGCTCACGATCCTCCCGCACGGCGGCACCACCACCGGACAACCGGACACACCACCATGGCTGCGCCCGCAACCCGACACCCCTGCCTGCGGCACAGCACCCCGGTCCTCCTGCTCCTCCTGCCCGCTCTCAGCGCGGCCCTCAGATGCGCCAACCTTCGCACCCAACAGAGCACCTTCAACTGGGACAGCCTCCAGCTCCTCCACGCCATGGCTCCCAGCCCGCCTCAGCCCTGCGCCCAACACGACCCACCTTTCCCCTTCCCCGACACCCTCCTGGCAATCCAGTCCCCACAACAAGCCACCGCCGCCATCCTCCGCGTCCTCCAGCACCTCTTCACCACTCTCAGCAACGAAAACACCCCCACGCACTGGGACAGCCAAGCCCACCAACAGCTCCTCAACCAGCTCCACGACCAAATCCAACTCCTCCAGCAATGCCTCCCTCGCGCCGACGCGGATGTCAAAAGCCAAGGGCCCCGCAACGCCTGGCTCACCATCAACGGGTACTTCCGGCGCATCCAGGACTTCCTCCGCACAAACCACCACAGCCCCTGCGCCTGGGACAAAGTCGGCCTCGAAGCTCGCGCCTCCTTCCAGCGCATCCACAACCTCACCCGCACCCTGGCAGATTAGCCACAACGCCTCCTCACCGCAACCGCGCATCCACGCCCCCCTCACCCAATACCCGCACCCTCAACCAGGGACCCTCACTCCCACAACACCCGCCTCGCCTGCCCCCCCTCCCCCCACAACACCCGCACCCACCAAGCCACCTCCGCCACCTCCTCCAGCACCACGCAGAGCCCAGCAGCACCACGACCGTGGCAACGGCCACGCTTCGGCACCCCACGCACCAACGTGCCCCTGCGCGCCCCACACCCACGGCTGCTCCCCAAAGGCACCCACCAACGGGGAACGCAGAGACCCCACGCACAGACCCAGGGACAACGCGAGCCACCCCACTACTTCGTGCCCACCAACGCATCTCGCCTGCTGCACTGCCGACTCCCCTCTCTCTCCGAGGCAACCAGCTGCTGCCAGCAACTTGCCGACGCCCTCACGCTGCCCCCGCCACCCCCCAACCCCCCAAAATACACCTATTTATTTAACTTATTCTATTTATTATGACAATTGTATTGCTCTATTTATTCCCCTATTTATTCAAGGCAAATAAAGACCTTTTGTAAAAACTTGGGTGTCGTGGGCCTCAAAGAATCATAGCGCGATCGTTCCAGTTGGAAGCCACCTCCAGGCCTCACCGAGCCCAACTCCCGCCTCCAGGCGGCTCTTCAGGACATCGGGGAGCTCACCGCCGTGTCCAGACGAGTCTCGGACATCTTCTGTACGGGGGCAGCCGCTCAGGCCATCCCACGCGCAAGACCTTGCGCTGGCCCTTCTGCAACTTCAGCAGCTTCCCGCCACACGGGTTACTTCTCCCGCCTCTCCAGGTCCGCCCCCCCCCCAACCCCCCCCCATCAGGAGCAGCCCTGCCCTCCGGCCCAATGACCGCTCCACTCCGACACCTCTCCGGCAGCCACAACTGTCCTCGGAGCGCAGCCTTCCCATCAACCACGGCGGCAATGCACGCATCAAACAGCTCTGGCGCCAACACCCACCCACCCACCCACCCGGCCCCCCCACCAGTTACTGCCTGCCAACAGCACGCTGCACCCCTGACCGCAGCTCTCCGGAGAGCCGCGTTCCCCTTCTCGTCACACCCCTCTCCGCCCTAACCTAGGCAGAGCGCACCGAGCCGAGCTGCCGCTAGCCAAAAGAGGCCAGCCTCTGACAAAGGCCTTTCCAAAAATCGCCGCGTGCAACGTCCACTGCTCTACCCTGCTCAACACCGCCCACCACTCACCTCCTCGTGCCCAGCTACCACCCCACTCACGCAGCATCTGCCCGTGGAAAACGCAGGCTCCCTCCTCCCGCTCACCTCCACGGCACTCAGCTCTTCAGAAACACCTGCCCAGACAAACCTCCTCCAGAAACAGCCCAGCCACTGGCCTCAGTCTCACCCTCACCGGCCTCCACTTCCCTGCGTCCTCCCTCTTGCCCTTCTCCAACACAGTGGCGACCCCGCCCTTTTGCCACTCAGCAGCAACCTCCCCTGATGCACAGCACCTTGCAACAGCGAGGCACAGCGGCTACCCAAAAACGCCAAAACGCCTCCTGCAACACCCGCGGGCGCATCCCATGCGCTCACAGGCACTCCCGCATGCCCACGGGCCTTAAGGGACCCCTACCCTCTTTCTTCTCCTACCGTGGACACACCTTTGCTCCCACACGCTCTCCAAACGGCCTCACGCACCTGCGAGGCCCCGAGGACAAGCCTTACCAACAACAACTGGCACACAACAGGCACCCGGTACCTCAGCCTCTTCCCAATCCCTCCTCGCTACCCCCCCGGACCCAGGCAGACACTCGCCCACACTCTCCTTAGCCTCCCGGGGACTTACAGAAACCTTTCTCCTTCCAGCCCCACCTCACCTCTGCCTTGCCCGACTCCAGCCCTTCACACCCACCCTGACTCTCCATTCCCCCTCCCAAGCAGCCTCTCCTCTCTCCTCTCCCTCCCACCACCTTCGCCGCTCTCCCCTCTTCCTTGGGCACCAGCCCCACGTTCACCCATGCTGCCTGCCCGCCTGCCACGCCTCCTCCAGCTGCCGCACGTTGCAAGAGACCATCCGGGGGCTCCCGGCACACACTCCTGGAACATTAGACAGCTCTCCGCGGCCCCGCGCCCTGCCAGGGCGCTTCCCCACCCCTCTGCATCAGCCAACACCCCTTTCAGCCGCTAGTCAGGCCGAAGGCTCCCACACACTAGCTCCCCATGGCGCTTCAACAGTCACCGCCAGGACCAGACTCTCCTCAACACGTGCCAGCAACCCCCACGATGCCTGGCGCGCACCCCTATCGCCCTTCCGGCACCTACTCGGCTCCTCCAAGCCGACCGGGACGACCAGCGCCTCTCACTCGCCGGCTCTCTCCTCCTCCCCACGCGCAACAGCATCCGCCCCTCCCTCTCCTTCAGCAGCCCGCCTGCAGCACGCACCCGCTCCTCCACCGCCTCTCTTCTCTCCTCTCAGCCTCACCCCACAAACTCCTCCCTCCTGCCCCACCTGCCCACACCTCCACCCATTCAAGACTCTCCTTCACACACAGCGCTACCCCGCCTCCACCCCGGACCACGCCATCCTGCCTTCGCAGCCTCCCGCCCTCCGCTACCCCTCGCCAATCCGCCAGCCCGCCCTACCACCTCTCCGTGAGCCCAACCACGTCACACCTCTCCACCTCTGCACGGACCCCGCTCACTCGGCAACACACACGCACCACCACACGCAAAGGCACAAGGGGCAACGCCACATATTCTTCCCCAAGCAGCACAAACCACACGCGCACACACACCTCCCCATCCCCACCACCACCCGCAACCGTCGTGGGACTCAAGCACACCAAAACGGAGCACAGAGACCGTGGCATCTTCATCCACGCACACGCTCAAAGCTCAAGCGCGCGAGGCCGTGAGCCACCTCCTCTAACGCAACCTGTCCTCTGCACCAGGCCGCACCACGCACCTCCCAACGTTCTCCCAAAATACAGCACGCGACAACGCTTCCAGAGCACCAAGACCACCGACGCACTCCCAGGAAAACAAAAACAACAGGCATCCTCAAAGCAAAAGCAACTCAACCAAGACCAGGACGCGGCATCAGGAAAACACGAGTTTGGGAGGTGGAGAAATTCAAACGCGCAAAGCGGGCACGGGACCACAACGGCAAGGCAAAAGGAAAACCCTCAAACACACCCTCAGCACAGCTGCCCCAAAGGCCGCGGCCACAGGCACTTTCATATCCCCCACGGAAACACAACAAGACAACACACAGCCTCCCCCAAACGGGCTGCCCCCAAAACATCAACAGCACCACCACGACAGACCCACAAGCGCACTCCCACAAACACCGCAAAAGCCACCACAGCCACAAACCAAAACGGAAAACGAGAGCAGGAAATTCTTCGCAACTAGAAAACGCCAAAGGGAAAGATGCGGCACCACATAAAGCCGGACGCACAGCACAGCCGCAAGCACAGCACTCGCCAACACGACCCACGCTCACGATCCTCCCGCACGGCGGCACCACCACCGGACAACCGGACACACCACCATGGCTGCGCCCGCAACCCGACACCCCTGCCTGCGGCACAGCACCCCGGTCCTCCTGCTCCTCCTGCCCGCTCTCAGCGCGGCCCTCAGATGCGCCAACCTTCGCACCCAACAGAGCACCTTCAACTGGGACAGCCTCCAGCTCCTCCACGCCATGGCTCCCAGCCCGCCTCAGCCCTGCGCCCAACACGACCCACCTTTCCCCTTCCCCGACACCCTCCTGGCAATCCAGTCCCCACAACAAGCCACCGCCGCCATCCTCCGCGTCCTCCAGCACCTCTTCACCACTCTCAGCAACGAAAACACCCCCGCGCACTGGGACAGCCAAGCCCACCAACAGCTCCTCAACCAGCTCCACGACCAAATCCAACTCCTCCAGCAATGCCTCCCTCGCGCCGACGCGGATGTCAAAAGCCAAGGGCCCCGCAACGCCTGGCTCACCATCAACGGGTACTTCCGGCGCATCCAGGACTTCCTCCGCACAAACCACCACAGCCCCTGCGCCTGGGACAAAGTCGGCCTCGAAGCTCGCGCCTCCTTCCAGCGCATCCACAACCTCACCCGCACCCTGGCAGATTAGCCACAACGCCTCCTCACCGCAACCGCGCATCCACGCCCCCCTCACCCAATACCCGCACCCTCACCCAGGGACCCTCACTCCCACAACACCCGCCTCGCCTGCCCCCCCTCCCCCCACAACACCCGCACCAAGCCACCTCCGCCACCTCCTCCAGCACCACGCAGAGCCCAGCAGCACCACGACCGTGGCAACGGCCACGCTTCGGCACCCCACGCACCAACGTGCCCCTGCGCGCCCCACACCCACGGCTGCTCCCCAAAGGCACCCACCAACGGGGAACGCAGAGACCCCACGCACAGACCCAGGGACAACGCGAGCCACCCCACTACTTCGTGCCCACCAACGCATCTCGCCTGCTGCACTGCCGACTCCCCTCTCTCTCCGAGGCAACCAGCTGCTGCCAGCAACTTGCCGACGCCCTCACGCTGCCCCCGCCACCCCCCAACCCCCCAAAATACACCTATTTATTTAACTTATTCTATTTATTATGACAATTGTATTGCTCTATTTATTCCCCTATTTATTCAAGGCAAATAAAGACCTTTTGTAAAAACTTGGGTGTCGTGGGCCTCAAAGAATCATAGCGCGATCGTTCCAGTTGGAAGCCACCTCCAGGCCTCACCGAGCCCAACTCCCGCCTCCAGGCGGCTCTTCAGGACATCGGGGAGCTCACCGCCGTGTCCAGACGAGTCTCGGACATCTTCTGTACGGGGGCAGCCGCTCAGGCCATCCCACGCGCAAGACCTTGCGCTGGCCCTTCTGCAACTTCAGCAGCTTCCCGCCACACGGGTTACTTCTCCCGCCTCTCCAGGTCCGTCGGTCCGTCCCCCCCCCCAACCCCCCCCCCATCAGGAGCAGCCCTGCCCTCCGGCCCAATGACCGCTCCACTCCGACACCTCTCCGGCAGCCACAACTGTCCTCGGAGCGCAGCCTTCCCATCAACCACGGCGGCAACGCACGCATCAAACAGCTCTGGCGCCAACACCCACCCACCCACCCACCCGGCCCCCCCACCAGTTACTGCCTGCCAACAGCACGCTGCACCCCTGACCGCAGCTCTCCGGAGAGCTGCGTTCCCCTTCTCGTCACACCCCTCTCCGCCCTAACCTAGGCAGAGCGCACCGAGCCGAGCTGCCGCTAGCCAAAAGAGGCCAGCCTCTGACAAAGGCCTTTCCAAAAATCGCCGCGTGCAACGTCCACTGCTCTACCCTGCTCAACACCGCCCACCACTCACCTCCTCATGCCCAGCTACCACCCCACTCACGCAGCATCTGCCCGTGGAAAACGCAGGCTCCCTCCTCCCGCTCACCTCCACGGCACTCAGCTCTTCAGAAACACCTGCCCAGACAAACCTCCTCCAGAAACAGCCCAGCCACTGGCCTCAGTCTCACCGGCCTCCACTTCCCTGCGTCCTCCCTCTTGCCCTTCTCCAACACAGTGGCGACCCCGCCCTTTTGCCACTCAGCAGCAACCTCCCCTGATGCACAGCACCTTGCAACAGCGAGGCACAGCGGCTACCCAAAAACGCCAAAACGCCTCCTGCAACACCCGCGGGCGCATCCCATGCGCTCACAGGCACTCCCGCATGCCCACGGGCCTTAAGGGACCCCTACCCTCTTTCTTCTCCTACCGTGGACACACCTTTGCTCCCACACGCTCTCCAAACGGCCTCACGCACCTGCGAGGCCCCGAGGACAAGCCTTACCAACAACAACTGGCACACAACAGGCACCCGGTACCTCAGCCTCTTCCCAATCCCTCCTCGCTACCCCCCCGGACCCAGGCAGACACTCGCCCACACTCTCCTTAGCCTCCCGGGGACTTACAGAAACCTTTCTCCTTCCAGCCCCACCTCACCTCTGCCTTGCCCGACTCCAGCCCTTCACACCCACCCTGACTCTCCATTCCCCCTCCCAAGCAGCCTCTCCTCTCTCCTCTCCCTCCCACCACCTTCGCCGCTCTCCCCTCTTCCTTGGGCACCAGCCCCACGTTCACCCATGCTGCCTGCCCGCCTGCCACGCCTCCTCCAGCTGCCGCACGTTGCAAGAGACCATCCGGGGGCTCCCGGCACACACTCCTGGAACATTAGACAGCTCTCCGCGGCCCCGCGCCCTGCCAGGGCGCTTCCCCACCCCTCTGCATCAGCCAACACCCCTTTCAGCCGCTAGTCAGGCCGAAGGCTCCCACACACTAGCTCCCCATGGCGCTTCAACAGTCACCGCCAGGACCAGACTCTCCTCAACACGTGCCAGCAACCCCCACGATGCCTGGCGCGCACCCCTATCGCCCTTCCGGCACCTACTCGGCTCCTCCAAGCCGACCGGGACGACCAGCGCCTCTCACTCGCCGGCTCTCTCCTCCTCCCCACGCGCAACAGCATCCGCCCCTCCCTCTCCTTCAGCAGCCCGCCTGCAGCACGCACCCGCTCCTCCACCGCCTCTCTTCTCTCCTCTCAGCCTCACCCCACAAACTCCTCCCTCCTGCCCCACCTGCCCACACCTCCACCCATTCAAGACTCTCCTTCACACACAGCGCTACCCCGCCTCCACCCCGGACCACGCCATCCTGCCTTCGCAGCCTCCCGCCCTCCGCTACCCCTCGCCAATCCGCCAGCCCGCCCTACCACCTCTCCGTGAGCCCAACCACGTCACACCTCTCCACCTCTGCACGGACCCCGCTCACTCGGCAACACACACGCACCACCACACGCAAAGGCACAAGGGGCAACGCCACATATTCTTCCCCAAGCAGCACAAACCACACGCGCACACACACCTCCCCATCCCCACCACCACCCGCAACCGTCGTGGGACTCAAGCACACCAAAACGGAGCACAGAGACCGTGGCATCTTCATCCACGCACACGCTCAAAGCTCAAGCGCGCGAGGCCGTGAGCCACCTCCTCTAACGCAACCTGTCCTCTGCACCAGGCCGCACCACGCACCTCCCAACGTTCTCCCAAAATACAGCACGCGACAACGCTTCCAGAGCACCAAGACCACCGACGCACTCCCAGGAAAACAAAAACAACAGGCATCCTCAAAGCAAAAGCAACTCAACCAAGACCAGGACGCGGCATCAGGAAAACACGAGTTTGGGAGGTGGAGAAATTCAAACGCGCAAAGCGGGCACGGGACCACAACGGCAAGGCAAAAGGAAAACCCTCAAACACACCCTCAGCACAGCTGCCCCAAAGGCCGCGGCCACAGGCACTTTCATATCCCCCACGGAAACACAACAAGACAACACACAGCCTCCCCCAAACGGGCTGCCCCCAAAACATCAACAGCACCACCACGACAGACCCACAAGCGCACTCCCACAAACACCGCAAAAGCCACCACAGCCACAAACCAAAACGGAAAACGAGAGCAGGAAATTCTTCGCAACTAGAAAACGCCAAAGGGAAAGATGCGGCACCACATAAAGCCGGACGCACAGCACAGCCGCAAGCACAGCACTCGCCAACACGACCCACGCTCACGATCCTCCCGCACGGCGGCACCACCACCGGACAACCGGACACACCACCATGGCTGCGCCCGCAACCCGACACCCCTGCCTGCGGCACAGCACCCCGGTCCTCCTGCTCCTCCTGCCCGCTCTCAGCGCGGCCCTCAGATGCGCCAACCTTCGCACCCAACAGAGCACCTTCAACTGGGACAGCCTCCAGCTCCTCCACGCCATGGCTCCCAGCCCGCCTCAGCCCTGCACCCAACACGACCCACCTTTCCCCTTCCCCGACACCCTCCTGGCAATCCAGTCCCCACAACAAGCCACCGCCGCCATCCTCCGCGTCCTCCAGCACCTCTTCACCACTCTCAGCAACGAAAACACCCCCGCGCACTGGGACAGCCAAGCCCACCAACAGCTCCTCAACCAGCTCCACGACCAAATCCAACTCCTCCAGCAATGCCTCCCTCGCGCCGACGCGGATGTCAAAAGCCAAGGGCCCCGCAACGCCTGGCTCACCATCAACGGGTACTTCCGGCGCATCCAGGACTTCCTCCGCACAAACCACCACAGCCCCTGCGCCTGGGACAAAGTCGGCCTCGAAGCTCGCGCCTCCTTCCAGCGCATCCACAACCTCACCCGCACCCTGGCAGATTAGCCACAACGCCTCCTCACCGCAACCGCGCATCCACGCCCCCCTCACCCAATACCCGCACCCTCACCCAGGGACCCTCACTCCCACAACACCCGCCTCGCCTGCCCCCCCTCCCCCCACAACACCCGCACCAAGCCACCTCCGCCACCTCCTCCAGCACCACGCAGAGCCCAGCAGCACCACGACCGTGGCAACGGCCACGCTTCGGCACCCCACGCACCAACGTGCCCCTGCGCGCCCCACACCCACGGCTGCTCCCCAAAGGCACCCACCAACGGGGAACGCAGAGACCCCACGCACAGACCCAGGGACAACGCGAGCCACCCCACTACTTCGTGCCCACCAACGCATCTCGCCTGCTGCACTGCCGACTCCCCTCTCTCTCCGAGGCAACCAGCTGCTGCCAGCAACTTGCCGACGCCCTCACGCTGCCCCCGCCACCCCCCAACCCCCCAAAATACACCTATTTATTTAACTTATTCTATTTATTATGACAATTGTATTGCTCTATTTATTCCCCTATTTATTCAAGGCAAATAAAGACCTTTTGTAAAAACTTGGGTGTCGTGGGCCTCAAAGAATCATAGCGCGATCGTTCCAGTTGGAAGCCACCTCCAGGCCTCACCGAGCCCAACTCCCGCCTCCAGGCGGCTCTTCAGGACATCGGGGAGCTCACCGCCGTGTCCAGACGAGTCTCGGACATCTTCTGTACGGGGGCAGCCGCTCAGGCCATCCCACGCGCAAGACCTTGCGCTGGCCCTTCTGCAACTTCAGCAGCTTCCCGCCACACGGGTTACTTCTCCCGCCTCTCCAGGTCCGTCCCCCCCCCCCCGCCCCCCCCCCATCAGGAGCAGCCCTGCCCTCCGGCCCAATGACCGCTCCACTCCGACACCTCTCCGGCAGCCACAACTGTCCTCGGAGCGCAGCCTTCCCATCAACCACGGCGGCAACGCACGCATCAAACAGCTCTGGCGCCAACACCCACCCACCCACCCACCCGGCCCCCCCACCAGTTACTGCCTGCCAACAGCACGCTGCACCCCTGACCGCAGCTCTCCGGAGAGCCGCGTTCCCCTTCTCGTCACACCCCTCTCCGCCCTAACCTAGGCAGAGCGCACCGAGCCGAGCTGCCGCTAGCCAAAAGAGGCCAGCCTCTGACAAAGGCCTTTCCAAAAATCGCTGCGTGCAACGTCCACTGCTCTACCCTGCTCAACACCGCCCACCACTCACCTCCTCGTGCCCAGCTACCACCCCACTCACGCAGCATCTGCCCGTGGAAAACGCAGGCTCCCTCCTCCCGCTCACCTCCACGGCACTCAGCTCTTCAGAAACACCTGCCCAGACAAACCTCCTCCAGAAACAGCCCAGCCACTGGCCTCAGTCTCACCCTCACCGGCCTCCACTTCCCTGCGTCCTCCCTCTTGCCCTTCTCCAACACAGTGGCGACCCCGCCCTTTTGCCACTCAGCAGCAACCTCCCCTGATGCACAGCACCTTGCAACAGCGAGGCACAGCGGCTACCCAAAAACGCCAAAACGCCTCCTGCAACACCCGCGGGCGCATCCCATGCGCTCACAGGCACTCCCGCATGCCCACGGGCCTTAAGGGACCCCTACCCTCTTTCTTCTCCTACCGTGGACACACCTTTGCTCCCACACGCTCTCCAAACGGCCTCACGCACCTGCGAGGCCCCGAGGACAAGCCTTACCAACAACAACTGGCACACAACAGGCACCCGGTACCTCAGCCTCTTCCCAATCCCTCCTCGCTACCCCCCCGGACCCAGGCAGACACTCGCCCACACTCTCCTTAGCCTCCCGGGGACTTACAGAAACCTTTCTCCTTCCAGCCCCACCTCACCTCTGCCTTGCCCGACTCCAGCCCTTCACACCCACCCTGGCTCTCCATTCCCCCTCCCAAGCAGCCTCTCCTCTCTCCTCCTCTCCCTCCCACCACCTTCGCCGCTCTCCCCTCTTCCTTGGGCACCAGCCCCACGTTCACCCATGCTGCCTGCCCGCCTGCCACGCCTCCTCCAGCTGCCGCACGTTGCAAGAGACCATCCGGGGGCTCCCGGCACACACTCCTGGAACATTAGACAGCTCTCCGCGGCCCCGCGCCCTGCCAGGGCGCTTCCCCACCCCTCTGCATCAGCCAACACCCCTTTCAGCCGCTAGTCAGGCCGAAGGCTCCCACACACTAGCTCCCCATGGCGCTTCAACAGTCACCGCCAGGACCAGACTCTCCTCAACACGTGCCAGCAACCCCCACGACACCTGGCGCGCACCCCTATCGCCCTTCCGGCACCTACTCGGCTCCTCCAAGCCGACCGGGACGACCAGCGCCTCTCACTCGCCGGCTCTCTCCTCCTCCCCACGCGCAACAGCATCCGCCCCTCCCTCTCCTTCAGCAGCCCGCCTGCAGCACGCACCCGCTCCTCCACCGCCTCTCTTCTCTCCTCTCAGCCTCACCCCACAAACTCCTCCCTCCTGCCCCACCTGCCCACACCTCCACCCATTCAAGACTCTCCTTCACACACAGCGCTACCCCGCCTCCACCCCGGACCACGCCATCCTGCCTTCGCAGCCTCCCGCCCTCCGCTACCCCTCGCCAATCTGCCAGCCCGCCCTACCACCTCTCCGTGAGCCCAACCACGTCACACCTCTCCACCTCTGCACGGACCCCGCTCACTCGGCAACACACACGCACCACCACACGCAAAGGCACAAGGGGCAACGCCACATATTCTTCCCCAAGCAGCACAAACCACACGCGCACACACACCTCCCCATCCCCACCACCACCCGCAACCGTCGTGGGACTCAAGCACACCAAAACGGAGCACAGAGACCGTGGCATCTTCATCCACGCACACGCTCAAAGCTCAAGCGCGCGAGGCCGTGAGCCACCTCCTCTAACGCAACCTGTCCTCTGCACCAGGCCGCACCACGCACCTCCCAACGTTCTCCCAAAATACAGCACGCGACAACGCTTCCAGAGCACCAAGACCACCGACGCACTCCCAGGAAAACAAAAACAACAGGCATCCTCAAAGCAAAAGCAACTCAACCAAGACCAGGACGCGGCATCAGGAAAACACGAGTTTGGGAGGTGGAGAAATTCAAACGCGCAAAGCGGGCACGGGACCACAACGGCAAGGCAAAAGGAAAACCCTCAAACACACCCTCAGCACAGCTGCCCCAAAGGCCGCGGCCACAGGCACTTTCATATCCCCCACGGAAACACAACAAGACAACACACAGCCTCCCCCAAACGGGCTGCCCCCAAAACATCAACAGCACCACCACGACAGACCCACAAGCGCACTCCCACAAACACCGCAAAAGCCACCACAGCCACAAACCAAAACGGAAAACGAGAGCAGGAAATTCTTCGCAACTAGAAAACGCCAAAGGGAAAGATGCGGCACCACATAAAGCCGGACGCACAGCACAGCCGCAAGCACAGCACTCGCCAACACGACCCACGCTCACGATCCTCCCGCACGGCGGCACCACCACCGGACAACCGGACACACCACCATGGCTGCGCCCGCAACCCGACACCCCTGCCTGCGGCACAGCACCCCGGTCCTCCTGCTCCTCCTGCCCGCTCTCAGCGCGGCCCTCAGATGCGCCAACCTTCGCACCCAACAGAGCACCTTCAACTGGGACAGCCTCCAGCTCCTCCACGCCATGGCTCCCAGCCCGCCTCAGCCCTGCACCCAACACGACCCACCTTTCCCCTTCCCCGACACCCTCCTGGCAATCCAGTCCCCACAACAAGCCACCGCCGCCATCCTCCGCGTCCTCCAGCACCTCTTCACCACTCTCAGCAACGAAAACACCCCCGCGCACTGGGACAGCCAAGCCCACCAACAGCTCCTCAACCAGCTCCACGACCAAATCCAACTCCTCCAGCAATGCCTCCCTCGCGCCGACGCGGATGTCAAAAGCCAAGGGCCCCGCAACGTCTGGCTCACCATCAACGGGTACTTCCGGCGCATCCAGGACTTCCTCCGCACAAACCACCACAGCCCCTGCGCCTGGGACAAAGTCGGCCTCGAAGCTCGCGCCTCCTTCCAGCGCATCCACAACCTCACCCGCACCCTGGCAGATTAGCCACAACGCCTCCTCACCGCAACCGCGCATCCACGCCCCCCTCACCCAATACCCGCACCCTCAACCAGGGACCCTCACTCCCACAACACCCGCCTCGCCTGCCCCCCCTCCCCCCACAACACCCGCACCAAGCCACCTCCGCCACCTCCTCCAGCACCACGCAGAGCCCAGCAGCACCACGACCGTGGCAACGGCCACGCTTCGGCACCCCACGCACCAACGTGCCCCTGCGCGCCCCACACCCACGGCTGCTCCCCAAAGGCACCCACCAACGGGGAACGCAGAGACCCCACGCACAGACCCAGGGACAACGCGAGCCACCCCACTACTTCGTGCCCACCAACGCATCTCGCCTGCTGCACTGCCGACTCCCCTCTCTCTCCGAGGCAACCAGCTGCTGCCAGCAACTTGCCGACGCCCTCACGCTGCCCCCGCCACCCCCCAACCCCCCAAAATACACCTATTTATTTAACTTATTCTATTTATTATGACAATTGTATTGCTCTATTTATTCCCCTATTTATTCAAGGCAAATAAAGACCTTTTGTAAAAACTTGGGTGTCGTGGGCCTCAAAGAATCATAGCGCGATCGTTCCAGTTGGAAGCCACCTCCAGGCCTCACCGAGCCCAACTCCCGCCTCCAGGCGGCTCTTCAGGACATCGGGGAGCTCACCGCCGTGTCCAGACGAGTCTCGGACATCTTCTGTACGGGGGCAGCCGCTCAGGCCATCCCACGCGCAAGACCTTGCGCTGGCCCTTCTGCAACTTCAGCAGCTTCCCGCCACACGGGTTACTTCTCCCGCCTCTCCAGGTCCGTCCCCCCCCCCCCCCAACCCCCCCCCCATCAGGAGCAGCCCTGCCCTCCGGCCCAATGACCGCTCCACTCCGACACCTCTCCGGCAGCCACAACTGTCCTCGGAGCGCAGCCTTCCCATCAACCACGGCGGCAACGCACGCATCAAACAGCTCTGGCGCCAACACCCACCCACCCACCCACCCGGCCCCCCCACCAGTTACTGCCTGCCAACAGCACGCTGCACCCCTGACCGCAGCTCTCCGGAGAGCCGCGTTCCCCTTCTCGTCACACCCCTCTCCACCCTAACCTAGGCAGAGCGCACCGAGCCGAGCTGCCGCTAGCCAAAAGAGGCCAGCCTCTGACAAAGGCCTTTCCAAAAATCGCCGCGTGCAACGTCCACTGCTCTACCCTGCTCAACACCGCCCACCACTCACCTCCTCATGCCCAGCTACCACCCCACTCACGCAGCATCTGCCCGTGGAAAACGCAGGCTCCCTCCTCCCGCTCACCTCCACGGCACTCAGCTCTTCAGAAACACCTGCCCAGACAAACCTCCTCCAGAAACAGCCCAGCTCACTGGCCTCAGTCTCACCCTCACCGGCCTCCACTTCCCTGCGTCCTCCCTCTTGCCCTTCTCCAACACAGTGGCGACCCCGCCCTTTTGCCACTCAGCAGCAACCTCCCCTGATGCACAGCACCTTGCAACAGCGAGGCACAGCGGCTACCCAAAAACGCCAAAACGCCTCCTGCAACACCCGCGGGCGCATCCCATGCGCTCACAGGCACTCCCGCATGCCCACGGGCCTTAAGGGACCCCTACCCTCTTTCTTCTCCTACCGTGGACACACCTTTGCTCCCACACGCTCTCCAAACGGCCTCACGCACCTGCGAGGCCCCGAGGACAAGCCTTACCAACAACAACTGGCACACAACAGGCACCCGGTACCTCAGCCTCTTCCCAATCCCTCCTCGCTACCCCCCCGGACCCAGGCAGACACTCGCCCACACTCTCCTTAGCCTCCCGGGGACTTACAGAAACCTTTCTCCTTCCAGCCCCACCTCACCTCTGCCTTGCCCGACTCCAGCCCTTCACACCCACCCTGACTCTCCATTCCCCCTCCCAAGCAGCCTCTCCTCTCTTCTCCTCTCCCTCCCACCACCTTCGCCGCTCTCCCCTCTTCCTTGGGCACCAGCCCCACGTTCACCCATGCTGCCTGCCCGCCTGCCACGCCTCCTCCAGCTGCCGCACGTTGCAAGAGACCATCCGGGGGCTCCCGGCACACACTCCTGGAACATTAGACAGCTCTCCGCGGCCCCGCGCCCTGCCAGGGCGCTTCCCCACCCCTCTGCATCAGCCAACACCCCTTTCAGCCGCTAGTCAGGCCGAAGGCTCCCACACACTAGCTCCCCATGGCGCTTCAACAGTCACCGCCAGGACCAGACTCTCCTCAACACGTGCCAGCAACCCCCACGACACCTGGCGCGCACCCCTATCGCCCTTCCGGCACCTACTCGGCTCCTCCAAGCCGACCGGGACGACCAGCGCCTCTCACTCGCCGGCTCTCTCCTCCTCCCCACGCGCAACAGCATCCGCCCCTCCCTCTCCTTCAGCAGCCCGCCTGCAGCACGCACCCGCTCCTCCACCGCCTCTCTTCTCTCCTCTCAGCCTCACCCCACAAACTCCTCCCTCCTGCCCCACCTGCCCACACCTCCACCCATTCAAGACTCTCCTTCACACACAGCGCTACCCCGCCTCCACCCCGGACCACGCCATCCTGCCTTCGCAGCCTCCCGCCCTCCGCTACCCCTCGCCAATCCGCCAGCCCGCCCTACCACCTCTCCGTGAGCCCAACCACGTCACACCTCTCCACCTCTGCACGGACCCCGCTCACTCGGCAACACACACGCACCACCACACGCAAAGGCACAAGGGGCAACGCCACATATTCTTCCCCAAGCAGCACAAACCACACGCGCACACACACCTCCCCATCCCCACCACCACCCGCAACCGTCGTGGGACTCAAGCACACCAAAACGGAGCACAGAGACCGTGGCATCTTCATCCACGCACACGCTCAAAGCTCAAGCGCGCGAGGCCGTGAGCCACCTCCTCTAACGCAACCTGTCCTCTGCACCAGGCCGCACCACGCACCTCCCAACGTTCTCCCAAAATACAGCACGCGACAACGCTTCCAGAGCACCAAGACCACCGACGCACTCCCAGGAAAACAAAAACAACAGGCATCCTCAAAGCAAAAGCAACTCAACCAAGACCAGGACGCGGCATCAGGAAAACACGAGTTTGGGAGGTGGAGAAATTCAAACGCGCAAAGCGGGCACGGGACCACAACGGCAAGGCAAAAGGAAAACCCTCAAACACACCCTCAGCACAGCTGCCCCAAAGGCCGCGGCCACAGGCACTTTCATATCCCCCACGGAAACACAACAAGACAACACACAGCCTCCCCCAAACGGGCTGCCCCCAAAACATCAACAGCACCACCACGACAGACCCACAAGCGCACTCCCACAAACACCGCAAAAGCCACCACAGCCACAAACCAAAACGGAAAACGAGAGCAGGAAATTCTTCGCAACTAGAAAACGCCAAAGGGAAAGATGCGGCACCACATAAAGCCGGACGCACAGCACAGCCGCAAGCACAGCACTCGCCAACACGACCCACGCTCACGATCCTCCCGCACGGCGGCACCACCACCGGACAACCGGACACACCACCATGGCTGCGCCCGCAACCCGACACCCCTGCCTGCGGCACAGCACCCCGGTCCTCCTGCTCCTCCTGCCCGCTCTCAGCGCGGCCCTCAGATGCGCCAACCTTCGCACCCAACAGAGCACCTTCAACTGGGACAGCCTCCAGCTCCTCCACGCCATGGCTCCCAGCCCGCCTCAGCCCTGCACCCAACACGACCCACCTTTCCCCTTCCCCGACACCCTCCTGGCAATCCAGTCCCCACAACAAGCCACCGCCGCCATCCTCCGCGTCCTCCAGCACCTCTTCACCACTCTCAGCAACGAAAACACCCCCGCGCACTGGGACAGCCAAGCCCACCAACAGCTCCTCAACCAGCTCCACGACCAAATCCAACTCCTCCAGCAATGCCTCCCTCGCGCCGACGCGGATGTCAAAAGCCAAGGGCCCCGCAACGCCTGGCTCACCATCAACGGGTACTTCCGGCGCATCCAGGACTTCCTCCGCACAAACCACCACAGCCCCTGCGCCTGGGACAAAGTCGGCCTCGAAGCTCGCGCCTCCTTCCAGCGCATCCACAACCTCACCCGCACCCTGGCAGATTAGCCACAACGCCTCCTCACCGCAACCGCGCATCCACGCCCCCCTCACCCAATACCCGCACCCTCACCCAGGGACCCTCACTCCCACAACACCCGCCTCGCCTGCCCCCCCTCCCCCCACAACACCCGCACCAAGCCACCTCCGCCACCTCCTC
Organism: Struthio camelus; assembly: GCF_040807025.1. Classification (NCBI taxonomy): domain Eukaryota; kingdom Metazoa; phylum Chordata; class Aves; order Struthioniformes; family Struthionidae; genus Struthio; species Struthio camelus. The sequence goes on along the minus strand of NC_090981.1, from coordinate 59,676,764 downwards.
CAGCACCACGCAGAGCCCAGCAGCACCACGACCGTGGCAACGGCCACGCTTCGGCACCCCACGCACCAACGTGCCCCTGCGCGCCCCACACCCACGGCTGCTCCCCAAAGGCACCCACCAACGGGGAACGCAGAGACCCCACGCACAGACCCAGGGACAACGCGAGCCACCCCACTACTTCGTGCCCACCAACGCATCTCGCCTGCTGCACTGCCGACTCCCCTCTCTCTCCGAGGCAACCAGCTGCTGCCAGCAACTTGCCGACGCCCTCACGCTGCCCCCGCCACCCCCCAACCCCCCAAAATACACCTATTTATTTAACTTATTCTATTTATTATGACAATTGTATTGCTCTATTTATTCCCCTATTTATTCAAGGCAAATAAAGACCTTTTGTAAAAACTTGGGTGTCGTGGGCCTCAAAGAATCATAGCGCGATCGTTCCAGTTGGAAGCCACCTCCAGGCCTCACCGAGCCCAACTCCCGCCTCCAGGCGGCTCTTCAGGACATCGGGGAGCTCACCGCCGTGTCCAGACGAGTCTCGGACATCTTCTGTACGGGGGCAGCCGCTCAGGCCATCCCACGCGCAAGACCTTGCGCTGGCCCTTCTGCAACTTCAGCAGCTTCCCGCCACACGGGTTACTTCTCCCGCCTCTCCAGGTCCGTCCCCCCCCCCCCCGCCCCCCCCCCATCAGGAGCAGCCCTGCCCTCCGGCCCAATGACCGCTCCACTCCGACACCTCTCCGGCAGCCACAACTGTCCTCGGAGCGCAGCCTTCCCATCAACCACGGCGGCAACGCACGCATCAAACAGCTCTGGCGCCAACACCCACCCACCCACCCACCCGGCCCCCCCACCAGTTACTGCCTGCCAACAGCACGCTGCACCCCTGACCGCAGCTCTCCGGAGAGCCGCGTTCCCCTTCTCGTCACACCCCTCTCCGCCCTAACCTAGGCAGAGCGCACCGAGCCGAGCTGCCGCTAGCCAAAAGAGGCCAGCCTCTGACAAAGGCCTTTCCAAAAATCGCTGCGTGCAACGTCCACTGCTCTACCCTGCTCAACACCGCCCACCACTCACCTCCTCGTGCCCAGCTACCACCCCACTCACGCAGCATCTGCCCGTGGAAAACGCAGGCTCCCTCCTCCCGCTCACCTCCACGGCACTCAGCTCTTCAGAAACACCTGCCCAGACAAACCTCCTCCAGAAACAGCCCAGCCACTGGCCTCAGTCTCACCCTCACCGGCCTCCACTTCCCTGCGTCCTCCCTCTTGCCCTTCTCCAACACAGTGGCGACCCCGCCCTTTTGCCACTCAGCAGCAACCTCCCCTGATGCACAGCACCTTGCAACAGCGAGGCACAGCGGCTACCCAAAAACGCCAAAACGCCTCCTGCAACACCCGCGGGCGCATCCCATGCGCTCACAGGCACTCCCGCATGCCCACGGGCCTTAAGGGACCCCTACCCTCTTTCTTCTCCTACCGTGGACACACCTTTGCTCCCACACGCTCTCCAAACGGCCTCACGCACCTGCGAGGCCCCGAGGACAAGCCTTACCAACAACAACTGGCACACAACAGGCACCCGGTACCTCAGCCTCTTCCCAATCCCTCCTCGCTACCCCCCCGGACCCAGGCAGACACTCGCCCACACTCTCCTTAGCCTCCCGGGGACTTACAGAAACCTTTCTCCTTCCAGCCCCACCTCACCTCTGCCTTGCCCGACTCCAGCCCTTCACACCCACCCTGGCTCTCCATTCCCCCTCCCAAGCAGCCTCTCCTCTCTCCTCCTCTCCCTCCCACCACCTTCGCCGCTCTCCCCTCTTCCTTGGGCACCAGCCCCACGTTCACCCATGCTGCCTGCCCGCCTGCCACGCCTCCTCCAGCTGCCGCACGTTGCAAGAGACCATCCGGGGGCTCCCGGCACACACTCCTGGAACATTAGACAGCTCTCCGCGGCCCCGCGCCCTGCCAGGGCGCTTCCCCACCCCTCTGCATCAGCCAACACCCCTTTCAGCCGCTAGTCAGGCCGAAGGCTCCCACACACTAGCTCCCCATGGCGCTTCAACAGTCACCGCCAGGACCAGACTCTCCTCAACACGTGCCAGCAACCCCCACGACACCTGGCGCGCACCCCTATCGCCCTTCCGGCACCTACTCGGCTCCTCCAAGCCGACCGGGACGACCAGCGCCTCTCACTCGCCGGCTCTCTCCTCCTCCCCACGCGCAACAGCATCCGCCCCTCCCTCTCCTTCAGCAGCCCGCCTGCAGCACGCACCCGCTCCTCCACCGCCTCTCTTCTCTCCTCTCAGCCTCACCCCACAAACTCCTCCCTCCTGCCCCACCTGCCCACACCTCCACCCATTCAAGACTCTCCTTCACACACAGCGCTACCCCGCCTCCACCCCGGACCACGCCATCCTGCCTTCGCAGCCTCCCGCCCTCCGCTACCCCTCGCCAATCTGCCAGCCCGCCCTACCACCTCTCCGTGAGCCCAACCACGTCACACCTCTCCACCTCTGCACGGACCCCGCTCACTCGGCAACACACACGCACCACCACACGCAAAGGCACAAGGGGCAACGCCACATATTCTTCCCCAAGCAGCACAAACCACACGCGCACACACACCTCCCCATCCCCACCACCACCCGCAACCGTCGTGGGACTCAAGCACACCAAAACGGAGCACAGAGACCGTGGCATCTTCATCCACGCACACGCTCAAAGCTCAAGCGCGCGAGGCCGTGAGCCACCTCCTCTAACGCAACCTGTCCTCTGCACCAGGCCGCACCACGCACCTCCCAACGTTCTCCCAAAATACAGCACGCGACAACGCTTCCAGAGCACCAAGACCACCGACGCACTCCCAGGAAAACAAAAACAACAGGCATCCTCAAAGCAAAAGCAACTCAACCAAGACCAGGACGCGGCATCAGGAAAACACGAGTTTGGGAGGTGGAGAAATTCAAACGCGCAAAGCGGGCACGGGACCACAACGGCAAGGCAAAAGGAAAACCCTCAAACACACCCTCAGCACAGCTGCCCCAAAGGCCGCGGCCACAGGCACTTTCATATCCCCCACGGAAACACAACAAGACAACACACAGCCTCCCCCAAACGGGCTGCCCCCAAAACATCAACAGCACCACCACGACAGACCCACAAGCGCACTCCCACAAACACCGCAAAAGCCACCACAGCCACAAACCAAAACGGAAAACGAGAGCAGGAAATTCTTCGCAACTAGAAAACGCCAAAGGGAAAGATGCGGCACCACATAAAGCCGGACGCACAGCACAGCCGCAAGCACAGCACTCGCCAACACGACCCACGCTCACGATCCTCCCGCACGGCGGCACCACCACCGGACAACCGGACACACCACCATGGCTGCGCCCGCAACCCGACACCCCTGCCTGCGGCACAGCACCCCGGTCCTCCTGCTCCTCCTGCCCGCTCTCAGCGCGGCCCTCAGATGCGCCAACCTTCGCACCCAACAGAGCACCTTCAACTGGGACAGCCTCCAGCTCCTCCACGCCATGGCTCCCAGCCCGCCTCAGCCCTGCACCCAACACGACCCACCTTTCCCCTTCCCCGACACCCTCCTGGCAATCCAGTCCCCACAACAAGCCACCGCCGCCATCCTCCGCGTCCTCCAGCACCTCTTCACCACTCTCAGCAACGAAAACACCCCCGCGCACTGGGACAGCCAAGCCCACCAACAGCTCCTCAACCAGCTCCACGACCAAATCCAACTCCTCCAGCAATGCCTCCCTCGCGCCGACGCGGATGTCAAAAGCCAAGGGCCCCGCAACGTCTGGCTCACCATCAACGGGTACTTCCGGCGCATCCAGGACTTCCTCCGCACAAACCACCACAGCCCCTGCGCCTGGGACAAAGTCGGCCTCGAAGCTCGCGCCTCCTTCCAGCGCATCCACAACCTCACCCGCACCCTGGCAGATTAGCCACAACGCCTCCTCACCGCAACCGCGCATCCACGCCCCCCTCACCCAATACCCGCACCCTCAACCAGGGACCCTCACTCCCACAACACCCGCCTCGCCTGCCCCCCCTCCCCCCACAACACCCGCACCAAGCCACCTCCGCCACCTCCTCCAGCACCACGCAGAGCCCAGCAGCACCACGACCGTGGCAACGGCCACGCTTCGGCACCCCACGCACCAACGTGCCCCTGCGCGCCCCACACCCACGGCTGCTCCCCAAAGGCACCCACCAACGGGGAACGCAGAGACCCCACGCACAGACCCAGGGACAACGCGAGCCACCCCACTACTTCGTGCCCACCAACGCATCTCGCCTGCTGCACTGCCGACTCCCCTCTCTCTCCGAGGCAACCAGCTGCTGCCAGCAACTTGCCGACGCCCTCACGCTGCCCCCGCCACCCCCCAACCCCCCAAAATACACCTATTTATTTAACTTATTCTATTTATTATGACAATTGTATTGCTCTATTTATTCCCCTATTTATTCAAGGCAAATAAAGACCTTTTGTAAAAACTTGGGTGTCGTGGGCCTCAAAGAATCATAGCGCGATCGTTCCAGTTGGAAGCCACCTCCAGGCCTCACCGAGCCCAACTCCCGCCTCCAGGCGGCTCTTCAGGACATCGGGGAGCTCACCGCCGTGTCCAGACGAGTCTCGGACATCTTCTGTACGGGGGCAGCCGCTCAGGCCATCCCACGCGCAAGACCTTGCGCTGGCCCTTCTGCAACTTCAGCAGCTTCCCGCCACACGGGTTACTTCTCCCGCCTCTCCAGGTCCGTCCCCCCCCCCCCCCAACCCCCCCCCCATCAGGAGCAGCCCTGCCCTCCGGCCCAATGACCGCTCCACTCCGACACCTCTCCGGCAGCCACAACTGTCCTCGGAGCGCAGCCTTCCCATCAACCACGGCGGCAACGCACGCATCAAACAGCTCTGGCGCCAACACCCACCCACCCACCCACCCGGCCCCCCCACCAGTTACTGCCTGCCAACAGCACGCTGCACCCCTGACCGCAGCTCTCCGGAGAGCCGCGTTCCCCTTCTCGTCACACCCCTCTCCACCCTAACCTAGGCAGAGCGCACCGAGCCGAGCTGCCGCTAGCCAAAAGAGGCCAGCCTCTGACAAAGGCCTTTCCAAAAATCGCCGCGTGCAACGTCCACTGCTCTACCCTGCTCAACACCGCCCACCACTCACCTCCTCATGCCCAGCTACCACCCCACTCACGCAGCATCTGCCCGTGGAAAACGCAGGCTCCCTCCTCCCGCTCACCTCCACGGCACTCAGCTCTTCAGAAACACCTGCCCAGACAAACCTCCTCCAGAAACAGCCCAGCTCACTGGCCTCAGTCTCACCCTCACCGGCCTCCACTTCCCTGCGTCCTCCCTCTTGCCCTTCTCCAACACAGTGGCGACCCCGCCCTTTTGCCACTCAGCAGCAACCTCCCCTGATGCACAGCACCTTGCAACAGCGAGGCACAGCGGCTACCCAAAAACGCCAAAACGCCTCCTGCAACACCCGCGGGCGCATCCCATGCGCTCACAGGCACTCCCGCATGCCCACGGGCCTTAAGGGACCCCTACCCTCTTTCTTCTCCTACCGTGGACACACCTTTGCTCCCACACGCTCTCCAAACGGCCTCACGCACCTGCGAGGCCCCGAGGACAAGCCTTACCAACAACAACTGGCACACAACAGGCACCCGGTACCTCAGCCTCTTCCCAATCCCTCCTCGCTACCCCCCCGGACCCAGGCAGACACTCGCCCACACTCTCCTTAGCCTCCCGGGGACTTACAGAAACCTTTCTCCTTCCAGCCCCACCTCACCTCTGCCTTGCCCGACTCCAGCCCTTCACACCCACCCTGACTCTCCATTCCCCCTCCCAAGCAGCCTCTCCTCTCTTCTCCTCTCCCTCCCACCACCTTCGCCGCTCTCCCCTCTTCCTTGGGCACCAGCCCCACGTTCACCCATGCTGCCTGCCCGCCTGCCACGCCTCCTCCAGCTGCCGCACGTTGCAAGAGACCATCCGGGGGCTCCCGGCACACACTCCTGGAACATTAGACAGCTCTCCGCGGCCCCGCGCCCTGCCAGGGCGCTTCCCCACCCCTCTGCATCAGCCAACACCCCTTTCAGCCGCTAGTCAGGCCGAAGGCTCCCACACACTAGCTCCCCATGGCGCTTCAACAGTCACCGCCAGGACCAGACTCTCCTCAACACGTGCCAGCAACCCCCACGACACCTGGCGCGCACCCCTATCGCCCTTCCGGCACCTACTCGGCTCCTCCAAGCCGACCGGGACGACCAGCGCCTCTCACTCGCCGGCTCTCTCCTCCTCCCCACGCGCAACAGCATCCGCCCCTCCCTCTCCTTCAGCAGCCCGCCTGCAGCACGCACCCGCTCCTCCACCGCCTCTCTTCTCTCCTCTCAGCCTCACCCCACAAACTCCTCCCTCCTGCCCCACCTGCCCACACCTCCACCCATTCAAGACTCTCCTTCACACACAGCGCTACCCCGCCTCCACCCCGGACCACGCCATCCTGCCTTCGCAGCCTCCCGCCCTCCGCTACCCCTCGCCAATCCGCCAGCCCGCCCTACCACCTCTCCGTGAGCCCAACCACGTCACACCTCTCCACCTCTGCACGGACCCCGCTCACTCGGCAACACACACGCACCACCACACGCAAAGGCACAAGGGGCAACGCCACATATTCTTCCCCAAGCAGCACAAACCACACGCGCACACACACCTCCCCATCCCCACCACCACCCGCAACCGTCGTGGGACTCAAGCACACCAAAACGGAGCACAGAGACCGTGGCATCTTCATCCACGCACACGCTCAAAGCTCAAGCGCGCGAGGCCGTGAGCCACCTCCTCTAACGCAACCTGTCCTCTGCACCAGGCCGCACCACGCACCTCCCAACGTTCTCCCAAAATACAGCACGCGACAACGCTTCCAGAGCACCAAGACCACCGACGCACTCCCAGGAAAACAAAAACAACAGGCATCCTCAAAGCAAAAGCAACTCAACCAAGACCAGGACGCGGCATCAGGAAAACACGAGTTTGGGAGGTGGAGAAATTCAAACGCGCAAAGCGGGCACGGGACCACAACGGCAAGGCAAAAGGAAAACCCTCAAACACACCCTCAGCACAGCTGCCCCAAAGGCCGCGGCCACAGGCACTTTCATATCCCCCACGGAAACACAACAAGACAACACACAGCCTCCCCCAAACGGGCTGCCCCCAAAACATCAACAGCACCACCACGACAGACCCACAAGCGCACTCCCACAAACACCGCAAAAGCCACCACAGCCACAAACCAAAACGGAAAACGAGAGCAGGAAATTCTTCGCAACTAGAAAACGCCAAAGGGAAAGATGCGGCACCACATAAAGCCGGACGCACAGCACAGCCGCAAGCACAGCACTCGCCAACACGACCCACGCTCACGATCCTCCCGCACGGCGGCACCACCACCGGACAACCGGACACACCACCATGGCTGCGCCCGCAACCCGACACCCCTGCCTGCGGCACAGCACCCCGGTCCTCCTGCTCCTCCTGCCCGCTCTCAGCGCGGCCCTCAGATGCGCCAACCTTCGCACCCAACAGAGCACCTTCAACTGGGACAGCCTCCAGCTCCTCCACGCCATGGCTCCCAGCCCGCCTCAGCCCTGCACCCAACACGACCCACCTTTCCCCTTCCCCGACACCCTCCTGGCAATCCAGTCCCCACAACAAGCCACCGCCGCCATCCTCCGCGTCCTCCAGCACCTCTTCACCACTCTCAGCAACGAAAACACCCCCGCGCACTGGGACAGCCAAGCCCACCAACAGCTCCTCAACCAGCTCCACGACCAAATCCAACTCCTCCAGCAATGCCTCCCTCGCGCCGACGCGGATGTCAAAAGCCAAGGGCCCCGCAACGCCTGGCTCACCATCAACGGGTACTTCCGGCGCATCCAGGACTTCCTCCGCACAAACCACCACAGCCCCTGCGCCTGGGACAAAGTCGGCCTCGAAGCTCGCGCCTCCTTCCAGCGCATCCACAACCTCACCCGCACCCTGGCAGATTAGCCACAACGCCTCCTCACCGCAACCGCGCATCCACGCCCCCCTCACCCAATACCCGCACCCTCAACCAGGGACCCTCACTCCCACAACACCCGCCTCGCCTGCCCCCCCTCCCCCCACAACACCCGCACCAAGCCACCTCCGCCACCTCCTCCAGCACCACGCAGAGCCCAGCAGCACCACGACCGTGGCAACGGCCACGCTTCGGCACCCCACGCACCAACGTGCCCCTGCGCGCCCCACACCCACGGCTGCTCCCCAAAGGCACCCACCAACGGGGAACGCAGAGACCCCACGCACAGACCCAGGGACAACGCGAGCCACCCCACTACTTCGTGCCCACCAACGCATCTCGCCTGCTGCACTGCCGACTCCCCTCTCTCTCCGAGGCAACCAGCTGCTGCCAGCAACTTGCCGACGCCCTCACGCTGCCCCCGCCACCCCCCAACCCCCCAAAATACACCTATTTATTTAACTTATTCTATTTATTATGACAATTGTATTGCTCTATTTATTCCCCTATTTATTCAAGGCAAATAAAGACCTTTTGTAAAAACTTGGGTGTCGTGGGCCTCAAAGAATCATAGCGCGATCGTTCCAGTTGGAAGCCACCTCCAGGCCTCACCGAGCCCAACTCCCGCCTCCAGGCGGCTCTTCAGGACATCGGGGAGCTCACCGCCGTGTCCAGACGAGTCTCGGACATCTTCTGTACGGGGGCAGCCGCTCAGGCCATCCCACGCGCAAGACCTTGCGCTGGCCCTTCTGCAACTTCAGCAGCTTCCCGCCACACGGGTTACTTCTCCCGCCTCTCCAGGTCCGCTCCCCCCCCCCAACCCCCATCAGCATCAGGGGCGCTCAGCCCCCATCAGGAGCAGCCCTGCCCTCCGGCCCAATGACCGCTCCACTCCGACACCTCTCCGGCAGCCACAACTGTCCTCGGAGCGCAGCCTTCCCATCAACCACGGCGGCAATGCACGCATCAAACAGCTCTGGTGCCAACACCCACCCACCCGGCCCCCCCACCAGTTACTGCCTGCCAACAGCACGCTGCACCCCTGACCGCAGCTCTCCGGAGAGCCGCGTTCCCCTTCTCGTCACACCCCTCTCCGCCCTAACCTAGGCAGAGCGCACCGAGCCGAGCTGCCGCTAGCCAAAAGAGGCCAGCCTCTGACAAAGGCCTTTCCAAAAATCGCCGCGTGCAACGTCCACTGCTCTAGCCCTGCTCAACACCGCCCACCACTCACCTCCTCATGCCCAGCTACCACCCCACTCACGCAGCATCTGCCCGTGGAAAACGCAGGCTCCCTCCTCCCGCTCACCTCCACGGCACTCAGCTCTTCAGAAACACCTGCCCAGACAAACCTCCTCCAGAAACAGCCCAGCCACTGGCCTCAGTCTCACCCTCACCGGCCTCCACTTCCCTGCGTCCTCCCTCTTGCCCTTCTCCAACACAGTGGCGACCCCGCCCTTTTGCCACTCAGCAGCAACCTCCCCTGATGCACAGCACCTTGCAACAGCGAGGCACAGCGGCTACCCAAAAACGCCAAAACGCCTCCTGCAACACCCGCGGGCGCATCCCATGCGCTCACAGGCACTCCCGCATGCCCACGGGCCTTAAGGGACCCCTACCCTCTTTCTTCTCCTACCGTGGACACACCTTTGCTCCCACACGCTCTCCAAACGGCCTCACGCACCTGCAAGGCCCCGAGGACAAGCCTTACCAACAACAACTGGCACACAACAGGCACCCGGTACCTCAGCCTCTTCCCAATCCCTCCTCGCTACCCCCCCGGACCCAGGCAGACACTCGCCCACACTCTCCTTAGCCTCCCGGGGACTTACAGAAACCTTTCTCCTTCCAGCCCCACCTCACCTCTGCCTTGCCCGACTCCAGCCCTTCACACCCACCCTGGCTCTCCATTCCCCCTCCCAAGCAGCCTCTCCCTCTCTTCTCCTCTCCCTCCCACCACCTTCGCCGCTCTCCCCTCTTCCTTGGGCACCAGCCCCACGTTCACCCATGCTGCCTGCCCGCCTGCCACGCCTCCTCCAGCTGCTGCACGTTGCAAGAGACCATCCGGGGGCTCCCGGCACACACTCCTGGAACATTAGACAGCCCACAGACTGGAACTAGTCTGTCTCCCACAGACACCGTAGCACAGGTAGCTCAATTCCTCTTGTGAGACATAGGCAGGAGAAACACCAGATGTTGACAAAGACATGATTACATTCTCTTCCTGAACACAGAAAGCTTGTACTTGGCCTGCCTGAACTTTCATAAATTCACTTTGGAGGTATACTGTCCCATCAACCAGCCTCTCTTCTTCATTGCTTTTGTATTTCCAGAAGTCCTTTCCTTCCTGGCAGGATCTAAAACCAACAGCACCCAGATTCCCACTTCATCTCCTCGACTGCCCTCTTTCAGTGTAAATAATGCGCAAAACCTACAACCACCTCCTTGGCACAAACCCTTCTAACAACCTCCACAGAAGAGTGGGGGCCAAGCAGGTGATCATAAACATGCTCCTGGCTGCCAACAGCTCCAGCCAGATGCCAAGATGTACCAAGCAGGAGGTACACCCAACTTTTAAGCCTCCCCCAAGGAATGCGGCACCAGGCACCCACCCACCCTGACTGCAGCACAGTAAAGGCCACAGCTCTCACACCTCCAGCCCCTCGTGCTCACATACACTCCACAGGCTGCAGACCTCAGGCCACAGCTCATATCTTTGCTCCCACATTTTACCTCTTCTACCTCCACTTGCTGAGGAGGCAACCCTTCCCCATGGTCCAAGGCTCATCCCCTTGTCTAACAAATTCTTCCTAACATGTTTCATATATTCCTCTTTTCAGTAAAGATATCATCACTTCTCTGGTTTTGTGGAGAAAAAGTCTGGTGTAGAACCAAGAATCTACTCCTAATATTTTTTTGGAATATTGGCGCATCATAATTGTTATCGTTTGTAGTTTGTGTGTTGTTTAATCTTAACCCAAGTATGTACTTTGTTCTGTTTGCTTTCCGTTTCCTGTTTCCCTACCCCATGTTCATCAAGGTAGACATTTTTTCCATGCGTTTAAGTTGTAGGTGGGGGGGGGGATGCCAACTTTAATACCAATATTCTCATTTCCCTAATTCATCATGGAATCTCTTATTTGTTTTTAATAATTTCGTCTCAATTTATCTAACTCTGATGTATTTTTTCCGCCATCCATTACTTTTCCGGAACTGATATCAAGTTGCCATGTCTTCATTTAGCCAGGTCTTTCCTTTTATTTCAACATGGAGTAATCTGCTCTCTCTGGAACTTTTCCAGGTTTCAGAACTTTTGCTAGGAAAAAAGACACCCCCAAGAAGTTTTCAGTAATGCTTTTTCATCACTTATTTCCAAGTCTTTGCATCCCAGTCATACGGGACCCCGATTTAAGATCATCTACCAAATATACCGAGAAAAACAGAATGGCTAGTTTTTCATTTTTATCTTGTAATATAGACATGAAGCTTCTTCTTCTGAAGTAAAACATTATTTCTTTCACAGCTTGGTTTTTCCCATTGCATGAAATATTTCCTCTTTTTATCATTACCTAACGCTTGCATTTTTAGTCTCAGTTTTTACTTCTTCTGGCCGTAAATGCTTGCCCTGTTATTTTCTTCAGCTGTTTTCTGTGATTTCTAGCTTCTGAATTATGTCCACTATTAACAGTATTTCTCAACTTTCTTTTCTTTTTAAATGCATTTCAACAGCTGTTTCCACTTTGGATCAGAAAAAGATTTCAGTTTAACATTAATTCATTATCAGTTATCAACTACATTTTTAATTTTAACTTTTTCTTTTAACTTTAAGAGTTGACCTGAGATACATCATTTCTTCTAATTTGATCATTTCTTTTAACTTGATGAGTTTTAACCTTACCTACATCATTATTTTTGCCTATTCGTCCTTTGATTTTTAGTCCACAGAATAATTCCTCTCTTTCAGACGAGGTTAAACAGAGAATTCCTACTTGGTGCCTATCACATCTGAATTCAGAAACTATTATAATATTTTTCAATTCCAGCAAGATTCAGCATTGATGTATGATAACTGCAGCCTGACTGACTGACTTGGTATTTCTCAATAACGATGCAGCAATAACGGTGCATCTTAGAGGGAAGAGTCAAGGAACACTACTAGAACGCTTGTACAATTTAGCATCCTGTAGATAAATAAAATCAAGAATGGCATACTCTGCTTCATTGAATGCTGCTTTATTATTTTTCCACAATCATTCAAATTTGAGCTCCCAGAGAGTTTAGAATAAGTAAAGCCAATTATAAGACTACAGGCTACCATTTCCATGTACCTGCTCTTCTTTTTATTATTTTATTAATTGACTATAGTGAATTTAATATTCCAAGAAAGTAAATCTCCTTAGCAAGTTTTAGGAATATCATACACGTGTTTAAATATGAATCCTTCCATTTTATCTTGTTTACTCTTAACTCTTGGGCCTGAGCGGCTAGAAAAAATAAATTTGTTAATTGCCTATGTGCTTTGCCATATTAAATTCAGATTAAGAGTTACCCATTTGTTTTTTACTCCATTTATTGTCATCACCTGCAAATAACCTCCATAACTACCAACTCCTGCACCCTTAGAATCAAACTTCCCCACCCAAGTAGCATGATCTGCTGGCATGGTCCCATGGGACAGCTAGAGGTACAAAGCTCTCCTGCCCAGAATTCAAATAACAGATGCAAAACGTACCCTGATAAAAGCTGAGCAGCCCTGCCAGAATACGCTTCATCTCCTACCAACGTAACCATAAACCTGCCTTCCCAAGGACACTCCAACACTTCACATCTCACTCTAGCCTTAAACCCTTTAGCCAGTGGCACACTTCCCAAATCTTCTGCATCTCTGGGTCATGCAGGATGCCCTAGAAAACATTCCCCTCCTAAGTTGTCTGAACCCATCTGTCCCTTGTGGTGCTATGCTGTGGTACCACACCATGTCCACCAGGAGTTATCTGTTCACCGCCTTCAGAAGCCTGTCCACCCTGAAAGCTGCATCATCTCTCCTGGCCCCGGAAGAGCTACCACTATGTTATTACTTATCAACCTCTCTGAAAGACAATTCCATTCATTCTAGTAGATAATTCTTCCAATAATTATGCCTCAGCAGGTTAAAATCTTCACAGATGTGCTCTCTCTTCCCTCTCACCCCCAATCCTTTTTTCCTCCTCTTCCCCAGGATGAGATAGGATTTTATCTGGGGCATCCCTCTATTCCATTTGACTCTGAATCTTTGGCTGCCCTTCAGATTCCACATGGATGACCTGCTACTGACTTGAGTCTTTGACTGCAACATCCATTCAGTGCTACCTCTCTCCAGATTGCCGCCTTATAGTTCCACTTCTGCCCCTGTCAACATAGGGCAACGCACAGTCCTCCTACTTTTCTCAGGTATACACCACCAAACTTTCCAAGTTCCTTACTCCAGTTTTCTGGAAACAAAATCCTAACCTTTCTGGTAACTAGGCTGAGACTCTTTCTGAATCTACTTAGGAGCTCAGCTTCTCTCACATGCAATTCATATTCGGGATTCAGGCAAGGAAGAAAACTTAGTACACTCTTCCCCTGTAGCTCATCTACTGATGCATTTTTGTCATGATGCATATGGAAAGGTAATCTCCAAAACCTGTCAGATGCACTTGCTGGCTGCCAATTTGCATACTAGGCCTTGCTGTTCAACCCTACTCCTTGCAAAGAGGAAGAGCCCACACTCAGATTTCAGAGAGGTTTGAAAAGATTTCATATTGCTGCGACAATCCAGATAAAAATTTCTCCACTCAACAGCGGAAAGTGCGTTTTTACTTCTGTTTACAGAATTTGCAGGATGGAAAAATGCAGGTGGCAACAATCATTCTTCTTAAATTTACACCACCTAGAGAAACCCTGTGGATATTCAGCCAAACAGAATATACAGTCATTGTCAAATTTGTGCTGCACAGAGGGCCAACTCTGAAGATATCTTGTTTAAAATGAAAAAGCCAAATTATTTACTTACCATTGGCAGCCTGGATTGAAGCATCTGGAGATCATCATAACCATAAATCTGCTTAAAGACAGATAAAAATACAACATCATTATAACACTTTTCTTTAACAATGACTAATTTGGGGCTTTAAACTGAGCTTGATCTAGGTCCAGCCTATTTTGAAGATGCAAAGCTGTATGTCACATTGTACTATCATGGTGCAGCATAGCATTTTAAGGCTAGTATAGCTAAGCTTAAAATGGCTTGTCACCCTAATTCCGTTTTTCAGTGACAGCAGTCCTTTGAACAGCGTTTAACTGTCCAGTCTTCAATATTGTTTTCACAGATGTGTCATTCACCAACTAGTGAAAAACGTACAGGGCATTCAGATCTGGGAGTCAATGCAACAACACTCTAATGCAATCAGTGCTTCCAAGAACATAATGATTTAAGATTTAGTAAGAAGGCCACAAAGCAGTCCACAGTTATCTCTCACATTAAGTGTGATACATAAAGAAAAACATTAGAATAAAGCTTCTGATTCAGAAAACAGGAGAATAAAAAGATATTGAACCTGGTCAGACATCAAGAAACCATGCAGTATTTCAAAATAGACAGACAAGATACACAGCATGTTTCAAGCACTACTACAATAAATCTATTCCAGTAAGACAAACCTGAACGATTCTAATTTGACTGAAAGGGCCTAAAATCTGATTCCGTTGAAAACCATAGCAAAACATACGTTCAACTTCAACAGCAGCCAAATCAGGTCTGTTTTGAAATTTTCTGTCAACTGTAAACCCCCACTGAGCATGGCACACATACTCTTCAGCACCTGGAACACAGATTCCAGATGCAACATGTGCCAACATAAACACCTTGGCACAGAGAGCAGCAGGTCTGGAGGGCCTACTTCCCGCAAGGGTTAAGTAATTGAGGACAAGTACAATTAAATTGCTTACTGGGTAGGCAGGTAGAAGTCCTCCAGGTCCCACAATATACTGGTTATGCAACAACGGCGGTACACCTTGGGGCAGGTTTGGGGGAGCTTTGCCTGTAGAACCAAAACATAGACGCTTTAAGAAGCCTTTAAGGGAAGAGGGAAAAAGAAAGAAAAAAAAAAAGAAAGAAAAAAAAGGCTTCAGCCTTGAGACAACAGAGCTCATGGGCCCTGACAGCTGCATGATTTATCATAGCTTCTAAAGAGCAGAGGCGCATAAAAGAATTTAGTGCTAATTAATGAAAACGCTCAAAACAGCCTGAGGAGTTTAACCATACCTGAAGTAAGTGAAAGCACCGATTACTTTAGACTGAACATAACAGTCCTATCAGAGAATAGTCTGATTTTGTAGTTTACTTCATCTGAGAGGATTACAAGAATTACAGGAACTTCTCCTTTCCTTGGTCCTCTCTTGAAGGTAAAATTTAGATACTGTTCTCAATCTACGACAGCAAACTCTCTGCTCTCATTTTCTGCTCTGTGCAAACATTCCTCCCTGGTCCCCAGCACTAGAAAGCACTAAATGTTGTCAGCATACTTTCTGCGGATGATTTATTGCAGCCAGGAAAAACAAAGAAAATAAAGACAGTTTCAATTGCGTCCACGAAGCAGTGCACTTTGTCTGGCCAGTCATCAGATGCTTCATTTACAAAATGTGGGAAGGGGAAAAGAGGAAATCCTTGTGCATATAAGTTTGATCTTAATATTTATATCATTTACTTTCCCCTACAGGATTTTCTTTTAGCAGTTTAAGTTGATGAGAGAAACAATAGGGAAATTTAGCATTGTTTCCAGTTCAGCGCAAGAAGCTTCACCACCTTCTTTCTCTGTGGATATCCTTTTCAAAAGTGGTATTTGCTGTGGCTTGACCCAGACATCAGATACCTTTTCCACTTCTGTAAATGTGGCACTAAGGACGTGACAATGATAATGAGGACACTGCAGTGTATTTTGACACTGCCAGATGAATTCAAGTCACAGAGAAGACTTGAAATTAAAGGTGATGTGAACTCACACCAAGAGCTGATGACAACCTAGAATACAAACTGGACAAATCTACTAGTCTCAAACTTACAAAGTCAGAGTTGCTCTGCTGTCTATTTATAAGGCTCTTTAGAGACGGATTGTGCTATATAAACGGTACATAACACCCTAACAAATACTTCAAATGCACAAAAGTAGGCAACTTTATTTTATAAGCCAGCAAATAAAGCATGCTGAAAATGCTAGTCAAGCCTGGATTTCTTAGCAAAGTTACTGCTTGTGAGATGCTCAACTGACAGCCCTGCAGATTGGAATCCCCTATCCACGTGATCTGTTAATATTGCGAACCTGAAGACACTAAGGGAGCTGCCCGTGTAGTAGCAGCTGGTATAGACACACTGGTAACACTCAGGCCAAGGCTGTTTGTAGTGTTCATACTGCTTGCCATGCTGACAACCGAGGAGGTGGTGCTAGTGGCTGAGGTTGAAGCAGCTGAAAAGGTTGTTGAGGGCTGGAGCGAAGTTGTGTTCTCAACACTAGTGTGCTAGAAAGGAGACAAAAAGAACGAGGATCACAGAACAAATAAACCACGGTGGAAGATGCTGGGAAAAAACAACCAACCTTTTAAATAACAGCAGCACATGCAAGAGAATGTGCAATATTATATGCATTATCTACATACCAAGCAAGCAACTAAGTTGCATGCTTGCAATTTTTTCTCTTTAAATGTTCAAAAAAACCTATTTCTGAGAGTTAAATTCAAACAGCTATATCTATCACAAAATTATATCACAGTAACTCAAATGTCCCTCTATTGCATTATTTCTTACCTTTTGATTGCATATTCTTTTAAGCTAGTACTTGTTATTTAAAATAAACTCCTATGTTCTTCCAAAGGACAGTATTTGTTTCAGGAAGAAAACAAAACACCACTATCACAATTTCCTCAGGACATTTGTAGAAATTAAAAGATTAAAACTGCAATGCCTCATAACAGGATCAATGTAGTGAACTGAAACACAGACCAGATATATTACAGGAACATGAGCATAAAGGAGTTCCTGGATTGAACCTAGGACAACACTGTGCCTTAACTGTAAGCTGATCACACTTGCAACAGCAGTATCATCAACATACAGGAGCCAAAACAACTCTGACCACAGGAAAGACAGACATTTGGATAAGTGAATTTTCAAGATCTATACTCAGTAGGGATGGAGCATTAAACTGAAATACAGATATAAGGAAAAGCCATGCTCACAGTAACTTATCTGCACGCTTCAACCAGGACTGTACAGAGGTATCCCATCACAGAACAACCAGGCAGCGTGTATCTCATTTATATAAATATCTGTGCAATCTCATCTAGAGTACCCTATTCTTGTCTTGTTATCTCAAATGCATGAAATACACAGGTGACAGCAGTCCCATGGTAAATTTCAAAATCATCTGTTAAGAGGCGTTCGTCATTACATTACAGATGTTCGCCAGCTAACATCTTCAGTGAAGACGGCTAACGCTCCACATTTTGGAGCGGTTTCAGAGAGTCAATTTTAAAGATTATTTTTAATATGCTTATTACAAGAAATTTTTCCTTACTCCCTCCCTCTGTCTAGAATGGAAATTTCCTCTGCAGCTGTGCAACAGGCAGCTCTCTGTAATAGTTATTCTCCAAGGAGTACAAATCACAAGTAGCAAAGACAATCTTTTTGCCACTAGAGGGCTGGCAGTCCTCCTTCTCCCTTGAGATAAAGCTCTTGTCTCAGTTCTTGGTGTACTGGGACACAACAAACATTAAGAGAGGGGGAACATTAACCATCAGCTAAACTAACTACATGCCAAACATCTGTTGAAACGCAAACAGGACTTACTGCATGTGATGTGCTTGAAGACAACACTGAGGCAGGGGAGAGGCTGCTCTGATGATTGGAAAGGGAGCTAGAAAGAAATTATGAAAAATTAATACAATTAATTTATCCTAGAATCAGCTTATATCTTAAATACATATATAGCTATATAGACAATATATAGCCCATATAGTCCTTTAACTAATTTCTTACTACCTACTACTTAGTAAAAAAAAAAAATTAGAAGTACATAGTAAACCATTAATAACAACATGAAATGAGTATGTTCTGCCATATGCTACTCTGACAACATTGCAAAAAACGTTGTGACAAACATCTAAAACACTATTCATTCCTATTTATCAGTTACTGCATTTTTTAGAAAGTCAACAGTTGCTTCAGGAATTACATAGCAAAGACTCCAAGACACTTACTGTACAAAACCGGAAGAGTACACCAGAAGAAGGTTCACACTGCACAGCTTGTTTCTCATTCTTTCCCTGAGCAACTGTCAGCTGCCACTGGAGACAGTACCAGGTGAGGCAGTGCTTTGGTTTGATTCCCTATGGTGTTTCTGACAATTTGATCTGCATAATATTTGTTCAGCTATTTAAAACTATAGGGCATTTGCCCCATAAGCCTGCCAACAGCCCTAACATTCTCTCCAAAGACAAAGATTAAAAAACAGCAAATAAAGATCAGCTGTGAAAGCAGGAAAATTAGACTACTACAGAATCTGGCAATTTAATCAAGCCCAGTTAGTACCTCCACACCCCTCAAAAGCCATTCCCTCATTTAAAACATGAATCAGAACAACCAGTTCAGTTTTATACGTACACCGTAAGATGTCAAAATAGGGAACCCACTGAGGAAAGACATACTCAGACAACTTGGTTTTAGGAAGCACATCTAGTCTTAGCACCACCTTTTTCCCTAGCTGAGCAGGCCCGTAAACTCGAGGCAGTAACAGCAGCACCAACGTTCATCTATAATCCAAAGACTGCTAAATGTCTCCTTGAAAGATGACTGAAATTGATTCTTAAATATTTATGTTGACGAAAATTATACCTTACCTTCAAGGTCAAGAACAGAACAGTCATAGTACAATATGGAATATAAAAAAAGAACATTGAATAAAGCCAGCCATCACACAATGACTTAGAACTGGACTGTAATCATTCATGTATTTGCATGTTCACTTCATAATATCTATGGTTTGGTGTTCAACAAGCCCCTCCTCATGTGAATCAGGAGCAAGAGAGATCTTGAATTCAACAAATATTTAGTAATTTCCATGGAAATAGCCATAAAAAAAACCCACACACACAGCAGTGCTTATAATAAAGCTTCAGACTAAACAATATGCCCTAATTTAAGGGCGGACACTTCTGACAGCTGCTCAAGGTGAGGGACCAGTGCAAATCTTGGCACTTTCACAGATTCATTTCACTTTGAGTAATTAAAACTGATCCTCATCTGCAGGAATCAGGATGACACCACTTCAGGTAGCAAGGAAAGAAATGGTTTAGTCCAGCAGGTAGTTCTAAAACACTCCCTCATCCACACAATCCTCTTCTAAGAGGCCTTAATTCATTTTCTGACCTGGAGTAGAGACTCAGACAAGAGCTGCCAGCACAATAGGCGGACAAGCTTGGAATTCAGGTATCATCTTTTCATGACAGTCAGCATCTGCCCCACAGCATCAACCCTCCAAACAAAATTTCTACCAACATACAAAGCTTTTCCAAAAAAATGGAAATGCAGAGAAGTGACGTTTCTAATGGGAATGGAATTATTTGACACATTTGCAACTCCATTCAACAGAAAACATTCATGGTATAAAAGGGGATCAATCATACCCCAGCTAAGAAACAGAGAAAACCTGTGATACGCTATTCATTTCTGGGATTACACCCAAATATAGCACAAAGGTCAGTGTTAAAAACTTAACGGACCAGGATAGCCTCAGAATGTCACATGCCTGAGGACAGAGCTCAAGTAACAGGCACTGAAAAACAGACAGATAATGCAAATGAGCTAAGCTGTGTTGAATGCACTTCCAAGAGCAACAATTTGATATTCGGAAGTATCTTAAGGAAATGTCTTAGAAAAAGAAAAATCCATACGTTGTCCCTATGGAAGCATTTCACTTTTTTAATTTTAAGAAACATAAACATGAATAAAACTACAATGCTTACAATTAGCCAGGAAGTAAACTCTTAAGGAGCGATTTCAAATCTGAAGTACTTAACAAACAGCAGGACTGCAGTTAAAGTAGGGAAAAAAACAACAACAAAAACTGGGGGATCAGTTAACTAACTGGCATAAAACTGAAGCAGGAGGTCCTTGCAACAGAAAGCTGTTTGTACACCATGAAAATTTGAGGGCAGCAGCTGCTCTATCATTAAGAGGCAGCCCAGGGCTTACGCTTCACAGCCCGAAATATCCTGGTGTCTTTAAATATCTCTCCTAATTTAAGTTAATGACAGAAAAGGGGACCCTACTGTCTGACAGCCCCCATACATTTGCCCTTTCCCCAAAAATCAACTCCTTTCAGTTTACCACAACTCCTACTGTACCTGCTTAACTGGGAAAGTGAGCTGCTGGCCAAGTCACTGGACTGAGGCAAGCTGGACAACGTTGCCGAGTGCTGCGATGCTGAAGGCAGAAGCGAAGCAGTAGTGGACACCACGCTAGGCAGAGAACCCCCAGAAGGTAATGAGGGAGAGGGCTCTGTCTTAGATGTTGGAGCTGATGAAGTAGCTGCAATAAGTTAGAAAAAGGCATTCAGAGATGAATTCCAGGATACATAACATCCCAAGCTGGATTCAGGAAGATAGTATTCTCCACTTGGTTTACAAAAACCTGACGGTTGATAATCAGCAACAGTATCAAGCAGCTTGGCTATTAAAGAAAATTCAGATGGCAACAGAACTAACAATTTTTCCCTTTAAGCTTGTCACCTACAACAGACTTATGATCTTCACTGGTACATATGTAGCAAACTAGAGTCTTCTGCACTTCACCTCTCACTAGTTGATTACTAGCTTTTGCCAACAATTCCATCCACGTTTTAAATTCCTTGCATTTGATTCCAGTCCCCTTCCACAAAGGAAAATTATTTGCAGTCTTCAGGGCACTGCACAAATCCACTTTTGCCTGTACCTCTGCTTCTTCTCTTCCGCTTACACAGCACTTCTCAAGTCTGAAATTTGGTTCACTGGAGCACAAAGGGCACATGCAACTTACCCGTTTGGGGCACTGAGTCAGAAGTGTAGAATAAAACAAGCTATAATAAAAGGCTACATCAAATACAGCATTAAGTACTTTTAATGGCCAAAGAGTTGTCAAATACTGCCTTACTTTACTTGACTTGGATAACAAGCAATGCTTAACATTAAAATCACATTTTTGGCCTGTACACAGTAGAATCTATTTACCATAAACGTACCTTTCCAGAAGATCGCTATCTTTTAATAAGACACTGGAACACTCAACTGCCCAGGATAATTTCCCTGCTGTTCCTACACTATTTTCTTTTGTCCTCTGAAGAGCACAGAATTAAAGACGCTCGCTCACCAATAAAACTCAAGAAGTGAGTTTAGCCTTGCCTTCTGCTGGACCATGCTTTCATGGTCCCTACCAAAGATCCTTACCCAAGGGTTCAACCATTAACTTTTATGCTTGTGAGGATAAAAGTAGTCAACTTAAAATCCTCACCAAAAGCCAAATATGTGCTTGGAAGTTAAGCATCACTGTTCACATTACTGTTTGAGTTTTCTCCCTCAAGTCCCAAGTCAGGTTGTTGGATTGGGTGCTACACAAAAAGAAACGAAGAGGTCTCAGCCTTAGTAATAGGCATGAGGGTAACAGAACAGAGAAGGAAATAAAAAGTGTCAAAAATGAAAGTATAGTTATGAAGAAGGCAGCTGTATTACCCCATACCTCCTGGCAACATTAATTTAAAAATAAATACATAAATGACATTTACAACTCTCAATGTATTTGTAACAGGGCTGATTGGTTCACTTCTTGAAGTCAAAGTAGATGTCCCCTCCTGAGGGGAGCAAATCGTCATCTTCATTAAGAGCCTTTATAAGATGTACCAAAAAAAAAAAAGCCACCACACTAGGCGAGAAATAGGATGGTCAGAAGTAGAACAGCAACAGTCATGTTTTGAATGACTTAAGTTTTAGAGAGGATGAGATCTGGATATTAAAGAATAACAGCAGCAAAGATGAGAGATGAAAAATATTACTAACTAAGCTATTAGCAGCACATACAGAAGGATAAAGATCAGTACTTTTAAATGGTAAGAAAAAAGAGAAAGGTTTCAAAATAGTTTCGATGTGTGAAATAGACACATGGAAGAAAGGGGATTCCAGCTTACAGGCTCGCAACATAGAAAAAAAACAAAAGTCAAAAGAGAACTGGCATAGAAAAAGGGACCAGTGATGAAGCTCTTAAAAAGTAACTACAAAAATATTAGGAATTCTTGCAATTTTGTTTTCCATAGCAAAAAGGTAAGTCTTGTAGTGAATTTCAACACCTTGTTCATTAATTCTGTACTTGAGGGTAAGAAAGTTTTCCATTTGAAAAACTGTCTTATATATTACAATTTCTTTTAAGAGGTAACTTCAACACAAGTTGGTGCTAAGAAAAAACAGCGTTTACCGGTTTGAATACTCAAGTCCTTTCTGTTCATAAGTATAAATAATAAAAAAAAAAAAGCTACCCCACTACTGACACAACTGAGGAGATGTTTACGAGGAGGACAGACTTAAAGTTGAAGTGTGGGAATTACAAATGATATTAATTCACGCTGCTGCCCTAAAAACTTCCATAAAGCTGCACATAAAGGCCAAAAGAGCAAAAATTGTATTTTAATTATTTTAACTCCAGGAAGAGAGCTATAAGGGCATTACAAGTAAAATAGCACACGAAAAACAAGCCAGTACAAAGAAAACAATAATGCCTAAATCGGAGACAACACTCTAGTATTTTTACTCTACCACAAGACGGCAAGCCACCCAGCAGAGGGAGCAGAGCAGTCACCCGTATTGCTCACAGGGTTGCAACAGGGCATAAGCAGCACTACACTCACTAAGATATACTTTAAAAGTATGTGGCTTTGCTTCACTACCACTAAAGGCTAATCACAGCTTCCCAAACGGGAACTGGAAAAATTGGTTAAAAAATATATATATATTATATATAAAATATATATATAACAATTTTAATATGTATATACACACACACACAATAACTTGGGGCACAGGAATTAGAATGGGGGGGGGGTGGGAGGGATGGGATGGCAGCGTTTCAAACTCTAAGTCTGCCCAGGATTGCACATTTCGAGATATATATATATATATATGTGTGTGTGTATATATATATGTGTGTGTGTGTGTGTGTGTGTGTGTGTGTATACACATATATATATATATTTATTTATATAAAAATAGGGCTAATTTCATATATCGGTATTAGCCAATTAGCAAGCTGTACGTTCTTTGCAAGTACAAAACAAACTCATATTGGTCAGACAAAGATAAACAGTGAGAACTGTATAAAACCTTAAACCAGGTATCACTGCTACTATTGTGTGCATACCAAGTAGTAAGGAAAGGTCAGAAAAATGGTCCTGTGTATAACGGAGCTTTGTTAAAAACTTACTGTCAAGAGTTGGCTGTGTTCGAACACCACTGTGCCCATTCTGTAAACAAAGGAGAAATGAATAAGTCACCTTACAGAGGTATGTTAAATTTACAGAGTGATTCACACATACAACATGCTTCATGCAAAATTCTATGTTCATTCTAAACTTAAAGACAATAAAGGTAGGAAATTAACTCGTTACTGCCTTTAACAAAACCACATATTAAAGTTGTCTCAAGTGCAAGGTGTCCTGAACATACAGAACCCCATACGCTGCCCAAACTACACCCATCTGAAGGGGACCTTCCCATGTACGGTATACAACATAAACTTCAGGTTTACACTGATATGCAAGAAAGAGAATTGCGTTAACATATAGGAAATGGTTGTGCTTTTGATCTAATGCAACTCACAATTTTAACTATCCAAGTTACACAGAGACGCCAAAACGCCATTTTTTTCCATTGAAAGATAAGACTTGAGAAGCACCAGTTGTTTTTTGGATAACGCTGGAGTACAGAAGTGGATAGTCTACGCTTGATCCTCACCAGTACATACGAGCTAGTGCAGAAGACAAGTGTGACTGAGCCATTACATATCAAAGGCCAGATGTAAAAAAAAACAAAACAAAAAAAACAAACAAAAAACCCTTTAAATTCTCACAAGTTCCTTAAGCATTTAATAAATTAAGTTCTCTTAAAACAAACCTACATTCCCTATATGAAGGGAGTAGGTGCTTTTGAACGCCTCCAGAGAGAGATCCTCTCCGTCCTAGATTAGATCTCCCATACGCTTTTTAAAATAAAACATGAAACTAATTCCCACTGCCGCTTAAATCTAACTAACAAAAGAGTAATGCTGCTGCAGGGGCCACAAACAGTTTTGGATCCATTTGCTAGGTGCCATATAAACTTAATAAATGGTATTACCTTTGGACAGAAACTGTCAAGATATGGCAAAATATCATGGCTAATACTTATATAGAGAGTTCCTTTCTTAAAAGCTATGCTTTAGGGAAGGGAACTCAACTCGAATGATAAGTATTACTAATAAGAAAGGTCAGACAGCAATTTTAAGATGTTGAAGCTCATAAGATCAGAGGGTACTGTATCCCAAATACAGCATGGCAAGAAAATGGCTACATGAAAAGTAAGAACAGAGAACAGAATGGCTTGGGAATCACAGATACCACTTGGTTTGGTTAAAAGTATTAAAATAGCAGGGTAATACAAGTCTAATGTGGATAACGTGAATAATTAAACTCTTCTCAAGGTCTTATTTCTGAAATTCACTCACCGTAACTGCAACAGGAGTTGATTCAGACGGAGTCATGGAGCTTTGGTATGCTATCCTACTATGCACAGAACTCTGATCATAGGAGGTTGTTGCTGTTACTGGGCTAGTGCTCTGGGATGAGCAGGTCAGACTGGAAGAGGTGATGGCAGAGGTGGTGTAGGTGGACTCCTGTACTGTATTGGATATTGGCAAAGAGGTATTCAAAGGATCACTGAAAAAAGTAAGAGTTATTTATCATCTTGGTAAATGTCATGTCGATACCTTCATGAAAACATCAGCTCCTATACAGCTATTCAGAACCATGCAAAATAGGTTCCAATTCACATTACTTATATTAGAAAACCTAATCATGAAAAACCTATAATTTTACTTTGGGAGAATCAAACATCATAATCCCACTCTTTTTAAACAACTAGGTCCACAGAAGTCTGGTATGAGATGAGATAGACCTAATCTCTTTTCATAATAGAATTCTAACACTACAATGACAGCCTAAGAATGAACTACTCAAAGAGGAAAAAATACTCTAAAAATATACAAGACTATTGCTTTCTAAACAGCTTAAATCATTTACAAACTACAAGTCAACGTAAAAGTTCATTTTTACAGTATTTCTGAAAAAATGTACGGTATTTTTACTGAAGCAAAATTTTTAATGCATAAAGAAGTAAGTGTTATAGTATGGTTGTATTTAAACCATTGGTAATTTTAGCATTTAAGTAAGAGCTTCCACATACTCTCTTATCATCCTATAGGAGCTTCAGATCTGTAATCTGGTGCCAGTCTACTGACACAGATATATAACGTACAACGTTCATCTCTCCTGGATCAAAAGGAGAAGAATTGGGGCTCTGAGGAGTTAAATCCTCAAAAAGATTTGAAAGACAGGACAATTAAATATGAGAAAGTAATGCTATAAAGGGCAGCTTATTATATGGTTATTTACATGCATCTCATCTACATTTCAAACTAATGCATCCAAAGAGATTTTCACTGCCATTAGAGGAGAGATCCCTGCTTCAAATTGTGACCCACAGAAAACACAGAGCCTTACAATTCATCATATTTCCCTGTTCTGTTACATGGTAACTTTGCCTTCACATTTTTGGTATAAACTTGACCCTTAAAGAGGACATGCAAGAATGCACAAAGGGAACGTGCACGTACTTTACAGATTTCGAGTACAAGCTATTGTTGGTCGCCTGGCTGGTATTCTCATTGCTTGAAGTTGATCCAAACTCTGGGAGGGCAGGCTCTGACCCAAACTCCAGAGCTCCAAACTGAACATTTAGCCCTGTCACATCAGCTGATCCAGGCATCTCCACTGCAGAGGCAGGAATCTTAAAGAAAAAGAAAAAGTCACCATTCCTTCATATACACTAGCTATATTAAAGGTATATCTAACAAACAACTTCCCCTCCTTTAACTACAGGCTTATTCAATTATCACAACAACATTTGCTGCTAACTATATCTGCCACAACCCTCCAGTTTACACCATATAAACTATATTCTTGTAACCTGAAATTCATTTATTGATTCTATGTCCTGATTTGGGGCTGAAAGAGCAAGCCATGCCATTCTGTAATACGAAGGTATCATCCATGTCCATCCCCCTTTATCCAACATACATCTTGTAGATATCACTAAGTCAATCCAAAAATCACTCAGAACAGTCATTTTCCACACAGAGCAATCAGATATGTGCTTGGGAAAGACAACATCACTGTATTTTGGACTGTAAGACTATACAGCTTTGAATTTCCTGCTTTACAGACAAGAAATACACCACACACTTGCTCTCCTTTTCCCTAGTAACTCACATTATGTGTTTACAGAGGACGAGCTCCCACAGAATTACCTACCTTGGATGCTGGAGCTATCCTCCGCTTTTGTGGTTTCATCTGTTTTTGCTGGGTTTGATGGGCTGTCACTGTCTGGTTATCCATAGATATGCTGGGGAGCTGCAACATTTTGCTTACAGCTGTAGAGGTGTCTACTGGCGATGGCTCTCGGAGCTTTACCTGGGAGGAGAAGGACTCCAACCCAGGAGGAGGAACAGGGACCGCCTGCGTTTGCTGCTGCTGTCGTTGAGTCAGCTGGCTCAGAACTGGGGATGGTTCAGGCTGGGATTTAAAGTCTAGCCAGCATTTGGAAAAAGGAATATCAAAATTAAAGCATTAAAATCACCTCTCCGGGCTTCTACTCTTCATGTTAAGAATTTGGGGGAGGGGGCTTGACACAGTTTACAGCTATGACACACTTGACACATTTTACAGCCATAGTGTATACCATCTCTTTCAGATATCATCACGAGTTCCACATTGAACACCACCATTGCCGTAATAAAAGCCAATACCTGACTTTCCTCACATTAAACACAGTTTTGAGCTACTATTATTTATCTTTCTTTAAAAATATGAAAACAGATACTATGTGACTGTCATAATAGGTATTATCACATATTAGGCCTCAAAAAACCATCACAGGTTATTTTAGTCAAATACTGCAATTTTCACTGTAGTTAACTGTTCCTCTAAATTGTGGTTACTTTCAAAGTGTCTGGAGTTGCAATTTAGAGGTATTATCAATTAGGATTTCCTGACCCTAAAAAGGAGATTTTCAGCACAAGCAGGAAGTCATCTATCATTCTAATCTGGCTGAAAGTCGAGACATACTAGACATGGGTAGTTTTTTTTTCCAAGTGTTCCCTTTCACGGTTTTCAGATACTGAAAGTCAGGCAATGGCTCAGAGCAGTGGCTAATAAAGAGATCCACAGCACTCACAACGTACAAGATTGGTATATTCAGTTGGTAAACTGCATAAGAAAGTGACTTAAAATGTACATAAACATTTTAGCAGTATTACTGGGTGCAAAAGATTATAGCTACTACCAAATTGGCTGCTTATCTATTTAGAAACATACACAGACACATACAAACACAAGGTAGATACAAGACCTATCTTTCCTGACAGTGAGAGCACTGCTACAAGCTACGCTGCAAAAAAAAAGTTCCTGTCATTTTTACCCACTTATCCTAATTTAATCAATTAAATGAAAAATCCATATGGTTATGAAAAGATAAAAACATAATCTGCATCATTCTCAGCAGGTGTAGACTTGTACATGAGGAAAAAACACCGGGATGGGATGCACACTATGAAGAAAAATACTCATTGCAAATTCATGCAATGGTTAGGAGAAAAAAAAAAAAATTGAAAAAAGAGAAAGACAAAATACAGTACACTTTTATACTCAGCTAAAAGCAGCACAGACAGAATGACCAAAACGAATATTTTTCAGGATTTGCTGAGAAGCAAAGCCACATTAAATTTCCATTTAAATTTTAAGTAAATTAATTCAAAGAAATCATTACATGAAAGCTCAACAAGATGCACTGCTTCTGTTGATAGGCTTAAGCCTCTTAAAACTTATTTTGTGATATATTCATAACATCCTCTATCAGCAAACAAGCGGAACTTTAAATGTCCTATCCAATCATATTATTATGAGTACATTTCACAAAAAAAGCCATTCATCATGTCCATTTTAAACTGTTGTTTGTGCTGAGAAATCTCATTGACTAGGACAGAGAGAGAGAGAAAACTATGTCAAAGCACTTACCAAACTGACTAAGGACAGAGGATTGAGAAATGGGGGGCTTTAGATCCCAGGATGATGTGGTAGTCGTGGTAGTGGTAGTAGAGCTACTATTGTTTTGTTGAGAGGTAAACTGACCCAAACCTGGAGATTTCAACTGATCCAAGATTTGGGGTCCAGTAGAGTTTGCCAATTTAGAAGATCCAAGTTCTCCAAAGCCAGAACAGAGAACTGCAGACTAGCAAAACACACACACACAAAAAAAGGGGAGAGATAAGTATGTAGTAAATAATTTGAACGTACCCTTATGATCAAGGCCTACAGCTGCTATTTGGCAACAGTTCAACCCTTTTCAGCCCTGGATTACTAATAAATGACAACTAAAAATTCAGCTGTTGCAGTGTAAGGCCAGATCCTCTGCCTATCCACTAAGTGTACTTCCACTGCTGTGCCTAGAATAATGCTGACTTACTTGAATCTTCGCATCTCAAAATAGCATGTGTTTACTGTTACCTTATGTGATAAAAAGCACAGCTCCACACACACTAAGCAGCAAAGAAGCACCATGGAACGTGGGGGAACCCAAATCACCTACTTAGAGGAACCGTCCAGGCTCCTCCCAGAGCTGTCTCAGGAGAGCAGCAGCCTTATTGTCCAAGTGTGAAATCCTGCAAGATGAGTCAACAGGAGCAGTTCTCCAGAGCACCTTCCAGAATGAGAAGGGTTACTGCCTAAGGGCAGTATTACACATTATAGGATGCAGGGGAAGAGCATTCGGGGATCGTGCGAGACTTATTATGGGATGTTTAGGGGAGAAAAGGAGGCATCCAGGCTATTTGGAGAGGAACAAACCTCAGAAACTAAGGGGATAAGTGGAAAAAGAGGACCCGTTGCATGTAAAGAGGCGGCTGTACACTTGTCTGGCCATGTCCTGTGCCTGATTAGTGCAGTTTGTCCTATCTTCTTATGAAATTCCTTTCTATTTTCCTGAGTGAGGGACACACTAGTCTGTGTGCATGCGTGTGCACTGGGGAGCATGTCTAAGTGCCAGCAACTGCAGTCAGACCACAGGTAGTAAGGGCCCGCGTGTCTGTGGTGCCGGCAACTGGAGAGACCAAAGTAAGTGAAGTAAGTGCCAGCAGCTGGAGGGAGATCATGGGTCAGAGGACCCATGCGTCTATGGTGCCAGCGACTGGGGTGAACGAGGGTATGCAAGCGAATGTGCAATCATTAACAACGTCAAGCCAGACAAATGGGCTAGTTGACCTGGGGTGGGGGGCATCCTCCCTCTCTCTAAGGGCAAGACCACAGGGTTGCTGGCTAACAGACGGATCAGACGAGTTCCAGGTGACTGCCAGGGAGACCGCAGGATCTAGGGGTCAACTGGGACACCCGCTTGGGTGTGCACGTCTCTCTAAGGGCAAAGCCACAGGGGTAGCTGGCTACTGGGGAGATCAGCGGAGTCTCAGCCAACTGCCAGAGACACTGTGGGGTCAACTGAGACCCATCTGCATGTGTGCGTCTAGTGTGTGCATCATGTGTGCGTGCACGCGTGTGCATGGGGATGGGGATAGGGAGGGGGTCTGTACCAGCAATTTGAGTGTGGCTGCCGGCCTTGGGGGCTCACACGTCCAGGTGCCAGCAACTGGGCAGGCTGGGGATCCAGGGCCAGCTACTGGATGGGCTGAGTATCTAAGCCCAGCTGCTGTAGGTATCCACACTGTGTACATAGGTATACCTATGTCCCCCTAACAGACCTTCTTCCTGATCAGCCAGAGGGGAAAAGACCAAGGCTGTTGGTGCTGTTTGCGGATGGTGTGCATCTGTCTGTGTTGATACGTATGGCAAGCTGCGTATACGTGTTGTATACATGTGTTCGTACAGGAATATATTCTTAGCCTTGTTACTGGTTGGATCTGGGGTCATGGAGGTACAGCAGCACTGCTCCATTGGGCTAGTGGATTTGGCCTCCCAACCTAAAATTTACTAATAGTTGTATTCATTTTTTGAGAAGCTTTTCAAGTGTCCAAGTTCAAACCCTCAAAATTACTAACGAAGGGAAGCCACTTTTCTTCACTCCAGAAAACTCAGAAATAGTCAGTTTTCCACAAACAACAGTCAGATATGTGCTTGGAAATACCACATCATAGTTTTCTGGCATAGAACTTCACTTTATAAACAAACAATTTCATCTCAAATCAGGATGCATTAAACTCATCTGTTCTCTACTCAAAAATTAATACAAGTACTTCATGTAGACCAGGAAAGAAGCACCTAGCAAAAACGAGAAAAAAGTCACATATTTTACATTTTTGTGAAGCTATTCCTAATCCAGTTTCTTCAACATCTGCACCCTGAATTTTACAAACATCAAAACATCTCATGAAACAGCCATTACTGAAAGAGCTGTTCGACCTGAAACATTTACTCTTCAAGATGTAGAGCATTTAGAAACCATAAGACAATTTTACCAGACTCTGAGGAGAATAGGAGTTTACAGCACTGGAGCTGCCAGTTCCTGATGCTATCTGGGTACTGTGCTGAGAATTTGTGAAGACTAGGGCTTGGCCAAAGGTCTGTTGCTGGGGAGCCTCAAATGAGTTGCCTTCTGTTTCTTGGGTGGAAGTCACAGGCTTTTGAAGTAGTGTTACCAAATCAATGCTGCAATAAAAAGCAAAGTTTAGCTAGAGTAAATATGACTACGCCGTGTTGAAATGGAAGAAAGCACTAACAGCACACAGATGAAGCTACCATACCCACAAAAGCAGAAAGTCTTTGTGAATCTTACTTCTCTACCTACCACACAAGAACTCTCTATATGAAGAGGTGGAACAGAGGTTTCTACTAGAAAGGGAAATTTTGCTAGCTGAGACTTCCCACTGCAATTAGAATCTAAGTGTTTTTGGCACTTGTCCTCAAATATTATCAACTCCTACCACATCATGCATCATATAAGTAATCTATATTAATATAAGCATGTAACTGGAGACAAGTGATAAAAGAGATGTCATGTTTCAGTGAATTCTACCTACCAACCCATTATATGTATCAATAATTCACATCCCCTGTATATCACACAACCCCTCTACAAAGAGTAAGGGATCAAAGGCCTACCCCCTGCATAAGGTGGGCATGAGGATGGTAGCAGATGAAGTCACACATGCAATTCAGTGATTGCCTGATCACACAGAAGCTGCAAGAGCAGCAGAAATAAAAGCTAAGTATCTCAGATAACAAGCATACATCTGAAATTGCTCTTCCACATATACCTAAACAGGATAAGAAACATCTATTTTCATATTTTTAGCATGGCTTATTACCCCCAATATGTTTAGCAGAGGTTTATCCAAGATAAAACAAAGCGCTCACATAATAAAAGAAATTACTCAAAAAATTCTGACTGATGTTTATCCTAAATACACTGCAAGCTTGGGCTGAAGAGGTGCTTTTAACACTTTTATTACTATGGATAAAATGTACTAGAGATATTGATCAGCTACTGAAGCAAACATCCAAAAGGTTTCTTTTAGGAAAGGGGGGGGGGGGGTGGAATCCAATAAGCAGATATTGAATTTATAAACGGCAATGTTTTCTGAAATAATTTGAGAGACATCCACTTGGGAAAATATTTACATCAGAACTAATGTGTATCACTTAAGAAGAATATAGACTCTAGACCAATTGACACCATGCCTCCTCCAAGTGCCTTCCATGCTATAATGGAAGTATAGCAGTAAAGCTGTATCAAGATGTTTGGGACCATAAGGCCATCTAGTTTTCGGATATCATGCCTTCTGACTACAGAAATACTAATCTCGCAGCTTTAACCTGCTTTCCTGTAACGTGAGGAAGTGTTAACAAAGTCAGGCAACTGTTTCCACATCACCATTTGTCAGGCACTGGCGTGAAGACAAAGAAAAGCAAAGTAAGGCAGCAGCGACCATACTTCGGGTTCTCTGTGTGAAATCCCTACCTTGAGCAAAGGCAAGTAACTTTGATGATCTCAGGCAATTCACCTTCTTGCTAATGCAACCTTGACAAATACTTTAAAAGAAAAAGAGATGCATTCTGAACACTTCCTGAACCTGGAGGGTCTGGCTTCCCGTTTTCTGCACAGCAACGCCAGTGCTTCCTTTTCAGAAGTAGAACACTTCTGTTCCCTACTATATAGTATTCCTTGTGTGCAAAAGTCACACTCTTTGCTGTATTACCCTCATGGATCTGACAAGTTTGGCTCTACATCCGCAGTCTAATACAGGTAACACCAGAACACACAGAATCAACTACTTGCAAGTAAGGCTTTCAAAATTTAAAAATTAGTTTGAGCAATCTCTGATCAAGACCTCCCTTGCGTTTTATTCAATATTTACTTTAATAAATGCAAGCTAACATTGCTTCACTAAGTGAAACATTTTTAGGTATAGAGGAGAAGGTGAAAAAAAAGCTTACCTTTGTCCAGGAGTAACATGATTCTCAGCTGGAACAGAAGAAGCAGTAAAGACCTTCGTTTCAGAAAGCTGAAAGGAGAGAGAAGGGGGAGAGAGAGAAGGGGGGAGAGAGAGAAGGGGGAGGGGACGAGAGAGAAGGGGGAGAGAGAGAGGAAGGGGGAGAGAGAGAGAGAAGGGAAGGAGTAGAGAG